>NC_141694.1:1458898142-1460236475 GCF_964263255.1 Lissotriton vulgaris
TGATGTTAATGAGGGCACCGGCAGTCACATTTATGGTGGCCTCTACCACCCTGGTGAGATATCAGAGATTGCGACTATTGACCATAGGGCCCCAAAAGGGGAGGAACCCTTTATAAAAGTCACCAAATTCTTGTCCAGCTGTGTCTTCAGTATCAACCACACCTCTCTTCTGCATGTGGTGTTTTGCATCGGCTGTGTAGGTGGCGGGAAGCAACCAAGCAATGTAACAGGTGACTGACCAAAACTTGGGCAGCCAGGTGTAGGCCTTGTTACCACACACAAAATATGTATTCAGTGAAGACACCAGACCTGGGTGAGTCGAACCATTGAGCTGGAGCATGTAGGCGCAGCCACTTTGCCCCACCCATACTGTTCCATTGCTTTTCATGCAGTGTTTTCCGCGATGTGGGTAGACAGGGAGATCCCTGAGAGGTGGCAGTCTTTTCTTTCCCCCGCCATTGTAGATGTTTGATGGATAAAAAGACCCATGATTGTTCTCATAGTCATTCTTTTCTGCTGAATCTTCATCCATGCTTGGCCACTCCATGGCCATGATGCGGCGGAATTCTTGTCTGCTACTGATCTTCCCCAGGGATCGTGTGGATATGTCACCTGAATAGAATGCATCAAAGAACACAGTGTACCAGCTGTAGGCCGAACCAGCTTGAAAAAAAAGGAGCAGGAATCAGGGACATCCCAGTGCTCGCAGTATGGGGCAGCAACCCACATACCCAACAGTTGGTGCTGGTGTAACATTTGAATGAAAGTGTTGTTAAAGAAACCTGTCTGTCTGTTCTTCTCATGGGTGGGTAATGACACACGTGGATGAGGCAGGAGGCTCAGGATCAGGTGCTGCAAGGGCAGCGTGTATTACACATCCGAGGCAGGCCAATCCCAGTGAAATAGTCATTAGTACGATTAGACAGATCGAGTACCGGCCACGTATTGTCTTTATGTACTCTTGTTTCTTTATTTCGTTGCTCTTCAAGCTTTCAGTGTTCATTTTGTTCATCATCTGCTTCACTTGGTCTTCCCTAGTTGCTGCCTGTGATTGGTGATTGCTTCACCGGTCAGTGATTCCGGCGGTCCTAGTGGAACGTTCCGGTCTGCTGTACCGGCTCTGGTCAAAAATGCGCCGGTGTATCACAGCCCTGCAGCGATTTGTCGGACCATGTCAAGCAGAGGGCAGAGACCTTTGTCTCTTCAGTCCTTTTTTCTTGGTCGGAGGTTGTACCGGGTGGACCTGAGCGTTGTTTGATCAGGAAACAAAGGCTCTGGCTGTTGAGTGTCCCACAACCTCAGATGCGGAGTAATGGCAGATTGCAGGATGTCATCGTCCTCTCGTTCAGATGAAGCCCAGGCAATGTTGGCATCACTTAAGGGTACAAAGCGCGGGACTTTCTCACATTCGTCGTCTCCCAGACCTTCCTTGACCCACCGGTTGTACGGTAGTGGTAGAGGCACCTTCTTGCAGTGCACTCCGTGAACCCAGTTTTTTCTTCCTGCCACCTTCACTGCAGACCTCGCAGACAGCAACACTTGCTGGGGCGGTTTCCACCTCGGCTCCAAGTTCTTTGTTCTCTGGAAATTGCGAATGCAGAACCAGTCGTCTGGCTGGGTGGTGTGACCAGGGCCCTCGGGTTTGGGTGGCAGGATATCTTGTACCTGATGATGAATGAGACGTAGGTTAGTGGTCAATTCATGTACATAATCAATCAACAATGGGTATTCAATGTCAGAATATTTCTTTGGGCGGGGTACTCCCCAAACATTTGCTGACCGACCAAACACTATCTCATACAAAGATAGTCCGGTATGAGAATGTGCTGTGGCTCTAGTTGATAGGAGGGCAAGGGGCAGGGCGTCCGGCCAAGACAGTACTGTGTCAGCCTGGATCTTTGCCATTTTAAATTTCAGTGCCACAAACCCTGTTCAACACCAGCCGGCGACACGTACTGCCACAAAACCTGCTCAACACCAGCCAGCCACACGTGCTGCTGCAAACCCTGTTCAACGCCAGCCGGCGACTTGTGGATGAGGTACCAGGACTACCCTGCGGACCAGTAGGTCTCACAGCCAGCACCAAGTCGCAAATCACAAATAGCAGAATCCACACCAGTGGTTGTACAGAGGGGAGTAAAAGCCGGGTCACAGTCACAGAGGTGTCCGAACACATGGTGCCACTGAACCTGAACTACGCAGGCCGGTGGGGCCACCAACCTATACCGGCGATACTCGGTGAATGGCCTGTGCTGACCGCTGCCTCTGGCCTACACTGCTCTCGGCCTAGGCTGCGCTCGAGTAGGTCACAGATTTGGAACTGAACATCAAGTATGCAAAGACAGATTACATATCATTGCACACAAGGAGAGGCGTAAGAAGATGACGCCTTGCATCTTGGCGGAGAGAAAAGGATCAACGTTACGGAGGTGTTCGTACACTACTGACAACTGCTCTGGTGTCACTAGCGCTGTGCATCGCGAGCCAATGACACGTGGCTGTGGGCCACTGCTGACGGCTGCCTCCAGCCTACACTGCGGTCCAGTAGGTCACAGAGTCAAGATTTAGCAATGGCGGAGTTCATATCAGTGCACCGGCATCATCGCAGTCTGCATCCCCTGCATTCCCCGATATTCATGGACACTCACTGTTCATACATTGGTGGCATCTGAGTCGATGGACTAGGGGCTAGTTTTCATCCTCATGTAGCTGACACCGAATTGGTGGTGAAAACGAGCCTTAAGCTTTCCACCCCACAATTTGCTGCTTCTGGATAAAATCAAACCTTTCAGAGTCATGCCCTGGAGGATATCTTACACTGTCCCCCGCAACCCTCTGCAACATACACCTCAGATATTGATGGTGACCCACTCAGGTCTCATGGCCCATCTGGCCGCATCGCAAGTCACCGTCCCGTGGCTGGGTGCCTGTGCCGGCCGCAGTGCATCCGGGGTCACTAACCCTGTGCTGGTCCAGTCTGGGTCCCCTTCTCCGGAAACATTGGATGGTCCCTGAAGCATCTGACTTTGGGTCATCAATACCATTTCTTTGTGGCCTTGCGCGGTACGCAGCCTCTGGGCCCATATGCGTTCCACCAGGGCTCACACACCAAAGTGAGTCCAGACCGGCCCGGACGTCGCATCACCGCAGGAGGCACACGCCACCTCAAACCGCCATCAGCAGAGTTGAAACTGTGGTCCTGACAGACTTACAGAGTTGCTTAGACCTGTCATGGATGCCATCATCTGCCTGATACCCTGCTCTGCTCTCCAGGTGCCAGTGACTCAGTGCACCGCAGGCCATTGTCCGTTGCTTATTGCGTTTTGTGCTGTGGAGCGGTTGCCCAGCTATGTCACCTCAAACAGTGTGGGGGCCCTGAGACGTTGATGGGGATGATGATGCAGGTCTAACATGCCCCACTGCATCTGCATCAGTAATATATCGAAGGGACACAATCCAAGACATTTTCTTCACATGAGCGCTCTCATCTTTAGTGTCCCAACCCCAGTGCAGTACAACTCACAGACACTTCTGTTTGCATGTTGGCTGTCCTCTGGACTTTCTCCGGCTCTCTCCATGTTGCTCAGCAGTTGACTCTATTATGCATGAGTTTTCTGTTTCCTTTGCGCTGGTGTCCAATATTCAAGTGGTTGCCAGCACCAGACATTCCATGCAGAATGGCTTACACTCACCCCACACACATCCAGCACAGGCGTCACTGTACAGTTGGCGCCGCCAATAAAGGGGCCAGGAGCATGTGCCCGTAGCCATTTCAACATGATATCTGCATGTCCCTGTGGTCTTGTTGTATGCATGAGGGCCATGGGCCCTACGACATTACATTGTGCTGTGTACATCGGATGCAGACATGTCACCGCAGGCAGCAGGTTGGAGCTTGGACATGTAGCTTTGTCGTCACCCACTCAATTTGTAAGGGGATATCCATGGGCTGTTGTAGGGCATTGGTGTCGACGGTGTGGTGGTCCTCTCCAGCATCACTGATGTATTGTATTCTGTGCTCTGCTGAAGGTGTTGTCTGCCCCTTTGCGATGTGAAGGGGAAGTGCATGTTGACTTTGTGTTGACTTCATGTTGACATATATGTTGGCGCATTGTGCTGGCTTGCATGCAGACTGTATGGCAATGTACATTGTGACTGTTTGGGGGTGCTGGATTGTTCTGCGGGACAGTGTACATTTGGACTACATGACAGATGTGAGGTCGTATGCGTACATTTCCATTTCACAGGTTCCGGCTCTGTCAGATGTAGAAGGCATGTTTCTGTGCATGTGCGGAGCCAGTTGTGTCCTCTGTTCTGCAGTGTTGGCTATGCACATTGTTCCACGTTGTTGTCAATGTGTGTGTGCTGTTCTTGCTATGTGTGTGTGCTGCAGTGAGCCAAGGGGATCAGGGACATGATCCTGGGTGATTGTGGGTGTGCAGTGTGCTACACCTTGTTTTGTATGTATGCCATTGTACCCATCTCCCCCATCACCCCAGTCCCTTTTCGTTGCACTTCCTGTTGATGTTGTGTCAGGTCCTCTCAAGCTGTCTCCATACGCCGTACTTCTTGCGCCATCTCCACACTGATGACTGTGGTCTGGGTTTCCTCCATCTCCTCCGGCGGCGCCGGACTGCCACCTCCTGTCGCCGTTGCTGCCTTCCTGTTGGCAGCGAGTTGGTGCCTGGTTTAGGTAGTCACGTCATGTCTGCGCCTATTGGACTCCTGGATTGGCATCCTCGGCACTTTGACTGCAATCCAGGGGGTCTGCTGGTAGTGTTCTGTCACCTCCGTGACACTGGTCTTGTTTTCCTGCTGTGTGCATCGCATCTTCCTCTCCCTCTTCTCCTCGGCCTTCCCATACCCCGTTGTTCCTTCCTGGTAGTCTGTGGGTTATGTAGGGTGCGAGTTGGCCTTTGCACTGGGTCAGGGTGCATTCATGTTGCTATGTGCTTTGGCTTGTATTGGTGTATTTTTCTGTGGTTTTTATGGTGCATTGTCCCTCCAGATGCATGGGATTTGCAGGCTTGTGGCTGGTTTTCGCTACTTTTTGTACCACGGCTGGCCTCATGGCATTTTTTTTGTGTTTGCGTATCGCATTTTTGCGGCGTGCCGTTGGTTTTCACGCGGACATTTGACATGTTATCTGGTGTCTATCGCATGCTACCACCACGTTGTGAAGTCCATGTTGACACGGGGTAATTTTCCTGCGATAGGCTGCGATGCTGAAAGTTGCGTTACACTACTCTTGCAGTAGTTATCACACATTCTTGTGAATATACCCCTTAGCGTGTATGAAAATCACCCTCCTTGTCCCGCAGCTGGTGCATGCCATACTTACCAAATCCCACAAACTAAAATATATGCAATCAAAGGTAATAACAAATATGAAAATAACAAACATAGGTCAATACAGGTGTAAACAAACACCAAAAAAGTCAAACATCGAAAAATGTAATTCATAAACACCTTATTCCCTTGATGGAATACACCAGGTATTTGTTGGAATTTAAATAATGACGAACAAAAGTTTCCCAGAGGAGCATTTTCCAATATAACACAAAATGCTCTAAATGCATGTGTGGTGAATAAAGTCACCCGTAAGAAGATATATGCAGCCCTTATTTTGCTGTGGATTTCAAACTGGGAAATTATTAAACCATTTTGAAAAGAGAAGGAAAAAACGGACAGTGTTCTCATACATGGCTTAAGCTCTGTGGAAGGCCTTGAAAGTTAATATATAATTCTAAGCTAAAATGGATAGACGTTCTTTTTTTTCTTAATCTTGCGCTTTGATCTACATTATATTTTTCAAAATCCTGTCATCAGCTTACACAAGATGAGCAAACAACAAAAACATTATCAGTTTGCAAAAACTTGGCAGGCCTCCACTCAGTTGTGACTTAAGGGTGAGTGCAATATAAAATTTATTGAAGTACAAGTAAAATTGTGTTTACCTTTCAAGTTAAAAAATGGATCCCAGAACCTTTTGACTAATTGTTTTTTATGTCAAATTGCATTGCATTTTATGTATGTTTGTAGATGTATTTATACTATATCTTTAATTTTGTTAAATGGATTGTAATTTATGACTTGCAATGCCTTCTATTTAAGTTTACACAGTGTATTGTATTGAGACAAAATAATATATCATAATATGAAAAATGACAAATAATTAAAATGGTATTCTTCCCCAAAATTCTGTATCTACTTAGAGCAATCTGCTTAGAATTTTCGGCATCCTGGCTTAAATCAGTTGATCGGATGTTTTCCAGCGTCATTTGGGCATATTCGCAACCACGGCGAGCCCAGAAGCTCTTTACCCTCCAGAAAGATTGCGGCGGTTTAGGTCTACCAAATTTGCAGGCGTAGTATTGGGCAACTCTTCTCCTATACAGCAGGGAACTGCTGGAGAATAACTGGGAAGTTGGAAAAGGGGAAGCCTATACGCCATCTACCTTCCAAATGTTACTAGGTAGGGAGAGCAGTGGGTACTGGTGGAGACATATACATGACAGCTACCACAACAAAAATGTCATTTAAAACACTTCTTAGTGGGTTCAAAGTATGGAAAACTATCAGGAAAATGTTTGGGATAGGAAGACTCTCATTTTAAACACCCATAAAAAACAACCCTGATCTGCCCGCAATTTTTAATGATAGCTATATGCTTAAATGGCACGAGGCAGGAGTTAGCCAGGTAGGCTGTCTCTTCTCCTCTGTTGGGATCCATTCCTTTGAAGAACTGAAAAAGAAATTTGGATTAGACTGGAGTGACTTTTTTAAATACCTCCAAATTAGAGATTTTCTGACACGAAAGACAGGTGGGAGGGGGGGGATTGGTAAAGTAAATGTAATAGACATACTATTATCTCGCGCAAGGAATAGGATTGGGGGCATTTACTTGTACAATATTGCTATTTTTCCTGACGATATGGAAAAAATATCGCAGAAATGGCTAAAGAAAGCAGAAATATCGAATAATTAGTTTAATTATGCTTATGAAATGTTGCAAACAATCTTAATGTCTACCAAACTCCAGGCACAATTTTTTTTAAACATGCTTGTTTTTATACTACATTCCGAATAGAATAGCAAAATGGGGGTCTGGTTTGAGTACATGCTGCCCTAGGTGTAAGCTATATAGTGCTGATTGCATACATATTTTCTCTACCAGCAAGGGACTAAAAACTGTCAAACAAGAAGTAGAGAAATTTCTATCCCCAATTTTGAACAATTCAATTGTACTATCCAATGGAGTCATTCTATTGGGGGCCCAGACCCCGGAAGCTCCAATATAGGCCATGAACTCATCTTTATTGCAATGGCAGTCTTCAGGCTTTGCATTGCCTCTGCATGGCGGGATACTAATGCCCCCACATTCCAACAATGGCTAGCCAGATTCCTAGCTATTGCAAACGTCGAAATTGCCATCTATAACCACAAGGGCAGGAAACGACGGAAAAAAGTTTTAAAAATCTGGTCCTCCCTGATAGCTTGGCGCCAAACTCTAAGCTATATAGAATGAGATTTATGCTTAAAAGATAATTAGATATGGGCAAGATAGGTATGGTTTGTTGTCTTGGTTCTTTGTTATTGTCTTACTAAATTGCTCGCTGTATCTTATCATGTATCCCTTCAGGTAAGTTTTGTATATCGTGTACAATCTTTCTCTTTGTGTTAATTTTTGTGTTTCAATGGCACACATACCTGTCTGTCCGGGACGGAGGGGGTGGGGGGTTTGGGTAAAATGCAGTTGCTGAAAAATCTGAATAAAGATATTAAAAAAAAAAGAAAAATGACAAATAAAACACATTAAATAGAGAATCTGTTAGCTCAATGATCCTCGCCAATAATAAAGGAGGGATATATATTTGGGCAAAAGAACAATGAATGACTATACCAGTCATCCAATAGATCCACAGTAGAACCGGCTTTTTGGAGAGCCCCTCACTAGGAGAGTCAAAGCCAGCGGTGCAGGGGACACCTAGAAAGTATGGGTTCTTCTTGCTTAAATCATACATTACCAATGTAATGTAATGTGTAATGTAATGTGTCTTGTAAAGCGCACTGCTGCCCTGAGGCGTCGTGGCGCTGTAGACCGCTAGGGAACCCGTCCTGGCTATCCCTGTGAGATGGTCCCTACTGGGTATCTCCAAGGTGAAACCAGGCATCCCCGGCAAATGTGGGGGGCCGTTGTAGAGATGAGGCAAGCTAATGCCCAGAGTTGCCGAGTGTGATCCCTGGTTAGAGTAGGCACCGAGGCGAGAATTATTGAGTCCGCTGACCCTGGTCCACAACCCTGCCGCATCGGGAATTGAACCCTGGTCCCAGGCCGTTCTCTGCTTCCGGGTCTGCCGCCTCTAACCAGTGAGCCACACCACTCCAAAGAGACCAGGACAACCAGCCTTGGAGGGAAGTAAGTTATTCATTAGCTCGAGCTAAGGACAGGGTCCCAGAATGGTACAAAGACAATCCTACGGAGACTGCTGCTTCAATCCGCAGCACACACATACTTATAGCGCTAGCCGCGCCCATTTGCACAATACATAGTTCCACAATTTGACAAGTTCCTCATCAGACAAAATCTTCGTCAGTCTCATGTGGTGCAATCGTGGCCAGGGGACATCTGTCTCTGATTGCACAATGTACACAGCCTTGTGCTTCCTTGCTCAATTGTGTGGTCACAGGGTGCAGCCTCGTGCTTCCTTGATCAGATGGTGTGGTCACGGGGCACAGCCTTGTGCTTCCTTGACCAGATGGTGTAGTCACAGGGCACAGGAGTTGGTTGTGACAGGCGCAGTTACTAACAATGGACAGGATGTTGCTAAGTCTCTGACACAACTGGGGGGGTGAGGCACACAGGCAGCTTCTCGCAATCGGCTCGACCACAAGGAGCGGTGGGGTTGAGCAAGCTTCAGCAGGGACGTGAAAAGCAATTCTTCATCAGGTTTCCGAGAGCATGGCAACACAAAATGGAGTCTTGTGGGTCATTTTAATTACAGTTAAACAGTCCCTCCTTTTGCCATGCAGAGGCAACAATCAGTCGTCATCCAGGTCAATGTCCATCATCTCCTGGACCTCTTTCTCGATCAGAATCATGGCATTGTGATGGTGTGAATTCACTTGTTTGTGTGCCATAGAGGTGGCACAGAGCCCACACAGCGCAGGCATGCATTGAACACAGAGGCAGCAAGAGAACAATGCTGCTGCAAGGATTGCAATGAAAATCATTATCTTCCATCCCAACTGAGATACAATGCTCCAAAACCAGCCTGTTAGGGACCATGAACCCTCATCCTGATGGATGTCGGAAGCAATCTTATGGAGCTTTTGGATTGCTTGATAAACTGTCGGTGCATTATCAGGGATGTAAATGCAGCAACTTGTTTTGATCAATGTGCAGACTCTTCCACGGTCCGCCTGTATTATGTCAAGCGCCATTCTGTTCTGTAAAGTCATGAGGCGGTCCTCTTGAAGTTCAGCCGTGATGTTAATGAGGGCACCGGCAGTCACATTTATGGTGGCCTCTACCACCCTGGTGAGATATCAGAGATTGCGACTATTGACCATAGGGCCCCAAAAGGGGAGGAACCCTTTATAAAAGTCACCAAATTCTTGTCCAGCTGTGTCTTCAGTATCAACCACACCTCTCTTCTGCATGTGGTGTTTTGCATCGGCTGTGTAGGTGGCGGGAAGCAACCAAGCAATGTAACAGGTGACTGACCAAAACTTGGGCAGCCAGGTGTAGGCCTTGTTACCACACACAAAATATGTATTCAGTGAAGACACCAGACCTGGGTGAGTCGAACCATTGAGCTGGAGCATGTAGGCGCAGCCACTTTGCCCCACCCATACTGTTCCATTGCTTTTCATGCAGTGTTTTCCGCGATGTGGGTAGACAGGGAGATCCCTGAGAGGTGGCAGTCTTTTCTTTCCCCCGCCATTGTAGATGTTTGATGGATAAAAAGACCCATGATTGTTCTCATAGTCATTCTTTTCTGCTGAATCTTCATCCATGCTTGGCCACTCCATGGCCATGATGCGGCGGAATTCTTGTCTGCTACTGATCTTCCCCAGGGATCGTGTGGATATGTCACCTGAATAGAATGCATCAAAGAACACAGTGTACCAGCTGTAGGCCGAACCAGCTTGAAAAAAAAGGAGCAGGAATCAGGGACATCCCAGTGCTCGCAGTATGGGGCAGCAACCCACATACCCAACAGTTGGTGCTGGTGTAACATTTGAATGAAAGTGTTGTTAAAGAAACCTGTCTGTCTGTTCTTCTCATGGGTGGGTAATGACACACGTGGATGAGGCAGGAGGCTCAGGATCAGGTGCTGCAAGGGCAGCGTGTATTACACATCCGAGGCAGGCCAATCCCAGTGAAATAGTCATTAGTACGATTAGACAGATCGAGTACCGGCCACGTATTGTCTTTATGTACTCTTGTTTCTTTATTTCGTTGCTCTTCAAGCTTTCAGTGTTCATTTTGTTCATCATCTGCTTCACTTGGTCTTCCCTAGTTGCTGCCTGTGATTGGTGATTGCTTCACCGGTCAGTGATTCCGGCGGTCCTAGTGGAACGTTCCGGTCTGCTGTACCGGCTCTGGTCAAAAATGCGCCGGTGTATCACAGCCCTGCAGCGATTTGTCGGACCATGTCAAGCAGAGGGCAGAGACCTTTGTCTCTTCAGTCCTTTTTTCTTGGTCGGAGGTTGTACCGGGTGGACCTGAGCGTTGTTTGATCAGGAAACAAAGGCTCTGGCTGTTGAGTGTCCCACAACCTCAGATGCGGAGTAATGGCAGATTGCAGGATGTCATCGTCCTCTCGTTCAGATGAAGCCCAGGCAATGTTGGCATCACTTAAGGGTACAAAGCGCGGGACTTTCTCACATTCGTCGTCTCCCAGACCTTCCTTGACCCACCGGTTGTACGGTAGTGGTAGAGGCACCTTCTTGCAGTGCACTCCGTGAACCCAGTTTTTTCTTCCTGCCACCTTCACTGCAGACCTCGCAGACAGCAACACTTGCTGGGGCGGTTTCCACCTCGGCTCCAAGTTCTTTGTTCTCTGGAAATTGCGAATGCAGAACCAGTCGTCTGGCTGGGTGGTGTGACCAGGGCCCTCGGGTTTGGGTGGCAGGATATCTTGTACCTGATGATGAATGAGACGTAGGTTAGTGGTCAATTCATGTACATAATCAATCAACAATGGGTATTCAATGTCAGAATATTTCTTTGGGCGGGGTACTCCCCAAACATTTGCTGACCGACCAAACACTATCTCATACAAAGATAGTCCGGTATGAGAATGTGCTGTGGCTCTAGTTGATAGGAGGGCAAGGGGCAGGGCGTCCGGCCAAGACAGTACTGTGTCAGCCTGGATCTTTGCCATTTTAAATTTCAGTGTTCCATTGTGGCGCTCAACCAAACCTGCTGACTGGGGGTGATTGGCGGCATGGAATTTCTGTCTGATCCCCATCCCTACACACACTTTCTTCATTATTTTCCCTGTAAAGTGGCTTCCGTTGTCGCTCCAGATAATTCTGGGCATCCCAAATCTGGGAAAAAATTCCTTCAACAGTATTCTGGCAGTGCTTATAGCAGTGTTATCCTTAAGCGGGTAGGCCTTGATCCACTTACTAAAGGCACACACAACTACCAGGACATATCGGAGATTGTTGCATCTTTCCATTTGTATGTAATCTATTTGGAGCACTTCGAAGGGGTAAGATGGAGGTGCAAAATTCCCATCAGGTGTTGGTGTGCCTTTTCCCGGGTTATGCATCAAACAAATCATGCAATTCCTGACTAACCTCTCAGCATATTTTGGGATGTGTTTGTTTTGTCATACCGTAGCTAGCAATTTGCAAGTACCTTTTACACTAATATGAGCTGGGCCATGAGCCATAGTGACCACTGGCAAAACATAGGCACGGGTAACAACCATCACTGTTGTTCAGACAGATCTGTCCAACAGCCACTCCTGTTTAATAGGCCTGTTTGCTCTTCCCAGTGAGCCTTTTCCACTCTAGTCGCCTCTGCCTGTATTTCCTTCACATTCTCAATAGTATCCTTGTGCATCCCCTTCTCCGGTACCCAGTTTGAGGGGCCAGCTACATATATACGGGCAGAGACATCTTTAGCTGTTACCTTTGCAGTCTGGTCAGCAAATGCATTACCCCTTCCTATGTCACCAGTTACTTTCTTGTGGGCGCTACATTTGACCACAGCTATCTTTGAAGGAAGAGTCAATGCTTCTAACAGCCTGCTGACCAGATGACCATGCTGTATCTTAGTACCGTGAGAAGTAAAAAAATCCCCTCTCAGCCCATAGTCGCCCAAAATTATGGGCTACGCCAAAGGCGTACTGGCTGTCAGTGTAGATTTTGACGGCCATCCCTGTACTTAGTTCACAAGCTCTGATAAGTGCCACTAACTCAGCAGCCTGGGCTGATTGGTAAGGTACTCTCTCACTCTCCACTACTGTCTGTAACCATCAGGAAGTTTGAAGCAAGAACCATCCACATACAGGGTACCATCAGGGTCAGTGAGAGGTGTGTCAGTCAAATCCACACGGCCTTTAGTCTCTTCCTCCGTCCGGAGGACACAATCATGTGGATCAGAACTAGTGTCACCATCAACAAAGGGTAGCAATGTGGCTGGATTTAGCGTAGTGCAGCAGCGGTTGGTGACATGACTGGCTAAGAGAGTCAATTCATAACAGGACAAACGTGCACTAGTAAGGTGTTCAGTTTTTGACCTATTTAATAAAGTATCAACTGCATGAGAAACCATAACTGTAAGTGCAGTATCAAGGACCAGGCCAGCAGATTGGCGAATGGATATGGCAGCTGCAGCTGCTGCTCTCAAGCAACTGGGTAGTGCGCAGCCACGGGATCTAGAACTGCAGAAAAATATGCACAGGGGCATTGTCTGTCATCAAAACACTGTGTTAGCACTGACAATGCGCAACCATTATGCTCGTGTACAAAAAGAGTAAAGGGCTTCTGATAACTAGGGATGCCTACACCAGGGCCGAACACAAGGCTGTTTTCAGTTCTTCAAATGCATGCTGGCACTCATTTGTCCAAGGGTGTGGGTGGGGAACATCTTTAAGTGTGAGGCTCAAAAAAGGTTTAATGAGTAAAGAAAAATTGGGTATCCACTGGAGGCAGTAGGAGGTGATACCAATAAAAGCATGTACCTCTTTCTGCGTTTTTGGTGGGGGCATCTTACTGATTGTTTGTATTCGTTCAGGGGTGAGGCGGCGTCCCTCCATCGACAGGAGATGACCTAAGTAGGTCACCTCATGTCGACAATATTGGAGTTTGGAGAGGGAAACTTTGTGATTGAACTGTACCAGATGCAAGAGCAATTTCATTGTAGCTTCTTTACATAACGCCTCGGTGTCTGCCGCTATAAGCAAATCATCAACGTACTGGAGTAATGCGGTACCTTGGGGTAGGGTCAGGGAATCAAGTTGGCCCTTGAGGGCCTGACTGTAAATTGAGGGGCTCTCTGTATATCCTTGTGAAGCTCTGCAGAACTGGAAACTTCGTCCTGCCAATGAGAATCCAAAAAGGTCCTTACTCTGTTCATCACCGGGTATACTAAAGAAGGCGTTTTTTAAGTCGATGACAGAGAAAAAACATGCAGACGGGGAACCATAGTCAGTAGAGTGGTGATATCTGGTACCACAGGAGACTGGGGTACTACTATTTTGTTTATCTCGTGCAAATCAATGACAAAACGATAAACAGGGGGCTTGGAAGGATCGGTGCCTTTTAGGACAGGCAAAATTGGGCTATTTTACACGTTTCCTCTTGTCTCTTCAACCACACCCTTGTCAACAAGTTCAAAAATGATCGGGAGTAATGCCCTTTCCCCTTCTTTGGGTATTTTGTATTGGGGAAGTTGGGGAGGGCGAGCATTTTCCTTCGGTGTAACAGAAAGGGGGGGTATGGACAAAAGGTCGACATCAGTATCACCTTGGGCCCAAAGAGCAGGAGGGACATTCTGAAGTTCCTGGGGAATGGGATCTGAGGAGGCTAAATATGCTGGGTGTGTGGTAGGGGGGCCCATAGTGATGTAAACCCCTTCAGGAGAACAGTATATGGTTGCATGTAATCTTTTTAATAGATCTAAACCCAACAAATTTTCGCCACATGTGGAAGTCAAAACCAAAGGGGAATCTACTGTGTAGGGTCCTATTGTTAGTTCTAGTGGTTTTGAAACGGGGCTAAATACTGGGGTACCAGAAAACCCCACAGAAATGTTATTTGCACCAGACAAGGAGGCCCCAGGGACTTTAGACCGAGCAATAGAACTTTTGGTTGCACCAGTGTCAACCAAGAATTTCTCCGTAGAGCACAATGTTGTAACATGGACATACGGTCCCTTTTGGTCAACAGGGATAGGCACGGGTCCCTTCTCTTGTCCTTGTCAATCCTAGTGGGACAGGAACCCCATCCCTTCTTCAGACTCATAATCCTCAGCAAAATATTTGCGGTCCTCATAATTAGTGGTATAAATCTATTCTCTTGCATAAGGGGGCGCCTGTCCTGTAACTGCGTTCTTGGCCCACCTCGCCCTCGTCCTCTCTGGGGACGTTGTCCTGTGAAGCGGTCAGCGGGGGCAGAGTTGTACTGGGCCAACAAAGAACACTTGTCGCGCCAATTACCCTCCTGGCGACAATAAGCGCACTGGTTGGGTCCCAGCGGTGGGCGAGGAGTCACAGGGGCAGGTCTCTGAGCTATTCGTTGAAACTTAGGGGCACCTCTGTTTTGGATCTGGGTCGGGTATGCTTGTTGGAGTAATACCTTTGTCTTTAAGTCTTTAGTCTTTTTGTCCATTCTATCTCGCTCTTCATTCTCCCTATTCTCATAGTACTGAGTCATTGTCAAAATACCAGACGGGGTGGAAATGGGCCATGCACTTTCTGACATTTTTAGCTTAGTCCCAAGCTCTGGTAACAGATTGGACACAAATGTATCCACAAACAGTCTTTGTCCCCCTTCTAAAGTCATGTCCTGTCCACTATAGTCGGTGTATGTGCTTTTGAATCATGTGAAAAAGTCAAAGACACTTTCATCTTTTTTCTGCTTGCAAGCAGCTAATCTGTCCCAATTGATACGGTGAGGTGTCAACTAGGCGTGGGCGGAAAATCCGTTCCGCTCGCGGATTTTGCGGATTTTCGGGAAATCCGCAATCCGCGAGATTTGCGAATTTCCCGCAAAATCCGCAAATCCGCGAGCAGCGGATTTTGCTCGCACTGCTCGCACTGTTCGCGTGAGTTCGCGCCCCGCGAATAAGTGCAAAATTGCAGAAATACGATCTTAGCAAAACTGAAAGTAACTACTTACCAGGTTCAAAAGTTCAGGCTCATCATTAGTAGCCATTTCCTGGAGTGCTTCCTGAGGGGCCCCTCCAGAGTTCAGTTGCCAGTTGAAACTATTATGTGACCCTGCTCTGAACCTCAGAATAGTTACACATATGCCACAAAGGTCCTGAATTACAGCTAAGGGAGACAAGCAGGAGCCAGGCTGGAAGTTAAAATCCATTAATCAGCCCCTAATTCATTATTGTCAGTTGGGGCAGGGCAGGTGTTGTAACTAATTTTGCAACAATGAAAGCACTTAGCAAGTGCAAAAGATCACTAATCAGGGCGCACTAAGGAAGCAGGTGCCAGCTAAAAAAATATTCTGTGACACATGAATCAGCCCCAAATTAATTCAGGTCACTTGAGGCAGGGAAGGTGTGCTTTGCTTTGCCGAAAATAATGTACACTGGACAACCAGAGGGTGTGGTGATGAAACAGAGGGTGGCATGGGTGGGCCAGAGGGTGGCATGAGTAGTCAGAGAGTGGCAGTGGTGACAGAGAGTGGCAGTGATGAAGAAGAGTGTCCCAAACAGGCTGGACACGTAGAAACAACAAGTTCGCGAAACTTGCGACCCGACAGGTAAGTTCGCAATTTGCGAAAGTGTACAAAACCCTCGCGAACTGGCAGAAACACGGGCGAACACAAAAAAAAAAAAATCCGCAAATTCGCGGGAATTCGCGGATTTTGCGGATTGCGAATCCGCAAATCCGCAAAATTCGCGAACGCGAGATCCGCAAAATTCGCTCATGCTTAGTGTCAACATCTTTTTCATGGCAGTAAGTATCTGGGCCGGAAGGACTAAGATCATGGGATCGGGTTTCTCACCACCAGTTCGAGCTCTGTCAGCTTCCTCAAATTCCTTCCACGTATGGCCAAATTCTGTCTGATCATTATGGCGTATTTTGGACCATACTTCAGTCGGTACTACCTGTCCCATTAACAGATTTATATCTGCTAAAATCATTACACAAGATTGGAGTGTCTGAATCAATTCCTTATAATAACCTGCTGGATTTTTACGCGGGTCAGGCAATTGGTTTTTAAGTTAGAGGCCGTCAGACCTTTTCCAAGGGACATGGACCCACATTTGTCTAAAACCTGCCGGTGTGTCAGGGTTGCCATCTATGCCAACAACGCGGTCTCTCCAAACAGGCTGTACCTCCCTCATTGGAAAACCCTTATTTAACGTAACACCAGATAAGAAGTCTCTGTAGGCTACTAACGTGATTAGATTCCGTAATAGTGCTGGGCCCTGAATATCCCCTTTTTCAACCTTATGGCGAAGGTCAGACAGACCTGGGGGTGGACCTGATTCTACAAAATCCTCCCACATTTGGATCAGTATGTCACACATTTCACAAAAAATGTCAATCTGTTGAATGCGTGTCCACTGATCCATTGTCATCCATATATCCTGAGCGGTGTACATAGTGTTATTTTCCATCCACATACAAGCTTGTTGACTCATAGCGAGTTGTTCCTGTGTACTACCTATCAGTCTGTGCAAGGTGCGTCGTCTGGGAGCGGGTGGTCTATGCGGAGTTACATAAGGGATATATTGATGGACCACTGACCAGGCATTCGCTAATAGCCCTGCACTGGTGGAAGGTGTTGGGTGACTGTCAACAAGAAATGGGTTGGTTGCAACGGGAATTGAAGGCATATTAGGTTGGACAGGTACAGGACCAGTGGAAGGTGCAACAAGAGGAAAAGAAGGGTGGTCTTGCATTGGTACAGTGGCCTGAACAATCAGGGCGTTGGGAACAAGTGGCTGAGGAAACAGACAAACCAGGGCATTGGCAGAGGCAACAACTGGAGCAGTAGCGGGAGTCAATTGGGCGGGATCAAGGGTCGGATACATGGCAGGAGTATAAGGTGGAGGGGTGTTCAACATGGAGGACATGAGAGGGTCATCCTCCTAGTCCCGGGCCTTTTCAGGGACCTTCTTTGTAATGTAACATCCATCTACCTGCATTCTATTTAATCTATCCTGTCACTGGGCACAGCCTTGTGCTTCCTTGACCAGATGGTGTGGTCACAGGGCACAGGAGTTGGTCGTGACAGGCTGAGTTACCAACAATGGACAGGATGTGGCTAAGTCTCTGACACAACTGGGGGGTGAGGCACACAGGCAGCTTCTCGGAATCGGCTCGACCACAAGGAGCGGGGGGGGGGGGGTTGAGCAAGCTTCAGCAGGGACGAGAAAAGCAATTCTTCATCAGGTTATCGAGAGCATGGCAACACAAAATGGAGAAATTGAGTCTTGTGGGTCATTTTAATTACAGTTCAACACCACTTCGGAAATTAATGCTCCATCAGAGCAGCTTGAGGTCTTCAATGAAATCAGCAATTTGTTTCAAACTCTTTCTCTTACTGGAGCCTTTTTTCAAGCATTAATTACCCATATTCAGTGAGATTACAGACTGCCTCTCATTTTTTCGACTTTCACAATCAACCTCTTCAAAAGTGAGCCAGAGAAATCTAGGAAAAGTGATCAATTGCTAGCTCCATGGTCATTTCTTAGGCATATGGATTGGTAAGGAGCTATCTACAGCAAGCCAGGTAGTGAATTAAGTAAACTCTATTACTGAAGAATTTTTTTTAACATGACCTGGTAAATACCACCCAGGTCTACTGAGAACATGGCAGATCATGATGAGTATTTTACTCTTGTTGTGAGTTAGTTTGTCAGGGCTGTTAAGCTAGCCCAGGCATAATTGAAACACTCATTTTTAGAAACATTATGCAAATTAAAGAAATGAACTCTGGGACGGCCTAGATTGGGGGAAAGTGTTCACAGTGGAACCAATGGAAAAGCAATAACACACCAGTGACACTCTAAATTTTCAATTGACTTTTCGTTTTTTTAACTGAGTAAAAGGCTTATGAGTAAGTGAAATATTATCCACTCTGAGCCAGAAAGTGACTGTGGCAATCACCATTCCAAGAAGAACTCTTCTAAGATGTTGAGTGAAAATGCATAGTCTATGTACTCCTAGAATACTGCAGCTTCTTTCTTGTGAATTGTTTCTTCCTTTGTTTTGCCTGTTTTATTCTGCATCATGAGCATCTGAGGAGTTGCTCAATCTTTATGTGATCTGTCTTTGGCTGACAAAGGTATGTTTAAAGTAGCATTCCTCTTCAATTCTGAAATTAGTCCTAACTTTTCTTCAAAATCATCAAGGTTAAATCGTGTTTCTATCCCATTGTCACACTACATACTGACTGGTGCTTTGCACTGTTATGAGGCTAAATCTTTCGAGAAAAGATTGTGGTTGTGTCCTGTTCGGGATTCTCGACTAAGCATTACATATGAACATATTTGGACTTTTTAACATTTTTATTGTCATCGAATCATATTCATTAAATATTCATAAAGAAAAGGTTTTGAACGTCTGCCAGGAAACAGAGGGGGAGATTTACCAAATCTCCATGCAATGCAGCGCAGCCTCCCACGAGGCTGTGCTGCGTTGCGCGACAATGGAAGGAGCTGGAGAGCACCATAACCTCAGAGATATGGCTCTCTCCTCCCCTTTCCCTTGCGCCATCGCTGATAACAGCTGCTGTGCGCCACGCACCACCTTCGCGCCATAGTCCTAGGGTGTGTGTGTGAGTCTAGCATAAGTCTTGTACAGGAAAGTTACCCTTCCAGTACAAAATACTATGCCTAGACACGAAGGAAATATTTTCCCACTGCACACATGCAAAGTCAGAAAAGGAAGGAGAAATTAAAGCATTTCTCCTTCCTTGTGCCTAGTTCAAAAGGGCGCAGTTTTCTCCCGGTAAACCCAATCTACTTTATTTAGTCAATTGGGTTAAGCGTGAGAAACCTTGGGTGGTTGCATGGAAATGCCTATGCACCACCCTTGGCACGCTCCCATTGGCGCTTCGCATGACTTTTACGTTATTTCCAGCGCTAAACAAGTTTAGCACTAAAAAGAAAATTAGGAAAAAAAGATTTTGCGCCGTTTTGGGTCACTTTTGGTTCGCAAACATGGCACAAAACCTTAGTAAATCTCCCCCCTAGGTATCAATCCCAACTATTTTCAAAATCATAATTTTATTTTTTATTTTCTCTCAGTTTTCTTTTCCCCTAGACTTACTTTAACTGTCTTGTCTTTTGGAATTCTTGTCTCTTTTTGGCTCCCACTTATGGTGCAATTCTTGCACAGACAAATATTGATGTAGATGCAGATGCTCAAGTCCAAGAGTTCAGGAGGGGTCTGTGATCAGTTAGTCACCAAAACACCATATATATGCTCTGTTCCATGAAAACTGAACATTATACCAGCCTTATGTGTCCATGGAGCACTTGCTCTTTCTCCCTCTATCTACGACCCCCCACCCCAGTGTGGTTCCTTCATTTTCATCAATATTCCCTCGATCCCCCTCCCCCGCCCCCCTTCATGGAATGTACAGCCTCGTCCATCCTGTTCATGCCCTTCACTTTTTCTTGACCCCCGTCTACCAGCCTTATGTACACTATTAAAATTCCCAGGGCCAGATCCAATTTCAGCTCCGCAGCACTTACGTGTTGCACACTAATGCTAGGCGCACCTCCTTCACCAGCCCATAAATCAAAGCCTACCACCAAACCAACAATCTCGCTTTAATCAGTGCTTTCGTCGTCTAGCTATCCTTGGCAATGCTGCCTCCATGTTGACGTTTCTCATGCTGCCTTCTGCCCTGCCAGATGGCGGATGTTGCGGCCTTGCTGTTCCAGTTATCCGTGTTCGCCACACTTGTCCTTAGTTCAAAGACGTCCAGCCATTACACCCTCTCGTCTGCCTTATCATCGGGACCCCCTTCCTGCTTCGTGTACTGATGTATTCCTAGAATAGTGTCTGGTTGTGTTAGCGATGGTCATTGCTTGCAGATGCCATGTGCTGATTGGCCCTCTGGTACGTGCACGCACTACTGCCGTAATAGTCATTCCAGGCGTCAAATGGCCACCACCGGCATTACACCCGGTGTTACCGCTACCGTGTACTAGTGTAAGCATGTATTTTGCTGAAATAAAATTGGGCAAACATTTCCACTGGCTGTGGTTGTAATTACGGAAACTCTAGACCCTGCCCTCTTAAAATCTATATTTTAAAACGAATCTCCATACATGTTTAAATCAATCTCTTCTGGTTTAAAAGAGTGTGGCATTTACAAGCCACGGTGGGTTTTAAGATTAATGTGCACGCCACTGTAATATTGTACAGTAGGATCATCAGAGAATGTACCACGGGGGCGTGTTTATATGTCCTCGGAAGTTGTGTGATGGTTAGATCCCTTCCACATTGTATTTTTTTTGTTAATGTTTCAGTTACATTTATGGGAATTATATTGCCCTGGTTACTACAGAGTCCATAAGTGATTGTGCAAAATCGGGGTTTCTGTTCTTCGTGTACTTAAGTTACAAAGTAATGATCATTAAGTCAAAATCCCACAACAATTACTCCTGCGTAGCAGGCTCATCGTAAACATTTCGGAGGGCCCCGGAAAGAAATATTTTTGGGCACCTGTTTGGAACAACTTTCAATGCGGTTAGTCATTTAAGCTCTTCGGTGTCTAACAGTAATGAACCAAATATTAAGATGCAAAATACACAGAAGTGAGCAAGCGAGAAAGTGCACTTTTCCAGTGGGCCCCTCAGAAGGTGGGGGCTCTGTCACTCCTTGCCCACTTAGCCCCCGCCTTAAATCGTCTGGGCTGCTCAACTGTAACTTCTGCATGCCAAAATAAAGTGTTTCTCCAATTAGGATTCACTAACAAACGTGTATGCGCATCTTCCGTTCGCTTCCATTCAACATTGGTCATTTTCAATTACCTGCAAGAGCAACAAAAAGAGTAAGCCCTTGTGAATTTTTTTATTTACACTGGCATAAACCTCCATGATTCCCGGATTTCACTTTAAGTGAAGCGTGTGGATTTTATTTCAATTTCATGTAATATGAAATGTTCGACGAAGTTTGATTTTGTGGAGAAAATAGTTCGCTGTAGTAAATGTCTCAAAGATGTTTTCTCCTCAAATTAGATATTTCTCCTTGAACTAGTCCCCTGCCAGCTAGATTTTTTTTTGCCTGCAATAAAAAATTATTACAGAGAAAAATCATTTGCAATTTACAAAAATATGTCTAATTTCACTACAAGAGCATTCCGTCAAAAATTGAAAAATCGATCTCCAGTGCTTTGTGTGTTACTCTAATTAAATGATGCACTACTAGTGCACACCCCATAGACGACTTTTAAGTACAAGAAGACAGTCTAAGCAAGGGACAGCGCTACCCCACACGTGCCTTCCCTGACCTCTACGTGACCTTTTGTCCTAGACGTTGCAGTTCTGGTAGGTTGTTAGGGGCTGCACTATATTTATATCGCTTTGGCAGGCGCTTTAAGCGTTTCCACAGTATTTTCGAACTTGCACTGTCATCGCCACACTGCAGGCGGCAGGGTCGATTAACGTGCCAGAGCAAGGTGCCCAGAAACGTACTATTCATTAGGTGCCCGACAGGCAGTGCTGCGCACCACATAGAGCCCACAATATGCAGAGTCCATTATATTGGCTTCGGGCCTGAACCGCTGGCTGGATATCCGTCCATTTATTTACAAATCAACATCGGCGTGTCAAAAAACTGTTCTTCAATAAAAAAAAAATCCAGAGTTCAATTAAGGGTCCAATAGATCAGTGCCCCCTCAATCAAATGCAGAAAATAATTTCGGTCGCAAAAGTAATACAGACGTAAATATTCACGTAAGAGTCGTTGGCACGCGAGGGTTTCTAGTTAGACGCTTTTAACACTATTTAATATAGAAAGTAGCAACGTCATTTCGCTCTCGTGCGTGTCAAAGTTACAAGAAATGTTTGCAAAGTGTATGTTAGTGTAACTGCCTACAACTATACATAGAAATTAAACCACACAGCTACTCAGGACTTTTTTTTTTACTTCTGAACAATCGAAAGTGACACAAGGGAGGTAAGATCTATTATAGAGAGTAGAAATTAGAGGTTGTTATTCTTCAAACCACTAAATTGACCTTATTGCAGAACATTTTTAAAGCAATTCAAACTCATGTGCCAAAGAACTGTATATTAAAAATAAAAATGATTATTTCTCATTACGGTTTTTTGGAATAGCCTAAATATTGGGAATAGCCAGTTATTATTTTACGCGTCTCTTTATTTCTTTGTGTGTGTCTTTTTCTCTAATCTCTTTGGAATTCAATCTTTCCTGCTTACATTTTCTCCCTGTTCCTTCGCCCCCTTCCTTGAGTTCTCTCTTATTCCGCTTTTCTTCATGTCTGTCTCTTTCCATCTGTCGTTTTGCCAGTCTCTTCCCACCTTTCTCTCTCCTTGCTCTTTCTTTCTCCCCCACTCTATCGATCTTTCTCCAGCGCGCCCCTCTCTCTCTTTGGCTCACTAGCTCACTCTTCCTACAACTCTCTATCCTGTCTGTCACTTTATCTCATTTTCTCTATTCCTCCCCGTTCCCACCTCTTTTTCTCCCTCAAATTTTCCCTCGATTTCTCCTTCCTACTTCTTCCTTCCTTTCTTTCTCTCTCTCTCTCTCTCTCTCTCTCTCTCTCTCTCTCTCTTTCAAACATTCTCTCCCTTTTCTTCACTCTTCTGCTCTCTCTGACTTTCTGGTTCTCTCTGGCTGCTCTGTTTATACTTCCTCCTCGCCTATTGTTCAGGTCCACAATTACTTCCAGCACATAAATAAAATGTGTGGAATAATGTAATAGACAGAGTTGAAGGGAAAGCACAGCCTCTAAGCCCCGATGAATACAAATCAGTCACTGAGCGGGGAGATATGCAAACCTGACACCATTTCTCAGCGGTATCTGACAGAACCGAAAATCACAGCGCGGCGAGATTTTATCGCGGAGGATTTTCAATTTGTTGGTCGGGAGATAGATCAGCAAAAGTCTGTTTCATCCCTAATGACCAAAGAATGTAAATAATCTTGCTATAGTCATATATCATGTAGATTTTGTCTCTCATGCCGCCAGGGAGATTGGCTCTCGGTAATCTTCTTTTCACCAATGCACAAAGGGTAGAGACGTTTTGAATTCTCGAGATAGAGTGTCCTTTTGTGAAAAGGGCGGCCGGGTCTCACCCATTTCCATTTTTATCATAACATTTTAGCAGCTCTTGATTTGCGATGCGTCAACTGGTACTTTATCCGTATTGTTGCCGGTGACTGCGTAGTATTTTTTTCATTATGAACACAATTTTTAATAATGTAAATATTCAGTTATTCATAAGTTATGAAAGGAAAGCAAAAGAATTGGCTTTACACTAATACTGGCAGATGTTCAGATCTGATAACCGTCTCCATGTCGGTGGCACAGGTGTTTGCATGTGAAAAGGATGCTGATAGCATTTATGTTCTATCTATCTTATATATGTAATCACAATATTGGAATGTTTAGCACTCCATTGAAGACAACGGAGGGGCCCAGGGCAAATAATGGCAGGCATAGTCCTTCTGCTTGAGCATTCCAATGTTTGCCTTTGTTTTTCTTTCTTTTTAATGTAGAAACTATGGGGCAGATTTACAAGAAAGTGACGCATCTGTAGAGATACGTCACTTTACCTGCGCCACTATGCAAAACCCTTGCGTCACCATGGACGCGCCATATTTACAATACGGCGCACCATGGCGCAAGGATTGACAGATGCGCCAGAAATTCTGACGCATCTGTTTACGGTAAAGTCACGCATTGCTGGAACCGTGTCGCAAGCACAACGCAACTCCAGCAATGCGTATTGCGGCCAATTCCCAATATACTGCGTCATTACTTACGCCTGCTTCAAACAGGCGTAAGGTTTTGACGCAGTGGCGTCCTACAAGAAATCTACAAGTATCTTGTAGATTTCACTGTGTCACTTTTACAAGGCTTTCCTGCGTGGGAAGGCCTACCCTGCATACATTATACCTGATGCAGGCATAATGTCACGCAGGGTTTACAACGTGATGCATCTCCCTAAATGGGTCACGTTGTAAATGGGCACGACTTTTACGCCGCCGCTGCATCATAAAAGTAACGCAACCACAGCGCAAAGGTGACGCAAGGGACTTGTAAATCTGCCCCAAAGTTCTAACAGCCTTTAAGTTATTGTGCTTGGGCTATAGCAGCTGTTAAAGGCCCACTCCCTCGCTGTAGGTCCATGACTGAGGCTCACTCCTATAACTCATGTTCAGGGTCTTCAACCGCCAGTATAGCCTTAGACAGTGGGCTATAAGGCTATATTATAAATATCCTATGCCTTTATCTACCACGCTGTCACCACATTTCCAGCTCTGGGCTTATGTTTGGAAACTTAATACTTTCTGAAGGGTGTAGCTTTAGGTCCCAATACCTAGGGGCTGCAAATCAAGAGTGCAAATTATGCATCCTCAAATTACCACTAACGTGCGGTGTGGTAATTAGTGGGTGGGCAATTTGCACCCAATTATGAGTTGCTCCACCCATGAATTGGGTATCAACTAAAATTTCCAAATGATGTCACCCGGTAGTCTGCATACTGGAATTGCATTCAATATGCACCCACGATTTGCTTCAGATCTGAGGACAAACGCTTGCATTGGGCAATTTGTGCCCTACTTGTACTCCTGTTTTGAGCGTTACACTAGGTTAATGGTCTGATTGTCTGGGCTTCAAACATGAACTCAGTGACAGTGCAGACATTTTAACATGGAACAGTAGTTCAGAGGCCTCTATGTGCTTCTGCCGATTTATTGGGCATAGCAATGAAGCCCTCAGTGAGGGTGGGTGCAGTCAACACAATCCATGCAAATACGGAGGTGTCCAGTATACACTGTAAAAGTTCTAACTATGCAACTCTATAATGCATAGTACATAATGGAGCATTCCTTCAGTAACACAGAGGGCGCCTGAAAGCATTAACATTGGTGCAAACGCTTGTTTTGCTTCCATGCAAATTAATTGAAAATAAATTAATGTTACCAGTGCTAACATTAAACAACTTAATCAAAAGCAAGATTTTTAAATTTATTTCCAAACACAACGTTCTTTCTGTTTATTGTGTTTTCCTTCATATTTGTAATACCTGTGCCATTATTTGTTATACATGATGTACAGGGGAAGTAGAGGAGGAGTGGCACACTCAACTGCATAAATACATTAGGAATGAAAAAAAAAATGAGGAAAGCCTCCTGAAACACCCAGTGCAGGGATGAAGAACAGAGATCAGAGTGATCAACACTATTAAACCTAGGCAACAAGTCAAGGAGGATAAGGAGCAATTAGAGTTGTGCATGGGCAGATCCAAGATCATCCATAATGTTTTGTAAGGTTTGGTTGAAATTGTAAGATACAGGTTAAAAGTGATGATGGTCCCTGTTTTCTCTGCCACAGCAGGACAATCTATTGTCATGTGCTAAGTTAGCTTTTGGCTGTCCTCAGCCCTTTAATTTGCCTGGGTTATGACAAGGGTGCTGTATAAGGAAACCCATTTTCACCAGTTACCAGAAAAGGACTTGACAGTAGGTATCAACGTTTTCTCTGTAGAATTCCATTATAATGCTGTAGAATTGGATTCAAGCAAGACTCTGTGGCATGATGAAGTAGTGGGTCATTACTGAAGGTAGTGTGAGGAGATAAGCTAGGCATTTAAACATGAGATGCCATCAGAAAAGACAACTGGTATGGAACAGGTTTTGTGCTAGCTAAACCATGCCAAGTTGCATCTTACTGATCACAGTACATCCATGAACTCGCCATGCAAGCAAACTAGTTTTCAATTCATAACTCCAAGAATGCTTTTTAATAAAAAAAAATAGCACAGCGACACCAACAGAGAAATAGGGTTGTTCTATGTCTTCAACAGGCATGGGGCACATCCGGTTGTGCATTCTGCTTAAGCAGATCCTTGACAGTAGAGGCATGGGGTGGTGGGTTGTAGCTACCTTTAATAAAAGTGGTTGTAAAATATAAAGACCAGTTGTAGGATATATTTTCCTAAGATTATTGAGAGTCAAGCATAGCTTTAATTCCACCTGCCAAAAGGAATTAGTCATCTGTACTTTAATTTTTTCAATGTAGAGATGTAGCATTAAAGAGACTCATTTCATATTCTATATTGGATTCTTAATTCAATTGATCCATTTATATTTAACTCATTCCATGCTTCTTACAAGTATGAACCTGAAAAATTATTTTGTTCCCTTGTTTAAAACTGTGTTTTTCTGCCAACCTCCGTGAAGTAGCTGGCACACATGCTGGCATCTATTGTTGGTCAAATGTTAAAGAAATAATTAGGAACATCACTGACCTAACAATAAAGAGATATACTCTAACAGGAGAAGTAGCTGAACCCTCTAACTGTTTGAAAACCAGAAGTTCTACGCCTAGCATAGTCCAGTATCTGTACAAATAAAGACCCCCACAAACAATTGGTTTGGGGGGGTCAAACTTGTTAAAGAACATTCCACAAACAAGGACACTACACTGAATAGGAAAAACAAAATTCCTGAGATAGTGAAAATAAGTGAGAAATCACAGATTCTTTTGACTTTAAATCGCATAAGAGCTAAATGATGTTGTCAGTGCAGAACTAATCAATATTTTTTACACTTTCCGATGGAACTTAGGGGCATATTATCAAGGACAGGTGATACATTATCGCCGCTTTTATCGGCAGGAAACTGCCGATAAAGCGTCGATAATGGCCTTGATAATATGCTCTATGAATTCCAATCGAAGCCCATGTTAGATGTGTTCACATCTAACATGGGCTTCGATTGGAATTCATAAAGCATATTATCAAGGCCATTATCGCCGCTTTATCGGCAGTTTCCTGCCGATAAAAGCGGCGATAATGTATCACCTGTCCTTGATAATATGCTGTTAAGTTTTACTTGGCACTTAATCAAACACTTCTATAGCTTTATATTTCGGTTATTAATGTATCTGCCTGTCCAATGTTAGAAGAAAAAACACTGATACCCGGTGACCCATAAGGAATACGTCCCAAGTTCCATATTGGAAGTGCATTGTTAGGCCTGCGTCTTACCTTCCTGTGATAAAGGATGTTAATCAACAACAGAGTGCCATGCAGGGCACAAGTGATGATGAATCATACTCATAGAATGGGGTGGGTTATTAAACCAACTTTTTATCTAATGTCAGCTAACTGGCAGATAAGGTGACCTGCTGCAAAAGGATTGCGAAAAGCTAATTATGAACTGTTGCCTTCTTGTAGGTTATCTCTATAAGAATAGGCTTGGGCCACAGAAGCCACAAAAAATCAAAATAATTGAAATTAAAGAATTCACTCAATTTCTCAAACCTGAAGAAGCAGTTCCATCAATGCATAATTATAACACAGCGACAGCAGTATTTTCTTCCTACAACTTTAAATTCACATACAAGATTTTGGATATCCTGAAATCTTTGGGAAAATACCTTATTATCATATGTTAAGAATATGAAAATGCACCTAAATTACTAGCTAATTTTCCCACAATTTTCGAAGACTACCCACATTTCAAAATGCAGAATTTGGAGACATTTCAACCTATTTCTGTCTAGATTTGAGATAAGCCAAAAATAACGAAGTAGGCAAGCCATCGACTTCCACTCAGATTGTAGGGCAATTATAACTCAATCCACAGGGCATTTCACCATCCGATAATGGCATTGTGAGTACTGAGCGTTGGGGTTTCACAGCTCAATATTGACCACAACAAAAATGTCCTGGGCAAAAAAAAGATATATAAACACAAAACGGACAGCATAATATTGACTATCACTCTATCATGAAGGTAAGTGTATACAATGCAGTGCCTGGTAACCCTCCCCTAGCGGCAAGCTCTGTGACATCTTTGTCCGACTACAGTCCGGTACCGGACAGTGGATTGGAAAATGAGCAGGCTGGCCCCAGTGGAGACTTGGGGTTTCAACGGTACTCCCTGGCCGAAGAAGTGGAATGTATGAGGCGGGATCGCCTAGATACGTTACGGCCCAGGCTGAAGAAACCAGGCGCAGCAAAAACTATAAGCGCCACCAGCGAAAAAAAGTGCACCAGGACAAGGAAGGACCAAGAGAAACAAAAGAAACTACACGTGGAAGCGCAAACCAGTGCCACAATAAATACAGCTACAGGCAACAAGTCAGTAATCAGTTTGTCAACTGTTGAACTTAACGCGGCGGAAACACAGATTTTGTCCCTCGGACTATCATTTAGTCCAGAAAGCAATTTTCGCTATGCACAGACAACGGTAGACGTTTTCCAATATATTCGTAAATTAAAACTAAAGAAGTTCTTTTCAACAAGGCAGGCAAAGGACCCTGTCTTTGGAAGTAGCATAACCCCAACAAGCAGTACAGAAAACTTAACTGCAGGTGATATGCAATTACGAACGGACTTAATCGATCTACAAAGTGGAAATACGCAATTGTCACAGGAAGAGAGCAGCTTCTTGGACGCAGGGACTCAAAATGTGCTGACTCATTTCAAACCTAAGTCAACTTTCTGCCCCGTTATGATCAAGGACAATATTGACTTCTATCATGAACTGGTCGCTATGGATATAAAAAAGCTGCACCACAGCGTTTCACGTAATAAAGTATATTTTTCCCAGCAAAACAAAAAATATCATGAGTTGATTAAAAAACTGCAAAATGAAAAATCTGTGATCATCCGTCAATCAGACAAAGGCGGTAACATTGTCATTTGGCCTAGAGATATGTATTTGGAGGAAGCCTGGTGTCACCTGAATGATAAATCATGTTATAAGAGGGTAGATTTGCCTTTGATTAAATCAACATGGAACATCTTTTATTCCAAACTGGTGACATGGAAGAGCTTAGGACTTCTGAGTGCTGATGAATTTAAGTTTCTAAAAAATGAGAACCCGGTGATTCCCTGCATTTATTTCATACCTAAAATACACAAGTCATCTGTATGTCCACCAGGTAGACCAATTATCTCAGCCTGCAATAGTCTTTTTAGAAAAAAACTCCAAATACATAAATTTCTTCTTACAGGAGCATGTCACAAGCCTGCCATCATATGTCCAAGACACCGAAGATTTCCTGCGAAAGTTGCAAGGTATAAAATGGCAAGATGATTTTATTCTGATCACGCTTGACGTGACCTCGCTCTACACGAGCATTAATCATCTAGATGGGCTCAAAGCCATCCAATATTTCCTAGACAAGAGACCCATACATTGTTTCACACATAACAAAATGCTGTTAAGCATGATAGAGATTTGCTTACAGAATAATTTCTTCATGTTCCAGCAGATGTGTTTCCAACAAACCAGAGGTGTGGCGATGGGTTCCTGCTTCTCCCCAAGTTACGCTAGTATACACATGGGGCTTTGGGAGATGCAGGTCCTGGGGGTCACACACTCAGAAATACTTTGTGAACATGTAGTATGCCTTCTTAGATATATTGATGATTTATTCATCATCTGGAAGGGGGAAGAAATGGAAGCTGTGGCTTTCATAGATAACCTAAATGACAATCACGTTACGACTCCCCACCCATGCACACAAAGCTCTCCACAACCAAGGCCCAAGATACCTCAACGACCGCCTGACCTTCTACACCCCTATCCGCCAGCTACGATCGACCAGCCACGCCCTCGCCGCCGTCCCCCGCATCCGAAGAGTCACAACGGGAGGAAGATCCTTCTCCTACCTGGCTGCCAAGACGTGGAACTCCCTCCCCATCCACCTCCACCTGACCCAAGACCACCTCTCCTTCAGGAAGCAACTCAAGACCTGGCTGTTAGAGCGGTAGCGGACCCCCTTCCCCCAGCGCCTTGAGACCCTACGGGTGAGTAGCGCGCTATACAAATGCTTTGATTGATTGATTGATGCATTAAATCTACGGGTTACCTCTCACCTTAGCACGTCCTCTGTGAATTTTTTGGATGTGGAAGTATACATAGAAAACAGTACCATCCAAACTAAACTACATCGTAAAGCCAGTGCAGGTAATACGTTACTGCATGCTTCCAGTCATCATCCAAAACATCGTATTTATAGCATCCCTTATGGGGAGGTGCTACGCATCAAACGTATATGTAGCAAGCAAGAAGATGTAAGGGAGGCACAAGAGACTTGTCGCTTATGATTTTTGGCTAGAGGGTACTCTGATAGAGTTATTAAGGCAGCTATAAGCAGAACAGAGGCCCTAACTAGAGAGGAAGCACTTACAACTAAGATGATGAAGGAAACCCATAGTTCCGCTCCGAAGTCTGAACCAGTTCGGCTAATCACAACGTATAGCAAACAACATCGTACTATTTGAAAAATCATGAATAAACATTGGGCCTTGATTAGAAATGACCCAAGTTTAAAAATGCAGGCCTACTCTGCCCCCACAATCACTTACAGGAAACCGTTATCTATGGAAAACTGTTTGGTGAGCAGCAGTCCGGAGGTCTTGGTTAAGGCCAACTGGCTCAGCTCCCGCACAGGGTTCTTTAGATGCGCTTCATGTAAAGCTTGAAAAAACAGTGTAAATATGACGTAGTACTCGACACCCTTTGTAGATCACAAAATCCCAATCTCAAAATACTTGACCTGCAAAACGGAGTATGTTGTTTATGTATTGGAGTGCCCTTGCCCCCTCAGATATGTGGGGAGCACAAAGCTCCCGGTACACAAAAGGGTACTCCAACACATGAGGGCAATCACAAACTGCGACAAAACAAACCCAGTCGCTAGACATTTTAATGACTGCCATAATAAAGATGTGAAACTTTTAAAATACTATGCTATAGATGCAGCTATGCCTCTCAGAAGGGGGGGTAATAGGGAAGGTATCCTTCGCCGATTGGAGACACACTACATTTTAAATCAGGATAGCAGGCAACCTACAGGTTTAAATGCAAGTGAGGATTTCTATACATGTCTATAGCTTTAGTTTCAAATGACACAGAAGTCTTTATTCTTATCAGTAATACATACTCATTATCAAGTATTTGTATATAGGTTTTACACATCAATGAAATGAAGTAAATAACATTTGTTTACCTTTTGGGACGTTGTACCATCAATTGGTGAATTTTAGAGCTAGTCGTTTGATTATTTGTGAAAATGAAATGTTTTCTTTATTAAGTTATAGCATTTTTTGCACTTTATTCGTTATTTGTCACTATTCTATTAGGTAGCACCATTTCATTGCATTTGCGCATTGGGGTATTTTCAGTAGGTTACTAGGTTATCAAGAGACTGTATGACTAGAAAAAATGATATTATGGAATTTGTATGTACATAATCCTATAGGTGCCAAATAGATTAATGCATTTGCTATTAATATATGTTTTTGTATTTTACAATTATGCACCAACTCTCACAATGGTGGTATTTAAGATTCGAGAGAACAGACCATTGTTTGCCTTGCAACAATATTCTATCTTAGAATTTAAATTTTTATTTCGTATTTTACGATTATCTCAATTTTATGAAATGAATTGAACATTTTGAAAGGTTTTATGTATTTTAAAAGTTTTAGAAACATTACGAACTCCTTTAGATACTTTTTTTATGTCCCTGATGACGTGTTTGTAACTTATACTGCACTGCCACTTTAAATAGCCGGATACTTCCCCAAAGCGTTGTCATGTGATCAAGGGCTGTTAGGCTTGAAACGCGTTATGGAGGAGGTGTGGGGAAAAGCACAATAAAGATTTAGCACTTCCAAACTCCTGGGTGCGCTGTCGTCTTTTGGATTTCGTGGTTGGCGCCTGTCACAGTATATATATATATATATATATATATATATATATATATATATATATATATATATATATATATATATATATATATATATATATATATATATATATATATATATATATATATATATATATATATATATATATCCGGTTTACCGCACTAGAGCCAGTGGCCAATGCTTCTCGCCTTACTTGCCCAATAAATACGGACACGGACCTTCAGGTTGGTGCAAATTATTTTATTCCACGCAGAGTAGTTGTCATAACGGTTCAGCTACCTGGAGCCTTGATCACATGACAACGTGAATCATTGTGGTGTTGGTATTTAAAGTGACAGTGCAAAATTTAAATCAGACCTAGTGACTTTCTGCAACATAGACATAGAGGAAAGATCTGAATACTTGACAAAACAAACAAATTGGAGGAGGACAGAAGGAAACTCAGGTAATGACCTGAGGGGGGAACCAGAAGCAGTCGGGCGCTAGAAGATGGTCAGCCTCCAATCAGGACATGTATCACAAAAAGGGACCCCTTCTAGAGTGTAACCAAGTGAATGTGAAGTGCCAAGTTGTCATATGGGCATCTCACAAAAAGTGATAGACTGGCATCACACACCACCAGGTGTCATGCTTCATCATCTGCCAGTCCTCGCCCTCCAGAAACCCCGTTTGGTGGAGAGCGGGCATACACCTGATGACAGGGATGCACTTTCTAAGGTGAGTGGGGCCCAAAAGGAAAAAAGAGTGAGTATTAAAAAGCCATCACAGAATCCCCATGCAACTTTATTCTGTAAGGGAACTGTGTGGTATCTAAAAACAGTGGTGCGGTCAGTAAGGAGACAATTTCTCCATCACCGCTATATAAATGTTGTGAGGTGGGTCAACATGTTTCAGCCAGACGTCCCAGTGGGTACATGGCTTTCATCAGGACCGATTTATAGTGGCTTCAATCTTACCATATATTGCTGGTAGTGCCACTCTGTGGACGTGACCTATAGTCAGTATCCATTCCAGGGGTCCAATGACCCATTAGAGAAGTCCGGCTGGCCTCATGGGAGGTGCGGACTAGGGAGTACCCCGTGGTCACACGGTGTGGCTGTTGCGCTGTACTCCGCAAGAACACCTACGAGATGCGTCTCTCCTCCTCCCCGATAGTCCGCACCTCCCATGAGGCCAGCTGGTCTTCTCTAATGTGTCATTGGACCCCTGGAATGGATACTGACTATAGGTCACATCCACAGAGTGGCACTACCAGCAATGTATGGTAAGATTGGAGCCCCTATAAATCGGTCCTGATGAAAGCCATGTACCCACTGGGACGTCTGGCTGAAACATGTTGACCCACCTAACAACATTTATATAGCGGTGATGGGAAGATTGTCTCCTTACTCACCGCACCACTGTTTTTAGATACCACACAGTTCCCTTACAGAATAAAGTTGCATGGGGATTCTGTGATGGCTTTTTTTTTTCACAACAAGTAATTTTTTTTTCACAACAAGGATGGCTTTTTAATACTCATTCTTTTTTTCCTTTTGGGCCCCCACTCACCTTAGAAAGTGCATCCCTGTCATCAGGTGTATGCCTGCCCTCCACCAAACGGGGTTTCTGGAGGGCGAGGACTGGCAGATGATGAAGCATGACACCTGGTGGTGTGTGATGCCAGTCTATCACTTATTGTGAGATGCCCTTATGACAACTTGGCACTTCACATTCACTTGGTTACACTCTAGAAGTGGTCTCTTTTTGTGATACAAAACAAACAAATTGCCAGGTATTGAATACGGGTTACAATTGGGATCATCCACAAAAACATTTTGGAAAATGTAGAGAATTGTGCATAGTATGCAAAAGACAAGTACACCTATATATAGCATATAATTAATAATAGGCTAACAGTGCAAAACTCATATGCAAACAATATAATATCACGATTGAATAGTGTCATGATATTGAAATCACGCCTACCCCAACAGAAAATAATGGAATAATGCTGATATGTGGTATCTGGAAAATCCACAGTGCTGTACCCTGAACGAATAAAGCACATCTAAACGTGCAAAATTATTAAAAACACAACTTATTTGAAATTCATAATTATAGAATATTGTGTTGGTTCCCGGGGTAAATGCCAGTGCCAATTGTCCGCTGCACCTTGATCATACTTGGCCATATTTCTTATAAAGTGCAAAATATGCTGTAGTGCAAATTAGCAATGTAAACATAGTACAAGTTAGATGATATAGCTACCTCACTATGGGCCAGATGTAGGTAGGCGTTTACCGGGTGGTAACGGCCGAATTCGGCCGTTACCGATCCGGTAAGAGCAATTTGACATGTAGGTCCCTGTATTTTACAGACTCGGTAAATTTACCGATAAGTAAATTTACCGAGTATGTAAAATACCGAGTCGGTATCATTACGGATTCCGGTAAATTGGTATGTAGGTGGGACTCTTCTGAGTCCCACAAGCAGTACAAAATCGGTATTTTACCATCAAATACTACTTGATGGTAAAATACCGTTTCTGGTGTGCATGCACATGTGTGCATGCACACCTATGCCATATGACAGGCAGACCTGCCCTTAGGGCAGGTATGCCTGCCACATGGCACCCGAGCCTCTTTTGGGGGTGCCAGAGGGTGTCAAAGTGACACCCCCTGCACCCTTGTGACAGTCGGTATTTTCCGATGTGGTAAATACCGACCGGTAAATGCCCAATCAATCCTATGGGCTTCAAAGCCCATAGGAATGAATGGGCATTAACTGGTCGGTATTTCCCGCATCGGAAAATACCGACTGTTTCCGAATCGGTAATTGCACATCTGCATTTACCTACATCTCGGTACTTTTATTTTCCGACCTCTGAAATACCGAGTCGGTATGACTCGGTATTTAAGAGGTCGGAAAATAAAATTTACCTACATCTGGCCCTATATCTCGATTAGACTTGGCCAAATTGTATATAAAGTGCAAAAAACGTATGGTGTGAATTTGCAATGTAAACATGGTACAGGTTAGATACTTTAGCCACCTAACACAGGTCTGTGGGCTTCTGATCAACAACGCTAGTTAGAAAGTCAATAGCATTAGAATACTGGGATAAATCCTTCTATTGATATCATTGCATTGTAGCACTGAAGATATATTACTCGGTGTTCATGTACTTGCAATACATATATTCTCATTCCGAGGCATATTCTCAGAACCAATATTGTAGGCAACAATTATGGGGCTCAATCCCCTGATGTCTTGGATCCTACCACCATTCGGCCTTCTCCTTGCTTTTGCTCTCATATAGTACATAAAGGTCTGTTGTATGTAAGTGAATAGTGTCCTGAATCTCGAGTGTACCCCATTCCAAGTGATAAAAACTATGTATCAAAAGTTGTGCAACTATAAAAATAATAATAATACCTTGATAAAATGCTAGACCAGCTTAGTATGGTTAGCATAAAACGTATTCAAATATATAATGTACCTTATGATAATATATCATGGTTTCTTAAATCTAAGTAAGTGATTATCAGAACTCCGGTCTATCCCTACATACAGTGGCAAATTAATCCTGCTCTTAACTGTTGAGATATCGTTATTTAGATATTCAAATTAGTATCCCCAGACGGGGATACCATCTAGCACCAGTGAGATAGGGACATAAGGGTAGGCATATGCTTCAACTACCTATCTACCCAGAGAATAAATGCATACAACAATAAATAATTATCACTAAGGTAATACCAGCCGGCTACCTTAATAGTATAAAAATCATTTTTATGCCTATCGTATCATACTTTAACTGGGAATTAGGGTAAACATGTATACATATCTTCAGTAATGTTTAACCCCCGGGGGGTTAGTATCTAATTGTAGTATGTATCGTGTTTCAAGCTTGCAGATCTTAGCTTCTCTATCCCCTCCTCATCTGGAGGGGACGCGCACGGGCGAAGCCCGGGCCAAGGGCGGGCCCGTTGTAGCCCGTTAGAGACAGTGTAAGACCGGACCGGGCCACCCCTCTTGGCTGAAGAGTATTTAAAATTTTGTATTTAGACTCACAAAGATATACCGGTCACTGTGTTATCACCAATCTTGGATCATGGCGGCCCGAGAAACCAGAAGTAAAGCTCTAGCACCGAGCACATTGGTGGCAGGTACACTGGACAATTTCCTTGTTAGAACAAATTCTCTTTTATCTAATGAAATAGTTATATTGGAACTCCGTTTGTCTCAGGGGATTGATAATGCAAAGAGATCTTCGCTGGGTCATATTGCTAATGCAAAACCACCCGAGAGACGTATAGGTTCCCCTGGCGCTCCATCAAATAGTAATGATCAATCAAGAACAGCTGTCCTGCTGGACTCTAGGAGTAGCTTGGGAGCATGCAGAGACTCTCTACCTGACATTCCTGAATCTAGCCCAGCACCTCCTATTGGTGATAGTACGACCCCTGATATTAGGCCTCTCATTGGTACTATCCAGCTCCGAGGGAACCGGGAGGGGGCTGTTCCCAAAAGAAAGCGTGGGGCACAGACAGGGGGTGGAAAGAAGCCGAGGCTAGACAAATATCCCACTGGAAAACATCCTAATGGCCAGGCAAAAGGAGGAGAGGACCCGATAGTAGCTCGAGACGCTGTAAGCTTCACGGTGCAAAGGTCCCCCCTGGTACACACCAACATGTTTCATTTTGCAGAAAGAATACAGGCTTGTAGCGACCAATCTAGCTCAAATCTAGCCAGCATTTTGAAATCCTTGATTGAGCCGCTGGTTGCCAGACTGGATCAAATAGACCTCAGACTGGAAAAAATAGAAACAGTCACTGGAGCAATGTCGAACAAGTGGAAATTAATAGAAACTACGCAGGGGAAATCCAACGTCAAGGAGGGAGGCGCACCTGTAGCTAACATCACTACCACACCAAACTCCCCCGCCCCCGCACCAGTTACTATTTCCCGGGTAGTACAGAGTAACCCTACCACTCTCCCTGGTAACTCCTCTGTGGTAACGACTAAAAAGCCCATTGAGAATCTGGAGCGAACTAGCACAGAGGATAAGCTATCTAGAATGAAAAATGTAGTAAACCTACCTCCAGAGGCAGCCCCCCTCGTAGTGGTCCTAACTGGTGTTCCAGAGCTCAGCACTTCGGTAGTGGAATCATTTTCCTCACTTAAAAACAAGGTGGCAAACTGGTTGAATAATCATAGACCCCTACCCCCCCATATTTCTATCGAAAGTTTGATGGTTAGAAGGGTTGCTTGGGTGGGATACACCAGTAAAAACATCACTGGTGATTGTATCCTGGTCAATTTTAGGAACCCTGGGACAGTCTCGCACATTTGTAATTGGCAGGGCAGTGAGGTAGATACCACAATTCAAACTTACCCACTGTCCTTCTTTTACCCTTCTAATAGTTTTCGATGTGATTTAGGGCACGAAGAAGGATGGACAAGGGTAGGACCTAGGGGTCAGCCCAGAGGGCCAAGGACAAATTTTCACACTACCCATATGGCCACCCAATATTTTCAAAACAATAGGTATAGATGCTTGGAAGAGGTAGACTGACAACAGGATAAATCGGGAGAGGTTGGCCGAAAAAGAGGGATTGAAGGTACAGACTATACACATATACCATTGAAGTGGATGGATGTTTGTTTGGATGTGAGTAGGATACAGGTAGATGATAGTGTAAAGAGCAATCATGTAGAGACACTGTGAGTTGTTCCCCTTGGTCCTAGTATCAGTGACTTTCAGTCTGAGCACCAAGCTAATTTGCAAACCCTGGCAACCTCAAGTACTGGCATGGAACCAAGCCCACAAACCCATGGTTGTACAACTAACGACAGATTGCTGAAAATATTGTCCTGGAATTTGGCAGGTCTAGGTAATAAAATAGCCCATCCTGAGTGGGGCTCCTTTATAGATAAGAGTGACATATGTCTGTTCCAGGAAACCTGGTCAAGGGAGGAACAACTGCGGAATGGTTTTGCTTCATTCTTAGTCCCGGCAAGGTGGGGTGGGAAGGGCAGACCGTCGGGGGGCTTAACAATCTGGGTAGGATCCCACCTAGCCTGTAAAGCCAGAGGAATGAATACTGCATCGGAGGACATTCAGTGTGTGGTCCTAGAGTGGCCGGATACTTCAAAGCTCGCTTTGGTTAACGTCTATTCTAGACCAGTGAGCGTTACCTGCGAGTCAAGAACTATCAAAGAACCTTCCACATTCTTAAACAGGATCCCACAGGGTACCACATTTTTGGTCGGTGGGGATCTTAATTCTCACTTTGAGCCACTTCCTGGCTTGATGGGTGAGGCGGGACTGGAGGAGGACGAGCAATGGAAAATTCCTCCGGTGGCGGGATCACCTCCCAGGTCATGGGCACCGTTGGCCGTGCAAATCATGGCTTTGACGCTGAATCATTTTATCAGGGCCTGCAATGGCTGTGTAAAATCGGATATACCCTCTAAATGTACCTACAATAAGCCTGGGCATCAGTCAAGGTTGGATTATATATTTGTCGAAAGTTGTGCTTGGCATAAGGTTTCCGACTTCAGGGTAGAAACTAGGGGTGAAAGTGACCATAACGCACTGATCCTGGATTTTATATCACCGGGTATCCTCAACGATGACAGTAAGACAGCTAGTGCTTCAGATGATAGGGTGCTTTTGTCCAGTAACAGGCGCAGGGTTAGATGGGATAAACGTGTAACACACCCAGAGGCAGTGGCTGAGCTATATGCCTGGGCAATCCCGGTACTGGAAGCGGTTGGTGCTTTAATCCTGCAGCACCCCCTATCTGAAACACATTCTCAACTTTGGGATCTCAATCTGGAATTAACTACCTCACTAGCATAGGTCCTTAATCCCTCAGTGCCAACAGGGAGAAGGGTGCGAAACACACCTACCTGGTATAATGCTGCCTGTTGAAAGGCGAAAACGCAACTCCTCAGGGCCCTGAAGCAAAATAATAATAGGGGGCTGATAAAAGAAAGGAGATTAGAATACAGGCAGCTAATACATCATTCCAAGGTTGAGTGGGACAATGATTACTGGGCTAATCTAACATCTGCTCTTAAAATTAGGGATGCAAGGAATTTCTGGCAACTTGTAAATACAGGGTCTGTTGACCCATTACCGGCAATAGAGCCTAATATCGCTGCGACTGTGTGGGAAGAGCATTTCCGTACTCTCTACGGAGGGGACAACTCCGATTGTGGTATGGAACAAGGGGGAAATGTGACCGGTTTTAATGACCTAACTAAAGAGTCTGAGTTTTCTGAGGGAGAGGTCCGTGCTGCTATTTCTAAACTTCCAGCCGGCAAAGCTCCTGGGTTGGATAAGCTCCCTGGAGACCTTTTCAAGCATGAACCCACGGTTTAGGCCCCCTATCTAATGGCTATATTCAATGCAATCCAAAGAGGCATGGTGGTCCCTAGTACTTTGCTGGGAGCTGAGATAGTCCCTATCTTCAAGAAGGGTTCTCCTCTCTTCCCAGCCAACTACAGGCCTATCAACCTTATCGATGTATCGCAAAAGATCTTTGCGAGGCTGATTCTAGACCGCCTTCTGGAATGGATGGAGGAACACTCCATCCTTAGCCCCTACCAGGCAGGGTTCAGGAAAAATGTATCCACTACGGACCAGATTTTCTGCCTGACCCTGCTATTTTGGAAAACCGTTAAAATGGAGGGTGGCTCTTTATACACTGTTTTTGTTGACCTACGTGCGGCCTTTGACTTGGTCCCACGTGGGAAACTGTGGGCTGTGCTTCTAGAACTGGGTGTTCCCTTTCCCCTTTTGAGTATGATAATCAGACTCCACAAGGAGAACTACACACAGGTTAGGTGTGGGAGAAATGGTGATTTGTCTGCTAGATTCCCCGTTGGCAGGGGGGTGAGACAGGAGTGTGTACTGGCACCCACCCTGTTTTGCCTTTATGTCAATGGGGTAAATGCTCACTTGAACATGGTGCCAAACAGTGATGCCCCCAAGCTCGCTGGGTCCCGGGTTCCTGCGATCATGTTTGCAGATGACACCTTATTACTCTCGAAGTCCCCTATGGGTATCCAACGAGTCTTGGATGGCTTTGAGGACTATTGCTGGGAGAGGGGACTGGAAATAAAACACCCTAAAAACAAAATTCATGATCTTTAATCCACCAGAAACTACCCGCCCAAATACACAGATTGGCAAAGATCGGCTAGAAAGGGTACAGACTTTTGAGTATCTGGGTCTTACCTTAAATGAAACCATGACCTGGCTCCCTCATCTAATAAAATCTCAACTCAAGCTGGCCCAATTATCAGGGGGTATCCTGAGACTTGCAAACAAGTCCACTATCAGACCGATTGGCCCTCTGCTCAAAATATATAAACTGCAGGTACGAGGGGGCAGTAACCTACGGTGGCGAACTGTGGGGCTACCAATGTAGACCAGAGATTGCCACGTGGAAAATAATTTTTTACGCCAGCTGGTGGCTTTGCCCCCCAGGACACACCTTTATTGCCCATCAGGCTTGACTTGGGCCTCAGACCCATAGATGAGGAATTAGGCCTCAAACCTCTGACATTTTGGCAGAGGCTCTGGATTACTCCCGAGCTCAAGAACTATAGGCAGGAGCTCAATGGAATCTTAACACTACCGAACGCGGGCAAAATTCCCTGGTTGAAGTATGTGAGAGAGGGATTTGTGAGATTGGGTCTCCTGCAAATGTGGTCAGACCCACAGACGGCCTGCACTTGTCTAAATTGTATTATGAAAGCAAACTAACGGCTTCCACACTGAATGCACAAATCGGCACTTTAACCAGCACCTTTTTAACTATCAAAGATTTTTATCAATTTGAGACAGTTTTAGACTGCATTAGTCCAATCGCTCTCAGAAAGTTGTATCTCCAATGGAGACATGGAACTCTACCTATTAGAGCTTTTACAAGCAAATGGGCCATGCCAACACCAAAAAATTGCCCTGGGTGCACTTCGGAACAGAAGATGAATTGCATGTTTTATTCTTTTGTCCGGCTTACCAAAAATCCAGGAGGTGCTGGATTGTCCCCCTATGTAAAAATCTTGGGTTTAAGCACTGTATGCAAGCCTACAGAATATTTAAAACGGATCTCTCAACTGTGATCGTGTTTGAAGTAACAAAATTTCTGGCAGCCATGTGGAACAAAAGAAGGTCACTTCTTAATAATGCTTGAATTTGAATTTACCAATGTCAAAAGCTGCATGATCCTCTGGTGTTTTGTATCTAAACTTTAGTTTGTAATGGAGGAACACATGTACATGTTTATTTATTATTCTGTATTTGCAAGCACTATGTGCACCCGCACTTTCTCGCGTTTCTTGTTTTAATTCTAGTATTGTATTGTATTAGATTGTTTTTAAACTGCCAAACCATGTGAATTCTTTTATGGCAACATTGTCAAAATAAAGATGAAATGATGATGATGTATCTAAAAAAGTAACAGATGTCTGACTCATAGTCACTGTAAATGTCAAGCTGTACTCATTGTCATTGATGTCTGTAATAAAATCACTGGCTTGTTCCCTACTACCTCTCCATACTACAAACAAATCGTCAATATAATGAAACCATGCTGCCACATTGTTATCAAAAGCATCCTTGGGTTTGACTTTGAGGACCAGTTCCTCCCAAGCCCCCATGTGAAGACAGGCAAAACCTGGGGAGAAACTGGCCCCCATTGCTACTCCCTGTAGAATGCCGATACATTAAGTTATTATACATAAACACATTGTTTTTCAGACAGAAATCAAGCATTTGTACAAGCATAGTGTTATGTTCAGTGAATTGGTCTGCTCTTTGGGGTAGATAATATTCAAATGCAGCTAATCCATCCGCATGTACAATGCTCGTGTAGAGCGCAGTCACGTCAAGTGCCATCATCCAGTAACCTTCAACCCATTCAATTTGTTGGATTTTCAGCAAACAGTCCCCCGTGTCCTGTACAAAGGATACAAGGCTTTGAACATAACTTTGGAGAAAGTAATTATTGTAGACTGATGTATTTCCCAACAGGCTCCCCCTGGCTGAGATGATCGATCTGCCAGGGGGGGTTCTTCAAATTCTTATGTATTTTAGGAATAAAATATATAAGGGGAGTCACTGGGTTATCTGTTTTAAGAAATTTGAATTTATCTTCAGTGATCATTCTTTTGCTTTTCCACTTGGTTAATTTGTGATGGTACTCAGATGTAATAGTTTTCAAGGCTAATGTATTGATTCTCTTGTATCATTGTCGATCATTCAACTTTCCCCCCTGTTACTGCACCTCTCTTGCCTCTTTCAGCACCTCTGTTGCTTCTTTGTGTACTTCTTTCACTTCCTCCTACACCCCTCTTGCCTCTTTCTGTATCCCTCTTGCCTCTTTTTGCACCTCTCCTTCCTCTTTCTGCACCTCCCTTGCCCTTTTCTGCAGTTCTCTTGCCTCTTTCTGCACCCTTTTTCCTCTTTCTGCATCTCTGTTGGTTCTTTCTCCACTGCTCTTGCTTCTTTTTGCATAGCTATTGCAAAGTTCTGTATCCCTCTTACCTCTTTCTGTACCACTGTTCCCTCTTTCTGCGCCTTTCCTACCTGTTTCTGCACCTCTCTTGCCACTTTCAGCAACTTTTTGCCTATTTCTGCACTTTTCTTGCTTCTTTCTGCACCTCTTTTGCTTCTTTCTGTACTTCTCTTTCCTTTTTCTGTGCCTTTCTTGCCTCTTTCTGCACCTCTGTTGGTTCCTTCTGTACTTCTTTTGCCTCTTTATGCAGCTCTCTTGCTTTTTTTTGCACCCCTGTTATCTCTTTCTGCAGTCTTCTTCCTTCTTTCTGCACCTCCCTTGCTTCTTTCTGTACTTTTCTTGCTTCTTTATGCACCATTCTTCCCTTTTTGCATCCCTCTTGCCTCTTTCTGCAGTTCTCTTGCCATTTTATGCACATTTCTTGCTTCTTTCTGCACCTCACTTGCCTCTTTCTGCCCTTCTCTTGCTTCTGTCCACACTTCTGTTGCTTCTTTCAGCACTTCTGTTGCCTCTTACTGTACTTCTCTTGCTTGTTTTTGTACCTCTCTTCCGTCTTCCTGTACCTCTGTTGACTCTTTCTGCACTCGCTTGCTTCTTTCTGCGCCCCTCATACCTCTTTCTGCACTCCTTCCCCCTCTTTCTGCACCTCTCCTGCATCTTTCTGCACTTTTCTTGCCTCTTTCTCTACCTCTATTGCTTCTTTCTGCATTTCTGCACCCTTGCTATCTCTTTCTGTAGTCTTCTTCCCTCTTTCTGCACCTCCCTTGCTTGTTTCTGTACTTTTATTGCTTCTTTATGCACCCTTCTTCCCTTTTTGCATCCCTCTTGCCTCTTTCTGCAGTTCTCTTGCCATTTTATGCACATTTCTTGCCTCTTTCTGCACCTCACTTGCCTCTTTCTGCCCTTCTCTTGCTTCTGTCCACACTTCTGTTGCATCTTTCAGCACTTCTGTTGCCTCTTACTGTACTTCTCTTGCTTGTTTTTGTACCTCTCTTCCGTCTTCCTGTACCTCTGTTGACTCTTTCTGCACTCGCTTGCTTCTTTCTGCGCCCCTCATACCTCTTTCTGCACTCCTTCCCCCTCTTTCTGCACCTCTCTTGCATCTTTCTGCACTTTTCCTTGCCTCTTTCTCTACCTCTATTGCTTCTTTCTGCATTTCTGCACCCTTGCTATCTCTTTCTGTAGTCTTCTTCCCTCTTTCTGCACCTCCCTTGCTTCTTTCTGTACTTTTATTGCTTCTTTATGCACCCTTCTTCCCTTTTTGCATCCCTCTTGCCTCTTTCTGTAGTTCTCTTGCCATTTTATGCACATTTCTTGCCTCTTTCTGCACCTCACTTGCCTCTTTCTGCCCTTCTCTTGCTTCTGTCCACACTTCTGTTGCTTCTTTCAGCAATTCTGTTGCCTCTTACTGTACTTCTCTTGCTTGTTTCTGTACCTCTCTTCTGTCTTCCTGTACCTCTGTTGACTCTTTCTGCACTCACTTGCTTCTTTCTGCACCCCTCATACCTCTTTCTGCACTCCTTCCCCCTCTTTCTGCACCTCTCTTGCATCTTTCTGCATCCCTGTTGCCTCTTTCTGTACCTTTCCTGCCTGTTTCTGCACCTCGCTTGCCTCTTTCTCTACCTCTATTGCTTCTTTCTGCATTTCTATTCCTTCTTTCTTCACCCCTCCTGCCTTTTTCTATATCCCTCTTGTCTCTTTGTGTACCTCTTCTACCTCTTTCTCCACCCCTCTTGCCTCTTTTTGCACTTCTATTGGTTCTTTCTGCACTGATCTTGACTCTTCCTGCACCTTTTTTGCAAATTTCGGCATTCCCTAATGCCTCTTTCAACACCCATCTATCCTTTTTCTCCACCTCTCCTTCTTCTTTCTGCACTGCTCTTGCTTCTTTCTGCACCCCTTGTATATATTTCTGTATCCCTGTACCTCTTTCTACATTCCTGTTACCTCTTTCTGTCCCCTTCCTGCCTGTTTCTATACCTCTCTTGCCTCTTTCGGCACCTCTGTTGCTACTTTGTATACTTCTCTTGCCTCTTTCAGTACCCCTTCCCTCCTTAAGCACCTCTGTTGCTTCTATATGTACTTCTCTTGTTTCTTTCTGCACCCTTCTTCCCTCTTTCTGTACCCCTTTTGCCTCTTTGTGCACGTCTCATGCCTCTTTGAGCACCTCGTTTGCCTTTTTCTGCTGTTCTCATGCCTCTCATGTATTTTTTGATTGGTTTGGATGAGGGTGTCTGTGCAGTTGGCCAGAGTAGAATGCTATCTATTCCGGTGTTGTCTAGATTACATTACCTATCCACTGTTTGGCTGCACATTGCTGAGCTTGTTGGTCTTCTTGTGATGTGGTTTGCGAAACATGTGTTTGGCAATTGGTTTGTGATCAGCATTGGTTCAGACATCCCTGAGCAGGATTCTGACATTTGTAGATACTCACCAGAGTGTGGCATTGGTTATCAGGAAACTCACAGGACCTTATTTACAACTTTGTCTATGCTTCTCACAGGTGTTGAGCAGTGATGGTGGGAGATGGGTAGATGAGGAGTATGTGCGAAGGTCATAATTGTGTTTGACAGTCAGGAAGTGTCACTGTGAGCCATGAGTTTTATGCTGGTAGCATACACATGTCAAGATAGTTGACACAGATGAGGGGCTGGTCACTGTATGGCTTATGACAGTTCATATCATCCTGGGCCAATGCATTCCTTGCATGCATTGCTGTATCACAGGGACATTGCACAGATGTTACTTTTGTTCAATTTCAATCACTGTGCCACCCATGTATGATTTGATGGCCTAATTGTAGTGTGATTTGTGGTACCTCTAGCATGTCATGTACACATGGTACATGTAGTTTCTCCATGCTTTTCATGCACTGTACACTCCACTTTAGGCTAGTTTAGTTTTTATCATACCATGCTGCTGACTTATGGTATGTGTATGAGGCCAAGTTTAAATGTGTAAGCAGTCTGAAGGACTTGACATGATTTACAATCCAAAAGAAGTCCATTGGTAGCCATGAGGTAAGTTGTAAGTAAGAGGTTTATTCGCTTAGTTGCACAATGGTGGTTCATTAGTTGATCCCCACCAGGGGCAGGATCCTTGCTGCTCAGCCCACACTCTCCAACTGTCTCTTTCTCCACTCTACCAGGCACTCCAACATTCTATTCCTTCATCAAGCAATCTAACATCCCACATACACATCACATTCATGCTGGCTGAGCAGCACGGAATGGGTAACCAGGGAAAGTATGCATTATAGGAAATCAAGGCATAACAGTGACTCTTCATTTCTTGAATTAGTAACTTTAATTCACATGAGTGGAAGGCAGGTGTGAGGAGGAAGAGGGTTGTCATGAGTCTCAGGCCAGAGTTCCTGCTGTCAAGATAGACTCTTCCTGACACTTTGGCATTCATTCACTACTTTGTAGTTGGTGATCCCTTTGGTGAAGTGGAATAATGGTGTGTAGGTGGTCTGTGAGTTGGTAGTGTAGTCAGTGTTGTTGATATACTGGGCATACTCACATGGTGTCATTTACTGCAGCAGTACACTTGTGAGTCAAATGCACAGTGGTGCTTACTTTGAGTTTGCTGTTTGAGTCAGGGATTTATTACTGTGTTTCATGGTATGGGCTGTCATTCTATGTGATGGGCCTATCAATTTTTGCTTGGGGGCTGTGGTGATCTGTGATTGTGTGGCAGTGGTGTCTAATATGATGTGTCATCTACCTCGGCTCACTGACTCTTTCCAACACATATTTGGACTACAGTGAAATACACATACAAACCCTGCTTGCTCGGCCCTCCTCTGTTCCGCATTGTCATTGGACTGACCCTTATTTGTGTGCAATGATGACTAATGTCATTTTGGAGGGACTCTTGCCTCACCCCACACTCATGTTCCTATACAATTGGTGATGATCCTAATGAGATGTCACTATAGACAGTGTCCCTGCACATGACCTCTTGCTGCAGATATGGTGTGCTGAGTGGTGCCTCTATTATGATACATGTGGTGTGGATGTTGTGATGCCTGGGAGAAAGTACTGGACTCCTACAACATTGTGGCAGGTTTTACTGTGGCTTCACCGCTGCAGTGACATGACCGGCATGACTGGGCTAGTTGCAATAATTTCTATGGAGATGGGTTACCATGAGGCAGAAGTGTCAATTTGTGACGTGCAAGACATGTGTACTTAGACATTGGTATATGTTCCTGTCTCCACCAGGGTGTCTGATGTAGACAGGACACATTTTTCAGCGAAACATTTGTGTGTTGTCATTGTACAGGTCTTGTATGTGGGGATGTGTTATTGACTTACCTGCGGTATTGACCGCAAAAGCACCTTATCTGCTGGTAGTGGATCAGGTACACCAGTGGAAGGGCTTGTAGAGCAGGATGAATAGCAGCCTGGAACATGCAGAGGTGTCTCGGACTCGAATATCTATCTCCGCAGTTGTGCTTCCATCATCTCTGAGTGGCTGGTTTCTTTGCTGCGTTCTGGTGGGCAGGTTGAGGAATTGTGAATTGTCCGGCGGTCGTAAAGTCATTCCGCACGGCGGTCTTTCTCTATTGGCTCCCTCTGGCACAGTTGCAGAACCAAAAATCTGGCGGATCCGGAAACTCTGCGACGAACAGGAAATGGACTACCTTTGCCCATTGTAATATGATGGTCACAAGGACTGCCGCATGAGTAACTAACTGGACTTTTTCCGCCTCCGACAGCACTACGGAGGTGCTTACGACCACCATCATATTCAGCCCCAGAGTGTTTTCCAATGTTGTTTCCTACAGGTTAAAGTGGTTATTATATGAGCGTCGACTACAGATTCCTGCATCAGAATATAGATGCATTAGATTGTATTCTGAAGATCCTCACTTTAAGCAAAACATACCATACATCTTCCACCTTTTGTTTGAGATTGATTCATCAGCGCTATCTTATGCTGTGGACCATGCTATGAGAACAGACACAAGGTTTCATGACATCACTGTGAGAGTTTGTGGAAAAAAGTACATGATAAAGATGAGGATGTAGCACGTTTTTTGATTAATGGCATGGCTTGACAATGTGGTAAAAACAACAATTGATGGACAGAATGCAGAACAATGTCACATATATACCCCAGTACAGAGATCTGGGCCTAAATCCATCGTTTTTTGCTAACCATGCCATACCAGTTTCAACCCAGCCATATGCAAATTAGTCTTGGCCCTGTGCCCCATGGGAACAGCCCAGCCCAAACCGCCAGGCCAGGTTCTCCCTGGACAGGAAACAAGCATCCTAGTCCTGGCTTCAGGGTTTCACCCCACTTATGCCAGGATAGTTTGACTCAGGTGGCATGGAGAGCACGGGACCCACGTCTGAGCATACCCGTCCCACTCAGGGTGACAAATGCAAAAACAACAATTGATGAACAGAATAACAATGTTATACATTCACCCCAGTACAAAGATATGGGTCTAAATCTATCATGTTTTTGCTCACCATGCCATTCCAGTCTGGACTGTTCCCATGAGACACAGCGTCAAGACTGATTTGCGTATGGCTGGGTCCAAAGTGGGGTGGCATAATGGGCAAAAGAACAATGGATTTAACACAGATCTTGTGACTGGGAGAGAATGTTTGAATCATTAAGCATTCCGTCCATCATTTGTTGCAGTTGCACTTTTTGCCCTCAGTGGGACGGGTATGCCCAGACGTGGGTCCCTTGCTCACTGTGCCACTGGATTCAAGCTAGCCTGGCTGATAAAAGATGAAATACCCTGAAACTGGTTCCAGGATGCTTGTTTCTGGTCCAGGGAGGACCTGGCTTGGCCATTCAGTCTGGACTGATCCCATGAGGCACAGGGTCAAGACTGATTTGCGTATGACTGGGTCCAAACTGGGGTGGCATAGTGGGCAAAAGATCAATGGATTTAACCCAGATCTTGTGACTGGGGGAGAATGTTTGAATCATTAAGCATTCCGTCCATCATTTGTTGCAGTTGCACTTTTTGCCCTCAGTGGAACGGGTATGCCCAGACGTGGGTCCCTTGCTCACTGTGCCAAGGGATTCAAGCTAGCCTGGCTGATGAAGGGTGACATACCCTAAAACCGGTCCCAGGATGCTTGTTTCCAGTCCAGGGAGGACCTGGCTTGGCAGTTCGAGCTGGACTGTTCCCAGGAGGCACAGGGTCAAGACTTATTTGCATATGGCTGGGTCAAAACTGGGGTGATGTAGTGGGCAAAAGAACAATGGATTTAACCCAGATCTCTAGACTGGGTGAGAATGTTTGAATCATTCAGCATTCGGTCCATCATTTGTTGCGGCACTCTCTCCACGGGTCACTACTGGATTTAGCCCAGATCTCTTGGCTGGGGAGGACATTTTGAATCATTCAGCATTCCATCCATCATTTGTTGCAGTTACACTTGACAATATGGTACTAATCAATATTGGTTTTGTTGTCATGGTGAGCTGAAGTATATGTTACACAATCTAGGTGCAACTACCTGGTTTGTTACTTTGAGCTGTGCAGATTATGTTTGGGATGATCTTCATGACTTTCTTGGGCAAGCTAATTTAATCATTCTTCAGCTTGATTTCAAGTGTGCAGGTGACCTGTGTTCCATTGATCCTGCAAATGTTTGTAGATACTTCAAGCACAGATTTGAAGCTTCATTTGATCTGAAACAAAAAAAATCAACCACTAGGTGAGGTTGTGGACTTCTTCTGGATAAAAGCATTCAAAGTTAGAGGAGCACTACATATACATATGTTATTCTGGTTGAAAGATGCATCAAAGTTTGGTCAAGATACTGATGACTCAGTGTTGCGAATCATTAGGCAAAATGTAACTTGTACACACTTAAAACAACAATCCCTTTGGGCTCTGTTTTAATACATACGTCACACACATACTACTTCCAATCTTCACTCATGCCAACAGCACCAATTAGAACCCAAGAACGCACCGTAGAAAAATCATGAATCTTTAATGTTCACTATTTTATTTAAAGAACATTTTTTAAGAATCGGTTTATTAAAAACTTATCTCTTAAGAGATCTTATTGCAAAACATAAAAAACAATTTCGATGAATTCTATTAAAACACAATTTCACAAAGGGGAAAAAAATCTTTCACAGTGTAATATTTGAATCTCAAGTCAACAACCTAAACCACATGAGAAAGACACTAAAAACATAATGCCATGAAAGTGCTCTTGCACCACATACAATGTACGCATAAAAATTATTGGTGTGCAAACGGTCTCTTCACAAATTAACTAGCTGGGCCACCTTTGTTAAGGGGGCTAGGCCACCTAGGGGAAATGGCAATAGTTATAAAAATACGGGGGGATTATCAGACTATTCTGTTTCTCTAACTCTAGAACTTGCTAATACATGACATTGTTAAGATTTCTGCGGTAGGATAGCAGCAATGTAGATGTTGTGATGTTTTCACAACCAGAGATTGTAGGGTGGCCGCATGGCTATTGTAAATCGAGGAACGATTTGCCTCCATGCCCCGTCATTGATCTAATAAAGATCCTTACAACTTTAGGGGCTAGGCCATCTAGGGGGAGGCGAAATCGCTATAAAAAGACGGGGGGCACGCAAATGGCCTGATGGTTTGTTGATTTGAAGAAACTCTCTATGAGAATGCAAAACTGATTATCGGATGTGAGCGCAAAGCTTATGACTTTTTTATAATCTAGTAACTTCCACGATATATAGCGATAGCAGGCCAGATATGCTAATGCCAGCTTACCATTTGCAGTTTTATCTCTGAATGGCAGCAACAGCAGAACAAGATATAAAATAATTGCGGTTTTCTTGGAACATAGGTAAAAAGTGGACCACCCCATCTATCATAATAATTGCTGACGGTGTGTGAACCAAAGCTCCTGTGGTGTGAACAAACAACAGGTAATTTACAATCTTGGAAGTGTGTTAACAGTAATCAGATGACAAGTTAGGGTATATACCACTAAAATTGTGAACATCTGTTGTTTACCCTTAGCACTATTGAGGAGGAGAAGGTCCCCAATGGTGATTGCTATAAGCATCATGACATCAATTTTCACAGGATTTCTAGATATCAGGAACTAGAACAGCACGAGGTAGAATCATTATTTAATCCCTTTGAAAAGTTTTTTCTCATTGTAGCCTAGGTAACCTAGAGGTCTATCCCTATAGCTATATCTGGGCATTTAGACTGGTATTAAATGATATGGCTGTTTATCGGACATTGTGGTAATATACAGATTACAAAAGAGAAAAATGTGTTTCCATTAGTGCCATAAAAGAGGTGTATTTGTTTCCTTCCGCCCTCTGTAATGCTTGTGTATGTCATTCTAGGGTGATCAGTTTTTGACCCCTCTTGTTGAGCAATCGCTTGCCAATGCACTCCACATAGACATCTGGCTGATTTATAAGGAGAGACCGTTTCCTCCCTCTTCTCACCAGTAAAAGGGTGGGTATATATACATAATTCACATAATGTGACAACATCATGATTGAATGGTATGGTTAAATGCGAGTGGGCCGAGTGACTCTAGGAACCTGAACAGCACTTTGATTGGAACAGAGAGTGCAGTGTGGAAATCCATGTTCTTATGTGTTTATGTTTTTATGTGTTTTATATTTGTATTTTATTTGACCTTATTGCGAATATTGATGGAATGTAAAGAATATCAATTATGTATGAAATTGGATATAATGTTAAAGAATGAGCATGTTTAATTGATAAGATTGTAATGTCATATCAATTTGGGTATTTTTTCTGCATTGTTATTTTCAGATTACATCTTGGAGAGATGTGTATTTATATTCTGTTAGCCTGAAGAAAGTGGGACACTATCAAATACCACCGAAACGCGTCGCTTCTGTGTCTAAGGAAAACCTTTGGTTTTAAATGAAAATTTGAAACACAACCTCTGGCCTTAACAAAGGCGGCCCAGCTAGTTAATTTGTAAAAAGACTGTGTGCACACCAATAATTTGTATGCGTACATTGTATGTGGTGCAAGAGCACTTTCATGGCATTATGTTTTTAGTGTCTTTCTCATGTGGGTTAGGTTGTTGACTTGAGATTCAAATATTACACTGTGAAAGTTTTTTTCCCCTTTGTGAAATTGGTTTTTAATAGAATTAGGATTAGGATTGGAAGTAGTATGTGTGTGACGTATGTATTAAAACAGAGCCCAAAGGGATCATTGTTTTAAGTGTTTACTTTTGGTGTCCTATCCCTTTTTGGAATATGTACCTTGTGACATACTGTCATATAGCTAATTCTTTTCTATATACTGTGTTAAGTTAGCATGAGCTTATTAAATATTTAAACACCATTTTACCTTTCTGTCTTATTTTGCACACAACACATAATTGTTGTTTTAGCTTTCAACCCAGAAGAGCTTCGCGATTTACTTGAGAAATATTATGTTATTGCTCTGATATCAGTTTTGCTCGGTACACTGTCTGCACAGTGAGTGCTGAATGCTGCAAGGATAACTTGACACAATGTTGTTGTGAGGTCTGATCTTTGCACCTCCATAGACATAACACACATGCTGCTGCCAAAATCTGGCTCTAGGCGGGTTTTATATTGTTGTGCTGAACATACACGTAACACACTTGATGGTGCTTCGCATGCAGAGAGCTGGTGGAAGATGATGTGATCCTCTGCCACTGAGATTTTGAGGTATTGGCCCGCCCTGCTAAAACCCAAATGAGACCTTCATAGATATAAAATACTATGCTAAATAGGGAGGGTGTGAATTAGGTATTGTTAATTCCTATTCATTTCAGCATCTTAGTATGCTGTCACCGTTCGCCTTTTATGGACTAATAACTATGCTGATAACTTTGTTGCTTATAATATGTTTGCTAGTATTATACAAGATACTGCATTTGAGAACCATGCATTAGTAAATAAATATTTCAAACATGCACGTGTCCTCATTTACTCCATGTTCTGGTTTGCAATGATTATATAACGAAAGAGTGTTCATGTGTTCCACGATACCTGAGGTAATCTAAGTTCATGTTCTGGTCTGTCTAAACATTGGGAGTTTGTTATGACAAATGAGAGCTAGCTCGGTAAGGAGATTTTGGGTACTGAGGTGAGTTTTGGGTCATCCTAATTCACTGAGGTTCCAGGTCTCTATGCACAGTTCTGTAGGAGAACGGAATTCCCGCTACATGGCGCCCATACGTTGTTGGACTTATATCATGACACTCGAGTAGTATATCATTCATTCCTTAACCCCTTCACTGCTGTTTCCGGAAAACAGTGGTGTCGGACAAACCTACCTATTTTGAAATAGGTCTTTTCAAGCTTGATTCTTACTAAAAGGTTTCCTTGAATTACTACCCAGTTGTGCTACAAAGTTTACTTTGTTTTTCGTATTTCCTGTGCTGTCATGGCTGCCGTGGACATTCCGCAGCATAGTCGCATTGCGGTGCGAGATCATTTGCGGATGTACAATGTGCCTTTGGAAGGCTTGGCTGTGATCATGGTGGTGAGTGCGGAACATGCTTATCCTTATGAACTGTTTTATTCGTAGGTGACATTTCCGGCGGTGGACGCTAATTCTGGCGTGTTCCACACGTACACTCCCACAGCTGTACCTAATGAGTATACTCCGTACAGGGCACAGGAAGTTCCTATTGACGTTTGGCAGCATGGAGTTTGGTTTGGTGGCGCCCTACCCCATTCTTTTTTTTTGATCAAATGTATTTTTATTAAGTTCCACAAAGCAATACCATACATACAGTAAATGAAATGAACAAAGCTGCAGCACCCGCCCCGAGGCGTCGCATTGCTGAACCGTCCAGCTGTCAAGCGAGGGGTTGCCAGGTGTCCATGCATGCTCGTATGGTGGTATACAAACCTTGCCCTGTACGCAGGAGCTCTTTTCCACCCTCCCCCCAGGTATCCCACCCATCCCAACTTACCCCAACTGTGTTCAACTCCCGGCCCTTACCAACCCCCCCACCCTCCCCTCTCGGTGTGTTCCTTGTAACGCTTGGAGGTGACCCTACGGGGTGTAGGCTAACCTTTGTGGCCTCCCTTGGTCGACTCGTCGCGGAATCCTTCCGCCAGTTTCAGAACCCTGAGGTACTTCGGGCAGGTGAGTTCCATGAATTCTTGGGATAGCAGGGAGATGAGTGGCTGCCATTCCTCTCTAAATGTTTCTGAGGTCTGTGTGAGTGAGGCTTGTATCCTTTCCATCCCCTGATGTACCATAATCTATATAGCCACCCCGTATGAGTGGGCTTCCTGGTGGTCCCCCATAACGACAGGATGTGTTGGGTCGCCGCCCCCATTGCCAATCCCATCTGTTTACCCCTTATGGATTTGAGCGGGAACATCAATCTGTTGGGGAGCCCCAGTGTCGCATAAGCAGGGAATCGAGGAATGTCGGTGTCGAAGTGGGTGTCTATGTCCTTAAGCACTGATTCCCAAAATTCCTGTACCTCGGTGCACTCCCATAAAATGTGTAGCATGGTTCCCGTTTGTCCACACCCTCTCCAGCAGTTGGGGTCTTTACTCGGGTTTCCCCGGTGTAGTCGTTCCGGAGTCAGATGCCAATAATAGGCGCTCTTCACCGCCGACTCCTTACTAGCTGTGTTTCTGGCCGTGTGATGAGCCCGGTAATATATGTCCTGCCATTCCTTGTCAGAGAGGGCACGCCCCAGTTCCTTCTCCCATCTTTTCTGTCTGGCGGATCTCCCGGTGGGGGGAGGCGGGGACAGCATTTGGTATAGCTCCGTGATGGACCGTGAGTCTGATGTTTTGGTCATAATCCACCTCTCATAGGGGGTGAGCGGGCGACTGGCCAAGGGCGCTACATCGGCGTGCGTCAGCCAATGCCTAAGTTGGAAGTATTGGTAGCGGAGCGGTTTGTCTAGTGTGTAGTCCGCTGTCACTATGTCCCATGTCAGAAAGCCCTCTGTATCAAACAGGTGGCCTGCGGAGCGGCACTCAGACTGTCGCCACTGGGGGAACGAGCCCGGCGGTCTGCCCGGGGGAAACGCCGGGTTATCTAGCAGGGGTGTCATGGGGGAGGGGAAAGTCATCAGGCCCTTTGGGACCGCAGTGGCGTCCCATACTTGTAGGAGAGTTTTGGTGATAGGGGATTTCTTGAGGTATGGTGGTCTATCAGGCCGTGCCAGAAAGGGGACCTCCACAGGGGCAGGCCCGCCATGGCCCTGTCCTGAAATAACCAGTGCTTTTCTGAAGTCGGCCTAGACCACTCCAGAAAGTATCTGAGCTGGGCTGCCTGAAAATAGCGCCGCAGGTCTGGGACGCCTAAGCCCCCCTCTGCCGTTACCCTCGTGGTCAAGTCACGCCGCAGCCTGGACCTCTTGTTAGCCCACACATATTGGTACAGGATGTCCTGCAGTTTCCTTAGCGTCCCCAATGGGGGAGTGACCGGGATGGTCTGGAATAGGTACAGGATCTTGGGCAGAAGGGACATTTTGATTGCCGCCACTCGTCCCAGCCACGAGAGCGGCTGTTGTTTCCACCGTGCTATGTCCCCCTGGGCTCGTGACAGAAGCTTAGTGTAGTTAAGGTCGACCGTCTGGGCAGTCGCTGGCGTCAGGTCTAACCCCATGTACTGTATTGTGGTGCTTACCTCGAGACCCCCTATGTGCAGCGACTCTCTGTTAACCGGCCGGGTGTTGCTACCCAGCGGGAGGACTACCGATTTTTGTACATTCATTTTGAAGCCCGACACCTCTCCGAACGCCTCCATATCTGACAGAAAAGCCGGTAAAGAGATCCTTGGATTGTCCACCGCCACCAGGATGTCATCCGCGTACAGGCTCAGTGTCTGCTCCAACCCCCCAAACTTGATCCCCGTGATGGAGCGATTGTCCCGAACGCGCTGGGCAAAAGGCTCAATGTAGAGAGCGAGCAGGAGCGGCGAGAGCGGGCAGCCCTGCCGCGTGCCCCTTTGAATGTCGAATGGCTTGGAGCTAACCCCATTAACTTTGATTGTCGCTCTCGGTGACGAATAACAACCAGCCACCCAGGAGCGAAAACGGGGGCCCACCCCGAATTTTGTCAGCGTGTGATCTAAGAAGCTCCAGTCCACCCTGTCGAATACCTTCTCGGCGTCGACCGATAGTAGTGCTGCATCAGAGGCGTTGAAGTGAGCCTTATCTATGACGTGCATGATGCGTTTAGTGTTGTCCACGCACTGCCGGGAGGGGACGAAGCCTGCCTGGTCTGGGTCGATGATGCCTGGCAGGCAGGGGCCCAGCCGAGAGGCCAAGAGCTTGAGGTCAAGATTAAGGAGCGATATCGGCCGATATGCCGCACATTGTGAGTGGTCCTTGCCCGGCTTTGGCAGGACTATGGGCCAGATGTAGGTAAATCACATTTACCGATTTTGAAATACCGAATTTTACCGATTTGGTATTTCAAAATCAGTGAATGGGATGTAGGTACCAACATCTGGATTTTTTACCGATACCTTAAAACTCGGTATTTACCGATTCGGTAAATACCGAATCGGTATTTGCTATTGAATCCTATGGGCCTTGAAGCCCATAGGATTCAATGCAAATACCGATTCGGTATTTACCGAATCTGTAAATACCGAGTTTGTCAAGGGTGCAGGGGGTGTCACCCCCAAAACGGGCATGTGTGCAATGTGGCACACAGACATGCCCTAAGAGCACGTCTGTCTGTCACATGGCACATGTGTACATGCACAGATGTGCATGTACACAGGAATCGGTTTTATACCATGGATTTGTATTCCATGGTAAAATACCGATTGTGAAAGCCATGTGCCAATGGAAAATTGGCTACCCACATTCCAATTTAGCATTTTCGGTAATTTTACCGAATCGGTAAATATTACCGATTCGGTAAATTTACTGATTCGGTAATAATACCGATTCGGTAAAATTACCGAATATGTGCACCTACATCTCCATAGCCCTTTACCGATCGGAAACGGCCGAAAATCGGTATTTTCGGCCGATTCCGATCGGTAAAGGGCTACCTACATCTGGCCCTTAGACTTCTGCCTCCAGCATCTCCTTCGGTATCGAGGCCGGGCCCCAAAACGAATTAAATAGTTTCGTGAGGACCGGCGCCAAGAGAGGGCAAAAGGTCTTATAAAAGCCCACGGAGAAGCCATCTGGGCCCGGGGCCTTCAGGGGTTTTAGGCGGGCAATGGCCGATATAACTTCCTCCAGGCGGATAGGGGCGTCTAACGCCTTGGCGTTCGTGTTATTGAGGGCGGTGACATCCATAGTCTCCAAGTAGGCCCTCCCTGCCTCCCCCCTCGTGGCCGGGTCCGCTGCATAGAGCCGTGCGTAGAAGGCTTGAAACGCCTCCGCTATGCGGTCGTCCTCTCGGACTTCCTCGCCATCTTCTCCGCGTAGAGCGGGAATTTGGGAGCGAACATATTTAGCCTTAAGCTTACTGGCTAGTAGGCGACCAGCCTTGTGCCCACTACATAGTATGTGTGGCGGAGGCGGAGCGCCGCATATTCTGCCCTGTCCAGGTCCAGACTCGCCAATTGTGCCCTGGCTGCTTTCAATTTGCGCCAGATCCGGGGGGCGCCTGTCCGGCAATGAACCCGCTCCAGCTCTAGCACCTGGTACTCTAGTTCCCGCCTCCGGTCCTGTCACTCCTTGTTGTCCGCCGCCGCGATCGCAATAATGTCGCCCTGGACAACAGCCTTGAGCGCCCCCCACAGTGTCGCCTGGGCCACCTCCCCGGTGTCGTTTTGGTCCAGGTAGCTGGTGATGCTTTGGGACAGTTGTTTTACCACTCCCTTACGGGAGAGGAGGCTCTCCCGGAGACGCCATTTGCCCCTATGTGGAGGTGTGCGCTGGACTGTCAGCTGGAGGATCACTGCCTCGTGGTCTGAAAGCGCCGCAGGTGTAATATCTATATCTTGAATCATGGGAATCATGTCTGTGGAGCCCAGAAAGTGGTCTATCCTAGCATAGGTGTGATGCACATGCAAATAAAAAGTGTATCCCGGGGCGGTATGATGCCGTTCCCGCCAGATATCAATCAGCCCCCTGTCCCTCAGCCACTGCCTCCCCGACTCCGAGAGTGCCCCCGTGTCCCCAAACCTCTTCCCGGACCTATCCCTTTCATTGTCCATGACCAGGTTTATGTCCCCGCCTACCAGAACAAGCCTCATGTCCCCCGACAGCGCCTCGGACAGCGCTCCCTTCAAGAAGGCCTCCTGTTCAGTGTTGGGTGCGTAGATAGAGCCCAGTGTGAAGGAAGAAGGGCCTATATGCACCGTGTGTGCTAGGAGCCTGCCTTTAATCTCAGCTACCTTGCCCCCCACCCGCCCCCTAAAGTGCTTGGCGACTAGTATAGCCACTCCCGCTTTTTTCTCAGTAGTGGTGGAGTAAAATTGATCAGGGAAGGCCCTTGCTTTCATGCGGTGACTGTCTTTCGCTAACAGGTGTGTCTCCTGCAACAGACAAAGTTCCGCCCCAGATTGTTCAAGGAACGAGAGAACCGCCCTCCTCTTGATGGGATTATTAAGTCCCTTCACATTAAGGGAGAGGATGCGAATGCTGTCAACTGTCATAGATGTGTGACTGTTTCGCTTGCTCTAGATTGTGCCCCGGCCACCTTTCCCCCGTACTTCCGGCCATAGTCCGCATTGAACACACCGAGTCCCCCCCACGCCCGCCCTAACCCCAACTCCCCCACCAGCCCCTACCCCCCTCCCCCCCAACACGTGAACATAGTCCCAGGCCAATCATTCGACAGTCTAGGCCTGTGGTAAATGAGTCAAAGTATGGGTGTGTGGCAGTGGCAGCCCATGGCCCCCTGAACCCCCCCGACCAGGAGCAAAAACTTAGCTGTTGTCGACCATCGCTGAAGTCGTCTCACGAGTCTGCACCAGTGTCTTTGGATACAACTTGGATCGCTGCGGCCTGTTCCTGGGTTACTGTGTCGGGATTAGGCTTAAGGGACTTCTTCTGCTGCCTGCCTCATCGCACTTTCTGCCAGCCGTCCCCCATCGTCCGAGGGGAGCCAGACGCGTTCCCTGATGACCGCCCCTCATCCGCATCGTCCTGCTGCGGCTCCTCATACGGGATGTCCAGTACGGCGCAGGTATCTCGCAAGGATCGCAGTTGGTGCAGGGCGCCGTTCCACTTAAAGATGAGACGGAAAGGGTGCCCCCACGAGTAGCAGACCCCCTCCTTGCGTAGGAAGGCCGTGGCAACCCTAAATGACCTCCGCTTCTGTAGGGTGATCGCCGACAAGTCTTGGAAAAGTTCCACGGTGTGGTCTTGGAAACGAAGGGGCTGCTTGAGACGTGCCACCTTCAGTATGCGCTCCTTTAGGGGATAGTCCAGCAGGAAGGCCAAGATATCCGGGGGAGGGCCCTGGGTCCGACAGGCCAGGCCCACCCGGTGGGCTCTATTGATGCGAATCACAAAGTTATCATCTTCGCCCAACACCATCCGGAAGAGTGCTTGTAGGTACCCTGCCACGTCGTCGCCTTCTGCCTTGGGTGGCACGTTCCGGACTCGGATGTTATTCCTTCTGGAGCGGTTCTCCAGGTCCTCCGTGTGGGACTGGAGGTCTGTCTGTTGGTCGTGGAGTCGGACAATCTCCTGCCGGAGGAGTTCTATTTCTTCACTCCTGGCGAGGCCCGAGAGCTCGTTGGCCACCACTCTTTCCCCCAGATCATCAACATCGCGCCTGAGTTCTTTGTACTCCCCGGTCATTTCCTGCCGGAAGGTCCGGATGTCCTCCTTAAGGGAGGTGAAGAGGGCCTCCATGAAAGCCTTAGTCGCCGGGGTCTCGCCTTCTGAGTGGTCCTTCCCCTTAGGGGGGGCACCGGGCCAGTTTGTCCAGTGTTTTGTCGCCCTTGGAGGAACCCTTGACCAGCATGTCCGAGATGTTGCGGTTCCCCTTTCGGTTGTTGGACGCCATGGCGTTCCCAGTCCTGGCCCGGGGCCCCTGTTGAGGCGCGGTCTCCGGCAAGACTACAGACTTCTTCGGCGTGCCCGGGCCGGTTAATGGGGGGGGGGCGATCTGTGCATGCTCAGCGCCGCAGTTCCGCGCCCCGCGCGTCTCCTATCCTCTGTACCTCGGCCGAAGGCCCACACTTTGCTACCCCCTCCTGTGTGTAGCGCTGGCTATGGTGCACGTGGCAAATCCCCGGATTCCGCTGGGTCTCTCTGGCCTTCACCTCCCAGGGCCCTCAGACACCTCTGGCCGAGCAGGTGGTTTCACTGCTAACCGAGCCCCCGGTCGAGGACGGTCCAGTCTGTGGCCCGTACACTCTCTCCTCCTCCTGTGGGCCACTGACCCCCTTTTGTCCCGTGCTGCAGGCCCCCCGTGGGGAGTCGGGGGCTGTTGCTGGCCGTGTCCCGCCTTGTGGGTCACTTGAGGTCTCCTTGCTTGGGGCGCCCCTCGCTGGACACCCGCGTGGGGCTCTCGGCCGTGCCTCAGGCGTCTCCTGGCCGCCTATAACGCTCAGTGGTCCCCCGTGCCCAGTGCGCCAGGGCCCCGCCACCGTCCGGTGCTCACAGCCCTCCACTCCGGCCTCATCTGGACTTGCGTGGGGGGGGTTCGCCCCCTCGGCACTGCGGCAAGACACTAGCAGGCCGTCGCTGTTGTCTCCTGGACTCCGGTCGCTCTGGCCGGCAGAGAGGCCGAGCCGCGTCCACCGCGACTAGGCCCAAGCCGGGGCCTCGAGTTGTCCCGCCAGCCGGCGGACCCGGCACCCCGCTGACCTCCTCAGTGCCGCCGGTCTCCTCTTCCGCCGCAGCCAGGTCTCTCCCCCTGGCCTCCGCAAGCGCTGTGGGAGTCCCCGACTCTGCTGCTCCGGTGGCGGAAGCGCTGTGAGGGTCCTCCGCGGGTCTCCGTGCGCCGGGGCCCAGGTGCTGCCTTATCGCCAAGTCACGGTTGCGGACCGTCTCCGCGCCGCGGCTCCTCACGCCTGCTTCGGACCCCTTAACCGGCTCTTGCTTCTCTGCTGCACTCGCGAACCCTGTCCGCCGATGGTGGCTAGCTCGGTGGAGGCGATGGTCCGCTAGAATCCCTGTCGGGGGATCGGGTGCAGGGAGCCACCGCGGACACGTCCTACCGAGCCGCCATCTTAGCCACGCCCCCCTACCCCATTCTTTAACCGCTCCGAGGTTAGGTCCTTTGTCCATTTCAGGCGCTAGTTGGCCTGTTTTGGCTGGATTTACTCCTCATCCTCTACACGGCAATTGTAACGTGGCTGAACTCCGATGACTACATGTAGTCGCGATTGCTGTGATTAGAGCCTTAGTGCATTACATGGGCCGTAATCTTCCGGGTGGAGCTCCGGGGGATGCGGCGCTTCCGGCCGGACAGGGTGGTTTGAAACTCAGTCCCGTCATGGTCAATGCCGTCATGGGCAAGAAGCCCCAGGATAAGGATGATTTTCCTTTCTGGCTTGCCGAGAAATTTGATCAGCTGGAAGCTGTATTTCCTAATACGACTCCTGGTGAAAAACACCGGATTCTTACGCTTAGTTTACCAAAAGATTTGGCCCCTGAACTTGTTGACTGTGAGACCTGGGGTAAGACTTTTGCAGCGGTCTATGCGAGGTGCTACGGCACACCGTCTATGTCCGTGCTGTCTTCGGTCCTTAAACGTGTTCAAGATGATCACGGACCGGAGTCTGCGGTTGAGTTGGGTATGCTCCTGTGTGGCACCTTTGATGTGGTTTGCGATCTGATCCTTGCAAATGTCAAGGGGGATGCAGTGAACTTTCAGGTTGCTAACGCGTTAGCGGTGCTTCCCGAGGCCGAGAAACCCCGACAGTTGGCGAAGATTATTGCGGCGGCTTATAAAACCGTGGTTCGCAATGCCAAGGGTCTTAAGCCTTTTTCTGTTAAGGAGAAAAAGCAGCCCCAGGGACAAACTTCGGAAACTGAAGTTCAGCCCAAGTCCAAAAAACAAAATTGGCCTAAAAAGCAGAATCAGGGAAAGCAACAGCAACAACAACAAACCCAGAATTCTCGTCCTGCGTCTCCGTTGCCTGCACAGTCGGAACATGTTTATGACTTGCGCGATCGCTCGACGATTAAAACTCCTGATCAGTTTCAGGCTTCTGACCAACGCTCTCCTCGTTCCTTTCAGGACTCATCGGCTCCGACAACCGGTGGTGGAGGGGGCGGCAAGGGTCGGGGTGGCCAGCAAGGACGTGACCAGCCCCGCACGAGAAACGGTGCAGAAAAGCAGGAAGGCTCTACGCCTAAGAGACCGCGGTTTGCCAAGAAGAAAGTCGCAGCCTTAACAGCGCATCGATATGCCACAGATTGTGAGAACGCGGCTTCGGAATTTGACGTGGGGTCTGACCTTGCTGGACAGCGCGGCGGAGATTACCATAGTGAGAGAGGCCCTCCGTCCACTACTGAAGGTGACAGCGACTGATACTTACGTTGTGATTAAAACAGCTGATACAAGAGTTGCTCCCCCTGATAGACTTTTTGAAATTGTCCTGTTAATCGAGGGTGATATACAGCGAACCATAAAAGGGGTATTTTGGGAAAATCTTTCGTCTACATATGACATTTTGCTTTCGGAGGCTGACTGGCCCCCACCTTTTGTGCTCGCAGCTCCGCGAGGGGAGGAGGTAATCCTCCCCAGTTTCGCGAACACAGTCTCGAAAGAGGATGCGCTGCACTTTGCAGAAGAGTGGGCTCTGGCTCTAGCGCCGGCTGTGTACTGCAATCAATGTGGTTAGGATAAATTGTCCCCATGCCATGAGATTCCTTTGCGGTCTCAGCCACAACCTCAACCTCAATATCCCATACGGCATGAAGCAAAGGCTTCCGTCGCGGCTATCCTTGAACAATTAGAATATCAAGGTGTAATTGAAAGATGTGTGTCACCAATGAATAACTTTTTACTGTAAACAAGACAGACGGTTCATATCGTTTGGTATTGGATTACCGGCATTTAAACTAGCATTGCCGTTACTGTGCAGTACAGAATACCCACGGCTCTGCTCTAGTGAATAGTCTTGTACGTAAGCGGTTTAAAACCACGCTTGACATTTCCAACGGTTTTTATGCCCATCGATTGGATGCTCTAAGTTCCCAATGGACATCCTTTACTTGCCTCGGTGTTTAGTAACAATTTTGGCGTTTGCCTATGGGCTATAAGAATAGTCCTGGGATTGTCACTGCCCGCATTGTCTCCCTATTGGAGGGAATCGACCCAGATGCTTGTTCGTATGTGTATGACATATATCTCACAGACGACAAACTTTGGGAGCATCTGTGTCGGGTCAATGGGATTATTTGTACCTTTGCCGCCTTAGGTTAAGAATTCAACTTTGCAAAATCGCACATTGCAGAGTACACAGTGTTGTTTCTGGGTTACGAGCTCAACAATGAGGGAAAGGGATTGGCTCCTCACTTCCTGTAGAAATGCGCACAGTTGCGCGCTCCGACAACATGGAAAAAATTACAATCTTTACTGGGCTTCTTGAATTTTGGGAGGACATACATTCCGGAATATGCCCAGCGTATCAAGCCGTTGTATGCTTTGATGCAACCATCATTTTCCAAATCATGCTGGCTGCCAGAGCATTCGGCTATTCTGCAGTCTTTGCAAGCTGATCTGCTCGCTTCTAAATTCTTACTGACTCGTGATAACCAGACCAACCTGGTTATAAGAATTATCCCTGAGACGGTGGGTTTCACGTACCTGACTTTTAATGAAGGAGACACAGTACCTATTGCTTACAATTCACACTTGTACACTTCGGCTGAATTGCGCTTTTCCACTGTGGAGAAGGTATAGACGGCTGTGCAGATGGCAATTCTTCAGGAACGTGCCCTGTCACAGGGAAAGCGCATGTTGGTTGTTACCCCGTGTCCTGCCTTGGAGGCAGTCACGAAAGCCAGTGTACCAAATTCTAAAGCTTTGCACCCTCTGTGGATTCAATGGGCTGCATCCTTGACATCCCAGGATGTCACGTTTATTTTTGACGCCTCATTACGGTCGCAGGAGTACTTACGGTATGAATTCGTTCATCCGGCTCCTTTAGCAATGCGACCCCTGGAGGATTTCCATTGCATCATTTACACTGATGGTTCGGCGCAGGTTGCGCATGGCTCTAAACATGCCTACGTTTCCGCATGCGCCATTGTGGTCGGTGCCATGGTGAACGATGAGTTCAAGTCCAGTGTTGTGCACACACAGACACTAGGGGACTGCACTGCACAATTAGCAGAGCTTCGTGCTCTGATGCTTGCATTGGAGTACGCGGATCCTTGTGTGACAACTCTAATCGTAAGTTATTCTTACTACTGTGTCCAGTCTTACAATGAGAACTTGTTCTTTTGGATTCAGAATGACTTTCGTGATTCCAAGGGTAGCACAAAAAAACATAAAATGATCTGGGTCCGAGTGGCGGAGCTTAAAGAGCAGTTGCCACTTGTGTTTGTGATTCATACTCTCGACCATCAGCGTGTAGGAGTCCACGCTGTCGGTAACTCGCTTGCTGATGAAGCGGCAACATCTGCAGAATCTAAATACTTAGTTGCAGCTGTTACACGGTCCAAAAGTAAAATAGATGATGACATCTTGGCAGCAGTTGCTGCCACTGAGAAGGGAGGTAAATATCCTGCAGGGTTTCCTCCAAAGTACACATACCACTTAAGTCCCGATAAGGTTTCTTATGTGAAAATTCCTGATGTTGGGGAACGGTTGATTCTTAACACGGATCGCAGAGCTACTTTGATTACAGCGGCGCATGAAGGTGTGGCGTCTGCGCATGCAGGCGTCTCAGCCACTGTAACTCAGCTACAACAGAGGTTCTGGAGGCAGGGACTGTACAAACAGACGCGTGATTATGTCCTTCAATGTGACATTTGCCAGCAGATCAAGCCTTCGACTGCTGCGCGTCCGCCTCAGACACAGTTGTACACATCTAATAAACCACTGCGGTGCGTTTATTTAGATCACTGCGGTCCTGGTTCTTCTGATACTGCGTATAGGTACATCTTAGTAGCAGTTGATTCATGCACACGCTTTGTGTGGGTATGGCCCCATCGCAGCGCTGATTCACGGACTGTCATAAGAGATTTGTGTGTCTTTGTAGGGATTTCTGCCTGTGGTACCTTCCATTCAGATCAGGGTCCGGCTTTCGCCTCTAAGGCGTATAAGGATGCTATGATTTCGTTGGGGGTCCAAGTCAAGTTTTCATCTCCATACAGACCTGAGGGTAATAGTGTAGTGGAGCGAATGAACCGTGACTTAAAGCAATCTTCGACAGCTCGAGTTATAGGCACTGGCAGAAACTGGTTGGCCCACCTTAATGGCGTGCAGCGTGCTCTAAACAATCTCCCTACACGGTCTCTGGGTGGGCGGATCCCGTACGAAATGCTCTTTGGTATCAAGATGTATGTCCCTGACCTCGACAGTCTAGACTGCGTGGCTCAAGCCGCGGCCTTTGACGTAGATGAACATTGCAATGTTTTACAGGATCTACAAAAGACCAGAGACAGTCTTGCAAAGGAACATTTGCCCTCCACATCGGATGATGCGTTGCAGATCCCGGTAGTTGGCTGGCTACCCAAGGTTGGAGAACTGGTTCAAGAGAAGATTGATAAAAAGAAAGAATTTGGTCCTTCCTATCGAGCGCCGGTTCCCGTTCTTGGAGTGAAGGGCACAAGGACAGTCATTTTACCACCACTTCCAGGTCGTAAGGAAATCAGGTTTATCTCAATTGACAATGTCAAAATACACAGGGTGGCCGATTCTTCATAGTATGACACCGGCAGTCTCCTGTCCTTCGATTGTGAGAAATTCTGTATTGGCCACTACTTTTGATGCTGAGCCAGAGGTGGCCCTCGAGATGCCTGCAGTTTCCAATCCTTGTTCAAATACTTATCACGTTAATAACATTGATGACATAGACTATGCCTATCCTGCTGATTCTTCGATGCCTGATTTACAGACACGTTTGACCATAGAATCCCGATTCTCATTTGACTCTGTTTCAGTACATTTGAAAAAGCCCTCACGTCTAGCAACATATGCCACATTATTTAAAAAACATTTTTTGATCCCTCCATGGACGTATATTTGGGTGGTGCTTTTTTCAGTGTATCTTTTTATGTCATTTGGTTTGTGTTTTATTTTTTCCGTCTGATCAATGGACACTATGTCGAGGAGAGAACATGCATTCAGCATCTTAATGGAACTTTGGCCCCCCTTTCCTCGTCCCATTCTGCACACAGACTGAAGAGAGACTTGAATTTTGTAAACATCACTGCTTGGCCGGTTCTTGATGGGATTGTGTGGGATGCAGTTAAATTTCAAATCCATGGCCCAACTGAAGTGGTTAATGTCCCTAATGTACTCAGAGTGAACATGGGGGAAGTGGTGAAACAAAACATACGTTCTGATGATTGGGATGTTCAGGCCGTAGAATCATTATTTTCTGATTTGCAATATTATGCTGCCTTTGATGCTGAAGATTTGTATTTAGAATCTGCTAATTATGGTGATTTATTTTGCTTTCAACATTTTGGTAACCATTTCCTGCATAAAACAAGTTCCAGAACGGTACTGTAAATTACACACGGTGGGAACATTGCCCAGCACCATTACAAGGCAGCTCCAGTACATTTTTGAAAAAGTACGCTTATTTTACCGACTTTAATCAATCAAGTCCTTAGTCCTTTTATTTTAAGATGACACAAAAGTCCATGTCCAAAGTTAGACTTACCGATACTAAATTGTTGTATTGGAAGTCGTTTCTAGACAGATTAGCTGCAGAGGGCTACGAGCTATGGAAGGAAACCATAGACCTTATATCGGTTTGGGGTTCTAAAAGTTGGCAGGTACGAGGCACTTTGCACCGTGTATGTCTCATCCCAAATCATATGTTGTTTTTAAATTCTACCATTTTTCAGACAACTTGCTTTGGATTAGCTACTTCAAAAAAATGAAATACCCCTTCTATTCCTGATTTAGAAGACTATTCCGGTTGGGATAATTTCACACAGTTTTCCATTCGGGAATTGCAAACGTTACTGCTCAATTCATCCTTCAATGTATCCAGTTTGGATCCAAGGGGTTGGCTGATGTGGCACAGAAGCTCTGATTCTTGCCAACGTCGCTTTTTGGATTTAACTGAAGGTTTTACACAAGTCAGGCCTGATCCACGTTTTGAAACTGAACATACTGTCACCACTTACTTGGTTGGCAAATTATGTCAGAATTGGCTACAACATTCTACAATAGCTGCTGTTAAATTACATCTATCCAAGCTGACTGATGATGTGGATTTAAATGATTTCATAAAAGGCCCGGCTAATGGTAGATCTAAAAGATGGATTTATGCAATTTACAAGGAAATCTGGAAAACTTCACAGGTTGAGGCTGCTAAGCGCCTAAGGGCAATTGATCAAGCTAATTTAGAAAAGGTGCTTGCAGTTGTCGATAACAGTATTAACATGCTTTCTTCCCGCATTTATACGTTGAATAATATTGTATCTTCTGTTGTTGACATTGTACATGATGAAGTCTCTGTTTTGTACCATGGTCAAAATCAATTGCGTTCTATTATGCAATTTGCATGGACCCTGCAGACGCTTAAGGCTGGTCGTGTGCCTTTTTAGTTACATGAACGTTTCCTCTCTTTTTGCCCCTTTTAATTTAACTGACAAACAACGCATGCTTTCAGTGCATGATGCTTCATTTTCCATGTTACACATTGAGAGGTTGGAATCTTTACCGTTCTCTGTAGCTGAAGCTGCTGCTGCAACGTGGCTCATCCACGGATTAATCACATTACCATTTGCCTTGTACAAGTTTACTAATTGTATGCGTTACATAGCTATAGGGAGATATGAACCATTAGGGAACTCATTCCTCCACGAGCCGTGGTCTCTTCTATTCACTTATAGATGCTTGAAAGACGAGAAAGAAGTGCATCTTAATGGAGAAGAATGCACAGAGTCTCCTGACCATTCATTGATATGCAGGCACATCCAGTTACATGGTTCCTGTAATCAGGACCACCCTAATTTGGCCTGTTTTTTAAAAGGGACTCCAGTTCCTGCAATAGTTCCCACATTCACGATACTGGTGAATGGTAGTTATTTACTGTTGAATAACGAGGAATGTTGCGGTTTAATTAAAGGTGTCGCTTATGTGGTAACTGTATCAGAGCGTGTCGTCTGTTGCAAAAATGTTCTGTATCCTCCTACGCATGGGAGTTCAGCTGTATCCATCTGGCCGCACATCCCAACCTTGAAAGCAGAGTTCAATGGTATGAGTAGAATAGGAGCCCTTTTGTCTCAAAAAGAAGTGGCCCTGAGTTCGGCCCGTGAAACATTCGTCCTTCACATAGCTAACACGCGCACAGAGGTGCAGGCCCTTTTAAATACTGATTTACTGTTACATTTCAGCGAGCTGGTTCATCAAATCTTTAATGCCTCCTCCACTTCTGGCCTGGCTCACTATTTTAAATTAGTTAGCAGTGGTCTCGTGACTTCATTCGAGAAGATATTTGGAATCATCCCTAGCTTTTTCCATTCTATATTTTCAAGTCTGTTTGGTGGATTCCCAGTTATACTGGCATTAACTGCAGGCGTTTTGGTGATATTTTGTTTTATTAAACATGGATGCCCATCCTGCGCTGGAAGCCGCAGAGCCCCTCCTACTGCTGTTTCGCAACCGGATGCTTGATTACTATGGTACCCTGCCGCTTGTGACTTTAAGCACGGCATTTGGAATATCGTTTCGATTTTCCTATTTCACATGTGTCCAGCCTGTGTTTCATTGCCTGAGCTGCGATTTCGAGTGGGCCCTTGATTTGTGTCTCTGCTTGACGGTGTCTCCTGACGTCGATTTTAATCATCTAATGAGCCCCGTAGTTGCTCACGAGTTGGTTTGTTCTGGCGAAAAGATTATGGCCTTGGCAGCGATGCAAGGACTAATGGGTCATTGGGACATACTCGCAGCAGCGCTTGAGGTCTTGTCACAGAGCGTTCTTGAAAACCCACCGAGTTGTCCTCTGATGATGCTAGAGGATCCAGTGCTAGAGGAGCACGTATGTTCTTTTCCGCTGCTTAATTGGATGGCTGAACTGTTTTCGGATGATGACAGTGATTTCATGTTGGAAGCTGTTGCTGCATATTTTGCATATACAGTCCTATCCTGAGATGCCTCAGAGACTTTTTATTATTTAGGCATGTACCACCTTATATTTTTTGAAGGTACATTTTTATTGAACTCAATTCTTTTTATACGCCCCATGCCTATTGACATTATATTTTAGGGCCTTGTGTTGGAGAGTTTGGTCCATTTATTTTGGCCACTATAGGCCTTCATGTGTGCCATTTCAGATTAGCTTAGCTCATTATTATTGAACTTTGCTTTCATGTTATGCCCCTGTTCTGGTTTTACCTTGCCTTAGTTTTGTCAGTGCTCGGATCATTGGGGGGGTGTCATATAGCTAATTCTTTTCTGTATACTGTGTTAAGTTAGCATGAGCATGAGCTTATTAAATATTTAAACGCCATTTTACCTGCCTTATTTTGCGCACGACACATAATTGTTGTTTTAGCTTTCAACCCAGAAGAGCTTCGCGATTTACTTGAGAAATAATATGTTATTGCTCTGATATCAGTTTTGCTCGGTACACTGTCTGCACAGTGAGTGCTGAATACTGCAAGGATAACTTGACACAATGTTGTTGTGAGGTCTGATCTTCGCACCTCCATAGACATAACACACATGCTGCTGCCAAAATCTGGCTCTAGGCGGGTTTTATATTGTTGTGCTGAACATACACGTAACACACTTGATGGTGCTTCGCATGCAGAGAGCTGGTGGAAGATGATGTGATCCTCTGCCACTGAGATTTTGAGGTATGAGCCCGCCCTGCTAAAACCCAAATGAGACCTTCATAGATATAAAATACTGTGCTAAATTGGGAGGGAGTGAACTAGGTATTGTAAATTCCTATTCATTTCAGCATCTTAGTATGCTGTCACCTTTCGCCTTTTATGGACTAATAACTATGCTGATAACTTTGTTGCTTATAATATGTTTGCTAGTATTATACAAGATACTGCGTTTGAGAACCATGCATTAGTAAATAAATATTTCAAACATGCACGTGTCCTCATTTACTCCATGTTCTGGTTTGCAATGATTATATAACGAAAGAGTGTTCATGTGTTCCACGATACCTGAGGTAATCTAAGTTCATGTTCTGGTCTGTCAAAACATTGGGAGTTTGTTATGACCAATGAGGCACTGTAGCTAGCTCGGTAAGGGGATTTTGGGTACTGAGGTGAGTTTTGGGTCATTATAATTCACCGAGGTTGCAGGTCTCTATGCACAGTTCTGTAGGAGAACGGAATTCCCGCTACAATACCAGATGAGTCTCAGAACAGAACTCTTAGGAAACAATTCTTGTAATTCCAGTCTCATAAACGTGGCAAATATTGTCGAGGGAGATACAGGGGAAAAGGAAAATACTATACTTAGGGCCCAATTCCAATCTTGTTCGGAAGACATTCCTATAAAATCGGTTCCAGAATACTTTCCAGATGACTCGGACCGGGGGAGTCCGACTGAGTGATACGGAAGTATCTGGATGCTTCTGGATATGATTTAGTCAGACTACCTTTGACTTCAATGGGAGCCTGTGTTCCGAATGAGAACACAGGCTCCAATTGAAGAATGGGGTGCCTGGGGAAAACCTTGCACCCTATGGTGCCTGCCACAATGTATATGTTTGGAAAGGAGGGTCCCTTGGGTACCCCCATTGGCACGAGTCCATGAGGGGGCCCCATGATTTTTTAATTCAACTTTAAAAATATGTTGAGCATTTGAGAGCATCCACAATATGTTTTTTACCTGAGACTTCCGAGATGTCTGTCAATGGTTTGAGAAATGTGTGTTTCTGTTGAGGCTAATATTTAAAAGCTGTTTTGTGTAACAATATTCATTGTTATATATCAACTTTTAAATGCAAAGGGCACTGTAGAAACATGTAAAACGTTATCTCCAGTTTCACTTATTGGATTTCTTCTTATTTTGGTGTCACTTACAATATTATACTCTATTTTTCTAATTCAGTTTGCCCTAAATTAAGTCTGCCTGCTCAGTGCCATAGCTGCCAAGGGGGTGAGCTCAGGTTCATTTAGTGACATTGAAGGTTTACCCTGTCAAAGGTTGGGATTTTTGCTTGAGGTGGGAAGTCACACATCCCAAATTATAATCCAAATTATAGCACGCTACTCGGAACCCAAAAAGGATCTGTGGTGGATTAGTTAAGGGAAATATGAGTTAATTTGAGCGGTGGGCATGCAAGTCTGTTAGATGGATTGAATAGGATAATAGAGGGACAGAAGAGTGAAGAATCTAGGGGGCATATTACCAACAACTAGCGATAATTATCGCTATGTTGGCTTAGCGCAATATTTTTATTGCCGAGCTGCGGCGATTTTTATCCCTTAGGAACCTTGCTATTATCAAGGTTTATCTCCTAAGCAATAAAAACCGGCCGAAATGCATGAATATCGCTGAAAAGTCAGCGATATTCATGCATTACCGAGCTAATGCTCTTAGCCATGTTATCCACCTCCCATTGGATAAAATGGCTAAGAACTGCTCAGGGCAGGTGTTAGCTTTTGGAGATTTTCGCTCTTAGCGCGAATATCTCCAAAAGTTGGTAATAGGAGATAGCGATGTTAGCGACTGTTTCCAGTTGCTAACATCTTGGCACGCCCACTTTGCATGTCATTAGTGATAAATATCACTGACATGCAAAGCGGGGCCCAAGATGGTCGCTATCTCCTACCAGCTGTCGCTAACTGGTGTTAGCGACAGCTAGGTAATAGGGAGATAATTTTATCTTCTCTTTCTTGGCTTTTAAAGCCAAAAAAGCGGACATAAACCCCCTGAAGACTATTTGGGAGATGATAGTAGTAAGAGGAGGTTTGAGATAAGCTAGGAGGGATAGAGGAGGGAAAAGTCTATATAGGGTTATTTTGGAGATGATAGTAGTAGAAAGAGGTTTGGTATCAGTCAGTAGGTGGAGGTAGAGCATATATTGAGGAAGAATTGAGTGAGTCAGAGTAGTGCATTGGAGAGAGTCAGATGTGTTTTTTTCTTACTCTACAGTTGTTTTTTTCAGAGTGTTTCTAGATTTTATTAGCATAGAGCAAGATTTTATTACCATATATAACTGTGCCAAACCCATGCCTTCGATTGTGCACAGACTGGGTTGGTCATAGGGCCTGATATGTCGTTAAGCCCTGCGCTAAAACCATGGTGGTTGGCTAACACCCACTGTGTACAACCACCCACCCATGGGGAGCCAAACACCACTGTACTTGATCCTTTTTCTTTTAATTATTTTCTCGATCCTTTGGGCCTCTTCCGTAGGTCTCTTGGGAGCCAGTATATCTGCCTGTGATTCTGAGAAAATCTCTGGAAGCCACAGGGGGGCTGTGTTGGGTCCTGAGAGGCTTCCATGGACTTTGGCATCCTAAAACATTTTTTCAAATTCGACCCCAGGGGCCCCCTCCTGGACTTCCCCAAGTAGGGCTAGTGGGTCAGGGTATCCCTACCCTGCCGTCTTCCACCATAATTAACAACAGATACAATTCCCTGAGTCCTGTAATGGTGGCTGCAACATTTCTGATTTTTTTAAGCCATGCAATAACAGCAGTGCTCTTTGGGACTCGTGAGAGCCTCTTACTTCTGTGAAAGTGAGATAACTGATATTAAAAAAGGGCCACATTGCCAATCAGTTTGCTCCATTATTTGAATGTGTGTACTCTTGAGAACTTTGTTAGACTCTTGCTTATCCAACTGTCCACATTTCCATAAAGTTTGACCTGTATTTTCTCAAAAACTACTGAATAGATTTGCACCAAATCACAAAAAAAAATATTTTCTGGGTAAAAGTCCCATTGTTCTGCCAAATTTGGAGTCATTCTTTGAAGCAATTTTGACTATAGCCCTGTCTATATTGATGGATCACCCCAAAACTTTCCAAGAAGGAGCTGATGTGGCCGAACTATTTTTTGGGAATGTTTTGTCAATATTGGTCAAAGGGCGCCAGAGGTTTTAGCAAAACATGTTGCTGCCAGCAAAACAAATCACTTGGCCATGCCCATATATCTATACATTTTGAACCTTAATTTCTCAAAAACTACTGAAGGAATTTACAACAAATCTGAAAAAGTGCATTTGTTGAGTAAAGAACTAGCTTTATGCCAAATTTGGCATAATTTCATTCAGCTGTGTTTTCTATATTGCTGCTCAATTTTCCTATGTTAATGTTGTTAATGTCGGCTACTCCAAGGAGTGTCCCGGCGCTTTCTGACCCACAGCAAAGCTACAGAAGAAGAAAGAAAAAGTGAAAAAGACAAAAAAACAGACCGATCACTGTCCATAGAGCCACTTTTTCAGACCTTTTCTAAAGGCCAGCAAGTTCGGGGTACGGCAGAGCGACAGGGGGAGGGTGTTCCATAACTGAGGAGCAAGATGTTTGAAAGAACGTCCCCCTACCCTTGCTTTCCTAACAGCATGAACAATAGACAAACCGAGACATTCCGATCTAAGGGATCTTGTAGGTTTGTAGAAAGCAAGGCGGTTCTGGATATTTTCAGCTCCGACTGCATGGAGTGCCTTATGCCCCAGAGTAAGTGCTTTAAAAACAATCCGCTTCCTAACAGGGAGCCAGTGTAGGGAAAGTAACAGGTCCGAGGCTCTGGCTTGGCGAGGTAGGCCAAAAATGGCCCGTGCCGCCGAGTTTTGGACCACCTGGAGTTTTTGTAGTAGGTAGTCCGGAAGACCCAAATATAAAACATTTGAGCAGTCCAGCCTGGAGCAGATAAGGGCCTGGACCGTTGTCTTCCTATGCGTCAGAGGGAGCAAGGGAAGAAACTTGCGCAACATTTTAAGGAGACCATAGCAAGTGCCAGTCAGGCCCAAGATCTGGGAATTAAGAGATAAGCTGTTGTCAATTTTGACCCCAAGGTTCTTAGCCACCGAAGAAGAAGACGAGGGAGGGAACATGTTCACAGGCCACCAATCCTGCCAACTCGGGTCAGCCTGACACCCGAAGAAAAGCACCTCTGATTTGTCAGGGTTGCACTTGAGGCTGTTTCGCTGAAGCCAGTCGAAGACAGCCCCAAGGCACCCGCGGATGCTCTCTCCGTTGAACTCAGCTCCCTTACCACAGGTGAAAAGGAGCTGGGTGTCATCGGCGTATGATATGATCTGAGCCCCAAAAGACTCCGCCAGCACCACCAAAGGGGTCATGAAGATTTTAAAAAGAGTCGGGCTAAGCACTGACCCCTGTGGAACTCTGACCTCCAAAGGCGGCACTTCGGCCGAGTACGGGGGGGCCCAGACCACCTGCCAGCGACCAGCTAGATAAGATCTAAACCAGCTCAGCACCGTCCCTCTCAGACCGATCTCATAAAGTCTGCTGAGGAGACCCTCATGAGGGACGGTGTCGAAAGCCGCCGACAGATCTAACATTACCAGCATGGCTCTTCCACCTGAATCCAGCACTTCCTTGATGGCTTGATTTACCTCCAGAAGCGCCGTCTCGGTGCTTAGATTGGATCGAAAGCCCGACTGGGTGGAGGGTAGCATGCCATGAGTTTTGAGAAAAGTGGAGAGCACCAAATGAACATGCTTTTCCACTATCTTTGCAAGAGCAGGCAAAAGAGAAATTGGCCTATAGTTTGCATGACTCTCGGGATCAAGGCCCAGCTTTTTGAGGAGTGGAACAACCATTGCTTGTTTCCAAACCAAAGGGACATCACCACTGGTCAGTGATAAATTAAGAACCGGATTAATCAGAGGGTTCAAAACCTTCGCAGCCCTAGCCAAAAAAGTAGCAGGGCAGGGGTCCGAGGGAGAGCCTGCCTTAAGTTTCATAAGGAGGTCCTGGGAGATAGAGTCAGAGATAGCTGGAAACTCAGAAAGAAAAGGACTAGACTCAGCTGTCAAGATCGGCTGGTTCCTCAGGTTGGTAACAACACTAGGGCCCGAGGAGGGGAAAGAATCTTGAATCCGCTTAATTTTTGTTGTAAAAAAGTTCACTAGCGAAATCACCCATGGCTCAGAGAACTCATGATGCAGTGCGCTGGCCTTAGGGGTAGCAAACTCCTTGACAATAGTAAAAATTTCCCTGCCGGAGTTTGAAGCCGTCTCAACTCTTGCAGAAAAATAATTCTTTTTTTCGGCCAAAATGTCTGCATGATAGATCTTAATAGAAGCCCTATAGGCAGCCTTGGCCTCCGGATCATATTGCTTGCGCCAAAGCCTCTCTGCTGCCTTGCAATTACGCCGGGACAGTGCAAGACAGTGCAAGAGACTCCGTAAACCAAGGTGCCGATGTCCGCTTTGTGGATGACCGGGGCGCAATAGGTGGAGCAAGCTCATCTAACCGCTCGACTAACCATTTTTGTAACAGGTCAAGATCACTTTCTAAGTCACCTGATAGGGTACAGGGATGCTCCAAACAGGCCTGAGCCAAACTTTCAGGAGTCACCCGATGATATGCCCGATTAGGGTGCCTGAAATGGTTAGAATTAACACAAGGTGATTTGCTGGTTCCCTGAATCTGAAAGCAAATCAGAAAATGGTCCGACCAAAGGACAGGGACGGGACTAGCCATAGCAAGAGGAATGGTAGAAAACACCGTATCAAGAGTGTGGGAACAAACAGATAGGGAATAAGACCCAGGGGGGCGGTGATGTCATTGATTTTAATTGCATCGCCGTCCGTCCCAGCATCCATGTGTATGTTAAAATCCCCAAGCACAATGCAGTGTTCTGTCTTGAGGCAAAGTGCCGTGATTAATGTCTGTAACTCCTCATAGAAAGACCCTCGCAGCCCCGGTGGTCTGTAGACCAGGAGCCCGAAGAGGATTGATGAGGAGATAGGGCAATAGAAAACGCCAGAGACTCGCAACCAGAAATGGGAGCCATAGGAACAACCACACATGTGGCAGATCTTTGGACCACAATCGCAACCCCTCCACCCCTCCCGATAGATCTATCATGTCTATAAATTACATAGTCAGGAGGGATAGCAGTAGCAACATCGGGGTTTGTGGACTCCCCTAGCCACGTTTCAGTGAGCATTAGGCATACAGGTTTTTCAGCCGTTAACAGCTCATAGATGTCCAGAGCATGTCTGCTCAAGGAGCGAGTATTGAGTAATAGGCACTTATAATTAGCAGTGGTCTTAGGGCTAGAGGCCCCGAGCACCGGGGAATTACCTGGGAGCCATCCACAGCCAGGACACCGGCGTTTACCTCTATACCGCCCAGGAAAGACCATCTGACACGTGGCCGTACATTTCCTAAGTGTCAGAAGAGCAGCCGCGGAATACGAGAGCCTAGACCCAGCAACTCCCGCCGCGCCATCCGCCTCCAAGACGCGGACGAGCGCAGACGGGCAGGACTCTGGCACGACTCCGGCGCAGGTCTGGCGCGTCCGCTGTACGCGTCCGCTGCGCGGAGTCATCGCCGTCCGTTTTTAAAGCTCTGCTAGAGCGCGTCAGCAGCCCGGCCTACATCCAATATGGCCGCCGAAACCGGAAAACCAGCCCTCGGCGTCTATACTCAGCCGAGAGCCGATCCGGAGGCAAAGGGAGGGGGGAGAAGGGACACAGAGCGCCAGGGAGCGCAAAGGAAGTCTCTACACACTTATTAAAATCAAGCATGCAAAAACGAAGTTACATGAGTATAAAAATGCTAATCGCACAAAGTAAAGATAAGAGACCTCCCGGCTTCCGCCTCAGGAGGGGAGAGAAGCTGTTGTCGGATTATCACTCGCTCCGGCTAACAAATCCCTTTTAAAGCGCTGCTAGAGCGCGTCAGCAGCCCGGCCCACACCCAATATGGCCGCCGAAACCGGAAAACCAGCCCTCGGCGTCCATACTCAGCCGAGAGCCGGTCCGGAGGCAAAGGGAGGGGGGAGAAGGGACACAGAATGGAAAATTTCATGGGGAAAACATGTTTTGGGACTCCTTGCCTTTTAATCTGTCCCCACTAGACGTATCACCCCAAAGCTTTCCAGGAAGAGGAGACCTTTTTTGTGAAAGTTCTTGAAGATTCATCAAACTGCACCATACCATTTAGTTTTCCATTATTGTGCTTTGATCTGGGGTCGACACGTGATTTTGGTCAACACATGTTTCTGTGGATTAAAACTTCTTGGCACCACCTTCATTAGAACCTATAAATAATAGATTGTCTTCCTACGACCAGGAAAACAAGCGGGGTAGATTATATTCAAGTTCTAAACCATTATCATGTAGCCAACTGCAGCAGGCACCCTTATTTTTTCCTTGTAGACAAATGTTTCAAAATAACCCCCTTTTTTTTTGTCAGCTCACATCCAGCAGCCCTTGATTCTCTTGCAGCATCACAAAAGAGTGGCTACTCCTTCTTGTCATCCAATCTCCCTCGTATGTAAGGTACCTGTTTTTAAGTTTGTTGCACTCTCGCCACATGTCCTCCTTATCAAAAATGCATCTGGGGTGGTTTTTGATAAGAAGAACACGTTGCAACATTATGACAGTTCTGGATGTGTTATAGGGCCTGCTGAAGGTGGTGTAACGAAGATGTTTTCTACCGAAGCATGCATTGACCAATACCATTTGGAGACCCCAAATCAAGGTGCAATAACAGAAAACTATATGAGAAGTGGTCTCTATATTGAGCCAAATTGTACAAAACAAACTTTTTTCTAGGGTCCCTGTGAGTGTGTATGGAGTTAAGATTAATTTAGGCTGAAATAAGTGATGGTGACTCAAGTGGGGTGGTGAATTTTTACATTCATAGTGATGTATAATTTTGTACTGTATTTTCAGGTTGAATAATTAATTCAATGCTTTGCTTTATGATTCATAAGGAACACAAGGACGTATAAATAATGAAAGATTTGTGATTGTAAATTACAAATTTAAGAAAAATCTATTTTTAATAAAAAGAATTGATATTATATAAAACATAAAGTATAATCTAATACTTTTGGGTCAGTGACTATGTTGGGTATATTTCATGAATTAATGTAGACAGGTTGAGGGGGAATATTTATTTCTTGTTTACCCAGTGCTCCCGAACCTACAAGTATGTATTAGGGGCATCCTTTAAAGCTGCTGATCACCAGGGAGTTAATTGTCAGTCTGCTGATGGTGTTGAAAGTACATGTTTCAGTCTGCATGTCAGATTGTTTTAATGAAATAGGAGAGAAAGATATTTGAAAACTCCTTTGAAATGGTATCCTAAACTTGCTTTCCACACTGCTAACCATAATTTCTATAACAAAATGACTCCCCTTATTTTGTTCCTTTCTAAATTAAATATTTTAAGTATTACCAAGTTGATTCAATCAAGATGGCTTCAGGTGTGCCACACTTTTATCATAAGTAAGACTGTTAGCGCTCTAGTTGTTCTGTAGAACACTCTGGGATGCTTCAGTAAAACACAGGGGACAACTGACAGGCTGCTCCTAATGGAAGTAGATGTTTTACTGAGAATGACAGACTTTATTCTCATATGGCTGAGAAAGATAGTGTGAATTTACAGAAAATATGCTCTCAGTTTAATTTCAGGAGCACCTTCCATAACCTCTATGAGAAAATTGTGTGAAATCAGTTTTCTCTCAAACATGAGTCATGAAATCCCAGCATAAGGTCAGCATTTTTTACAGGGTACAATAACCTTAGAACAAACACACAATTCCTAAAATAAGTATAGTCCCACCAACAAATGATTTATATTGTAACTAAAATCTGTTATCATCCTATATACATGCTCCTTTTTGTGACCCTCAAAATAGCCTTTCACGGCAATACATTTAAATAGGGTTCATGTCTCAGAGTCCTTTAACAGCTGCTACAGCATGTTGTCCACGTTGTGACCAGTCAATAATGGGGGGATCCCACATGACTTCTGGGTCTGGGTGTGCTCACTCTACCCCCTTATATAGTTTTTTAAGTTCATTTAAAGGACACAGTGACTAAGGGCCAGATGTAGGAAGCCTAATTCCGGTCGGTAAAGGCTGAAATTACCAAATTTCGGCCGTTACCGACTGGAATTTGGCTTTTCATATGTAGGTGGCTACATTTCAGATTCAGTAATTTGCTGAATCGGTATTTAAGAATTCGGTAAATTACTGATTCTTAAAAATACCGAATCGGTAAATTACCGAATCGGAAATGTAGGGAGCACTCAAATGAGTGCTTTTCCCATTTTAGGATTCGTTATTTGCCGGCAACTATAAGTTGGTGGTAAATAACAAATACCTTTGAAAATGCAAATCTGTGCATTTTCAAAGGTGCCATGTGGCAGACATTCTGAGGTTCCGTGACAATTGTAACAAATGTTTTCGACTCGTTCGAATATGGACGAGTTTGGTATCTATGAACCGCAAATGACGAGTTTAGTGGGTGTACGCGTTTTTGCTATGCTGACCTGAACCGTTCGTCTTATTCATGGGTTTCTCCATCTGAACCCACGGGTTCCATTTTAGATACAGCATCCATTTTGTCTCTTGCCCTCAAGTAGCCAGCGAACGGACACTGTCCGCTTCGTGACCCTGGGATTCCCAAGCTCTTGCGGAAGACACGTGTTCCTTTGAGGGTGTCTGTATGACGAGGGGGATGACACTGCAAAGGCAGATGGCCCCGCTCGAGGCTCATCTTGCCGTGCCGGTCTATTGTTTCAGCCGTGCATGCATTAGGCACGAATCCTTTGATCCTGCAATCATGCTTCCGATATTGCCCCCTACACTCTTTTGCTAGCTGTTTCTGTCTTCCTTGCACCTGTTTCTGTCTCTTCCTTAAACTCGTTTACCACCTGAATGGAATGTACTTAATGGTGGGATAACGTACTTTTACAGTTGGGAACCGGCGATGTTACTGTAATTATGTTCCGGGCTCCTGAATACATGAAAGCAACCCTTTTTGAAGTTTACTGTGGGAACTAAGTTGTAACCTTTTGTTCACCATGTTGTGCTATGACCAAAATCTGTATAAAAGGAGCGATCCACTGTAGCAATTTGAAGCAGTCTCCTAGAACCTACACACGTTGTACTTCTTGTGACTTCTGTGTTCCCTGCAGTAAATAAACCTCGATCTTTGACGCCGAATGAAGTGTCCTGTGTCTCTGTCATTTGTACGCCGGAACAGGTAACCCACGAAGGTTTCAGGTGTTGTCCCCTGGCACCGCTGGGCCTTAGAATAGCCCAGTCCTTCAGTTGGCGCCAAACGTGGGGCGACATCAGCGGTACCGGTCCAAAGCCCGACGATCGTGAGGAACTTCGTGTGAAATCTCCGAGGGAAGGTGCACCCCGCTTCATCGATCCTGTTGTCGAAATAAGTGGTCTGAAGACTTTTCCCGCGAAGATTCCCGCCTCCTGGCGGCTGCGATGGACTGATGCCCTGACTGTCGACCTGTTTTGGCGCCTGGCGTAGTCCTTTGTACAGCAAGACGATAGACGGGCCTTCCTGGTGACGCCATTGCTCTTTCCGTTAAGTATTTGTGGGTCGCTCCCAGAGTCCTTGGTTGTTGTTGGTGCTTGGTTGTTTGCATGGTTCCATTGCATTTGTGGTTCTTAGTTGTTGGTTCTTAGTTGTTGGGTTTTATTTGACGATTGCAATTGCCAAAAACCGAGGGTCTTGCATTTTTGCGAGGATATCGTAAATCGATAAACCCTTGAAGTTTGTGAAACTCGGTTAGTGTGCACGATGCCTGGCCGTAGTACCTTGTTTAGTTGCTTTAAAAGTTGCGGTGCGGATTCCCGATTGGAGGACTCATGTCCGATACCTCCAGTTGGAACTCCGGTCTATGAACTATATAGTCGACATGGAGTAGGTCCTATCGCATATAATAATTATTGGATCCGTTACACTAAAGATGATGGTGTCCTTAGTTGGCCACCTCATGGTAGTTTTGAAACAGCAATTTTGGATAATCTCGAAGCAAAATTGTTCAAAAAGAAGTCTAGGCCGGCCATGTTTGATTCCTTTCGGTTATGGCGTAAAGAGGCCAAGCAGAAAGAAATCAAACAGCTTAAGAAAAATAAGAGGGAAGGTATTGTTACGACGATGAGAAATGCAGAGCAGTTTCAGCGAGACAAAGAAGAGAAGGAAAAGGAAGTTTTTGATAGACTACAACGTATGGCGGTGGACAAGTGTTATCCCGTTTTACCGTCGAGTACCGATAAGAAGGGAGAGGAAGCAGTAGAGGACCCTTTGTTGTCCTACCTACTGAAGTCGCCACCTCCATACGCACAGGATACTACAGCTCCTGTGATTCCTCCTGTCCCTCAACCTGTTGTTCCGGCAGCTGCTGGTCAGCCTGTCGCTGGTCCTGTTCTTCCGAATCTTCTTGTTCCTCAAGTTGTCCCTGTTCCCTTACCTGCCCCTCTTCCTACTGCTCCACTGCCTATACCATATAGTCTGCTGTTCCCGCTACTTCTGCTCTTTTAACTACTCCTATTGCTCCTACTGCTCCTACGTTTAGCCCTCATGTTGTTGCCCCTGTACTTCTCTCCTCTTCCCCGTCTGTCCGTAGTCGCATACCGAATGCTGTTGCTAATCTTTACTCTCCTTTTGGACCTATCCTTGGGTCTGATGTTTTCGATGTCCCTCAACGTCGAAGTTAAATCCCTGGTGGTAGGGAGAGTGATACGTTAATGAAAATGGCGAGTAATTGGATTAGGTATCCCGTTAAAAACACCCCGCGCATAATATTTGAGACCTTCTCTCAGTTTAATGAGCCCACACAGAGATTTGTGTTTGAGGAAATGTGTAAATGTTTACGAGAAGTGATGGATAATGATGAGGTAGATAATGTGTCGCCCGAAGTGATTGAACTTCAGCATCAGTTTTCGAGTGGTATGATTGTGGGTAGTAATGTTCGACGTGCTGTAGAACATCTTCTATCTTTTCGGCCTACTGTACTACCGCGAGCACTGTTTAAGGACGAAACTGAGGAGTGGATGGCAACTCCTGGGCAGTATCCCATGCGAGAAGTTCCCCCAGTGTGGATGCCAGGTGATGCGCAGGCTAATCCTATTATTCTGCCACACTTCCAGAGAGTTTGGATACACCTCTCATGGAAACGATCAGAAGTTTTGCAGGTGAAACAAACTCTACCTGACCCACGTAAAAATCCGGCTGGTTATTATAAGGAGTTATCCCAATTAGTGGATGCTACTATTATGAATCTTGCCGATATTGATATGTTGTTCGGTAATATAGTACCTCAACCAATTTGGGCAAAAATCCGTCAAGAGAATCACGTAGCCGAGTTAGGCGGTGATTGGGCTGCTCTCGCGGCGGCCGACGGCCGACAAATTGGCGGGGCTAAGCCTGAACAGCTTATTACTGATCTGCCCCAGAGGATTATTACACTTATGAAGACACTTATGCCAGCAATGAGAGTTAATTGGGATAAACTGTCTGCGTGCAAGCAAAAGAAGGACGAGAGTGTCTCCGATTTCTTTACGAGATTTGAGGAGGCATTCATCGATCACAGTGGTCAGGATATGAGTACCGAGGGAGGTCAGCGATTGTTTGTTGATAAATTTATATTGAATTTGTTGCCTGACCTTAGCAATAAGTTGAAAAATTCCGAAAGTTCGTGGGCTGTTTCTACCTCTGCTCAGATATTAGCTACGGCTCAATATTACGAAAATAGGGAGAAGGAGGAAAACGATCGTGCGGATAAAAAAACAAAGGATCTTAAAACCAAAGTTCTGTTACAGCAAGCGTATCCTCCACGCTCGAATCAAAATGACTCTCAGCAGCAAAATAGATCGCAATCACAGTCTTCTAGGTCACAGTCGCGTAATGATTCCTCCACACCGAGATCTATGCTTGGCTATAATCAATGCGCATACTGTAGAGAGGAGGGCCATTTGAAGTTTAATTGTCCGGTTTTGCGCGACCGAAATAATGGTGGTTCGGCTCGAGGAGGTCGTAGTGGTCCTCAACAGGCTTCACGTGGTAGAGGTCGTGGTGTTACTCAAAATCAGAATGAGCGTTCTAATACTTCATCAGATTCCAACAATTGTTTTGATCAGCGTGGTTCCTCGTCAGGCAGATCTGCACAGTACCATGTGGATGACTGTTATGTCGAACATGATATTGATGACGGCAACTACTAGGACAGCCACAGACAAAGAGAGGGAGTAGTATCAGTTCCCGGTTGATCAGAGAGGGCCTTACGTCGCAGTTGCCACATCGGGCGTAGTTGAGCCTTTTCTGTTGGACACTGGTGCAGCGAAAAGTTCCATCATGCACTCAAAACTCCCTGGCGCACCTTTGTCTGGCTTAACAAATGTTTCCGTTGGATTCTCTGGCGCCCCCGTTAGCAATCTGGTCTCCAGCCCTTTGCCCCTCACAATTGGGCCTTGTGAGCTGAAAGCTCCTTTGATTTTGACTACTGGTTGTGGTGAGAATCTTTTGGGCCTGGATTTGCTGAAATGGTTATATGCGACCCTGTACTGTTCTCCTGCGGGAGTGGAGCTTACATTGGGTCAGAGAGTGATCTCTCCTATGTACTTGTCAACTGATAAGCTCCCACCGGAATTGAGTTCTCTTCCTAAGTCTTTGTGGGCTACGGGTCCCAATGATGTGGGCCTGCTGGACATATCACCTTATGTTGTTCAATTGAAATCGAATGTGCGCTTACCACGTATTCCCCAGTATCGTATCTCCCTCGATGGTGAGCGAGCATTGTTAGCGATCATCTATGACTTGATCGAGAAAGATGCTATCGAGGAGACTCAGGGAAATGTGTGTAATATTCCTGTGTTACCTATTTTGAAACGAACTGATCCATCTAAGCCTCCTGTGTATCGTTTTGTCATTGATTTACGGGAGGTGAATAAAATTGTGATTCCACAATTTCCTGTGGTGCCTGATATTACGGCTTTACTGACTCTGATTCCAGCCTCCGCTTCTTGGTTCTCAGTGATCGATCTGAAGAATGCTTTCTTTAGCATTCCGATTGCTGAAGAAAGCAGAGATCTATTCGGCTTCTCATTAGGAGGTCGCAGCTTTAGATTTAAACGCGCTCCTCAGGGCTACTGTGAGAGTCCTTCGATCTACAGTCAAGCTCTGAAGAGTCAACTTGATGCGTTTGTGTTACCAGCTGGTGCGGCCTTGATACAGTATGTTGATGACTTGTTAGTGGCAGCTGACACTAAAGAGATCTGCAAAACTGCTACAGTATCGTTGTTACAGCATCTCTGTGACTTACATCACAAGGTGTCACCTTCTAAACTGCAATATTGTTGTCAAGAAGTAACCTATCTAGGTCACTTATTGTCAAAGGAGGGAAGAAGGTTGACCCCAGAACGAATTGCAGCGATCGCTCGAATGACTGTGCCAACAACTCAGAGAGATGTGCGTGCCTTTCTTGGTATCACGTCGTACTGCAGGCAATAGATTCCAAATTTTTCATTGCTAGCGAAGCCATTGGTCGCCCTCACGTGCAAGGATGTTCCGACTCCTATGCCATGGACTGAAGAGTGTCAGAAAAGTTTTTCTGAGTTGCGTGATGCGTTGTGTTCGGCTCCTGTGTTAGGTACTTCTGATTACAGTAAGCCGTTTACACTATACGTTCACGAGAGAGAGGGTTGTGCGTTGAGTGTCTTGACGCAACAATTTGGTGGTAAACAGCGTCCATGTGCATATTTTTCCTCGACCTTGGACCCAGTAGCTAGAGCATTGCCGAGTTGTCTGAGAGCGACAGCGGTGTCCATCCGGCAATCTGCAGGATTGGTCATGGATAATATGCTTACGGTGATGGTTCCGCATGCAGTTGACACTCTCCTAAATCGTACAAAAACCCAACACTTGACGAGCGCAAGGTTGTCCGGTTATGAGTTGACGCTTTTGGCAAGTCATATACAAATAAAGCGCTGTAATGTACTAAACCCGGCGACGTTGTTGCCAACTAATATGGAATCAGATGATGTACCACCACATGATTGTTATTTGCGAACTGAGGAAGAAACAAAGGGTCGTGTTGACCTAAAAAACACTCCATTGGCAGATCCTGATGGTACTTTGTATGTTGATGGTTCGTGTTTCAAGTTGCCGAATGGTGATGTGACGACTGCGTATGCTGTGGTGACATTGAGTACGGTTGTGGAAACTGCGAGATTGAGTCAGAATTCCGCGCAGGCGGCAGAGTTGGTTGCGTTGACGAGAGCGTGTGTTTTGTCAAAAGGAAAGCGAGTGAATGTGTTTACTGATAGTCAATATGCATTTGGCGTTGCACATAGCTTTGGTAGATTGTGGAGAGAAAGAGGATTTATGACATCGCATGGCACGAAGATCCAACACGGACAGCTCGTGAACGATCTTTTAGACGCACTTACATTGCCCAAGCAGGTGGCGATTATTAAATGCAGCGCGCACCGGAAAGGTGACGGATGATGTTGGTCGTGGTAACGCGTTTGCGGATGAGATTGCTAAGGAGACAGCTAAGAACCTCGCAACCCGAATGTACGTTACGAGTTCAGTAAGGTGGCCTGCGGAGACTGGTATGTGTGAGGACACTGTTGAGAGCGTGAAAGCGATTCAGAATGAGGCCACCGAAACTGAGAAGACTAAGTGGAAAGAAAGCACGGGAAAGTTAGATGCGCACGGATGTTGGATTGATTTGTCGGAAAGTCAGAGATGGATGTTGCCGGAGGCATATGTACTAGCCGTTGTGACTATGGCTTACGGCTTGGCACATATTAGCGCAAAAGGAATATGTAAGTTTCTGTCCCCTGTATGGAAGAATGATGGTATCGCTAAGTGTGCTGAGAGAGTGGTTAAGAATTGTATGGTATGCATGATGTACATTCCTGGCAAGGGCACCCCCACTCCACCTGGCCATTTTGCTCCTCCTACATGTCCCTTTGAGGTTATCCAACTGGATTTCATCCATATGGATAGATGTAATAATCTGAAGTACGTTTTAGTTGTGGTTTGCACATTCTCCAGATGGATCGAGGCTTATCCTCTTAAAGATAATACTGCCTTGTCCACAGCGAAAGTCCTACTGAAGGAATACTTTCCTCGGTATGGAATGCCATGGATTGTATGGTCAGATAACGGAAGTGAGTTTGTGGGGAATGTGATGCAGAGTGTGTGTAAGGGCCTTGGAATTCGACAGAAATTCCATAGCGCCAATCATCCTCAGTCAGCAGGTTTAGTTGAAGGGTATAATGGTACTCTGAAACTGAAACTTGCTAAGATCCAAGCTACGACTGGTCTGTCATGGCCTGATGCCTTGCCTCTGGCTCTCTTGTCGACCAGGGCGACTGTACACTCTCGAGTAGGGCTTAGCCAATATGAGATTGTGTTCGGCCGTCCTGCGAACATTTGGGGGGTCCCGAGGCCTAGGGCCTTTGATAGTCTTGAGTACCCAATGTTAATTGATTATCTCCATGATCTGACTGCTAAACTGAGGTTAATTCATCAACAGGTCTTTGAAGCTTTACCGGCACAGACTGAGGGTCCTGGACATCGGCTCCAACCGGGTGACTGGGTGGTCGCCCGCAACTTCGGCAGGAAGCGCAATTTGGAGCCGAGATTCGTGGGCCCGTTCCAAGTCCTCCTTGCCACAAGAACTGCAGTTCGTCTGGAAGGCCGGAAAAATTGGGTGCATGCCACCCACACCAAAAAAGTGCCTATTCCTTTACCAGCAGATTCTTGGGTGAGGACGGGAATCGCCGCAACAGAGACCGAGACCCCAATAAAATTTGTGCCATTTAGTGATGCTCAACCTGTAGGAGACACTTCATTGCAGTCAGATACATTTGTTGAACCTTTGTCATTGGAGAACTCGAGGCTTGAACAGTCATCTGATCGATTGGACGCTGTTGCACAATCTGAACAATTATTTGAAGAACAGACTCGTCCTGGAAGAAGCAGATATTTTCTTCGTTCTCATAACAAAGACTAATAAAACGTTTTTTTTGTTTTTTTCCCCTTTTTGAATTCATATTACCCCTCTTACTGTAGTTTTGAACATCATGAACAATTGCATCCTCTATTAATTCTTGAGTTCTTTTCCACGTATGTTTCTTTTTCCGCAGCTGGGAGATTTGCACTAAAATTGAATGTGTGATTAAAGAAAAACCTTACATCCGGGTTGACCGTAGGGCTGTGCGGGTACTTCCTTCTGTTTAGCAGGTTCCTGACACTAGGTCGGTACTTTTGTCGATTCCTGGGAACTCCTGGGAATTGATAATCGCTACTCAGAACGAAGTGCGTCAAGAACGTTGCGGACGGTTTTTAGAGGATGGATTTCTCAACGTTGTCGGAAGTGGAGAAGACTTTGGCTCAAAGATTGACATTACACAGGGTTGTACGAACTAAATGCTTTCTGTTTCAGGTGTTTCTGCTGTTCTTGACTGTTTCCATGTTACTGGTGGGTGGAGTGTATTTTGGACTACAGTCGTTATTACCTTCTGCTTTACCTACCTCTTCTTCTTCTGTACCAAAATCTACTCCCACTGTTTCTCCACATTCTTTTCATCCTCTACCCCAACACGAACAGGTTAGACGAGCGGAATTCATGAATAACTCCTTTGTCCAGCTTCTTCATCAACATCAGTTGGTGATGAACACTACTAACTGTTGGGTGTGTGGTTTAATGCCACATACCATGGATAGGGGAATTCCGTATTTGGTCCTTCCTTATAGTTCCCAGGGGTCAGCTCGAGCAATCCAAACTATGTTCCGTAGCGCACTAGATTCCTACCCCCATCGAGAGCCACGCACTGCAGATCATGGTCCTGGCCCGTACCATAAGCCTTTGGCAAGAGCGATTGCTGATTTAGATAGAGATATTTTTGACGCATCGCTTATCCCAGAGGAAGAGGTGCGAGCATACAGGGATCTGAGTGAGGCTGAGTATAGCATGTCAGTGGGTGATCGACAGCTTAAAAGCTCGTCTCCGATCTGGATCGTACCCCATCTCGGTAATTTCTGCTTGAAGGGTCTTGGCCGAAGCCCGCAAGCTCAGCTTGGGAGGAGTGCTTGCACTGAAACGTATGTTTTACCAACACTCTCTTCCCCTGTTCTTTTGACTGCCAAGGGTACATACTTTGTATGTTACGACCGCACATATACATGGTTGCCTCGTGACTTCTCGGGCACCTGTTATATTGCGAATCTGTTGCCACCGACCTTCACAGTTGGGTCTGACTATCACAAGACTAGAGTTGTGAGAGGTGTTATTAGCGAAGAGGACACTGCCGGTCAAGAAGCAGGAGACTTCTTTAAGGGTTTCTTGCCGTTTTGGGGGCCTATGATCAATAGTAGGAACCTGAGACAGTTGACTCGAGTGGTCGAATTGACTGCTAATATAACTGCAAGTGCTCTTGGTAATTTGACAGCAGAGCTTCAGGCGGATAGGCTTATGACGTTGCAAAATCGTATGGTTTTAGACGTTGTTCTCGCAGATAGAGGTGGTGTATGTAAAGTGATCCATTCGAGTTGCTGCATTTTCATCCCTGATAACGCTCCAACTGTCTATCAAGCCATCTCGAAGTTGCATAAGATCTCCGAGTCCATACACGTGGATGTAGGTGATTGGACGCTACTAGGATGGTTTTGGGGCCTGATGTCGACGTGGGGTTGGAAGATTCTGATGATCATTGGGGTTGTTGTAGCATTTCTGTTCACTTGTTGTCTTTGTGTTCAGTGTGGTCCTGCCTTATGTGTCCTCTGTGCTACGACGTGTATAAGACGGCCATCTGTTACCAAGGAAGCATTGATGGATAGAATAATGTTGCAGCAGCATCTGAATGATCTGATGAATATCGAAATCGATTCTGATATCGACTAGTGCTTGCCTACATGAGGGCAAAAGGAGCGTCTGAGGTTCCGTGACAATCGTAACAATGTTTTTGACTCGTTCGAATATGGACGAGTTTGGTATCTATGAACCGCAAATGACGAGTTTAGTGGGTGTACGCGTTTTTGCTATGCTGACCTGAACCGTTCGTCTTATTCATGGGTTTCTCCATCTGAACCCACGGGTTCCATTTTAGATACGGCATCCATTTTGTCTCTTGCCCTCAAGTAGCCAGCGAACGGACACTGTCCGCTTCGTGACCCTGGGATTCCCAAGCTCTTGCGGAAGACACGTGTTCCTTTGAGGGTGTCTTTATGACGAGGGGGATGACACTGCAAAGACAGATGGCCCCGCTCGAGGCTCATCTTGCCGTGCCGGTCTATTGTTTCAGCCGTGCATGCATTAGGCACGAATCCTTTGATCCTGCAATCATGCTTCCGGTATTGCCCCCCTACACTCTTTTGCTAGCTGTTTCTGTCTTCCTTGCACCTGTTTCTGTCTCTTCCTTAAACTCGTTTACCGCCTGAATGGAATGTACTTAATGGTAGGATAACGTACTTTTACAGTTGGGAACCGGCGATGTTACTGTAATTATGTTCCGGGCTCCTGAATACATGAAAGTAACCCTTTTTGAAGTTTACTGTGGGAACTAAGTTGTAACCTTTTGTTCACCATGTTGTGCTATGACCAAAATCTGTATAAAAGGAGCGATCCACTGTAGCAATTTGAAGCAGTCTCCTAGAACCTACACACGTTGTACTTCTTGTGACTTCTGTGTTCCCTGCAGTAAATAAACCTCGATCTTTGACGCCGAAGGAAGTGTCCCGTGTCTCTGTCATTTGTACGCCGGAACAGGTAACCCACGAAGGTTTCAGGTGTTGTCCCCTGGCACCGCTGGGCCTTAGAATAGCCCAGTCCTTCAATACATGCCCTTAAGGCATGTATGTGTGCCACATGTGCACCCATATACAATTGAGGGGTGCAACAGGGTGTCAAAGTGATACCCTGCCACCCTTCAATGTTTCCCCCTTTTACCTAATCGGTATTTACTGATTCAGTAATTGCCATTCATTCCTATGGGCGTCCAGGCCCATAAGAATGAATGGCAATTACCGAATCGGTAAATACCGATTCGGTAATTACTGAATCTTACCGATTCTGTAATTTTTTACGAAAAATTACCTACATCCCATTTACTTATTCTTAAATACCGAATCGGTAAAATTCGGTATTTAAGAATAGGTAAATTGAGATTACCTACATCTGGCCCTCAGTTCCCGAGCCTTGTAATGGCTTCCAAAACATATTGTTCAAACTGAAGCCAACCATACATAATTGCGTATGCCCCTTTAAAATGGCCAACCAGAGCATATCTGGATACCAACTGTCTAGATATATGATGCCTCACTGGAGACAAATCAGTCTCAGCAAATCAAAGGAGCTGATGAGCTGTTATGAACTGACGTGTTGAATTGTGCATACTTCTGTCCATAACATTTTTTGCTGAGCCTGATTTGTTCATCATATCCCCGTATTTTAACTTGTTGATCTTTGGTTTATTTTCTTTTACTTTTACCCTGATTTTAATAGGGACTCCTGGCCCCCACTTGCACATAATTGGCTCCCGCACCGCTACTTAGCGGGTTTGGGTTCCGTGGGCTTCCTAGCTCGCCGGTAATTGTATAGGCGCCATCTTGGGTGAGGACGTGCCATCCTAGAGGCGCCGGACCGAGCGCTCTAGCCTTGCGGCCCTCCTCCGCCCGCCCTACTTAAGGCTGATCATCACCTGGCCTGCTAGAACTCTTACTGGACAAACAGCGTGGCTGAGACCCTGACGCTGCAACACTTCGATGCATAGCGCTTCGTGCTTTTAACTTACCGCTTTTTTCTATTTTGGTTTATTTTCTTTTACTTTTACCCTGATTTTAATAGGGACTCCTGGCCCCCACTTGCACATAATTGGCTCCCGCACCGCTACTTAGCGGGTTTGGTTTCCGTGGGCTTCCTAGCTCGCCGGTAATTGTATAGGCGCCATCTTGGGTGAGGACGTGCCGTCCTAGAGGCGCCGGACTGAGCGCTCTAGCCTTGCGGCCCTCCTCCGCCCGCCCTACTTAAGCTCTGCCCTAGAGTGCAGCGGTGACGCGCAGCGGGTCGCGCCTTCTCTGCGCCTGAGTCGCGCCAGAGTCCTGCCCGTCTGCGCCCGTCAGCGCTGAGGAAGCGTTAGGGCAGGGCTCTGCTCCTGGTCGGTACGTATATTTGTATTATTTCTGCACTATTCCAGCCATGTACTCTAGAACCGACCTATTTCACCTTCGTTCAACCTCTGCCCCTTGTTCGGATCATTCTCTTCATCCTTTGTACGGCCCTTTTAGATGTCCCGACTGCGCTTTTACGCTTCCTACACCTACCCCTATTTGTCCTGCCCTTCGTGTGTCATCAGAGCCTACAACTTTTAAGATCTATCATCTTAATGTTAGATCCTTGGTCAAGCACCATCTTGATGTCCATGACTTACTCGATGAGGCCCCTGACATTCTCTTTATGTCGGAAACTTGGCTCCATAACGACGCTTCTGTTGCCATCAATTCAGCACTCCCCCCAGAGTACACCATTTATACTCTTAATCGTGACTCTAGAGGGGGTGGCATCGCAGCCGCCATTAAAACTAGGTATCCATGTACATGGAAGGCCATGGATATTGCGGGATGCGAAAGTGCCTATTTTTCAGTTTCTGTTAACCCGCACTTTACTTTCTCTGGCTTACTCATTTACCGGCCTCCGGGCCCCGATGCTGCCTTCAGGGCCGCCCTTCCCGATGTAGTCAGCTCTTTGGTCCTGAAAACTGCTAATTTCAATATAATCGGGGATCTCAACCTGCATTTTGACTCTCCTTGTCCTTCGGTGGCTAGTAGCACCTGTGCTGATTTGGAGGCTCTCCAACTCTTTCAATTAGTTCCACATGATACACACATTGGTGGTCATATCCTAGATCCTTTTTTTACTTCCCTTACATCGGCCAAAGTCTTGCGCCTGGACTGACCACCACCTAATTGAATGCCACTTTCTACTTGAAGACCCTCCTGTAGTCACCTCCACTCCTGCCATTCTCAGGCGCCCTTGGAAAAAGTTGAAACTCAATGATTTTCATCAGCTGTTAGGCGAGGTCCCTTTGGCCCCTTTTACTGATGCGGAATCCGGCTACAATCTTTACTGCAGCTGGCTCACCAATGCGTTGGACAAGCTTATTCCTCTCACCCTGACTAAACAAGAGCGCATCCATTCCAGTCCCTGGTATGATGACGCTCTTCGGCTATTAAAAAAATCTTGTAAACAAGCCGAAAGATTCTGGCGCAAGTCATATGACCCGGTCAGGAAAGCTTTGTACCGCGCCACCATCAAGAAATATCACAGAGCCATTTGCAGGGCCCGGGCCTCTTACTTTTCTCGTGAGTTCAGTGCTAGCACCAACCCTAGTAAACTTATTTTCAAAGCATTGAAAGATCTTGCCACCTGTAGAACTTCTACTGCCGTGATCTGTTCTTCCTCCCATTGCGAGGATTTGGCTGTCTTTTTTATTAATAAAGTGGAAGGTATTTATCGAGCTTTTCCCAGCCCTACAGGCTTTCGGCAGTGTATCATAGCCACTCCTAAAACCTCCATTTCGCTATCCCATCTTCCGGAGCTTTCTATGGAGGAGTTCGACAAACTTGTTATTAGAGTGAAATCAGGCTCCCCGAAAGATCCCCTGCGGCCCTCACAATTCAGAGAATCTCCCTCTTTTTGTCTTCCCCCGCTTTGTAAGCTTATTAATTTGTCTCTGTCCTCGGGCTCTGTACCCTGCGCCTGGAAACAGGCGCAGGTAATCCCTATTCTGAAGAAACCTGCTCTAGACCCCAAAAAAGCTGAAAACTATCGTCCCATTTCTCTCCTCCCGTGGGCTGCCAAACTGACTGAGGCCCATGTTAATACCATTCTAGCAAATCATCTCCATTCTGCGAATATTTTAGATCCTACGCAGAATGGCTTTAGGCCCGGTCACAGCACCGAGACTGCGCTCCTGTACATGGCTGAACATCTTCGCATGTTGGAGGATTCGGGTCATACGGCGGCACTTGTGCTTCTCGATCTAAGTGCCGCCTTCGACACTGTCTCCCATGACATTTTACTCCAACGTCTGATTGAGGCTGGGGTGGATAAGTTGGCTCTTGAATGGTTCAGATCTTTTTTATCTGATCGCTCCTTCAGGGTCATCACTCCCCCCTTCGAATCTAAACCACATGCGATTGCCCAGGGAGTTCCACAGGGATCGGCTCTAAGCCCCACCTTATTTAATCTTTATGTTCAGCCGCTAGCTGATGTCGCCATGCGTGGGAACCTCTCCATCGTGTCCTACGCAGACGACACTCAGCTGGCGGTTGCGATTAGTGGGGCTTCCGATCTTGAGGCAGCTAAGTTCCGTGAGGGACTTATATCAGTGGCCCACTGGATGAATGACAATTTCCTGCAATTGAACGCTAAGAAAACCGAGGTGCTCATTGTGGGGAAACAAACTCACCTGTGGGGCGATAGCTGGTGGCCTCATGAGCTCAGCCCTACCCCTACCCCCGTTACTGAAGTTAAAAATCTTGGGGTGTGGTTTGACTCCCAATTGAGCTTCTCCATCCATACTAAAAAGACTGCTGCATCCTGCTTTGGGATCTTGCGTCAGCTTCGGTCCACCTTTAAATACTTTGACGCTCCCACCCGTCAACTTATCGTGCAAGCCATGATCCTGTCTAAATTAGATTATGCTAGCTCTCTTTTTCTTGGAGTCAATCAGGCTGAGCTCTCTCGTCTTCAACGCGTCCAGAACGCTGCCGCCAGGGCTCTGGTTGGCTTGCCCAAATTTTGCTCAGCTAGGAAAACCATTTACAATCTCCATTGGCTTCCGGTGGCACAGAGAATAAAGTTTGAATCTCTGATCTTGACTTTCAAAATCCTTAAACTTTCTTCCCCTCAGATTCTGCAGCAACTTATCTCTCCCTATGTTCCAGCTCGCTCTCTGAGGTCCTCTGTTCTCCACCTTGCCACAGTTCCTCGTTTTAAGAGATCTAGGATTGGCGGACGCTCCTTCCGAGTCCTTGCCGCCAAGCTATGGAATTCCTTGCCTGTCCAGATCCGTGCCATCGAGGGGCTCCTTGCTTTCAGGAAGGCTGTCAAAACCTTCCTCTTCCCCTTAGCACCTTAATTCTGCTGTTGTTGTGTTGTGTTTTTTCTTTCTGTCCGTTTTTCTGTTCTGTTCTAGCGCCAGGACGCCCCTTTGCTGGGGCATCTGCGCGCTCAATAAATCCGGATAACATAACATAACATAACATATTCAATACAGTATTTTTTTCATATAAAATTACCTTTCCGTGTGCTTTTTCCCTTTTCTACTCTTTTGCTTGTCATTGATTGTTTTAAGTATATAAGAGCTTTATTGTTGTCCTATAGATACACTGGGGTTAGATTTTTGACAACTAACTCATAAGTTTTACAAAATTATTAGACAAACAAAATCCCTTGTAGCTACTCCTTACCTTAATTGTTCACTGCCCAAGCCTACAAGGGTTGATTGGGTTTCCCATCTCTCTTTCACGTCCTGCACCAAAGAGCCTTCCTCTTGGACACTCCACCCATACGATGCCAGCACCCTCCTAGCCATCAGCTATAGATGCCACCTCGCCTGCCAGTACCAACCTGTGCTCCAGACCGGACATCGCCATCGCCATCACGGACGGGTGCAGTATCGCCCACAAGGAGCACCCTGACCATCAAGGAGGAGGCTTTGCCATCCCCTACAGTATCACACTCCGACTGACCACGCACTCTAATGACCCAAGGGTGACCATGGACAACCTCAACTCCCAGATCCAGACCAAGCCCAAGCACATCCTCTGCGGCACCCTCATGTGCAGGCCCCCGGGGATATGTCCCCCCATTCTCCAATACCACTGTAGACCTCATTGCACCCCCGGGTCTCCAATCCACTGACAACATCCTACTCGGTGAACTCAAGTTCCATCTGGACAACCCCAATGACCAAGACACCACCCATTCCTGGGAAAGGTCTCCTACATCAGACGCATGCAGCAAGTCACCTCAATAAGCCATATAGCAGGACACACGGTCGAGGACATCACCTCCGCCAGCAGGAACTTAAACTACAGCCACAACACCGGACTCTCCTGGTCGGACATCACGTCGTCACCATGCCCACCAGACGCCACCGCCATCATCGCATTCCCTCGTAGCTGGATCAAGGTCACTGAAGAACGTCTCATCCACTCCCTCCGCAACAACACTCCACCAATGTTTCCAAACAATGACACTGCAGCGTGCAACCACCACCGATAGATCTCCAACAGCGCCAACATTCAGGCACCCCTGATGAACAGAACTGCGTCAGTTCCTTCTGCCTGCCTGATGTCAGGCGTGAGGGTGATACTGCACGGCAATACCAAAGGGAAAGGCTGGCTCCATGCATTGCTGGAGTTGCGCCATGGTTGTGATATGACTGCAACAATGCGTAACTTTAGCCCAGACAGATACTTCAGGATTCCTGACGTATCTGTCATTACTTGCGTCCTGGAGCGCTCCCCAGTGAATACAGTGCATCCATGCTGTCGCAAGAAGGGCGTTGTGAGAAGTGTTCCATCACTGTCTTGTTGCAGCGCTGCAGCACTTTTCATGACTGGGGCCCAGGAATGCGCACTATCTTATTGATGGTGTGCTTTCCTGCACTATAGTTTTGTCGCAGGGCAGCGCTGCAACATTGCTTGCAGCACTGTTCAGCACCAAAACATGCTGAGATGTGGCCCCAAGCGTTAGCCCTAATTTTAAGACCACCTATTTTCTGGTCGTAAGTAACTGGCTCAAACTGCAGTTAGAGCCAGTTATTTTCGCCTTCAGAAGTTCAAGTATCCCCTTGTGAATATGGAGTAGTGTTGTTTGCGGGCGTTTTTGCACAGGAACGCCTCTCCTGCATATAATTATCGCTAACAGAAGTAACAATCTTTATAACGGATATTTTCGCCTACAATCGTTTGCTAACGGCCACTAGCGACAGCTTGGTGATAGGGCAATAAAATTATCCCCGCATTAGCGGCAGAAAAGTGCAGCTAACGCGGCAATAACTCCTGCTAAATGGAGAAGTGTGGCTCACCGGTTAGAGGCGGCAGTCCCAGAAGCAGAGGTCGGCCCGGGACCAGGGTTCAATTCCCGACGCGGCAGGGTTCGAAACCAATGTCAGCGGGCTCGATAAATCTCGCCTCGGTGCGTCTCTAACCATGGGTCCCACGCTGCAACTCTGGGCAATAGCTTGCTTAATCTCCACAATGGCCCCCTCGCTGCCGGGGATGCCTGGCTTCACTTTGGAGGTGCCCAATAGGGACCATCTCACAGGGAAAGCCAGGACGGGTTCCCCAGCGGTACACAGCGCCAAGAAACCCCAGGGTGAACGTGCGCTCTACAAATTCATACTAACATAGCATAACATAAATATCCCCCTGAATTTTCCCATTTTAGCTCCTATAGGAATTACAGCTAAAAGATATAGCAACAACTGCTGAATAGATTTACTGCAAAGATATAATGGAAGTACAACATTACTGAGAAAGTATGCTTTTTCAGGTCTCGCCTGAGCCAGTGCGACATTTTGACTGTGGACTTTTAAAAGTGCTACCACAGGCTGGCATCGTGATGTGCGGTTACACCCACAATAACGAGCAAAGGCGCCATATGGCTTTCCTCTCTCGTCATGGTGCGCGCACATGGCACACCATTTGCCAGCCTTCTTTCACTTTTGCCTTGTAGCACAGAGTTTTTTCTTTACTTATGCTATAAGCGCAGCACCCGCGCTTTACTTTTAACATGGTTAAAGGTAAAGCACCGGTGCTGCGATTGTAGCAAAAGTAAAGAAATAGATTTTTTTCTATTTCTTTACTTTTGCAGCAGTCTCGGCACCAGCGCTTTACCTTTAACCATGAGTAAAGCGCTGGTGCCGCGATTGCTGCAAAAGTAAAGAAATAGACAAAAACATCTATTTCTTTACTTTTGCTATACTCGCGGCACCCGCACTTTACTTTTAACATGTTTAAAGCCTTCATGCGTTTTAATATTTTTTTGCTTCCTGTAAGACTTCTCTTTTATTTTCTCCCCCACTAATGCAGTAATATCTACTCGCAGCCTGACATTATATACATTTCGGGTGACTTCAGGAGACAGTTTTGTGTGTTTTGCTTTATTGCATAATGTCTGGTTTCATCAATTGAACAGTACTGAAATACCATCATTGTATTTTGGTTTACAAAAGAGTGAGAATTCCTTTATGTTCAATATGCTATGCTTCATATATCTACTGGTGTTTCATCTCCACTAACCCCCTTGAAGGCAGTGTTGCGGTCACCCTGGGCTGTCCGAGGCGGAGAGTGCTATCTGCCTCTAGGATTCACTCATTTGGGCGGGCACCTTGATACGGTTCCACTCAGCAGCTAATGCATGATGTGCCCAATAGGAGTCACCTCTCCGCCCTTTTGTCGGTGGAATCCTCAGTATCCAATAAGTGAAGAGGCTCTGCAGCTCTGGTGTTAAAGTTGTAGGTCACCCACTGGATTTAAAGACCAGCACAGATCTCTGCAGACAGTCCAGAGGCAAAATAGTTACACTTCTTAGCGACCACCATCAATCCAATAAAATTGCATGAGAGTTTGCTGGTAGAATTCGGTGAACGAGTTTCTTGGGCTCATTCACATTGTCAGTTCCATCCTTCAGTCAGTCCCAGTAAAATATCAGGAAATCTTCTGGTCATATAGAGATATTAGAAAATGAATATGCTAAAACGTGTATTTAGCTTCAATTGTTTTCATGTGTATTTGACTGACCTTTTCGTAACGTGCAACAGAATGGACATTACTTCATGGCCACCTTTGTGAAATGTGAAGCGTTGTCTTCTATTTATGTCCACACTATATTCAAACACCTCAAATGTATTATATGATTTTTATTTTCTTTTAACAAATTGTTTGACTTTGTTTTTAATAAGTAGTGCAATAAGTAGTGCAATGGATATATGCTAGGCAAAAAAAGCAATGAAAAAACTAAGGCAAATTAAATTTTTAAAGAGCATTCTACAAATAAATTTTCCTGCAATATTACCCGCGTCCTCACCACCACCATACCCCTAAATGAACACGCATTGGCATAGCCAATCGGTCTCGCCTTTGGGATCTTATAAATATTTCATTATGCAGCACAATATCCTTGGTGCAACATCAACTGTTGCATAGCTAAACACTTATATTGTCCCAAAGGCGAGACCTATTGTCTATGCCAATGCTTGTGTATACATTGCGGTGCACCAGAAGTAGTACATGGAGCAAATACAACATTGTTTGCTAACAGTCCTGTTTGTATCCTCTAAAGGTAAACTGTTTTAATGGCTTGCCCTGTACCATCACAACATAAAGGTGTTCAAAATACGCAACAGCACAACAGTTTAATGGGATTTCGTTTTGTTTCATGGGGGTTTGCATTAGAAAAGGAAAATTGCTGAAGCTCTTACTCTGTCTGACCACCACCCAGGCCCTTATCCTCTATTTCATGTTATCTCTCCTCTGGTCACTCTCATTCTCAAACGCACTGTGTGTGCCCCCTCTGGTTCATTCATTCTTTCTCGCTTCCTCTATCTCTCTCTCTAGCACATACACACACCCACACAATGTATTGTTCTCTCCCTTCTTTTCTCCTTCACTATCACCATTTGTCCTTCCTATAGACAGCATTCTTTCTAGTCTATCGTTCTCCTCTCGTCAGTATTTCTCACATGTTTATTTCTCCTCCCCACACACACCATTTTACCTCAGTGTTTCATTCTCTATCTCTGCCCTCAAAGCTTATATATATATTAGATGATACTGATTTCATACCCTGTCAAATCAGTTTCTAATGTGCCCCATTGCCATAAATGCAGTCTTTCTTCGCAATTTGGCATCTGTTAAATTCTCCCTTACTGTCAGTCTGTTCCTCGTGCTGTAATTTAGGTACTATTTCCCAACTTCCACCCTCCTGTCTATGTATCATCCTAATAACAACAAAAACTATAACAAACAAGCATTAAAACAGGCAGGAAGAAGTTGCCAGCAAAACCTCAAATACATTTTTAATCAGTTATTTTTTAAATAAGGTTGTTCAGTTATACATATTGTCTTCTTGGTTATATATAAGGTAACAAAAAATACTTATAACAATTTTTTATTATAACATATCAACATGCTGGACAGTAGCCACATTGCTGTACAACATAACTTAAACACATTGGCATAGCTAATAGCTCTGGCTAAAAACTTATAAGGGCCCAAAATCAAGACCTATTGGCTCTGCCAATGCTTGTTTGGATTGGTGTATTCCTTTTAGTAGTTTTTGAGGTATAAGCATTTTAAATGTTCCAGAGTGGGTTTTCAAGAGGTGAATACTAGGATAACTCTCTGAGGTCTTCACTTGCCAATCACCATTCATGAATAATTTCAATCAGATTTTGAATTTTTAACAAAAGGTGAATGGCTGGAATAGAGTTGAAATTATAATTTTGGGACCATTTTGAAACATGGGCTACCTCCAACCTGTAGGTATCAAGCTGTGGTAAAAATCTTCAACAGCCATGGGGGCCAATTCCAAGGTGACCGACCCCAAGGCTATAGTGAGGTATGCCTAGACACATGAAACAAAGCCTCTTCTGAGACAAACTGTCAGAAACAAAGAAGATGCCCAAACCTTCTTGTCTAAATATGGAACTTATTCGGTAAAGACCAAGTACAACTTTATGAAAACTGGTAAGGTACTTTTATTTATACCTATTACTCTTGTTTTTAAATTATTTTTTTAAAGAAATTTTGTTTTTTGGCAGAAATAGATACACATTTACACACTATTTTACAATTATACAATTTTGACAAGAAAAAACAAATCAAAACAATATCACAGTAACACAGAACAATACACGTTAAAAGAAAGCATTTCATCAATTTTTTCAAATGAATTCATATTTGTAGACAAACAAAGCAAAGTGCAAACAAGAGCAGGAACAGAATATAATGTATCTCAATTAATCACTCAATGATATAACTGGCTCTTGTGGATGTGCCGCGTTTCAGGTTCGAATAGCAAGTTTTCGAACCCTCATCAGGGCTTTGTTATTTGTCTGTGTGGGACACAAAAATAATAAAGTTTTGTTGGAAATCTGATTGCCTCAATTAATTACATCTCTTATTCGGGAAAATGATGGAGAAAGTGCCTGTGTCTTTCAGGCAGAGCGTGTTTTAATACGTGAACCTGGGGGACTATGCTTCAAGCTTCAAATCTAAAATGGATGAAGCATGGGTTGTGTCAAAGATTTTGACTCAGTTTACTGAAAGAATGTAAAGTACTTTAGGGAACATCCCTTCGTTCCACCTACCTCACTGTGCACCGTCTGGCGCCTCGTGAAGGGAGGAGGTTGCGATCACTAAATAAATGAACCTAATCAAGAAGAAAATTGTTGTGCGGCCGTTTAGATGTTGGACCAACATTATATATCTTCATTACATGAGCCCCGTACCTTGTGTCTGTATCCAGAATCAAAGTCAATTCCGATCTCTTACTGGCACTACGTTTTAGTGGGAGGCCCTGTTTAAAGAAATAGAAACTAATCAGAACTCGGGAGACCGAGTAAGACCAGCGTACGTCTGTTGGTGTAAACACCCAAGTCATGTACTGAGCTGGAACGTACCTGTAATTCCAACTGTATTCAGGTATAAGTTTCGTGCAGCCCACAGGGTGTCCGTGTATTCTTTTTGGTTCATTGCACACTGAAAGTTAAATTAGAGGCCAGTGAGGGGCAGAGAATTATGTGTGCAGTCACTGTTGTGTCACTAGCAGGTTGACACAAAAGACCAAGCGTACTAACTGAATGTGCACACGTTCAAAGTTCACTTGCTGTCTTCACTGAAAAGCTCTCACTCGCGCGATTAGCAAATGCGGTGGCCATCTTAGTTAATATAAAGGTCACGAGTTCCTTGTCTATGGGCATTGTGGGACATGTAGTCCCAAAATGTTATTGCCCGAGGATAAATAAATTAACAAGCACCTTTATTTATATAGGGACAGACACAAGGAGTGGAGGGGCATATTACATGTTGCATTTCCTATTACCATTGCGAATGATTAGACCATCAAAGCCTTGATAGTTCAGACATGCTGTTAAGGCCTGTCAATGGACTATTAAATTTCAAAATTAGGTAAGCTTCCTTTTGATGCAACACCCTGTCGACCTCTGCTGGGCGCTGTGCTGTACTTATTGTGAAGAGCACTGTCCATTGAAATCATGCTCAGAATGAGATTTATCCATGAAGTGCTCTACCATAGGGGTAGTTTGGACCTTCTTTTTAATCCGGGACCTATGTTGACTGATACGTAGGTTCACTTGCTGATTTATTTTGCCAATATAGATTTTTTGGCACGGGCATGTTATTGCGTATAGGACATTCTTAGTCTTACAATTAGAAAAACCCGAGTGTTTCCACTTGACCCCCTGATGTTCAAATTCTTTTCCCTCAATTGTGCTGGAGCACGCAACACAATTGCCGCATCTATAATGACCCTCGATCGGCTTCAGATTCCAACAGGTCAGAATGTCATGTTTGGGTTTAGGCTGTGTCAGGTTCGCTCTCACGATTTGCTGACCAATGCTTCTGTTCTTTTTGTAAGCAAAGATCGGGCGAGTAAATGGACATTCCAATCCTTCTAGCACATGCCAATTCTTTAGAATCGTTTGTCTCATTTTGTGTGTGTCGGGGCCAAAAGTGGTCACACACACCAAACGATCAAGTTCTTTCTTTTCTTTTGCTTCTAACAAGCATTCCCGTGGTGTGAATCGTGCTCTTTTGTAAGAATGTTTTAGAAGTTTCTTTGGATACCCTCTGTGGATCATCTCTTGACAGAATGTCTGTGCGTGATGGTCATAATCGCTGATCTCCGTGCAATTTCTGCGTATACGCAGTAGTTGCCCATAGGGCAAATTGGCTTTTAAATTCCTGGGATGGTGACTCTTGTGGTGCAAAATGGTGTTTTTGTAAGTCATTTTCTTGTATAATGAAGTTCTAAGAACCCCATCACTACAAGTTACCTCCACATCCAGGAAGGTCATTTTGGTAGTACTCGCTTCAATGGAAAACTTGATGTCATTATGTCTTGTGTTAATCCACTCATGGAACAAAGATAGATTGGTCTGGCTCCCCTGCCACAGGAGCCAGACGTCATCTATATAGTGCCACCACTGTGCAATGTTCCCAATGTAGGGATTATTGTTGTTCACAAATCTCATTTCATACTGTGCCATGTAGAGCACTGCCATTTCTGGGGCATAAGGACACCCCATGGCAGTGCCCTTGACTTGCATGTACAATTGATCATTAAATATGAAATAATTCTTCTTAAGAGCTATTTAGGCAAGTCGCAAAATGAAGCACGTGGGGACCCTGTGTGGGCGCTCTCGCATCTCAAGGTACAATTCAATCACCTCGAAGGCCTCTTCCTGGGGTATCTGCGTATATAAAGACGTGACATCCATAGTCACCATGATCTGTTTAAGTGGATCAAAGGTAGTTCCTTCCACCTTGGTGAGGAAATCTGTGGTATCTTTTAGGTAGGATTTCACGCTTTTGAGGAAAGGTTTCAAAAAGAAATCGACATACTTTGATATGGGCTCTAGACATGAGTCAACTCCGGAGACTATGGGCCTCCCTGGGGGGTCAGCCAAGCTTTTGTGGATCTTAGGTAAAAGGTATAAGATCGGAGTACGTGGGACCTTTTTATTCATGAATTCAAATTCCTTGTGCCCCAGGAACCCTTCTTCTTTTCCTACTTCTAATACCTCCAAAATTAGACCCTGAATCTGTTTTGTGGGATCTTCTGTTAAGGCTCGGTACCACATCTGATTGTTTACTTGTTTTAGGCCTTCAGTGATGTATTTATCTCTAGGCCAGAGTACTACTGCACCCCCTTTGTCGGCCTGTTTGATTATCAGCGAAGGGTCATCTTTAAGACTCTGAATCGCTTGACGTTGGCATTGGCTTATGTTTTGGGGGACATATTTCTTAGCCCTTTCCATTTTATTGATAGATGCCAGAAGCATCTGTTCGAACACCTGGATCTGTTTAGGAATATTTTGGTAGGGTACAAATTGGAATTTATTCCTAAGGCCCGTTATTTCGTTGTCCACTGGTACTGGTTGATTGAAAAAGAAAGCTTTTAATCTCAGTTTCCTACAAAATTCTACGGTCTCTATTTTGCTAGGAACAAATTTGAGCCCAAGGTTCAACACGGACTCCTCGTGATTTGTCAATATGCGATCGGACAGATTAACAATTACGCTTGCTTTTTCTATGATTTGTAAAACCTGTTCCTTGTTCGCATTTCCCATGCCGGCTTGTACCTGGTTTTTGGCTGTTGGCCCCTGTCTAAAAAAAAGACTTGCTTTCTGGGATTGTTCCCTCTTGTGTCTGAGTCAGAGGACCCTGATGATGAGGTTTCTGAGAAAGTAGTAAAACGATTACGTGATCTACCTTGGTAGTCGTACAGCGCCCAACGTGAGTCAGTCAGGGTGTAATAGTCTTCCTTTAGAAAAGGATATACCTGTTCAATCTTGAACGCTTTAGTGTCACGCCCGTACTTTGTGGTTTTGTTGTTAATCGTAATGTCTTTGAAGACCTGTATGTCTTTCCCAGTTTTATCAAGCAACGCTTTGGTGTCTGTGATGGCCGGGTCATTCGCAATGGCTTTTGTTAATTCTTCAATCTCCTCAACCTCCTTGAGGCAGAGACGCTGCGCAGTCTCAATGGTATGGACCATAAGGTCCCGACTACATTTTGTATTTATCAAACTAAAGCCTTTTTTATATTCTTCGTCTTCAATGAAGATGACCGGTGTGTTTTTGACCTGCAGTCCCCAAGGGATAGTTCCTCCTTTTAAATGTCTAAGGAGAAAATGGCCATGAAGTTCTGTTCTCGCATGCTTTTTGCACAGTCTTATTAGTTTCTCTGATTCATTTTGTTGCTTCGCTGTGGTACATAAGGTAATTGAAGCAAAAGGAGACGAGGCAATGAGGGATTGGATATGACTTTCACTGAAAGAAAGTGTATCTTTTTCTGCCATACCGTTTGAAGGACGAACTGTGCCCTTCGCCCGACAAGGGTAAGTGTACTGTCCCTAGAGCTCTCGCGGGTGATGACTCGCTCTAAGCTGTGAAAACAAAGGAGTTAGGTCCTGGCGGGACTGAGGGAGGGGGCTGGACCATTTAAACTGTCAGAAACAAAGAAGATGCCCAAACCCTCTTGTCTTAATATGGAACTTATTCGGTAAAGACCAAGTACAACTTTATGAAACCTGGTAAGGTACTTTTATTTATACCTATTACTCTTGTTTTTTAATTATTTTTTTAAAGAAATTTTGTTTTTTGGCAGAAATAGATACACATTTACACAAATCAAAACAATATCACAGTAACACAGAACAATACACGTTAAAAGAAAGCATTTCATCAATTTTTTCAAATGAATTCATATTTGTAGACAAACAAAGCAAAGTGCAAACAAGATATAATGTATCTCAATTAATCACTCAATGATATAACTGGCTCTTGTGGATGTGCCTTCTGAGACAAAGGCACCCAAAACGATGCTGTGAATGACTCGCAAGTGGCTTTTGACTTGCGAGTTTCAGGCAATGTAAGAAAAAAAAAGCACCAGCAAAGCCAAAACGAAAACAAGTGCCTGTGCTTGGAAGGCACAAGGTAGGGTTCAGAGCTGGCCCCAGTCCAGACCCTGTGCCCAAACCCCCCGCTGCTCTGCGCCCTCTGCACAGTGCACTGCAGGATTGGCTGCAGGCCTGGTCTGTGTCCAACCACTGAAGCATACAGTCAAAGGCCACGTGCAGGCAGTGTTGGATACCAGGAGCTAGGCCATCAGCTCACTCTTCACAAAGCGGGGATTGGGCGCCCATGGCAGGTTGGATGAAGGGCCTTACTATACAGCAGAAAAAGTCAAAGAAGTTAACTGAAAAAAACACAGTTAAAAACAGAGATATGCTTCTTACTCAAATGTGTAAATCCACTGATAATTGCCAGTTATGTGTATGGGCACACACAATACACAACATAAGTCACAGTTGTCCATAATGCACAAAGCAGCTATGTTTTAATACACAGATTTAACAGAACAACATGGTGAATGAGCATGAAACTTGACTCAGTTTCAACAGTAGATCCATTCACCCTCTTTTTTCTTACATTGCTTATAGAGCAGTAGTTCTAATTCTGTATTGATTATTGTTCCACAACAATATTAAAACTTAATATTGTGGTAGAATACCAACTTTAATTGATGCATTCCTGGCAAAAAAACACCTGAATATTTATATCAGCGCATAAATGAAATATTTTTGCTTCCAGAACCACTGTCTCCTCCATCAATTAGGAGCTCTTAACCTGATACCAAAAAATATTCACACTTTAAACATTTTGACTGGTAGAGCAGTAGGTTACCGTATCATTTTCTAGTAGCAATCAAGTAGCAATTTAATGGATTTCCCCCCGTTCTCAGTGGCGGAAGAACTTGGGAGGGCATTTGATGACCTTGTATATAATCTTTCTAAACCTCTCAAGATCATATGGGTTGGAGATTTCAACATTAAAGGGTGTTTGATAACTGATTCCCCACTCTGTGAAGTAACTGACTGCAACGGTGATCCTATCTCTCAGTACACTCATACCAATTATGGTACTGTGTTGAACAGGCTCTTAATATTTTGTAATCTGCAAGTAAAGAATAGGATAAACCCACAATCTGGTTTAATACAAACCAAGGCTCAACAATTGATTGCATAATTGTATTAGCTGATCTATTACATAGTGTGAAAAAATACAGATTGAACTGCGGGGCTTGTGCGATCATGTCCTGATCACCTGTAAATTACATTGGTAAGGCATTAAAAAGAGAAGATAGCTCCAAAGCAAATTTTAGTTATGACAAATGGCTACATCCCTAAATGGGAAAAATTAGATCATGAAAATCTATTTATCACAGCAATTTCCATGAATAATAAGTACTTCCTGATGTATTTGGATCAGAAGGCCAACCCTAAGTATGTAGCAGGGCTTTTGGTGAAATCCTATTAGGTTTTAGAGAGCAAATAATCTGCCCACCTTCTTTAAAAAAGCGACCAATAATATACTGGTTTTACAAAAATTGTTCTCTGGCATTGGCGAATCTCCATAAAGCAGTGAAGAAGTCCTCTAGAGACAATGCTCTTATATGGAATTTACGCCTAAACTAAAAAAAGCTATAGTTACTAGGAAGAAACAATTCAGAAAGGAAGCATCAACTAATTTGAGAAATGCCTCAGAAAGAAATTATAGTAAAGCCTTTTGGAAGGTGGTCAACACCCCGTTTCTTGCAGAAGCGGGATGACCTTCATTAGATGTACATATTGAGAAAGTCACTTGGGTTCTCCATCATCGGAAGATATTTCAAAATAAGAGTAGTAACTCTTCTGCTGTAACTTGAATTCCTCCAGAAGATTACCCACACCTTTTGTTTGAAATGGAGGAAATAGAGCTTGCTATCGTGCAAACATCTTCTCTGAAAGCTGCTGGACCGATGGGGTCCCTGCAGATAACAAGAAAAGGTGGGTTCCCTTGCCGACAACTTGTTACAATGCAATAGCTAAAATAGGCCAAACAATATCTAATTATCCCTGTTTTCAAGAAGGAGGACGGCCATAATCCAAACAAATTACAGGCCAATCTCCCTAATTGATTGTACAGCCAAATAAATGGGCCGGCTACTGCTAAATAGACTTGAAGATTGGGTAATGGAATAAGGTCCCTTACTATGGTTCAATTTGGCTTTAATATGGGAAAGGGTACAATAGATCAGTGCTTACTTGTCACTTCTGGCTGCAAAATATTTGAATTTGAATTTGAATTTAAAAACATTTATTGAGCACACTTTTACCGAGCGGTTTCATGGCGCTTTTCAGGTTATGACCAGCGTCGGCAGCAAGAGAAGATTAGGCAGCGAAAGCTCGGGAAAAAAGAAAGGTTTTAAGGTTTTTTCGGAACTCTATATAGGAAGGTGAAGTGCGGAGTCGCACAGGGAGAGAGTTCCAGAAAGCTGGGGCGAGGACCGCAAATTTTGCTCCACCAGCTTTCTTCTTTTTGAAACGGGGGGTGACCAGGAGTGCCATATAGGTGGAACGGAGTTCTCTACCCGGCAGGTAGGGCTTGATGGCTGAGCATATAAACTCAGGAGCGGTACCCATTCTGGCCTGAAAAGTGAGGCAGCCAAGTATGAATAAGGCTCGCTCTCTCACAGGCAACCAGTGTAATGCCTGCAGCAAAGGGGTAGCACGATGAAATTTGGGCAGGCCATGGATCAGGCGAGCAGCCTGATTCTGCACTAGTTGCAGGCGGTGGATGGCACAGGCCGGCGCGCCATTATAGATTATGTTACCATAATCGAGGCGTGAGAGCACCATTGCCATCACGATGACTTTTAAAGCCGGGAGGGAAAAGAAGTGGGAGATCTTCCTGATTGTCCTAAGGGAAAAGAAACAAGAAAACACCACTGAACTAACTTGGGAGTGAACAGAAAGTTGTGAATTGAGAAGAATCCCAAGGGTTTTAACTTTGGGGACCGGGAGTGGGGGAACACCAAGTGATGGGGGCCAATGGGAGGGAGACCAGGGGCTGCAACCACCTCCGGTCAAGACCAACTCTGTCTTGTCCGGGTTGAGTTTGAGGTGGTTGCAGTTCATCCAGTCCTGAATGAACAGCATGACTGTTTGAACATTCTGGGCGGATGAGGGGGAATGGGAGAGGTTACAAATTAGCTGGAGGTCATCGGCGTAATTAAACACCGTGACCTCGAGCTGCTGCAACATAAAAATGAGGGCGTAGATGTATAAATTAAACAAAAGAGGGGAAAGTGAAGAGCCCTGGGGAACACCGCACTCTACCTTGCGGGAGGCAGCAGTGAAGCCGGCAAGGTGGACCGCCTGAGCCCTCTCGCTCAGGAAGGACTCGAGCCATGAGAAGGCTAGGCCCTCTATGCCCGCCACCCTGACACGGGTGAGGAGGATGAAGTGGTCCACCGTGTCAAAAGCGGCGGACAGATCTAAAAGGATGAGGGCTTGCGAGAGGTTGGTGTCGATGCCTTCACGTAGCCCATCCATCACTGAGATCACCACCTTCTCCGTGGAGTGGAGGGGCCGAAAGCCCGCCTAGCAAGGGGAGAGGCAGTGATTTATCTCCACGTGGGTGCTCAGGGTGCTGGTGACATGGGTTTCTAAAACCTTACCCAAATAAGGCAGGAGAGAGATGGGGCGATAGTTAGAAGGGGATGAGGGATCAGCGCCAGCCTTTTTTAGGATTGGGATGACAACCGCGGATTTATGGAGACTAGGAACAACACCATTACTGAGTGAATCGTTAAGGAGTGTGAGGGGCGGGGTAGGACAAGCTAGAAAGATTTCTCTAAGGATGTGAGCGGGGCCAAAATCCAAGGGGGAGCCCGACTTCACCCGTTGGAGCAGTGGGAGGAGTGTGGCTTTGGTCAAGAGGGGAATACTGGTTAATTTGGAAATGGTGGAAGGGGGGAGGGATTAATGAATGTAGATGATGGGAGAGGGATATTGGTTTTAATCTTTGCGACCTTCTCAATGAAGAACTCATTGAGCGAGTCCCAAAGAGATTGGGAGGGAGGAATCATAGCCGTAGCTCTGTCGGATGAGGCCAATTCATACACAGTGGCAAAAATTTCTTTAGATTGGGACTCCGCTGCCAGTATCCTATTAGAATAAAACTCAGTTTTGGCATCAAGGATGCCTTTTTTGTAAATCTTAAGAACAGATAGGTAGGTGGTTTTTAGCACAGGACAATACGCTCTTCTCCATGCTCGCTCGGCTCTCCGTGCAGCCAATTTCTTCTCCTTAAGATCTGGGGTGAACCATCGGTTGGCTGCATAGGCTCGCTTGACCGTAATTCGTCTCAGGGGAGCGAATTCGTCGCCCACTTGAGTCAGCCAGTTGCTGATGGTGGCCAGCTGAGCAGGGGCTGCAAGGCCTGAAAGATCAGGGCTGGTTTTAGCCAGAGACGAGCAAAGGGACGGCATATCGGCTTTGCCCCATTACCTAATCCAGATGTTCTTAGGGAGCAGGGGCTTAGCCTCAGGGGCTAGAGCAAGGGAAAGTGAAATGAACAAATGGTCTGACCAGGGACAAAGAGAAATGATGGGGGGTGTAGTGGGGATGTTCAGGGTCCAGATCTGATCCAACGTGTGACCCTGTATGTGAGTGGAACTGTGAATGTGAGGTGTAAAATTAAGGCTTGTGGTAAATAAAGTATTACCCTGTCATAATTTCTATAAATAAACAAAGGGTCATGCATATAATGAGAGGCAGAGTCCGTGGTGTCCGATTCAAAAGGGCTTTATTTCAGTAACTCGAGTTAAGGGAGAATCGGGTTCCATCACCACTAAGGTTCAGGAAGGGTCTTCTAAACTTTATTCACAGAGTACAATATTTATACATTAAATTGCATAGAGAAGGAGGAGCGCTCCAGGCAGAGCAAGAGAAAGAAAGCGATAAGAGCATGTGGGCGTGCATGAGGAGTCATAGGTGTGTCATAGGTGGGTGGATACATGGAGGGGGTCTGCATGGCCAGCTGAAACCTTTGCCCTACTTGTGTGCGCAACTTGGTCATGACGTGCAATTGACGTGTAACTGGGGTAAGCTGGGGGGAGCTGACTTTCGGTCTAGTAGAGAGGCCTTCAGTGTCAGGACGACCTGCACGTCTGGTATTATCTGATATCTTAAGTCCGGGGATGTATTATCTGAAGCAAAGGTCGCTCAAGCAAAGGTTGCTCATCACCAAGAGCCAGTGTGGGCATATATTTCTTCGTTCATTGCGTGGGGGCTTTGGGATTTCTATGGATGCGAGCTCTGCAAATCACTTGGAAACAGAAAGGCTAGGCCCTATCTCTGCAGACGTGTTCTGTTTACCTTCTTCACTAGGCAAGAATGTGATTCTGTAGAGCAAGCAGATAACTGTGTGCAAAATACTGTCTTGGCACCCCGGGCTGGGCCCCTCTCAGCTTAGCTAAAAGTATGCGAGAGGTCAGGGATACGTAGCTGCAGCCCTCAGAGTGTCTGGAGGCATGAAAACCTTAATTCGGAGACTGGCTCAGGCTGAGCCACAAAATGGGTTCATCTTGCTTTTAAACGTGCACAATACAAAAACATGGGCAACATGGGCCTCAGTGCAATATTAACGTTTCTTTCATGGAAGGCTTGGTAACTGACATCCTAAAGTGGGACGGAAATGCAGAGGCATTATTATTGCAGGCCATAGAGGGAAAATACATGGATGACATGCACATACTCTAAACGTGGGGTACACGCAGGGGACACATTGGCCATGTAAAATTTCATTTTCCTCATTCCCTCCTTGTCCCCTACTGTACCCTTCAGGACACATCTATATTCATGAGACCGTATATCTGATCATACAGCATCATTTGTTCATCTTTTATCTTTTGTATACGTGGATGGGGAACACAGGCAGTGGCACACAGGCCGCAAATCGCCGGGCCACACTGCAGACAGAGACAGCAGCTGAATATCATAAGCAGTATCATTCCTAGGAACGACAACACTTTCCATCCCCATGCTGATATTACACCCCAGAGCCAACCGGACCAAGTCCATGTGCCTGGGTCTTGATGTATATCATGAGCAATCTTGTGGAGCCTTGTTATTGCTGCGTACACAGATGGCGCGTTATTTGGTATGAAAATGCAACAACTGGAGCGGATCATTCTACAAGCCCCGCCCCTATCTGCCAGGATGACGTCAAGAACAAGGCGGTTCTGAAGAACAACAAGTCGTATGGCAGACTGTTCCTGGGTCAAGTTCGCCAGGGCAGATGCAGTCTCATTTACTACTGCTTCCAGAGTTCTTGTTAACCTGCGTATAAGTTTACTGTTTTGGACGGGACCTATGAAGAAAAAGAATCCTCTATTGAAATCTGTATATTGCTCCCAGGCTGTCTCAGTCTGATCAATCACTGGGGAATCGGTCTCTCTCCTGTGTCTAACATGCTCTAGTCGTGAATCTTGATGATAATGGGATGGGGCCAGAAAGACGGGTGGCAGCAGGAACGCTATATAGCATGTTCCACCCCAGTCTAAGGGCAGATGTACATAGGCTGTCTGACCGCAAATGAAATAGGTATGACGAGATGCTTTGAAAGAAGACTTTCCTTTATCATTAAACTTGACAACAGCATTACACTCACTGTGTCCCATATGTACTGATCCTTTCTTTCTAACGCACAAATCACCTTTTACTGGTAGGACTGAAATAGTCGGTGGACCTGCATTTTGCTTGGGCTGAACATTCAGAATCATAAAGCTAAGGGAAGCATTTCCTTGCTCGTACTCTTCATTTTCTAGATCGGTCCCCTTCCTTTGGGGAAGACCGTCTTCGTCTGGAAAACATGCCTCATTCATTACTTTATTCAAATTACCCCATATCCAGTCACCCTGGTAAACTGTGGACGTTCTGTCTAGTGATGACATTAAGGCAAACCATGCTCCGCACGAACCATTGTGCGAGAACGGAAAAGGGAAGAAGTGCAGAACTCCCTTTGTCTTGTGATAAGGTGGAAGTTGGCCACATACCCAGCAATCTGTTGCATTGCTGGTCTGATGAGAACGGTGCAACATCCGAATAAAAGTATTGTTGCGCAGGGCTAGTCGATATGACAGTTCATGGGGTGGCAGATCACTGAATGTATGCTCTACGGTGTCATTAATGGAAAAGTGTATATGTGAGGCAATAGGAGGAAAGAAAACATGTAGTGTTAAGCTGATACATATTATAGTGATGCACAGAAGAGACAGAAAAATCAGAGTTACTATACATCTACTGCGTAATATCTTGCAGTATTTTTCTTTCATTTTGCTCTTTTTACTATTCTGGTCTACGATCTTATACATGTCAGGAACCTGTCTAACCGATTCACCACCTAGTGGACTTAAACAATTAAACGCTGTCTGACTTTCTAGATCGTAACTTGGACCTGTACTCTTGCTGCGGAGTCTTTTCTAGCAAAGGGGGCTCAAAGTCTGTACTGTCTTTTGTCTTTATCAAAGTTCCAGAATCTCCAAAGTACTTTTTACAATGATGGGCATGAAGCCATCCTTTTCTTCCTTCGACCTTGATGGCTGTCCTCGTGGTCAGTAATACTAATTTCGGTGTCTTCCAACGCGGCTCAAGGGGACTTGATCGATCAAAATTCCGCACAAAGACGAAATCACCAGGGACTATGGCATGCTCCTTGACCTGGGTGTTGTCAGGGAAGGCGGCGGCAACCTGTGAACGACAAGAGAGTAGTGCAGACATCAAGGAAGCTAGGTAATCTGTCAGCATGTTACTGTCAACATCAGTTATTTTCTTAGGCATAGGTGTACCCCACATATTTGGCGGTCTACCGAAAACCACTTCATAAGGAGATAGGCCTGTTCTGGAATGAGCTACCATACGTATGTAAAAGAGGGCAACCGGCAAGGCTACCATCCAATCCACGCCTTTTTCTGCACAGATCTTTGCTAATTTCGTCTTTATTGTCTGATTATGCCTTTCAACAAGGCCTGCTGCTTCAGGGTGTCGTACACAATGAAACCTCCACTGATATCCTAACAGAAGGGACACTTGTTTCATTAATTCAGAAGAAAAAGGCTGACCATTGTCTGAGTACACGACACAGGGAAATCCGTATCTAGGGAAGAATTCACGCACCAATTGCCTGGCGGTTGTCACAGCAGTATAATCTGGGACTGGGTACGCTTCTGTCCATCTAGTCAGTGCACACACAACTACCAGGACATACTTGTAACCTCTACATCTGTCCATTTGGATATAATCCATCTGGAGGACCTCAAAAGGATGGTCAGGAGGATGAAATCCGCCTTGTTCCACAGGGATGCCTTTACCTGGATTGAACTGGCAACAGATCATACAGGTTCGCACTTTTTGCTTCGCTGCTGCACGCAGGTGCTTGTTAAACCAGATATTCTGTAAGCTGTCTAACATTGCCTTCTCTCCCAAGTGTGCTGGACTATGTGCTGTGTTTATGATCACTTGTACCATGGAGTCTGGAAGAAACCATGTAGCTTTGCCTTTAGTCATCCAACCTTGGTCAGTCTGGACCCCTCCTTGTTCAGTCCATTTCTTTATTTCATCTGAAGTGGCATGTGTCTGTATGTCGAGTACATCTTGAGAAGGATCCCTGACTGTCATACTTTTTGTCAGTAATGGTACCTCTATCTTTGTCATGTCTGTTGGTGTCTGGGCTGTAAATTTAGCAGTTCGGTCTGCCAGGTCATTACCCTGGGAAATGGTATCTGTAACTTTGGTGTGTGCTTTGCATTTCAGGATAGCTATGGATGTAGGTGAATGTATTGCTTCTAACAAAGCCTGAATAAGCGGGCCGTGCTGAATTTTAGCCCCATGAGAGGTCAAGAAACCTCTCTCCCTCCATAATACTCCGAAGTCATGAACTACGCCGAAAGCGTATTGTGAATCTGTATAAATGTTCACTTTCAAGTTCTTAGCTCTTATGCAGGCTTGTGTCAGAGCGATGAGCTCTGCTGCTTGTGCTGACAGTGTGTCTATTCTTTGTGTCTCTATGACTTCAGTATCAGTGGTCACGGCATATGCTGCCACTAACTCTCCCGAACTTGTTCTCATGCATGATCCATTTACATATAGTGTCAGGTCAGGGTCTGGCAGTGCAATATCTGTCAGGTCTTGTCTTGGTTTCGTCACTATATTCATTATTTCCACACAGTCATGTGGTGCGGTGTCTACTGTACTTGAGGGCAAAAGTGTAGCAGGGTTCAGAATGTTACATCGTCTGATCTCTATGTGTGGCTGAAATAACGTCAGTTCATATCCTGTCAGTCTCGCTACAGTCAAGTGTTGTGTCTGTGTCCTGTTCAAGAGAACTTCCACTGCATGTGGTACCTGGACTATCAGGGGGTGTCCCAGCACTATAGAGTCACTTTGTCTTATGGCTAGGGCTGTTGCTGCAACTGATTTCAGGCACGCAGGCAGAGCCTGGGCCACTGGATCCAGTGTACTAGAAAAATAAGCACAAGGCTTGTGTTTACCTGCTTGATCTTGTGTGAGGACAGATAATGCTGTTCCATCTCGTTCAGTTACGAAAAGCATAAAGGGTTTGCTGTAACTAGGAGTCGCTAAAACTGGCGATTGACATAAGGCTCTTTTTAATTCTTCAAATGCCAAGGTATGTTCTTGTGTCCAAGGGAGGACAGTCGAAGACGCTGCCTCCTGTGTTGTCAACTGTATGAGTGGTTTGGCTAGATAGGCATACTGGGGAATCCATTGTCTGCAGTATGAAGTGAGGCCAATGAAGGGCCGTACTTCCTTTTGTGTCTTGGGCTGTGACAGGTTAGCAATTAACTGAATACGTTCTTGTGTCAGCTGTCTACCCCTCTTGGACAGCAAGTGTCCAAGGTACACCACTTGCTGGGCACAGAATTGCAACTTTGAAGGGGACACCTTGTGCCCCTTGTCTGCCAGAAAGTGTAAAACTGTCAGTGATGCATTTTCGCAGTCTGGTTCTGATCGTGCTGTAATTAGGATGTCGTCTACGTACTGGAGCAGTGCAGTGTTGGTAGGCATGTTAATACTGTCCAGCTGTCTCTTTAATGCTTGGCTGTAAATGCTAGGACTCTCTGTAAAACCTTGGGGAGCTCTCGTACATTTAAAGCTGCGTCCATTTAAACTGAACCCGAAGAGATACTGGCTATCTGGATGAATGGGAACACTAAAGAAAGCATTCTTCAAGTCAATGACAGTAAAGAACGTTGCCTCAGAATCAATAGCAGTCAGTAATGAAGAAATGTCTGGGACCACTGGGTATTGAGGTACTACACATTTATTCAATTCTCGAAGGTCAACAACTAGTCTGTAAACTGGTGGTGCATTAGGGTCTGTTCGTTTAAGGATAGGAATGACAGGTGAGTTACATACATTCGAGTCAGTCTCCACTACCACCCCTTGTGCAATGAGCTCGTCAAAAATTTTCAATAAGGCCACTACGGCATCAGGTGGTAACTTGTATTGTCGTATACATGGTAGTACTACTCCTGCTTTAAGAGTGACACGGTGTGGTGTTATGTCCGGTGCACAGACATAATATCGACTCCAAAATATCGTTTGGACAGAATATCGAGTTTTAAATATCGTTTGGACAAAATATCGACTAGACAGAATATCGACAGCCAAAATATCGTTTTTAAGGTAAGTGAAGTAATATCGACTGTAAATAATATAGACAGTGAAAATATCCAAGTATATAATCTAGATAGTAAAAAATATAGTTTTTAAAATAATATTTAATTATTTATAGTGTTTTTATGTAATAATATGTGTGAAAAGTGTCATTTTATTTCATAAGTATTTTTAATTAATGATTTTTTTAATTATTGTGTAATTTTATTATGTAGCGGGTTGTGGGTTTATAGGGGAATAGGGTGGGAAGTAATTTAATTATAATTAATTAAATATGTAAATTCATTAATTGGTAGTAATAATTAATTAATTGGTAATTAAATAATATATGTTAATTATTTAAAATTTAATTGGTAATTAATTTAATTTAATTGATTAATTTCTAATTATGTAAATTAAAATAATGTATTTTCTGTAGCGGGTTGTGGGTTTATAGGGGAATAGGGTGGGAAGTAATTTAATTATAATTAATTAAATATGTAAATTTATTAATTGGTAGTAATAATTAATTAATTGGTAATTAAATAATATATGGTATTTAATTAAAATGTAATTGGTAATTAATTTAATTTAATAGATTAATTGCTAATTATGTTAAATTAAAGGGGTATTTTTAGGGTTCAGGGTCAGTTTTTAGTTTTTGGGTAAAGGGGTATTTTTAGGGTTCAGGGTCAGTTTTCAGTTTTTGGGTAAAGGGGTATTTTTAGGGTTCAGGGTCAGTTTTTAGTTTTTGGGTAAAGGGGTATTTTTAGGGTTCAGGGTCAGTTTTTAGTTTTTGGGTAAAGGGGTATTTTTAGGGTTCAGGGTCAGTTTTTAGTTTTTGGGTAAAGGGGTATTTTTAGGGTTCAGGGTCAGTTTTTAGTTTTTGGGTAAAGGGGTATTTTTAGGGTTCAGGGTCAGTTTTTAGTTTTTGGGTAAAGGGGTATTTTTAGGGTTCAGGGTCAGTTTTTAGTTTTTGGGTAAAGGGGTATTTTTAGGGTTCAGGGTCAGTTTTTAGTTTTTGGGTAAAGGGGTATTTTTAGGGTTCAGGGTCAGTTTTCAGTTTTTGGGTAAAGGGGTATTTTTAGGGTTCATGGTCAGTTTTTAGTTTTTGGGTAAAGGGGTATTTTTAGGGTTCAGGGTCATTTTTGGGTTTTTGGGGTACATATACAATATTGCGTATTATTTAATTAAATTTTGTTACTATATATATATATATGTTTTAAGAAATATGATTAAAAAAATATTCTTTTTTTACTTTCATTAATTATTTAATTATTAAAAGTTATTTTAAGTATTGTTAATTATATTTTAGTAATTCATTTTTTATATTAATGTAATTAAACATTGTTTTTAGTAAAGTCGATATTTTTTACAACGATATTTTTTACAACGATATTTTGTACTCGATATTTTTGTACTTACCTGTTTGTACATACAAACTCGATATTTTGGTTGTAGATATTTTTTCCTCGATATTTTGGGTAGTCGATATTTTGGTAGTCGATATTATTTCAGTGATCCGTTATGTCCATGTAGCCTACGTCAGTCGGACCTTGTGCCCATAGGTGCTGTGGTACATTCTGGAGTCTGTGGTCAAAATCTTTCAACACATAATGTCCCTTAAAATCACGTAAGAACAATCGTACTCCTTCTGGAGAACAACATATAACTGCTCCTAGCTCTTTTAACGTCTTTATACCAAGTAAGTTTTCTGGACATGATTTAGTAAATAGCAAGTCTGTGGTACGTGACAATGGACCAACCCCTAGGGAGACTGGTTTCGATACTTCATTAACAATAGCCTTTCCTGAAAATCCCAGGGAAACATTCTGTGAGCCCGAGAGGGGTGCCCCTGGAACCTCGTCATGGCTGATGGTAGTTCTGCTCGCCCCTGTGTCAATCAGAAATTTTCTGTCTTTTCCCAATACACGACTATGTACATAGGGACCCTCTTGATCTACAGGAACCTCAATAAGGGGCAAGCCAACTTCCCTCTCAAGGCTGTTTCATGAGAATGCTTGGTATTCTGGATAGTCTGCCTGCGTGTACTGATACATTTGTTGTGTGGCATGAACAGGCGGTGGTGGGGGTGGAAAATTCGCTACTGTCTGTTGTGCGTTCTGTGGTGTACTATTTTACGTACTATTTTGCCTAGGAATGTGTGGTCGTTCTTTTGTCTTGCCTGTAGCTATATTGTGTTTCAGGACAGCACATTCCTTTACATAGTGACCTGGTTGTTTGCAATAATTACAGTTCCCTTTAACAGGTATCGTGCCATTTTTGTTCGTGTTTGCCGGTACCGTTTGGGCAACCAGCACTTTCATTTTTGTCTCTTTCATGCATCTCTTTTCCTGATCCTGCTCTTCTCTAATCCTGTTCTGGTGATATTGTAGCATTTGCAACATTTGTGAAGGGCTGTTTGCTTGCCAAGTACTCTCAACCTTCAGTACTCTATTCTTGATCTGGGGTAGGGAATTCTCTACTAATTTGCTCACGAAAAGATGAGGATATGACTCGCTACTGGGCTTAAGGCCACTATTAATTGCAAAGCATTTCTCGAATCTAGAATAGAAATCACTTGTGTCCTCGTCTTGTTTCTGTTTACAGGCTGAAATAGCATCCCAGTCTTCCTTTTTAGTAATCAATAGTCTCGGCAAAACCTGTATTAGGAGTTCAGGTAGTTCTCTAGCTTTGTCCCCAAGACCAACACCCGGGAGCCTGGCTTTATCCTCTGTTTCCAATTCTGTCCAACTTAACTTTTTCTCTCCCACCTCCCAGTCTTTTTCCTTAAGCTTTTCGTAAATACCTGCAGGCAACAGTACTTTCAATAGTTTCAGAATGTCAGCGTACGTGTAATCTCCAATGCGGAGAATGTCTTTTAATTCTCGGTGAAACCCCCCCGGGTCTTTATCATGGCAGGGCAGCATCTTTTTCATTTCCAGTATTTCTAATTTCGTCAAGGGAGTGTAAACATACACTCGTTGAAGCTCACCGGTTGCATTTTTTACGGGATGTACCTCTCGTAGGGGGTTCTGTCTGTCTATGTATAGGTGCCTTCTGTCGTGGTGTGGGGCGGGAAGCATGCATGTGGTCAGAGAATTCAGGTACTTATGTCGTTGATCCAGGATAACATTAATTAAGTCAGTACCCAGGCCTGTCCATCTTTCTAGAAGTATGTCGTCCAGTAATTTATACAAGTGACCGGGATCAGAATATTGACTTTCATACAACGTTATCAAATGTTGGACCATGTAAATACCGGCCAAACGCTGTTCGTTCGGCGGAAGGCTCAAGAAAGTTTGGGCCACTATATCATTACTATATATATTGGAATTGGACACCAACTGGGTGGCTGACCGGGCCAATTCCTTTTCGTGTGGGGTGTGGGATCGCTCATTCTCTATCCGTCGTCTCAGTGCTTTTTCAGTAGCTTGGAATAGATTTTCAAGAGAATATCTTTCTTTTATAGCCTGTCCCTGTTTACGGTAGTCGAGGCACTTGGGCCTGTCAAACTGTCGTGCTTTGCCTACGTAATTCATTTTGTCCTTTGCCTCGTCTGACTCTTCCTGTGATGACTCACCCTTCTCGTCAGATCCTACTCTGTGTATTGCTAATATTTCCTTTCGTATTTTCTTGTACATGCTATCTGTCTGTCCCTGTTTATCATGCCTACCGGCATCTATGTTATCACTCCATTCTATCAAACCAGGCTGTACATCTCCGTCTCCTTGGTCTTGTTCCCTGATCAGGCAGTTAATCATAAAACGTAGGATGTAGACCTTAACCCCCACCTTTCTGTGTTCCATGGCCTGTTCTATACTCTCGGGTCCCTCCCCCGTCCTGATGAAACGGTATATTTTATCTAGGTGTTCTTTCATGTCAGGTAGTGTGACCAAATAGTCGACGGCTTGTCTTAATCTTAGTGAAATCACGAGCATTGAGCCCTTTCCTGGTACTGGATCGTAAATACAGCGTGAGATTGCTACATCTACAGTAAACTTATATGGCGTTGATGGCGTTGATGGCGTTGGTGGCGTTCGCCCTCCCCCTACGGCCCCTAGCCCTACGTCGTCTTTCACGGTCTTCTGGAACTGTTGGAGCTGATCCGCTGATGGGGGCGGAGGAAAATCTGCGTTTACATAGTCTGGTGCGGGCTCCTCTAGATAGGAGGAAATAAATGCCTCTGATGCTGTCGGCTTCTTTCTACGTACTCTAAAGGGTACAGGTGGTGGTGTTCGCGACCTACGGGGTGTTTCTGAGGGGGTCACTCTAGCTAGTTCTTCTGAGAGGACAGGATAAATACCAGTAACGACGGCATTTCTTTCTCTATCAGCCTGTTCTGCCTTGACCCGTTCCCCCTCCTCCCGCAGTTCTTTTTCTTTGGCTTTTTCCGCTGCTTGTTTACTTCTCTCTGCTTGGTGGAATTCTTTCTCTGCTCTCCTATGTGACTCTTTACGCCATAACTCAATGGCATCTTTCTGTGAGGGTCTTGCTTTCCTTTTCCATAGCGCTTCCTCTACTCTCATAATGCATTCAGAATCCCACGTTCCCGAGATAGGCCATCTGTACTTCTCCTCTAAATCCTTCGTGTAATCTACCCATAGTTCTAAATACAATACGGCATCTAGCCCGTGCTTATTATACGTGTAATGACCAGGTGTGTCTCTAGGCGGGATGTTAACTGGCTCTTCTAATATGCCTTTCCTGGTCCCTATCTGACGTAATTTCGAAAACAGTGGCATGTTGAAACCAACGTAATGAAAACACAATACACACAAAATAGACTGACTGAAACAATCATTCACACTACAACACTAAAACACTAAAACAGATACAGTCTAACCTGATACATGGAGTAAAACATGTACTTGAAAACAGTTAACTTTATGCACTGGAATACAGTACAACCATACCGGTCTCAGAAAGAGACACGTCTTTACCGTGCCCACCGAAATGGACCTGTCTTTACCGTGTTCGTGTGAACGGACACGTCTTTACCGAGCTCAAATAAATGAACCCGTCTTGAACTTTATGCGTTCCCACTAGTGGTACTCACCGGGAAGCAGAGCTTGAAGGCCTCGGAAACTTGATACTGCGCGAACTTGATACTGCGCATGCGCCGCGGAACAGGTGGACCTTCGGAAACCTCGGACCTTGCTCTCTCACGGGTTGGGCTCTGGTTGGGATGATCCGCGATCCTCACCGCCTCGTGTGGATGCCTGGTCGCAGTCCGTCTCCTCCGTGGGCCTGAGGGAGTAAGCAGGAAGTCCCGCTGGCGTGTACACTTTGAAGTCCGTCACGGCTGTAGAAGGGGGCAAGGGCTGGACCTACATCGCCGGCGCGTGGGGAAGGGGATTTGTCCCTATTCGGGCGCCAGATTTATGTGGTAAATAAAGTATTACCCTGTCATAATTTCTATAAATAAACAAAGGGTCATGCATATAATGAGAGGCAGAGTCCGTGGTGTCCGATTCAAAAGGGCTTTATTTCAGTAACTTGAGTTAAGGGAGAATCGGGTTCCATCAACACTAAGGTTCAGGAAGGGTCTTCTAAACTTTATTCACAGAGTACAATATTTATACATTAAATTGCATAGAGAAGGAGGAGCGCTCCAGGCAGAGCAAGAGAAAGAAAGTGATAAGAGCATGTGGGCGTGCATGAGGAGTCATAGGTGTGTCATAGGTGGGTGGATACATGGAGGGGGTCTGCATGGCCAGCTGAAACCTTTGCCCTACTTGTGTGCGCAACTTGGTCATGACGTGCAATTGACGTGTAACTGGGGTAAGCTGGGGGGAGCTGACTTTCGGTCTAGTAGAGAGGCCTTCAGTGTCAGGACGACCTGCACGTCTGGTATTATCTGATATCTTAAGTCCGGGGATGTATTATCTGAAGCAAAGGTCGCTCAAGCAAAGGTTGCTCATCACCAAGAGCCAGTGTGGGCATATATTTCTTCGTTCATTGCGTGGGGGCTTTGGGCTTTCTATGGATGCGAGCTCTGCAAATCACTTGGAAACAGAAAGGCTAGGCCCTATCTCTGCAGACGGGTTCTGTTTTCCTTCTTCACTAGGCAAGAATGTGATTCTGTAGAGCAAGCAGATAACTGTGTGCAAAATACTGTCTTGGCACCCCGGGCTGGGCCCCTCTCAGCTTAGCCAAAAGTATGCGAGAGGTCAGGGATACGTAGCTGCAGCCCTCAGAGTGTCTGGAGGCATGAAAACCTTAATTCGGAGACTGGCTCAGGCTGAGCCACAAAATGGGTTCATCTCGCTTTTAAACGTGCACAATACAAAAACATGGGCAACATGGGCCTCAGTGCAATATTAACGTTTCTTTCATGGAAGGCTTGGTAACTGACAACCTAAAGTGGGACGGAAATGCAGAGGCATTATTATTGCAGGCCATAGAGGGAAAATACATGTATGACATGCACATACACTAAACGTGGGGTACACGCAGGGGACACATTGGCCATGTAAAATTTCATTTTCCTCAGGCTGGTCATGAGATCAGTGAACTCCTTAGAGAGGGAGCTTTCAGCAGGATCGTTTGGCCAGAAGTTGAGGTCCCCTAGGACTAACACTGACGAGTTGTTTATCGCCAGTGTGGCCAGGAGATCTTGGAGGCTGGAGACAAAGGAAGGAGTGGAGTGGGGGGGGGGGCGGTAAATAAGAACAGAGGTCAGGGGGGCCTGATGAGAGGTCGAGCGTGTTACCAGGCAATCTACTTCAGGAATGGATAGCAAAGAAGGGAAAAGTATGTATGGCCTTAATGGATTTGTCTGCAGCTTTGACTGTGTAGTACACAGCAAATTATGGTCTATTATTGAAGATATGGAGTTGAACCCACATATTTATCCGGCAAATTTATATGGGAGCAACATCTACTGTACGCTATGGAAAGCAGGGAGAATGTTCAAAACCCTTTTAATATAGAAAAAGGCATAGCACAGGGGTGCATGCTTGCCCCCTTCTTATTTGCTCTTTACACAAATAAGCTAGATGAGGTTTTGATGGATACTGCTAAGGATACCCCTTTTGTTGAATCCATTAGGTTTACTGTTCCTCTCTATGCGGATGACACAGTCTTACTAGCAAGAACACCAATGGCTTTGAAGACTCTCATAGAGAAGTATACCTCATTTATGGCTGAATTGGATTTATATGTAAATTAATCGAAAAGCCTTGTAATGGTTGTTGGGGATGACTAAAAAAAGTGGGTGAAATTCTTAATTTGGCAAAAAAGAATAGTACGGGTAGAGAACTTTATGTATCTAGGAGTTCTCTTTAATTCTAGATCAAATAGGAAGCCTGAATGATTGTGGCTGAAGCTGAGCGTGTGAGCTTGGGATTCTGGACTCCTTGCAACATCCACGCAGACCAATCTTAAGAGTCCAAGCTTGAGGGAGTAATTAATAACTATGCAGCATCCATTAACTGATAATGGGTGATGTAAACAATAGGATTTTAAATCACTTTGCAGCAACTCAACATGGAAGGGCATTAACATGTTTTAAGGGGTTCGGAAATGCAGATGGTGCAATCCACAGAGTCTGTGGGTACTTAGTCACCCAAGAACTTAAGCCAAACAGCAACAGAGGAGATTTGAATAATAAATGACTGAACTTCCATTAAATATTGAACTAATTATTGACTGCTGAATGATCAGGATGGTTGAATGTGTAGAAGCTGCTGGCACTGTTCTCCACTCTGCTCCTTTCTGCAGAACAATTGGGTAGCCAACATAGCCCCTGATGTGGGAGTACTGTGGAAAATGCTATTTGCAAACTTGCCTCGTATAGGTATGTGAACACTGAAAGCAAACAGGGCACATACTATCCAGGCTCTGCCTATCACTAATGCTAGCATCGAATGTGTTTGGGCAGTGATGGCAGCTTTGGCTCAGGACCATTCCTGAGGCCTCACTGCTGTGTTGAGGTGACAGAAACAGATTGGCAATAGTGAGCCGCTATAATATGCTTACATTGTCATCTTGGAATAATGTTCTTTATTGAACTTGGCCTATTGGGGAGAGCACCCGCTTCTTTAAATTGGATTATAGTAGAAAACATCAACATCGCAGCATGAGTCCACACAATGGCGTTGACATCTAAATTGATTTAAAAGACAGTGTTTAAATTTTCAATTTGGGTTAATTGTACGAAGGTGTTGCTTATGAATTAGCGCATTGGTGTGACATTGTAAAAGAGTCACATGGATGCATCACTGCTACAGATCGTAATCGCAGACGATGAGTCCTGATATTTTATAATGCATTATGGGTATGGCAGTTCCGTTACGAATGATGGGATGCCATGAGCACGACACGACGCAGATGTGGGTAGATTGGAGAGGAGTCATAGAGAGGATGTCCGGCCTTTTTTTTTTCCTTTTTTTTTTAAACGGATGAGTGAGGGATTCTCAAACACTTATTCACACACCGAGGAGGTTTGATGATGTGCGGCGTTTTGTTACCGGTATGGAATAGGGCATAAGAAAGAGCACAGTTCAGAACTGTTGGTAGGAGGGATTATACACTAGCATAAATAGCTGAGGTTAAGAGGGTTAATAGCGCTGACAGATACGCTTGGTTTGAATCGAGGCATAATGGGCGGGACTTGCTTTGTACAAACTATAGAATGTAAACACTATGCGATCACAAAGATAACTGATAGATGAGGAAGTAAACATTGTGATGAGGTAACACGGTGATGAATATTTTCATTGTGCTTGTGATGCATCACAATACGAACATATATTGATTATTGCTTCATTTGTTATTTTTTCAGTGATCCCTGATGAAGGGCAACTTTAGCTCGAAATGCATTGGGTTTTAATGTAAATAAACGCTGCTTTTTATGAATAGCGCCTCAGTCGTGTTCTTCATTGAGGTCTGGATGGGCACTTTTGGAACAAAAGAAACCTGGGAAAATGGCGCACATTCCCACGTGTGGACTGGAATTGTAGATGGCTTAAAAGAACCGTGAAAAGCGAAAGGACAAAATTTGTTAAAAGAAAAGACTGAATAAGGAGTAGAATAAGCCTAATGACAGAACATTGCTGTGCACTGGTTTGGGGAGAAAGGTCTCCCCGTGTATTGGGGTTGTTGTCTAAATCGTGTCATTTGGGCATGACACTGAGCCAAGTTGAACGCAGATTGGACTACAGTTTGATTAATTTACTGGAATAAAATGTAATCTACTGTGTGCATCCCACCCCTTTATATTTCTTTCTTGAAGAAAAGTCATACTTGAAACCCCAACAGAAGAAGTGACTCCAAGAGTAAGTTGGCTGATATCCTGTTACAGCTACAGGCCCACAAGAGCTGAAGAACTGTCTTGGTGAGTTGGAAGCCACAATTGCTTGACTGTCACTGACCATAAACACAACCTGAGAGACTGGGTCTCGATGCTCAAAAGTTGAACCTGAGACTACTGGACCCAGGAGAGTCATTAGAGTGCTGTTAAGGCATCCAAGATAGACACTAGCCTCAGTTAAAGGGAACCACTAGTCTCGCTGTAACCAAAGAGCAGTAGACCAGTGGCAACTGCTTTTAGCTGGACTTTATCAAGACTTCAAAGGGACATCGACCCCTATGGCATAATTCGACCCATGCGTTCATGGACCAAAGGGTGGCCCCAGGAAGACCCCAGTCACCAGATGAGCATCCTCAGTATCTTTCAGCATTTCACCATTCTGAATCCCTTGCATCAGGACCAGTCCTTTAATGTCAGTTCACCTACAAAGCCTTGAACTAGACTAGACTGAAAGGTAACTGTCCTGCCAGGCCTCATTGCCCCCTCTGACTTGCTACCTGTCAGAGTTGGTTGCCCAGAGTTGACTGGAGTAGATGAGTCAAACACAAATAGAGAAAGTTTTCAAAAGTTTTCTAATTAACCGCTAACCATGGTGGTTGCCAATGCTTGCTTGCGATTTGAAGGAAAAGCAGTGATGGATTATTTGCTTAAGAATTTATATCTCTGGAACCCTCTGGTGGATTTTGTTCATGTTGGTGTCTAGAAAGTAATAAAAACATAAGAGCTAAGTTTATAAATTAGTGTCAGATTTTCTTTGTGTCCATTTTTCTTTCTTGTTCAACTATTTTGGTACTTCTAAATGCTATGCACTTGATCCTTTGACAAAGCCTGACTGCTGGATGCCACAGCTACCCATGGTTGAGCTAACATTTTGAAAACAATCCTGACTGAACCCAAGATTGGTTTGTGAGTTTATTACATGGTGAGGTCCCACAACCACAGCATATAATGAACCGCTTTCTTCACAGACTTGATTCTATTTCCTCTTGTAATGCCTCTTCATAATCAATCTGTAAAAGCCACTTTCTTCAGGAATCTGCAATCACCACTACACTGAAATTACACACTCACATTACCATATATTCATTCTACTCCAAGCCAATGAGATTTCTAAAGAGCAAATGTCCCAATAAGGCATCCTAGTGCAGACGTAGAAAAAAGAAAGAATAACCCTACAATATCAGTATGTACAGCCTCCTCCTATAAGAAGAGGAGAATTTTAAGCTTTCACAACTCTTCAGACGTTGCACAACGTGCTAGCACAACTTTAGAAACTCTAATTCCAAAGTTTGCCAAAACAACTGTTTCTCCTCTGCCTTATCTGTTATATTTGTGCTACCATCAGTGTTATTGATAACACTGAGCACTCCAACATACATTGTACCCTGGGCATTGCAGGTCATCCCTGACCTTAGTTTTCTTCCTGCCTAATCAACTGACCCTGCACACTCCCAAGGTTTATTAGGTACCCATGACACTACCTATTTAGCTGTTGGAGTTCCTAAAGGCTCACTCTCTACCCTGTGTTGTTCCCCTTATTTTTGTACCTCCCAGTTAAACTATGTTTACATTCATTCCTTCAATTCATCTCTTTCTTGCTAGAAGCTAGTTCTTATATTTTTCCTCCTCTTTTTCCGATTTAATTTTAGGCCTAAAACCCAGATAACCCAGAGCCATATTTTACCAGGTGGCAGCCCACTTGATCTTCACTAAAACTGAGATCATATGCAAACCACTGTCAATACCACCCCAGACAATACTTTTTCTATTCCCTTCCTTAATAAAATCTTTATATTCATATCACTTGCTCTCAATCTAGCCATCTACTTTAGCCCTTACCTGAAACTCTCCACCCTTCTTCATGATCCTTGGTGCCCAATATCTCTACTGAACATTAATACAGTCTTGTCATGTTCAATCTCGCCTTCATGCTTGTGAAGCCTGTAATTAATGTTTGGGTCCTCTGGAATCCAAACTATTCAAGAGCCTTCTGTTTGGGCTTTAGCTCTATTCATTCCATAGCCTGCTAAAGGTCTCCAGATTTGCTAACTGCACTCTAATTACCTTAAAGAGGTACCTTAAGTGATTAATCTCCTTATTTGTCTGATGTTTTTACAATACTTCAAACTAGAGGTTTGAAGCATGGTGACCATTCTATTCCATATCCCATTCAATATTCCATTTACATGAATAGACCATGGCATGTGACTCATATATGCATACAGTCATGTAACTGTATACCATCCACCACCTTCTCCGTAACTAACTGGCTTCCAGTCTGATTTGGAGTTCGGAGTATGGGATTCTCTGCCACCAGTATTATAGCTATCCTGTCTGCCGTATTACAAGTGCTTTATATCCTATGGCAATAGTAATATGTTGAATGGGATATCTATCATGTTTGTGACAGAGTAACCCATCTGCAGAACTTTAAATCAGGCCCTTGGTAAAATCCTTCAAAAGCTGGAAGAGTATTACCGACAATGTATTCACTAACTCAGCAACTATGAAATTTAGCACATTCACTCTGCATAGCACATCTCAGAAATATGCTGTTACAATGTCTAGCCTGTGTTTCTGAGCTTTGAGTCTGTAGTGCATGTACTATGAACTCCTGGGGCCTTATTTATGAAGGCCTTGCGCCACCGGTGCGTCACTTTTAACATGGGAAAAAGTGACGCACCGGTGGCGCAAGACCTTCATAAATAAGGCCCCTGGAGTTAGGGAGTAAGTGCATACACTGTAGACAACACAACAGGCCCGATTCACAAACTGCATTTTGTAGTACTCAGAGCATTGCTACAATAGAACTACTTACTTACTACAATTTGCAATTCACAAACCTATGGCCAGAGACCTCTTCTCACCTATTGTTTCTGTGCAGAGGTCTCTGCTACATGCGTAGAGCTATCCACACACCCAGCTATACCTTTTTGGAGTAAATGTGAGAAGTAGGTATGGGATGGCAGAAAATGAAGAATAAATGGCACTAAATGGGGGGAGGGTTGTAGGGAGGTTTAAATAGGGTTATGGGAGTGACATGCTAATACAAAATATCCTCCCCACAAAATAGCAAGACAACTGTATTTCACAAAATACACTTTTAGAGGTAAGATAGCCCTAAAAGTGTCAAAGCAGGTGTAAATTTACTCCAGACCAGTCTTGGAGTAAACTATGTAACACAAAAGGGCAACCACTGGTACTGCATCACACTCCATTATAAGTCAGTGGAGTCAATGATTTAAAATACAGCTGTATAGGAACCAATACTAAATTAATTATATTAGTTCTTAATTTAAAATTATATATCTTTTTATCTTTGTTTTGAGTTAGTGTTTAAAAGTAATTAACTATGATTTTTTTAACAGCTATTTTTAATGAATGTTATTATTTAATTAGAGGATTTAATTTAGGGTAACATCTTATTTTATAATATCCTAGTTTTTAATAAATATTTACATTATACATTAGAAAATTACTAAAATAATAGACTTTTTAAAAATGTGCCTATACTCTCCTGTAGGAGAATCTCCATTTCTGTTGTTCAGGTCTTTGACAGACATGTCTATGAAGTGAGTGGAACAAAATATGGTTGTAAAGTTACAAGCACTAACTTTACTGTTGTGTATGCAATCATATGAGGCTGCACCCCCTCCTTGGACAGGGTGAAAACAGTCCACACCTAGGTGTAAATCACAATTTGGAAATAGTGAATAGCACAAAGGTGAAGAGTAACATAGAGGTTAGGGAATAAATATATACATGAGTAAATATGAACATTTTTTAGTTAAGCTCAGCTTCTTCAGAATCAGTATAGAGCTCTCTTTTGTGTCTGTGGAAAGGTGCAGAACAGGAGTAGGATATGATCTCTGAAGTTGCTCACTGTCTTTCTACTGCAAAGGTGTATCTTTTGGTGCATTCCCAGGTCTATCAGTGCCGGTACATCTGGGGATGCACCAAAAACCATGGGAGTTGCATGGGCTCAGTAAGGCAACCCAGCGATTTGCACTGCTTTGCCTTACTGCAGATTTATGAAGCCACTCAGGGCCATGCAAAGTGGCCTTACGTCGATTTCATAAATCAAATGTAAGCTCTTTGTCACAGATCGGCTCATACTTAGGCCCCTATCTTGCACCCATGTCTGACAGTGCAGCATAGGACAGCAATGTGATGCATTACATGACATTCTCATAAATAGGCCCCTTATTAATTTAGTAAACACCCATGGCTTGTCACAGCAAACAAGTTCATGATCAGGAACTCTGTGTGATGACAATGAACTGTATTTGATGAGGTAGCAGTTCCAGGTGTATGTTTCCCCAAAAAGAAACTGGCGGGGTCAGATGTTGTGGTAACTCCTTCCCTCAAGTTAGGGAGTAGACAAGTTCAGGAACATTACCATATAGAGGGACAAAGTAAGCATAAGTACTGGGCACTACAGATAACACAATTATCTGATCGTAAGAGGAGGGCAAAGCATAGTAGAAAGCAGTAAACAGCGACCAAATTGCACCGGCTTCCAACTTGCATGCCGACCAGTGAGTGGCCTCAGTTCCAGTGATGCAGCTGTCTTGTGCAACAAAAGCAAGAGACTCTGCTTCTCCTTTGAACTGCAAACCTGAGTTTGTAATCTATGGCAATGGACCCGATGAGGAAGTCAAGGAGGTAGACAGTGGGTCTTTGCAACCACGCCCAGTGAATATAATCCCAATTTTTACCAGTTGATGCTGTTCTTCAAGTATATTGTGTTATGCACTCACTAGTTTTTAATACATTCAGAGACAAGTCCAGTGCCAGCACCAAATAATAGCTGTCTGTTCTAAAAGAAAAGTTTATATGATAGAACCATGCATACGATTACCATTCATGCCTTTAAAAAGTGGCGGTTACTTTGCAGTACTGTTACCATGCGTTACCTTTTCCACGCAGGATGTTACAACGAATATGTCTTTACCACACATGCCTTTACAATTAATTATGTAGTAAAGCCATGAATGGTAAAAGCATAGGCACAGGTTACGTATGGTAACGGAACCTGTGTTATAACCACCGGCACACACCGTAGCCCCTCCGAAGCTCCAAACCCTAAAAAAGCCCCGAACCCAGCTTGAACCCTAAGACCGGCACCTGCCGGGGCCCCTCCCCAGCCTCTATATTCAAAGCCTCTTCCCTACCCTTAAGCCATATACCCACTCCTTCCATATTGCCTAGTCCTGAAAATCATTCATCCCCCAGCCCTGATATCAAAATCCCGGCCTCCAGCCCTGTAAACTACCCTGACCCCAGGTGTGAGCCTGAAAACATGCACCTGCCTGAGCCCTAAAATACGGTTCTTAGCCCTGAAAACGATCCCAACCCAAGCCCTGGGAAGGCGTCCACAAATCTACTGCCGATCCCAATCCCAGCCCAAGCCCCAGAAGACCACCAACGCCATCCCCAGTCGTGAACTCTAAAACCCAGCCCCAGCTCTGAAAACTACCAAGACCCCAGCCCTGAGCAGAAAACTCGTACCTGCCATGCACCCTAAAACCCAGGCCCCAGTCCTGAAAACTACTTACAAAGCTGCATTCTAATCCCTTTGAAGTCTTGACGACTTTTACTTCAAACACCGTCCCGCTCCCACCTATTTTCTCCGAAGGCAGTTCTGTGCTAAGTCTAGAGCACTGACTACCTTTACCACGCATATGCCTTTACTGCCTTTACAATGATAATCGTTGTAAAGGCATGCGTGGTAGTGCATAGTTGTTGTAAAGTCATTCATGGTAAAGGCTATGCATAGTAAAGGTAGTCGCGTTGTAGGGCACGTGATGTAAATGTAACCTATGGTAATAGCAGCGTTGTAATGGCTGTTTCACAAAAGAAAAAGGTCTAGAGAAACAAACGCTCAGTGAACTCTTTTGTCCTTGACCCTCACATGTGTTTTGATTTCTACTTGACATCTAAAGGCAGCTGCCACACTGTAGACTAATCAGTTGTTTTTGTACTTTTCTTGATTTTCTTGACTTCTAACAAAAGTGCAGCACATCTACTGCATGTTGTGCTCAGGGTCCAAAGGCCAAAGCCATTTATTAAGTCCATAGCCCTTGAATTACAAGAACACAAGTGATGGCAAGTCCGTTGGTGGGCAAGTCCTGCTTCCCTCCAGAGGTATAAGAACAATGTTTCCTAGAATAGGCATATAACAGTGGAAGTCATTCACTCAGCTATCTGTGGTGGTGTCTATCCATCTAAATAACCCAGGGCCATATTACCAAGATGTGCGTTAAAAAACGCACATTTCCCTATCGCCGGATTTTATCACTGTGTTAGCGTGTCATTATCAACGCGCAACACGTAGGCGATATTAAATCCGGCGATAGCCGCCGATAGGGAACATTATCGCGTGAAAACAAGCGTTGTTGTCACGCGCTAATGTGTGCCTTGATAATATGGGGGGGCGGGTGGATTCAGCTTCATGATCCACACCCCCAGTTATCAATGCATGACACCTGATCAGAGCAGGCGTTGGGAGACCTGCGATAAACGAGTATTACACATACCTCTGGCTTCCATGCCACCTTATAAAGGCTGCAGTGAATGTATATGGGTATGTTGATGAGAGACTGGTATAAGCGGAGGAGAAAAGGCAGATGTCTGCAATTTGACAGCAGTGTACAGGTGAATTCTGAATTTTCCCAGTACTTCCTGATCTTCTGTAAAAGATTGCTTCCATTGCAGGTTCAATTCTTTCAAACAGTTGACTTGATTGAGACAGATTCTCCAACTATGCATCTAAATCCTTTAGCACAGTTATGTTTTGCTTGATGGTGCATCTAGTGCAGACATGTGCTCTGTCGATTTTCTTCTTTTTCATAGTGGTTGTCTTTTGCGGCTAGCTGTTGCTATCTATGGAAGCACGTAAACCATAAGCGGCATGGAAACGAGGCACAAGTGCTATGTCATGTTTGGCAGTGTACACAACTAACATAGTAGTACACAGTTCAGTTCCTAAAGCAGCTTCTTTGCAATGAATAGAGGACCTGTTGTCATCCAGAGTGTTAGCAATATGCTGCTTACCCAGAAGCCCTTGCAGTGTTCACTGAAGGATAGTTATGTCTAATACAGCAAATGCATGTTGTAGCTTCTGTATTTTCTGCAGTTTTATTAGACAATGGGACATCTGTGTAGCTTTTAGAATGTGAGTTTTGTTAAATCATTAGCTCTGCACAAAGGAGAAAGACAAATATTTTTTAAAAGTTGCAATTCATATCGTGCATACATAACCAGGTGAATTCTCCCCTTTACCTCGTCTGTTTGCAGCCACATATAATAGTATGGCATTTTTCTCACTTAATGCTCATTGAAATGGTATCAAACAACACCAGATTACAAATTACGACTATAGAAATTAGAGAAACTGTAAATTGTCACTGCATCCATGACTATTATGGCAGCTGTATTCTTCAATTTAAGTCAACCAGTGGATGTGATGGACACAAACCCCACTCTCGTTGGGAGCACCAGTGAAGTGAAATTATGCCACGGTTGCCACCAGGAGATCTTTAAGGTTTGTGATTGGCATGCCAGTGAAATGCCAACAACTGAGCATTAGCACACTACCCTGGGTTCCTAATTCAGGAAGCATCTAAATTAACACATATCTCCAGGTAAGCATTCAAGGGTTGGATTGGACAAACCAACCATACCGTAGCGCTACAAACCACCAGAACTAATAGAAGATACATTCTTCTCTTCTTCTTCTCACAATCCATTGCCCTGAAGTGGCAAATAACATGGCGTTCAGGGCTCCCATGAAAATAACTTAGCAAATAAAGTAGCATCTTCTTTTTTATATGAAGGAGTTTCTCCACGTTCACGTGTTCAGTGTGCTTTTCTATTTTAGAAAGCAATGAAATAAAAGCTTAGACTGTGGTCTCTGAATTATTAATATGTATCAATTTACGTTCTGCCGAGGAAAACATGTCTAGGATTTTTTCCTTGTAACATTTAAGGTCCTTTGCTCAAATGTTTAAAAGGGTCCATGGCTACAATGTACTGACGATTGCAATGTCGCAATATATAAATGCAATGTTATTTTCCTAATTCGCTGGGCACAAGTTGAGCATCTGTACATGTTTGTTCTCTTTAAGAAAATCGGGGCATATTATCAAGACAGGCGATAAAATTATCGCAGTTTTAGCTTCAGAAAACTGCAGCTAAAACAGCGATAATGGGCTTGATAATATGCTCTATGGAATTCCAATTAAAGCCCATGTTAGATGTCCTTCACATTTAACAGGGGCTTCAATTGGAATTCCATAGAGCATATTGTCAAGCCCATTATCGCCGTTTTAGCGGCAGTTTTCTGCCGCTAAAACAGCGATAATTGTATCGCCTGTCTTGATAATATGCCCCATTGTTTTAATTGCGAGGCAAATGATGGTCTCCCTGTGTATATTTAAATAGCAGTTTTGTTAGCTTCCTTTCCTACATTGGTGTTCAGTGCTGTGATCCAGAACGTGTGCTTTGCAGTACCACTGAGTGATTTATGTTAAAATTAAAACTCCCTTTATAAAGTGACATCACAAATCAACTTTGTGACTTTTAAAATGTCTTTTTATTTTGAATTGATCATTTTGGATTTTTCCTAAATTCCCTCATTCCCTCAACTTTTTGTACTTGTGGTTTTTGAAAGAATAGAAGGTGATCTGTGCAGCATGGAGAGCCATCCCATGGCAGATCTGAGGAGCATGTACAAAAAAAGTGCTTAAAGCTGGTGACTGCATCCCAGAAGGAGGACTTCTACATTGCAATAACATGTAGAGTCCTCAGGTCTGGTGTGGTACAAACGAGCACCGTACATAACACAAGCCAAAGCAACCAGTCACTTGTGAAAAAAAGTCCTTTTAATTAGGACGTAATCCCATAACCCCCCCCCCCCCCCCGAGGTGGCATCATCAAGGATTCTCCTCTTGGTGGGGATACCTAGCCCCACCAAGGGCTACAACCCCCTCACTGTGAGGAAGGAGTTAAGGGATGTTTTGATTTCTATTTTCTGAAGGATATACTAAAATCCATCAGATTGAAGCATTGAACATTAAACTGGTAGGGTGGCAGGCGCAGCGCAAATGAAAATCAAATAGTGAAGTGTGTGATGCTAAAACTAACTACAGGGAGTGAAAAGAAGCTGTATTAGCTCACTCTCTGTGTCACGATTAAAAACAGTACACTTGCAGTGAAAAGATATTTACTGCATATCACAAATGAAAAGGTTCTACATGTTTCGGCCACATCAACCTAAAAGTGCTACTGCATGAGAAACGTGCAACATATAATGATGCAATTATTAAAAAATAGTATAGGAATACAAAACCAGTAGTCCCTCATGGAGTGGTTTGTAATCAGTGGTTTGTAAAGCCTGCTACTCACCCGTGAGGGAGTGAACCCGATTTACTGTTATAACCCGTTATTTATGAGTAAAGGCCTCACCTCACCTGGCAACAGCTAAGGACAGGAGGCACCGTTCTGTCCGTAGGTACCCCGGGCGTTAGGACAGCTGTAACCGGACTTCTACATTGCCATGAAAGCCTGGGAGGAAGTACCAATGCTGCAGTCCACCCTACAGGAGCACGTGGATGAGGATGAAGAGAAGGGGTTGAAGGAAGGAAATGAAATTGACATTGACATAGCTGCAGAGCATGAGCCACAGGTGCTAAATCAGTTGCAGTATATAGGGCAGTGAGCACTGTGTCAGTTCACAATCTGTCCACTTCAAAGCTGTAGCACAGGCAGGAATAGAGGGCTTTAAAAAAACTGAAGTTGGTTACCTTTGCCATGGAGGAAAGGAAGCTTTGTATGGCAGAGGAGGAGAAAAGGCTGATTGCTGAGGAAAAGAAGGCAGCAGCATCATTGACAATGGTGGAGAAGAGGTTAACCCTGAAATTGAAGGAGAAGAGGGCCTTACTGGCCAAAGAGAGGAGCAAGCACAAAATGGACTTGAGTTCTCAGAGAACCTCTGAATCCAGTACGAATGGCGGCAACAATGAAGTGCCTAGAAGAGGTAAAAGAGTATACTTATTCAAAGACCTGTACCTAGTTATTTGATGAAGTACTTACATCGATAAGTTGTTTGCAGCATATGAGCTGGCCTAAGTATGCACAGAGTCTCAGAGGATGGTTGGGAGGACAGTCTGTGGAAGCACATGCACTTTACAGGGAGATACCTTATTGGCCCTTGAAGTACATGATCAAGAGGAAGTATGCGCCTATGAAGGAAGCCCTTGTTACAAAATTTGGTCCACCCCTGAGAAATATCACCTGATGTATAGTGATAGCCAGAAGCAGTCACACGGTCAAGGTTGTAGATTGTTCTAATACTGCACCGGATTGTTGGGAGAAGGGCATCAAATGTAATGAGTTTATAGGCTGTATAATTTGATCAGGTGATTTTTTTTCAGAGGTGCACCAGCACTGGATAAACACCAAACTCACTGTGTCCAGAGAGCTTGGAAAAGAAGCTGACCTCTGGATCAGCAACAAAGGGGCCGATTCCAATCTCGGTCAGAAGGGCTCCGAATTGGGTTCAGCATTAGCGGATCGGATTCGGAGGCTGAATTTCTGTCCGAGTCGTCCAGACGTCGAAGTACGATGCGAACAAGCGCAAAATCTCCGTCCCAATCATTTCTTGGTCCGAACCGCTCCGTACGACTCGGTCACAAGCAAACCGTGGTGTGCAATGGAGACGTTTCACGACCGAGCTAGTACGATGCTCGATTCAGACAGCCAGATTGAGTCGGAGCGTCTGGCTTGCAATAGCTCCCGGAGTTGGACTTTGGGGGTTTGCGTCGGACCCCCGTCACCCGCAGCCTTACGACTCGGGCACTGGGGGAGACTTATGGGTCTCCCCAACACAGGTATGTATGGTGCGGATGGCACTGATGTGTACCCACTGTAGGGGGCGCACTTGTACGTGACGTACCCATTCAGTCAATGGGAGCCTATGTACACGTCGTACGACCGGCTCCCATTGACTTCTATGGGAGTCCGACCGAACCGAGTCCGTCAGCATATGGCCGCATCATACTCACTCGTTGGACTGCAGGAGTCCGGATCGGCCGGAAAACATCCCGGATCCGGCTTGGTCATAGTGCTTTCCGACCCAGATCCTAATTGGCCCCATAGTGTCCAAAAAGGTACCTAGGAGTGACCACAAGAAGGGGTGTTCAGGCATTCCTCAGTAGAGAGAAGGGGGAGGCCAGTATAAAATAGAGAAGTTTCCCAAAGGGCCTCAAACATATTTAGAGGGAAAAGATTCCCATTACCCTTCAGAGCACAAGGGGGAGGCTTTGAAGGGTGGAAGCCAAGATGCACTTTTACCTTCCACTGTGTTTTGACTGCTTCCACTCAAGACACAAGAAGAAGAACTCTCTCTGTCCCAGGAAGCTATCCATATGTGGGTATTTCACCTGGGTGGAGAGGGTAGAGCATGCCCAACATTCCCTTAGATGGAAGCTGACCCCAGGAGGTCAGCTGTTGGCTGCTGAGAGTGGTAGCCATCACTTGCAGGTGATCACAGTGAGTGGAGTTTCTATCACTGCTCTGCAAGATACCTGTGCTAGATCATCTTGGCAACAAGCCTTGTTGTCCCAGGACAAGTCTGTAGGGTGATCTAGGCCCATGGTTAGGGCTTTTCCTGCCCTAGTGCCATTGTATCCTTAGAATGAGTGCAGATACTTGCCCTAAGGAGTGTCACTGGCAATGCCCAGATGCCCATTGATGGCATCCTTGGCAATGAGTTCCCATGGGCAAAAATAAGTTGAGAGGGATGGTTCCTGAAAGCACCCCAAAATTACAGATTTCTAGGGGTACTGTCTCTAAATGGCGAGTCCAGTGGCCCAGACCAAGGGCAAGGGGTTGGAGGTGGATGCTATCTACTATAGGAGGAATGGTAGGTCAGGGGTTACTTGCCCTGATGGAAGAACATCCCAAGACTGATCTTAGTGAGCCCACCTCTGAAATGTAAGTGTTGCTTGCACTGTCACAGAGGCAAAGGACAGGAGATCTGCACCAGGCAATCCCCTAAATGACACAGACAGAATGTGTCACCCTTGAGAAGGACTGTGTCCCCTGCACTGGAAGTCTTGGACTGCCAGGCACCTGTTCAGTCTTGGACTGCCAGGGACCTGTGGAAGCCAAGGGTGTTCTTTAATCCACCCCAGTGTTTTGACTGCATCCAATAAGGGGAACTCTCTCTGACACAGGCAGCCACCCACATGTGGTCAATCTACCAGGGTGGCCACTGTAGCTGTACATGAAGGGTATCCCCAGAAGGAGAGGATAGAGCATGCCCCACATTCCCTTAGATGGAAGGTGACCCCACGAGGTACACCGGTGATTGCTGAGGGTGATAGCCATCCCGCCCAGGAGGTCACAGTGAGTGGGGTCTCTATCACTGCTCTGGGAAAAACCTGTGCCAGCCAGACCATCTTGGAAACAAGCATTGTTTCCCCAGGACAAGTCTGTAGGATGACCCAGACCCATGGGTAGGGCTTTTCCCACCCAAATGCCATGGTATCCTTAGAATGGGAGCAGGCACTTGCCACAAGAAGGATCATTGTCAATCCACAGATGCCCATTGATGGCATCCTTGGCAATGAGCTCCCATGGGCAAGAAATAAGGCTAGAGTATTGGTTCATGGAGGCACCCCCAAAACACAGATTTCTTGGGGTACTGTCTCTAAATGGAAGGTCTAGAGGCCCAGACAACACTCTTGTACCAAAATATGTCCTGCCACTCTCACAACACTAGAGGTTTTTTATTGACTCAACAATACACATTTGTGAACTCTCTTGTCTTACAATATGTTACAAACTGGATGGAGTATAGAGGGACAGTGTCTAGACTTTACTTGAAATGTATTGCTTAAATGTTTTTACAAAAAAATGCAGTGACCCTAAAATATTGGATGGAAATGTGCCACTCTCACAACAGTGGAGGTATTTTAGGGACTGAACAATATATAGTTGTGAACTCTCCCGTCTTACAATATGTTGCAAAAAGCATTGAGTACAGTGGGACAGTTTCAAGACTTGCATTAATTGTTAAAATATTTTCATAAAATAATGCACTGACCTTGAAACAAACACTGGAAATGTGGTTATGCTCAGAGATCCCAGATGATGATTGAGCCATTGTATGAGAAGAACATGATAAAACTCTGATAGAGGCCAGGTTCAAATTCAGCTATAGCAAAATCCTACACCAGTGGCACGGGTCACCAGGTAAGCTTCTCGGTTCAAGTAGCCAATTTATGGAACTCTTTACCCCCAAACATAAGATCCACGGATTACCACCTTCTCTTCAGAAGACTACTCAAGAACTGGCTCTTTCCCACATAACCACCATACGCAAACATAAATATACAACATATTCCTGTGTATATAAGCATTTATTTGGACTATATATTTGTACCTACATATGTGTATTGCTTATATAAACATGTCTAATAATTATGTTTTTAAAGATATTCATTAGTTCTGCTTTACAAATGTACATATTACTTATAGTTACATTATTCTGTTTAACATGCATATAAGTGACTGCATAAATAACAAGATCTTTTATCATAACTATGTAGCTACAATTGCTTCACAATTGATATAAAAAAAGAAAAGCAAATACATTAATTTAAAGTACAGCAACACTTCAAAGTCTGAGTTTATTAAATGCAACTTTAATCTACATATATTAACTTCCTTATGCACATATACCTTTCATGTACTTATGATATATCTTCCATGTACTTATGTATCTTTATATTTATTACTTTGCTTCTAATTCAGCATATCCAATGCACTGCCCTATATCTCTGCCTATATCTCTCGCAATATATCCTCTACCTCCACTTTGACTCATCTCAAACCTCATTCTACTACTCTTTCCAAAGCACTACCCTATTTCTCACCCCTATACCTCTCTCAATATATCCCCTACCTCCACTGTTCCATTCATCCCAAACCCCATACCAATACAATAATCCCAAAATAACCCTTTCTAGACTCTTCCCTTCTTTAACCCTCCATGCATCATCTCATACCTCTTTCACTATTTAGATCTCCCAAACAAGCCTTTCTAAACCCTTCCCCCTGACTCTTCCTCCATTTCCCTTTTACTCTTTTCCGAAACCCCTCCTACTGCTATGAACTAAAAAAAATAATAATAAAACTCTCTAGACCCTTCTCTCTTCTATCCCTCTACCATTCCTTTCACAATCAAAATAACAGAGTAACATGTCCACCACTCAAATCAAAATAATTTGATATTTTCTTACACCAATTCACCACTAATTCTTTTTGGGTTCCAGAGTAGCCTGCTACTTGCCGAAAAGTACTACAACACCTCATCAGGGGAGCAAATGCTATATAAATGCAAACTCTTCCCTCCTCCATCCCTCCACTACCCTTTTTAACCTAAATAACACACTAACATGTCCAATGCTCAAATTAATTTCATATTTCCGTAGGCTAATTCACCACTGAGCCCTTTCTGGTTCTGGAGTAGCATGCTACTCGGCGGAAAAAGCACTTCAACGCCTTTTGAGGGGTAGAAAACGCTATATAAATGCAATTACAATACAGTACAATACCATATAGGCATTTTAAAATCTTGCAAGACTACTTCAAGACAATTAGGTGATTCAGGGCCTTATTCACAAATGCAAGCGTACACTTAGTTATTGTTATTTACTTTTTGAGTGCTACTCATTTTATATAAATTTCCCATTAGCTACTAAATTTACCTATAGTGATATTATAAATGTAGAAAGAAGATAATGCAAAAGAGGTGTCAACCAGGCACGATCAATGCTTCTTTACATTGAAACTGTGATTCATTGCAATTGTTAATCAACACATAATCAGCCGAACTAACATAAATATACGTGCGAAAGACAAACTGTTAAGAGTAAAAGAGCCTGTGGTGTGGGACATTCAAAGTCAAGGCAAAAAGATGTTGTTAATTTAAATTTGACCCAGAATTTGGAGTATGATGAAAATTGAGGAAGGTAAAAAAAAAAAAAAAGTGGAAGGTAAGTGATGGCTACGTGGTCACACCACTGCCTTTTTAGTTTCAGTGATTAATTTGCAAATAATTCAAAATCAAACGTAGAAATAATTCAAAACCAAACGTAATCACTGAAAACAACGCTTAGAAAAATGTTTACTGTTTTATGATTTCTTAGCCGAAAGAAATAGGCATGTAAAACGCAAAAGAAAATGCTTATAGATGGAACACAGTAGACTGGCATAGCTGAGGCCAAATAGAAGCAGAAGCACTGAAAAATAAAAAATGGAAGAGCGAGGGGAAAATGTGAGATAAAAAAACAGCAAGCACAAGAAAGGATGGTGGATGAATTTCATATTAAAAAAGTAAACAAGAGTGGAGCATAACCCGTCACTCATAAATGATGAAAAACAAACAATTGGAAAAATCGATATTTTACAACTACGATCATTTTTAGCGATAAACTCAAGAAACATTACATTTATTTACACACACGTCCTACCTATTTACCACAAAAACAAAACGAAATTATTGTACATTAGAACACACTTATTTAATGTGAACGATCGATATCAAATGAAAAGTAATACGTGTATAGCATATGCAGTTGAGAATAAATTTGAATACGATTTTTTACAATATTTTCATAGAAGTACTCCTTACCTGACAAAAGGCAGCAGACTGAGAAGCTAAACATTGCTTGGGGTCAGGACGTTTCATTTTTTATGCAGGGGCTTGAAATGAGCTACTAAAGACAGAGTAGGAGTGTGAAAGATATTTCTTTTATTGGGCCAATCACAGCTCAGATTTTTTCCGTTTTTTAATATTGCCAATTACTTTAGCAAGCAAATATAATGTGCATATTTCTCTTAGTGAGATCTATTTCTTTACAGCATCTGGAGACACCTCGTACTTCATTTCCCCAACGCGTTTGCTAATGCATTGCAAGATTTCATGTATTTACTTACTGAACATTTGTCATGGCCGGATCACATTTCAGAGATATTCTCAAGCCTATAAGATTACATCATTATCGATAAATCAGATTCATTTCTCCATAATAGCAGCTGGAGGAGTTACTTCCGAATATTTTTCGAATATGTGTATTTCATTATTTTACATAGATTCTTAATGCAGACACAGAACAGACCATTCGCACACACTACTTCAGTTAGATGCACTATAAATGTAAAACAGCAAACAGTAAGCAATCAGCTGTTTACATGTGATAATTGATTTGGATTTGATCAACTTTTCACATATTTGTTATTAATAATTATGTTGATGTGTACCCTACAAAACGACTGGTTAACAGATACCTGTGCACATACTGTCAGATCTCAGAAGTCACAGGGCCTGATTCACAAAGATAAACTTACACTTTTGTGCTGTGGTTAATTTGTAAAAAAAAATAAGTGCTGGGCCTCTCATCAGGAGAGGCTTGCACCAGTCATTTTCTCCTGTTAGCAAAGCCTAAAACTGAACGAACTACCCACCATCAAAGTGGGGAGGGAGTGTGGCATAATAGCCAGTGCTGCTGACTTCAATGCTGGGGAAGCAGGTTTGAGTCTCGGCTCAATATCCTGTGAGTCTAGGCAAATCTCTTAGGGGCATATTATCCGCCGTGCTTAGCGATACATTTTTTATCGCAGGCTATCTCTGGAATGTATCACTCTGGTAGCATGTTATTAACAAAGCGTTTCTCCAGAGCGATAGAAATTCCAGAGATAGCGAGGTTATCGCCGTTTTGCAGGGAACATCGCTGGTTTTCCAGTGATGATCCCTGGAAAACAGCAATAACCTTGCTGATATGACCCTGTGGTGGTACCAGCATAATCCACCCCCTATGTAAAGCATAGGTAAGTCTGAATTTTAGCAGACATTAGTTTTTGGCGAAAACCGCAGTTTTTGCCAAAATCTAAAGTGCGCTAAAATCCTGTGGGGTGCCTTGTAAATATCGTGTTGTGAACATCAGTGATTTTTGCAAGGTACTCCATCCGGGGAACGCCCAGTGACGCCCACTTTGCATCTCATTAGAGATGCAAAGAGAGGCGTTGGGAAAAAGGGTGGGATTATGCATGTTAGCACCGTCTTGTAAATAGGGCTATATTTTTATCCCTGCTTTTTTGGCTTTTTAAGCCAAAAAAGCAGCAATAAAGCCCTTGTAAATATGTCCCCAAATCTCCCTGTGCCTAACATAAATGAATGTGTCATTAAGTGGTACTCAAAAGCATCGTTGTTGATAATTAAGTGCTGGTGCTCAGCACCGGAAACCACCAGCTCAAATTAAGCACTACTTTTCTGTAAGTTTACAATTGTTTGGAAATCACAAAGGAATTTTATGAGTAATATCTTTACGACTGTGCAGGCTTCACACATAAAAAGACAGGACTTTCCTCTGCAGTCATAAAGCTAATATCCCTACAATACAAAGGTGTCTGTTTACCATTGTGAATCGGGCCCATTGGATACATTTCTTAAAAATTTCCTTTCAGACCGTACGTGAGGAGTAAAGGATGCATGGTCAGAAATAGCACCTGTACGTCTGTCAGTAACCGACAAAAGGATACCTAGCAGTTAGAACACACTTACTATTGCTTGACAGTTTACCACAACCATGTATGGTAACATAGTATTGAACCCCATATAAGTGGTGGGTAGTTGGCAGATCAATCTACTGCATATCTACAGAGTCAGAGAAGAGTTTGGGAATGGCCACAAACTTCTGAATGTGTTCTCCTTCACAAATCTGTGAGACAAGCCATGCCCCAATGTGACTGCTTCCCACCCTTTGCTTGGACTTTATTCCTTTGTAATTGCACTCAGTTGTGGACCACACTTGCAGTAGTAAATGCTTTTACAGTTGCTAGTTATTCTTTTGTGGCTGCCAGATAAGCATACATAGCTATCTAAATCAGGCACAGTAGGTTAATTTAGTTTAATTGTCCCTATCAGTGGGCACGTATTTGTGAGGTAGGGTGGTCATTATAAATTGGCATACAGAATTCATGAAAGTAATCAGTAGGGCAAGGAAAAATATTTTGCACAAAATTAATTTCTGAAAATCTAAAACTTTTCTCCAGTTCATGAAAAGTTAAAATTAATAAAAAAAAGAAATAGAAGATGTCAAATATTTCTAAGGACAGTGCTGAGCGATAATGCTTGCAATTGTGAATATAAATAAACTTGGCATGATCTAGATATGCCAATCTGTTCCTAAAAAACTAGCGTTTACATTTTGTTCAAACGCATAGCTTTTCGCTTATGCCGGAGAGCTGTTTTTCAGGAGAGACATATATATATATATTTAAGTAGCCTGCGAATGCCTTTCAATAGATAGCTGTTTGTTTCTTCACATTTATGGCTAATATCGAGACTATGCCTTGCTGTTTCTAGGAGTAAGTGGGAATGTTCACAAACAAGCACAGACATCTCGTAATTGATGGCATCTATAATTCATAAAAGATTTTCTTCCATTTATTCTCTTCAGCAGCCAAAAATGTGCATGTGCTACCAATAAAGGTTTCTTTCCTTCATTCACGTAGTGCGGGTGTATAACTTATTCAGACTCCTTACCTAACGAGTTATACTTCATTCCAAAAGGAGAGGGAGTGATGCTTTGGGGCATATTATCAAGGGGGTTTATCTCCGCTTTTTGGCTTTAAAAGCCAAGAAAGCGGAGATAGAATGATCTCCCTATTACCTAGCTGTCGCTAACACCAGCACAGCTAGTAGGAGATAGCGACCATCTTGGGCCCTGCTTTGCATGTCAGTGATATTTATCACTAATGACATGCAAAGTGGGCGTGCCATGATGTTAGCGACTGGAAACAGTCGCTAACATCGCTATCTCCTATTACCAACTTTTGGAGATATTCGCGCTAAGCGCGATTATCTCCAAAAGCTAACACCTGCCCTGAGCAGTTATTAGCCATGTTATCCAATGGGAGGTGGATAACATGGCTAAGAGCATTTGCTTGGTAATGCATGAATATCGCTGACTTTTCAGCGATATTCATGCATTTCGGCCGATTTTTATCGCTTAGGAGATAAACCTTGATAATATCAAGGCTCCTAAGCGATAAAAATCGTCGCTACACGGCGATAAAATTATTGCTGCTAAGCCAACCTTGCGATAATTATCGCTAGTCATTGGTAATATGCCCCTTTGTTCCTAAATATAGGCCAGATTATGAGTTTCTCATTAAAGTCCGTCCAATGTGTGTACCATGAAGGGGTTGGAATAACGAGTTGTTAGATATATAACGCATCTGATAATTATGAGATGCATTAAATAACTCAACCTTCATTGAGATCAAACCAGCTGAAATTTAATGAGGGAAAACCATAAGGTATTTACAATCTCATGCAGATTTTGGTGCGTCAAGCATCAATATCTACCTTGTTATTCCCCAACAACTCGTAAAAAGTAGATTTATCGCATTCGATAAATAACCGTACCTCGTGGTATCGCTATTTATCATGTGTGATATATACCACCTATACTTGCAATCAGGCCCTAAGACTTTAATTAGCTATTCATCTATGAAGGCCTATCGTGGAACTATGCTCTGTATCTACACATGAACTGTACAGCATCTACTCTACACTATTCAAATCATAATTATGTAGCAGGACAAGAAAAGGCAATTTATGCTGCAGGAAGTGGCACTTTATTTGACAGTATTACTTCAATATTTTGTCATTTTTACTCATGGTAATACTGGCCAAATATTTCACCTCAATGGTGCCAGTTATCCTACAAAATACAGAAAGAAGGAACTGAAAAATTACCAGTTAACCTATGCGAAGGGCCTTCCACTGCACGTACACATGTTACAACGCGTTTAGTAACTTTTGATCTGCTTCAGCAAGAAACAATTTTTTTTGTGATAAAATCTGCAGACTATGCAGCACATGATGAATTATGTGGCAATTGTGGCACATCCATAATATGCGAAAACAGCAGCTATTGCAGAATCGCATAAATCCATTGGCCCTGTGTATATCTCTGAGTCCAATATGCAGTTCATAAGACTGAAACCTACTGGATTTTGTTCAACTACTTGTTCTTCAAAGGTCCATACAACACACCATTGAGTTGATTATTAGTCACAACTAATGTATACAACAGGACAAAGAACTAAGACTATGACAAAACGCATCTTATTAAACTTAGTTGAAGGTATCAACACTATAAACTTACATCACGTTTGAAAGTGATATCTGTGAGTTTAGAGATATTACAAAACCTGTATATTTCCCTCTTCCTGTTGATCACAAGGAAATGTCCTACAGAAATTCAAGAAGGGTTTTAAACGTTTTTGGTGCAACTCAAACAAAATATCAATACAAGCCAAAGGTCATGAAACAGAGGGCACTATGGAACCAGATGGGCGTGAGGAGGAACGATGCACAAGTATAAGAAGAGAGATGGGTACCTGAAGTACCAAAGAAGACATGAGTGAGAGCAATGTCTGGGCACATGGAGGATGAGAGAGGGGACACAAACGAATGAAAGGTGGGTTAAGAGCACAGGATGAATGAGACACAGGGGCAAGGCAAAAGATGGATGAAAGTGTGTAGTTAGGGACAAGGTTTATGAGATAATGGAGTGCAGAGCCAATGGATGCTAAAGAGAACTGAAGCACGGGACGGATGAGTAAGAGGGACAAGATGTATGAGAAAGTTGAGCCAAATATCAGCTGAAAGAAAGAGGAGCCAGGGCAAAGAGTGTTTGAGGGCTGGAGCTAATAGAGAGAAGGAAGGAGAGAAGGGTCTGCTGCATAATGAATTAGAGAGTATACTGTGGCACAAGACTGATGACGCAATGTCCAGTCCCTTGAGATGGAGAAACAAGGTACACACAGGATGAGAGATGATGTGTTTCTTCAGAGTGAAGTGGGAGGGGAGGGAGGCACAAGCTGGATTAGTGAGAAGACCACAGCGCAAAACAGACGAGAGAAGAAACGTGGGCACATAAAAGGTATGAGAAGGACATAAAGGTACATGATCAGTGAGAGAGGTCATGAAAACACATGATGGGTGACTGTAGAGAACAAGACACATGATGAAATAGTGAAGGAGCCAAGGCAGAAGGCTGATGAAAGAGAGAACCAAGGCAGAGGAAGAATGTGAGAGCGAACTGGGGCACAGGATGAAGGACATAGAGGGACAAGGCAAAACTTAAGTAAGAGATGGCACCAAGTGACTATAAGAATGAGGGTTGGCATTAAGACAACTGAATAGTAGTGATGTGATGGTATGATTCTGTGCTTATTTTGCAGTTATATAGGGCTAAAGTTTACATAGTATCAGGAGAAATGTCAGTAGAGATGCTTATTTAGTTCAGAACACTATATAGACCTATGTATATCCAATAGCTCAGCTCTGAGTATACCGGTTGACCAATATTGATGTCAATTTCCCAGTTAACAGTTTTCTGTATTAACCAAAATATACAACTTTAAGAATTTCTAAGAAAAAACACAGTCATGGTGCGTGAGGGCAGTTCTCAATGTAGTCCCACTTCTGTTTTGAACTCAATGGTCAGAGGGGATGCTCCGAACATCGCCATTCACGCATGAAACAGTGGTGAGTGTGTAGTAAGTAGATCGACTCAAAGCTGATATTTGATTTGAAGTTTATTGAGATAACACAGGTGCTGTGCAGCAGCTGGCTCAAACGATGGATCAGGAGCCAACAGTAATTCATTTCAAACCAACACAATAAATAGAATGCTTGTGGCCAGAACATCATGGCACAAGCATTCTAAGCCCTGGATGGAGAACACTATATTATCCTCCTCCTCTTAACACATTAGAAAAATACAAAAGAGCAAAAAAATAATAATAACAATAATAACAAAAGAAAGACACAGCATAGATAGGGAACAACAATTTAGGATACTAACGATATCTGGCTGGAACAGAACGTTTACAGAAACTTCTCCGCAGACCCACGATGGCAGGAAAAGAAGAACCATCACCATGAACACAAGTAGGACTTTGATTTTTTTCAAAATTGTTGGAACTAGACGGGGAAATCTGACACAAACGTTCAGTGACTTTCACAATTCTAGATAAGTTCAACTAATTTTTCAAGTTGACTCTTACAGCATTACCACACACTTTGTCAACAGTAATAGGCTCAGAGAATTTTGATTTTCCTTTCTTCTCATAGGTAGGAATCTTAATACGTACAATGTCACCAACTTTGTTGAGAAAAAGATCTCTCCTTGAGTCAAAATATAATTTTTGTTGGCATTAAGCTTGTGAAACATTATATCTTACAATGTTGTCTACATTACTCACAGTATTCATTTTTACCCATCCTGACATCCATCCAGGACAAACTTATGAGCAAAGTTTCCTTCCCCGAAGAAGTTCAAAGGGGGACACCTTTGTGGAAGAATGGGGTGTAGTGCGATAAAACCATAATATGGATCTTACTGCATTTTGAACATTGCATTTTCCAGCTAAAGCCGATTGTACACAATTATTTATAACTCTGTTCATTCGCTCCACCAATCCGTTTGTTTGCAGATGATAGAGCGCACTTTTGGAATGTGTGATACCGCTTTGGTGCAAAAAACATTCAAATTCCTAGCTGACAAACTGTACTCTATTGTCGCTTATTATTGTAGAAGGAAAACCATCCCGCAAGAAAATATCTTTCAGAAAATCAATGACATTGCTGGAATTAGGTTCATTGATAAAACGAACCTCCGGCCACTTCGAATAATAGTCTATGGCCACAACTGCAAACCTGGCATTGGTAGGAAGAGTATTAAAAAGCCCAACCAAATCAATGCCAATTTTCTCCCAAGGTCTACCTGGTAACACAATAGGTTGAAGAGGTGGTGTACGTACTTTCATACTCGTCTCCGAATTGGAGCATATCACACTCCCCAACAAACATATCAACATCCCTATCCATTTGTGGCCACCAAAGGTGTTCAAGTAATCTTTTTTTAGTAAAGGTTTTACCTAAGTGACCTACATGTGCTCCTTGGATTAACCTAGATCTTAATGTCACCGGAGGAATCAATCTATCTCCACGCACAAGTAAACCATCCTTGATGGAAGTTCTTGTGAAACCTTTACAAAAGTTTGCAGAGAAAGATGAACATTCTTCTCTCTTGGCCAACCACTTCTCACACAATTAATGACTTCTCCAAGTAAAACATCTCTGGACAATTGATCTCTCCTCTCCGCTTCACTAACAGCACACATCTCATCTAAAACCACAGCAGCCACAAAACAATTTTCCTCATCATCATCATCATGTTCATTTTCACATTGCACAGGATGTCTAGAGAAATAATCTGCCCTAATGTTCTTATTCCCAGGAATGTAGGTAAAAGTTTGGTTGACAAACATGCAATCCTTGGTGTGTGTTCTTTCAATTTATCACCAGAAAGAATGGAAACAAGTGGGCTATGATCTGTGCATAATTTAAAATGTTTTCCTCAAACCTAAGGAGTAAATTTCCTTATGGCCCACCAACGTGCCAACAATTGTCTTTCAATCACTGAAAAATTCGATTCCAAACCACGCAACACTCTTGAGGCATATGCTAAAGTGTGCTCATCCCCTTTTATGTTTTGGGTGAGAACAGCACCTAATCCCACTCCGCTGGCATATACTGTGATAGTATACATAACATTGGGGTAGAACGGTTTGAGTATTATGGGACTGACAAGATGTTCCTTAATCCACTCAAAAACATCATTGCATTCTTTGTCCGATACAAAGGAACACTTTTCTTGAGCATATTAGAAAGTGGTTGTACTTTTGATGCATAATCTGGTGAAAATCGCGAGTAAAACTCACAAAACCCAATGAACGATTTGAGTCCTATTTTATCACAGGGAGCTGGACATTCCACAATGGCTTTAACAAGACCTGGTCTTGGTTCCACCCCATGTTCAGAAAGAACATGATCAAGATACTATACCTTCTGTACCTTGAAACTACATTTCTCCTTCTTCAAAACTACACCTGCATCACGTAAAGTCTCCAGCACACAAAAGACTGTCTCATCATGCGACTCACATGTTTCACTATGGACCAAAACGTCATCTTGAAAAATTACGACTCCTTTGATGTTTTAAAGTAAATTAGACATGATCCTCTGGAAGACTGCTGCTGCAGAGGCCAACCCAAATGGCATGCAACAGTATTGAAAAGTTCCAATGGGTGAAACAAAAGCAGTTAAGTGCCTGGACAATGGATCCAGAACCACTTGGTGATAGGCTGACGCCAAGTCTAATTTACTAAACCATTTTGAACCATTGATTAACGATAACACTTCAGATATTTTTGGGAGGGGATGTGAATCTATCCATATATTTTTATTGAGACTGCGCAAGTCTATACAGACACGAAGGTCACCATTTTTTTTTAACCACGACCAAAGGATTAAGCTAAAGAGATGACTCAATGGGTTCAATATCCCCTTTTCACAAAGACCCTTGAGTTCCAGTTCTAGTTGTTCTCTCACACTGAATGGAACGTTTCTGACTTTATGCTTAAGTGGTATAGCAATTTCTTTTACTTTGATAAAATGAGTAAAACCTCTGATCTGTCCAAGACTGTTCCTAAAAACTGAAGAAAACGTTCGCACAAAATATCCACAAAATCATCTGATCGAAGAATCAAAACTTGATCCTTCGAGCTAGGTCTAAGTATCATTTTGAAAAGACATTGATGGAATCATCCAATGATATTTAATGCCTTGATGGCCACATATACTTTACCAAAGATTTTCCTACCCCTAAATTCCTAGGTATCTTCAAAATATCCTGCTAGTTCAATTGTTCTTCCCTCATACTATACAGGAGATCTATATGGAGGTAGTAATGGACAAGAACCCCAAACTTCTATGAACTTTTCCTGAGTTATCATAATGATTCTTGCACCCGAATCAACAAGCAAGCATAAACTTTTTGTTCCAACTCCTATCTTCACATAAGGGGCAACACACTCGGAAGGTTCATTAGCATCCGCACTCATATCACCAACCACAACAACCATGTCCTTTAAATCGTACAGAATGTTATCAAAATCGTCACTTTTTGATTCGGACATTGAAACATTTGCAACAAAAAATGGCAATCCGGTAACCTGTTTAGAATCTTCATGAAAAGCAACATTTATTTTCCCATTTTGACAGACATCGAAATATGACCTTACTTACGCACATCCTGCAGGTTACATTTCTAGCTGGAGAGGGATGTCCCGACTTAAAATGGGGAAAGTTACCACACTTAAAACAAATATCCGTTGGTTTGAAAAACTTATTATCGTTACGATTAAAAGATGAATTTTTAGAATCCTTAGACCTTATGGCATTAACAGAATCTTCTTTGATAGATGTAGATGATGGCTTTTCACCTAGTTCTTTCACTGAAAATTTTGAAAGTTCGATGCTCTTTGCTATACAAATAGTCTCCTCAAGTGTTGGGTTACCTAAGGAAAGTAGATTTTGCTGTATACTCTTGTCAGTGCACTTACGAATATATTGATCCCTTATAAGTTGATCTCTAAATCCTTCAAATTGACATTCAGCACTTAAAACTCGTAATGTTGAAATAAAATCTTCAACTTTTTCACCAACCCTCTGTTCCCTCTTAAAAAATGTATGCCTCTCGACAACTAAACTGGGTTGGACGTCAAAAAGTAATTCCAATTTTGTAACAGTCTCAGCAAATTCATCAATCTCCTCTTCATCAACAGCACATACTAGAGGAGGTCAATGTTTGAAAATGGATCTCCCTTCAAATCCTAAAACATTTAATAAAAGACATTTTTTCCTCAGCTCCATAACGTGAACCTCCTATTGCACCAATGTAGATGATGAAAGCATCATAATATTTTTTCCATGAAATTGGTGGATCCCCTGGTGTTTCTAGAAAAGGTGGGGGTGGAGAAACAGACTGCATAATGAATAATGTAACTTTTCCTAAAATATTTATAAATTAGGAGTTGATAAAAATGATTACAAGTGTTAATACAATCTTTCACAAGAATATTTCCTTAAAAAAAACTATTTGAAAGATAAAACATCCAAAATGTGTCTAAACTAAAACAAAATTGAAAAAAAATAAAACATTTGTTTAGCACATAACTCCTTCCCAGGTTAAACTGTTAGATTGTACGTAGCACAGTATCACAACCAAAACCTATATTTGTTTAGAATTTGTGAATACAAGTACACCACTAACACAGTGAACTTGAGTTAAAAATTGTACGAATGTAGATGTGCATACTCAAAAGGAACAGAAAAGTAAAATTGTTGATGGATGGATTGATGTGCGTGTCATCGAAAACAAGCACACAAAGAAAATGTCCTTAATGAGTCAATGTTAGTGAACTGACTGTGGGACGCAGATAAATAAAGGTTCAGATGTGCGTGTCATCGTAAACAAGCTCTTTGAGATGAAAACCAATAGCTTGCATTCGGTAGCGCACATGTTAAATGAAAGAGTTAACTTCTTCATGAAACACACAGAACAATGTGGGTTAATCTCACCGTCGTATTATTCAAACTGAAGATGGTCTCACAGCTTCCAAACTCACTATTGCCTCCAGCCGTGTTAATTCCAAGTAGATAGACAATTTTTCCTTCCGAAATGACGCTTGTCAAATACTAAAAAGGATGCGTCAGTTCCCAAAATGGCTCTAGCTTGCTACTTTTCTTTTAGTAAAATGGCTTCCATGTTGTACGTGACGCAACGTCACTGGAAGCATGTAATGTAATTCAATGGACGTAACTTTACGTAGAACATCCAAGACGGCGTTAACCAAACAACTATAACGCCAACCTCAGTTAGTCTTGTGATGTAGACTATTTTAACGTGCTCTCTCTTTCGCTACTGCAAAAACAACATGCAAACAATACTTCATTATTTTGCTCAGGCGTTGGGACTCACGAAGTTCGAAGAGGAATATCCAAACAGACGAAACTTCTTTCCCGCGCCTTCAGCTGATGAGGTAAAATGTATCTTCCGATTCCTTGACCAGGATATCTTCTTCATACGGTGGGTTCTGCAGACACCTGTGATCGTCGTCACGTAAAATGTAGTAAGTAGATTAACTCAAAGCTGATATTTGATTTGAAGTTTATTGAGATAACACAGGTGCTGTGCAGCAGCCAGCTCAAACGAGGGATCAGGAGCCAATAGTAATTTGTTTCAAACCAACACTCTAAATGGAAAGGGGCGACCATTCGGTCCCCCCGAACGTATGGTGGAGTACCACGATCCCCCCGGGAAGCCATCTTGGGCGGGAGGCGAGTCTCGGCTGGTATGCCCGAAGCGGCGTAGCCGGGGCGCGCCTTTTCCCGCCCTGGAGTGGGTGGTCCTAGACACTGACGCGACCGACCACGCCCTCGGAGGCAGGCGGGGGCGGGTTTACGCCCGCCCTGAAGACGGATAAAAGGAGCAACAAGCCAAGAAAGCATCCTCTTGTTCCTGTGCTCTGAAGCTGCACCTCCTCGCTGCACGTGAGCTCGAGACGGAACGAAGAGCAATTTTGAGCGTTGTAATCTTTCTTTTTGTCTTACAGAGATTCCGTCTGAGAATGCCCAAGAAAGTCGGAAAGCGGGTCAGCACTGATCAGATGCTCCGCATGCTCATGAAGGAAGTAGCCGATTTGAAGAAGCAGATGGCGGCTAAGGACGGGGAGGGAGGACCGAAACGGCCTTTGCCGGGAGCAGTCCCGGGTGGGAGAGGCAAGAGGTCCAGAAGAGGGGCACTCGGGGGGGAGACCCCGGTCCCCGAGAGCCCACGTGAGGAGCCAACCCCGGTGCCGAGAGAGGGAAATCCGATCCCCGTGGTGGTCACCCCCGTGAGCGGGGAAGATATGCCGCCCGAGTTAGCGGCACAATTGGCAGCGTGGTTGGGAAAGGATAACGAGGGCACCACGGCTGACGACGCCAGGGCAGTGATGAGGAAAATGCGGGAAGCTAGGGAGGCTGCGAAGGCATCGTCTCCTGTTACCCCGCCAGTTCCATCGGGGGAAAATGCGTCTGGTTCAGGTAAGCGGCCATTGCCGATCGCGGGGGAAGGGTCTGTACCTTCGCGGAGGGAAAAAGTGGCTCAGCATGTCCCAATGGAAATTAAGGAGAAGATTTGGGCGAATAAGTATGTGAACATTTTTTCCTTGCTTACCGATCATTATGAGATGGAGCATGTTAAGAGCCAAAAGGAGCTCATGCATCCGAGTGTTTGGCGCGCAAAAATGGCCGCCTTCAAGATTGACGAAAACATTGGTACTTGGGGCAGAGCGTGGGGCATTTTTACCTCCATTATGGGCGAGCGCAGGCCCGAGTTGCTGACCGAGTTGCCTATTTATCAATCACGTATCATGGAGTATTCCGGGGCATATGGGGGCAATCAGTGGTTTTGCTATGACAACCTGTTCAGGAAAGCTAAAGAACACGACCCAATGTTGACCTGGGATTGTTATGACTCCGTGTCTTGGCAAAAGATGGAGAGTACAGGAATGTTGAAAGTACCATTGTTAGGGAGTAACGGGGGTGAATCTTCCCGCCAATACTCGGGGACGCCCTTTCGGACAGGTACAGGTAACGAGTACCACTCGAAGCAGAATGGCAACACAGGCAAAAGGGGGATTTGTTGGAATTTCAACAGAGGGAAATGTACGAGGCCCCAGGGGTCATGCAAATTCAGACATGAGTGTGGGGGGTGTGGGCAGCCATCCCATCCTGAGTCCATGTGCAGAGCCAAAACGGGTGATAACGGTGGTAAGGGAGGCGCCAAACAGGTCTGATATAGTCCGAGGGGCGCCTTTACCTACCCCGATTGATACCATGGCAATGATTCCTTGGCTCAACGAATACCCGGATCATGCTTCCGCTGGGGTGTTGCGGAACGGGTTTTCATATGGTTTCCGCATCCCAGTGGGGGATTTTCAGGGTGTAGCACAATGTAAGAATCAACTGTCGGTCTTGCAGCATACGGCGGTGGTACAGGTGAAGATTGGGAAAGAGGTGACTCGAGGCCGTGTCGCCGGCCCATTTGATTTGCCACCGGTTGCTAACTTTGTTTGTTCCCCTTTAGGGGTGGTCCCCAAGAAGGACCCGGGTGAGTTTCGGCTGATACATAACTTATCAGCCCCACGTGGTCTTTCCGTGAATGATGCGATAGACCCGGAAGTATGTTCGGTGCGGTACGCATCTTTCGATGAGGCCGTCGCCATGTTGAATCGCCTGGGGCCCGGGGCGCTGATGGCAAAATCAGACATCGAGTCAGCGTTCCGGTTGCTCCCGGTACACCCAGACGATCAGCGTCTCCTTGGTTTCATGTTTCAGGGTCGCTATTACATGGATAGATGTATGCCAATGGGATGCTCTATATCTTGTGCCTATTTTGAAAAGTTCAGTTGTTTTTTGCAATGGGTCTTCACAAGGAAGACGGGTTTTCAACATGTTATGCATTATCTCGATGACTTTCTGTTCCTGGGGGCAGCCAGGGATCCAGAATGTGGACAGGCTTTAAATGAATTTTGTGTCTTAATGAACTATTTTGGTGTGCCATTGGCGCCAGGAAAGACTGTGGGCCCCTCGACTTGCCTCGAGTTTCTGGGGATCGAGCTCGACTCGGAGGAAGGTTGTTTTCAATTACCGAGAGAAAAAGTGTTAAAATTCAGGGCATCCCTCGAAATGTGTATTAATGAGACTAAGGTAAAACTGCATCAATTGCAACAAATGGTGGGCCAGTTGAATTTTGCCCTGAGAGTAATGCCGATGGCCCGCCCCTTTTCCCGCTCGATTGCTCAAGCCATGGTCGGCCTGAAGGAGGGCCATCACCGCACGAGGCTCTTGGCTGAGGTTCGCCAGGACATGCGCATTTGGTTGGCATTTCTGGCGGATTTCAATGGTCGAATTGTCTGGAACAAACCAGCGGTGTCCTCCGATGAGCTGGGGCTGTGGACCGATTCGGCAGGGAGTATTGGTTTTGGGGCCATATTTGGCACACAATGGTCGGCCCAAAGATGGCCGTCATGGTGGCACGAGGACGGGCTGACGAGTAACATTGCTTTTCTCGAACTTTTCCCTATTTTGGTGGCCCTGAAAACTTGGCCTGAGGGGTTTCGTGATCACTCTGTGGTGTTCTGGTCTGATAACATGACCGTGGTTGAGTGTATCAATAGTCAGGCAGCACGATGCAAATGGATTCTGAGACTGCTCAAAGAAATTGTGTTATTGTGTATGCAATTGAATGTGCTATTTAAGGCAAGACATGTGCCGGGGGTAATGAACCAAGCGGCTGATGCGCTTTCTCGTTTCCGTATGCAGGCCTTCTGGGGTTTTCTGCCCACAGCGGACCCGGTGGCGGCACCCTTTCCCGAAGCTCTCTGGTCTCTCGGTGCCCCGAACTACAAAACCTCGTGGGAGAGAGTTTAGCACCCAGGACGAGGAAGGCATATGAAGGGGCGTTCCGTTCCTATTGGGCCTTTTTGGGGGCTGCTAGGGGGGAGCTTTGGGGCCAGGAAGAGTTTGTAGTAAAATTTCGGCTGTTTTTACATCAGGCAGGCAAATCAGTAGCTACGGCCCAGAGGCATCGGGCCGCCATTTCCTTTATGGCAAGGGCTCATGGGATCCAGGACCCAACAGCGTCTTTCGTGGTGCAAAAAGCGCTACGTGGGTGGCAACGCCTTGATGGTCGAAGAACAGATGTGAGGCACCCGATAGGTCTGGACAGGTTGGCCCTGTTATTATCCGTACTCCCTGCAACATGTTCATCGCAGTATGAAACAGTGTTATTCCGAGCCGCTTTTGCGCTGGCATTCCATGGGGCTATGCGGGTAAGCGAACTAGTGGCGAAGAACAAGCAGGATACGATGGGGGGACTGTGCCGAGAGCACATTCAGGTCAAAGGGGAGACGATATCTGTCTCGTTTGTCAAGTCCAAAACCGATCAGTGTGCGGTTGGGGACTGCATAGTCATACAGAGGATTCCCGGGTCTTCCATGTGCCCGGTTCTTTGCGTGCAGGAATATTTAGCACTGAGGGTGGCATCATGGGGGGGGACCTTGTTGAGACACGCTGATACCACCCCACTGACGAGGTTTCAGTTCCAGCGGGTGCTTGCGATGTCGATTTCGGCCGCGGGCTTGAACCCCGGCGAGTTTGGGACCCATTCCTTTCGGATAGGGGCTGCCACAGAGGCTACAGCCAGGGGTCTGAGTGTAGAAGAGGTAAAACGTGTGGGGCGTTGGTCCTCAAACTGTTATAAAAGGTATGTGCGGTTGCACATGTTGTGAAGCTGTAATGATGTACTCACGCTTCTTGTTTTTGTTTGGTTTTCAGTTGCGCAAGCCTACGAGGCGGGGCGGACTGTGCAGTCGACCCGACACCTGGGGACCAGCGGTCAGACATCACCGGCTGTGAAAAAGGAGGTGTGGGTCGTGGGCCACTCATACGTGAGGCGTGCCGCGGACGTATTCAAAGCAGGTGACATGATTCACGTGGCTGGGGAATACGGATACAGTGTGTCCTTCTACGGAAAGGGCGGGCTCTGTATTGACCAGTTTCAATCCTTTTTCGAGGGTTTGTTAGGGCGGACAAGGTCACCGCCGTCTATAATCATAGTTCATCTTGGGGGCAACGATTTGGTGGCCACTGGTAGACGACTTCTTCTTGAGGCAATGCTTTCCACAGTAAGTTGGTTGGCAAGAAGAGTTCCAGGGTGCACAATTGCATGGTCCCATATGATCCCACGAAAAGTGTGGCGGGGGGCTATTTCGGTTTCTGCTCTGAATCATTCAGTGAGGAAAATAAATAACAAAGTGAGTAGATTGTTTCGTTCAAGTACACTGCATTCTGTTTCGCATGGTTGTATCAAAGGGGACAGTATGTATTTGGGGGATGGTGTTCATCTGTCCCGGGTGGGGAATGAGCTACTCATAGGAGGCCTCATAGCTTGGTTAAAGAGTTTAAAACATGACCTTTAGGCAGGAGTTGTTGTGGGGGGTCCGGATAGCCGGTCAACTATCCGGCCTGTGGCGGTAAGGTCATGATCGGTGAGCAGTAATTGGAAGATCCCTATGGGGGGGGCGTCACCCATTACGGATGGGAGCGCACGGGGGAGGTGGCCATTGGCCCCTCAACGGGGAGGCAGTCCCGTCTAAGGATAGGCCGCCGGAAGGAAAGGAAAGGTGGTCAAGGCCCCTTCCTGGATAGGAGGGGCTACGGGCCCTCCTGGGGAATTTCCTGGGGCCAGGACATCTGCGACGGCAGATGTGTAAGTTGTGTGGGGTTCGGGAGGGGGTTTACGCTACCTTTTAGACACCTCACACGAGTCCTCGGACGACCGTTAAATGGCGTCGAGTTCATTGGGGCCCCCGTCAAGTCCAAGGGAAATTGGTAAGATGCACTTGAGGTACGCCTCTGTGCGGTTGGTCCCCTCACAAGTGAGGGTGGTATTTCTGGTTTAGGGATCTGACACCGGTTATGACCTTGCCGTTGGCCCTTAACGTTAGGATGTACAATTTCAAGTCAAATGTTTTTGTAGGATGTTAGTTCGGCTAGGAGAACCTTTGTATTAGAGATCTGTTAAGGTTAGCCAAACATCGTAATGTGGAAATGAAATTGTACATAATATGAAACTGTTATTTTAATGTTTTGATTTTGTTTCATATTTTAATAAATACGGCCGGGAGGGTCACTCCCTCCCGCCTTCCAAAAGTTCAGAACCGTTTCCGGTTTCCCATCCTTGGGGATTGTGTTGAGAGGGGGTGGCGGGTATCTAAGCCATATGGAAAGGGGCGACCATTCGGTCCCCCCAAACGTATGGTGGAGTACCACGATCCCCCCGGGAACCCATCTTGGGCGGGAGGCGAGTCTCGGCTGGTATGCCCGAAGCGGCGTAGCCGGGGCGCGCCTTTTCCCGCCCTGGAGTGGGTGGTCCTAGACACTGACGCGACCGACCACGCCCTCGGAGGCAGGCGGGGGCGGGTTTACGCCCGCCCTGAAGACGGATAAAAGGAGCAACAAGCCAAGAAAGCATCCTCTTGTTCCTGTGCTCTGAAGCTGCACCTCCTCGCTGCACGTGAGCTCGAGACGGAACGAAGAGCAATTTTGACCCACCCACCAGCCCCTGAGGACAGCTAGTTGTTTTGAATAAAGTTTTGATGTGGTAACTCTATTTCTTGCAGGTTGTGATAATTGTCGTAATAATTTTGAATATGCAATAAAGATGGTCACTTTCAGTATGTTTTTCAAATAAAGTGTTTTGCATTAATGTTGATCAGTAATCATGCTTGTAGTAAGTCATAATTGGTTTTTTTTTAGTAATTTAGGTAGATTTGTCGTATTTATTGTCGGGCGGTAAGGTCATGATCGGTGAGCAGTAATTGGAAGATCCCTATGGGGGGGCGTCACCCATTACGGATGGGAGCGCTCGGGGGAGGTGGCCATTGGCCCCTCAACGGGGAGGCGGTCCCGTCTAAGGATAGGCCGCCGGAAGGAAAGGAAAGGTGGTCAAGGCCCCTTCCTGGATAGGAGGGGCTACGGGCCCTCCTGGGGAATTTCCTGGGGCCAGGACATCTGCGACGGCAGATGTGTAAGTTGTGTGGGGTTCGGGAGGGGGTTTACGCTACCTTTTAGACACCTCACACGAGTCCTCGGACGACCGTTAAATGGCGTCGAGTTCATTGGGGCCCCCGTCAAGTCCAAGGGAAATTGGTAAGATGCACTTGAGGTACGCCTCTGTGCGGTTGGTCCCCTCACAAGTGAGGGTGGTATTTCTGGTTTAGGGATCTGACACCGGTTATGACCTTGCCGTTGGCCCTTAACGTTAGGATGTACAATTTCAAGTCAAATGTTTTTGTAGGATGTTAGTTCGGCTAGGAGAACCTTTGTATTAGAGATCTGTTAAGGTTAGCCAAACATCGTAATGTGGAAATGAAATTGTACATAATATGAAACTGTTATTTTAATGTTTTGATTTTGTTTCATATTTTAATAAATACGGCCGGGAGGGTCACTCCCTCCCGCCTTCCAAAAGTTCAGAACCGTTTCCGGTTTCCCATCCTTGGGGATTGTGTTGAGAGGGGGTGGCGGGTATCTCAGCCATATAGAATTCTTGTGGCCAGAACATCATGGCACAAGCATTCTAAGCCCCCCTGGATGGAGAACACTACAGAGTGCTTAATGTATATTCCTTTCTCTTCCACCTGTGTCCATTTAAGCTTCCATGGTGCATACATGTATCTCTTTCTTTTGTGCCTTGGTCCTGTTTAGTGATCAAACACTACAAGAATGTTGTTCCAACAATGGCCCTAATTTTAAAGAATAATATACATCTATTTACTTCAAATCCAGTGACAGAAATATAATCAACATATTCTCATTTCATTTCTTACTTTATTGTAATTTTTTATATATTTCCTTGTTATTCAGTAAAAAACATCTTGTCACAAATACACTTTTTATAAATATTTTTTTCTCTCAAAAGGCAAGATTTTTAGCAAGTGCAAGCAAGTATCACAAGATAATTATAAATACACATAGTTCAAAAATTGAAAAAACCACCTGATATCATATACACACACTCATAATCCTCACACCCTCACATCCAAAACTTCTTTTTTTTTTTGATGGCGAAAACCGGAGACAGAGGGGAGTGAACTGCACGAAGTTAAGACGTGCCGATGGCCGGATGGAATGATCGAGCCGCTACATTATCTTACTTCACTCCCCTGGGAACTATTTGATACGGACAATTAACTTACACGAGTTAAATAACTCAGTTTGCAGAAATAACCGTCTAGCAATTCCTTTTCGTATCAAGAAGTGCGGCAGATATTAGCTGTCCAGTAGCCAGCCATATATAGAGAAGATCACACGTATACCACTAGAAGAAAAAAATTGCTCCATCTTTCAAAATCACCTACGTGATACCAATAATTGGTGCCCTATATATACCCTGTCTCTCCAATTCGTCTATCCCTGATGACATTAGGACTCAAGAAATAGGAATCAAGACAATATTATTTTTAGTGTCCCCTGATATCTCGAAGGAATCTGTAAGAAGAGGGTCCTGAGGAAGGTGGCCTAGAGCCGCCGAAACACGCGTCGACCTGGTGCATGGGTCTCAGAAATTCTTTTGAGACGCTAACATTGGCGTTTAGATCATGCCAACTTAGACTCAGTTCTTTCCCTTTTTTCCTTTATTGGTGTGGTGTGAATGAAGTTTTGGAAGTGAGGGTGTGAGGATTATGAGTGTGTGTATATGATATCAGGTGGTTTTTTCAATTTTAGAACTATGTGTATTTATAATTATCTTGTGATACTTGCTTGTACTTGCTAAAAATCTTGCCTTTTGAGAGAAAAAAATATTTATAAAAAGTGTATTTGTGACAAGATGTTTTTTACTGAATAACAAGGAAATATATAAAAAATGATAATAAAGTAAGAAATGAAATGAGAATATGTTGATTATATTTCTGTCACTGGATTTGAAGTAAATAGATGTATATTATTCTTTAAAATTAGGGCCATTGTTGGAACAACCTTCTTGTAGTGTTTGGTTTGCCTTCCCCTCTGTTCCGTGGCCACGACTTAACTTTTTTGAGGGGGTCCCATCTTACATGCTGCCCTGTTTAGTGATCACCCATGTCTCTTATAGGAATTTAGAAAGTTTCAAAGTACAGTGTTTTTTCTACGTATGTATTTAGTTATTTATTTAATTATTTATTGATGAATGTGTTTATCTATTTTTTACTCAAATATTTATCCAATTGATTGATTGATTCTGCTATTTCTGAAGTATCCCAAGGTGCCCTGGGGCTGGTCAAAGATCGACTGGAATCAGAATTCTAACAAGAGATTTTATGGTTCAGGAATTTCGAGATGGTTATCCATGAAGTGTATTGGGAGTGGTAACCTGTTTTATAGAGAGTAATGGTGCTTTCTGGGTTAATGATGTGGTGAAAAAAATCCAATATGGTGGCATATTACCTAGTGGTCATCATATCAGAGTGCAACACATGTTCATCATCAATCAGAGTTTTGTAGAGCGCACTGATCGCCCGAGGGGTATTCAGGCACTAGCATGAGGATGTCTAATCAAATAGTCAGGTATTGAGTTTGCTCCTGAACTTGGACAGGAATGTTGATGTTTGGAGGTGGATGGGGAGGTTGTTCCAGGCTGCGAGGTGGGAGAAGGAGCGACCTCCGGTTTGGGTGCGATGGATTTGTGGAATGGTGGTGAGGGCAAGGGCAGCAGACTGCAGGTGTCTGGTGAACTGGTGGAAAGTCAGGTGGTTGTTCAGGTATTCTGGTCCTGCATTGTGGAGGTTTCTGTAGGCGTGTATGAGCAGTTTGAAGTGGCATCTCTTCTTGTGGGGGAGACAGTGCAGGCTACAGGGGTGGGGTTGATGTGGGCTCCTCTGAGAAGGTCTAGGATGATTCTTGCTACTGCATACTGGGTGGTTTGGAGGCGATTAAGGAAGAGAGGGTGGCTCGAGCATTGCGGGCATTCCCATAGTCGTGTCAACTGGTGACGAGGGCATGGGTGACGGCTCTCCTGGTGTTGATAGGGATCCATCTGAAGACCGTCCGGAGTACTCTGAGGGTGTTGAGTCAGGTGGAGGCAGTAGTGTTGACCTGTCGTCTCATAGAGAGTTTGCTGTCGATGAAGATTCCAAGGTTCCTGGTGTGGGTGGTGGGGATGGGTGAAGGTCTGAGGACCACCAGGAGTCATCCCATGGTGATGGGGGTCTTCCAAAGAGGAGAACTCTGATTTTGTTGGTGTTGAGCTAGAGGCAGTTGGGTATTTCAGTCATGGCATTTTTAAATCAAAAGCCGTGGCTGTCCTCTGTGACCATGATGGTCAGGGCACCATCATTCATGGGAGGTGAAAAGGAAAGGGGTGGGAAGGAATGATCAGTTCAGCCAAATGTTGGCTGTTGCATATTAAAATGGGTTTAAAGTTTATTTTTGAGAGGGATTACTGTTCAGACTCGGGCAGGGGTTCCTTTTGTTCTTAGTGCTGAAGCCAAGGCAGTTACGTCAGCTTAGGAGTGTGACCTTACACTTCTGTTGAGTTTGCCTGCACTGAGGTGCTGACTGCGTTGACGTGGGGCGAGCTAACAGAGCACATGTGGAAAAAAAGAGAGCTATGGGGAAAGTAGGGAGGCAGAGTCATGGTTGGGATGTGTAGCCTCTGTGGGCTGGTTATGGTTGCTGGGATCCTCCCATTATTATTGTTTATTATTGGTTAGATTTGCAAGAGTCTTTGGTACGTCGTCTTTTGATCTATACACTGGCTAATATAGTCTCGATAGTGAGTGCTTTGAGCAGAATGTGTGAGCACTGTTTATGTGACTGCAGTTTTTTTCATCCATAGCATGGGGTTTACACAGAACATTAGCATATATTTGCCATTCAGCCCTCTTTTATTCTGTTGCATGGCAGACTCTCTTTCCTTTAATTGACTTCAGCACAGAACATGACACCAGGGGTCACAGTGCTCGATGACTTGCAGCAGTTTAAAAACCAGTGTCACACCTGGAGCCCTGCTCCATGCTGCAGTCAGTTAGGAGAGAAGAGAGCTTGCAATGCGGGTATTGATGTGTTCAACAGTGTGAAAGCATGTGCTTGTGTGTGTGTGTAAGTCTGTCTCACCCTGCACGTATGACTGTTGATGGATGGATTGTTTGACCTGAGAAGAGAGCCTAACTAAAGGATCCCCAAATGCAGTTAAACATTACAAAACTGAAAGTACATTCCTACTTCAAATTAGGGCAATCTGCAGGACAATCAACTGTAGACTAAATCATCCAGCCCCATATATGACCTTCCCAGAACTTGCATTAGAAAAAGATGTCACGTCTAGACTACGCTTGACAGGGTGCAGAGAGAGAATATCTATTAAAAAATATTGACGGACAAATATCGATTCGCAAATGTCGTGAGTCAGAAATATTGACATACAGATTCCCGTGGTCAAGAATATCGATTTTCGGTAAGTAATATTGATGTTAAAAATAGCGAAGTGCTTAATATTGTTTGCATAAATATAGCTGTTAAAAATGTTGTTTGTTTATTAATGTTATGTATTTTAGTATTTATTTCATATGTATGTGTTGTTTGGTTTTTTGTATAAGAATTGTTTCTATTTTTAATATATGTGTTAAATTTTTAGTAGCTATTCATTTATTTTTATTTGAATTTTACGTTTTTAGTTCCGTAGCGGGTTGTTGGTTTATAGGGGAATAGGATGTGAAGTACTTTAATTATATTTCATGCATTGATTATTTATTAATATTTGTTAAACTGAGATGTTATACTAATAAAGTAATGTATTATTCCTTAATTAATAATTGGTTGTTAACCAATTTAAATTAACTAATTTGTAATTAATTATGGTAATTGTGTAATTAATTGTAGGTGTGTGTTGTGGTGTTTATAGGTGTGAAGGGTGGGAAGTAATATACTTTTAAATGGTGTACTAATAATTGGATGTTAATTATTTTTAAATAATGAATTGGTATTTCATTATAATATTATTGTGTAATTAATTTTTGGTGTTTGTTTTGGTGTTTATAGGAGTAAAGGGTGGGAAGTATTTTGTATTTAATTGATTCATATATAGTTGGTAAGTAATGTTAATTATTTGATATGTATTTTGGGTATTGTTAATTTTTTTGTCTGTTAATTTTTACTTTTGAAGAGGTAAATGGTGGGTATTAAACACATTTTAATTACTTCATTATTAGTTGTTAATAGTAAATATGTTTTAAGTGTGTTTTATTATTTTAGAGCTTAAATTATGTGTGTGTTGTGGATATCATAGTGTTAAAGTGTGTGTAGTCAATTAATGTTTATTTGTTTTTTTATTAAGAATATTTTTTAAATTAATTATTAATTATGTAAATTTTGGAAAATGAAATTAGAAATGTTGAAGTGTTTTGGTATTGGTGTGGTGCTATAGGGTAGGAAATACAAGAAATATATTCATGTATTAATTAATGTATTTGTTTGTAAATATCTTCCAGTTTAAAATAATTTTATTTTATAAATGTATTTATCATTTTATATGATATATTATTTTAGGTTTTTATATGTAATTTATATTATATTATTTCTAACTTTATATATTTATTATATTTGATTTTTCATTATAAGTTTTTTTAATGATTTGTTATAATTTGTAATGTTTTTTAGTTTTTGTTTTAACTTTTTTTTTGGGAATCGTAATTTTTGTCTTTTTGCTATCCAACAATTTCCCTACTGTTGCACTCACTGGAGTGGGAATAGTAATTTTTTCCCCTCCGCTATCCAACACTTTCCCTACTGTTGCACTGTTTGGAGTGGGAATAGTAATTTTTACCCCTCTGCTATCTGACACTTTCCCTACTGTTGCCCTTACTGGAGTGGAAATAGTAATTTTTGCCCATCCGCTAACCAACACTTTCTCTACTGTTGCACTGTTTGGAGTGGGAATAGTAATTGTTACCCCTCCGCTTTCCAACACTTTCCCTACCATTGCACTCTTTGGAGTGGGAATAGTAATTTTTTACTCCTCTGCTATCCAATACTTTCCCTACTGTTGCTCTCACTGGAGTGGCAATAGTAATTTTTACCCCTCTGCTATCTGACACTTTCATTACTGTTGCACTTACTGCCGTCGTAATAGTACTTTTTTCCTATCCGCTATCCAACACTTTCTCTACTGTTGCAGAGTTTGAAGTGGGAATAGTAATTGTTACCCCTCCGCTATCCAACACTTTCCCTACCATTGCACTCTTTGGTGGTGGAATAGTAATTTTTACTCCTCCACTATCCAATACTTTCCCTACTGTTGCTCTCACTGGAGTGGGAACAGTAATTTTTACCCTTCTGTTATCCAACACTTTTCCTACTTTTGCACTGTTTGGAGTTGGAAGAGTAATTCGTACCCCTCCACTATGCAACGCTTTCCCTACCGTTGCACTCTTTGGAGTGGGAATAGTCATTTTTACTCCTCCGCTATCCAATACCTTCCCTACTATAGTATTCTTTGGAGTGGGAATAGTAATTTTTTTCTCTCAGCTATCCATCACTTTCCATACCATTGCACTCTTTGGTGTGGGAATAGTAATTTTTACTCCTCCACTATCCAATACTTTCCCAACTGTTGCTCTCACTGGAGTGGGAACAGTAATTTTTACCCTTCAGCTATCCAACACTTTTCCTACTTATGCACTGTTTGGAGTGGGAATAGTCATTGTTACCCCTCAGCTATCCAACACTTTCCCTACCATTGCACTCTTTGGAGTGGGAATAGTATTTTTTTACTTGTCTGCTATCCAATACTTTCCCTACTGTTGCTCTCACTGGAGTGGCAAGAGTAATTTTTACCCTCTGCTATCTGACACTTTCCCTACTGTTGCATTTACTGGAGTGGGAATAGTAATTTTTGCCCATCCGCTATCCAACACTTTCTCTACCATTGCACTCTTTGGAGTGGGAATAGTAATTTTGTACTCCTCCACTATCCAATACTTTCCCTACTGTTGCTCTCACTGCAGTGGTAATAGTAATTTTTTCCTATCCGCTATCCAACACTTTCTCTACTGTTGCAGTGTTTGAAGTGGGAATAGTCATTTTGTACTCCTCCGCTATCCAATGCTTTCCCTACTGTAGCATTCTTTGGAGTGGGAAAAGTAATTTTTTTCTCTCAGCTATCCATCACTTTCCCTACCATTGCACTCTTTGGTGTGAGAATAGTAATTTTTACTCCTCCACTATCCAATACTTTCCCTACTGTTACTCTCACTGGAGTGGGAACAGTAATTTTTACCCTTCAGCTATCCAACACTTTTCCTACTTATGCACTGTTTGGAGTGGGAATAGTCATTGTTACCCCTCAGCTATCCAACACTTTCCCTATAGTTGCACTCTTTGGAGTGGGAATAGTAATTTTTACTCCTCCGCTAACCAATACTTTCCCTACTGTAGTATTCTTTGGAGTGGAAAGTCATTTTTTTCTCTCAGCTATCCATCACTTTCCCTACTGTTGCTCTCACTGGAGTGAGAATAGTAATTTTGACCCATCCGCTATCTAACAGTTTCTCTATTGTTTGTCTTAAATTATTATAGATTTTTTAAATGTTTTAAATTATTGATATGTATATATTTTATATATAATTTTTAAGTTTTAAAATAAATTAAAGATAATTGTTTATTAATTATTGTTAAGTAAATAAATATATATATATATATATGTATAAATTATTGTTTGTGTGTATTTTCGTTAAGTTTATTTGTTCTATTTTGTTCATATGTATATTACATGTAATTTATTTTGTTAAAATTAATATTAATATTTAAAATATTTAATATATATATTATTTTATTTTATATATACATATTTAAATCGATATTTTTTTATATCTATATTGTTACATCTATATTTTTGAACTTCGCTGTGTTGGTGTGGTAGTCGTTATTTTTGTATTCTATTTATTTTTTCGATATTTTTAACAACAATGTTTTTGATATTGATATTCTATCAGTAAACCGCTTGACAGCTGTCAGATGCTCTGACTCTACACAATGTGCCAGCCATGATCAGCATTAACTGGAAGCCACAACCACCAAAGGCACAAGAGACCCTTGTATTACATCCATGCGTACACACTTGTGCATTACACCCATCAGTGGATGCCGAATCACCAAAACATAAGTGACACCAAATAGACAAAAGGATAGCAGGGACATGGAAAAGTGTGCAAGGAAATGGGAAGAGGATGTGGCCTAACGGCTAGAGCGGATGAAAGCTAGAATTTTCTGCCACTTTCCACAAAGGCCTGTTAGTCACTCACACACTTACGTAATGTGCACCTGAATCAGGCTTCTAATATGTCTAAAGTAATGTATAGCCCCTAGCATTTGGGGAATTATTGCATGAGGCCCCTAGCATTTGGTGAATTAATGTATGAGGCTAAATGTTTTCCATTTTTTATTCACTGGTTTAATATAGTGATGATAATTTGCCTTCCCACCGTGTTAACACCTTGCGTGCGGCGCCGATTTCCCCCCGTTGCTGCACATTCCATTCCTGGTGGTGGTCGTGACGGAACCATTCCGTCATCCGCACAGCTCAACCGTGAGGCATGACGGAATGGTTCTGTCACAAGCATTGAAGGGGTTAAACAACTAGCTTATGGATATAGACTAATGTAGCCACTCATAAAGCTACTCTGTCTACATTTGCTTGCCTAGTGAATGCAAAATAATGCACTTCTGCATCTATCTATTTGACTAGCGCATTTAGTGTTACAAATCAATGAAGTGCCACAAAAACAAAAATCATTTATTGGCAGCTGTCTAAAATTAATTGCTATCTGCTCTGCACCATCATGGCTTCGTGTCATAGTTTCATTTACTTATTTTTATTTATTTTATTTATAGAGTTTTGTATAGCGCGGACAAGACCCGTGGGTATCAGAGCGCTTCACATGTAGGATAAGTTACAGACATTATGGAGGCAATTGTATCAACAGACATACATGAGTGTAAGGTCTAAGGCGGTAAGCTGTAAGGGGGATTATAGGTTTATTATAGGATTATATACTTCTCCTACTGACTTTTTCAGTGCACATGCCTTCATTTTCTCTAATCCGAATTGCCTTCTCAAGCTTCGTATGTGTATACAAATTCTTTGCCAAAACTTTTTCGGAGGATTTCCCAGCCCTCATCACCCCAAACTCCAACCCTTCTTGTGTCTATTGATCTTAGTTGCTGTTTGAAAGTTGGAAAGAACTATTACTCCCCGCCATTTTCAAAAGTCACCAGCCACCACTGGTCATCAGTCGTTTATTGACTTGCCTAGGGGTGTTGTGAACAATCAACACTATTGTTGTTTGGGTATAGATTGATTCTGAGCAAGTGATGGTTGGGCAATCCTCAGAGGAGGCTTGCTGCAACCAGCTTCATTAATAAATCTCAGTGTCAAGTGTAAAGTGGTGGAGGGCCCTAGGCCCGCATGTCGCAGGCGCAGCAATAACGTGGACACAGACACCAGTTAGGGGTAGTGGGAATGGCCCCGAGCACGTGCGCTCGGCCTCTTTTATTGGCAGCGTCATGTGACACCATGACGTCTGTGGTGGGTGTGTGTAAAGTGTCTTACATCACTTAGGAACACTAGAACGTGTCCATGCTCGGACACTACATCCCTCCCTTTTTTTAATTGCAAAGACCCACATTCAGAAATCAACCTGTGGGGAAATAACATGTATCAGGATGCAGTAAAGTGTTCAGCTTCCGCAGTGTCTTTCCATCCGCCGCTGCTTGGAATCGCAGATGATGCTCAATCTGTTGCGGGGAACATCAGTTCACAGTGGCACCGGTTTGGGGTGCTCGATGGAAACAGTCTGTTGACGACTCTGCAACCAAGTTGTTCTCACAGTCTTTCTTTTGTTGACTTCCGCGGCAACGGGTGTAATTAGAGTTCTTGTTCGCCGTGGAATATTCGCCGTGGAATAATGTTCACATGCCGGTCTCTGCCTTGGTTTCACTTGTGGTCTTTGTCTTACTAAGCAAAAGTCAGATTTGTTGAAAGGCATCCCTCTCACTAGGATGACTTCTCTCGTTGGTGTTCCCCTGCCACGGGATATCCTTGAGGTCCTCTTTTCTTAGACTCGCACTGGGCTGGATGTGCCACATCAGTTGCTCTAACGCCGCCGTCAGTGGGGGTATGGAGGAGACGATGTGCCTCACCTCAGATTCCACAGCCTCGTCTCAAGGTAGCTGTTGGTTTCTGTCTTTGCTTGCGATGTCTTCGCCCTCCCCTGAACTTTCGGATGGGCGTTGGATGACCATCTCTCGTCGCGGGGACTGTTGTCCCGGAGGCCTCTGCCCCTGGGCCACCACGGCTGGCATTGTGCAGTGTCCGTGTGACCCCAGAGGTGGATCTCACAAACGGTCTCGCTTGCTCCTCTCCGCAGATCCTGGGTGTGCGGAAACATCGTCGTTCAGATCAGCTGGTCTTTGCCACTGGTGTTCTTCCGGCCTGGTCTTCTTTGCCACTGGTGTTCTTCCGGCCTTGTGCTCGTTGCACCGTTGTCCTGGCACTTGTCGCCTTCTATCTCTTCGGGAGTGTGAGAGGTCTTCCTGCACTCCTCTCCCTTTCCTTGGTTGGGTCACTGTGGGGACGTTGCTTCGCACTGACTTCTCCTTCCACTCTTAACTGTGGCAACAGGCCAACGTGGGTATACTTCCTTCCACTCTGACAGTGGCAGACGTGCCACTCTGATCTCTCCTTTTCCTCTTTCCATTTCACGGTGGCAGAAGTGCCACTCAGATCTCTCCTTTTCTTCCTTCCTTTTGCAGTGGCAGACATGCCACTCTGATCTCTCCTTTTCTTCCTTCTGCTTCGCGACATCACTTGGTCCGATCTTGTAACTTCTCTCCTGACCTGGCTCCTCCATGCAGGGCGCGCCCGCTGCATGTGTACCCCAGGTTTTGTCTCCGTCGGAGACACTTTCTCCTTCTTCCTCAGCAACCAGAGTTGGTGTCGCGAACTCTCTTCCCTTGGTTCTGGTTGGTGACGTTCGTGGTCCACGTCCGTAGACCTTGTCTTGGTTGAACGTCCTGGACCGTTTGGCGGCCCACTTCTGCCGATGCCTGGCAGGTTATCTTCGGTCGTCCTTTCGGACTTTGTGCTTTAACTATTTCTTTGTTTGGGGACCCATCGTGGGTCAGCGCTTGATGGGCGATCATTTTGCGGATCATATTCTGGGAGGCGCCACGTCGTGTGGTCGTGCGGGATAATTGTTCTGCGCGGTGGCGCTGCCTGCGCTCTTACACCTTGCGGTGGCTGTGCGTTGCCACGTGGCGCGTTATCTGCGCACTTACTGTTCAGGGCTCTTGAACACCTGTTGCGTGTCGTTGGGTACTTGCTGCTTTGGCTGACTTTGGGTACTTGCAGCTTTGGCTGACGTCAGGTGCGTGCTGCTTTGGCTGGCTTTGGGTACTTGCCGCTTTGGCTGGCTTTGGATACTTGCTGCTTTGGTTGACTTTGGATACTTGCTGCTTTGGTTGACGTCAGGTGCTTGCTGTTTTGGCTGACGTTGGGTACTTGCTGCTTTGGACCGTTGGCGGGAGTAGTTGATGCTGCGGTGAGCGCCTGTGGCCACAAGGCGTCGCTGCTCTCTCCGTCCTTTGATCGCGGCAGTCTTTTCCCTGGACGTTCTTCCAGTGCCTGGCAGTCGTTTCCTCCAGACGTCAGTGTTTGGATGTTGAGTGAGACGTTCGCGCCTTTTCCCACGTCGCGTTGGAAGTGGCAGCCGCCGACTCCTTGCTGGTGTGTGGGTGTCTTCTGCGCTGTTGCGCACCTTCTTGCTGCGGGAGTTCAGATGCTTTCCTTGGGGGCGCTACTCAGTCTGTTGCCCCTTGCTGCTGCTGATTTATTTGTGTTGTGCAATGCTTGTTTTATTGTCCTGGTGGCAGGTGCGCTTTTCCTTTTGGCCACCGGGTGGCAGTGATGCTGGATTTAGTAGCAGCCTATCTTGTGGGTATTGTCTTCCCTGAGGTGCACTCTACAGTCTCTCTCTCAGTGCACAGGGGGCTGGGGCTGGAGCTGGAGCTGCTGCTGGGCACCTGGCCTCACACTCACACTGCCTTCCTGTTGAGTTCCTGTCCTTGGGTGCTGGGCACCGGGCTGCCCTCCTAGTAAGTCCGTCCCCTATTTTTTTCATGTACTGGTGGGGACAGGAGGCATCGGCGCCTCACAGTTGATTGCTTGCTGCAGAGGGGCACAAGGGGCACATGTTCATGTTCTTGCCGGGTGCACCGGCACTTCCACTTTCTCTCCTTGTGAGTGTTTTGGCAGCCAGTGTCCCCGGGGCACAGTTAGTTAGCTCCGGCGGCGTTGGCCGCTTCCAGGTACTTTAGTGTCCTGCCTGGGAAATGAGGAGGTGGGGGCACATTAGGACGCGGCGGCGCTGGTCAAATGCAGGCGCTTCCTTATTCTCCTGTTTTTCTTCCCTCCCCAGCCCGCGGCAGCCTTGGCAGTCCTCACGCGGGCGGGGTGGGGTGTTGGTGCTTCTGTCCGGCGGGGAGCGCGGCGCTCCAGTCACTCCTCCCTGGGCAGGGGCGTGCTTGAGGCAGGCCGCGGGTAGGCTCCGCCGGCTCTGCTTATTTACATGCTGATCTTTCTCCGGCGGAGCGGCAGGCTTCACCTTTCTCGGGTCTCCCGCCGCAGCAGCTTCACTTTGCACACGCTGCACGGCGGAGACCTGCCATGATCCTCGCAGGCCGCGGGTAGGCTCCGCTGGCTCTGCAGTGTCCTCACACGCTGGGGTGCCGCCGGCAGGCCGCGGGTGGGCTCCGCTGGTGCTGCAGAGACTTCCTTTCGCTGGGGCGCTACCGGCGGGCCACGGGTGGGCTCCGCTGGCCCGGATCACACTGCGAGGGGGGTCGGGAGGCGGTTAGCTACTCCGCTCCCTCCCCCTCGTTGAGTCAGTTAGTTGCGGGTCCGGCCGCACTCTCCCACGCCGTCTTCAGTCTCTGTGCCCCGCCGCTTCTAAGCACACACGCGGCGGGGGCAGGGGACGACTCGGGCAGGCCGCGGGTAGGCTCCGCTGGTCCTGCTTATAATTGGGCACAGTTCATGGCGGGCACTTCGCCCCTGGGGCTCACCTTCGGCCGGCGGGCCAGATGCTTTGTCGCGGTCGTGGCGGGTGGGCTCCGCCTGGCCCGTGCACCTCTCCAGTGGGGGTATCAGCCACGCGGCCGTCGCAGGTGGGCTCTGGGCGGTCAGCTGTTGCTTGGTGGCACAGGTTGGTGGCGGCCGACGCGGGTGGGCTCCGGTCGGCTTGCTGTGTGGCTCCCGGTCACTGCGGGGCGCCGACGTGCACCACCGGCTTCTCGGCGCGCTGCTGCAGGGGATGCCCTCTAGGCGGGCAGCTCTCTTCCCCTTTTCATTCTTTCTGGGCAGTGGCACGCATGGGCTGCACTACCGACCTCGTCGCCAGTGTAAAGTGGTGGAGGGCCCTAGGCCCGCATGTCGCAGGCGCAGCAATAACGTGGACACAGACACCAGTTAGGGGTAGTGGGAATGGCCCCGAGCACGTGCGCTCGGCCTCTTTTATTGGCAGCGTCATGTGACACCATGACGTCTGTGGTGGGTGTGTGTAAAGTGTCTTACATCACTTAGGAACACTAGAACGTGTCCGCATTTAGTGTTACAAATCAATGAAGTGCCACAAAAACAAAAATCATTTATTGGCAGCTGTCTAAAATTAATTGCTATCTGCTCTGCACCATCATGGCTTCGTGTCATAGTTTCATTTACTTATTTTTATTTATTTTATTTATAGAGTTTTGTATAGCGCGGACAAGACCCGTGGGTATCAGAGCGCTTCACATGTAGGATAAGTTACAGACATTATGGAGGCAATTGTATCAACAGACATACATGAGTGTAAGGTCTAAGGCGGTAAGCTGTAAGGGGGATTATAGGTTTATTATAGGATTATATACTTCTCCTACTGACTTTTTCAGTGCACATGCCTTCATTTTCTCTAATCCGAATTGCCTTCTCAAGCTTCGTATGTGTATACAAATTCTTTGCCAAAACTTTTTCGGAGGATTTCCCAGCCCTCATCACCCCAAACTCCAACCCTTCTTGTGTCTATTGATCTTAGTTGCTGTTTGAAAGTTGGAAAGAACTATTACTCCCCGCCATTTTCAAAAGTCACCAGCCACCACTGGTCATCAGTCGTTTATTGACTTGCCTAGGGGTGTTGTGAACAATCAACACTATTGTTGTTTGGGTATAGATTGATTCTGAGCAAGTGATGGTTGGGCAATCCTCAGAGGAGGCTTGCTGCAACCAGCTTCATTAATAAATCTCAGTGTCAAGGACTGAATAGGTGATGGTCGATTCCAATCCCTTAGGGGTGATAGGTTCGGATACAATGTGTCAGTGATTGAATTCATAGCTATACAGGATGCTTTTGACTTCTGTCTAGCCTATTTGCTTTAGGTTAATACTGTTCCAAAGCAAAGAGCTCTGTCCCACGACAATACTCCCTCCTTGCATATATTTCTGCCACGATACCCGTATTGCATATTCTGCTCACATTCCTCCATACAATGACACATTCTTGGTAATTCTACACTCATTTATATGCAGAATTCCTGGTGGCATGCCAGCACTATTGCTAGACAGACGGAGGACTTGGTAGAGGAATGTGAGGTGAAAAGGACCCATGAGCCCATACATTTTCCACTTTTTTCCTTCAGCTCCAATATCTCAGGTCAGTCCATACGAAATAAAGGTAAGTCATATCCCTGTGAGGAAGTGATGAACAGCTTATGCATTAACATGCTCAGAAATGCTACTTTTAAACGTTGCTTGACACTATCAAATTGACATTTTTGCACAGAAAAAAAAACCCATTGTGTTCTGCTGTCCTATTTTCTCTCATGCGGTGGCTAAATACCATGACCAGAGTTCATGAAACTTTTTGCGGACTTCTTTCATCCACTGGCCGTTCATTAGATTGCATTTTGTTCTCAACATTGAAATGGCTCGTGGGCGGATTTCCAAGCATATCCACCATCGTGTAAGAGGAATTATTCTATTCTTTGAAATGATATGGTTGATTATAACTGTCATTCTTGTTGTATGGATTTCTGTCTGTGTACCAGCATGTGGATGTTTCTTCAGGACAGCTGTATGTAAGTCTACATGCATTGCCTGAATTGATACAAAGAATATAGGGAATGGGGCATTATGTATCACTGCCTCTGCATTACTGAGCAGCCTCAGTAGAACACCAGTCATCAAATGCAGGGGCGCCCCCAAAGGGAGTTTCAGAAGGAAACAGAAACAACAGTTCGCCCTACACTCGCCAAATATTCTTTACAACAAGACCTGGGGGCAGATGTATCAAGATACACTTTTGCGATTCTCAAATAGTGTTTTTTAAGGAATCGCTATTTGAGAATTGCAAAATGGTATGTATGTAGAAATTCGCTATTTTTTAGCGATTTCTTAAAATTCCTTAATTGCGATTAGCAAATTGCTAATCGCAATTAAGGAATAATTTCCCATTCATTTCTATGGGCCAGGAGGCCCATAGGAATGAATCTGAAATTACGTTCAATTTGCGATTCGCAAATTGCTAATCCCAAATTGAGAATAATTTCAAGTGTGCAGGGGTGTCCAAAGGACACCCTGTTGCACCCCTGAAATAATCATGGATGCACATGTGGTGCACATACATGCTCTAAGGGCATGTATGTGCATCACAAGGCACTTTGAAAAATGCAAAAATGGGCATTTTTCAAGAAATTCGCAAATTACCACCAACTTGGAGTTGGTGGTAATTTGCGATTCCTTAAGGACAATTTGCAATTTTTTTTGCTTCATACATTGCATTTAAGAAATCCAAAATTTTGCGATTCCTTAAATGCAATCGCAAAATAAGGAATCGCAAATTTGCGATTCCTTATTTTGCACTGAAATTTTGCTACATACATACCACTTTGCGAATTTCGGCGTTTGCAAACCCATTTGAGCTTTATACTTCTGGCCCTTTGTCTTGATCCCCATGTGCGAATCGGATCGAGAAAAAGAGATTGAAAATGAGAACGAACGCTTAGTCAGAAGTATTCCTGTATGAAAATGATAAAGAAGTGAGAAAGCTTGAGAATGTTGTTTTCAGTGGCTAATTACATGTTTTGTTTGTCGTTTGGGGACAGTTCGACATTCTAGGTGAAGGTGTCACTGACCAGGAAGACTCACATAAGGAGCTTCCCTAAGGCCTTTTTGAATTTTTGAATGTACAAGCTGGTATGCGAAACTGGAGCTTGTAAAGGGTAAATATGAGATCTAGAAGTTTTTGATGAATACCCAGGTGGATATTGGAAATTATGGGGTTGGTGTGATGTGGTGTTGTGTTTTTATAATTGACAGCCTTCAATAACAGTGTATGGAGTGTTCAATTTTGGAATCTCGGCGAAGTGATTTGCCCTAAGAAATTGCCTTCAATCAACCCAGGCAATGAAACATGTTGGCGCTTGTAATGGTATGCATGTTTAGCTACTGTTTTTAATTTGCAGACAAATTTTACTCAGTAAATAATAAAGTGATTGCTATTGGAGTATACTGTCTATTTTAACTGCACTGGATCACATTGTGAGGTGTGATCTACTTCACTTCACTGTACTGCGTTTTTGGACACTTCTTAATTTTTCGGCAAAATGACCACCAATGATGATAAAAGTGGGCACAACTGGTGAGTACCTACCAGTGGGCCTGTTGGTGGTGCACAAGTGAGGGGTCATTTTGCCACTTTCACATCTTTTTTAGAGCACTGTAATGTGTGAATGACTGGGTTTTAGAGTTAAAAAGAGAAACCTAAACCCTTTCCTGTTCTGGAGATGGTCTTTTATAAAGTTTGTTTGTTGTGTTTAATTAGAGGTGCTAAACGTGTTGCAGCTACCTGTAGGAGTTATTTGAAACTATTACCAGGCTGTGAAATAAAACAAACAATAACATTTTACAACAAACCCACCAATGTTTGCAGAAGTGAAAACGTAAATCTGAAATACCAGCAAATGCAGATCCTTTCACATTAAAACACACTTGAAGAAACATCACATGAAAAATGGTGACATTTCTCTGGAAAGTGTTCCGACCATGCTTAGAATGAGAGATGAAGAAAGCGAAGACATGAGCGTAGGAGACAAAGAGAAACAAGGGGAGCATATTAGGATAAAAGATCGAAAGAAAAGAAAGGGGTAGAGGATAGAAGGGTGAAGGGGAAGGGGAGAGAAGGTAGCAGAGGGAAGGAGCAAATATGGGGTGAGATGTAAAAAGAGCAAGTGAATTGAAGAGAGGAGTGATCATAGAGGAGAGGGTGAGAGGATGGATAAGGAAAGAGTGTAAAGATACTGACCTCGGGAAATAAACAATTGACAGAAACGTAAGAGAGATAGTAATGGGGGAGAGGAGAGTAGAAAAAAGATCACAGCCAACTGAAAGAAAAGGGTAAGAGACAGTAAAGAGGAAAAGACAAAGGAGAGAATATATAGGGAAATGAAGAGATGAAGGGTAGAAAGGAGAAACGTGAAAGGGTGGAGACATGAGTAGAAAATGGGAGGATGAAAGGATATCATGAAAAGGACGGGGAGAGCAGAGCAGAGATAATATAGATTGTAAAATAAGAAGGCAGAGAAGAGTGGATGGAGCAAATGATAGACAGTAGGATATAGAAGGGATAGAGATAGTGGGATATGCTGAACGAGTAGTATTGAGAGAAAAACAATTAGAGAAAAAAGTCTGAAGAAAATCCCCCTGTGCTGCCTCCATCATATTTTGAAGTGTGAGGCCCCAAAAATAGGATTAGTTGTGCATTGTGACACTGCACCCAATAACACTCAGGCTGCATCTCCCATCATTCACACTTGACTCCACCGCATCCTCCCTGCCCGACGCAGCATTGAGACTGCAACTCAGAGCAAATATACTGTACTCAAACTTCACCTCATTGTATTCATGGTTCACCAACAATACTCTCTCTATCCCACACAGCATCCACAAGGCACCACACTACATCCGTACTAAACTATTTCACGAAAACTGCACTTTAGATATTGTACATTTGACCCTGCTCATTCTCAGGTTCCCCCACAGCACTGTAGAAAGTACATTTTACCTCACAACAGGATACTAGCTGCTTGTCGTCCAGTGGCGGCCGGCACGGATCTGGGGCGGGGAGAGAGGGTATAAGGGGGTTTAAAATGAATAAAAATCACTTACCTGATGCCGTGTCTTTCCTCCGTGTCTCGATACCGTCTCTCCCCTGGGGCTGAAACAGGAATCACCTCAAAGCCAATCACAATGCTGCAATGCAGTGTTGTGATTAATAAGCACTCAGGCTCACCTGAGCCAATCACAATGCTGCAATGCAGCGTTGCAATTGCTCTGAGTTCTGTTGGTTCGGCGCTCATCCAGGAAATGGGATCCTGGGCATGTTCTCCATGCAGGCTGTAATGCAGGCTGAGTGGAGAACATGCAAAGTGTGCATGAAGGTTTATCGGGCCAGCCAAATATTAATGCACACTTGGAGTGGGCAAACAACTCCTCCCCCTGCTCCTCTGTTATCGGAGCAGCCCTGCCCGCCCTGCGGGTAAACCTGCTGCAGCAGGAAAACTTAAAATATAAATAACTTTGAGTTACAATCATTTTATCTTTCCTTTCTTTCACTGCTTCGAAGCAGTAGGGTGACGCTTCTCTGCCTTACCAGAGGAGCCGCAGCTGTTGTCTCCATTACTCTAACCCTAGCCCTTTGCTTTATTATAGCCCACAATGAGATGATACACTGCTTAGGAAATTGTTGGCATTTTCCCGACTGTTGCTTTAATAGTGTTGTAAATTATATATGTAAGGCAGCATGAAACATCTCATGAGTGCTGAAGAGCACAGAGATGGAACTTTTTCCTAGACTCCAGATGAGTTTGGTAATCCCAATTAGTATTTCACCAGCTAAGTGGAATTTGGCTTTGCCAATTTTAGCACTAATATTGAAACTGTAAATTGTAATCCTTAGCACTAATATTGAGAGTGATAACAATTTGCGTTCCATATCTATGGATTTTTGATTCTTTTCAGGTTGAGCTCTGTAAGCTTAACATTATGTTTCCAATGAGGGCACTATGGCCAAGTATTGATTGCCCTGGGGCACGTGTCCCAGTCACCATTCAATTTCAGAGCCTCCCCTCCCTGGACCCAACCTCAGCATTTTCCCCAGCCATCTGTCATTCTTTCCCTGCACTGAGAATCAAAGAGACAGTGCCTCATTCTTAACCCATAGGTATGCTTTGCTCTCCAATTTAGCTTGCCATCTGCAAAGGGGAATTTGGTTTTGCTGAACTAAGCATTACCTTTTTTATATCAATTCATTATTCAAATTTTCAACAATATCATTAACAGAGCTCATAGAGTAGGTTGTACAGCCATTAATCCTCTTTTGAGAAATAACAGTGACATGTAACAAAACTAATCAGTAAAATGTAGCCCTTATGTGTAAAGGCAGAGGATCATGACTTAATCTCAAGGATAATCACCAAAGCACAAATCTCATAATAGTATTCCACTTCTATCACAATTTCTCATCCGCCCGCGGATCAGTGAAGAGTATATGCTCCCCTCATGAAAAAGATGTTTGTACCAAGCATTTGTACCCTACCTACCCATCCCTAAAGGTCACCAAGACTATAAACCCTGGAGAGGTAAGACCATTACCTAAGAAGGTTCCTCCCCTTGTGGCGTGGCGTCCTAACTACTTGAAGTTCCATGGAGGACACTGATTGGAAAGTGGTAGCATTACATTTAAAGTGTAATCATTGTTGGTTGCATCTTTCTGTGTTTGTTTCATCTCTTCCTCCTCTACAATATTTACCCCCCATCCTGTCTCCTTGCCATCCAGTCTGCATGTTTATTTATGACAAGTGTTGCATCACTGTGCAAAAAAAAGTGATGCCTTACTTTTCATAGCGCCATCCTTACAACACCATGTATGCACCGTATTTACATTACGGCACTCCATGGCACAAGGATTTACAGATAAGTCAGGAATTCTGACGTATCTGTTAGTGCAAAAATTATTCATTGCTGGAGTGCGTAGGAAAACTGACGCAACTCCAGCACTGTGTCACAACCCATGGGTGAGTCCCATGTGAAAAGACCCATGGCAATCCTTACACCTGCTTGAAGCAGGCATAAGGATTTGGATGCAGTCAAGTCGTAGAAGTGGCATAGTGAAATTTCATAAATTTCACTGCGCCACTTCTACAATGCTTTTTTATGGGGAAACGCCTACCCTGCATATATTACACTTGACACAGGTATAATGTAGTGCTGGCCCTGACAAAGTGACGCATCGACCTAGAAGTATCAATTTATAAATAGGGCACAGTGGCTGCATTTATTATGCTGCCGCAGCTTCACCAAAAGTTGATGCAATAGCAGCACCAGCCCTTCATAAATAAGGGTCATAGAGCTTCAGGAAGATTTCTTTAATATCTTTGTTTTGCACACTATGGGGCTAGTTATGATTGCGGATTTCCCGCATCCTCCGGGCCGGCGGAAGCCACCGCCGGCCCGGAGGATGCGGGAAAACCGCTGCGGAGCCTCCACAGACCCACCGCCAAATTAGGATGGCTGGTGGGTCTGATGATATTCTGTCCACAGCTTTTCCACCGAAGTCGCCTTCCGACTGCGGCGGAAAAGCACTAACATGTCTGGCGGTGTCTATCAGACACCGCCAGGCATATTAGGATGTCTGCAATTCTATGCTTTTCCACGGCGGCTTTTCCGCCGTGGAAAAGCATACGGACCTTCACTTCGGGGGGCGTTGCGGGCCCCTGGGTGAAGGGGTGGTGGGGGGTGCACATGGGGGGTACCTATGGTACCCCCCTGCATTTGCGTGCACAATGCAGCAGGCACCGCGAGGTGCCTGCCACTTTGTGCACGCAAATGCTGTGCATGCATTTTTAACATTGCGGCAGGTGCAGCTTGAAGCTGCACCCGACGCAATGTTAAAGACAATAGTGGGATCCTGAAGATGGTCACCAGACGACATTGGCAGGACCACATTGGAACAGGTGTTCAATGCTGATGTTATCCCCGCAGGACATCTGTGTATGTTTGACAGTGCATGGGGGGTGGGACTTTAGGGGGGTAAAAGCAGATACTGAATGGTGATGTTAACCAAACACCCATGTGAGGTGAGCACTGTGGCATCTTCTTGCAAAAATGGCTTGGAGCGCCGCCCGATCTCCGGGATGTGGGCTAAATGCCTGTGTATGACTTTCGTGTCGTTTATACGCTTTGTGATGTCATAAGTGTACTGGTTGACCTGCCTTTAGGTCTTGTTTCTAATTCTGCAATAAAAAAAAATAAAAAAAAAATGATAAGAATTAGTTAAGACATTTAAAGTTCCTGTGTAGAGCTTTTGTGTTCCTGTGAGAAGACGAGGAGAGATCCCGTTCCCATGAAAGCGCCAAAACATGATTGGCTGGCTGAAGAAAGAAACACATCAAACTGCAACTTTGATCAAATGTGTTGTCTATAATAGTGCATGTTCCTAAAGGCGGCACAGGCCACACTCCTTCCATTCCTTTCCCTTCGCTCATTCTACATTACACTGAGACCCTACTGAGTTTCTTGGACCTCTCTTCATGAGAAGTCTGATTTAATAGATCACTGATTATTGAGCTGATTGATGCTAAAGTTTAATGCTTATGGTTACTCTCTCTAATTGGAACTCTTTATAAGTTCTAGCCGACACCTTTTATCCCCATTCCTAAAATAGGGATTCTTTCCTGTATGGAACTCGCTTAATCCATTTAATATGATTTATTAATGAATATTTTAGATGATTGAAAAACTAATAATTGATATTGATGAATTTATCCGCTTATTCTATTACAGATGAAATACTGAAAGATTGGATTAATAAAATCCTTTAACTTATACCAAGCTCTCTTATTGATTCAAATTATATTAGTTAGTGTGATAATCATTAAACATGATATAAAGCTCCTGATTAATCTCATTCAATGTCAAAGGTTCATTAACTTAACAGGGGGATATATTCTCCCGTAAACTGATAACTTATCTGAGATCCCTGCTCCAGCAAAGTTGGTAGCGAGAGGATGGTTTACATTATGAGAAAAAGGATCTGTAATTAATTGCTCTTATTTGGAGAGGTCCCCATGTCCTATAGCCCAAAGCCCAAATTTTGAAGACTGGTGAGGTGCATTTTCGAAAGTTGTTGCAGAATCTGAGGTGTGAGTGTCAATAGGGTTATGCGTTGTAAATTGTTCCTCGTAAGGTGTTGAAGTATACATGTTTAATGAATTGGTGATATTTATGTGCTATTTTGAAGCAGTAGAAGAGGTTATTGGACTCAAAGTAGTCCAAGATCTCGGAATAGATAAATAAGAGTTGAGTTATGGTTTTGTCATCTGCTAAAGATTTGTAGTGTAGGTCATGAGGTACCATCGACATCACAATTGATATAGGGATTATAACGATTTGCTGTGAATGTACTAATATTGATTGATGTTAGCGGAACCTATTGCACAATGGTGAAGCTACATTTATTAAGGTAATTTCCCACTGGCCAAGATTTCATTCATGTGTGTGAAAAGTATTTCTGTGTGAAAAAGTCAGAAGGCATTAAAGCCTCAATATTTCAACTGATGGAATGCCTTTGTTTTCTTTAGAGTAGAAGGCAATGATTGTTTATTCTATGTTTGCTTAGAGTTGTGGAAAATGGGTGTATGAGAAAATTGTAAAGGAGGGTGAACCGCTGCAAGGAGTGAAATAATAATTCATAGTGTGCCATGATGGGATTGGTTGGTGTGCTATTGTGCTGCTATTGGTTGATGACGACACCGAGTGCTGTGCTGGCATAGGCCAAATTATTGTGCAAGTGTTGCATTGAGATTGGTTAAAGAGTCTTCATAAATTAAAAATACAATGGTATTGGAGTAAGAGATTTGATTAATATGAAATAGAAATAAAACATTGGAGATTTAAATTGCATTTTTGTTATTTGTTGAGTAATCTGAAATCATGAACAGTTTTAAAACTCTTAAGGTTTTTGTGCAAGGTGATGTAGCAATTCCAGTATGGAAAGGTAAAAAAGGCGCCTCCAGAGGGTATACCAGCACATTAAATGGCAAAAAATATTGGGTTGCATGTGTGTTTGTGGCTTTGTCAATGGTGCAAGATTACTGAAAATGATGGTTCACTGAAATTTCTACCACATGGTTCATTTAATTGAATATCATTGAACGTTTGATGTAGAAATTGTATGAGATGAAGCCGCCACCTAGAAGGACACAGTATGAAGCATTAAATGTTTGGGAGAAAATAGCACATGTTAAAAAGAAGGAAAAATATTAAAACAGGGCCAAGAGAGCAGTGTGTAATTATGCAGCTGCTAGATGGGATGAGGAACAAGAGAGGTGGAGAAAAGCCATAGTCGAGGGGACTAGATTGTACCTACCCATTACTACTGAAAATCCTGAGAAGTTGAAAAAGAATAAAGCACAGGGGAGTGAAGCTGAAAAAGATTAGAAGTCTTCAGAGGCCAATAGTGATTCGGGGGATTACATTTTGGATGTATTGTTAGCCATATGTCCACCATCTTTTGTGGCCTGTGTCACCAACAATGAGGGTGCTTCGACATCTAATGCAACAGTGGCTACAGCCCCTACTGACCTGAATGCAATTCAGATTGAAAGACCATTACAGAATACTTAGTCTGTTGTACAACCTGTTATATATAATGTTGCACCCAAGTTAAAAATGTTACCACTAAGTATGGGCGAATTTTGCGAATCTCGCGTTCGCGAATTTTGCGGATTTGCGAACTCGTGAGGTTCCGTGACATTCGTAAGTGGTGTTTTTGACTCGCACGAATATGGTCGAGTCTGGTATCTATGAACCGCAAATGACGAGTTTAGTGGGTGTACGCAGTTTCGCTGTACTAGCCTAAACCGTTCGTCTGTTTCGTGGGTTTATCTATCTGTGCCCACGGGTTCCATCTTAGATACGCCATCCATTTTGTCTCTTGCCCTCAAGTAGCCAGCGAACGGACGCTGTCCGCTTCGCGACCCTGAGATTCCCCAGACTCTGCGGAAGACACGTTTCCTTTGAAAGTGTCTTTATGATGAGGGGGATGATACTGTGAGGCAGATGGCCCCGCTCGAGGCTCATCTTGCCGTGCCGGTCTATTGTCTTAGCCGTGCATCTCATTAGGCGCGTCCCTTTGTAAAAAAAGGAGCGATCCACAGTAGCAAATCGAATCAGATCCTGCGAACTTACATGCTGTGTACTTCACGTGACTTCTGTGTTCCCTGCAGTAAATAAACCTCGAATCTTTGACGTCGAAGGAAGTGTCCCGTGTCTCTGTCATTTGTACGCCGGAACAGGTAACCCACGAAGGTTTCAGGTGTTGTCCCCTGGCACCGCTGGGTCTTAAATAACCCAGTCCTTCAGTTGGCGCCCAACGTGGGGGGTGCATCAGTGGTACCGGTCCAAGCCCGACGATCGTGAGGAACTTCGTGTGAAATCTCCGAGGGAAGGTGCACCCCGCTTCATCGATCCTGTTGTCGAAATAAGTGGCCCGACGACTTTTCCCGCGAAGATTCCCGCCTCCTGACGGCTGCGACGGACTGCTGCCCTGACTGTAGACCTGTTTTGGCGCCTGGCGTAGACCTTGGTACAGCGAGACGATTGACGGGCCTTCCTGGTGACGCCATCGATCTTTGAGTTAAGTATTTGTGGGTCGCTCCCAGAGTCCTTAGTTGTGGTTCTTAGTTGTTGCATGGTTCCATTGCATTTGTGGTTCTTAGTACTTGGTCCTTTGTTGTAATATTTGACGACTGCAGCCGCCAATAACCGAGGGTTTTTGATCTTTGCTGGGACTTGGTAAATCCCGTAACCCTTGAAGTTTGTGAAACTCGGCTAGCGTGCAAGATGCCTGGTCATAGTACTTTGTTCAGTTGTTTCAGACGTTGTGGTACGGATTCCCGACTGGAGGACTCGTGTCCGATACCTCCGGTTGGAACTCCCACTTATGAGCTTTACAGCAAACATGGGTTAGGTCCGATTACCTTTAATAAATATTGGATTCGCTATACCAGAAAGGATGGTGTCCTTAGTTGGCCACCTCATGGTAGTTTCGAGACCTGAATTTTAGATAATCTCGAGGCAAAATTGTTTAAAAAGAAATCTAGGCCGGCCATGTTTGATGCCTTTCGGTTGTGGCGTAAAGAAGCCAAACAGAAAGAAATCAGACAGACAAAACGTAATCAGAGAGATGGAGTTGCTACTATAGTAAAGAAAGCAGAACAGTTTCAGCGAGATAAGGAGGAAAAGGAAAAGGAAGTTTTTGATAGACTTCAGCGTATGTCTATAGATAAATGTTATCCCGCTTTACCAACGGAGTCGGATAGGAAGGAGGAATTAGTTGAGGATCCCTTAATGTCCTATCTTATGAAGTCGCCACCTCCGTACGCACAGGGTACCACAGCTCCTGTGGTTCCTCCCGTACTTCCTCCTATACTTCCTCCTCAACCTGTTCCTCAACCTGTACCCGTTCTTCCGACTGTTCCTACTCCTTTGCCTACTTCTGTTCCTACTGCTCCACCGCTTGTACTTCCTCAAACTCCTGCTCCCGCTGCTGCTCCTGTTCTGCTTACTCCTGTTGTTTCTTCTGTTCCTGGTTCTTCTCTTGTTAATCCCCTATGTTATACCTCTCCATCTACTCGACGTCGTACCCCTTCTGTTGCTGCTAACTTCTTTAATTCTCTTGGACCTATTCTTGAGTCCGCTGGTTCGGACGGTCCTCAAAGACGTAGTCAGCTTCCCGGTAATAGGGAACGTGCTGCGCTGTATAATATGGCAATGGGTTGGATTAAACACCCTCTTAGAAATCCTCCACGTGCTGTGCTTGATACGTTCTGTCAATTCAATATACCGATACAAAGATACGTTTTCGAAGAAATGTGCAAGGTTTTACGTGATCAAATATCGGCCGATGCATCTGACGATGTGTTGACCGCTTTGACTAATCTACAGCTTCAGTTCTCGAGCGGAATGATAGTGGATTCTAATGTTCGACGCGCTGTTGAGCAATTGTTATCTCTCCGTCCCTCTATAATGCCTCGAGCATTGTTCGTGGAAGATATTGAGGGACCACTAGACGCGCCTGGTCAGTATCCCATGCGTGAGGTTCCACCAGTGTGGATGCCAGGTAATCCTGCTGCTAATCCTGCTATTCTGCCACATTTCCAGAGAGTATGGATACACCTCCCATGGAAACGATCGGAAGTTTTGCAGGTGAAGCAATCTTTGCCTGACCCTCGCAAAAATCCTGCAGGGTATTATAAGGAATTATCGCAGCTCGTAGATGCTACGATAATGAATCTTGCTGATATCGATATGCTGTTCGGTAATGTTGTGCCGCAACCGGTATGGGCTAAGATTCGTCAGGAAGATCACGCAAACGAATTAGGTGGTGATTGGGCTGCTCTTACGGCGGCAGATACACGACAAATTGGTGGGGCTAAACCCGAACAGCTCATTACGGCTTTGCCTCAGAGAATTATTACCCTAATGAAAACTCTTATGCCAGCCATGAAGGTAAATTGGGACAAACTGTCCGCTTGCAAACAGAAGAAGGATGAGAGCGTCTCTGATTTCTTTACGAGATTTGAGGAGGCTTTCATCGACCACAGGGGTCAAGACATGGGCACCGAAGGTGGTCAGAGGTTGTTTGTGGACAAGTTTGTTTCCAATTTGCTGCCAGATTTAAGCAATAAATTGCGTAATTCAGAGAGTGCGTGGGCTGTATCTACTTCTGCTCAAATATTGGCTACGGCTCAATATTATGAGAATAGGGAGAAAGAAGAGAACAATCGTGCTGACAAGAAAACGAAAGAGCTTAAAACTAAAGTGTTGTTGCAGCAGGCGTATCCTCCGCGTTCGAATCAGAATGATTCGCAACAACGTAACCGATCGCAGCCGCAATCTAATAGGTCGCAATCTCGAAATGACTCCTCTTCGCAGAGATCTTCGTTAGGGTACAATCAGTGTGCCTATTGTAGACAGGAGGGTCATTTAAAATTCGATTGTCCAGTTCTCAATGAGCGTAATAGTGGTAATTCATCTAGAGGGCATCGTGGTGGTTCTCAACAGACGTCACGTGGTAGAGGTCGCGGTGCTCAGAACGATCGTTCCACTAACACTTCCAACTCCAATAATTGTTTTGATCAGCGTGGATCGTCGCAAGGGCGATCTGCTCAGTACAATGTAGATGATTATTACGTCGATCAGGATGCTGACGACGGTAATTACTAGGACAGCCATAGACAAGGAGAGGGAGTAGTATCAGTTCCGGTTGATCAGAGAGGGCCTTACGTCGCAGTTGCCACCTCGGGCGTCGTTGAGCCTTTTCTGTTGGACACTGGTGCAGCGAAAAGTTCCATAATGCATTCGAAACTCCCTGGCGCACCTTTGTCTGGCTTAACAAATGTTTCCGTTGGATTCTCTGGCGCCCCCATTAGCAATCCAGTTTCGCGCCCTTTGCCTCTTACGATTGGGCCTCGTGAGCTGAAAGCTCCGTTGATTTTGACCACTGGTTGTGGTGAAAATCTTTTGGGACTGGATTTGCTAAAACGTTTGTATGCGACTTTGTACTGTTCTCCCGCGGGAGTAAAGCTTACGTTGGGAGAGAGAGTTGTCTCTCCAATGTATATGTCTCTCGATAAGCTTCCACCGGAATTGAGTTCTCTTCCTGCATCTTTGTGGGCAACAGGTCCCAATGACGTGGGCCTGCTTGATATCTCCCCTAATGTTGTCCATTTGAAATCTAATGTGCGATTGCCACGTATTCCCCAGTATCGTATCTCCCTTGATGGTGAGCCAGCACTGTTAGCGATCATCTATGATTTGATCGAGAAAGATGTTATCGAGGAGACTCGGGGAAACGTGTGCAATAGCCCTGTATTGCCTATCTTGAAACGCACAGATCCATCAAAACCACCTGTTTATCGTTTTGTTATCGATTTACGGGAGGTAAATAAAATTGTGATTCCTCAGTTCCCTGTTGTGCCTGACATCACGGCGCTACTGACTCTGATTCCAGCTTCTGCATCTTGGTTTTCGGTGATCGATCTGAAGAATGCGTTCTTCAGCATCCCGATTGCTGAGGAAAGCAGAGACCTTTTCGGTTTCTCTCTTGGTGGTCGCAGCTTCCGGTTTAAACGTGCTCCCCAGGGCTACTGTGAAAGTCCATCGATATACAGTCAAGCCTTGAAGGGCCAACTGGATGCGTTTGTGTTGCCGGCTGGTGCAGCCTTGATCCAATATGTTGATGACTTATTGGTGGCTGCAGATACTCAGGAAATTTGCAAAATTGCCACGGTGTCGTTGTTGCAACATCTCTGTGATTTGCATCACAAGGTGTCTCCCTCTAAACTTCAATATTGTTGTCAAGAAGTAACCTATCTAGGTCACTTATTGTCAAAGGAGGGAAGAAGGTTGACCCCAGAGAGAATTGCAGCGATTGCGCGAATGACTGTGCCAACAACTCAGAGAGATGTGCGTGCCTTTTTGGGTATCACGTCATACTGCAGGCAATGGATTCCCAATTTTTCATTGTTAGCGAAACCATTGGTGGCTCTTACGTGCAAGGATGTTCCAACTCCTTTACCATGGACGGAAGAATGTCAGAAAAGTTTTTCTGAACTGCGTGATGCGTTGTGTTCGGCTCCTGTGTTAGGTACCCCTGACTACAGTAAGCCGTTTACACTGTACGTTCACGAGAGAGAAGGTTGTGCGTTGAGTGTTTTGACGCAACCTTTTGGTGATAAGCAGCGTCCATGCGCATATTTTTCCTCGACCTTGGACCCGGTAGCTAGAGCATTGCCGAGTTGTTTGAGAGCAACAGCGGCAGCTGCGGTGTCCATCTGACAATCAGCAGGATTGGTCATGGATAATATGCTTACGGTGATGGTTCCGCATGCAGTTGACACTCTCTTAAATCGTACGAAAACTCAGCACTTGACGAGTGCGAGGTTGTCTGGGTACGAGTTGACGCTTTTGGCAAGTCATATTCAGATAAAACGTTGTAATGTCCTGAACCCGGCGACTCTATTGCCAATTAGTATGGAATCAGATGAAGTAGCAGCTCACGACTGTTACTTAAGGACTGAGGAGGAAACAAAAGGTTGCGTGGACCTCAAAAACACTCCTTTGGAAGATCCCGATGGGACCTTGTATGTGGATGGTTCATGTTTTAAATTGCCGAATGGTGATGTGACGACTGCGTATGCTGTGGCAACTTTGAACACTGTTGTGGAAGCTGCGAGATTGAATCAGAACTCTGCCCAGGCTGCAGAGCTGATCGCTTTAACTAGAGCGTGTGTGTTGTCGAAAGGGAAGCGGGTGAATGTGTTTACCGACAGCCAATACGCTTTTGGCGTCGCTCATAGTTTTGGACGTTTGTGGAGAGAGAGAGGTTTCATGACGTCGCATGGTACTAAGATCCAGCATGGACAACTTGTGAATGATCTTTTGGATGCACTCACGTTACCTAAGCAGGTGGCGATTGTTAAATGTAGTGCGCATCGCAAGGTGACGGATGATGTTGGTCGTGGTAATGCGTTTGCGGATGAGACTGCTAAGGAGACTGCCCGGAACCTTAGCACTAGAATGTATGTGACGAGTTCGGTTAGGTGGCCTACAGAGACTGGTATGTGTGAGGATACCATCGAGAGTGTGAAAACGATACAGAACGAGGCCACCGAGACTGAAAAGACGAAGTGGAAAGAGAGTATGGGAAAGCTGGATGCGAATGGTTGCTGGATTGATTTGTCGGAGCATAAGAGATGGATGTTGCCAGATGCGTATGTGCTAGCTGTTGTGACGATGGCACATGGGTTAGCACATATTAGTGCGAAAGGTATTTGTAAGTTGTTGTCCCCTGTGTGGAAGAATGATGGTATCACGAAGTGTGCTGAGAGATTGGTGAAGAATTGTATGATATGTATGTTGTATAATCCTGGTAAGGGAACCCCTACACCTTCATATCCCTTTGAAGTGATCCAGCTAGACTTCATCCATATGGAGAGATGTAATAACCTGAAATACGTTTTAGTTGTGGTTTGCGCATTCTCCCGATGGATCGAAGCCTACCCTCTTAAAGACAACACTGCTTTGTCCACTGCGAAAATCCTACTGAAGGAATACTTTCCTCGGTATGGAATGCCCCGGATTGTATGGTCTGATAACGGAAGTGAGTTTGTAGGGAGTGTGATGAAGAGTGTGTGTAAGGGCCTTGGAATTAATCAAAAATTCCATAGCGCCAATCATCCCCAGTCAGCAGGTTTGATTGAAGGGTATAATGGCACCCTTAAACTCAAACTAGCGAAGATTCAAGCTACGACTGGTCTGTCGTGGCCTGACGCTTTGCCTTTAGCTTTGTTGTCAACAAGGGCGACGGTACACTCCCGAGTAGGGCTTAGTCCCTATGAAATAGTGTTCGGCCGTCCTGCGAATGTTTGGGGGATCCCTAGACCAAGTGTGTTTTCTGATCTTGAGTACCCAATGTTGATTGATTATCTTCATGATCTGACTGCTAAACTGAGGTTAATTCACCAACAGGTTTACGAAGCACTGCCGACACAGACGGAGGGTCCAGGCCACCAGCTCCAACCGGGAGACTGGGTGGTTACACGAAACTTCGCTTGCAAAAAGAATCTTGAACCCCGTTTCACAGGCCCTTTTCAAGTCCTCCTTGCCACGAGAACTGCTGTCCGTTTGGAAGGTCGCAAGAACTGGGTGCATGCCACCCACACCAAAAAGGTACCTATACCTTTACCGGCGGACTCGTGGGTGAGAAAAGGCATTGCTTCATCTGAAACACAGAAATTCCAGACCTTTGTACCTTTTAGCGACGCTGAACCTGCTGGAGAATCCTCAGTGCAGCAGAACGACATTGTTGAACATTTGTCATCACAAAACTCAAGATCTGAACAATTGACTGATCAACAGAACTCTGTTCCCTCATCGGATCCATTGTTTGATGAACAGACACGTCCTGGGAAAACTCGATACTTTTTGCGATCCAGCACCAAAGACTAATAAATTTTCGTTTTGTCCCCCGACATCTGCATTATCCCATTTGCCACGATCAGTCTGAACCCCGTATAATTGTGATTATTTTTGTAAATATTGAGTTTTTTCTTTTCCATATCTGCCTTTTTGCCTCCACAGCTGAGAGACTTTGTGCAAATAAGATACCTTGTATCCAGGTGTACCGTAGGGCCGCACGTGTACTTCCTTCTGGTTAGTAGGTCTTGACGCTAGGTCAAAGGCCGTTGATTCCTGGGAACTCCTGGGGATTGACTACTGCTACACAGAACAAAGTGCGTCAAGAAACGTTGCGGACGGTCTTAGGGGATGGCGTTTTCAAAGCTGATGGACTTGGAAAAAGCTCAGGCGCAAAGATTCAAACTGCAACAGATTACTCATACGAAATGCTTTATGTTTCAGGTGCTCTTTCTGTTTCTAATTGTTTCTTCGTTATTGGCGGGTGGGGTGTATTATATGATGCAGTACTTCCTACCTTCTGCCATACCTACTCCTACTTCTGAACCTAACACTACCTCTACTGTGTCCCCTCATTCTTTCCATATCTTACCCCAACACGAGCAAGCTAGACGTGCTGAATTCAGAAATAATTCCTTTATTCAACTCCTTCATCAGCATCAGTTGGTCGTGAACACTACCAATTGCTGGGTGTGTGGGTTAATGCCACATACCACGGATAAGGGAATTCCATATCTGGTCCTTCCTTATAGTTCCCAGGGTTCAGCTCGAGCATTTCAAACAATGCTTCGAAGTGCACTAGATTCCTACCCCAATCGAGAGCCACGTTCTTCCCACTCTGGTCCTGGTTCGTATCACAAACCTTTGGCTATAGCGATCGACGATTTAGATAGGGATATCTATGAGCCGTCGCTCATCCCAGAGGAAGAGGTGCGAGCCTATAGGGACCTGAGTAAGGCTGAGTATAGTGCGCTCGTGGGTGAAATACAGCTTAGAAGTTCGCCTCCGATATGGATCGTACCCCACATTGGTAATTTCTGTCTGCTAGGTCGTGGCCGGAGATCGAGAGCTCGTCTCGGAGAGAGTGCTTGCTCCGAGACTTATATCCTACCGATGCTCTCTTCCCCTGTGTTTCTGGCTGCCAAGGGTACATACTTCGTCTGTCATGATCGTGCGTATACATGGTTGCCCCCTGACTTTGTGGGCTCATGTTATATCGCAAATCTGTTGCCTCCGACGTTCACTGTTGATGCAGATTATCACAAGACTGGAATTGTGAGGGGCGTGATTAGCGAAGAGGACACTGCCGGTCAAGAGGCAGGAGACTTCTTCAAGGGTTTCCTTCCGTTTTGGGGACCCATGGTTAATAGTAGGAACCTGAGACAGTTGACTCGAGTGGTGGAATCGACAGCTAATATCACTGCCAGTGCCCTTGGTAATATCACCACAGAACTTCAGGTGGATAGGCTCATGACGTTACAAAACCGTATGGTTTTAGACGTTGTTTTAGCAGATCGAGGTGGAGTATGTAAGGTGATCCATTCGAGCTGCTGTATTTTTATTCCAGATAATGCTCCGACCGTCTATCAAGCCATCTCAAAGTTGCATAAGATCTCTGAGTCCATACACGTGGACTAAGGGGATTGGACGATACTAGGGTGGTTTTGGGGCCTAATGTCGACCTGGGGTTGGAAGATTCTGATGATCATCGGAGTCGTTGTAGCATTTCTGTTCACGTGTTGCCTTTGTGCGCAGTGTGGTCCTGCCTTATGTGGCCTCTGTGCTAAAACGTGTATGAGACAGTCACCTGTTACCAAAGGAGCTCAGATGGACAGAGCTATGTTGCAGCAACATCTAGATGGTCTAATGAATATCGAGTATGATTCCGACTAGTGCTTGCCTACATGAGGGCAAAAGGAGCGTCTGAGGTTCCGTGACATTCGTAAGTGGTGTTTTTGACTCGCACGAATATGGTCGAGTCTTGTATCTATGAACCGCAAATGACGAGTTTAGTGGGTGTACGCAGTTTCGCTGTACTAGCCTAAACCGTTCGTCTGTTTCGTGGGTTTATCTATCTGTGCCCACGGGTTCCATCTTAGATACGGCATCCATTTTGTCTCTTGCCCTCAAGTAGCCAGCGAACGGACGCTGTCCGCTTCGCGACCCTGGGATTCCCCAGACTCTGCGGAAGACACGTTTCCTTTGAAAGTGTCTTTATGATGAGGGGGATGATACTGTAAGACAGATGGCCCTGCTCGAGGCTCATCTTGCCGTGCCGGTCTATTGTCTTAGCCGTGCATCTCATTAGGCGCGTCCCTTTGATGCTTGCAGCTCGTGTTTCCCGATACCACCCCTTTTACACCCTTTTCGATCTCCCCACTGTTCCTGTCTTCCTTTGCACCTGTCCTTGTTCCTTCGTCGATCTGTTTATTACCGATTGGAATGTACTAATGGTGGGAAGATGGGTTTTTACAGTTGGGAACCACCGAATGTTTCTGTACTTATGTTCCGGACCTTGAATACATCAAAGCGACCCCTCTTGGGGATAATGATGGGAACCAAGTTGTAAACCTTTGTGTATCATGTTAACGTATGGGAGAAACCTGTATAAAAAGGAGTGATCCACAGTAGCAAATCGAATCAGATCCTGCGAACTTACATGCTGTGTACTTCACGTGACTTCTGTGTTCCCTGCAGTAAATAAACCTCGAATCTTTGACGCCGAAGGAAGTGTCCCGTGTCTCTGTCATTTGTACGCCGGAACAGGTAACCCACGAAGGTTTCAGGTGTTGTCCCCTGGCACCGCTGGGTCTTAAATAACCCAGTCCTTCTCTCGCAATCCGCAAAATCCGCGAATTCTCGCGAATTTGTGGATTTTTTTTTTTATGTTCGCACGGGTTTCTGCAAGTTCGCGAGGGTTTTGTACAATTTCGCAAATTGCGAAATTGTACAAAACGCGTGCAAACTTGCAGCAACCCGTGCGAACACAATTATATGAAGAGAAAGAAGCTCCTGGTCACAGGAACAGCACGGGGATTGCGCTCATGAAAGTCAAGGATGCAAAGGCCTCTACCCAGCATCACAGCTGATTTTCCACAGTAGATTTGGGAAGAGGCACACCTGTCCCGCCTCGAAGACGCTCATGATTGTTTTTGGGCTAATGATTGAGTCACTGATTTTGAGCATCAACTAGTTCGAGCGACCATGCAAAGGCCACCCTCTACCCAGCATCACAGCTGATTTTCCACGGTAGATTTGGGAAGAGGCACACCTGTACAGCCTCGAAGACGCTCATGATTGTTTTTGGGCTAATGAATGAGTCACTGAATTTGAGCATCAACTAGTTCGAGTGACCATGTGTGTGTTACTATGCAATCGCCCTGAAGGGCGCAGGGGTCCCTTGAGTGACCTGTGTAAGGCTGTGCCTGTAACTATTTTACAATGGCGCCAGCAAGCTTCCAGCGCCGTTGTAAAATAGTTACAAAGTTAGCTTGCACAGGAAGCACTTAGATAAAATAAAGCAGCACCTGCTTTGTTTTATCTAGTGGTTCCTGTGAAAGCTAACTTTGTAACTATTTTACAACGGTGCTGGCAGCTTGCTGGCGCCATTGTAAAATAGTTGCATGAGTGGGGGTTCAACTTTTGAACCCGTTACGTTCGCAGATTTTTTTTTGCGGATTTTGCGAGAAAACCGCAAAATTCGCGGATTGCGGATTTCCCAAAAATCCGCACAATTCGCGAGCGTAACGGATTTCCCGCTCATGCTTAGTTACCACAATGATACCTCCAGCTGTTACCATTCTATTGCCTCTGTACAAGCACCTGTTGCTAGGATTATAACAGCACAGCCATTAGTGATTTGCACAGCAACTGCTCTGATTAATATGGTTCCAAATGCGGTAGTTCAAGGATCTGTTAGAGGAGCACCTGTGAGAGGATTTATCCTAACATCGCAGAATTAACAAATTGTTGCTTGGACACCACCACAGACTGTTCAGTCATTGAGGGAAGGTAGAAGGATTGTCTTCACAACATCAATGTCACAAGGCGAGACTAATCTATTTCAAGATGGAATTCTTCCCCCATAGTTTGAAGATCCTGCAGAGAATAAAAAGGCAGGAAATGCAAATAATCAGATTACCACCACAAAACAGATAGAGACGGAAAGACTGTTAAATGTCCTGAAAATAAAATTAGAGCTACAAGAAATTTAGGTTGTTTAGATCTTGAGCATGAAGACAAAGCATGTATTTATTTGAGAAAAGAAATTACTAGGCATGCAGCATCTACATGTGATGAATTAACTGAGTTAGCCTGAAAATATGAAGTCGATTTTTCAAAAAGTGTCCCAGTGCAGAAAGGTTGAAGGGCACAATTGGAGGATGAAGCTATTGAGACAACTTGTGCTTCATAAATGCGATAACACATTACTTAATTAGTAAAATGCATTTGTAAATGGAGAGATTTTGAGAAATTAGAGAGCAAATGGACAAAGAACATCAGAAAAAAAGTAACAATTAGAGGCAGCTGAAGGAAATAATAGGCCACCACCAGGCTCCCCAGATGAAGGAAAAGCCTCGGCATTTCCTTTAAGAGAAATACCAGGTAGAGGGTATGTCCATGTACCTTGGAGTAGAGGCGATGCTGCAGCATTTATGAATAATTTTCCAAAACTAAGAGGTATACACAAATTGACAGATTTGTAAAACTTTCAAAAGTGCTGTGGATTGTTTTGAATAATTCCTTTGATATTGTAATGCCAAGTGATCTATGGACCTAGTTGAAAATTGCTGTTCAATGGCCGCATACAAAACCAACCAGAGATGCCTGCACTAATGCACCATATCCTGTGGTAATGAATACATATGATGAGGTGATTACCTTTCAGAAAGTCAAAGTTCCTCCAAAAGATATTGATTGGGCAAAGATACCTCACAAGAGCCAAAAGATTTATGTATACTTACTATAAATGATTGATTCAAGTGTATAACAATGCAGTGGACAGGGACATCCCAACAAGAGTTATATGTGGGTCTTCGTTTTGCAATTTGTTCTCGGGTTGAGACCAGAGGTCAGTATGCACATCCAACAGAGTGTGATGTGCTGGTAGAGTTGAGATTCTGAGGTATGGAAAATATTGCAGTGAAGAGCAAGAGATAAAGCAGAAAAGGCTTAAGGAGTATGTTATGGTTGCCCAGACTAACTTGGATCACGATGTTGGAATGCACACTCAAAGTGTTCAAGGAAGAGTTGTAATTTCACACAGTAGATGCAGAGGTGTTCTGATTGATCCAAATTTGGGTGTAGATGTTGCCATTTTGAAGAAGTTGACCTCTTTCCATTTTTGTAACAAAATAGGAATTGAAGGAGGGCTTGTCGGCTAAATCCAAACAGAATATGCGGATATGCCAAATGAAAGAAGGAAATGAAGTACAAATGCAGAATGTGCCCATTCAGCAAATGCAAGTGCCAATGCAGAGACAGGTTCTAGTGATGCAGGTTCCACAAGCCCTGATGGCCCCACAACATTTGGAAACTCCTAAATTTAATGTGAATCAGATGCCCAGAACAAATACAAACCCATTGCAGAAACAGAATCAAAACCCATTCCAACAACACCCCATGTTGGACAGTGGTAGTTTCATCTCCAATAATTCCTAATTGCAGTGCCTGGAGTTTGGGGGGATTGTGTACTTGGTGCAGTCTTAGATGGTGACCAGAGTGGACCATTTTTAGTGGACCATTGAGGTTAATGTCCACCACGTCTCATTTTTGATCATCACAGGAGCTACTATTTCCATTGTTAGAACAGCAGAATTTCAAGACCTACCCCGCTCAGGAAAGAAGATTCAAGTTGTAGGAGCTACAAATAAACAGATAACAACCCCAGTTTTAGAAAAGATCCCTGTAAACCGTCAATTTGCTGTTTGCGATTCCAGTCCTGAAAATCTGTTAGGGAAAGACCTGTTTGCAAGTTAAACTGCAACATTTACTGTTCACTCATGATGACGTTGTTGAATTTAAAATGACCTGACCAGAGACAGCTGCAGGAATATATCAGGGGAGGACAGTAGATAATTTACCTTCTTATTTAAAAGAAACTGTGAACCCAGAAGTGTGAGATTTTACAGGAAAGGTCATTGGAATAATCAAAGGTGTACAACCAGTTGGAATCATAGTAAAACCAAATGCTGAGTATCTGAGAACACAGCCATATAATTTGACCCCAGAGACAGTGTCAAGAATAACGCCAGTTACTGAAGACATGCAAAGAAAATGGATCCTAAAAGAAATTGTTGGAAGCCCTTGCAGCTCTCCGATCAGGGGCTTGCACTAGCCAAATGTTAAATATTGGATTGTTCAAGATCTTTGAAAGATTTACAGCATTGTTGTTCCATGTTGTTCTGTGATACTGGATCCAGTAACCATTCTTTTCCAAATTCGGTTCACTGCAGAATGGTTTACTGTAGTGGATCTCTACCAAGCCCTCTTCTCTATACCATTGTAAGAGGACAGACAGTTTTGGTTCTCTTTTGTATTGAGAGAGAGAGTTTTGGCATGCTGTCAAGTTTCACAAGGGTATATAGAAAGTCAACCTATTTTAAATCAGATTTTGGAAAACAAATCTTGAGTCTTTACAGATGCCGTACAGATCAGTTTTTATGCAATATACTGATGACCTGCTTGTTGCATCAGGTACACAAGAAGCTTACAGGCAGGATATTAATGCTTTGTTAAATCACCTAGCAGACAATGGATATAAAATGCCCCAAGTAAACTGCAATATTGTCAGAAAGAAGTCCAAGGCATATCATTGAGAAAGGAATGAGAAAGGTGTCACAAGAGAGAGTGGAGACCATCCTCAGGATGCACCCACCCTGAACACCGAGAGAAATCAGAATGTTACTGGGAATGGTCGGCTATTGTAGACAGTGGATACCAAATGTTTCCCTAGTGGCTAAGCCTTTCCTAAGGCTGACACACAAAGATGTGCCTGACCTGCTCCCATGCAACACTGAGTGCTTGAATACTTTCATAGAGCTGAGAGAAAGTCCCTGCTGTGCCCCAGCACTAGGAATGCCTGATTACAGTAAGCTATTCACATTGTTTTGCAGTGAGAGGGAGGGATGTGCTCCCCCAGTGCTTACTCAGATGTATTGAGATTCAGAAAACCTGTGGCTTATTTTTTAACTACAGTTGACCCTATAGCCACAGGACTGTCCAGCTCCCTTAAATCAGTCACCACGGTTGGTGTGAGCATTGAGAGATGTGACAACATAGTGATGGGACATGCCTTAACTATATGGTCCTTCACCCTGCAGAAATATTACTCACTTGAACAAAAACCCAGTATATGACAAACAGCGGACTTACAAAGTATGAGCTGCAGATTCTTTCTGCAGAAAATAAAATTTTTCTAACAAAGCCAAATTTTGAACCCTTCCACATTGTTACCTGCAAATGAGAACTTCAGTGATGATGAGGTTGAACATGATTGCCTAGATGTCACGGATTTATGCACTAAGCAAAGGCCATACATAAAAGACAAACCTTTGATTGAGTCCCATTAGGTAAACTTTGTGGATGGCTCATATCTGAGAAACAATTAAGGTATCCAGAGAGCAGCTTATAATTCAAGAGGTTGTGGAAGCTTCATGACTTAGAAGTGTTACCTTAGCACAAGTTGCACAGCTAATTCCCTGCAGTATAACAGCCGAATTGAGAGTGACTATATTAACACATAGTCAAAGTTGCTCTGGTGTGGTCCATGACTTTGGATAGTTATGGTCACAAAGAGGTTTAATGAACTCATCTGGTACATCCATCAGTAATGGAGAACATGTAAAGATATTGCTTGAGGCACTGCAAAAACCTACAGAAGCTGCAGTTGTTAAATATGCAGCTCACTGTACTGCTAATGGATATGTCACAAGAGGACACTCTCTTTTTGATGTTGTTGTTAGTAGCTGATACATGGGAAGAGTTTAAGAGAGTGCAGGAAGTTATTTTAGAAGCAGAACAGATGGCTCGAAACGAGCAAGATGTGGAAAAAATCCAAATTACATTTGAATTTCGGCTGACGGAAGACCAGTGTTGCCAGACAGTTTATTCTTTTCCCTGACACAACATTTCCATGATCCAACACAACTAGGGAGATATGCAATGGTAAGGTTATTTAGGCAGAATTGATTTAACCCCAGATTTATGATACTTGAAGAAGAATTGTGGAGTTGCTGTGTGACATGTCAGCGAATCAATGTAAGTAAAAGGACACCCGTTACATTAATTCATGTAGGAAGATCAGATGGTCCCTTCAACAGGATACAAATAGACTTTAGCAGGATGGCTGTTTGTAATTGGCTGAGATACGTCCTGGTTATAGTGTGAATTTTCTCTTGATGGGTGGAAGCTTACCCGCACAGAGAAATGACAGTCTCACTGTGGAAAAACATCTGGTGCAGGAATTAATACCCAGATTTGAATTACCAGTTCTTCTGGAGTCAGATCATAGGACTTATTTAAGCAATGAAGTCCTAAGAATGCTTTGTGCAGCTTTACAGATCAAGCGGAAATTACACTGGAGTTATCGCCCAGAAGCCTCTGGCATTGTCACACAGTTGAATGGAACCATAAATTCCCGGTTGGCAAAAGGTTGTGCCTCCATTTCACTGAAAAGGGCAGAAGTTTGCCTTTGGTACTGATGAGTCTCCAAAGTACTCCTGGCAGGAAGACAGGATTATTTCTTCATGAGATATTGATGGAGCATGGAATAAGACTCCCTACTGTTATGTTAAATGTTTTGTAAGCGCAACAGCTGCCCCAGCGAAGAGGCGTCCCGGCGCTGCTAGATCCAAAAGTACTGAAACAACTAAAGGCTAGCCGACCATGGTCGCAAATCCCTATGCTGGAGGAAACACAAAGGTTTTAATGGCTTTCCGGAAAGCAAGCAAATTCTCCATTCCGCGGCTGCCAACCGGCAAGGAGTGCCAAAGCTTGGCTGCCAAAACCCGGAAGGAGCGGCCACCAATGCGGCATAATTTAGTCCGAGGTACAATCACCTGATGTTGTCCTAGTGAAAGCAGACTACGCTGTGGAACAAATGGGGTTAAAAGTGGGCATGGTAGGTCAGGCTCCAGAATTTAAGGATCTTAAACGCCAGACATAGAGCTTTAAACTGGATTCGGGAGTTAATCAAAAGCCAGTGCAGCCTTCTGATCGTGGCTCTGGCTGAACACCTACAGGGAAGTCCTACCAAGGTTCTCGCTGCTGAGTTTTGGACTCGCTGGAGTGGCGCTATCTCGGTTTTATTTGCGCCCAAGAACAGCACACTGGCATCGTCAAAGCGTGATAGAATAGTGGCTTGGACAATAAGCTGACGCACTTTTGAGTAAAAAAACTTCAGAATAGGGTTAAGGCCTCTTAGCAGACCCACTCAAGTAGCTGCCACTCTCTTTGTGTGAGTCTGAAAGCTAAGTGAGGAGTCCATCCAGACTCCCAGGTTCTTAACTAGAGATTTAGGCGCTGGCATAATGTCCAGCGAGGCCGGCCACCAGTGTTCATTCCAGATGGTGATGTTCTTCCCTACAAGCAGAACCTCAGTTTTGTCTGCATTAAGCTGCAGACAATTGTCAGTCATCCATTGGGCAACTGTTGCCATCCCGTCTCTGAACCTCGTAGCCAAAGCAGATGGCCCTTCAGCTAAGGTGATAACCAGCTCGGTATCGTCAGCAAATGATGCCAGCATTAGGTCCCACTCTTTAGCCACTGCTGCAAGCGGCTGTACATAAAGATTAAATAGAGATGGGCTGAGTGCAGAACCTTGAGGAACTCCATGTCCAAAGGAATGGGACTGGGAAAGGTATGGTGGTGCCGATACCAGGAATGATCTATCTTTCAGAAATGATCAAAACCATTCTAAAGCGAGTCCAGTAATCCCAACTGCCTCCAGACTATGTAGAAGGATGTCGTGAGACACCATGTCAAAGGCAGCGCTGAGATCTAACAAAATCAGTGCTCCAAGAAGCCTCAAACAGAGGTACTGGCGAGAGGCGATGTCCTGGTGATGACGGGTGCAGACGGGCTTGCCTTTGGCCCGCCACCGGTGCGCCCACTGCGCCCGCCCGCTGCGCGGACGTCTAATGGAGGCCATATGTAAGTTACACAGGAGGGGGGGGTGTGTCTCCGACCAACTAGAGCGCCACCCCAAACTAGTCCCAATATGGCGTCTAGGCCCGCGTGAGTCCCTGGACAGCACCTATTCGGCTGCAGGGTTCGCGGTGGCAGTGCGGGTAGGAACAAGCACCGTGCAAGGTAAATACAAGACAATGCAGGACAAACACAAAAAGTGTTTTCAAGTTAGCGGTTTTAAAAGTTTTAAAAAGTTTACACAAGCACTCCTAACTTTTTCCGGCTGAGCCTCAGGAAAATAACAGTTCGATCTAGCTAGCGCGTGAGGTCTGAGCGCAGTTTAAATAGCCTCGAGGCTCTGACCAACTAGTGCGCCACCCCAAACTAGTCCCAATATGGCGTCTAGGCCCGCGTGAGTCCCAGGACAGCACCTATTCGGCTGCAGGGTTCGCGGTGGCAGTGCGGGTAGGAACAAGCACCGTGCAAGGTAAATACAAGACAATGCAGGACAGAGACAAAAAGTGTTTTCAAATTAGCGGTTTAAAAAGTTTTAAAAGGTTTACACAAGCACTCCTAACTTTTTCCGGCTGAGCCTCAGGAAAGTAACAGTTCGATCTTGCTAGCGCGCGAGGTCTGAGCGCAGTTTTAATAGCCTGGAGGGCGTGCGTCTCCGACCAACTAGAGCGCCACCCCAAACTAGTCCCAATATGGCGTCTAGGACTGCGTGAGTCCCTGGACAGCACCTATTCGGCTGCAGGGTTCGCGGTGGCAGTGCGGGTAGGAACAAGCACGGTGCAAGGTAAATACAAGACAGTGCAGGACAAAGACAAAAAGTGTTTTAAAATTAGCGATTTTGAAAGTTTTAAAAAGTTTACACAAGCACTCCTAACTTTGCCCGGCTGAGCCTCAGGAAAATAACAGTTCGATCTAGCTAGCGTTGGAGGTCTGAGCACAGTTTAAATAGCCTGAAGGGTGTGCGTCTCCGACCAACTAGAGCACCACCCCAAACTAGTCCCAATATGGCGTCTAGGCCCGCGTGAGTCCCTGGACAGCACCTATTCGGTTGCAGGGTTCCCGGTGGCAGTGCGGGTAGGAACAAGCACCGTGCAAGGTAAATACAAGACAATGCAGGACAAAGACAAACAGTGTTTTAAAATTAGTGGTTTTAAAAGTTTTAAAAGTTTGCACAAGCGCTCCTAACTTTTCCCGGCTGAGCCTCAGGAAAATAACAGTTCGATCTAGCTAGCGCGCGAGGTCTGAGCGCTGTTTAAATAGCCTGGAGGGCGTGCGTCTACGACCAACTAGAGCACCACCCCAAACTAGTCCCAATATGGCGTCTAGATCCACGTGAGTCCCTGGACAGCACCTATTCGGCTGCAGGGTTCGCTGTGGCAGTGCGGGAAGGAACAAGCACCGTGCAAGGTAAATACAAGACAATGCAGGACAAAGACAAAAAGTGTTTTAAAATTAGCGGTTTTGAAAGTTTTAAAAAGTTTACACAAGCACTCCTAACTTTTCCCGGCTGAGCCTCAGGAAAATAACAGTTCCTGCATATTGGCATTTGAACATCACTGGTGACATGATACTAGATTACTGCAAGGGATTAGCTGGTGTGATGTTTTGTCTCTCACTAGGTTGAAGCTGCTACCTCTAATCCGCAGCAGGACAGTGCCATGACCTCAGTCCCAGTGACTGCGTGTTAGTCAAGAAGCATGTGCTGAAGTCTGGCTTGGAACCAAGATGGAAAGCCCCATCCATGTGTTTCACAATATCCCATCCATGTGTTTCTCATCACAAACACTGCAGTTAAGTGTGGCAGAGTGCCAAATGGGTGCATGCATCGCAAACCCAGAGAGTAAGAAGTCTGTATAAAGAAATAGTGTTCTATGAGCCAGAACCAAAAGCACTGGTGGCAGAACCACTGCAAACTGAACACTTGCAATGAGTGATACCACAAGAGGCATAACAGCAAGAATGAGAAAGGGCTGAAGAACAACAGACATTCACACCCATTTCATAAAGTGGCATTGAAGTTTCTGGTGAAGACAAAGAAGAAGAGACAAGATTTCAACTGGAGATAACAGGTGAGACAACAGCAAAAAAAATAGATGATCCGGGTGAAGGGACATGTACTGGATCAAGAAAAGTCACTTACAATGCTGAATGACCACAAAATTATGGTTGAAGGACATTAAGATTAAGTGTGTGAGTTGAACGTATACTGCCAACAATTGCTGTGGAGACAGAACTGATCAGTATAAGTGGCACAGAAGAAGAAAATCAACAGACACCAAGAATATCAAAAGGAGCAAGAGTGCCTTGTCAAACTGGAAACCATTACGAACGCACGGGAGATACATATACCGCTTAATCACTTCTGGAGGTTTATACACTAAGGGCTAGATGTAGGTAGAATAGATTTACCGATTTTTAATTACCAAATTTTATCGATTCGGTAATTAAAAATCGGTAAATCTAACCTTTGAACACAAAAAAAAATCGTTAAATCTAAGGGGTGGGTATGTAGGTATTCCAGATGTGCTGGAATACCGAATCGGAAGAATTCGGTATTTACCGATTCGGTAAATACCGAATCGGTAATGCCTATTCATTCCTGTGGGCTTTGAAGCCCATAGGAATAAATGGGCATTACCGATTCGGTATTTACCGAATCGGTAAATACCGAATTTCACAAGGGTGCAGGGGGTGTCACTTTGACACCCTCTGGCACCCCAAAAATAGGCATGTGCGCAATGTGGCACACATGGCTAGGTGTGCATGCACACATGTGCATGCACACCTGAATTCGGTATTTTAACACCCAATTGGATTGGGTGGTAAAATACCGAATTTGTAGGGCCTTTGGGACTCAGAAGAGTCCCACCTACATCTGGGAATTACCGAATCGGTAAAAATACTGATTCGGTATTTTACAGATTCTGTAAATTTACCGATTCGGTAACTTTACAGAATCTGTAAAATCTGGCCCCCCACATCTCAAGATGCCGAATACCGGTCCGCCGGTTACAACCGGTATTTGCTACCTATATTTTTTGGGTGCTCGGATTTCTCCAAACTTGGGAACTGGACACTGCTGTATAGCATTGGGAGAATTTCTTATTTATTTACGTGTTGTAGTTTCAATCTGACTACTTATATAAGTGCCATATTGCAAAGAACTTTTGACACATATTATTGACCTTTTAAGCCCTTAAGAAGTACTTAGGAGGACGAAACGCGTCGACAGTCTTGTCCATTGTGTGATGTGTTTTAAGAAATTTTCTATGGATTAAAGAAAAATTAACTGTTTTCTACAATCAAAACAACCACTGTTCTTTTCATTTGGGAAGACGCCAACTCACTTCTTGCTGTTTGATTATGGACACGAATTTTCCCTTATTAATAACATTTTTGATGTTGAGTGCAGGGCCATGTGTGCTTAATTTGTTTCAGTGGTTTGTATACCACTTTTTGGGATTTATGGAGGTGACATCCTGGCTCATTGCACCTAGCTTTAACCATAATAGCTGCCACGCTACATGATAACGACTAGTGCAGGATTTTCTTGCCCTGATCTTCTTTTTATGTGATTCCTTGTCAAAGGTATTCTGCTCCTAAATTGACTTACTACATGAACCAAGTGCTAAACACACCAATATCAGATTTAATTGACCTAAGATCTTAACTGTTTGAACCTCCATGATGTCCCAGTAGAGCACAATTGGATAAAACCGTTATAAAAAGATTCCTGAAAAGGAACACACATTGGGATGCACTATTGAATAAGAAAAATGCAAAAGACAAAAATATTGTAAACTTTAAAAAAGAATTCAAAAGATTTCGCTAGGCCCAAGGCTGCTGTAGAAGAGTAGGGATAGCACATTTAGAAGAAGACGGAGTAGGGTTAAGGATGACTTTACGACGATTATTGTAAATAAAGCTGAAAGAACTAACTGCAAATGAAAATACAAGAAGCTGCTTAAAGAAAGTCTGGAAGCAGTCTGTTGAATTATTGCTGCTATATTTTTGTTTAATGATCTGACTACAGACAAACAGGACTAGATGCAAGATACATTACAGAAGAGCATGAATTTACAACCACAAGCAAAGGAAATGGACAAAGCTTGATATTATTTTAGACCATACCTACCTATAGACTGTTGCGGCATATGAAAACAATTTAACTTACTTAATGAGATATTTAGGTAAAGTATTCAGTCAGTCAGTCAATCACTTTTATTCAATTAATAAAAATCAGAAAAAGACACAAGATACAAGTAATCACAATTAATACAATACAACGATACATATGATTACAATCATTTACAATGATAAAAGGTAAAGACATCAAATTTAAAATGAACATATCTCATTTGTTCAATAAAACATTTTAAAAAATATAAAAGTTTCCATTTAAAAATCAACTTCAGAGTTTTAAAAAGGCACCAAGGCTGCTAATATCAATTGATTGCAATGGTTCTAAATCGTAAATTAGCACGCTTCTTATTAATTCAAACACCTGCAACTAAGAAGCTTGCCACATGAAATGTTATGCGCGCACTAGATAAAAGTTGTAAAAACAGGAGTTCTGGCCTGACCTGTAGAATGCCCGCCTCCCGTAAAATAGGTAACAAATATTTTTTCCTGATCAGTGCATAGTATTCGCAGAACATAATAAAATGGAGTGTGTCCTGTATAGAAAATTGATCGCAATCGTATGGATTAGCATTTGATGGAGTATCCCAATTAAGATAAGATCCCAACATAAAATGTATCAAATTAAAATGGAATCTAGTTAGGAGAAAGCGATGAAATGGTCTATTTACAAAAACAAGATAAGATTCAGGACCTGGAACAGTTATAAGTGCATAGTTCCTTCTAACAGATGGTTTTCTCAACTCTAACTCCTCCCGCTCTACCATGAATAGGTTTACCAGTACGCATTTTATCTCCAAGAAATCCTCCTTTTTTATACGTTCTGGAGAATGAAACAGCTCAATGCGCCCCACACTCATAAGCATTGCTTTAAAATAAACCAACCATGGGACTCTATGAGCTCTGTCCAGAGCAAGACAATCTTTAAGAATTAGGTGATTTAAGGAGATTTCATGGTTAAGCCATGTTTTTAACCAGCAAATTACAGGTGCGGATTTTATTAAGTCTGTCACAAACCCCATACCTAGCTCTGAATGTATTGTACAAGTGGGGTGGACTGGGGAACAGAGAGCAAAGATCTAAAAAATGTGTTCTCCACCTTCTGGATGTCATCAGATTTGCTGTAACCCCAGATAGCTGAGCCATAGGAGGCTATAGCCAAACATTTGGCTTTATATACTTTAAGGATAGCCTCCATTGGTAGGGCCCCCATCCTTTTAGCAAAGCTTAACAGGGCTGCAGCCGAATGTGCTACTGCATTGCTTTTTGACTTGTGTTGTGGGCCCCAGGATCCTCTATCATTAAATATGACCCCCAGATAGGTGAAAATTGGAACCATCTTTACTTCTTTACCAGTGCAAGAAAAAGTCATTAGTTTCCTTTTTCTGCTGGTCGGTCCGACAATCATGATCTGAGATTTTTGAGTATTAATTTTCAGGTCTAATGAGGTCATGAAGTCTCCGAAGGACACCAATAGTCTATTAAGGGCCACACCTGTACGTGCCAGGAGAACGGCGTCGTCCACATACAAGAGGATCAGGATGTTGGTCTCCCCTGCACGCGGAACGTCCACCGTTCAGACTGCCAGGGCTGACTCGAGAGCATTTATGTATAATGTGAAGAGGAGGGGGGCAAGGATGCACCCTTGCCGCACCCCCCTCTCTGAATTAAAGTGGCTTGTGCACCTCCCCTCACGAGTGACTCTGACAGAAGCCTGTAATCCGCAGTGAGTAAAGTATTCATTATGACAATAGATGGAAGTAGAGCAAACATTTCATGCAGTAAATAGTGGGGAAGATAAATGAAGATGAATGCAGAAAGATAGATGATCTATCCAAAACTAAAATTAGACAAAAGGCAATAGGGGAAAATATGTGTGGTCAAAAGAAGAAACTAAGTTAGAAAAAGGCACGTGGGGAATTGCAATGATCGGAGATAGTTGTCAAATTTTACAAGGAGAAGAATCAATCATTCCAGAAGTTTATTTCATTTGTGGGCAGGATGCTTATTTTTAATTGTCAGCTGATTGAAAGGGCTGTTGCTATTTAGCTTTGCTGATTTCTAAGATGTATCATGTATATAGTATAAATGTTTTAACAAATACATTATCACACAGGCATACACTTAGTATAGGTGACGGAGCACAGTTAGTTAAAGACATTTTTGGAGCAATCATCCACCTATGAGGATTGTCTTAAATGATGAGATTAGAAAGCTTTCAACAGTTGTGGATACTTGCAAATACCACTTCTGGAGCTTTGCTAGTTGTTAATATAGAATTAATGGCTATTGGATCAATGGGTTTACAAAGTCGCCTAGCATTAAACATTTTGCTTGCATAGAAAGGCAGAGTCTGCTAGATGCTGAAAGCTCAGCATTGTTGCTCCTATATTCCTGATGAGAGAAAGAAAATTTTGAAAGCTGCAAAGAACATTTCTGATATAAAACCTGAGTTCAGGGCCGTTTCTACCACTAGGCAAGACTAGGCGGCTGCCTAGGGCGGCAAAAGGAGGAGGGCGGCAAAAAACATGAGTTAGGAAATCGAAATGGCCTTAGACCTCAAAAGCGCATTGGGTAGCGACTTGAGCCTTTTACAACTTGACGTGATGTGCCGTCACGTTCGGTGCCACAGGCGGGGGCCGTCTGCGCATGACCTGCGGAGGCAGAGAGTTCCCGCCTGAGACCCAGCAGCGGTACCGGGGGAGGGATGGGTGGGATGCGGGTCACCCAAGAGCCAAGTAGTTTATAAGTGTATTTTTAACTCACTACACTTGTTAAGGGAAGACACGGAATGATCATGGCGGACAGACAAGAAGTGTTTTGAGAATCTTTCGGGCTCCGGTAAAGCCATTGCGATGCTGACCAGCAGAGGGAATGCACAAGGTAAGCGGCTCGCATGGAGGTGGTGGGGGTGTGAGGCGAAGGACGTGATCTCACTTGATTTAATTTCGAGTAGAGCCCCCTCCCTCAACCATGCCCCCTCCCCCGCTTGAAGGGGCCTGTGTTATGCCCCTGGTGCCCATTTGGTTTGTATTGTAAGTTCGCAACTCATTATATAACACTCGTTAGAGTGGCTCCCTGAGCCTATTCTTCAGGACATTGACACAGTTTAATTCCCTCACAGGTGGCCCGTGTGTGTTAATGTGTGTATATGACATTGTACCTGTAGTTGCGAATGTACGCACCTCTGACTGGCGCGGAGGTGTGCGTGCATGCGTGTGCATCTATCTCTGGATGCGGGCAAGACCAGAAATGTCCTCTCTCTGTGTGCTTCAGTGGCCAGCCACTACTGCTTCTCCAGAGGACTCGCGGATTGCCTTGTGTTGCGTTGATGGATCACACTCACTTCCGGATTTCAGGAACGCTAGGTGTTACCTGCACATTATCAGGCAAGGCCTTTCAAGGGATGAGCTCCGGAGCTCATCTTTCTAACACGATCTGGCTGGAGCAGTGGGGACGGCTGAGGTGCTGAGAGGACTCGTTGCTTCAGAACACTGATGCTGCAATGCAGGTTTTCTCTGAGCACTTACATCACTGTCGCAACCGGCTTTCGTTTTCACTGATAACAGCACATATTTCTTTTACAAGTGGGATTGAAGGAGGTAGGCAGAGGACCGTGTTCAACAAAAAGAGGGGACACGTATTGCATGCAATCCTCCAAAATTGGCACCGCTTTTACGATATACGTGCTGCTGTGATTTGAGGCCCTGTTCAACAGCTCAAACATTCACCAGACATCTAGAATGGCGGAGAGGGAGTTTTGCATATGAGGGAATATGTTAATGTAAAAAGGGCATAAAGTACACCCTGCCGTCCCTCTGGTGCAGGGTGACTGCAAATCCTCCAGTGAGCCCACGCTGAAGGCCAAGATTTATCTGTGAGATATGGGAGATTCAGGGGACCTCTTAAAATTCTGCCTGTGGGCCCCACCATTTTGCATTGCGTCATTGAGTGTAATGTGCTGTAGTGCACAAGGTGGCTGTCTGCTGCACATTGTACCTTTGTATATTTTCTTGTCTAGAAATACATATTCCTAATACTTCCCGGAAAATCTGTTCTTCTCGGAGGAGCAAGTGTGTCACCGAACAGGATGTGACGCAGGGGTATCGGAGCAAAGGGATTCAGAAACGCTAACATCATGGAAGGGACTTTAATGGTGCAGGTTTGATGATGGAATACCGTTGTGCTCTTACATTGTTTAAGGAAATGTGCTCCCTGTGCTCTCCAGTGAGGAGTGTTGAGTGTCCGGTGTAGTACAGAAAAATGGACATGCATCCTCGGATCAGATTGTGGCAGCTAAAGATGCAGCAGAAGTTCATTGTCACTCGCTTCCATTTCTGCACATTTAAGCACCTTGGACTGGAAAACGTATGCTTGTTCCTAATGTAGCCAGCGCGAGGCCAGGTGCTCCAGCAACATTACAGTACTCCATTGCTGTGGGCCCAGAGCCATGAACTAGATTTAAACTTTCTCTAATCTCAGTTCCTTCGTTAATCAGATGCACCGACCAGAGCCGTAGCCTCCATTAGTGCAGCAGGAGCATTGGTGCCGGGGTTCAGAGGCCCTATGTAGACACCCAAACACACACACACGATCTCCATATCTAGACACACGCATTCAAACACACACACACACACACACACAAACTCCATATACATCCAACACACACACACACACAACTCCCCACAGAGACACCTAAGCAAACCACACGCACACAACCTTTCTGTAGACACCTAACAACACATTCACGCAGACACACCCACAAACGCGCGCACCCCACACACATACACAAACTCTTTTCCAGGCACCAAAACCCACACCGCACAAACACAATGACACACTGACAGACACACTGGTTCAAATTGCAAACAAAATAAAAGGGAGGGGGCAGAATTTTTCAATTCTCGCCTAGGGTGACAAAACACCTAGAAACGGCCCTGCCTGAGTTAGGATCATAAGAAACACCTAGGGACTTATTTATAAAGGCCTTGCTACACTTTTGTGCCGCCGTTGCGTCACTTTTCATGGCACAGCAGCAGTGTAAACCATGTGCCACATTGTGCAATATTTACAAAGTGAAGCATCTAAGCAGATGTGTCAGTTTGTAAAGCCCTGTGCTACTTTATAACTGCATCAGGTATAATATATGCAGGGTGGGCGTTCCCCAGCAAGAAAGTCTCGTAGAAGTGTCACAGTGAAATCTAGGAGATTTCACTAAAACACTTCTAGGATGCCACTACATCAAAACCTTACGCCTTTCTTATGGCAGGAGTAAGGGTGACGCAGTGCCATAGGCACGGGCCTACCCCATGCATTGCTGGAGTTGCGTCATGCTTGTAACACAATTGAGAATATAAGAGGGTAAAGGAATCTGAGCGTTAGAATAGAAAGAAAAGAGACTCAACTGAGGATAAGAGTGAGCTCTAAAGATTCATTCATGAAGACATTGGATGGTTTAGATAGTGGAGATTACTACACATTTTACAATATCGAGAAATATGAATGCAGCCTATAATAATGTGCAGAATTAATGTGAAGACTTTAAGGAAAAATAAAAGTTCATTTGAATGCAAAAATTGTACTAGGCAACCTTATTTGCTTGTACTAGGCCTGAATAGTTGAAGCAGCATTGCCTGACAAGCTGGCATGACTAAATACATGGTTAGGTCATATAAAATGTTTATTTCCTGACCTTCCCATGGACATGTTTTTCCTAATAAATAATAGTTGCTATATGTTTTCAACTAATTCTGCAAATGTTTCTACTTACACAATGTTTGCTGCAAATAAATGAATAAATCAGTTATTTAGAAAGATAGATATGACAATTCCTGAATGGGAAAGTAGTTTTGAACAACAAAAAGAATTACAAGTAGACAGATGAAAACCGCCAGATGATAAGAATTAGTTACAACAGTAAATGTTACTATCTAGAGTTATCGTATTTGTGTGAGAAGATGAGGAGTGATCCTATTCCCACAAGAGCATTGAAAGATGACTGGCTGGCTGGAGAAAGAAGACACATCAAACTGCAACTTTGATAAAATATGTTGTCTAGAATAGTGTGTTCCTAGAGTAGGTACAGACCACACTTTTTTAATTCCATTCCCTCTGCTTGTTCAACGTTACTCTGAGACTCTACTGAGTTTCTTGGACCTCTCTTCATGAGGAGTCTTCTTTGATAGATTACATTTTATTGAGCTGATTGATGCTAAGGCTTATGCTCATATTCAATCTCTCCAACTGGAACTCTTTATAGGTTTGAACTTGGCTTATTTTTCCCTCGAATTGGGATTCTCTCTTTTATGGAACACAACTAATGCATTTAATATGAACTACTGGAGACTGTTTTTGTTTACTGACAAAACTAATGATCAATATTGATGAATTTACATCCTGATTCTAATAAAGATGAATTACTAAAAGAGTGGACTAATAAAATTCTTTACCTCAATACAAACTCTAATTATTGACTGAAAATAGATTAGGGGTTGTGATAAGAATGGCATGTGATATACAGCTCCTGGTTAATCTCATTCAACGTTAAAGGTCCGTTGACTTTACAGCTGGGATGTCTCCCTAATGAAGTTATATCTTCTTTCATAAACCGATAACTTAACTGAGATGCCCACTCCAACAGCTCCATAACACCATTTGATGGCTGGTTTAATAATACCCAATCCTATTGGTGTTCCCTGCACAACTGAGCTTACTCCTTCTCCCTAGGTATATCATAAATGGTTGGATTACTGTTTTTCCTCTATCACTCCACATTGGAAATATCAGAAGATAGGGATGTTTATGTAATTTCCATTTATCATGGTTTCTCCCTATAGACAATACAAGATTTCAGCTACTTTCCCTCTGATTACTTCCTAATCTCATTCACAGTGGCTTGAAAATGCTCGATACCCAACACTCTAAGGATGGAAGTTATCCACATGCATGTCACATCTTTTCTCACGGTTTGCTTCTACATCCAAGCATTGACTATAGACATTTTAAGCCACATGCTAGTGTGCAATTACTCCGGGCGTCCATCTTCCAACGGCCCCCTGGGAAAGTGAACTTTTTTAAATCTCATTTCTGTGTATTTCTGTAGGTCAGCCTTTATTGCGTAAGTCAATTTGTTTAGCATCAAAAGGCTTGACTTAGTAAGAAATGGGTAAAAAAAGTCAAGCTTGTTCTGAGCAGGGCCCAGAGATATTTCTTGCGTGGGACTACCGAAATGCTTAAGATGACAATGGCCTTGGTACAGGTCCATTTCCACAGTCACATGGTTTGGACTGTTTCTGACTTACCCGCATGACCCTAAAACATTTATTGCATAGGCCACACTGCAGAGGCACACTATTCCGTCCATATTTCAATCGCATCTGATGTTTAAGGGTCCTATTTCTCAATGGTATTAGCTTCATCGTCACACTTAAACAAGAAGAAAAATACGAGAACTATTTTCTTTGTCCTCATCACAACACTTTTCAAAAAGTCTACATGACAGACACACTCTACCTCGGCACTCCTGGGTGTAGTGTACTACACTACCAGTCTCAAATACACATAAATGCTTCGACACCGGTATGATGAGCTATATAAATTACATTTCTCTCTTTCTTTCACCTCCTCCAGGGGCAAATCAGCCTATAACTATGTATACTCGGGGCAACCAAGTAACCAGAAAGTTGCCAAGAACTCCCCGCTGTAAATATCCCCCCCTGCATTACTACTGTACTGTATTAGAAAATCTTCTAAATAAAAACTTTTTGAAATAAAAAAAACCTACAATTCAATGAAATACAATAAATTTCCACGCGTATAAGCGTGCAAGAACAAAACTGCGATGTTCATAAATGCTAAACTTTAATGAATTTACAGCGTAGTGTGATTTCAGTTACGTACAGTGTATACAGTGCTTCTAGTGTGCCAGTCATTTTATTCTGCGATACTCAAGCCCCATTCGTTTACAACTTATATTAGTGAGATTTGAAAAAGACACAATAACATTAATAATAATACTATTTTCCTTTACATTGAATAAAATATTGTTCTGAACGATGACTGAGGCCGAAGGGACGGTTGATCTGTGACCCTTAAGTTTTTTTTTTTTCTTGTCCGTCGTGTGAGGTTTCGAGAACCCTGGGGGAAGAAAGGTTCTGTGCAGCAATTATTTCATGTTAGTGTTTGAAAAACAGGACGCCATTTCCCCACAGTACCTTTTTTAGCTGTATTCTGTCAGCGCCCTATTTATCCTAATAAACTATGACAGTGCCGCACTGGCACAGTGACACAAATGTCTGTGATGTGAAAGTCACCCGTCCCTGCTCTCCTTAAACAGGAGGCTGTTACTTTTGCCGAGATAAAATCGCTTTTCTAAATTCCTTTAAACTGATAGAATAAGATTCACCAAAGGAAAAAAATAGCAATAATCTTGAGTCATTAGACTTTAAAATGATGTTAGTCTTAAATAATTATTGGGACTGGAAGAAAATCCCCTAAAGTTCTGAGAAAATGATTAGCATAACATGCCTGTAACTCAAGCTGTGCTTAATGAGAGGTGCTGTTTTCCTGCCGTGGGGGGTATCGTCCAATGAGTGATAGCTCTGAAAGAGGTCACATGCATATTCATCACATTCGACACGCACATGCACTCTGGCTTTAATAGGCCATGACAGGAAAAGTTGTGTCAGGCAAATGGCCGCACATGTGCTCACTCCCTCGACTGGCATATTTAGCCATTAATTCTCTGGTATCCATGGATGAAATATTAGCTTGTTAACTTAAAGGCAATCAGTTGTGGCTAAGTCTCAGTGATGAAGGAGCGCGCATGTGCCGCGTGCACGCTCGGAAAGGATTCCATTGATTTGTCTGGTGCTAGCTAGTGCATTTTCGTGAGATGTTCCCCTTTACTATGACGCCTTTTAAAGTGACTCACAGAAGAATGAATGCATCTCCAGTGGCTCTGAAACTCTGCAGGTCAGTTGAACCCAGCTACAGGTTCTGCACCTTTTAGAGATATATTATGAACAACCCACAATGCACATTAGCAAAAAAAAAGCTCACATATGCGATGTAAAGGGCCAAATTGTCACCAAAATGCTTGTGGCCGGAGCAGAGACTATGTACCTATTGGTTGGTTCGCTAAAGTTATCATTTGGAGTGAGTCACTATCCAACCTACCTCATGAATATTAATGAGGCAGGTCACAATTACAAAATTTGTGTGATTGGATGCCATCAGGGGATGGTGGCTTGTTGTCATCATTAGACTGCCATAACCGTGTATATAAAGTGCCATTTTTATTTTTAAAAGCAGCCTATATTCCTTAAGGGAAACAGTCTGTGTTTAAGAATTTTTTTTAAATTCATTTTAAGAACTTTCTTTGAAAGGCACTGACTTTTCCCCAACAAACTTTTTTTTTTTGATTTACGAAGGGGAAATGGTTCCCTGGAGACCATTTCGCTTTTGTTTATAGTTTACAACACCAACTCAGGAGTCTGTAAATTTAATATAACAACCGGATTTAAATTGCAAAAACGATACATCTAAAGAATCTCTATATGGAAGGTATGCCTAAATCATGCCCCAACCAAAATATCAATTCCTTACGGAGTCACAAGCCCATTTTAGGAGTTGGTAATACATTGCCCACATCTAAACTCGAGCTTGTACATGTTCAAAAGTTTTTTTTTACAGCTACAAACAATCTCAATCAGTGTCTGCAACCATAAAAACGTTTAGCGCATCATGCTTTAAATGAACTTCAATCATCAGATGTTGCCGCTACAGTTCTTTACTAAAAGATGGCACTCTACCATTAACAGCCATCTTGAATTAAATGGGAAATAACTTTGTATCATAAATACAGAGCACCTAAATCAATCCCTTCCACAAGTACACTTTGTTAGCATTTATTTATACTGAAAGTTCTGTATTTTCATGACACATTTTCATGATACTTTTCCTGCCAAACTATAGTGGCGTTGCTAATAGGCTTTTCTTATTTTAGCTCTTGACCTATAAGTCTATATATTCAAGCCATGTCTTGTCAAAGAGAAATCACTCAAGATCCTGGACTACCCCAAGAAGAGTTCCTGCTCTCACCCCATTCCCCCCTTATCCACCCACAACTTTCACTTTCCCCCTGTTGCATGAACTGCCCTGTACCCTGCACTCTAGCATCCTTCCCGCTCCACTGTATGTCTTTGCCCTCATACAGTATCACAATTCAGGTCCCCTTGTTCCCCTCCTTGTGCAACATCTACAGTTCACCTTTGCTTTGTAGCTTGGTTTAATTCACGCATATACATACACAGAGATGCACTGCATTTTCTTATTCTGTTGCATCTGAGTGGGCCTTACATTCACTAATATTTCACCTGTTATGTTCATTTTCACGTTTAGAGCTCTACATGATTAGATCTAAGTGAAATATTACATAGATCTCATGATAGGGCTTCTTCTGTAAGCTTGAGAATTTTTTGATATAAATGCTCGTTTGATTTCATTTAGATTTTAAAGTCTTTCATGATGCCATCATCCTTAAAATGTAGTTATGCCACCTCCTATTCAGGCTGAGCGTGTCACTACACTCAGGTAGAAATGCATTCGATAGGCAATCACCCATGATGCATTAACAGAACTTATTTAATTTGTGTGTCTCTTCACCATCGCCAGGTGTGTCTTTTAAATGGTCAGTGTCCAGGCGAGCTAATGTGAAGCACCTAAATATTTCAGGCTACTTTACACTATCTAAACAGACATGTTTGCCAGACTTTAATAGGTGTCCTGAACAGTGGAAATTTATATGAGCAAATCAAAACCAAATCCCTGGAACACCTCTCCTCTCGGTCTGCAGGCTCAATCATGCAGAGCATCACTGAATGGAACAAAAGCTCTCCAGCGGCAGTCATATTTTGCTGCATAAAATCTTATGGAGTAATCACAGAAGGGCTGCAGTAAAGAGAAAAATGTTCAATAATAAACACTGTTTTCATTTTGTTTTAAAAGTTAATGTAGCATTTTACTTCTGAGGAAAGCTGAGAGCAGCTTACGGAAAGGCATGTTGCCATGGTCGTTCGAAAGCTCGTATTTCGAAGGAACAAATATAGTTGTTTAAACTAAGGAACCGCGCGCGTTGAGCAGAGATGAGGCATTAGAAAATTAGAGTTAGGACACCAGGAACACTCAGGAGAGGCCTTCTTAAAAGGGAAGCATTTGCAGTGACAAGTCAAGAATGTAATAGGCTCTAAGGTAAGCAAGGAAATGGCTGGGTAGTAAAAGAGCGACAGATTAGGGTTTTTCAGGATGTCCCTCAGGATGGACAAAGGTGCCACTGCACCTGCTGCATAGTTGATAGCTTTGCTCATCTGCAGAATTTCCAGGTATTGGGGGTTGTGGAACTGGAAAGAGCTACATTTCATTCACTAAACGTGTGCCTGGTGTTCAAAGCAGCTGTTATTGCCAGAACGTTACCCTCACATATCTGGCCCCTGGTTTTAGCAGCACAATATGTACTAAAAAGGCTTTCTATACGAGAATAAAAAACACACAGGCTCTCATAATCACACATGCTCCCTGGCCTTCAGATGGTGGGAGAGTGACTCAGAGAGCTGAACATTTACTGACAAATGTGATATTGCCGAACTTCAATCCCAAGGCAGACTTTCTCAATTTTCTGAAGTGGGTTATATTGAGTTTCATGTAGTGGACAATTGGGCCATTTGTTATTTAAACTGCTTAGAAAACAAATTGTGGTGTCTAGAAACGTAGATTTTTTTTTAAACTATATTTTTGAGATAATTCGATTAACAGAAAAGTGGGTTGTTTAGTGCAATGCGACCAACTTCAACAACTTGGTGCCACTACTTTTCAAAATAATTAATAGGAGCAGGGAATGTATGAAAGAGTATGGAGCAGACTTTATTAATTCTACCTCAAATCTTAGAAACAAGGAACAATACGCATACTGTACGTCTCCTTCAAATGTGTTGTAATCTCAGACTGGTCCGTATTAACTACAGTCGTCTTTCACTTTCTGGGATACCATGGCCTATTTCTATCTTGCATTCTGTAGGTAGGCCTATTTCTGAAATCCTCCATGCATTTATGATATTGAGAGCTTCACTTTTGGATATGGATAGAAAGCCGCAAGCCTGGACATTCTTCATTCATCAAGGAGAATATGTCACCTGTAGCCAAGCTGTGAATAGTCCGATCTGCTCAGTGGGTCAAAGGAAGGTGACAAGGTACAGAATGAACTACCTTTAAACCTCATACTGAATAAAACACATACACATTATGCTGGGACGGCATCTGCTGCATTAATAAAGTGCTGGACGCTGCATTAGGTTCCTTGGATTTGTGTGCTGTCAGTATAACTGATTTAATTTTTATTAATCTGTAGTATTTTATTTTTTTACTGTTTGTCTGACAACTAGAAACTCGATCTCTGGCGTTGTTGTGCTTTACAAATGTAGTAAACTAATCTATACTAGACCCACTAGATTTAATGTTCTCTCCGATGTAGTAACAGCCAAATTGAGGGTGTAGATTGAAGCTGGTCTGACCACATCTTATTATTCTTTCAACTGACAAACCTTTCTCACTTCTGAAGAAGGGCTGAAAACCATCTCAACTAAGACACAAAAATACCGTATGAGCAAAATACTTCAATGATATGTACAAAGTGATCAGAAATAACACAAAGAAAACTGCTCACTTCCTAAACATCAACTCGAAGTGTTCCAATTATTGGACAATGGAAACATCGATATCCTGCTCCTCTCAGAAACCTGGCTTCATGAGGACTCCTTTCCCGACATCCTGGCCGCCATCCCCACAGGATTTTATATCCTCCAATCCAACAGGACCTCAGGCAGACCGGGTGGTGGAGTAGCTGCCATTATCCGTTCTAAATTACTATTCACTTCCCTAACAACTACTCCTATATTAAACTCTGACATACTCACTTTGAAATTCACGTCCCCTAAATATTCTTTTATTTTTGTTTTAGTATACCGCCCTCCTGTTAACATGCCTTCCTTCTCATCTCTGTTTGGTGATCTTATTTCTCAGTTGGTCATTAATTCCGCCAGGATCTTGATCATACTCGACTTTAACTACTGGGCACTAGATCCCCATGAAACCGCCTTATCAGTTGAATTCACAGACTTATTACTTGGCCTTAATTTTTTGCAACACATCTCTGCCGCAACTCATAATAGGGGCCATATCCTTGACCAGGTATGGACAACCAACTTGGATATTTCCCCTCCCCCAGTCTACCCCTGTACTTGGTCTGACCATTCCTTTATTTCCTTTTCACTGAAACTTTCATTACCAACTCGCCCTCCACTAGTGTTGAATTTCTCGGCACGTAACTGGAAACATGCTGACATTTCCCTTTTTCACTTGATCCTTTCTACCACATTTCCCAATGACCACCCCGATCTGAATTCCCAAACCACTACCGTGGATCAATGGTTGTCCCAAGCCAGTGATGTGGTTGCCCCTGTGAAAGCCATCAAATCCAAACGCCCACATGATGCACAGCGTTGGTTCACCGAACAACTAAAGGTGGATAAATTACTCCTCAGACAAGCTGAGCGTCGCTGGAGGCGAAATTATGACCCCTCATTAAAGATCATCTTCACCGATCTATTAAAATCATATAAACAATCTATTACTTTGGCCAAATCCTCCTACTACTCCCAGAAAATCATTAGCTCAGCATCAAAAACTAAAGATATCTTTTCCATTGTGACTGAACTCTCCTTTCCTGACCGTGTCACGGCCCAGCCTCAACCTTCGCAGGCCTTGTGTGACTCTCTAAACTCATTTTTCATAGATAAAATCTCCATCATTAAAAATAATATTCCCCCCCTTCCCCGTCTAAGGTCAGTGTCCTCCCTTCTTCGAATCCTTGTTGTCTGCATGAATTCCCTCCTATCTCTCTAGATGAATTCTTCTCGATACTACAGGTAGTTAGCTCCGGCTCCCCCCACGACTGCTGCCCCCCCCAAATTTTAAGGGATGTCTTCATGGCCTGTCCAGGTCCTCCACTTGATCTGCTTAACCGCTCCCTTGCTACAGGCTCTGTCCCCGATGCTTTAAAAAAAGCAGTGGTAGTACCCATCCTGAAAAAACCCGGTTCTGACCCTGCTGTCTTAGGTAATTATCGACCTATCTCCCTTCTCCCCTACTTGGGGAAGGTATTGGAGACTCATGTCATCTGCTGCCTGAGCGCCTTCATCGAAAAAACTCACTTTCTTGATGACCAGCAGGCAGGTTTCAGACCGGCCCATTCAACGGAGGCAGTGGTGGTAGCGGTCATGGATGCTCTGAGACAGGGGGCGGACAAGAACTTGGTCCAGGCCTTGGTGTTATTAGATCTCTCGGCCGCTTTTGACACGGTCGATCATGTCATCCTCATCGACCGTGTCAGAAATGCGGGCATCCAGGGCCTGGCCCTGTCATGGATTGGGTCCTTCCTTTAACACCGCTCCCAATCGGTCCAGCTGTCCACCTTCTCTGCCCCCCAAATTTCACTTTCCTGTGGTGTCCCCCAGGGTTCCGCTTTGTCCCCTCTCTTGTTCAACCTGTACATGCAGCCCCTTCTAGCCTCTCTCCGTCACTCTTCTGTCACTATTTTCAATTACGCAGATGATCTGCAACTAATCTTTCCCATCGACTCTTCCCCTCTCTCTTGCTCTAATTTTCAATCAATCATGCTCACCATCTACGAGTGGATGAACTTCAGCCAGCTGAAGCTCAACCCTAGCAAGACTGAGCTGGTTCTGATCGGTGGGCCCACGAACCCTTGGAGTTCTAATTTCTGGCCCTCAGCCCTTGGCTCCCCCCCCTGCCCAGTCAACTCTGTGAAGAGCCTTGGTGTCATTATTTCCAGTGACCTATCGATGAGGCCCCAAATCAACGCTGTCACCTCGGCCTGCTTTTATCACCTTCGCAGAATTGGGAAAATCCGAAGGTTTTTATCTTCGGAGGCTCTCATCCTTGTAATCATGGCCCTGGTTACCTCACGTATTGATTATGCCAACTGTCTGTACGTGGGGATCCCCGCATACCACCTTCACCGGCTCCAGCTGGTACAAAACCAGGTGGCCAGACTGGTCTTTCAACAGCCCAAATACCAACATGTCATGCCCTTGTTGAAAAGACTACACTGGCTCCCGGTAGCTTACCGCTGCATTTTCAAAATGGGATGCACTGTTTTCAAATCTCTATCTGCTTCCGCCCCTGCCTTTATTTCTCTTAGCCTCCACCCTCATGTTCCCTCACGGCACCTTAGGTCCTCTGCTCACAATCTCTTGATCACTCCCAGGTTTAAACGGAAGAAACACGGCGGTGCCTGCTTTTCTTTCCTTGCTCCGTCTACCTGGAACTCCTTTCCCCTCTCAATTCGGCTCACTCCGGACTACATCACTTTTTCGCAAATACTTGAAAACTCATCTGTTCCACTTAGCTTACGATTAGCCCCTTCTACCCTCCTGCTTCCTCTCTCCACCTGTCTCTGAGCGCCATGAAACCAATTGGTGACCGTGCGCGGTAACAATTTTTTTTAACATAACATAACATAACATAACATCAAACCCAAAATTCAGACTAGCAATCTTCCACCACAAAATTTCCAATTCACTGAACACGCAAGTCCTTCTGAGATCAACATAAACAAAATCTATGAATAAACTAACCAATAAATGGTACAACAAAGAAGTAGCCAAACTAATCAGATAATGTTGCCAACTATAACAAGGCCATACTTCATGAAATGCATTGATGAGACACCAAACAAATCTGTAGGGATCTGTAGCATTTCGCAAAAATTGGCAAATCAAGGAGTCTTATAAAACACCTCCTGTGCCACCCATCAATGTCTTTGAAGTAAACATTTCAAATATTCTAGATGATATTAGGACCACCCCCTTTCTATATCCTTAGTCTCCTGTTCTCCAACCTTGATCATGATCATGATATAAAAACCTTTGGGAGAGGATGTGGTGTTAAGTGTTAAAGGCCAAAGCTTTCAACATGCCTTCTGAACCATATTTGTTGGCCTGAATGAAACAATTCATCACAACTCTCATCTTGAACCTCACTTGTATCACTCATAGAAAGTTCAGTCTCTTACCCACTCAAACCAGCTATTGTTATGCTTCTGTTAAAGACACAAGTTGTAGACTTGTAGTCTGCCCTGTTCCCATGATGCACTGGGCCAGGGACAGACTGATTTGCATATAGCCAGGTTCTGAGCTGGGATGGTGCAGTGAGATAAATAACGGTGATGGATCAAGCCCTGATCTTTGGACTGTGTAAGAGTGGTCTGCTTAATTCAGACACTCTGTTCATCACCACCCACTTTTCTGAATCGTATTTGGCCACTATAGGTGTGGCAGGGTATACTCAGATATGAGTCCCTTTCTCACTGCACCATCAGGATTCAAGCAAGCCGGGCCGAAGAAGGCTGAAATGCCAGAAACCGGTCCCCGGTAGCTTGTCTCCTTTCTGGTGAAGAATTGGCTTGGTAGTTTAGTCTGCCCTGTTCCCATGATGCACTGGGCCAGGGACAGACTGATTTGCATATAGCCAGGTTCTGAGCTGGGATGGTGCAGTGAGATAAATAACGGTGATGGATCAAGCCCTGATCTTTGGACTGGGTGAGAGTGGTCTGCTTAATTCAGACACTCTGTTCATCACCACCCCCTTTTCTGAATCGTTTTTGGCCACTATAGGTGTGGCAGGGCATACTCAGACATGAGTCCCTTTCTCACTGCACCATCAGGATTCAAGCAAGCCGGGCCGAAGAAGGCTGAAATGCCAGAAACCGGTCCCCGGTAGCTTGTCTCATTTCTGGTGAAGAATTGGCTTGGTAGTTTAGTCTGCCCTGTTCCCATGATGCACTGGGCCAGGGACAGACTGATTTGCATATAGCCAGGTTCTGAGCTGGGATGGTGCAGTGAGATAAATAACGGTGATGGATCAAGCCCTGATCTTTGGACTGGGTAAGAGTGGTCTGCTTAATTCAGACACTCTGTTCACCACCACCCCCTTTTCTGAATCGTTTTTGGCCACTATAGGTGTGGCAGGGTATACTCAGACATGAGTCCCTCTCTCACTGCACCATCAGGATTCAAGCAAGCCGGGCCGAAGAAGGCTGAAATGCCAGAAACCGGTCTCCGGTAGCTTGTCTCCTTTATGGTGAAGAATTGGCTTGGTAGTTTAGTCTGCCCTGTTCCCATGATGCACTGGGCCAGGGACAGACTGATTTGCATATAGCCAGGTTCTGAGCTGGGATGGTGCAGTGAGATAAATAACGGTGATGGATCAAGCCCTGATCTTTGGACTGGGTAAGAGTGGTCTGCTTAATTCAGACACTCTGTTCATCACCACCCCCTTTTCTGAATCGTTTTTGGCCACTATAAGTGTGGCAGGGTATACTCAGACATGAGTCCCTTTCTCACTGCACCATCAGGATTCAAGCAAGCCGGGCCGAAGAAGGCTGAAATGCCAGAAACCGGTCCCCGGTAACTTGTCTCCTTTCTGGTGAAGAATTGGCTTGGTAGTTTAGTCTGCCCTGTTCCCATGATGCACTGGGCCAGGGACAGACTGATTTGCATATAGCCAGGTTCTGAGCTGGGATGGTGCAGTGAGATAAATAACGGTGATGGATCAAGCCCTGATCTTTGGACTGGGTAAGAGTGGTCTGCTTAATTCAGACACTCTGTTCATCACCACCCCCTTTTCTGAATCGTTTTTGGCCACTATAGGTGTGGCAGGGTATACTCAGACATGAGTCCCTTTCTCACTGCACCATCAGGATTCAAGCAAGCCGGGCCGAAGAAGGCTGAAATGCCAGAAACCGGTTCCCGGTAGCTTGTCTCCTTTCTGGTGAAGAATTGGCTTGGTAGTTTAGTCTGCCCTGTTCCCATGATGCACTGGGCCAGGGACAGACTGATTTGCATATAGCCAGGTTCTGAGCTGGGATGGTGCAGTGAGATAAATAACGGTGATGGATCAAGCCCTGATCTTTGGACTGGGTAAGAGTGGTCTGCTTAATTCAGACACTCTGTTCATCACCACCCCCTTTTCTGAATCGTTTTTGGCCACTATAGGTGTGGCAGGGTATACTCAGACATGAGTCCCTTTCTCACTGCACCATCAGGATTCAAGCAAGCCGGGCCGAAGAAGGCTGAAATGCCAGAAACCGGTCCCCGGTAGCTTGTCTCCTTTCTGGTGAAGAATTGGCTTGGTAGTTTAGTCTGCCCTGTTCCCATGATGCACTGGGCCAGGGACAGACTGATTTGCATATAGCCAGGTTCTGAGCTGGGATGGTGCAGTGAGATAAATAACGGTGATGGATCAAGCCCTGATCTTTGGACTGGGTAAGAGTGGTTTGATTAATTCAGACACTCTGTTCATCACCACCCCCTTTTCTGAATCGTTCTCCAAGAATTCAGGCAACAATATTTTTTTCGTTTTCACCTTGCACATTAAGAAATTGCCTTGGGCTCAGCAATTTTACCCTCAGTCTTTCATTTAAACATATGTCTGAAGTCCACGCCTCATAACAATATGAGTTTCACTATCAAGTGTGTGCTGGTAACACCTATAAGCACTTTGGATTGAAAGAGACCCATGAAGTCTGGAATAAAATCATGAATTGCCTCAACCATATATATCTTTGGATGCAAAAAAGTCCCTTGTTAGTACAAATCAAAGACTTACAACCTTCTCTTTGGCAAAGCAGATCACAAATCTATCACACCTTTGAATGACCACAGAACACCACTTCCATCCACAAAAGTAAAAAAAATACTTGAGCTACATTTGACAGCAAAACATCTTTCTCAACCCAAACGGAGGCTGTCTTCAAGGGCATATATTTGCCTCTCTTCTTGCTTTGAAAGATCGTCACCTTACTTCACCTCACCCTATGTATGGAGTTGGTAAGATATTTATTTTATTTTGAAAGTTTTATAGAGCGTGAACAAGACCCAAAGGGGTATCAGAGTGCTGTATAGCATTGTATTAAGCAATTATACAGAACATAATGAAGATATAACATTAGTATAATTTATGGAATTTGTTAAACAGTAGTCTTTTAACCAGTTTTTTAAAGGAAGTAGTGAAAGGATTTGATCTGATCTCCGTTGGTAAGGAGTTCCAAATTCTTGGAGCAAGACCGGAGAATGCACAGTTGTATGATCTTTTCTTTTTGAATCTTGGAGGTTTCAGGAGAAAGGTGGACGTACGTCTGAGGTTCCGGTTAGAGCCTGATAGTTCAAGTTTATTAGCTGGATAGTATGGTGTAATGTAATGAATGGCTTTATGAGTCAGACAGGCTATCTTGAGTCGTATTCCTGCTTCAATGGATAGCCAGTTTAGCTGCAAAAGGTCGGGTGAAATGTGATCAAATTTCCTAGAACCCGTTAAATGCCTGGCTGATGCATTCAATGTGGCTCGGAGAGGAGCCAAGCTAGCTTTGGGAATTCCTGCGAGGGTCCCTAGCCTGTATTCCAATCTTGGGATACTCAGGGATTGAACCGCCGGTCTGAGAACTTCGGGGGGGGGGGGGGAAATGGTTTGATTTTCTTCAGTGTGTTGAGTTGGAAATTGGCTCCTCTAGTAGTCGCACTGATGTGTGCCTGCATGTTTAGGTGTTTATCCAAGATGATGCCTAAAGATTTGGCAGAGTCTACAATGTGAGGAGTGCAGCTCAGAGCAGTTAGGTATTTAATCCAGTCTAGGGTAGGAGCTGAGTGATTGGGTGGGGTGATCAAGAGAAATTCTGTTTTGAGAGTATTTAGGAGGAGATGATTCTGAGCTAGCCATTGTTGAGTTTGAGCAAGTGCAGTGTTTAACATTTTTATGTCCTCTTGCGAGGAGATCTTCAGGTACAGTTGCGTGTCATCCGCATACATGTGGTATTGGATGTTGGCTCTGTTCAAAATGACTGAAAGAGGTTCCATAAATAAATTGAAAAGAGTGGGTGAGAGCGTAGAACCTTGGGACACTCCAATAAGGTCAGGGGTACTGGAAGCGAGGGCATAATTAACTTTCATCCTTTGCGTGCGGTTGTGCAGGAAGGAGGAAAACCAGTTTAGGACCGGGCCCGACAATCCCATCCTATGTTGTAGGAGATCAATCAAGTTTTTATGTTTTGATGGTATCGAAGGCTGAGGACAGATCTAGAAGAATCACAGCTGAATTACTGTATTGTGTAATATAAAGGACATCCCAAAAAATTGATGATAAAACGGCACCTCCTTAAAGAATAATTCAGCTGAACTCTGCCTAAATCTCCAAAACCTTGATGGCATAAAACCAGTACTGAAAACACTCCCTTTCCTGTAGGTAGACAAAAGGATTAAGTGTAAAGTTTTCTGTGCATGCCAAAATGTAGTGGAAGAAAGAACGGGGTACATGCAAAAACTAGCTCCATTACATCCGATCAATGAATCTCTTGCTAACAACCTTGCATCCAAACCATTACATCCGATCAATGAATCTCTTGCTAACAACCTTGCATCCAAACTCTCAGTAGACTTTCAAGAAGCTGAAGATCTCTGGAAGTTCAAGGCCAACATAAGGAAAATATTTCGAACTTGATAATAAGGGAAGAACCCAACTAACTATGGGAAATTCTTAACATAGGAAATATCAAGCTAGCCTGCTGGTCAAGATATTTTTTGCAGTACTGATGGTAGTAATTATGGAATATCAGGTAGTGCTTCGTTCCCCACTCAACCTGGACTTCTACTAATCCACAATCATGAGCTTCCACTTTTGAAATGTAGAGAGCACTAATTTAATTGCAACGTGATGCAATAAACTTTAGACTACTCCTAAATTAATAAATGTATACCAACATTTTTTGGGGATCTATTTGAAAATGATCCCTTTGACACGAATCCTACATTTGAATTTATATTTAAATTTGTAAAGCACTAAAACCATTTCTTGCATTAAAGTACTTAACCTTGTAACATTCTAGTTAGGTACCCATGGATCATTTTAAGGACAACAATTAAACATTCAGGTTTTATTTTTTAAACACGAGCATATTTTCTCTAGCCTCAATTCCAAGGGCATCCATTTCTGATGATGTCCATGAATATTAAAGCGTTTAACTTTGCAAAATTCTAGTATGTTACCCATGGACCATTTTATGGAATCAAATAATTTTTGATTGAAACACAAACATATTTTCTTTAGCCTCAATTCCAACGGATGCAAGATGACGGTCGCATGGACAGCTGAATGAGCTGCTCTCTCACTCTCCACTGCTGACCTGTCTTTTTGCAATGAAGAACTTCGCTACTTGAACTGAAAAGAGACGGGTACTTACCAACGTTGTTTCGGCTTGTTCCCCCGAATGATTTGGCGTTCTCAACTTTGGACGTGGATCATTCCATTTCCCTGCTATCTGGTGTCTCGCAGCCTGAGCGGTCATTCAACTGCTGTGTTCTCCCCAGCAGTACAATCTGCTGTACGGACGCCGGTACTCGCTACCATGCCGCCAAAAACATCTAGCAGAATCATCAGGGGTCGCGGCTCATCGTCTGCCCCAGGCAACCAGGCAAAAACTCCTGCAGCTGACACTAGTGCCGATAGCAGGGAGGTCGGCAATCCCCAAACAGCGCCTGCTTCCGTGACAGAGTCTACCGGCAAAAATCACACCACTGGCCAGGGGAAACAGGCTGTACCAGTGCTGTTCAAAGCACAGTCACTGAAGGCAAAACCATTGTTCACTGCCCCCGGGGGGGCCATATGATCCGCACAACCAAAGTCACCAGCTCTCACTCCAAACGGCTGTGCAGAGGTGCCGGCCGCTCATGTCAGTGGAGAGTCTACCTCTTCCCTTGCGCTTCTGTCGGTGAGTGAACTGACACTTCAAGATGCAGAAACTTTAGTATCTTTTCATACAGCATCAGGTGAAGATTCTGGCTGTACTCTGACTGACTCCCCAGAAACGCCGGAAACCGACCTAATGTCTACCGAGCAAACGCAATGCATTCTGGTAAATGCAGTTCTCTCAGCTGGAGAGCAAGAGTTAGAGTGCTCAGACACTCATAAAACAGAAGTCTTAAACATCCAGAAGGAAGGCATTGATCCTAACAGGGAGGATGACACAGCTGATAATTTTTTTCTTTATCTGATGTATCTAATTCCTCAGAAGATGACACCCAGGATAAGGACTGGGCTTGTGATGGGAGGGACACCAGTAGCTTGCATTGGGAGGGTGGCGCTGATCACTCTCAGTTGAACTCGGAGACAGTTAAAAAAACTAGAGCAATTTTTGCTTGTCCTACCCTGATGGAGGAGGCCACAGGAGCTATGTCCTGGGACTATTCTTATTCACCAGACTTGGGAGATAAAAATAGCATAATGGATGAAGCAGTATCTGTTAGAACAGCTACAGCTCTTAACTGCCCTGAAGAAATCACTTTATCTACAGTCTACCAGGTGATGATGGCACATAGGGAGGAGTCAAGGGCTGAAAGCTCCCGCACACAAGGGGCCTGTAGGAAACTACAAAATTCTATTCGCAGGATAGCTAAGACATGCTCAGATTTTCCCACAAGAATAGGAGAAGCAGAAACCAGGATCTCCCAACTTGAAGACGAACTGGCCTTGCAGAAATCTAAGATGGAACTTATACAATCGGTTAGAGATGACACTCTGTTTAAACTGACTGACCTGGGAAATCGGGCTAGGCGGAATAATCTAAGGATTCTGGGCATTCCGGAGGGCCAAGAAGTTTCTAACATCTGCCAATTCGTGATCAAGCTTTTTGAGGAAGCTTTCCCAGATCTCCCTCAATGGGACTGGAAAACTCAAATTCAAAGGGCGCATTGCTTCCCATTTAACCAGCGTAGCTCAGGGGGGCATTCTGACAATCGCCCTCTTGCCATCTCGATCTCCCTTAACAACTTTTTGACCTAGCAATCCCTTTATGATCTGGCTAGGCCCAACCGTAAAAGGGCTGGGAAAGGCTGCAACTTCTTCATGCGCCCTGACTTCTGTCAGAAGACAGTTGAACAGCGATGGCATTATCAACAATTGATGCCCGAATTCCAGGCGAAGGGAGCCCAGATTTTTCTCCTGAACCCGGCCAAGTTAAAAGTGATTTTTAAAGGGAAAACTCACTTTTTTCAATCAGAGGTTCAAGCTAAAGAGTATCTAGTTTCTATGAAGACAGGGCAAAGTCCCTGATTTAACCATCAGAGCTGTTAGTGGACAGTATCTCGTCTGCAATCTGGGACTCAACTGACTTTTTGCTCTAATTATCATTGTAATTAACTCTGGTTCAGTGGGTTCCCTGCTTCCTCTCTGCTCTTTGTTAGATCTGGTCTCCTCCGGTCTTTCCCAGCTCAGGTTCTCCTTCTTTTCTTTTTTTCTACTCAGCTGCTCTTCATTGTTTTTGTATATATTTTTGAGTACACCTAGTGTGTAGTGGTGAGAGAGTTGGGTGCTCAGCTCAGCATCACCAGGGACCGCTGGTCCCCATGCCACAGATGATGGTGGTTGGGAGGGGTGGGTTCAAGGGTAGTAAGGGAAAAAGGGTAGGGGGAGGTCTAGGGGGTGTTCAAAGGTATTTTGATGGTGGGGGGTACAAATATTTCTTCTCAAAAGTAGTTATGGCAAACAACAGAAAATACTCCAAAAGCATTACTTGGCTAATTTTATTCTTTGCGATATCCTGATTAGAAAAACTGGACTAACGTGTTTTGGGTTCTCTGGGCTGATCTGGACAGCATTACAGGATGATGGGTAGGCATAACTACATTTGAATCTGTTCTCTAAACTGCTGTGGGTTAAACGATAGAAAGAAGAGGGGCATTTTAGCAAAACTTATTAGGCATTTAGATATAGACTTATTATGCCTGCAGGAGAATCACGTCTCTTGGAACAACTGTGCTTGGTTAAAATAATTTGGTCTCGATCCTATTGCATGTACTGGACAAGCTACAACTACTAGGGGTGTAGGTATAATGGCCAGGCAAGGCACGTTTATTACTAAGCAAGTCAAGGTGGATAACGTAGGCCGTTGGGTAATTGCTGACATACTAATTAAGGGGTCATCATACACTATCTGCTCTCTGTATGGCTCCAACCTTGATTCTATTCTAAATTGCCTGAGTATTGAACTTGCTTTGTGGCCCTCTCCCAAATTTCTATGCGGGGACTTTAATATCCATTTGAATGCTAACTTTGACTAGTATAATAATACCCCATACTTTGGGAGGAAGGGCAAGACATTCAAAGCCATTCGCGGGCTTTGCCACGGACATGCCTTGGTAGATGTCTGGCAAAGACTGCAACCGACTGAACTTGGCTATACTTTTTTTTCTGCTCCCCACAGTAAATTTGTATGTTAAGATTATTTTTTTGTCTCAGACCCGATTCTTAAAGGGACTAACTGTGAGATACATCCTAGATTAAGCTCGGATCATAATCCGTTAATAATGCAAATTCTCTCTAGTGGCCCAAAACCAGCTGTGGTAAACTGGACAGTTGAGCGAAAAATACTGCTTGATCAAGAGTATTGTAGCTATATGACAAATTGTATAACAGATTTTTTCTGTAGGAACAAGGTAACAGCCCCCGAGCTAATTGTCTGGGACACCTTTAAGGCAGCTGTGAGGAGGGAGACTCTCACTTTCTCCCTTCCTCGTCAGAAGGTGATCAAAGAAAGGGTTAATGGTTGGGTTAACCAGCTTCGAGAAGTCGAGGAAGAGCTCATTCGAGTAATTGCAGATCAGGAAAAAAGAGAGGAATGTCAATGCCAGATAGCAATTGGTAGAAATAGAATACGTCAATATTTCGGGGAGGAACTCGCTGCTAAGTTTATTCAATATAAAACTGATATTTATGAGTTTGGTGAAAATACAGGCAGATTGCTGGCTAAAAGACTACAACATAAGGGTGTTTCAAACCAGATATGCTGAATCAAAGACAAAAAGGGCCAGAGTCAGGATCGACCGGGCAAGGTGCTGGAGGTATTTCAAGAGTTCTATAAGACACTCTATTCTCCAGATGAGGATGATGAAGATATACCGGGTAAGGAATTTCTGTGTGATTATATAACATTCAAGGTCACACCGGAATAGAGGGCCATGTTCTCCTCCCCAATAACTCGGAAGGAGATGTAACTAGTGGTAGCCTCACTGGCAGCGGGGAAGGCCACTGGTCCAGACTCACTGGCCCTCGAATTTTACCGAACATTCAGGCACACTCTATTTGGAGAGCTTGAATCTTTGTTCTCACTTGCTCAGAATGGCCGGACCCCTGACTCATGGCACAAGACTACCATTGTAGTCTTTAAAAAAAAAGATAAACCAGAACTCAGTCCTTATTCCTACCGCCCAATTGCCCTAATTTGTGCCGATAGCAACATCTATGCTAAAATTGTGGTGCTCAGGCTAGGAAAGGATATTGCCCCCCTGGTTTCCACCCACCAGCACGGTTTTATACCTGGCCGTGACACATCAGACCATATCAGGCAGGCAATAGCACTATTCGATTGGGCCCAGGTCTGCAAACAACCTCTGGCAATGATCATGTTGGACACCGAAAAGGCGATCGACAGGGTCTCTTGGAGTTTTCTATGGCTGTTGTTAAAAAACAAGGGATTCCCACAGGAGTTCATCACAGCCATACAAGCTTTATATACTTCCCCAGAGGCCTCTGTTTGTATTTCTGATCAAGAGTTGTGCTCCCTCTCTATTAGCAGAGGAACCCGCCAAAGGTGCCCCTGCTTTCCGCTCCTATTCTCAATTTATATTGACCCTTTCCTGAGTAAATTGGACAACAATCTACGGATTAAGGCCGCTACTGTTAACGGCGTGGCTTATAAAACACTAGCCTACTCCGACGATGTCGCCATCTTCACGAAGGATATTAGCTCTGCTCCCCCAGCAGTTTATGATTCAGCCAAGCAATTTGGTGCAATCTCGGGTTATAGGTTGAATGGCGATAAAACCCAAGTCATACACTCAGATTTTTCAAACCCAGAATGGTTTCCAATAGCCCCAGTAGCAACTTACTTGGGGTGATGATCACGTCATCTGTAAAGTAGATACCAGAAATCAATATGTTACCGATCATTAAAGAAATGAACCAGACTCTGGAAAGATCAGACCATTTGCACCTTTCACTCCTTGGTCATTCCAATGTCATAAAAATGTCCATATTTCCTAAATGTTTATATCTATTTCGGACCATCCCCATAGAATTTCCAGCGCATTGTATTTTTAGTGCAGAAAGGGCTTGCACAAGATTCTTGTGGGGTTATCATAAAGCCAGAAGGGCAGCTAAATGGCTAATACTCTCTAGATCAAGGGGTGGCTGGGGTCTACCTTCTTTAATTCTATATCATTGGGCTGCACTGTTACAGCAAATGGTGATATTATTGGCGGGGGGAAAGGCTGCTCTGCCAAAATTTGTCAGACCCACAATTTTTGAGGCTCTACTTGGGGAAGACGCTCACAATTGCTTAGTCAGAAACGTGGAACCAAGTTATTATAAGAAAATCAAATTCAAAGTAATTCACTCTGCCTACTTTGTCTGGAAAAATTTTGACGGCGATCCGGCATTTCGAATATCAATGCTAACACCCCTCTGCTGTTTCATGGTCTTTTGCCTCCAATTTTTCAGGACTCGATCACTATCAGTTGGGGTACTCTAGGAATTAAAGTATTGGGCGATTTCTTTTCCGAGGGCCAAATTACTTCTTTCTCTGACCTTCAAGACAAATATGGGCTCCCTACCAGGCATTTTTTTAAGTTCTTGCAAATCAGGAGCTACTTGCTTAAGCATATAACACCAGGAAAATACAAGTTTGGAAAAATTCTCGGATTGGGCTAATATATCAAACACTTATCTCTGGCTTGCCCGATGACTTAACTATTCAAAATGATAGGTGGAACAAGACATTTGGACAAGAGGGTACTGATTTGGTAACTTCTTTGGAGCTGGCCAATCAGATTTTAATAACTGGTAGTTTGAGGGCCCAGCACTAAATGTCAGCCTGTGAGCTATATTATACCCACGGGGAAATCTCGAGATGGTCTAGTAACCGTGGGAACTTGTGCAGCAGATGTGGCACCGTGGCTGCTGACACGATCCATATGTTCTTCTCCTGTACAAAACTGGCCAAATATCTACAAAACATTGAATCATTTCTAGTCCAGATTACTGGTAAAGTATTGATGTTAACACCTACCTTAGTGATCTTGGGAGTCGATCAGATGCAAAATTTGGCAGGGTGGAACAAAGCTGAAGAAGATTTCCTGTTTATTGCTATGTCTATTTTGAGAGTGGGCATAACTTCCCAATGGATCATTCCTGATTCCCCCACATTCATAAACTGGCGGGCCCGGCTGTTGGCTATATAAAACATGGAATTAGCTGTTTATAGACTAACAGGACGTAGAAGATGTGAAATGGGTCGGAAAATTTGGGGCCCAATTACGGAATGGATCCCTTTCTATTTGTCGCTTCCTTCTCTGTTTCTTTCTTTAGGGGTATTTTGTATTAAATGTCTTGATAGTTTCAACCTATGTTTTGCCATAACTTCTGTATATAAGAAGCATTCAAAACATTTTTTTTAATAATACAAAAAAAAGCCTCAATTCCAAGGGCATGCATTCCGCATGATGTCCATGAAAATTGAAACTACTATTATGAAGGTTATATTTTAGTAGAATTTATTGAGTTCCCGTTTACACATCTTATTTGTGTATGACATCTTGAAAGTGTTATTTCTTACAGGTGTGTGCCTCGTGTGGGGGTATTGACCAGACTATCGTAGTCAGTACATAGTCTGACATTAATATTATGTTCTAAACAGCATTTACTAAAATATTGTCCAATTTGATTTAATACTAGAGATTTTACATCTAACCAGTCACTATTTTTATAAATAATATTTAGGACTTAATATTTATGTCAGAAGATATTTCTGACTTTGATATTCAGATGTACAGGCTCTAGTGGGATGAGGCTGTAAAATATCTTCAAAATTCTCCCCCAGTGTTGTGTTGTAGGTGCATTTTCACACTTCCTGGCAACACATAATGATTTAATATTTCTAAGTCTATTCATTCACACTGTCAAAAACCATTATATCTATTGTTGGACCTGACATCATTAGCGTGGCTTGCCCCATATTTTTGCCTTCAATATTACTGTTTTTGCTAGCCTGAAGACTCTGCACACTATACCACTGCTAACCAGTGCTAAAGTGTTGCTCACTCTGCCTAAAACTTGATAACATTGGCTTACAGCTAGTTGGCTAATTTACTTTACTTATAAGTCCCTAGCAAAGTACCCAGGGTCTGTAAATTAAAAACTACCAGTGGGCCTGCAGCAGTGATTGCGCTACCCACTTAAGTAGCCCTTTAAACTTGTCTCTGGCCTGCAACCTGGCAAGGTAAACTTTTTAAACCATATATATCACATTAAAAGTAGGCCTTACACAGACCAGAGGGTAGGGTGCCATGCATTAAAAAGTTGGCCATGTACTTTTAACTTTTACATATCCTTGTAGTGAACAACTCCCAAATTCTTTTTTCACTACTGCAAAACTTACCTTTCCAATAGGACAGCATTGGGTTAACTTATTATATTTAATACATGATAATTTTCAATTGGGAGCAGGTACAAAAGTCGAGTTTGTAATTTTAAAACCTTTTTAATGGTAAAATCTGATTTTGAGTCACAATTCCTGAAAATGTGAAAATAGCATTTTTATAAAGTTGGCATTATCTTGTCCCACCTATTTGGTGCCTGCGGCCTGTATCCTGGGTCAGATGAATATGTGTAGCTGGCAGCTGTTCTGTTCTTTATGTATTACATTCAGACAGTGAGACAAATGAGGAATGGGTGTTGGCAGGATGGGCAATCTCTGTCAGGATGAGGGTGAGGTGCTGTCACCTACCACAGTTGCACAAAGACTCTGCCTCAGCATACTCTCAAAGGGTTTCACCCTAGTCAGGTGTGTTCCCAGACAAGCTGAGGGCAGGGCATGGATGAAGGAAATTCCAGACACCTTTGCACAGGAGGACTCCAGAAGCTTCTCCCACTTCAAAGTGGCCATCAGGCATAAATAGTAGACCCTCAGGCCCAATTCTTTAGATCAATTCTAGAACTGTGTTCTCTGCCAGAAAGAAGGACTGCCCAGTCATGAAGCCCACTATGCTGACCTACTTGCTTACCAATGAATACTCTGCTGCCCAAGGCCTGCTGTTCCTGCACTGGGACAACTGTGCAGTTGTGAGTTGCCCTGCTGAATACAGCAGTCTGTATGGACCCAGGACTCCAAGAAATCTCAAATGATAAGTCAGCTGGCTCCCTGTTCAAAGCTACAGGGACATAACAGGCTTCTTCAACACAACTCCTTGCATCTGGATGCAGGGCAGCACAGCCCAGCATCGACTTCGGTACTAGAGCGGTGCAGCTCATGCTCAACACCGACAAATCTCATCGCAAGTCCTCACAAGCCCTGGTGGCTTCCTCTGTGCTGACACAGCCTGAAGCCAAAACCAGCCCAGAGCAATGTATCTCATTGCCTGCAGGACACATCACAGACCAAATCTCTGCAAGCCTGTTGGCTTCCTCATGGAGAATACAGGAACTCTCATTGCAAGTCCCATAAATAGTCATTGACTCCACCACAACATGATGAATCTCAATGCCGGACCTCGCATCACAGTTCCTTTTCAATAGTCTCCTGATGCAAGACCACACAGCTCAATGCAAGGACATCACATCTTGGCACCCAGGCTAAAAAGGTACTTTTAGCGTACTGAGCTCGGTCCTGTACTGGTCTGAACTCATCATGGTCAGCCTGAACTTGTGACTTTGATTGTTTCTTTCAAACAGATAACTGTGGTTGGCGCTTTTTACCTCCTGCTGCTTGATTTTACAAAATCTCTAAAATTGCACATTTCCGGTTGTACTAATTGGATTTTTGCCATTTTGCTGTCAAATAATTATTAAAATATAGAATTTTTTCTAAATGGCACGGGATTTTTCTTGTGTTTGGTTTCTTTTCACTTTATTACTGTTTTAAGTGCTCCACAAATGCTTTGCACATTGCCTCTAAGTCAAGCCTGACTGCTTTTTTACCAAGCCACCAGAAGGTAAAGCACGGGTTTAAACCGACAAGGATTGTGGTTGATGCTTGAGTAGGGATTCACCACACTCAACCAGTAACTCAATATCTTTCACTTATCATTTTGATATATACAAGTATAAGTGAACATATATCTCCCACTAACCATTAACAATTCATTATGGCTTTTCTAGTTCTGATTATGGTAGGAAGATGTTGCCTTTTAATATTTTTGTTTGTATCCCTTTGATGATCTCAAAAAATGTGTAAAACAAGGCTTAATGATTGTCATGGAAAGAAGAAAATTAAAGCCAGGTCTTGCAGGAGATGTACACTCCTAAATGTAGTCTTTGGGAATAAAAGCACTTGGAACTGCACAAAATCACAAAACATTTTCAAAACCCTTACTGCTTTGCCACACATGTCACATACTCTTGTAAGTAAATTAAGGTATTGTAACAGTGTGTTGATGCTCAATCCTCTTTGCTTTCAGCCACATTGGGTTCCAGAGTTGCCTTAAATCATGCCAGAGGCGTAAAGTTGCTGTTATACTAGGGTGTTTACTTTGAATCACATAGGGTTCTTAAGTCAATTCAATTCATGAAGCTTTATTCGGTTCATAGAATACAATGACCATAAAAGCACATAAGCAAAATGCATGGGACCATACAATACAATTTAAAAAGGTAGGTTCTTAAGTCATTTGGAACCACGTCAGAAGAGAAAGGTTCCTGTATAGTGTGACCAGAAACCAATCATTTAAATATATAAAAAATAGCTCTTTTTGTCATAATAAAGAGTACTTCTGATGTCAGGGTCACGGTCACTTGCTACCGCCTTATTTTGTACATAAGCAAATACACTCATGAATTGGTGAAATCATAGAATGTAATGAGTGTACTCTAATTTCACTGAACATGTGGTATTGCCTCATTGCAACACACTTAGCTTAGCGGCTGGTCAGGGGGTATATCAAGGTCAGAAAAGGGACACAACCCTCATTTACAGAGTAATATGCAAAGATGCACATATGAATCAACTTTCCTTCCTCTATGGCAGAGGTCTTCAAACTGGAGGCACGCCCCCCTGGGGCTGTGGACGGGTTCCCAGGGGGACACAAATGCCTCTACAAGTGCATGTAAATAAAGATGGCCTGGAAGTGTGGCGATATTTATTTGCCGCATTTCCAGGCTGTCTTTATTTATTCCGGAGTACAATAAGGGCAGGGGTCGGTAAATGTGCTGACAGGGTCCAGTAATTCGTATTTTCACAGTCTTAAGTGGGTATAAAATAATGCACTAACAGCTTAGTTGAGCAAGCATTTCCAGTGCAATAGGTCTCGCATTTGTAAAAGTTAAAGCTATCGGTGTCATAAATTGTAATGTTTGTTATTTATTTTTTGGGTTTGTAGTGGAGTGATTACTTAAGGAAGAAAGTGCATGCGACAATTCATAATTAGAATTAGTTGAGGAGTTAAGGATTTGGGAGATGGAGAAAGGCGGACTGAGGTTTTGGTGGAAAAAGATGAGGCGTGAGGTAGAATTGTAGGATGAATTTAACATGGTGTGGATGGAAAAGGCAAATAGAAAACTGCAAGAGGTTATGGAAATCAGAAATGTGAGACGGTCGGGTAGGTATGTCAGATGTACACTAGGTGGGCAACAGGGGATTGAATGAACAAATGTCGGGGAAATGCAGATAGACTTCCATGCAGTCCATGTATGTTTCTCATAAAGAACAACTACAAGATATCATCTTTTGTAGTCTACTGCCCTTTAATGGCCCCACGTTTAGTTTCAATGTCCCTACATTGTTAATTTGCTTGTTAAAGTTGCCGATGTCAAAAGATTTTGTTTCCTTTTCCTTGTGGGTCTGTTTCAATGGGGAGACTTTGCTTATTTTTTATTATGTTCAGTGAATCAAGTGTTTCATGTGACTGTAATTGTGCACTAAGGAAAGTGATACCTTTTCTCAGAAATACATTTAGTGGATGTATTTCTGTCTCATTGTGGGCAACATTAATTGCATGTGGCAGCTAATTAGCTCTTTGAGTATTTGAATGTTTTTTTTCTGAATGGTACCTAGGGGTACCATTGTTTTGTTAGAGAACCACTACCTACTGAGGCACAAGTATTGTAAATATAGTTAAGTTAGCTCTATGATTGATTGTTTGTGGGGGGGCCCTGCACCCTCCAGACAGCCGTGTTCATCCCGCTCCCCCAATCTATACATAAAGTCTTGGAGGGGGCCCAACCTCAAAACATTCTGCTTAAGGGGCGCTCAGAGCAAAAAAGTTTGAAGACCTCTGCTCTATTGGAATCTGGAAATGGCTTATGAGCCCCGCAGGGAAAGCCACAATTGAAGTAGCGTACAAAAATGTCAGCATCTTGTATTCAGGGACTCTTTGTATAACCCTCGGGTAGACTGCAGGCTCTGCTCTACAGGCCTACTTTCGAATCCGAAATTGAGGTGGGAAATGTATTAATTTTCATTGCCTTGCAAGGATCTTTTGTGGCATGGTTTACCCATGCATGCAAATTCACTCTCAGACCATTGTGGGGGGAGAAGAGCGGAGCATCCCAGCATCAGCTAGCAGCAGCACCACCTAAGGGGCTCTCAGGTGTTAAAGTATGATATAGAGGTGTTCATGAATACCCAAAGAGGATTAGCACTTTCACCTCCTTCCTTACTCTCAACTCCGAATTTATTCATGAACCAGTTGGGAATGAAAACAACCAAACACTAAAAGTACAAACACACATTGGTGCATAATTAACATCCTCTATGGATAGAAATGGACCTAAACATTGTAAAGGCAAAAGTAATACCATAACATAATTTAGATACATGGCTTTAAAAAAAGAAAAGTGCAGGACACCCTTTGCACATACATAAAATCAAATAGTTTTGTGCCAATTTTAAACGTTTTTTCAACTAGTTTATTCAACAACAGGAACAATTATTTGTCTGAGGGATGAGTGCTTGTATTGCAAGCTGACATTATCTCTAAAGAAAGAATGCACTAATTGGTGGAAACATATTTGAAGCACAAAATGAGAAGATAAAACCGTCTGGGTGTCTTATATTAACAGACTGAAACTTGTCCTAGACGAAGCAGATGAGTTCTTAATTTCCGTATCAAACTTCGGAAAAATAATCTTTGGCAAATATTCCTGTACCTCATCGAGTAAGATGGTTTTATTTATCTTTCCAGAGCTGTTTGGGATAGCAATATAACTGGAGGACGAAGAATAAATAAGGAATTGTTTCCCAGGCGCTCAACTGCAAGGTTAAGGCCACAAAAGTGTAGATGCTGACTTTTTAATGCAGCATTATTTCCTCTTTTTCTGTGTGGCAGACTTAAACTCGCATTCTCAGGAGCAGATGTATGTGGAGAGAGAGAGATCACGTGCTAGTTCCAAAGTTTTGAGCGACAAAATGATGTTCTACCTTCGCTGAGCAATCAGCACTTCTACTGGATCAGGTGATTTTGCTGCAATAAAGCAAAGCTGCTATCTGAGCTAGCGATAAGGTCGTCAAAATGTGTGTGTATGCGTCTATATTGTCCATGTCAGTGAGATGCCTGGCCATTTTTGAGTGTCACTGATTTCTGCGGATCAAACCATAATATTCACGAAGAAAATGCACGCCTTTGGACCAGTATAATACAGAGCATTTAAAACTCTAGTTGTTGTTTTTTCATCGTACCTACCAAAGGTGCAACCTCTTAGAGGAGAAAGAATTGTAATTCTTTTTTTCGTGAAGTATGTTCTTCACACCTCGAACTGCCAACAAGGGATGGTTTCTAAATATAGTCGATGCTATGAAACCAATTTGCTCATACTCAGACATGCATTTATGTACTCCAAATATACATACTATACATAAAATATACACAAACAAAACAAACACATATAACACATATACATAATACACATAACAAATCCACAATAATAAACACATTGACATAAATATACAAATAAAAAATCACTTACCGTACACTGCCTCTTGATGTTCTGAGTACGTCCTCGTTATTCGGCAGCACGTCCTCGGAGCGCAAAGCCCACAGCCTACTCTCTCGTCCAATCAAGATGCCGTTCTAAAGTATCTTGATTGTCTAGAGCGGGCTGGCTCCAGGCTCCAAAAGGCACTGTAGGCCTGTGCCTGCTCTCCAACCCGGCTCCATAACAGCCATTTGGAGAGGTTTGAATTGCGCATGTCGGTTTGGCCGTAGCAAGGTAGCCGGCCAAACCAACATAAGCAATGCAAACTTAAGTGACCTCTCCTCACTGCTGCCAATCATTGGCGTATGGGAAGGGGTCCCAGTAAGCATGAAACAATAACAAAGAATATACCAATAATCAAAGAGACAAATCATAGAGACACATTGTTTTATTCACAATGTGCTGGTATCAAGAATATACGTCACTTATAAACATTCATTAGTCAGTGACTATTTTGCAGTGCCCCAAAGGTTGGGAAAGAAGGGAGGGGGTTAGTGATACGTGTAGGTAATAGGTGAGGGAAAAAGGGTTTGAAGTGACAGTAAAATCGACGAATAGGACAAATTCAATAGAGTTACATATTAATGTACCCAGATAACGACCAATAGGTTCATATACATTATTTTCCAAACATCATACTCCAATTGTACAATTAATGAGAACAGTGGGGTGTGGAGTTGACAGCAGAAAACAGTGTGTTGTCGACGTTTCGACCCTCGTTCGCAGATATAGGTATTGATCTTGCTGTGGGGTCTTCCTCAGGACTGGGGAGGTGGGGACACGTGACCTATTTAGTGTACAGATATACACGTATTATTATCAGGGAATCGAATTCACCATATATTACTCAAGCTTAGAGTAGCACACCCACCAATGGATGAAAATGGCTGACAGTAAACAAAGTCTCATGAGATAAACATAGTGTACACAGTTTGTCGCCTGAAGGCACGACTTGTTTGACCAATGAGTGTGTTAATAATCATGGATCAAGATGATGGTTGTGTGGACGAGTAGTCTGGAGATAGGTCGAAAGGCACTATGGCAGACCATCTAGTTGCACCCGAGGGCTGTGCGGGAAATGGCCATGGTTAAATTAGACTAAACACAGATTGAATGGGTCGGCATCACATAAATATCACCTATCACATATCCCATAGTTGGCTACCAAAATATTCTGGTGATATTGAGTCGAATTGGGAGAAATTACAACTTACCACAACCGTGGTGTGCAACAAGACCCGTTTGTTAAAGGGTTGATATTGCCCGTGGATCTGTAGATAAAATATATTGACAATATTTATACCTATGATCGTACTAAGTTTGTGAGAAAGTACCTAAGTAGCAACATATTTGGAAGCTTACCGAGGTGTCACTCGGAACCGCCTTGAAAATTGAGGGTCCAACAAAGCTCCAACATGGACGGTGGCTCTGAATATGTAAGGAGGAAGGGCAGACTTTAAAACCTAATTATCCAACTAAATAGGCTGTAACGTTTAGGCGTGGAAATGGTCATAGACTTACCCGACAGCCGTATTTCATTGGCATTCGGCGTGGGGTAGCAGACACTCGCGCTGGTGCATCGAGTCGGTTGCAGGACTAAATCGAAAGACATAGAGAAAGTAGATCTTTACAGATCTGTTGTATAGGACGCGGAGTAGAACGCGTGCATTCAGAGACGCGCTGCTGCTTACCGGAATCTGGAATGAATCCGAAGCCGTTCACTGCTCGCATACGGATTGGCGAAGCAGAGTTCCGCTTACTTGTATGTAACCATAGTTACACGTCACGTGGTGGAGTGACATAGTAGAAAGACTGACTTGATCATGGAATAAAGCGGGGTCAGGCAATTGCTCACAAAGCACATAAAATCTACACAGTAATGCTCCGTTTTGCAATGAGTTGAATAAAAGCTAAAAATTCAGAATTAACAGAGGGACATCGCCCCATAGTGGCGGAGCCAATACTGGCAGTCAGATAATTAACAATAGGATCACACGTTTGTGAGAAGAGCATCAAGTGGGTGATGATTCTAGTTGCCCATGGATACATACATGTGAAACAAATGTAGGCTATTACGTGATCATAGATAGGTGAATAATAACGTCCTAATCACAGCATAATAGATTGTATCATGAGTATCTCTGAGTAAATTTGTTGACAAGGTGCTCAAATACATGGCGTACCTCACACAAGCGGGTAAAGGCCACTGTAGCTCTGGTGTTTGGTTACAAGTAGGCAAAGAAGTCAAACATTATGCAACATTGTGGACAGGGCGTACCTCGCACAAGCGGGTAAAGGCCATATGCACTTTGTCGCTGCTATTAATGCAAAAATAGGAGAGTTAAATGTCATAACTGTGTGTGAACAAGAAGGAGCCCCAACAGATTGAACCATCATTCTAGACAGATTAGGTAGTTGGAGGGATGGAGTCACAGGCACATAGTTATCTCTAATTGAGAATACAGGCCATGAGCAATGGCATTAACAGAAAATCAGGGTAAAATGGCCAGTTGGGAGAAAGAACTGTCATGTTCGTTGAGCCCGGATTCAATGGAGTTGAAAGTGAATATCCACTTAAGTTCCCGGGTGTTGAGGATATTGGAGATATTCCCACCCCGTGGACCCAATGTGGCTTTCTCGATGACTACCCACTTGAGGCTTTCAGGTGCATGGCCTGCTGACGAGAAGTGGTCGACTAGAGGTGCTCCCTGGGTTTTACATCGAATCCTGCTCATGTGCTGGAGTATCCTGGCTTTTACTCTTTGTTGGGTCTGCCCAATATAGATCAATTGACATGGGCATAGGATGGCGTAAATGATATTTTCAGAGTTACAGTTGGTGTGTGATTTCATGACGATTTTGTGTCTTCCGTGTGAGAATTCCTTTGTTTGAATAGTGCTGGCACAGGCTTTGCAGCAACCGCATCTGTAGTGACCAATAATTGGAGGGAGATTCCACAGAGTTTGGATAGTTGGATCATCTGGTGTTTTTAAAAAAGAACGTACCACGTGATCCTTAATGCTTCTCGCCTTTTTGAATGCATGAAGTGGCAGGTCAGTTTGATGGATGTCATCAGAAATCAGTGCCCAATGATGATTTATTATCTTCTTGATTTTGTTACTGGCTGTATTAAATGTGGTGACGCATACGATTTTTTGTTCAGATTCCTCTTTGTCAGTCTTGGGGGTCAAAAGTTCTTCCCGGGGATAGAACCACGCCCTTTTCCGTGCGTGTTTGACAAGTTGCTTTGGGTAACCTCTGGATAAGAGTCTCTGTTTGAGTTCTTCAGACTCATTGAAATAATGATCTTTATTAGAGCAATTGCGACGAATGCGCAGAAATTGCCCGAAGGGCAGATTGTCTCGGAGGGCACGCGGATGGTGGCTCTCGTAGTGCAAAAGTGAGTTTCTTTCTGCCGGTTTCCGATACAGTGTGGTAAGTAATTGGCCGGCCTCCTCGTAGATGGTAAGATCAAGGAAGTTGATCCGATGATGATCCGATTGAATGGTGAATTTCAGGAAGAGGGATTGTTCATTGAGCCAATCATAGAACGCCGTTAGTTCTAGTAGATCTCCGTGCCAAATCAGGAGGATGTCGTCGATGTACCGCATCCAGAGACTGAGGTGGTCTCTGAATGGGTTGATCTGATTAAGTACGGTGTCCTGCTCAAAAGCTGCCATATATAGAATTGCCACATCGGGAGCAAAGGGAGCCCCCATCGCCACTCCAGATGTCTGGATGTAAAATTTGTCTTTGAACAAGAAGAAATTTTGGGTCATGGCTATGCGCAGTAATGCGACAATAAATTCCGTGGGTACTTGGACCGGAGCTGGTCGCTTTTGTAGGCAACGTGTAACTACCATGAGAGCTTCCTGCTGTGGGATGCACGTATACAACGATACAACATCACACGTAGCTAATAGTTGACAATCCGGATTGAAATTTCGGCCTTCCACGATGTTTATGGTATGCATCGTGTCCCGTAGATAGGCTGGAGTGGCTTCTGCTAAGGGTTTAAGGAAAAAGTCAATGTATTGGCCCAAGGGTTCGAGGATCGAGCCACACCCAGATACAATGGGGCGGCCTGGGGGGTTGGTCATAGATTTGTGTATCTTTGGTATCGTATAAATGGTTGCTAGACGTGGATGTGGTTTATTGAGGAAATTAAACTCCAGTTCAGATAGAAACCCTTGTTCAAGACCCATTTGGGTTATTTCGAGGATGTCGCGGGCAATGGCCGACGTGGGATCTGACCTTAGAAGTTGGTAACTTGTAGTATCTTGCAGTTGACGGAGGATTTCAGATTCATAAGAGGTGACATCCTGTACGACGATTGCACCTCCCTTGTCCGCTGGTTTGATGACAAGTTGATCGTTTTGCGCCAGAGTCTGGAGAGCCAATTTCTCTTGTTTACTAGTGTTGAATCTGGTAAAGCTTTTTATTCCTAGGAGTTGTAGAGTGTCTCTGAGTACAACCGTTTCGAAAGCCAAGATTTTATGCGACATGGCATTATTAAAAGGGACAAATGTAGACGGGGGTCTGAGTCCAGTAATGGAAGGTGAAATGCTTGGTTCTTTGTCACGGAAGAAGTATTTAAGCCTGATTTTACGGAAAAATTTACAAAGTTCTGTACGGATAGTGAAGGGATCAGGATGACTGGTGGGAACATATGATAGTCCTTTTCCCAAAATTTGAATTTCATCTTTGCTCAAAGTATATTTTGAGATGTTCACCACCGGACTATCCAATCCATTTCCCCGCCTAAACGTTACAGCCTATTTAGTTGGATAATTAGGTTTTAAAGTCTGCCCTTCCTCCTTACATATTCAGAGCCACCGTCCATGTTGGAGCTTTGTTGGACCCTCAATTTTCAAGGCGGTTCCGAGTGACACCTCGGTAAGCTTCCAAATATGTTGCTACTTAGGTACTTTCTCACAAACTTAGTACGATCATAGGTATAAATATTGTCAATATATTTTATCTACAGATCCACGGGCAATATCAACCCTTTAACAAACGGGTCTTGTTACACACCACGGTTGTGGTAAGTTGTAATTTCTCCCAATTCGACTCAATATCACCAGAATATTTTGGTAGCCAACTATGGGATATGTGATAGGTGATATTTATGTGATGCCGACCCATTCAATCTGTGTTTAGTCTAATTTAACCATGGCCATTTCCCGCACAGCCCTCGGGTGCAACTAGATGGTCTGCCATAGTGCCTTTCGACCTATCTCCAGACTACTCGTCCACACAACCATCATCTTGATCCATGATTATTAACACACTCATTGGTCAAACAAGTCGTGCCTTCAGGCGACAAACTGTGTACACTATGTTTATCTCATGAGACTTTGTTTACTGTCAGCCATTTTCATCCATTGGTGGGTGTGCGACTCTAAGCTTGAGTAATATATGGTGAATTCGATTCCCTGATAATAATATGTGTATATCTGTACACTAAATAGGTCACGTGTCCCCACCTCCCCAGTCCTGAGGAAGACCCCACGGCAAGATCAATACCTATATCTGCGAACGAGGGTCGAAACGTCGACAACACACTGTTTTCTGCTGTCAACTCCACACCCCACTGTTCTCATTAATTGTACAATTGGAGTATGATGTTTGGAAAATAATGTATATGAACCTATTGGTCGTTATCTGGGTACATTAATATGTAACTCTATTGAATTTGTCCTATTCGTCGATTTTACTGTCACTTCAAACCCTTTTTCCCTCACCTATTACCTACACGTATCACTAACCCCCTCCCTTCTTTCCCAACCTTTGGGGCACTGCAAAATAGTCACTGACTAATGAATGTTTATAAGTGACGTATATTCTTGATACCAGCACATTGTGAATAAAACAATGTGTCTCTATGATTTGTCTCTTTGATTATTGGTATATTCTTTGTTATTGTTTCATGCTTACTGGGACCCCTTCCCATACTTCAATTGACAACCCAGGTCCCCGTAACTTTGTCTGGGTATAACCCCCCTATTTATAGCCTACTTCGAGCAGACACCAAGTCTGCGAGGTTTTTCTTTTCTATGTTCAATTCAGTTGAATCCAGCACGCCATGGCTGAACTCCTATCTTACTCCGAAGATTATGTAGACAAACTACTAGAAGACCCCAACAATGTGTTTATTTCCTCCGATATTTCCACAATAGATTTCACGTTAAAGGATAAGATCTCACGGTTGGAACGTCTGGAGAAAAAGTTGATCCGCACACGGTGGCACGGCCATCTGCTCACTAAATATCTCAAAGAAAATATCATCCCCATTGGATTACAGATAAAAATTGAACCAACCATTTTTATCGAAGTACCGAAATTCAGGGAAGGTTTCAGCCACGTAGCAAATAATTGTAGCCGTCACTGGATGGTCCTTGGCGTAGAAACAGCTGCCGAACAAATTCAAATCCTCACTGCTGAGATTAAAACTCTAAAAGCTGAAATCGCGGCAGACGCCAGCTTTGCAAGCGCCAAAGAAACTATTACCAACCTTGAGGCCACACTAAAGGATTTTGACCTGACCACCCAAAATCGCAAATTGGAAAAACTCGCCCGGGACATCCGACTGTACGATAAGAAGAAGACTTACCCTTATCTACAAGAAGACTACTATCGTCAAGACAATCAAGGTAGATTTACCAATCGTGGGCGAGGAACTTATAGAGGCAGACGTAACAACTACTATACTTTCTCTGATTCTTCCTACAGTTCAGAGGGTGAACAAGACCAATCAGGTGCTAACTTTCAGCAGAACTACCCAGACTTCAGTTATAATCAACAATTCCAGAACAACTCTTTTTTAGGGCAACGTCAGGGCACATGGCGCCCACCCCGTGGCAGGGGCAACCCTTGGCCGCGCGGCCAACAACGTGGCTCTCAACCCAACACCGGCAATTGGAATGGAGGTCGTGGCCAGCCTCAGAAGCAGGTACATTTTCAGCCCGAACCACAACACGGGGAACGCAGTACCCGCAACAAGACCTACAGATGGTAACACCAACTCCAAATCCACAGATCTGCACTACATCTGTAACTCGCCCTCAGTTAAAACTCTTGGGAGGTGCACCCCCCGGATTGGATAGTCCGGTGGTGAACATCTCAAAATATACTTTGAGCAAAGATGAAATTCAAATTTTGGGAAAAGGACTATCATATGTTCCCACCAGTCATCCTGATCCCTTCACTATCCGTACGGAACTTTGTAAATTTTTCCGTAAAATCAGGCTTAAATACTTCTTCCGTGACAAAGAACCAAGTATTTCACCTTCCATTACTGGACTCAGACCCCCGTCTACATTTGTCCCTTTTAATAATGCCATGTCGCATAAAATCTTGGCTTTCGAAACGGTTGTACTCAGAGACACTCTACAACTCCTAGGAATAAAAAGCTTTACCAGATTCAACACTAGTAAACAAGAGAAATTGGCTCTCCAGACTCTGGCGCAAAACGATCAACTTGTCATCAAACCAGCGGACAAGGGAGGTGCAATCGTCGTACAGGATGTCACCTCTTATGAATCTGAAATCCTCCGTCAACTGCAAGATACTACAAGTTACCAACTTCTAAGGTCAGATCCCACGTCGGCCATTGCCCGCGACATCCTCGAAATAACCCAAATGGGTCTTGAACAAGGGTTTCTATCTGAACTGGAGTTTAATTTCCTCAATAAACCACATCCACGTCTAGCAACCATTTATACGATACCAAAGATACACAAATCTATGACCAACCCCCCAGGCCGCCCCATTGTATCTGGGTGTGGCTCGATCCTCGAACCCTTGGGCCAATACATTGACTTTTTCCTTAAACCCTTAGCAGAAGCCACTCCAGCCTATCTACGGGAGACGATGCATACCATAAACATCGTGGAAGGCCAAAATTTCAATCCGGATTGTCAACTATTAGCTACGTGTGATGTTGTATCGTTGTATACGTGCATCCCACAGCAGGAAGCTCTCATGGTAGTTACACGTTGCCTACAAAAGCGACCAGCTCCGGTCCAAGTACCCACGGAATTTATTGTCGCATTACTGCGCATAGCCATGACCCAAAATTTCTTCTTGTTCAAAGACAAATTTTACATCCAGACATCTGGAGTGGCGATGGGGGCTCCCTTTGCTCCCGATGTGGCAATTCTATATATGGCAGCTTTTGAGCAGGACACCGTACTTAATCAGATCAACCCATTCAGAGACCACCTCAGTCTCTGGATGCGGTACATCGACGACATCCTCCTGATTTGGCACGGAGATCTACTAGAACTAACGGCGTTCTATGATTGGCTCAATGAACAATCCCTCTTCCTGAAATTCACCATTCAATCGGATCATCATCGGATCAACTTCCTTGATCTTACCATCTACGAGGAGGCCGGCCAATTACTTACCACACTGTATCGGAAACCGGCAGAAAGAAACTCACTTTTGCACTACGAGAGCCACCATCCGCGTGCCCTCCGAGACAATCTGCCCTTCGGGCAATTTCTGCGCATTCGTCGCAATTGCTCTAATAAAGATCATTATTTCAATGAGTCTGAAGAACTCAAACAGAGACTCTTATCCAGAGGTTACCCAAAGCAACTTGTCAAACACGCACGGAAAAGGGCGTGGTTCTATCCCCGGGAAGAACTTTTGACCCCCAAGACTGACAAAGAGGAATCTGAACAAAAAATCGTATGCGTCACCACATTTAATACAGCCAGTAACAAAATCAAGAAGATAATAAATCATCATTGGGCACTGATTTCTGATGACATCCATCAAACTGACCTGCCACTTCATGCATTCAAAAAGGCGAGAAGCATTAAGGATCACGTGGTACGTTCTTTTTTAAAAACACCAGATGATCCAACTATCCAAACTCTGTGGAATCTCCCTCCAATTATTGGTCACTACAGATGCGGTTGCTGCAAAGCCTGTGCCAGCACTATTCAAACAAAGGAATTCTCACACGGAAGACACAAAATCGTCATGAAATCACACACCAACTGTAACTCTGAAAATATCATTTACGCCATCCTATGCCCATGTCAATTGATCTATATTGGGCAGACCCAACAAAGAGTAAAAGCCAGGATACTCCAGCACATGAGCAGGATTCGATGTAAAACCCAGGGAGCACCTCTAGTCGACCACTTCTCGTCAGCAGGCCATGCACCTGAAAGCCTCAAGTGGGTAGTCATCGAGAAAGCCACATTGGGTCCACGGGGTGGGAATATCTCCAATATCCTCAACACCCGGGAACTTAAGTGGATATTCACTTTCAACTCCATTGAATCCGGGCTCAACGAACATGACAGTTCTTTCTCCCAACTGGCCATTTTACCCTGATTTTCTGTTAATGCCATTGCTCATGGCCTGTATTCACAATTAGAGATAACTATGTGCCTGTGACTCCATCCCTCCAACTACCTAATCTGTCTAGAATGATGGTTCAATCTGTTGGGGCTCCTTCTTGTTCACACACAGTTATGACATTTAACTCTCCTATTTTTGCATTAATAGCAGCGACAAAGTGCATATGGCCTTTACCCGCTTGTGCGAGGTACGCCCTGTCCACAATGTTGCATAATGTTTGACTTCTTTGCCTACTTGTAACCAAACACCAGAGCTACAGTGGCCTTTACCCGCTTGTGTGAGGTACGCCATGTATTTGAGCACCTTGTCAACAAATTTACTCAGAGATACTCATGATACAATCTATTATGCTGTGATTAGGACGTTATTATTCACCTATCTATGATCACGTAATAGCCTACATTTGTTTCACATGTATGTATCCATGGGCAACTAGAATCATCACCCACTTGATGCTCTTCTCACAAACGTGTGATCCTATTGTTAATTATCTGACTGCCAGTATTGGCTCCGCCACTATGGGGCGATGTCCCTCTGTTAATTCTGAATTTTTAGCTTTTATTCAACTCATTGCAAAACGGAGCATTACTGTGTAGATTTTATGTGCTTTGTGAGCAATTGCCTGACCCCGCTTTATTCCATGATCAAGTCAGTCTTTCTACTATGTCACTCCACCACGTGACGTGTAACTATGGTTACATACAAGTAAGCGGAACTCTGCTTCGCCAATCCGTATGCGAGCAGTGAACGGCTTCGGATTCATTCCAGATTCCGGTAAGCAGCAGCGCGTCTCTGAATGCACGCGTTCTACTCCGCGTCCCATACAACAGATCTGTAAAGATCTACTTTCTCTATGTCTTTCGATTTAGTCCTGCAACCGACTCGATGCACCAGCGCGAGTGTCTGCTACCCCACGCCGAATGCCAATGAAATACGGCTGTCGAGTAAGTCTATGACCATTTCCCCGCCTAAACGTTACAGCCTATTTAGTTGGATAATTAGGTTTTAAAGTCTGCCCTTCCTCCTTACATATTCAGAGCCACCGTCCATGTTGGAGCTTTGTTGGACCCTCAATTTTCAAGGCGGTTCCGAGTGACACCTCGGTAAGCTTCCAAATATGTTGCTACTTAGGTACTTTCTCACAAACTTAGTACGATCATAGGTATAAATATTGTCAATATATTTTATCTACAGATCCACGGGCAATATCAACCCTTTAACAAACGGGTCTTGTTACACACCACGGTTGTGGTAAGTTGTAATTTCTCCCAATTCGACTCAATATCACCAGAATATTTTGGTAGCCAACTATGGGATATGTGATAGGTGATATTTATGTGATGCCGACCCATTCAATCTGTGTTTAGTCTAATTTAACCATGGCCATTTCCCGCACAGCCCTCGGGTGCAACTAGATGGTCTGCCATAGTGCCTTTCGACCTATCTCCAGACTACTCGTCCACACAACCATCATCTTGATCCATGATTATTAACACACTCATTGGTCAAACAAGTCGTGCCTTCAGGCGACAAACTGTGTACACTATGTTTATCTCATGAGACTTTGTTTACTGTCAGCCATTTTCATCCATTGGTGGGTGTGCTACTCTAAGCTTGAGTAATATATGGTGAATTCGATTCCCTGATAATAATACGTGTATATCTGTACACTAAATAGGTCACGTGTCCCCACCTCCCCAGTCCTGAGGAAGACCCCACGGCAAGATCAATACCTATATCTGCGAACGAGGGTCGAAACGTCGACAACACACTGTTTTCTGCTGTCAACTCCACACCCCACTGTTCTCATTAATTGTACAATTGGAGTATGATGTTTGGAAAATAATGTATATGAACCTATTGGTCGTTATCTGGGTACATTAATATGTAACTCTATTGAATTTGTCCTATTCGTCGATTTTACTGTCACTTCAAACCCTTTTTCCCTCACCTATTACCTACACGTATCACTAACCCCCTCCCTTCTTTCCCAACCTTTGGGGCACTGCAAAATAGTCACTGACTAATGAATGTTTATAAGTGACGTATATTCTTGATACCAGCACATTGTGAATAAAACAATGTGTCTCTATGATTTGTCTCTTTGATTATTGGTATATTCTTTGTTATTGTTTCATGCTTACTGGGACCCCTTCCCATACTTCAATTGACAACCCAGGTCCCCGTAACTTTGTCTGGGTATAACCCCCCTATTTATAGCCAATCATTGGCAGCAGTGACACACTGGCCCGCCCTGCCCTCACACTCTGTTTGCTGGCAGAAAGTGTCAAGGATAAAATGGTAATAAAATTATTTTATTTCCATGTCATTTTTGTTATGCTTTTTGCCCAGCAGCGTGGGGGGTGACACTCCTCGACTTCAAGGGAGAAACAACAGCTGGCCCTCAGTGTAAAGGTATAAAGCTAACCATTAAGAACATTACAAAGTTGTTGTATTTAGAGACCAGGGGCCATATTATTAAAAAGGTCCATCTATATGAATTGATCACAGGGTCCTCTCTGTCACTGCAAGTATAGTTGTTATCATAGAAGAGGCAAAATGTTGTCTTCTGTAATACAGAATGCACTTAGGCCACCATACACCATGATGCATTTACTGCCAAAACCAATCCAATTTCTCTACCATCATGTGAGGCCTTACAATTCTCCATCAAATTGACTCCATCCTTCAATTTTAAAGGGACCCTATTATACCGACCCCCGGGGTCAAGGATCGGATTTATTTCGGATCTCAGGACTATCCTGGAATCCTTAGCCCTGGACAGCTCCCTAACTGTCCTTGGCGACTTCAATTTTCATTTTGATAAAACCGAGGACAAGGACACAGCTACCCTCTTAGCTGATATGACCATCTTTGGTCTTCCACTGATGGTCAAATCCTCCACACGTGAAGGGGGCCATATTTTGGACGGCATCTTCACTAATTTAGTGGAGCTACATGTTTCCCAAATCCTTCCTCTCACCTGGTCAGATCATTATGTCATTTTGGCATCGCTGACAATTCATGATTCCGGCTCTCCTAAACAACATTCTATCCCACGTGAGCCTTTTCCGGCCTGGAACGATATTGACGCTGCTAGCCTGAAAACTCTTCTGACCAATTCTACCCCATCCCTATCAGCTGATCCCAATATCGCCATTACACAATTCAATGAGTGGGTGGGCTCCGCAGCCACCCATCTGGCCCCTCTTAAACAACGATCTTGTAATAGATCTGCTCCGTCTGCCCCCTGGTATTCAGAGGCTCTAAGAAATCAGAAACAACAGTGTAGGAATAAAGAGAGACACTGGCGGAAAGATTACTCTGCCGAGGCCAAAATCAAGTATAAAGAAACACTGGTTATATACAATTCCATGATTAGCGAGGCTAAGAAAAAGTTCTTCAGTGACAGAATCGAACTAGCAAAAAACTCCAATAAGGCACTGTATGAATCTACTAAGCATCTAGCCGGTTACTCTTCTAATGTAACCCCCCCACCCTCTCAGTCGCTATGCGATGACTTGGCTAACTTCTTTTATGGCAAAGTTAATGATATCTACTCCACCTTCGCTAATAATATTATCTTTCCCTCCAATTCGCCGACAACCTCTCGGACAGGACCCACCCTCTCTCATTTCTAAGATATCTCCAGTTCACAGGTCGCGGACATTATATCCATCATAAAATCGGGTTCTGCTCTTGATCCATGTCCTCTTAAAGTGTTACTTCCTGTCATTGAAGTGGTGCTTCCTGTCATCACTTCTATTTGCAATTCCATGTTCACATCAGGTAACTACCCAGCCACATTAAAACAGACCCTCATCAAACCACTGTTAAAAAAACCTCATCTTGACATGGAAGAATTAAAGAGCTATCGACCTATCGCCAACCTTCCAATTCTGGCAAAAATAGCCGAAAAGGCTCTGAATTCACAACTTTCAGCCTTTATAGAGGAACATCATCTTCTCGACGACTCCCAGTTTGGCTTTCACCAATATCATGGGACGGAGACGGCTCTGATTAAAGCCGCAGATGATATTCGATCCATCCGGGACGCCGGGGAGACTGCAGTTTTAATACTGCTTGACCTGTCGGCGGCTTTCGACACGGTCGATCATATTACTTTGATCGACCGTGTCGAAAACATTGGTGTCCAACACAACGCCAGGAAACTACTGGCCTCCTTTTTGGCCAATAGGACTCAGGTGGTTACAATGGGTTCTTTCCATTCTTCCACACGGTCTCTGCCATGTGGAGTTCCTCAAGGCTCATCCCTTAGTCCGACACTTTTTAATATCTACGTGTCGGACCTTGCCAATACCATTCGTGCACACGGGATGAGCCTTACCTCCTATGAGGACGACACTCAGTTGGTCCTGGCCATTAAGAATGATGGCCATAAAAAAGCCAATGATCTCAATCAGGGCATGTTGGCAATTGGGAATTGGATGGCTTCCAATTGCCTAATATTAAATTCCGACAAGACGGAAGTAGTCATCTTTGGTCATCTGACCCCGGAATGGTCCTCTTGTTGGTGGCCTGCATCACTGGGCCCTCCCCCTGAGCCTGTTAGCAAAGTGAGGAATCTCGGAGTCATTTTTGACGACCGTCTCACCTTTCTCTCTCATGCTAACCAGATTACGTCCGCCGCTTTTTATAAACTGAGACTAATCAAGAAAATCCTCTCCTTCCTTCCCGAATCAGCTGGCAAAACATTGGTCACCTCACTGGTACTGTCGACCCTGGATTACTGCAATGCTCTGTTCTTGAATGCACAAGAAAGAGTTTTGAATAAAATGCAAATAATCCAAAACTCAGCAGAAAGACTCCTGGGCAGAATCCCCAAACACCATTCCGCTTCTGCATCTATCAGAGAACTACACTGGCTACCTATAAGGAATAGGATAAAATTAAAAGCTCTCTGTATAGTGTTCAAGGCCATGCACAATATGGGACCTGCCTTCTTCACGCAAAATTTGACTCCTTACTGTCCTTCCAGAACCTTACGTTCCTCCAGTCTAAATGACCTTGTGGTTCCACGCAGCAAATCTGTTTCATGGGGAGACAGAAGATTTTTTGTTTCAGCCCCCAAACTCTGGAATACACTGCCTTCCTCGATCAAATCAAGCCATTCACTCTGGTCTTTCCGCAAACAACTCAAGACCTGGCTTTTTAACCAGTAGACCCACTCTTCCCCTCACCGGTTAAATTCTGCAGATATTCTAGCGCCGAGACGCCCTTGGGCCTTTGTTCGTGCTCTAAAAAATTTATTAATAATAATAATACATTGCAAGTGGCCTGTAATGGTGGGGAAGTACTGCTCCAGGCAATTCTCCAGTCCCAGCAAATCCATTTTACAAACTAAAAATAACCCTCTATACAAAAATTGACTACCTGAGGTACATTTGTGCAGATTTTGGCACGTTATTGTCTCTAAAAGTGGGAAACACCTGGAATTGGGCATGTATTCCCACATCTGCATGTTATTCCCCATTCTAGGAACATAATTTGTAATCCCTGGATTTAAGCGGGAGAAACAGGCCAGAACCTGTGAATCTAGCCCTTCGGTATGCCCGCAATTGGATCCTCAGTCTGTTACAGTGAGAGCAGAGAGAATATTGACCCATGTTCAGTGCCTCTGCAGAGGGCACAGAGGATGAACGGGTGCAGCCAAAGACTATAACCCCACCCCAACAGCTTGTGAGGTGTCGCAGCATCCATTAAATGGATGGTGGGTATGTGCGTGTACAAACATTGACAATGCAGAAGGGTACTCGCAAACGATATATATGTGCACTGGTGAAGATGTGCATTGCCTCCATTAGGAAGGGTCCAAAGAAAATCAGGGTGATGGAGAAACTTTGAGACTGCACCAACCTATGTGAGTGCTCCGTATTCCTTACTAACTGTCTATCTAGAGGGCCCCAAGGTATAAATAAAGAGTATGCTCCAAGCCTGCAAACTGCTCACTGCTTTGTCCATGCAGTCACAGTTAATGCATCCAAAAAGGACTGCACAGTTTGTTTTAATTAATAGAAGCTTAAATCCCTAATTTACACATAGCAACCCATTTTAGAATATGGCCCCGGATATTTAATTGTGGACAGAACTGCATTAATATAAACCTACTCAAAACGTATACCAGCTGAACAAAATATCTTATGCATTGAGCAGTTGCCACTGACTGACACTTTTGCAAGCATTTCATCTATCAACGTTGTTTTTTTCCCCCGTGTGAAACCATAAGTGTGACTGGAATACCCACAAATTGCTCTTCTGTGCTCTGTGCCAGTGAACACAAGCTACATCTCAGTGATGAGGCCTAACAAAACAAAACCAAAACCAATCTGCAGCTGCTTGTGCCCTCTGCATAGGGGGCGTGGCCTGGCAGGGTGGGCTGAACTGTTCCTATTGGAGCCTAAGGCTGATTTGCATTAGGCTGGGATCTATCTGGAGTGACATAGAAGGAGAAAACAGTTGTCTGGAATATAGTCCAGAAAGAATGTCAATGGCTGAGGCTCTTGCAAGCATTGAACTCATCACTGTTTTTTAATGTGTGTCTCTAAGTGCAAAGGGTATCCCAAACATGGGTCCGTGCTCACTGTACCATAGGAGCCAAGCTGCATATTTCTACTGAGGACCAACAGGACTGAAACCTTTTTGAGGTTTCTTGTTTTTCCATTCATAGGGGATGTGGCCTAGCAGTTTCTACTGGACTGCTCCTATTGGAGCAGCACCAAATCAAATGTACATATGATTGTTCCCGTCTGGATTGGTGCAGCAGAAAAAAATAGACTCGAATGGAGTCCACAGGGCAATTGCCTAAGGTTAAAACTTGTGGAAGAATTTCATACATGACCTTAAATTATATCACTGCTCATTTCAAGTATCTCAGAACTACTGTGCAGCAACACTGCTCCCGAAAATACTGGCCCAAAACAGAGTATGTTCCCAGGGGGATATTACTGCCTGATTCCAGGTTAATGGAAAGCAAGTTACCATATATGATTTGTTCACATTTATCCTCTTTCCAACCTATTTTCCCATGCAATGTTCACCAGATATTACTTGAGAAATGTGCATAGGGAAATAACCAGGGTTTGCAAATTGAATGCACACCTAGGAATGCCAGGATCAAGTGCAAACACTATTTGTGCCAAATAAATCCCAAAATTCCCATGCATTCAGAATGGAGGTCAAGTAGAGCTGTCTTACCCGTAAAGAATGCGTATGCAGTCCTTTAAATACAGACTAGAGAGTTGAAGCTAATTCTTGCCTTAACTTCCTCTGAAAGGGGGAACAGTGGAAGATGAGAGAGAACAGCAGTAGCAGTTCCACCCAGGGCATAAAGACACAAGTCAAAAAATGTGTTGACACGAGCACTTTTGAAAGTGATATCCCACGGATTAATGAATGTACTGCTCACTTAAGCAAAAGTGGAGTTGAGCAAAAAGTGAATTTTGGTGTTCCAATATTGCATAAAAAACTGATTGCTGCATGCATCTGTACCCATTGCTAATTCTTTGACATGCTTAGCAAGTGATATAAACAATGGACAACCCATACGGCCCTTAAATATTATTTGGATTTAATTGGAGTTTTATTAACTTTTGTGTGCTATATTAGATCAACATATTTGCCGCTAGTGAACTTTTGGCTTTTTCCTGCGTAGCAATTAAGCAGCCATATTTACTGTGGGCAAGGTTACATTTTGATCTAGCTAAAAAGGAGTTTGCAATGCACTGAACTTAATTTTTTCTTTCCTGGGTTTGCCTTCTTGTACGTCTTACTTGCCAAAACTAAAACCATTCCAAGTTAAAAATATATCGGACAACGCTGACATTTCATTGCTTCTGAGTACATGAAGCATGTCCGGAGCAACTAAACAGAAATTCACAAATGAATAAAAAAAGGCCTGGAATGTCTGGGTCAGACCAAATCTTGCATTCTTGCCCTGGGGCCTGAATCCCGTTTGCCAGTTGTCACCGCTGTGGTTGTGGGACTCGAAAAGCGGCTTCGGAGCTGCGCTGCCTTTCCTAAATTTATTGTGACACGTGCAGTGCACACGGACGGTGATTGAATGCCACGGAGGATGGGTCCTTTCGCTTCCTATCTGCTGCCGTCTTCGTGAGTTCTTACAGGGCATCGTGGCACGTCCTACATGCTGTTCTGACAAGTCTGGCACAGGCAGAATTATTGTCCCAAATAGACTGTCTGCAGAGCATCCTGCAAGGTCTGCTTGATTCATACACAGTCTCGTGCCTAATTGGGCCCCTCAGCTACAAAAAATACAAATGACAAATAGCCAGCTCAGACTAAATATCCATAAAAAGAACACTATTATTGACGATAATGGCGATGATGGTGATTCGTATTCTTGTTGTTGCTGGTTGTTTGTAATTATTATTATATTTATTGAAATTGACTTGAACATTTTCTGAATATACTTTCCATCTATTCATAGGTACTTTGTTCTCATTGGTATCTTGATTTACATTAGGATGAAAGATGAACAAATAGTTTTCAGTAGGTTTACGAGGGTCTCCCAGTTAAGTTCATACACGATTTTAACAATGCTCTTTATTGTTTCAATAACTCTACTGTCACTTATCAAAATATTAATTTGAGCAGATATATGAGAGGGTTATGAGGAGGTTTGACTGCACTCCCACTGGCCACTATCCCTCCAAGATTGGAAACCTCCTGAATAATACATTTGTTATTCTGAAAATATAAATGTCAAAAAGTGATACCCATTGCACACAAATGGAATACCCCAAACCATATCTACATTTATTTTATTATTATTAATGTCAAACAATTTGATTTGTTTAATTTTCCAAATACATTTTTACAAAAATGCATTAAACCTAGTCACAAAAATTCATGCTATTTACAATTCAATTAAACCTAAGAATATACATTCAAGCTAATCACACTTCAATAGATACCTCACTAATATTAAAAAATCAGTGTGTACCTCACCAAGCAAACACACTATTCATACTCTAAATATTAATGAATTCTGGTTGGCAGAGCCCCAAATCATGTTGCATAATTTCCTTATTACAAATGTTTTTTTACACAATTACAATTGATGTTATTAGGGTCATCTCTTCCAGCCAGCACTTCCCAAATTCTCTCGACTCCAGGGATCCATAGTTTTGGCCCACCTCTTTTAAGCCTTTATCAGCATGACTGAAACTTCTTTTGTCTTTTGTTCACTGGATAAATATTTTTGATGTATTTTACAATGTGCATAAGTTCTTACCTTACATACAACATTCTATGTACCAAATCCTCTGATGCCTGTCTTACCCAGACCTCCTTGATATGTATAGCTGATTTCTTTCTGTCTCTCTCAGCATCCCTTCTAACAGTATCGATGATGCGTCTGAATGGTTCAATTCCATTTTAACCCCTTACATGCTCATGACGAGCTCAGCTTGTCATGCAGCACAGTGCTCGTGTGCTTATGACGAGCTCAGCTCGTCATGAACAAGGGGATTCAAGGGGGTTCAGCATCCAGGGAGAATTGCTGTAACATTGAAGGTGTTAATTAATGTACCTGATTGCTTTTCCCTTCTCCTTTATGTACTTGCTACACTTTCTATGGCAAATCCTCGGTCCGGCGTTCCTCTAACATATGGAGAAGGAAGAGGCAAAAGGTAAGAAGGGATGCTAAAAGTGCTGGAACGAAATTGGCTTTACATATAGATAAGGTCTGGGAAAGGTAAACATGAAAGGATTTAATATATAGGAATGTCGGATGTAAGATAGGAATTTATGCACATTGTAGGATACATCAAAAAGAACTATCCGGTAAACAAAAGATGAAAGAAGTTTACGTTATCCTGATGGAAGCTTAAAAGATGTGGACCGAAACTATGGTTCACTAGTCAAAAGAATTTGGTAAGAAGTGCTGTCTGGAGAAGTGCCCAATAACATCAATTGTAATTGTGGGACAAAAATATGAAATATGGAAAATGCACTGCATGACTTGGGGATCTCCCAACCAAGTTTTGATTAATATTTAGAGTATGGCTGCTTTGTATGCATGGCTAGGTTCACATTGATTTTTTAGGGTCGAGACTGCGAGAGCATGTGCTAGCGCATGCGTCTCTCTTGTGAGACACTGTTGTTAACAAAAGGCTTGAAGCCCACCCACGGCTTACCATTTGTTGGCTTGCGTGGTGCTCTTCTTTACTGCCTCGCAATTCATCATGGCAGGCTTAGCATCATATGCATTCCTCTCTGTGAAGCAGGGACCAAGCATTGATTGTTTCAACTTAATCAGTGCCCGGCAAAATTGCAAAGATGTATTTTCTATAGTTAACATCCTTTTACTTTGCCAAGTCATCTTGTCTCACTTTGCACTCATGTTTTCTTTTCTTTTTGCTTGCGGGTGCTGGTCTCAAAAGATGAGGATTATTTTATAGCAAAACAACATTGTTTCTTTCTTATGTGTACTTTCTTAACTGATGCTTTAACACGTAATCATTCAGTACACCCCAATCCAAACCAATCTGCCGCACTCCAATCTAAAACAATCTGGCCCACTTCAATCTGCTGCACTACAAATCCAAAACAGTCTGCCCCACTCCAATCTGCCCAACTCCAATCCCTAACAAATTGCCCCACTGCAATGCAAAATAATCTGCCCTACTCCAATCTGCCCCACTTCAATCCGTTCCACTTCAATCTGCCACCCTCCAATCTGCCACACTCCAATTTTCCCCACTCCAATCCAATCCATCTCAGCCCAATCCACATACTTCATCACAATTCGCCCAAGGCCAATACACCACAATTCATCCCACTCTAATCGAATCCACCTCACACCAATCCAACCCACCACAATCCAGCACACTCCAATATACCACACTCAAATCTAATCCACCTCACCCCAATCCAATCCACTCCACTCACTCCCCAATCTACCCCACTCCAATTCAAAACAATCTGCCCCATTCCAAGGTGCCCCACACTAATGTGCCTCATTCCAGTACAAAACAATCTGCCCCACTCAATCCAAAACATCTGCCAACTCCAGTTCAAAACAATCTGCCAAATTCCAATGCAATACAATCTGACGCAGTCCAATATGCTCCACTCCAATCCAAAACAATCTGCCCCACTACAATCTGCCCAACTTCAATCCAAAACAATCTGCCCCACTCCAATTCAAAACAATCAACCCCACTCAAAACCACCTTACTCCAATCCACCCCACCCACCCAATGGCAATCTACCTCACCCCACACAATCCCACCCCACCCCACTCCAATCCACCCACCCCACCCCAATTCACCTCAATCTAATCCACCTCACTGCAATCCAATCCACAACTTTGCAATCCATTCTACTCTGCCCCAATCTACCCCGCCCCATGCCAATACAATTCACCCCACTCCATACAGCCTACTCCCTTCCATGCCTCTCCATTCCACCTCATGACAGCCCAACCCACCCCACTCCAATCCAATAGACCCTACCCCACTCCAATCCACCCCACTCCAGTACACCCCACCCAATCCAATCCACCCACCCCATTTCAATCTGCTCCACTCACATTTAACCCAGCCCACTCCAATCCACCCACTCAACTGCAGTCCAATCTACCCCACTCTACTTCAATCCACCTACTCTATCCCTATCAAATCCATCCCACCCACCCCAGATCAACCCACCCCACTCAATCTAATCCATCCAACCCACCACAATCCAATGCACCTCACTCCAATCCAACCCATCCCACCCCATTTCAATCTACTCCACTCACATTTAATCCAGCCCATCCATTGCAACCCACTCTAATCCACCCACTCCACTGCAGTCCAATCCACCCCAATCTACTCCAATCTACCTACTCTACCCCTATCAAATACAGTCCATCCCACCCCAGATCATCCCACCCCACTCAATCCAATCCATCCGACCCACCACAATCCAATGCACCTCACTCCAATCCAACCCATCCCACTCCAGTCCAATACAACCCACTCTACTTCAATCCAATTCACTCCTACCCACCCCCTTCAGCCCAGACCAATCCACTCTACTCTAATCCACACCATCCAAACCAATCGAATCCTCCCCACTCCAATCCACCCCAATCCAATCCACCTCACCCCATTTCAATCCTCACCACTCCAATCTAATCCACCTCATCCAGTCCACCTACTCCAATTCACCCCATTCCACTCAATCCAACCCACTCTATCCCAACAGATCCACCGCAATCTTCTCCAATCAAATCCACCTCGCTACCTCAATCTACTCCAACCCACTCCACCTTATTCCACCCTCTCTACTCCACTCCACTCCACGCCACTCCACTCTACACAATTCTATGACACTGCAATCTGCCACTTTCTGCCACTAAACCACTGAACACTAATCTCATCTACTCAACTCTACAACACTCCACTCCTTCTATTCCACTTTACGACACTCTGCACCAACCAATCCAGTCTACGAGACTCTACTCCCTCTCTCCACTCTAGGACACTCCATGTCAATAACTTTTAGCCATGCTGAACAGCAGCCACCGTGGTGTATAACATGGCAAAAGCACATTGCAAAGACAACAGCTCTTGTATAGGCGAGCCATATTGGCTTTTGCAATGTTTGTTAATATTTGTGATATATCTATTGAAGTGTAAATAGCATTAATTCAAAAATGTTATTGAAAAAAATTAATTGGTTGATATTAATAATAATAAAATAAATGGACCCAATGGTAAGACTTCAATTTTTGGGCCCTAAAATTAACATTTTTATTTTCAGCTTGTCTCGAACTTCAGTTTATTTCGGATTGCTGAAATTCTCCATCCAGAAGGTCAACATAAACTACCCAGCATCTTGTCACCTAGTAACCCTTGTTGAATCTGTGGCGAAAGTCCTTAATTTGTGAATATACAAGTGCCAGGGCAAAATGTATTGCTCAGAAGGCCTCTGCTGGTTGCACTACCTTCTGGAACGGCCATCACCTCCACATGCCAGTGTAAACGCTCGCTATTACATATCACACTGCTATAAATGTGACAGTTGGGATGATCCCAGGCCACCCAAAGCAGTAAGAATGGCCCGGATGTGCAAAAAATATTTTCTTAAATGTGTATTTAACTGCTAAACCTGATGGGCTCCCCTCACAAATAGTCAGATAGTGGCACCATGGTGTGGACTGTCATAAGCAGGTGCCAGTGTTAGCAATTAAGGGCTGGTGCTGCTGATCACTAACAAACATCAGCACAAATTAAGCACTGCATGGAGAAGATATACTCCAAGTTACTGTTGGAAGAATTAGAAATCTGGATTGAAGAAATAATTATTCTTCTTTTTCATCAAATAGCAACATTTGACAGGCACAACTGAGCTATTCTCTCTCTCTCTCTCTCTCTCTCCCTAGAGAGAGAGAGAGAGAGAGAGAGAGAGTTTGAGAGAGAGAGGTAGCAAACTGAGGGATTTCCAACACTCTTTTAGGGTTTATGGGAAATACGTAATAACGAGGAGTACGCTGCACTGCTCAGCTGGCCGATCGACCAAGTGGATACCTATCAAAGTGCTCACAGCAGGGTGGTCAATTTGCCATCCATTCTAAGGCCACTTATCATTGGAAACACAATTTAAGGAACTGGGATCTTTCCAGGAGTTTGCTAGCTGCACAGGCTGTAGCCTCTCTTAATTCTGCTTGAGTTCTACTTGACCTGGACACTGCAACAAAATTCTTTACTCTTGGTGAGAACATACAGATACTAATCTTTGACGTAATAATTCAAGGAATGTTTCGGGACCTTTGGAAGTTTTTGACACTAATACATCAAATTATTTTCGCCCTGAAGAAGTCCAAGGTTTTACTAGACGAAACGCGTTGGCTGATGTTTTTATGAATTTCAAAGGATTCTACAATAAATTGAAGAAACCCAATTGGATTCGCCAAATTGTATTATAGCTTATAGTAACACATTGCCTCTTTACTTCATATGTGGTGCAGCTCTGTTTTTGAGATTTTGCACTTTTTGTAGAGCAAAATATGTCCTTGCATTTTGGGTACTTTTGTGTGATTTCACATACGATTAGGGCAGGTTCAACTGCAATTGAAAGTGGGGCAACAGGAGCTGCATTTTGAATCCTTTGTATGATGATTATTGTTTTTGCATATGTATGGTTGCTCAGGGTTCACTTAACTCCTTGATATTGTCTGAATGACTGGGGATCTGCAAAGATATCAAAAGTACAGAAGGTGATAGGAGGAATGTCAGTACTGACTTGTATAAGGTGGGCCTCCATCAGCAGTGGCGCAGTGGCAAAAAGGATGGGTTGGAATGCTAATAAGAGCAATTGCTTAAGGTTTAAATTCTTTGTAAACATTTCTCCAATCTCCTCTATAAAGATAAACCATCTTCCTTGATGACTCACCTTAGGGCGATTACTAAGTGACATGTAGTTGAGGGAGCCTGAGAAAAATGTATTAACTATTGAAACGTTTCAAGGATAACGTTATTATATTGTTCTTATGTAAGTAGTATGTTAACATAAAGCTCATTTAAGTGACGAAGTATGCTCTAGATCCTTTTGCTAACTCGACGACTTAGTGGTGCTTAATATAGCTCATTAAACAATTTAATAGGTTAAACTTCATCCATTTTTGGTAGGTGTTATTGCCACTAGCAGAGTGTAAACATAGAAGGCTGAATGGATCTCAGCAGCGATGAGAGTGATCTGTGTGAAGAAAATAATCAATCACTGTGCTATGTATTGGCTCAAATATGGGTAATGAGCAGAAGAGATTAATAAAGTTAACTTCATCTGTGTTAAGAAAAATCGTCAAGGCTGCCAAATTTTGTAATCTGAAGCATAACTGGCAATTTGTGAGAAGACTGCTCAAATGTATAAGCATCTTAATCTTTAGATTGCAAAATACATTATCCATCAATAACTAAGGACATTTTTGTGCTTGTTCTCTAGGTTTTTTAACTATCCTAATGACACTCTTCTCTTCCCTAGATGAGCCATTTGTATCCCTACTTTTAATTGCATATAAGAATACTATGTTTGAGGTGTGACTCTCCAGCTGATGGTTGCTCTCAAATGATGACAATGAAAAAAAGTGATTTCTTGAAGGTCACGAGTGTTCAGACAATGTTAGAAACTATGAATTTATTATTTCACTCTCCCCCTTCCTCCACTACTCTGCTTTGACCTTTTGGCACATGGTGTTACTTTTTTGACTGTTCATCTTCTGTGCAGATTGAAAGTGTGAATATGGTCAGAAAAATAATAAGTCACTCTTAAAATACCCTGAACACAGCCTATTTGGGATTGACCATTATGTATGGCATAAGTGGTGCGGTAAAAGTGGCGAATCAAATGCAACACCCACATTTTTTGCAGAAAATGCAAGAGAAGTGAGATGTTCCAATGTAAAATGATACTCCATATACATGGAAAAAAATACAAAAATCACAGTAATTGTAAAATCTAAAAATATACCTATATCTATACCTTTACATTTTAGAAATAAGGACAATTTGCACACAAGTAAAAACAATGAAAATGTTCATTTCGATTGGTGTATTCCTAGAGGATTTGTTAACAAGCAGTCAGGTATTTGTTTTATTACTCCGTTCTATAGACCTTAAAAGCAATCTAGGCAGCATCATGTTCTTTTTCTTACCCATGATAACCTTATTCTAACAGGCATTTTATTTGTATATAGTGCGAACTTAACCCGAATGTATCTCAGTACTTTAAATGGGCACCAGTGGCGTGAAAGCACGGGCAGATTAAGTGAATTTCCCAGATTCACAGAATATTGAGCATCCCTGCCGAGGTTCGAACCCGGTTGCCCCTGCTTCGAGGTCGGCTGCCCTAGCCATTAGGCCACATCCCGTGCCTTTTTACGCATGCTCTCGTTCACAATTACCAGTGGAGGTGAGTACTTAGGACCCTCTTCTTTTCAGATGAACTTATTCAAAACTGTCATTGCATTCTTAAATGTCAAGTAAAGGGTGATAATCAAAAAAAATGACAAAAGGAACCATGTTACAGCAACGATAGTGAACTGGAAGGTGTGTTTATCTATTTGATAAAGAGAGAACAAACTCGGTTTTAGACGGAGAGTGTTATAGAATATACTAACAGAGATTGTACATATATATTAAGAAATTTTAAACACAGTCGATTCCTTTAAAATGTATTGTTGTGGTTTTAATTAACTGAAACAATAAAAATCTTTTCATTCATTCATTCATTCATTCGATAAAGAGGGAATCTGTGAAGTTGCATTATACATAATCCAAATTTACATGATAATAAATATGACCACTATGTAAAGATCAATAGTGAATATTAATGGATATATTTGTAATGTTGTCTTTCATCTCGCCCTGCTACTCAAGTAAAGTGGACTGTAATAGCCTGTGTTCACGAAAAATTGATCTTTAAAAATGATATCTCTACACCTCTCTGGTTGGTAGCACTGATGTCAGTAATGGAAATATGGCTATAAGATTAGTAATTGACACTCCCCTGACACAGTTGTATTCTAAAAGTATAGCTCAAGGTGGCCCCTCCTTTTGAAAGTACAAAGTGGTTTCCAACTCGCTAATGCAACACTCTATTTTTATACTACTCAGTTCTACGATAAATAAGGTTCTGGAAATCGATCAAGTTGTCCATCAAAATAGGAAAACACTGGTTGGAATCTGATTATAGCTTGTGTATTTATACGGTGCAAATAACAAGCTTAGTATTCATTTGGCACCACACTGTGGAGAATTATTGGTTAAATAAGTTGACCTATGCATGGCAAAAGTAAGAAGGAAAAAAATCAAATGACTTACATACAGCATGAGTTAGAAGGGACTCTGGATGGGTGAAATATAAGGGGGATCTGGAGAAAGAGAAGGGGGCCTCGGGTGAGAGAGGTTAAGGGTAAGATAGCCGAAGGCAGCTGAGGGAGCCAAGGAAATATGGCAGGAGAATAAAAGAGAACCTGGAAGGGGGATCTTAGGGAAGGATCTCTTAAAAGTTAATCAGACACTGCCTTTGGTAGAGTAGTTGTTCTAGGTCCATTTTGATGGTATATATTAATACAGCGGTGCAAAGACTAGGAGAGAGAGAGTTCCATATTCTGCTTGTGCTGCCAGAACAGGGTTGTGCAATTGCCTTCTCCTTCTTAAAGGCAGAATGTTCTAGCAGCAGAGTTCAGGTGCTCCATGATAACTGAGGACCACCTGATGCTTTTAATTTACATACAAGATATGAGGGAGGGGATTATAGGGGATTGTGCATAATACAGAGAGTCTTATAAAAAGCTCTGGCTACTACTGGAAGTCATTGAAGAACTGAAGGTACAGGACATATATAGTCACATTTTGTGTCCCCACAACAGAGCAAGCCGGTGCCTATAGGGCTGCTATGAGAGAGGTGAGATGCGTTTTACAGAGACCAATCAGAAGAAAGTTCCCATAGTCGATCCTTGAGAGTTCAGGAGACTGAACAACTGCTTTAGATCTAGTTCTGTAATAAGTTAGTGGATCCCCAGAGAAGTCTTAGCTCAATGAGTGCAGTTTTGGCCCAAGCTCCTTCAAAGAATACCAATGTGCAAGGAACCTTGTTCAGAGAGAACAAGGCTGGCGTGATAGAAGTAATGTCAACCAGAGTGAGTCGGCGTACAATAGGGTAGACTAAGGGAAGCTCCAGACCAGGTTACAGCCTTTATTCAACTCCTTCACATTCAACCATCCCCACATTTGCTACGCAGTGCCTCCATAGCTGCCATGTTGTTGCCCTCTTTATGCACTCATGGATTCATTCTATGTTGAGAATCTGCTGAAAAGCCCTGCTTGGGCTAAATGCACAGCTGCAAGAGCTCGTCATATCCAGTGCTCTTGCACACCCAGAGGAACAGAGGAAGTTACAGAACACTGCTAAGAGACACAGGTATCTCAAAATACTTGGAACAGCTAGTATACATAGCTGTGACAAGAAGACAGTGCAATGCATGGTGGTCTAAGATTATTAATGAGCATGAAAAAATAGGGGCTGACAATAACATGTAAAGCAAGTAGATAAATGTTGTTCCACTCACAGTCATTTAATCAATACTGGGAGCCCTTGGGGGACCAACATTAATCATTGGGAGGTAAGATGCTGCAGCAGGCATAGGTGTCTGCCTTCACCCACACCACTTGCCCCAGATCATAGCAGCCTCTTCGGTTAGAAGCCAAGATGCAGGAGATGCCCTGGCCTCTTATCACTCATGTCACTGCTGCTACTCATCTCATCCTTTGAACCGTGTGTATATGGCAGGCACCTACTCGACCTGCTACACAACTACACAGCCACCGAAGGCTACTGTTGGACCCGGCCTTCAAGCCACTGTGAAGTTATGGTGTGGATTCATTTCCTCTGGAAATTGCTGCATGATGGATAGATAGATAGATAGATAGATAGATAGATAGATAGATAGATAGATAGATAGATAGATAGATAGATAGATACATAGATAGATAGATAGATAGATAGATAGATAGATAGATACATAGATAGATAGATAGATAGATAGATAGATAGATAGATAGATAGATAGATAGATAGATAGATAGATAGACAGATAGATAGATAGATAGATAGATAGATAGATAGATAGATAGATAGATAGATAGATAGATAGATAGATAGATAGATAGATAGATAGATAGATAGATAGATAGATAGATAGATAGATAGATAGAGTGAGGGTCGAGATAGATAGAGTGAGGGCAATAGATAGATAGAGTGAGGGCGATAGATAGATAGATAGATAGATAGATAGATAGATAGATAGATAGATAGATAGATAGATAGATAGATAGATAGATAGATAGATAGATAGATAGATAGATAGATAGATAGATAGATAGATACATAGATAGATAGATAGATAGATAGATAGATACATAGATACATAGATAGATAGATAGATAGATAGATAGATAGATAGATAGATAGATAGATAGATAGATAGATAGATAGATAGATAGATAGATAGATAGATAGATAGATAGATAGATAGATAGATAGATAGATAGATAGTAAAATAGCAAGCCTGCATGTTGTTAATTCGACTTCATTCATCTTTCGTCCACCACCAGACACTCCCTGCCTCTTTATCCTACTCTTGCAGGTTTTATTTTTATCCCTGTTTTCTACCTTTGTCACTATTTTCCATCTTTCTATTCCTCATTCTTTTCCTTAATATATATTTATATTTTATTTTTATAAATAGAAAAGATATCATCCTCCTTTTTAATATTTTACTTTTCTTCCCATTCAGGATTGACTTTGCGAATCGAATACCTTGGAAATTCAGACGGCACCAATTATCTGGCACACAATCATATAGTATGTATGTCACGATGCTGTGATTATGCCCTGCAAACTGTGTTTGGGATTAAAGAACAGAGAGCTCTGTGCAGTATTTCGTGAAACTGGACCCTGTAAAAACAAGATATTTCTTTGAAAGCTTAATTTTTCATGACCTAGAATCCCTGAAAACTCCTCTTTGAAGTTATGATATTTCAAAAGGATATAGAAAAGGCAAATACAATCATCTATGAGAACATCGTTTTCGGGAGGGTGCAAATCACATTTAAGCCAGCCTGTGAGACGCCGCCACTTAAAGGTCAGAAAGGAGCACTTTTAAGATGACATTCAAACCTTTAATAGCTGGCAGACATTTTAACAATAATAATCTTCCCTCATTGCAGGCAGAAAGGCGTTGACTGCTCAGTTACCTGTCCACAGCAGTCTGCATGTAGCTGTAACTCAATATAGTTTATTTTGGGGTGGGGGTGGAAGACATGCCTCCAGGCCTCCCCAACGCTGCTATAATTAAACCAGGAGCAGAGCAAGGCTTCGGGTTGCACATTAGGGCATTACAGAGATTAGTAATTATAATATCAGTTTACTCCCAATAAGTCTGACAGAATAGTTGGTGGTAGAAGAGGTGACTCAAAGTTTAGCAAATTCTTGGGGGAAGTTTACTATCTCCCGCTGCTCTCCGTCCTGTGACTCTGAACCTTCTAAATACTAACACCAGCTCCGAACAGCAGGAATCCTTTTCAATCAACATTCGCAACACTTCATTTCCATTACATGTGACCCTGGCAGGCTGAAGACCAACGAAGAGCATTCCTTCCCGAAAAAAAAGCATTGGCATTTCACTGCGGTGGATTACTGTGTCAGCGACATATCAGAGGGGCTTCTGAAATTGTTAACACACATGATCTTTCTCGCAGCATGATTTCACATTTCTCAAACTATCCCTGTCTCTCACAATTTGCAAAATCTATGAAGGAATTATCCTGCCCACTTCTGAGTTTGTAGGGACTGCAGCCTCTGTTTAATTGGGTGCAATGTGCTTGCCTAGTTTTATATTTTAGGTTTTGGATGCCTAGTATTTTATTAATATTAAACTGCTCTTTGTATTGTTATTGTTGTTCCTCACTTGTGAATTTTACTTTGAAAAACTATTACATTCATTGTCCAATGTGACACTCCCCTAGTTTACGCAGGAACAAAATCCCACTTTCAGTCTTGCCCTTAAAAATAAATATCTTATAATATGTTTTGTTGAATTGTGTTATTTTGCGTTAGGTTACGTTATGTTATTGTATTGTATAGTAGTGTAATTGCATTTATATAGCGCTTACTTACTACCCCTGACGTGGAGTCAAACTACTTTTTCAGCAAATAGCACGCTACTTCGGAACTCAAAAAGGATTAGTGATGAATTAGTATAGTGAAAGTAGAAAAGTAATTTGAGTGGTGGATATGTTAGTCATGCTTCAATTTGAAACAGTCCCGATTCACAAAATAAAAAACCAAAAGTGCGTGGACAGATTTATTCTGCCTAAAGTACCTCTAACATTTTTTTATATGCACAATTGCTTTTTTGACATGCCAGTATGCAGACATGTCGCTGAGAATACCGTGCCTTTTCCCTGCATGTGCATTTCCCTAATATGAAATTGTACACACAATTTGTCACTGAGGAAAGCTAGTTCAGCTGCAGAATTGCTATTTTTATCATTTTCTTTCTTTCCTTTATGAAATAATTTTTTTTTCCCACTGGTAAAACGTTTTCCAAAACATCCCTGCGACTTTTAGAAGGTGTTCGATTTCCCTTCCTGCAATGGAAATGGCTTTTCTTAACCCTTCAATGAGGTGAACCTTAAACCATATCGAGGTTCGGAGAAAAGTTTATGAATTAAGCTATGTTTGGCCATAAATATATTTGTATGACCAAAAAGCGCTTTGTGATTCTAACCCGTCATTTACATGTTTCTCTGTGGTATATTACACTGACTTTGAGCTATGCTTTAATAAGCCAAGATAGGTCATGCTATATATTCTCTTTTGTTATGTTATTTTTATCTGTTATGGCATAAAAGAGATGTTTATAAACTCAGTGTAGAACTCTGCTCAGAGGGCCACTGGGTTAATAGCAGCTCTTGGGCCCACCTGTGGTGGTTGAGGCAATTTTCTCCTGATGTCTTGGAGCCCCAGCTTCTATGGGTCCTGAGCAATTGAACTAAGTATCCCTTCAGCAGTTGACTCCAGGTGGCAATATGAGTATGTGGGTCGAGCAGTCCAAAGCTTCTGAGGGATGTGAACACTGACTAATAACTCAAAATACGTTCAGCAGCAGCAGTACATGATTGGCCAGTCAAATGTTTATGAAAAAAAGGAGTATGTATATACCAACACAAAGTAAAATACTTAATTCCCAAACAATACACACAGTTCCCTGAGGTGAGGGCTTTACTGTTTAACAGGCAGATTGCTGAGTCTTACTCCCCTCTCGCTAGCAGTAGCAGATATTCTCCATTCACTATAGGCGAGAATAAGTCCCGCTAGTAGTACGTCTCTGGACCACTCCAACTCTTTATTAAAGTCAAACGTTTTCCAGCTGCAAAGCACTATATGCCAGGCAAGTTTCCTCTGGGCCTTTTCGCACCAGCAGGACCTACGTGAGTAGAGTCTCCGAGCACCCCCCCTTCTCCGAGCACCCCATTCACGGGCTCTGGAGCAGCAGTAGCTATCTCTGTAGAGTTTTTCACATAAGACCCAGGAGGGCCAGCGGGTGGGTGTCTTTGAGTTTCGAACATGTCGGCCTGTGGAGTCAGTCGCTGGAATGGGGCCTTGATGGTCATTCAACTCTGGTCGGTTTCCTGGGACCTTCCCCACAGGTGGTGATGGGGGGATTTGAAGCTCCACGTGCTGGTCCTCAGGGAAGGCTTGGAGCATCACAGGTCATGATGATAGCCTCCTCTTCTCTATGATGGCCTTGACCAGAACACACTCTTTGCCTTTTTCCAGTGGCCCCCACCGGCATACACGGTCACCATCCTCATCCTGTACATGGGCTATGGCCCAATCTGTACAGCAGCAATCTTTACTGTGGCCCCACCTGGCTTACAGGGTCATTGACTTCACTCTCCACACACACACTATGACCTGATCTGCACTGCAGTAATCATTATTGCTCACTTCATGGTGACCCTCCTCTGGCATACAAGAGTCACTGACTTTAACCTGCACACAGGCAACAACTGATCGGTGTAGCAGCTATCTCCTCACACATCATTACAGGGATCCATTGGCGAGATTCCTACACTGGACTTTGCTCCCTTCAACACTCTCTTCTTTCATACAGGGCCCACCTAGTCTTCACATGCAGGCAGGATCTACTGCTCTAGTCTCCAGGGGCAGGTAATCTTGAATTACCGGGATATTGTCCCCTTACACCCCACTGGCTCCCATTACTGGTCCCAGGTATAAGTGTTTCAGAGCTACTCCAGGCACAGCCCTGAATGCTTAATGGTTTAAAATCTTGGTGTCTCTAACCCCCTTCATAAAATCTCCATTTCCTGACACCAAATGTGAGTTCGAGTTTGAGTTTTTAAAGTTTGTGTTGGGGGCCTGCTACCTTTTGAAGTGCCCTCTCCTTGGCCCTGCCCTTCCTCCAGGAAGCAGTCTGTCACCGCAGGAGAACCGCAGGAGAACCTTCAAATCTGATAGCCCCACAACACAGGCCATGGGAGTTATGAGAGGTTCACAGCTGAATGTCAGCCACAGTGATACGTGTATCGAAGGATTACCCAGCCCTGCTCTTCATGATTCTCTTATCAGACCCCATCTCCCATGTATTGTACCATTCACAAGCACACATAAACCCAACACATGAATGTAACATACACACACTGCACAGTACTACACTCCAAACAAATGTAGACCAAGGGTGAGTTAAGCTCACAGCAGTAGAACTTTAAATAAGTGAGCCTGTGTTCCTCACTCCAGTGACACAAGTAAAAAGGCCTGTGTACTCCTATTGATCACTACAGGATATGGGAGTGTGGTCATAAACACCCATGCTGCCATCAACCAAGCCCTGGGAATCTACCAGTGCTCCGAAGTTGTGATGGGCCGGGTAGTCACCGAAAACTAGGAAATGAAGCAGCTGCAAAGGGACACATATCGGGAGGTTGCTGGAATCCACACTGAGGTTTTCAGCATCAACAGCAACAAGGCATCCCTGTTTGGGGTGCTGTAGGATATCAACATAACCCTCTGCAGGGCTTTTCCACCTGCATCTACCCCTTTCTCTGCTTAAATGCCATCTAGGCCATCAGCATCTATCACAACCACAGGAAGGGAGGTCCTCTCAGAAGTGAACCCTCCTGCAGACAACCAAGTTTCAGTAGCTGCGGATCCCCTCTCTGGCTAAAAGAGGGACGTCAATGCAAAAATCCAGGAGGTGGGGATGGCAAGACACCCACTGCCACCAATAAGTGACCTCAGCCCTAATTTCCTCCTGTGAGTTCAACACATTCACTTTGTGGACTATTCCTGCCCGCTTTTCCATATCTGATGAGAGTAGTATTTCGGATTTTGGATTCCATTCAAATTGGACTCTACAAAGATGATTTTATCTACCATGACTGAATACATCACTTTTGGTTTTCACTATGTATATCATGGTACATTTCTTTATCTTATCCTTGTTCACTTCATTAAAAACACATATCATCAAATCATTGTCTCCTATTGTAATTCTCACATATAACAATGTAAATGTGCTACCATGAGAATTTTGCAAAGTCTAGGTACTTCAGGAAGTATGGGTATGTTGTATGTGAACAGTGTTCGACTCAGAATCACTACCATGTCACAACAACACATATATCTGGTCTGATAACATATTTATTCAATTGTTCAAATCATAGGCTGACATGATATCAGAAATATAGACATGACTCAAATATTCTGTGTCAGTGATCACATAATCAGTTGAAGACTTTCACAACATAGAAGAAGGGAAAACATCTGACAATATCCTATGCGATAGGCCACATTAAATTAGGTATATATCATCAGCTGGAGCTAAATTACCTACCTCACAAAATCAATCCCACGTCAAATAAACAAATCAACAGACACATTACAGTTCAACTTTTTCTGACCACAGGGACATTACAACCCAATGTTGCTTGCCTCTGGTAAAATGTCACAAACAAATGTCAGTGATGTGCCACAAGCACGTCGTCCTCCAATGAGGAGACACAACAACAGCTACATACAGTTCATATACAATGAGGATTTAGCCAATGTGAAGGGAGAATAACATGAATTGGGTCCACAACAACATTATGTTGTTTCACACAATGGAACACATTTTGCATTAGGACCAACACAACACAAGGAACAAGTCTAATGGAAGCCATGTAATTTCCATGCTTTTGCTGTGCAAGCTGTGTTGGTGCCGACTTTGTACACACAAACTCTGTGACAGACATCCCCAGGACCAATTCTTGTCTACTTTGTGCTTCTGAACAGCATCATATACCTTCTAATGTCACAACTCTGAAATGTCTAAATGAAGACGCCATGGTGAAGGACTATAAAACAGACGGGCACAGAGACGGATTAGCTAAGAAACGATACAGATAGCACAAATCACATTGTCAACTCCTAGACAACACAGTCCCAGACTACATTTACAGCTAAACAAAGCTACATTTACAAAACAAACACCTTTCCCCAGATACTGCCACAATCATATACTTTTAGTATGTAGTATTAACATCCTCCTCACAACAAGAGTGACACTAATAGTCAAAGTCATCACATCTCACTCCATACTTACTCTCAAGAGAAGACATTTCTGATGACATCTAAACACAAGTCCATTTCTTCCACTTCACCACTATCATCATCTTCATTTGGCATTACAGCGTCCTCACCCAGGAGCGCTTCGAGGCCTGCATCCTCTGCGATGTAAGTGATGTTACGCAAGAGGGCAATGTTGTGGAGCATGCAACAGGCCACAGTGATCTTACACATCTTCCCAGATGAGTAGAGGAGGACTCTCCCAGTCTTGTCCAGACATCTGAATATGGCTTTCAAGAGTTTAAAATCCCACTCCACTGTTCATCCATTGGCCTCATTGAAGCTCACTTCTCCCAACCTAGTTGGATTCCTCAGCGGTGCCAACAATCCAGGGCGGTTGCAATACACTCAGTCTCCTAGATGAAAGACAGACAGAAGTGTAACAAAGAATTACACACTTTCAGATTATACTATCTGATCTTCCCCACACAAAGTTGGGCAGATCATACTTACCTACAAGCCAGGCCCCCTCCAGAAATAGTTGTGATATTAGATGGGGTGTGATGCATTTTTGCAGTATGAAGGAATCATGTGCAGTTCCTGGGAACCGGGCGCAGACATTTGAGATGTACAAATCCGCTAGGCAGACAATTGCATTGTGATACAATGAAGGTGGTTCCTGTTGTGGGGAACTTGTTCCCTGACTTGCAGTGGTACTAAGACAATGTGGGTGCCATCAATGTATCCAATTACATATGGGATGTGATCAAAACTAGAGAAATAAGCCTTCACAGTGGCCAAATCCTCATGTCTGGGGAACGGGTTGTAGCTGTCCACATGTCTCAACATTGCTGTAGGCACTTCTGGGTGTACATGGCGGAACATCGGTTGTGACATATTACCTGAAATAGCGAAAGTAAATGGAAAGGAACCTGTGGCCAGAAAATGCAATACTGACATGATTTTACCAATTGGTGTGATAGATGTAAATGTAAATGTGTTTCGATTTATATAGCGCACTTTAACCCAGGGGCCTCAAGGCGCTTTCTTAGGGAACCCGTCCTGGTATTCCCCTGTGAGATACCCCGGCCGGGTATCCACAAGGTGAAAGCCAGGCATCCCCCCGCGAGGGGCCATAGTGGAGATTAAGCAAGCTATTGCCCAGAGTCGCAGAGTGTGACCCCGTGAGTCGAGTAGGCACCAGAGCGAGAATTGTCGACTCCGTGGAATTTTTGAAACCGAGACCCGCCGAGGCGGTGAATCGAACCCTGGTCCACGGCCGATTAAGCTTCTGGGTCTGCCGCCTCTAACCACTGAGCCACGCTTCTCCAGGATATGTGATGTGAGATAGAAGTTCAGGCTACAACTGATGACAGGATTGTTTGACAATTTAAATTACATTTCTGGATGACATGTCTCCCTTCCATGATCTGAACCTCTAGAAATGGGTGGTACACTGGAGGCAGGAGTCTCTTCCCTCTCTCATGGTACATAGGTGAGGAGTTAGAACAACATTGTGCATAGGTCACAGTGTCCAGAGTAACATATATGAAAAGTAGGCCTAAAGTCATGTGAGAACACATAACAGCTTCATGAAGCATTACATATATTTCACTTCATCATTATTTACTCTTAAACATCCACCAATAATCCCAGTGTGGCCTTCACATGTCTGTAACAGAACTGTGCACATCATCACTTTAGACCATTCACATGCCTGTAACAGAACTGTGAACATCATCACTTCAGACAAGTTAAATTTGCACAATTTTGAGGTTTTTGTGACATTTCATGTGAAAAAACCTCTGACCATGATGTACAGTGTACAGTGCACATTTTGCCATATGCACAGTAATGCACTACACAGATTATTTTATTACTGGACATGACATATGAAGGGAGCATTTCAAATGTCAACATATTTGGCTGATTTCTAGTGGTGGTGATGCACTTAACAGTCACAATTACTGTCTTTCTTACAGCTAAAAAAGCGTATGCCTGGCCTCGCATTTCAGACATTAATGATGACTGCTGGTGGTGGAAGTTGACAGCACGGTGGGCGGTTGCCACCATGGTGGACACAGCCATAGTGTAACGTCGGGGATAGTGGCAGCTGAGATAAAATGGCTGTGCGCACTTACACTGACAGCGTATGCGGCGTACATAGATATATGCATGTCTACATTGCATTGAACCTATCATGATTTCCCACATCACATCATGGTGTATGTGCAAAGATATGTATAGACTTTACACCATGAGCTGTGTCTGTATACTAGTAGGAGCATTTGAGGATGATGTTGTCCATATGTACAGCCCCACAGATTACCAAGCCCACAACAGGCATGGCAAAACTTTTATATGGAAGGTAGCTATAACTCACAGACCCTTCAGAGGGCCACACAATCTTATGGTCACATATTAGATGGGCAGCAGAATAACGTTTATGTATAGCATTGGTGGAAATTCAGTGTTCAATATGCTCTGTCTCCAAAGAGCAAGCCCTGACAATGAGTTGTGAGTAGTCTGGCCCATGGGCCAGGCTGGGGCAGAGTCACTGTGGCAAGGAAATCAATGCACAGAAAAATGTCCTTGTAGACCTGTGGATGTCAGCGAAATTATTTTTTTAGCCACTAGTAGCCCTGATAGCTGTTACATGAACCTTATTTGAATTGGTGGCAGAGGTAACCACCTAACCTGATACTTCTTAACATTGACCCTCATTGTCAATATGTAGTGTTCACTTATGACACTCCCCTAACTCACACAGGTCTGTTGTGACTTTTCCATAAGTCATGCTTCTACTGTACAGGTCTATTGCACATCTAACACATGAACAGTGTAGATAGTTGGTATCTACTGATTAGATTTTGAAATATCTTTCCTCAGCTTTGTCAGATTACATCCACTCACACAACACATACAATTGTATGTTTAATGTCATCCCTGTTACATTGCCACAAATGTCAAAATGTGTGTCCTGTGATGGCAGTCCATACCACACAAACTTATTGTGAAGCAGTTAGATGTACCACAAAGTAGTCCAGATGTCCGCACATCCCTCAGAGAAAAAGCTTAAAGGGATACACATGCCAGCCCTTTTAATGTGACCTCAGTGTCAGGATGTTGTGTATACTGTGGTACTGGGCTCTATGGACCAACTGCATCAAGGCAATGGTCCTGGCAGTGAAGGTGTGTGTGTGTGTAAAGTCATGTGCAAGAAGTTCATCATTCAGAAGATAAAAATGGTTTGTTGTCTACCATGGTACCTCACATCACATTCCATGTAGGATCACCTGGCCTACAAGATGTTAGTGGGCTGGCTCATACTGAATAGAAGGGGGACCCCCACAAGGTAATGGGCAGGTAGGCAGGGAAAATGCAAGACACACAATCAAAGAAGGACCTGCCCGTCAATTTCAATCAAAGCCTCAAGAAGAGGTCATTAGATAATTACAAAAAATGCTCCTTACGACAGAAAAAAGAAGAAAATTGATAAGAGTATGAAGATTTTATTACATGATATAATTCTTCAGTCAATATAAATATCAGACAAAGTACAAACTTTTCTTAAAGTTCAATAATTGGGGGTATCAAAAATCACGATTCCCCCACACTTTTCACAGGGCTTGATGGTAAGTAGTTTGTTGGTCTTCAAGGATGTCAGAGAAGTCTCTTCCAAGCTGGGTAAATTGTAAGGAGGTATAGGCACATATTTAATAATCTTGGTGACTTTATAGATAACTGCCTTTTCAAAAATACCAACCTCAGTTCCAATTTCATCAAGGGAAGGTGTGAAACTGGACGGGGGTTTAAGACCCGACCTATTTTCTACCACCTCAACAGTAGGCCTATTGTGGAAGAATTTTTTAAGCCTGATTTTGCGAAAAAAAAACATGCAGGTCTCTCAAAAACTCAAACTTACTGAAGTTACTCGATGGCACAAACGACAGTTCTCTAGATAATAGACTGACAGTACAATGCTCAACATCGGATTTAGACAGATTGAAAACCAGGATGTTCTTTATGCCCTCCAGTACTGTTGTTGCTTTGTCTGGATATACATTTGGGGTTGGCCCTGACCCTGATTGTAATTCCTCTGATGGGGGTTCCGGGCTCTCGGGTGGAAATTCCCTCAGCGGTTGCCTAAAAAACGATTCGACTGGGCTGGTCTGTCAAAGGGTTCCGGCCTAGCCTGAAAGTTTGGGTTGTAATTGGGATCATAGTTGGAATCATAGCTATTGGATCCTTTCCCCTCCGAATCAGTGGTGTCCAAGAAGGTAGTAACTCTCCGGTTGCCCCATCTCGAGATTGTTCCTTGGGGTTAGCATCACCCATATTATAATAGTTGGCAGTCAGATATGGGTAAGCACGTTCTTGGGAGAAGAGACGAATGTCTTTTCTAAATTTCTTAGTCTTCCTTTTAAGAAGATAATGTGAGAAGGAGTCAAGTTCGGCGGCTATTTCTTCCAACTTCCCTTTTCCCAATTCAACAGAGTTATCTTGTTTTAATCTTTCCTCCAATTCCTCAATTTCCTTATTGAGGATGGAAATAACCTCCCTGGCGTCTCTATGATGAGTATCATCCAGTCCCTGGAGCAACTATTGGAAATTAAGGCCCATTTCTCCAGGAACTGTCTGATCTCAATGAATAAGCCAGGGATGTTGCGCACCCTCAGTCCAATCGGTATCGTGCCAGCTTTTAAATAGTCTAACATAAACTGGGCATGGAGGTCAGTTCGTTTAGACTTTTTACGTAGGTTGAGGAGTTTGGTCCATTCGCCCTCTAAACCCTTAGATAGAGTGAACTGTTTATCGCTACCTGTGGATGCCCCAATCATCCTCACAAAATCTTCATCAGAAAACCCGAAAGTTGTAATGCTTTCCATTGTCTAAAAATAAAAAGAAAAATTAAAGAAAAAACACAGGAGAAAAACTCATCAAAATCAATCAACAACAAATGATAAATTTGCAAGAGGCAAATAAAGTACAGATATAGACCCAGGCACCAACCCTAGCTCCAAAAACTAATCAGTACAGGATGGATTTCATAACAAGATGCAAATTGCAACTATCCAAGGAAACAAACACATCTATAACCCCCACAGCTCAGGGCTGTGAAGCAAATACTGAATAGAAGGGGGACAACCACAAGGTAAAGGGCAGGTAGGCGGGGAAAATGCAAGAATCACAATCAAAGAAGGGCCTGCCCGTCAATTTCAATGAAAGCCTCAAGAAGAGGTCATTAGATAATTACAAAAAATGCTCCATATGACAGAAAAAAAGGAAGAAAATTGATAAGATTATGAAGATTTTATTACATGATATAATTCTTCCTTCAATATAAATATCAGACAAAGTACGAACTTTTCTTAAAATTCAAAACATAATTCATCATAATAGTCCCACATATCAGTCTCAAACATACCTTCCATTTCAACATACATTCCAGAATAACATATATTCCATACTACATACATACAACATATCAGAGAACATGACAGCAACTGGCTGATCTATATATTACAGAATGGACATAAATTCTCGGGGAGATGGAACAAAGATCAGTCAAAGTATCCCCAAGAGACAAAACGGTGGCGCGCGTTTCGGTGTGTGGCCCCAGCCGGTGCTACACCTTCATCAGGGCTGGGATGTACTGATCAATGTGGGACACAATACTCTGAAATGAAAACCTATATATATTTCAGCAAAAACACATCCTTATACATAGATAATCAAAGAAACATATAACTGTCCAAGGAGCTGATCAATATAAGGATATTAACATTTCAAAATTATATGCCAAGGATATGCTGCAATAGGGCACTGCATCAGGTCATTAAGAAATCAAAGTGACAAAGGCTTTGAAAACACTAGCCTCAGCCACCCTCTGGGGGTCATTACATTTGTTGCCCTACAACATGAACGGAATGTTCTGGATGTCTCCTTTAAACTGGCAAATCTGTTAGTATATGGGCTAGAGCTCCTCCATGGACTGCTTGCTGTTGACGGAGTAAACCAGGATGAAGGCATGGCCTTTGGAGATAGACAGCATCTGCATGGTCAGGAACTGGTGGCTCCCTGTTGTATCTGTGATCTGCAGATGTTTTTAACACAGCTAATGCCCTGCCTGTTCGAAGCTTCCATTGTGGGGAAGTAGGTTTCCCTAAAAGATCCCCTCACAAAGCGAAGTAGCAGTGAGCTTTTGCCAACCCCAGCAGCTCAAAAGAATACCACCCAATAATCATTGCTCTGCTCTGGCATGATGCAAGCTTAAAACTTGCATCCATATGACAAAAATAGTGATGAACAAAGAGTCCTCAAATTTACATTCCCAGAAATTCAGAATACCTCGGTTTGACGCTGGCATAGTACTCAGCTCAGCTCTCCAGACACCTCTGGTCTCCACGCCTGCTGCCTGAGTGTTTGATGGGTTCAGATGCTCCGTCCATCACCACCCCCTTTTGTACCGCTTTGTTCACCATAAGTTGGCAGGGTATGCTCAGACGTGAGTCCCTTGCTCACTTTGCCACTGGATTCAAGCAAGCCTGGCTGAAGACGGCTGTAATGCCAGAAACCGGTCATAGGAAGCTTGTTTCCGGTCCAGGGAAGGCATGGCTTGGCAGTTCGGGCTGGACTGTTCCCACGAGGCACAGGGTCAGACTGATTTGCATATGGCCATGTCTGAACTGGGGTGGCAGAGTGGGCTAAAGAACGGTGATGGATTATACCCAGATCTGTTGACTTGGTGTGAGTGTTTGATTGGTTCAGATGCTCCGTCCATCACCACCCCCTTTTGTACTGCTTTATTTGCCATAGGTTGGCAGGGTATGCTCAGATGTGAGTACCATGTTCACTTTGCCACTGGATTCAAGAAAGCCTGGCTGAAGACGGCTGTAATGCCAGAAACCGGTCCTAGGAAGCTTGTTTCCGGTCCAGGGAAGGCATGGCTTGGCAGTTCGGGCTGGACTGTTCCCATGAGGAACAGGGTCAGACTGATTTGCATATGGCTATGTCTGAAATGGGGTGGCAGAGTGGGCTAAAGAACGGTGATGGATTAAACCCAGATCTGTTGACTGGGTGTGAGTGTTTGATTGGTTCAGATGCTCCGTCCATCACCACCCTCTTTTGTACCTCTTTGTTCACCATAAGTTGGCCGTGTATGCTCAGCATGAGTTCCTTGCTCACCTTGCCACTGGATTTAAGCAAGCCTGGCTGAAGACAGCTGTAATGTCAGAAACCGGTCCTAGGAAGCTTGTTTCCGGTCCAGGGAAGGCATGGCTTCGCAGTTCGGGCTGGACTGCTCCCATGAGGCACAGGGTCGGACTGATTTGCATATGGCCATGTCTGAACTGGGGTGGCAGAGTGAGTTAAAGAACGGTGATGGATTAAACCCAGATCTGTTGACTGGATGTGAGTGTTTGATTGGTTCAGATGCTCCGTCCATCACCACCCCCTTTTTTACCGCTGTGTTCGCCATAAGTTGACAGGGTATGCTCAGACGTGAGTCCCTTGCTCACTTTGCCACTGGATTCAAGCAAGCCTGGCTGAAGACTGCTGTAATTCCAGAAACCGGTCCTAGGAAGCTTGTTTCCGGTCCAGGGAAGGCATGGCTTGGCAGTTCGGGCTGGACTGTTCCCATGAGGCACAGCGTCAGACTGATTTGCATATGGCCATGTCTGAACTGGGGTGGCAGAGTGGGCTAAAGAACGGTGATGGATTGAACCCAGATCTCTTGACTGGGTGTGAGTGTTTGATTGGTTCAGATGCTCGATCCATCAGCACCCCCTTTTGTACAGCTTTGTTCGCCATAAGTTGGCAGGGTATGCTCAGACGTGAGTCCCTTGCTCACTTTGCCACTGGATTCAAGCAAGCCTGGCTGAAGACGGCTGTAATGCCAGAAACCGGTCCTAGGAAGCTTGTTTCCGGTCCAGGGAAGGCATGGCTTGGCAGTTCGGGCTGGACTGTTCCCATGAGGCACAGGGTCAGACTGATTTGCATATGGCCATGTCTGAACTGGGGTGGCAGAGTGGGCTAAAGAACGGTGATGGATTAAACCCAGATCTGTTGACTGGGTGTGAGTGTTTGATTAGTTCAGATGCTCCGTCCATTACCACCCCCTTTTGTACCGCTTTGTTCTCCATAAGTTGGCAGGGTATTCTCAGACGTGAGTCCCTTGCTCACTTTGCCACTGGATTCAATCAAGCCTGGCTGAAGACGGCTGTAATGTCAGAAACCGGTCCTAGGAAGCTTGTTTCCGGTCCAGGGAAGGCATGGCTTAGCAGTTCGGGCTGGACTGTTCCCATGAGGCACAGGGTCAGACTGATTTGCATATGGCCATGTCTGAACTGGGGTGGCACAGTGGGCTAAAGAATGGTGATGGATTAAACCCAGATCTGTTGACTGGGTGTGAGTGTTTGATTGGTTCAGATGCTCCGTCCATCACCACCCCCTTTTGTACCGCTTTGTTCGCCATAATTTGGCAGGGTATGCTCAGATATGAGTCCCTTGCTCAATTTGCCACTGGATTCAAGCAAGCCTGGCTGAAGACGGCTGTAATGCCAGAAACCGGTCCTAGGAAGCTTGTTTCCGGTCCAGCGATGACATGGCTTGGCAGTTCGGGCTGGACTGTTCCCATGAGGCACAGGGTCAGACTGATTTGCATATGGCCATGTCTGAACTGGGGTGGCAGAGTGGGCTAAAGAACGGTGATGGATTAAACCCAGATCTGTTGACTGGGTGTGAGTGTTTGATTGGTTCAGATGCTCCGTCCATCACCACCCCCTTTTGTACTGCTTTGTTCACCATAAGTTGGCAAAGTATGCTCAGACGTGAGTCCCTTTCTCACTTTGCCACTGGATTCAAGCAAGCCTCGCTGAAGGCGGCTGTAATGTCAGAAACCGGTCCTAGGAAGCTTGTTTCCGGTCCAGGGAAGGCATGTCTTGGCAGTTCGGGCTGGACTGTTCCCATGAGGCACAGGGTCAGACTGATTTGCATATGACCATGTCTGAACTGGGGTGGCAGAGTGGGCTAAAGAACGGGGATGGGTTAAACCCATATCTGTTGACTGGGTGTGAGTGTGTGATTGGTTCAGCTGCTCTGTCCATCACCACCCCCTTTTGTACCGCTTTGCTCTCCAAGGTTATTCACATTGGTTACTGCGACCTATATCATTGAGAAAAATGCCTGTTTTTGGTTTAATATAGGTCACAATAGATTAGTAGCTAGATCATTGATTACAAGGAGCTTTATTGAACTGATCCTCTCACCCATCTTTGGAAATTAACAACATATACTTAATTGTTTTAGCGAGTATCTATTGGTTGTTGTGTAGTTTGGTTTTATTTACGCATAGCCTAAATCAGAGATTAAATCACATTAGAACATACACCACACTTTAGAAATCGATCAAACATGTGAAATAGTCAAATTCAGCCCCTGGCCGCGATCACCACCAGTGTTCAATATATCAGCATATTGCCACACTAGACATTCCAAGATGGCTGACGCCAGTCAATTTTGTCTATTTGACAAACAATTGCTTGAGTCAATCTTCTGTTTCTGATTAATCAGTTACAACATCCGGGTCACAGAGTTTAAAATCCGAAGAGCTGTCTGAGTCTTTACTTCGCAACAAGCAGATGACAGCAGATTCACTCTCGTAGTGCTGTTTGAACCCTTGAAAAATGTAAGTTATCCCAAGGGCCGCTATTCTTTTTAGATAAGGGCATTTTTTAACTCAGTTATAGTGTTAAATTCCCACTTTTCTCATGACAGATCTAAGTTCTTAAAACAGTCGCTGGAACCAGGGGTAACACTTTGGTGCCCTTGGAATGGCGGTTAAAGTTTGTCCGCGTTAACTTTGCCCGCGGTCTAAATTGTGTCCATGACATCCCCCATACCCATCAGCTGGTTTGTCTTCCGAGATTGAATATGTCTTTGCATACAAGAACGACTCTCGAAGTCTACCGAGGTTTAAAATTAAGTTCGGCTTAATATATTTGGCGAGTACAGACAACTGTTTTTAAAACTGCAGTGCATGAAACAATAAGGCTAGGTTGCATGTTTAATTGGGTGCAGCATGAACCGCGTCTTGATCCATAGGCGCCTCAGCCTCCAGCTATGCTGTGACCGTCCCCCCTAAAGATCGCTATTTAACTAATGGACAGCAGCACAAAACTGGGCTCCGGTTTTTTCACCACTTTAAGGCTTACAGTTAAAATAAACAACTAACTGATCAGACTGCTGTAACTATCCTTCATCGAAAGTAATTTTCAATCTTTGTTTAAATCAATCCTTAGTGACGCAGTCAACTTGTGACTTGAAGAGCTTTCCTTCATTTGTGCTGGATTGCTGACCTGAACCAATCAGTATTGACTTTGAGAAACCCAACATGTATGAAAATTCCCAAACCTTATATCAAGTTGGCCGAAAGTAATATAACTCCAATATGACACAATACCTTGCATTCCTCCCCAACAGATTTCTGCGGTGATTCACATCCACTCATTAGCCAATTGACTTTAACAACCTCTTCACCATTGTTAAGTAAGTCTATGTCCATTCTATACATGGTATAAGGAACGTTGGTGGTGTCTCCCCCTTTTTAAAGTTTGGCCAGTTAGATGCACCAGTATAAGTTTAAATCCGACTCTTAAATCCAAAGACTGTATAGTGATAATTGACATATCTACCTGATTTATAAATTGAAGAAAATTTTAGAACATCATTTTGATGTTATGCACACGGTTATTTTTCAAATATATTTGTCTGTTTATGATGTCATTGTATTCAGTTGGCGCATAATATGATTTGGTAATATTATCACATTTTCTCTATAAAGGGGGCTTCCTCTGCAATATACAATTGTCCTGAAGATGGTCTTATAGACATCTGCAACAAAGACCGAAACGTCGACCTCGTCATCATCTCCAAAGCAAAGTGTTTTCCTAAGAGTAACTTTTGTACATGAATGGACTTAGTTATTCACTGTTATTGTAAGGAGTTGATGTCCTGTTATGAACTGATTTGCTGATTTGCACACACATCTGTTCGTGACTTTCTTTGCTTACATTATGTTGCCTGTTGTATCCCCTTGAATTTATTTTCTCCTGACTGATGAAATACAATATATTTTCATATAAATAGGATTTTCCGTGTGCTTCTTCTTCTTCTCCTTTCATTAATGTGACCAATATCAATAATTAGTTTGGTTATCCTATGGATACATTTGGATTAGATTGTTGATAACTAACTCTCAAGACTTATGTTAACAGATCAATCCAAGTAGTTTACAAACAAAATCCCTTGTAGCTATTCCCTACTCTATATTGTTCACTGCCCAAGCCTACAAGGGTTTATTGGGTTACCCAGAATTATTTTATGTTTTGCTCTCCAAGAAGCAACTACGCAGCTAACATCAAGGCTCGCATGTGAAGAAATATGCTTCATAAGATATTATGACATAATTGGCTTAATTAAAAGTGCAGAAAAACATTGACTTAATGTTTATTGAAATATTGTTATCCACTTTAGATATAAAACAAATATGGCACAATGTTTACTGGCATTGTGAGCAAGAGGCCTACTGTTTGTAGATGCAACACTTTGAAATGGGATAAAATTTAAATGAGGAATTAACTTAATCATTACGTTAACTCTTCATTTTCATTTTCTCCCATTAAAAGCATTCGGAAACCTAATTTTGTTGTCATGCTCCAATATTCAGTTGACCAGGACTTTTATTTAAGATTTAAATACCTCAGTGCTTCAGTTCTTCACCTCTATTCCCTGGGTCATGAATCTGACTATAGCACTGATCATTAGCAGGCCCAGCTATTTGCAGCCTGAAGATAATACTGTAAAATACACACATCATTCCCTTAACTTTAAAAAGAAAATGTAGCCCTGGGCTTGCTCAATACTGTGAATTACTCTGAAAGTGTCTGTGAACTACTGGTAGCTCACAATCCACTGGTTGGAGACACCTGGTCTAGAGGCATACCTATTCTGCAGAGAGTGTTTCCATTGTGGCCATATAATGCTCTTCACATCCTCCTTTGTCATCCCATTTATTGACATTGCCTTTTCATGAGGGTGATGTGTGAGAATCCAATACTGAGTTGTAGCAGAGAAGGTGTATTTCAGTTTAGTGACACACCCATATAGATGTATAGTTGATATCACAACAAGACACAGGATGTGTGCAAAGTGAGGGTTTAAGGGAGATTGATAGGTGTGATATTGATGAGGCGGTGCTGCTTTGTGGCACAATTTAATGCACACATCACTATCACTGATTATGAGTCTAATGTGCATGTGCTGTACCATTTATTTGGGGACGGCAGGCATCACAGAGATGTATTTGGGTTATACATTAAAATGTACCTTACACCCAGCAAATATGTTTGATCATGCCATCTCAAAACCTGTGACTGGTTCATGGAGGAGTATATGAAAACAGGTTGTAGTATGACTTACAGCTGGTTGCATTTGCAACGGTGTGGGTTTTGGATGTGATCGACCAGGTACAGCAGCAGCAGGACATGTACGATCGGCTCCATGATGGCGCAGGATGTGTAGAGGTTAGCAAAGGTGAGAGTCGTCCTTTTATGCCTCCTTTTCTGCCTGCTCAAATGTAGTGGTTGGACTGCCATGGTCATGTCGGTTGTTAAGCAACTCGTAACTGGGCTGGTGGCTTCACTGGCAGTCTGAGCCTCCGACTGGCTTATGGACCTACTCCGTGGCCGCCCTGCTCAGTTTTGGCTGGTGGCGTCGGTAGGACCACAGTGGTGTTTTGTTCATGTAACTACATCTCATAATACGGCAGTTGGACTTCGAGGTTGTGACGGTTGAACCGCTACTACGGGCACAGCGGTTCCCGGACCACCAAAGTCGTAATCAGGCCCTAAGTGTCTAATCTGTAAGAAAACCCACACATCTTATACAACAATTTAAGAGCATACAATTATTCAGTGCAACTATTCAGCACACACAGAAGTGGTTGGAACAGGAAGCTACCTCTTTAGACTTGAACTGAACAAGGCACATAATTAGCAGGATAATCAGCTTCCTGTACCAAGGAAAATGTATGCATCAATGATGATTAAAATATTCACTCCACCAAGAATGACAGATACATTTGAGGGACAATAGAGAGGGGTTAGGGCTTGCAAAAAATGGTTAAGGCAATACGTTGCACAATTATTGAGCTGCTTATTCCCTTAATAATTAGCATGCAAGGTCAATGCATGATTAATCTACTTTGCCATGTTTATATTTTACTAGATGCTATTGTTCAGTCATTTAGCAAATTGTGCTCAGTGCTTAAGTTTTCAGAGTGAACCAGGCAGCTCAAGTACGTTCATAAAGACACGAAATGCAACCAAACTTGAAATGCGAAAGAGAGATTTAAATTTAAGCGACACTACATCTCTTTAAAATGATTTCATATATCACATAACATCTATGTTGTAAGCGGATGTGTAGAATTAATCTGCAAGTTGAGCTGTATATTTATCAAGGATTCGGACATAGTGGCCCCGTGGACAGTATCTCTAAATTTTAATGATCTATTACTCAATGCAATTACAAGATATTAATTAACTCGGTGAACTAATCATTGCAGGGATGTTCTTCATTGCATATTAATCATTCTCAAAACCATTAATTCAAAGGGAATTGAGAAAGTAACATAAACAAACACATTAATTTTGGCGCATTGGTGTTTCCTTTAGTGAGAGGTTCCAGCTAGGAGAGATTTATCTGGATTACTTCTGGGTTAAATAATTTTTTTTTTGTGGAGTTCATTAGTCTCATGGGTAGTAATAATGATCTATATGTGTCATCATATTTGTTTTTCTTGCTAAATGAAAAACAAACTGTTAGACATTAAGATCAACATTCAGCTGAGGATCTTTTCTTATATCACAGTTTAACAGTCACCTGAATTTCTGTCAAGCTTGTGACAAAATATTAGAAGTTCCAATGTTGTTATTATTGAAAAAATCAGTGTCAATATGAATAATTTCATCTTTAGTGATTAATTTGCCCGTTGTGAACTTCCCACCGACCCCGACTAAGAAATATGTAACTACATAGGCTCTAAGCCTCAGGCCCGAAGTCACTGATTGACATATCACAGGTGGGGTGGCACGTAGACAGAAGACAAAAGTGCAAGCAGGAAATCCTAGATCGATCACACTAATAGGCACAGCGACACCACAATGGTCCAGGGAGATTGGTCCCAATAAAGCACACATGGCTGAAGGGGTGAGCGCATTCCCAAAACACCATTAAGTCTGATGCAACATGAAGTTAGGAAGATTTAGTCAATCAAAACACAGCATACACAGTACACTTAGTGATTATGTGCTCCTCATGCCAGACATATGCACATGGTGCCCACTCGCAGCATTGTGTCCATGCAGGATCGAAGCCCACCTGGATTCCTCATCCAATACCTTGATTTATGGCTCCAAAGGCAAAGGTACACCTTCCTTACCAAATAATAACAGGAACCATTTTATTGCATTCTGTGAACTGTATAAAAGTCTATGTAAGAACGATTGTAAATGAAAACAATCCTCAGGCCCTATACCTGTGACTGTTCTCCCTGCCACGTTGTTCAATAAAACAAACTGTTTCTGTTTTGCCAAACACCTCTTGTCTCTTGTTTTTTCAAGGTGTTTCATGTTCAAGCAACAATGTGAAATCTTCTTTAAAAATGTTCCTTTATTCTGTAAAGTTATCTTGATTTAATTTGGGTTTCTTTAGAGAATGGACATTGAAACTTCACATATTGCATTTCTTAGTTGTCAAAGTGTGAGCTGGCTACTTCGCTTTATTGAACCACCTAAGCAATGAAGAAGTATGCACCAAGAGACTTTGGGCCTCATTTAGAGTTTGGCGGACGTAGAGCTTCTGCCAAAACTAGCAAATGTCCTGTCTGACAAGCATGCGGTTCCTCCGCTCTCTTTAGATTCAGGGAAAGCATCAGGTTTCTAACAGTGGAGGTTCACTTCTTTCTACTGGTGAAACCTGTGACCGATTTCCCATCAGAAAAAAGGCCATTAGTCAATGTAGCATTAGAATGTCCTCCCTATTTAGTCTTCTCATTCTGATGTGTATTTTTTTCTCTTAGGGACAGCCTGGAAAGGCCTTGTCGTCCTGAACAGGAAACAAGAGAAAGGATCCCACACATTAGAAGAAATCTTTCAATGTGTCAAAGATATTATTTATTTATTTAATATTGTTTTTCAATGACAAACCCCCACTTTGGGAGTTGTTATTGGAAAACAAAAACAGTTGCTGAGCGACACAATAACAAGCATTGGCAAAGCCAATAGGTTGTGTGTATGGGAGATATTAACTTTGGCAATGAATTCTAGTCATGAGGTGCAGCACGGGCATGAGGGGCTGCATAGCTAAAACTAACTTTAAAAAAGCACAATGACGCAGCCAGCACTAGTGCACTTTTTAAAGTGCATTAGTGCTGGCCTCATCACAACACTTTTCAAATTTTTTTTTTGGCTCTGTTCTCCACATCCCCTCTTGCCTCTACCCTCACCCATCCCATTTCCTTCTCTAAAGTCCTCCCTCCAGGTTGCCTCTTCCCCCATTTCACTCCACTGACAGGGAAGTGGGTGACGGCGTGAGGCAATGAGGCAACACGGAGGGGTGGAGGATGGGAGAGAAGGATGCAAAGTACAAAGGACATTAGCTATAGCATTGTGTTCATACATGAGTTGAATTAATAAACTGTGCATTCAGACCCCTCTTATACATCATGAGCCACAGCATGGCAGAAAGCAGCATTTTTACTCTCCAGTCCTCTACAGAAGACACAGCCTTTGTGTACAGTAATGGTTATTACAGCAAGACCTACTGGGGAAGACTCCAAGCTGGATCCCCTACAACATGGGCACATTTTTTTTTTAATTTACCTTTCCTGGTCCAGCGCCGCCTCAGCTCCTGGCTGGGTCCCGCGTTTTCCTGCTGCTCTCCTGAACAGGAAGCAGCCACAAGCAGCCTCCCACCCCTCCCCTAAGCCAAATCAAAGAGCTGCAATGGCAGTGTTGTGATTGGTGGGGACAGCGCCCAGCCAGCGCTTATAGGGAGGCCATTTTCTCTATGTTTGCTGCATGCAGCCTACGTAGAGAAAAGGCAGAGTGTGCATTACTGGTTTGGCCGGCCCCAGAGGGCCGACCAAACAGTCAGGGCCCACAGCATTGGGCAAGCCACTCCTCCACGACCCGCCCAGCCGCCCGCCCTAACCAGGCATACACTTCTGCTTTCTCACAGTGCAAGAAGCAAAAACATAAAATGGTACTTAAAATACCATTTTATGTTTCTGCTTCTCACACTGCTGGAAAGCAGTAGGGCGATGCTCCCCAGCCCTAATATAGGAGCCACCCCTGCCATATTTTCACAAAAGGTCTTACAAGAGACAAAGCATGCACAGGCAAGTGCCTGCATTGGAGACCTGGCTGGCAGTCTGGCTGCTGGTCAAACTGTAAATCAGCCCATTCAAGTAGAAGCTCAAGCTTCATGAAAAAGAAAGTACTGTGTCAGGTACAAATAGCGAGCTATCAGATTGCAGAGTTATATCAACCATTATGGGCGTTTTTAAAAACGGGGAAAATTAATATTACTAAAGTATTGATGACTGAAAAGGTTACGAAAGTGAGCAAATAAATAGAAAAGACTCAAATTACATGTTAGAACACGTGGATTTATGTTATTCAATGAAGCTGACATAAAAGAAGTAAAAGATTGTGGATTGAGTAATGTCAATGTCAGTAATTTCGATTTCCCTTTTCAGTAAAGCCCGGGCAATATTTATTCGATTTTAGAGGTATGGTGAACTTTTGACCGTTAAAAAGATGACTTTTACTTATAGCTAACGGCACCTTCCGCTGTTGCTAGATTTTGCTTTTACTAACAAAGGACACAATTCCTTTTTTAAGATAACAGAAATTAAAAGTAGCTCCAATTTTAGAATGTTGGACGTTTCCGTTCACCATCCTGTCTCCTTCATTAGGACATTGTTTGTTGCCATAGCAGATTTACATTTTTTTAAAGACTAAGAAGAACAAGTTAATTAGGCAAGTTCTAATCTGTCATAAATTGACCTGATTTCAAGTATAGAAAGTTATTTAAATATTCCTCTTGTTCTGGTAAAGTCCTTTGTGCAACATATGTAGAACCATTGTGATATCATTAGATTCTCTGAGCGAGCCTCATCAAACGCACTTGCAGATGGTTGCTCTGACAGCACCACTGAAACAAACGACGGGTTTGCAGCGCAAAACCTTATCTGTTAATGACGCAAATATCACACCAAAACGCTTATGAATTGCTTATAATTTAAAATCAAAAGAACACAACATATCTTTTAAGTTTTTTTGGATGTATAACTAGTCACCTACAGCTATACAACTGCTGATTCCTCAATAAACATCTCACACTCTGGAAAATTCTTTAATTCATGTAGTGTCAAAAAACACAGTCAAGAATGCAGCTGTTGGAGGGTAGACTCACTACTCTTCCATTGGTCTTTTCCCATCTCTGGTAAGTAGTAAAAACTCTTAAACAATTTTAAGACCTTAATTTATGCATCACCTGACAAATCTCTGAGGTGGCTTTGATCTGCAACTTTTATTTATACCGGACGCATTAGAAGCAGAGACGATGGGAGCGCTCTCCCGATACATTGATAATCTACTTATTTATCTACTGTGAAAACTTGACTTATGGAGCCTGTATGAGTATTTTAAATTACCCTGTGAAGAGTGATAATACCTTGGATGAAATTGGGATAATTGTGAGAAAATCGATTTTAATGCCCTGAGGAAGTCATTGGGAGACTGTTCCCGTGACGAAACACGTGTTGGCTTTGGTTTCTTTGGCTACGCTCGCTGTACAATATATTCTCTATGAACTATGGAATGATGAAATTTTGAAGAAGAAGATAAAACAAGAAAAAGAAAATAAAAAAGACTGTCGAATATCTTGAAAAACAAATACTTTGATTTTTTCTTCATAATATTGTGTGATTGTGCTCGGGGACTGTATCAATTTTCTTATATTATTTGAGATTATGCAGCTGTATCTAAAATGTAAAACTGACCTAATACAAATACATATTTTATTTTGTATCAATTATAGAAAATAACAACTTTCAGAATCAAAGCTAAATAAATTCAGCCACATATGGATTTATAGATGGACAAAGGGAAGGGCAGAAAGGTTGAAGAATGGATAGAAACTGAGATGGATGGACAGACAGATATCATAACTGTTATATTAGGACTCATAAGTCACTGGGAATAGTTCATGGAGGTTCTCTTTGACAAGGGTTAATTGAACAAGTGGGGCACATCATATTGGCGGAGGTCTATTGTGAGAAACAATGTGATTATATAGGGATATTGAAATAAGAATTGCTTTCATATATTGAACTAGTTATGAATGACCTTCTTGAAAGAACATGCCAAATTCTGAACTTCTGATGTAATCCTGTGAATATTTGAATGCAACTTAGCATCACCAGAAGTTCTCTGAGATGCTCTTGCAAGAAATAATACTGAAATAGTGTCATGAATGCAGAAACCATAGCAATTCAATTGCCAACCAAATTGTGACCCAGGGAAAACAGGCCTATTGAGGCATTTGTTGATGTTCCATCTATTGCCCATGTTCTTCATGTAACTGATCAACAGAGCGTCTAATCTCATGATCCAGTATTTTCAGGGTTCTTTAGCAATTAGAACATCAGCCTCTCTACAAGCATTGTGCCAAAATCTGTGCCTCCAGATGTAGTTCTTTGTTCAACTCTGCACTTGTAACCAATGGCAAAGTCAGTTAGATACTGTCTATCGAGGCTGGCTTTGAGGAAACGCAATAATTTCGACAGCATCATATTCTTTGTGAATTATTATTTCTTTTCTTTACTAGAAAATAGTCAAAATGCCTTTTTTACAGTATCTGCTGGCAGTAGGAGACATTCTGTTTTGGGTCTTAGGTTCAACCTCACCAAAACACAATTCCTACTATTCACCAAGAACAACAAACAACAGTCCTGGCTCAATTAAAGACCCTGGAAATAGTCAAACCCCAACTTTCACCCCCAAGTCAACCCACTCAAATTCACCCTGGACACCGACTTCACCCACAATGAGCACAATGCAGGGATATAAAATGGCATAGTACAACCTATCTCAACTGAAGATAGTGAAACTATTTCTTGGAGAAATTTACTTCAAAATTGCTGTTCAAGCCTACCTACCCTTGCATGTGGATGGCAGCAACGCCCTGCTTCATGCAGAATCAATAGAGTCTGCCCATTTAAAGTATTTATACATCACAGCAAACCTCATCAAGGATGTGAAAAAATATAGTAAGATCAATGAGGACACTGTTCCGTGATAAAGGGTGCATGTATGTCACCCAAATTGGAAGGGACAAGAAAGACTGGAGTAGCGGAGGCCTTTGGGTGGTGGCTCCGGAAATCCAGCAGACTGTAGTTTTTAATGACCCTTCTTCAAGGACGATTCTCAGATCCAGAAAGAGGATGCTGGAGTCACTCATGGTACATGTGAACTGAAGATGTTCGTCGATCCCGTTGATCCACTCTAGGAAGCTGTCACATTTGTCCTTGGGACCCTTCCACAGGATCAGCACGTCATCTATGTACCTTTTCCATGTTATTAGGTTCTCTCTGTAAGGGTTATTGTTTGAGAAGATGTTCCTAGCCTCAGAGGAGGACATGTACAGCCCAGCCAGGCTCGGCACAAACATGCTGCCCATGCTGGTCCCCTGTACCTGGTGATAAATAGATGTTTTATACATGAAAACATTGTTTTTGACGGCTATTGTGATAAGGTCTATGATGAAGTCTGCTGGGGTGTCTGATTGTCGATCTGTGTCCTTGAGGAGATGTCCTACCACTTCAATGGTGGCATTCTGGGGAATTTTTGTATAAAGCGTCCCCACATCCAGGGCTAGCAGAAGGTCAATGGGTTCAATGTTATCCTCGTTGATCGCATCTATGAGGTTAAGTACGTCTCGTGTGTCCTGGAGGTAGGCTGGGGTGGCCTGTACCAGTGGGCGCAGAAAATGGTCGCTGAACTGGCTGAGGGCTTCCAGGAGAGAGTTGATTCCAGAGACAATAGGTCATCCGGGTGGGGAGAGGACTCCTTTGTGTATCTTCAGGAGGACTTAGAAGTATGGCATTTTAGGGTTGCTGTTCACTAAAAAGGCTGCTCCGTGTGGGGAAATCCAGCCTTCTGTGCTTGCTTCATTCACCATGATACAAATTTGTTTTGAAAGTCGTTCCGTTGGATCATCTTTCATTGTCATGTTGTATCTGGTGTTGCTCAGTTGTCTGGTACACTCTGTCTCGGGATTGGATCCTTGAAACTGGGGATATACAGCTGCCTCTTTTCCTTCTTTCATCCCTTTTTCTTACCTCTCCGCTAATCCAGTCTTTCTTCTCCCTTCCAATTTGGGTGACATACATGCACCCTTTATCACGGAACAGTGTCCTCATTGATCCTACTAGTATTTGAGGAGCACGGACACTGGACCTCAACGAGCTCCTGGTCCCCCCTCCCTTTTTGCTAACTCTGTGAAAAAATATAACCAAAACACCCCCACCCTGATGCACTTCTTGTTCACCTTGCCATCACACACTCTCTTCATAAACAGTGGAATGCTCTACAAAGCCATCATGATTTGCACAGATGTCTAGCAGACAAACCACCCAATTCAGGTGGCTATCGACACACTATAACACCATTAGACTGGAGATGAAAAAATGTAAAAGTGAAAAAAACAGGCAATAGAACTTTTTATTCATTCAGTGGGGATCTGGGAGAGCATCCATGTACCCTTTAGGACTACCAAAATCTGCTCCAATTTAGGAAAGGGCTGAAAACTTTTCATTTAAGAAAACTACTCAAGAAGATATTAGTATTTGTTTGGAATGATGAATGACATAATGAATTCAAAGCTTTGAAAGATGTCATAGTATCTGCTGAAGTACTTGCACCAGTTGATCCTACCAAAGAGTGTGTCATTCTAGTGGATGTGAGAAATGGTTGTTTGGGTGCCACGCTACTTCATAAGAATCAAAATGCAAACTAATCTACAGTAGGTTTTGCATCCAGGTCCCAGAAAGAAAAGTAAAAAATTATCTCTGTTATAGAGAAAGAACTGATTTAAGTGTTTCCTTTGGGGAAAAAGTTTACCTCAAAATTGATCACAAGCCAATGGTAAACATACTAGGTGGTTCAGTGATCAAAGATCACATGCCTAGTTGGCAAGATTGAGTTCTAAATTGTTGCAATATAATTTCAGTATTGAGTATATTCCATGTGGTAAAAACCAAGGGCTGACTATCTGCCACCTTCTCTGGGCCCTAGTAAGCAACAATCTATGAATTGTGAGAATGAGGGTGAAGAATGTTTGATAGCCACGGTGGATCTGTGCCGAAGATGTATAGATAAGTGAATTGTTGGGCGATTTGTAGAACGTCAAAAAGTATGTCAAAGAGGGATGGCCTACGGAAAAAGCATTACCAGTGACCATTCAGTCTTATTGAAAAGTTGCAGATGGATTGTTAGTTGAGAGAAATGGACTGTTGATGTGAGGTGATGAATTAATTTCTCCTAGTTGTTTAAGAGAATAGATCATTTCATATGGACATGAAGGACATTTGGTCAGACCACTACCAAACAGAAAATTAGAAATAGTAATTGATGGCCATGAATGGACACAGAGACCATCGCAAAAGTCTAAGGGGCCCATAAGGATGGTGGGCGGATCGCCCCCCGCTGAGCCGGCGGTAGCCATCACCGGCCTGGCGGGGGCGATCCGCCCAACATCCGTGCATGATTCACCCCACCACATTAGGATGGCTGCGGGGTCCGCGGCGGACGGGAAGACCGTCTGCCGCTTTTCCGCCGGTCGACATGTCGACCGGGTGGAAAATGGCACAATATAGTGGAGGTGTCTATAAGACACCGCCATCCATATTATGATGAGGGCGGAGATGAGCCTTTCCATGGCGGCGTTGCCGCCATGGAAAGCCATGCATTTTTCACTGTTGGGGGCCCGTAGTGGGCCCCCAGGATGTTGGGGTGTGTGGGGTGTGCAAGGGGGGTACCTATGGTACTCCCCTGCATTGGCATGGACAAGGTTGCAGGCACTGCACAGTGCCTGTCACCTTGTGCATGCTAATGCACAATGTGCATTCCCAGCATTGTGGCAGGCGGTGCTGTGAGCACCGCCCGCCACAATGCTGGGAATGGGGAATGCCACCGCCACGGTGGTGGTGGCATCCTAATTACAGGTGCGGGACCGCCGCACCCCTGGCGGACGGCCCCGCATTCCGTACTGGTGGCGGGCGGACTTTACCTGCCCGCCATTGTAATGGACCCCCTAAGATTGCATAATATGTGCCACTAGTAGCAAAAGGATGAAGATTACGTCTGTGCCTTTGCAACCCTGTGCTCTACCTTAAGTTCCATGGGTGAAATTGGCATCAATTCCATTGGTACATTCAACATTTTACCACAAAAAGTATGCCGTGGTAAATGGTGGGAGGTCGATTTTATGAAAAAGCCCAACACTGCCATGGTCATAAACATTTTGAAAAAATAATTTTTGAGAGAAGGAATTTTGGAAGAAATTGTATCTGACAATGAAGTCCAATTCATTTAAAAAGAAATGAGGGATTTTCTGGAAGACAATGCTATTAAAGACAATAGCATTGCATTATATCATCCACAGGCAAATGGACTTGTGAAATAAATGAATCATACTTTGATGGAATGCATTCAATGGGCTGTCCAAAACAAATATGATAGGTACATGCCCTAATGTTGCCTTTTCAAATCTTCAGGGGATGTGTACCTACGTCAAAATTGTGTCCTGGGTGGTTGAGAAGATTTCAGAGAAAAACTGACTTTGAGCTTTTTGTGGATAAATTCATAAAGCCCAGAGTTGAAGGTTCTCAAGAGAAAATTAAAATAGGCTATGACACTAAATACAATGTCAAAGAGGTCAGGCATGAGATTAAGGGAGGGGAATGGGTGCAAGTGAGAGATCCCATACAAGTGCCCAAAGGGAAGTCCAGTTTCAGGTAACCTACGAGAGCGGATTCAGTATCTAAGAATGCTGTCCATATAAAAGAACATGAATGGTGGAAAAAAGTAGAGTGGTGAAGGTCTCGACCTTTAGTAATTAAAGTGGCCTGTTATTCAGTCTGGGCATCTTACACCCAAGTCAGACCACTGTGAGGAACAGATATGTCCAGCACATGAAAGTAAATGTGTTGTGTAAAAACCTATGAGATACCATGATGTTTAGGTATTAAACCCTACACCCTCACATTTACTATACCATCACACAGACAATAGAAACCTTTGTGACCCATCAAAGGAGAAAAAAACATATTTATCCACCACCTGCTTCAAAAATAGCCAGTTGAAGCTCAAGAATGAATGATACAAACTGGAGAAAGACTAGCACAGAATGCCTAATCACAAATAGCGTTCATACTCAAATACACAAAGTTCACATGGCATGGCCATTCTCTGTTACCTAAATAGTTTAGCTCTTGGTTGCACAAACAGTCAGTCACATGTTGAACTGCTGCTGCCACATTCTAGTTATGTTCTTCATTGACCAAGTCCAGAAAATGGTGGCACCTGTACCTTTTTATAAACCTATGGCCTCCCCTCACCTCAATTCTATTTCACAAACCCTTATTTGGAAAAGCATCTTTTTCTTCAAAGACAGATATGAAGAAATATGCTTTCAACAGACAATTCTCAGATATTCCAAGCCATTGGAGACCCTGGTCCTGCTACAATTTTCACAGTTGACGGAGAGTCTTAACCAGTAAATCTTCACCATGAGCTTTGTTGAAGCAGTTGAAGTACTTTAAGCTTTTAAACCCTCTTGGATCACCACTCTCTTCAAGAAGTCATACTTTAAGCAGCTGGCACTAACAGCTACCACTACATTTTGTCTTCCCATGAAGCTCTAAAATATTAGAAAAGGTACATTACTATTTTCTGTTGTCTTCCACACAGTACACCACAAACTCCTGACAACAAGCAATCTGCCTTTTGTATACAGCATGGAGCAGAGACACCCATGGTTAATATCCAGCATGGCCTGCTACAATCTTGCAAACAGCGGAGCTGGACTCCTGCAGCATGCAAGAGTCATCAAGATCCATTACCTTCCTCTGACACGGTGCACTAAAACCAAAGGCAAATATCTCACACTACTCATTAAAGTATTTTACATGCTTCTATTTTGATAGCAAGTAAAGGAAAGGGCTTAGGGTTGCATTTAGGCTTTGACTGGCAACCTCAAATGTGGCAGCTAAGTGGAAGATCTTGCTTCTTCTCCCCTGGAGGAGGTCAGCCAGCATAGTTGGAGACCACCAACTGCCTGGCAGGGATCTCTGTGATGAAAGTGCCTCTTTCAGAGTTCCAGATGCACTTCTGTCACTACTAATGCTGACCAGGCTTCCATGTTTCTTTTAGCTAACTCAACATTTATTTTCCATTTTCAGAAACAAAGGTGCAAAATAGGAGTTTGTTTATGAAATGGAAAGACACCGCGGCTCCAATGTGTAGGGAGATTTCTCCTGGAGGTCTGGGCAATTGATTGATTTTCCTTTCCAGGACACAATAGTTCTAGGCAAGGATAGCGAGTGATGGCCACATAGCCTAAGGAGGGCAGGGAAACTGTTAATGTGACATCAGGACAAGAGTTTCTGATAGTAAACTTAGTTGAGGCTCCACCATTAGAAACCTACTTGTGGCGGGGTAACCATAAGGTTGGAGGACAGGCCATGCACCCTTAGTTGGTAGATGGTCTGCATCTGCTTACATCTTGATGAAGTCCTCAGCAACCTCTCTCCCACCCTTCTGTCTACTGGATTCTAACATTTGTTGCTTACAGATGCTTTGGTCATACTACTGAATTGAAAAGATGCTGGTCATAGGGGGAGGCAACAAAATGGAATTCTCATGAGAGCACATGAGAAAAAAGTACCTCACACATGGTCACACAATCTCAGGCAAGTCAGCCTTCCTAAATCACTAAATTGCTCTTTAGTTGTAATCGCCATACTGACTTGACCCCAAAAGCCTGACATTTGCGAAACGTAAAACCTGTCCATAGACTGTTGTGATGTGGTTGTGTACAGTATTATCTCGGTAAACGTGTAATCCTACTTGAGTTATGGTATGGGTTTTTTTCTGATGGGTGCCTTCATTGGTCAAAAACTTGTGAACTGTCGGTATGTTTTTTTTTTTGGCGGAGACTATTACAAAAAGAGCTCGAAATATTCAGATAACAGTTCATTGAGAAAAAATCTAATGTCTCTGAGGAATTGTAAATGCCATATGGTAAGAATGTCTATCAATGTAAATCATACGTTGTGCAAAAAGAAAATGTTACATTCTTTAATATCCTTCATCTCTAGAAGGTCCAATGCGTGCATCAGCTATAACTTGAGAATAAACATTGTCTATGCACACTTGCCCCTGAAACATGAAGGGGCCCATTTTTTTTGCTACTATACGATTGCTCAGTACTCTAATAGCTATTGTGGCAAAATACATAAGAGATGAAGAAGCTGCTTTTGAGCAATGGAGAACTATTTTAGCCACTCTCCTACATATTCTGGCTTTCACTGCACAAACAAAACTGTGGCGCGTTGGTTCCCCATGAATCAAAATGATTTGATGAGCAAATTGGTGATTATTTTACCTCTATTTATATTTCCAAACATTGACATGTTCACAACTAAACTGACCTCATGATAGGGCTTATGCTCCTTATCTATATAGTCAATTGTTGCACACAAGTGGTAGTATCTATATCAGGATGTGCTTCATCTGGGCACAGTAGTGTCCACCTGAACCTTTTTAGGGGACTTTAAGGTACCTCCTCTGGAAACTGTTAAAATGACAGTAAAAGCGTAATAGTGATATGTAGGGTTTTGGGTGTTCAGGTCTTCTCAGGTGATCTGCTTACACACATTACTGGCATTTTCCATAGGCACGCACTTGAGTCTGCCCTCCTTCCATAAAATGTTGACACTGTAAATATTGATACATAAAGTTACAATAATTAAGAGCAAAATACGTGCTTCAATTGAGAACCAAAGACATTGAAACTTTAGGCATGCCAGCAAATGGCAGCCATTACAAAGGGCAAAAGGATGTGAATTGGGGGTCGGTAATGCAGTATGTCAGAGTCAAAGATGGTGGTTCACTATACGAGCAGTTATTCATGCCTGGTGCATGTGTTCGCGACGTCTCGTGTATCATTAAAATGCAGCTGGACTGTCAATAGTAATGAATCTGCTTTCTTCTTGAGAGCTTTATTACTTTAAACTGACTATGAGACGCCAAACAAGTTTACATCACTTATTGGGATGAACCTATGACTTTACTTTTGAATGTTTTCTGGAAATATTTATTATTTTTAAACATTATTGATATTTAAAGAAAATAAGTTGGGGAACTGGTGTCTTAACCAATGAATAGGTCTCAAAACATACCTACTGGGCGCTATATATATAATCATACACATACATCATTTAGCACACAAGAATCTTTAGCCTTTTACATGGGGGCAGCTTTTATGCTCCCAGGTAACCCCGGGATTGGCAAATAGTTAAACCAGGAATGGCATTCCATACATTTGCGCCAAGTTATTTACATTCTCACCGGTCCGTTTTCAGTTCATATTTCGGTACTTAGGAGGACAAGTGCAAAGTGTGACATTTGCTGCACAAACCCTTAATTATTTGCACCCTAATTCTTTGCAACTTATCAAAACGTCATTCATGATTACTACGCGGGAGACTCCGTGCATAGTGGGTTTTTTCATTGAAAACAACACCACCATGTTTCTGCTTATGAATATCAGGCTGGCAGGAGAAAGGGCTCACCTGCCAGGTGCCAGTGCCTTAGCAAGCATAGTTATCAAAGCACATCGCTTGGTAGCGACTTAGCTCTCTCCATAAACTGACCAACGATAACAAGGTGGGGACTGGACTCTCATAGTTTATTACCAGGACTCCCCTGTGATCAGGTATCTCGGTGGCAGTGCTTCCTTTGTATAACAGTGAGGGCTGGTGCCCAAATTTCTTTTGCTCCGAAGCCCAATATTCAGGAATAACTGCACAGTGGGGGCAGGTGCTCTTATTTCTTCTGCTCCATGACCCAATTTTCAATGATGACTGCCGGTCCAGGTAAAGACCTTAGTGCACAGTATGGGCAGTCTCCAAAGCCAACTAAGCACCGTCCAGTGGGGCCAATGCTGAAGGCAGTGCCCCCTTCCTAATGGTGAAGGAGATGAACAGGTGAGGTAGTTGTCAAACTCCCCTTTTGAATGGGCAGGTATGTTTTCCGGTGGAACCTGAGGAAAGGCTGTATATGTATCAAGAAGTATATTCTCCCCTGATGGGGAAGACATGACCAGGTGGCGTAGTTTTCTCGCGTTTTCTCTAGTGAATATCGTTTTGGAACACGGGGGTTGCAAGTGAGGGGAACCAGCGGGCTGGTGGTCCTCCGCTCTACTGCTCTAACCTGTCTTGTATGGACTGGGATGAATCTTGGAGGAGGCTGACTGTGTTCAGGTACATAGGAGGGCTGGTGCGTTATGCGATGCCCTGGATTTCAAGTACTGCAACTATTTGCTGTAGCGCGTTGTGGCCTGCCGGCACAATGTGCGCAGCAGAGCGCTGTAAATGTATCAAGAAGTATGTTTTCTCCCGATGGTGGAAGACATAGCCATGTAATGTAGTTGTCCCGCATTTTTCTCTAGTGAATATCGTTTAGGAACAGGTGGGTTGCTGGGGAGGGGAACCGGCCTGCTGATGATTCTCAACTCTACTGCCCTAACCCGTTTCGTATGAACTGAGATGAACATTGGGGGAGGTTGCCTGTGTTCAGGTACCTCAGAGGGCTGGTGCGTTATGCGATGCCCTGGATGTCAACTACTGCAACTATTTTGCAGTAGCGCGTGGTGGCCTGCCAATCTGTAATGACAATTTTAATTTCCCTATACCTTTACATATGAGTCATTAGAGTGTGAGGCCATGTATAATAATATAAACATCCAAGTAGGATACTAGTACTTTTGTAGTTGTTTAAGGTGAATTCAGCACTGTCAGCGTCGGGGGGGGGGGGAGGACGAGTGCACCAAGGACATTCTCGCCCTGTGGCGGAGCGTTGACAGTTAACAACAAAGGGGCATGCACAACAAGGGAGGTGCAGACATTCGATGGACCCCAGGAGGGGGTAGATGCCACATGTGCACAGGGTAGGCGCGGGAATAGGGACTGACCTGCTGGTAGTCCTGGTCTCTACTGCCCTAACCCACAATGTATGGACTGAGTAGAATCTTGGGGAGGTTGCCTGTGTTCAGGTACCCCAGTGAGCCGGTGCGGTATGCGATGCCCAGGATGTCAAGGAATGCAACTGTTGGCTGTAGCGCATTGGGGCCTGCCGGCGCAACATGAACAGCAGAGTGAAATTTGGTGGGCCTAGACAGCCAAGTTCAAGTGTACAGCCAAATTCTAGTGTACGTCCGCCTTTCACAGTTCTGACTTCAGGATAAACCAGAACTGTGAAAGGCGGACAAAAGAAAGCAGCAGGCACTCCATGATCGAGATAATTAATAAATTTGCGATCTGAGCACTCAATGAATGACTACCGGGCGGGAATTAATTACAAAGCCCTAGTAGCAATACTCCACAAAACAAAGTGTGTGAGAGAATATATACAAGAACAGAGTGTGGTGTGGATTTGGAACCTTGTCTAATGAATATCAAACAAACAAGTACATCAGTTAATACAAAGGAGGCAGTGCCCCTGTCCAGACTGACCAAGAAGCTGAACTAAAGTGAAGTGACCAGAATAATTAACAACTAGAATACTTTACGGCTCAAAATAAGATTGTTTTTAAATTTGTGCTGAGGAAGGTGGTGCGCACAGCAGGATCCACCGAAACGCGTCAACATTGTTTTAATATTTGTTTATGTGAAACATTTTTAACTACCTGTATAGTATGAATTGTTTTTAATACTGAATGTTTAACCGAGAGATGGATTATAGTGATATTAAATAAAATAAGCTAGATCTAATTTGTGTGAGTTGTTAGAATAACGAACTGAAAAGCATGAGCATTTCGTTTATCGATCTTAGTTTATCATTGCACCCTATGTTTCTATAAATAAAATGATGAATGTACTTCTATATGGTTATGTTTTTACTTTATAGATTGTAAATGCTTTTTGTTTTTTTTTGCTTCTATCCAAGTATCCTTAAAGTGATAATTGATGATTGTGTGTGAATAATTCAGAGTCCTACACCCATAGTGAGGTAGAAACCCACTAAGACTGGAGGAGTTAGCACAACTAAGGGAACTATTTGTTTTTTACTTGTCTCTCAACCCTGTTCCCTTGGAGTTAATTAAGGGTTACTCTCTTTCCTTTTGACTCTTTTTGCCCACAGGGCACTATTTGTAATATGGCCCAAGGAAACTATGCTTCCTCCTCCACATAGGCAATGAATATGTAGCATCTGGTACATTTCCGTTTTTGCTATATAGAACTAACGTTGACCGATTTAAGCCCTAAGTACAACTGTAGAATATATTTTCAGTTATACATGTCCCCGCCCCCTCATGTAAGGTGATGGCAAAACATACTCTGACTACTTGGAATAAATATCCGCTAAAAGTTAGTGCATTGCATCTAAGTATAGGTTTACACACAAGCGTAGCTTTAAATCCACATGTGTGGAAACCTACGCCTATAGACTTTCGTTTGTGAATTGGACCCATTATTTCAGCAAGTTAATTGTACATGTATTTTATGACAATAACAGTCTGCCTGAGACATTTCCAGAAAATAGTAGTGATGTGGTATTACTTTGTGCCTCACATTAATTTCCAGAAATATTTGTAATGCTGTAAAGCAGGAAAAATGTCTGCTAATCCAGTTAACAAAAATGTTTCCCATATATAGTATTAAAGATATGTTCCAAATCAGGCGGTTTTGCTGTTTGAGAAGATCACACTTTGGAACCGATTAGACAATATACTCACATAGATGTGCAGCTAAACAATGCTGGGAAGCTTTTCACAACTTTGTAGTAGTTGATTATAGTACTGAAATTGCAGATGCTCTTTTGTACCTGTATATGTTGCATACTGAATACCACACACAGGGGCATATTATCAAGGGGGTTTATCTCCGCTTTTTTGGCTTTAAAAGCCAAGAAAGCGGAGATAAAATTATCTCCCTATTACCTAGCTGTCGCTAACACCAGTTAGCGACAGCTAGTAGGAGATAGCGACCATCTTGGGCCCCACTTTGCATGTCAGTGATATTTATCACTAATGAGATGCAAAGTGGGCGTGCCATGATGTTAGAGACTGAAAACAGTCGCTAACATCGCTATCTCCTATTACCAACTTTTGGAGATATTCGCGCTAAGCGGGAATATCTCCAAAAGCTAACACCTGCCCTGAGCAGTTCTTAGCCATGTTATCCAATGGGAGGTGGATAACATGGCTAAGAGCATTTGCTCGATAATGCATGAATATCGCTGACTTTTCAGCGATATTCATGCATTTCGGCCGTTTTTTATCGCATTTGCGATAAACCTTGTTAATAGCAAGGTTTATCTGCGATAAAAATCGCCGATGTGCGGCGATAATTTTTGTCTCTAAACAAGTTAGAGACAAAAATTATCGCTAGTTGTTGGTAATATGCCCCACAATTTTTTATTTGAGTAGCAAAGTTTGCAATTTTTATGCATTAATCACTCAAAGCTTATGCTTTTTTAGTATGCACAAAGATGTGCCTAGACATCCAAAGCTCATTTTAGGTCTGGTATTATTACCAATACTTTATTACATGGATTTACCTTGGCTACATCCAGACGATTAATTGTCTCTCGATGCATGTTGTTGACTGATTGGTGTATCATTCCACCGCCCACAGAATGATTGCCTTGTGATGCATAAAGGTCTATTTAACATTTAAGAATACAATGATTAATTACAAATTCCACGTGTTATTTCATCAATATATTGTATGCACGCATCAGGTGTTTTAATGTTTTCTTAAAACTCAAAGTGGAAGCTAGACCCATTGGCTTTGCCAATGCGTGTTTCATAACTTTCAATGTATAAACTATACCTGTTCTTAACTCTATGCTATGCTACATGTATCCACCATTCCAAGATGGATGCGTTGCGTTGCTCTAAAACTTTGGTACAACATCCGCCTTGGCCATTGCGGCCAGGCTATTGGTCGCTGACATTCGATGTTGCATGCATTTGTGACCGGAGCGCGATTCACAACACAGCGACATGTATATGATGGGCACTGATTATTTCATGTACTTCTTCTTTTCCATCCATTGCAATAAAGGCAATTCGAAAGTAAATCATATGGGCAATAAAATAATAAAAAAACATACGAGGAAGCAGATAACTGACTCGAATCACTCATCCAGTACAAATTCAAAAAAAACTTGTCAAGTGTATGTGTTTCCTTATTTGTACTTTTATCTTGTACTTAGGGTGCGTGTTTGCTGAGGACTCATGCGATGTGTGCTGTTTCCCCCTTTATAGTAATCTCTAGGCATGATTTAGGGTCCAGTATTGAATGGGAAACAAGGACACCGTGGCAGATTTATGCAAATAACTGATTAAAGTATTTGCTCAAAGCGAACAAGTGTCAATCTGACTATACTCACTTGTGAAAACAAATATTGTAAAAAAGTACCAACGTGAGAGCTCTATCTACGCAGTCTTTGTGCTTGTCGACTAAACGGGAATTCATTCATTTATTGCCATTGTGTTAATGTTCTTCTTGCACCTTGTCTCTCATGCAAACCTTTCTTATTTTGTTCTTCCGCTTTTGTGTGGAGCACTAGGTAAAAAGCAAAAGAATGGTCCACTGTTGAAACACCGGCGTAACGAAACTTACCCTGCAAAGTACATGGAGGGAGCCCCCCTCACTCCGGACCCAGTCAGCAGCTTCCAGGCCTGGGACTCCCGCCCGTGCACAGTGCCGAACCATGACCCCTTCAGAACAACTGGATGAAACGTATCCTTTAGTAAATACACATAAGGCCAGCATACAGCTCAGCCAGCTAAACTTTTCCCTCTGAAATTTGATGTGTGAGGTGCAGAGTGGCATAGCTATCAATAGCGCATCAGGGGCTAACAGTACCACCAACTATGCCCTCATGCCCAAAACTGGGGACGGGGGCATTTACCTTGCTTCTATTTGAACCCGAGCTAACGAGTACGGACCTCGGCAAGGCTGACTCATCCTTCCCTGGTCACACCCTGGAGCAGATTTACAAGCCCCTTGCGAAACTTTTACGCCGCTGTTGCGTTTCTTTTGTGACGCAGCGGCGGCGTAAACAATGTGCCACCATGCAACATATTTCCAATGTGAAGCATCATTTTGTAAAGCCCGGCGCTACATTATTCCTGCATCAGGTATAATGTATGCAAGGTGGGCGTTCCCTCGCAAGGAAGCCCCGTCAAAGTGACGGAGTGTAATCTACAAGATTTCACGGAGTCATTTTACATCCAGGCTGAGTCAAATCTTTACGCCTGCCTGAAGCAGGCGTAAGGAGTGGCGCAGCATATAACGTATAGGGCACCCCTGAGCAGTGCTCAAGTTGCGTTGCGCTTGCGACACAACTCCAGCATCACCCTTACGCCGACAAATGCGTCACGCATCTGTCTATCCTTGCGCCATGGTGCGCCGCATTGTAAATGAGACGCATCCATGGTGGCGCAAGGGTTTTTTGAGTCACGCAAAATAACTGGTGCATCCCTTCTAATATATGCAGGGATGTGCCAGTTATTGTAAATCTGCCCCCCTGAGTGCCAATAAACCCAGAAACCCAGAGGTAACATAGCAACAAACGTTGTATTTGGGAGGCATCTTCTCTGCCTCATCCCAGGCCCTATGTATCTTTCACAGATTCTTGAAACAAAGCAGACGATGAGAGATTTTTTCCACCAGTGCCAGTGTTTGTACAGATGATTATTTTTCGAACCATTCTGAAGCACTTGTAAATATGTAATGTGCAGGTGCAGTGTAATATGTTAAATGATACCCGGAAGGTGTACCTTTCATTCCGTTAGTGGATATTCGCGGATACTATGGGGGATGGAGATGAGCAGTCGTGCTGTCCTCGCACCTGTACAGTTGGCAAGAAGCTGCCATCATCAGGCTCGTGACAGCCCGAGGGCACATATTAACATGCACAATATGGCTTCGTTTAATGGTTCTTATTCCCAGAAACAAGGCGCATACATCCAAACCATGCAGCATATAAATAGGTAATAATTTATATCTGCTTTTGGTAAATACTGAATAGTCACTGAATAGGTCATAACTACATTGTGTTCTGCATCGACCTATGTCAACCCCTGACATAGTATGACCATTGTCGTCCCAAAAAGAACATGGTATAAATGTTTAATAATTCTGCATTTTTCTTTAGTAGGTTCATTTCTTTCACATTTGTATTTCTGAAACCCATACTACGACGTACATGGAAGTCCCTTTAATCATAATAGTAAAAACATTAATGAACAGATCTATAGGAGTTCTGTATCTAAAATGGCCACTTACTACTCTTGATTCATTTCGTTCAGTACAAAAGGAGAACTGACGATGGTATAAATTATTACCCATTGTTATGCAGATGCTGCTGTTAGTAGCGACCAGGAGCTGCCATCAGTGAGCACTGTTTTTATTGTGAACGGTTGTTTGTTCCAAAGTTTCAGTGAGTGTGGCAATACCTTTACTACCTGCCATGTTACTTCGCAGACTCAATAAAGGAAAGCTGCTCTCCTGAAAAACGGTGCTTTTATCAGATATGGCAATACACTGCAGCAATATTCAGGCACCACATACTCTGATGTCCAGCTCGCAGATAGTCTCTACCATAGGGACCTGAAGGCTCAAGTCAGCAACCACAAGCAAAATGAAAGGGATATGTAAAGTTATCTCTCTTGGATTTGTTTGTACGCCCTAGTTTTGTTCTGACATACTACCACAACATGAAGCTTACAGCACTCAAGAGCAGATGTGTTTCCATGACAAAGTGTTGAGTCAAAATATATACACAAAAATATGTAAATATAGTGTGTGTGTGTGTGTTTGTGTATATATATATATATATATATATATATATATATATATATATATATATATATATATATATATATATATATATATATATATAACAATAATGAAATAATTGTTCAAATATTTTAAAAATGCAATAGTTGAGGTAGCCTCATTATTTAACCTGCATGCTAGAACACTTGCTAATCTTATACAGTCCCATATCCTCATATTTTATATTATACGGATTACACTCAACTTTAATTTTTTCTTGGCAGCTCTCCCTCTAACTGCTCTATTTTTCACAACTGTTTACTTAACATGAAGGAACAAACAGCCTGGATGCTACTGGCTAAATCTGAATCTCATGAATGTGTTCTGAGCACACCTATTCTCCTCTTTGTTTAAAAAACAATTTGGTTAGGTTTTTTTTGATCTGCGTGCTGCAACTAATAGAGTATACCCAATACTCTGTCTTAAACTAAAAAAGGTGGCTGGTCAACTGGCGTTGACACAGACTTAATTGCGCACAGCCTAATAAATTTGTTGATCTAAATACTGTTTATTCCTTTCACAAAATCAATTTATTCATGTTTCGTTCAAAGTTGTTGTCAACATCAATATTGTAACATTATTAACATTTCACATTATTCATAATGATTCACATGAATACATAGTTCAATGTGTAAACAAAAAGCAAACTATCAATGCAAAGTAGGTTAGATTGGCATTCGCCCAATGCATTTCGGGACGTTAGGAAAGTCCCTTCGTCAGGGGCACCACTGTAAAATAAACATAATATACAGGCACATCAGTATATCATAAAACATTTCAAAAGTACAAGAAAAAAGTCGTAGAACATCATTACCTTACTACAAACAGAAAGAATACCTTCACCATCATCACCCATGTGGTGTTTGTGTTAGGAAAAAACATCAAAGAAAATTTTTTACTCACACCAAACGACCTATATTTCGAGAGGTTGCTGAGTAGCTGAAGTCAGTCAACGCAAAAAAAGCCTTTTTCTATAAGCAAGAATTCAAACCAATAATTTAACACTCAATGTTATTCCCCGTTCGTCTCAAGACATTAACACTCAATGTTATTCCCCGTTCGTCTCAAGACATCAATGTATGGCATAAAGCCACAAAATTGCATACCTATTAACTTGGCTCCACGGATGGGTTTTGGGAGTTGTAATTATCCAACAGGTCTGACGACCTTTTGTGGTGTTGAGCGGACGTAGTATTATCACAAGAACCTGTTGAAGCGACACGAGGTATGCACGGACCAACGTCGGGATTGTTTTATGAAAAATTAGGCTATAAAATAGTGATGGCTTTTTGTCAATACGTTACAGGTTGGCATTGGTTCGAGTAACAAAGTATAATACGGAGTCTGATTGGTGATTCTCCCAAAACCCATCCGTGGAGCCAAGTTAATAGGTATGCAATTTTGTGGCTTTATGCCATACATTGATGTCTTGAGACACCTTTTTTAAATCTGAATCTCAAAATAACTTAGATTATAATAACTGGTCATAGGGCGCATGACTTTAGCCACAGAAACATGGCACCTGCCCCTCCTCTCTTCCCACGGTAAAGAGCCACAGGGTAGATGTGGACTCCTACTCCAGAGGATTCCTGTGGTTTCACCTAATAAAATGAGGTAAGGCAAGGACTTCTTTTAATTATTCGGAGATCACTTTGCCTTGAACGAAGTTATATAACATTTTAATTGCTAAAAGCACTACTATCCCTTTAAAATTTGCAAAACGCCTGGGGACCCAACCGTATGTCTTCAAACCTAATAGGAAGTCATCCCTCTGCCATTATGTTTCACATCAAATTGGGAGCAAGGCTTGCTTTTAAGTCTATGTACTTCCACGCAATATTAACCCTTAGCTCACTCAAGGTGCACTATGTATATAAGCACCAATTCTAGCCGTGGCATCTCCTAGCCACATTGTAATGTCACAAGTAAAGATTTTACATTTGTTAGAAACTCTTTATTCTATCACTACAGTGAATGGATGGGATACGAATCTATCACCCCCTCAAAGAAAGCTGTACCGTACTAACTGAATCTTGGGCCTCCGCAGTATTATACGCAGAACCTCTCTGTTTCTGTTTGGTGTTTCAAATTGTGGAGCATTTCCAACGGCCATAGGACATTGGAACAAGATCAGTCTCATGACAATTCTTTTGTCTCTAACAAGGTAACGGGAATCTGTTATTGAAATGCTAATTGTTTATCATGGTGCATTAGTTACTATAATACATCTTGTGTATGTCTAATTTTCTGTAGGGTGTTACCATTCATGCTAAAGGCATATACATTGAAAGTAACGGTATTTTACCTATGTGAGAGTAATAGTAGCCTTGCATTCTGTTTAGTATAACAAAGGACAAAGCTGTCCTCCTGAGAGAACCTAGACAGGCTGTGTAACAACAAACCTGTGTTGCTTCTCTCATATCTCATCCTCCTTCCACTCTCTTTGCCATGAGTGCTAAGTACAGTCTTGGACCTGTGCAGCACTGTTGACTAAGAAGGAGAGTGGTTGGTTCTTTGTTGTTACCACAGCAACATTGAAAGCTAAACGTTAGTGGTCACCTGAGTCTGACATAAATAACAAGGGTAGAGTAACCCTGAGCTAGGGTGATGTGTTCAGGAGTCAAAGATGGGCAAACAATATATCCATCAATATATCCAGGGCAGGTGTACTGCAACAGTGAAAGTGTAGTGCAACAAGGACCAACTTAGGAACACAAACACTAGTATACAATCAGGAAGATAAACACAACAGAACGGCGCCACAATACCCAAATACCTATTGTAAGTTAGCTGTCAAGATTCCTTGTTATAAGTGGTCTGCCGAGAGTTGTCTGATCTATGAGGAAGTTGCACAGAAGCTGACGCTTCTCTGTGCTAATTTTTAGGTCAAGCCTATGGCAGCGCGCATGCGCTGCTTTGGAAATTGACCTCTTGGAATCACTTCAGCTTGTATAGAAGCTCGTACGTGTGGTGCTCACACATGATTGGCCTTTGCGTCTGGCTTTAGTACGCAATTGGCCAAAGGCAGTTCTATAATATGCCTAATAAATATGTTAGCTTTCACCCACGATAATGTAAAGCATAACTAAAAAATAATAAGGTCCCAAAGGCGAGACCTATTGGCTATGCCAATGCTTGTTTACGTTGGTGCTGCCTCTGCCACCCGGCCTCTGTCTCAGGTGGCAGAGGCCACCTTACTGCGTCTTGCCAGGTAAATAACAGAACATGTATATTTGTAAAGAGCATGGTCACCCGTGGGCATCTTGGTGCTGAATAACAGATGTTTATTGTCAGGGGGAGGTTGGTTCAAGGCTGACTTGTTATGTTGAAGCCCTGCAGACTGGAGGCTTTTCTGTCTTTCTGACTGCAATTTAAAATGTAGATTATAATGACACTGAGAATCCTAAGCCACCCACAATGGCCACAACCACCATGCTACCCACTAGCACTATCCTCTTTGGTAAAGCTGAAAGCCGTAATCATTCACACCCTTAAATTGGGCGACTGCAACATTGTGCTCGGCCTTTTTGCTGAATATTAGGGCAGTCCAAATGTGGCTGAGTCCTAACACTGAGTCCGCTCACTTTATATTTGTCACATACTTCACAAATATAAAAATGGTAGTATTTAAAATGTTGCCATCTCTAAGTGCCGGTGTCATTTTGAAAGCACTCTGTTTTCATTCTCCTGATTTATGACCAGAAACCCTGAATGTCTGTAGAGTAGACCATACTACATGGGTACTTGTTATGCGTACTCTATATATTGATCCATTCATGTTCACTTGTTAGTGATAGTTTTTACTATGTCCCTGGCGCAAACATGATGATTATGACATAACACACACACACACACGCACACATGCACGCATGCATGTACGCAGGCACACACACACACACACACACTCTCAGGAACCTAGTTCTAATTGACTTATTTGTCATTGTCAACAAGATAAGACGTACAGTTTAAATGGCCAATTGCTTTCCAATGCAGAGCACACTGATCTCAAATGTTTCATAACAATAGCACATTTCTCTGCACCCTGACCTAGTTTTCAAAGATATATTATTGAAACATCGTTGTTTATATTCATTCTTCAACCACAAGAATAGGCCATAGACTTAATGTAAAAATACATCTAATAAAAGGCTTTCCTTTTGAGACCCTATTGAGCCAAAATATATTTCTTCTCTTCCCAAATCCAATATGTTCTAAAAGGTGCAGTGCATTGTGATTCGATAAAACATCTACAGTTTTGCATTTCTTATATGAAATTTACTCTGCGCTGTGAGAATTTATTTATTTATTTATTTTTTGCATTTGTATGGCGCTCAGCTACCCAACAAGGGTTTCCCGGCGCCTGTGACAGTGAGTTGATTAAGGAAAATGCTGAGTTGGTTGATTAGCACAATTGTTTCTGAAACAGCCAGGTTTTTACGTGTCTCCGGAATTTGGTGTAGCTATCCTCTTTCCGGATATGCAGGGGGAGTGAGTTCCACAGAATTGGACCTCTTACAGTGAAGGATCTACCGCCAGTTCTTTGAAGTTTGAATCTAGGAACGGCGAAGTTTGATTGGGAGCCGAGGTTTCTTGGAGGCAAGTAGGGGCGGGCTAACGCTTGGAGATAGGAGGGAGCCGTTTTATGTTTAATTTTGAACATGTAGCTCAGGGTTTTGAAGCTGATCCGATGTTCAACCCTGAGCCAGTGAAGATCGTTCAGGTGTTTTGAGATTCTTTCAGCCTTTGGAATCCTTCTTAAGAGTCTTGCAGCAGAGTTTTGAATCATTTGGAGTCTCTTAATTACTGCTAAGTTAGAGCTGAGATAGAGGATTTTACCGTAGTCAATACGCGATGTTACTAGCGCGTTCACTACGGTTTTTTGCGTGTCAGGGGGCAGCATCCAGATGATTTTCTTTGACCATTTTATTATGGTAAAGCATAGTCCTGCGACTTTATTTGCCTGCTGTTTCATAGACAGAGTATCGTCTATGATGACCCCTAGGTTTCTAACCTGAGGAGCTGGCAGGGGAATGTTACCCAGCTCCGGCGGCCATAGGGAGGGGTTCCAGAGTTCTTTGTTTCGTCCTAGTAGGAGTACCTCCGTTTTGTCCCCATTTAATTTTAGCTGGTTGGTAGTCATCCAGCTAAAAAAATTTTGAAGTCCGGTTTTGAGTATGGAAGGAGCTGACGGGTTTGCTTCGGAAATTGGGTTAATGCTTAACTGGGGTTTGAACCCAGGTCAAGCATCATCCACAATCCCTGGCAGGGTGAACCACAAAACTTCACTAAATTAACCTGTGCTTAAGCACAGGTTACTAAGCTTGGCACAAAAAGCAGTGAGGCTTAACTTAGTGGCAATGTTGCAATGTGTAAAGTATTTATGTAGCGCACAAACAGTAATAAAGTGAAAACACAACACAAGAAAAATCTTGCACTAATTTAGAAAAGTAAAATACATTTTTGTAAATTATTTGACACCAAAACAACAAAAATCCAATCAGAAAAACCAGGGTTATATATTGTTACATTTTCAAGTGAAATCTACTGCCTAAAATAGTAAAGCGCCAACCGCTGGGATCAGGTTGCGCGACCGGGTCAAAGTAAAACACTATCAACTGACGCAATGGAGTATTGGTCGGCTACAAGATGTGGATTGGGCCCGTCAGCTGTTACCTTTGGATTTAGAAGGAATTTTTAAGAAAAAATTCTTAGAAGTTAAAGTTCAGTGGGCCAAGGCTGCAGGTCAAGCCATCCAGAGATGGTCATAGGGTTGATGTTTGAACAGGTTGGTCCCGGTCTTCCATCGGATCGCTAAGCAGTTTTTAGTCAAAACCTTTTTATGTCCCAGGTTTTCCATTTTGGCTATCTGGGTACATTTAACATCACCACCAAGGGACCAGGCCTTGAGGGGCACCACTTAGCGTTTAGTACTCACTCAGGCTTGGTCCAGGTGTGCATTCAAGATGGTAGGAGCCTGTTATGTTCCTGTGGCTCTGGACAGGACACAAGAAAACTAGCCCTTGGAGTCACTCTAGTAGCCCTTGGTTCAGGTGAAGAAACAGGCCTCAAAAAGCAGGGCTGGCCTTTGACGGTTCAAGGCAGGCAAGCTCCATGCGGCAAAGCAGTCCTTCCAGGTGCAACGAAGCAGTCATTTGAAATACACAGCGGACCACAGCAGCAGACGCTACTCTGAAAGTCCTACAGCAGGCCCAGAAAGTGAACTTGGTGTCAGAGATCTCTGATGTTCTGATGGAGAACTCAACCACTGGAGAGTTGAACACTGAATGGAAGGGAATAGGTAAACACTGCAGACATGATGCAAATGTCACACACTTGGTAACATTAACCATGTAATCACATTAAAACACCCCACACCCTAGTCTCTGCCATCTTGCCCTTGGACTGGCACAGTAACAGATGCCATACAAGAGTTACAGATCCCAAAATGCAGCCAGCACCATTTAAAAATAAGAGGATCTTAACTGAGGAGCAGATAGGCTCTGTAGTTACCTTTGTAGTTACAAGGAACTTCATTGTCTGCCTCTGCACACCCTCTGTGGTGCAAAGAAGGTAGTCAAATGGCTGGAGTTTGTAGATTATGTCAATGTATTGGTGGTGGAGGTATGCCCCCATGGTGGCTGCAAGAAAAAGTGACTGGACAATAGGAGGCATGTGAAGCAGAAGTTGTCCTAGATACATATGGCAAATAATCGTCCTGGAGGAAGACTGTGTTCATATCTCCATTTCCTCCCCCTCAAGGAAAGTCTCCTCACCACCATTCAACTGCGCCCTACTAAGTGTCCCACATTTTAGAGGGAACCCAGGCATAAGGCCTAGTAATAACTCGGTATTCCCAGCCGCAGCCCGTGGAGGGAGTACCGGTGGGGCAGAAAGGCGGGTGGGGGTGCTAAAAACCGAAATATGGATAATTGGAGGTAAGTAAACAATTTAATTAATAAATTGAATTTCGTAGCGCGCACTGCATCACATTTTGTGATGCAGGGCGCGCTACAAAATTTGTTTTATTTTGCATTTGGGATGATGCATCCCTAATGCAAAATACCGGACGCAAAGGGGCAGATTCTGAGAATCTGCCCGTTCGCAACCGGTTTTCAATTTGATGCATGGGGCCCAATGAGAGTTAGTTTAATAGAAGTTGTATATAGTATATCATCAAAAAGCCCCAAAAAGGGCAAAAAAAACTCTGATACTTTAAGTGATAGCTTTTTCTGCTTTTAAAATCTGAAATTCTCTCTAAAAATGCAGTTACGATGCAATTAGGTTTACAAACTAAAATCAGAAAAAGCCCTGCAATTTACAATTTGTTTTAAGTTACACAAACCATACCTCGTTCTCTACTCCCTACCTGAGAAAATGGAAAAACACAAGTTAGTTTGTCTTTGCCTTCATTTGACATTTAATGTATTGCTCATTCGTTACTCTATCCCTTTACATACTTCATATGGACACTAAGCCAAATGTACCCAAAGTCAGAAGTCATGGGCTATGAAATAGGCTGGGAAAGGGACACAAACAATTAGCACAGTACACTGGCTATTATATAGTCATATACTATGTGGAATAATCTTCCATCCAAACATGACAAGCAAAACTACAATATGTAATCTCCTGAATGTATCTCGTATTAGGAAATATGAAATACTTGACGGATAAGAACTTTAATATTTCTTCTCTTTGTTATTCTCTGGAAAACCTCCTTAGTGAAATAAAAAAAGTAATTTATAAGTTACGTAATGATCTCGCAACCTCAGCTGCTTAGATATTAAAAAAAGGACTGAAATTTAGAAACAAAGCCAGATACCTTAAGTATGTATGTGTTCTCATTAACGTACTCGCTTAAGCACTGTGGACACAATTTAGGTAAAAACTATAACAAGCATTTGAAATGCAATCGGTCTCGTATTTGTGAAAGTTAGAGCTACTGGTGTTGGAAATTAAATAGTGTTTTTCTTATTTTTTTTTGTTTGGAGTGGAGTGGATGTATGTGATGTGGAGGGGAATTATGTGGTTGAATTGGATTTGTTAGTTGCGGAATTGTGTGGGGTGGAATTGTGTGGCATGTAGTATATTTATGTAGTGGACTTATGTGGCATGGTGAATAGATTGGGGTGAGAGCTACAAAGAATAGATAGAAAGGAAGATAGAGAGGGACCAGTAGTTAGTGCCCGCAGTGGTGAATGAACTCAAAACAGAGGAGCAGAAAGAGACACCCAAAGAAGAGGAGGAGAATGTGCGTTTGAGGGACCGAAATCTTGAAAAGGCATGGGAAGGAAACTGTGCTTGAAGAAATGTAGTGAACCACATGCAAGAGGTGGGAACAGTGTGTGAGAGAGCGAGAAAGAGGTGTTAGATAAAGTACAAGAGAGAGAGAGAGATAAGTGGGGGTGCTGATAAAATGAATATTAATGAGCTGGGTATCAGGTACACTTAGGGGCCGATTCCGATCCTGGAAAAACGCTGTACAAACCGTGGTATGGAGCGTTTTCTCCATACAACTCGTACTTGTAAGGAGGCCCCTACAACCTAGGAAGTACGATCCGTACAAATAGACGCACTCCATACAAATTGTAAAAAAGACCATACAACTCGTATATACAAGCGATTCCGATTCGGATTGCTCTGTAGATTGCTCTGTACGCGACGTTCCCATGTATTCCCGGCAGCAGTTTACAACCCGGCAAGTACGATTCGTACAAACGGCACTCGGTACGGCTCTTTTTTTACAAGAGCCAAAAAGTGCTGCAAAGGTCCTATTTGTATGGTGCGTCACTTTTTCCCATTTTAAAAGTGACGCACCGGTGGCGCAAGGCCTTCATAAATAAGGCCCCAGGATCGGAATCGGGCCCTTATTGTTGACAATATTAAGAAGCCACAAGATGTGGTAACAAGCACAGTGTATAAAAAAAAATGAAAAAGTCGGGCTCCAAAATTGCAGTGCTATGTTGACCAGGAAAGTTGTAAACTTTCTCTGATAACTTTCAGAATTATTTAAGATTTGGGCTAAACAAATAGGTACGATGTACCTTAAACTACGTGAATAGAACTGAGATTGACAAGAAAAAGATGAAAATACATCAACAACAGTTACACATATGAGTTTTCCTCTTACAGTACCATTCTTTCAGAGATTGGTGAAGTGCGCAAAGAGGCTGCTAAAAATATTTGGGAGGGGTAGCACAAATGGGCTAAAGATAAATATTAACATTATTATATCCAAAATAGTGTTAACAGAAGTACTGATCTAAGAATCCTTTTGATAACTTCTATAAGAGGTTGTTGCTTTCAAATGCTGTCGCCCTTCACCTTTACACTTAAGTGAACAGGATTTCAGACAGAGAGGTTTGAATCAAAATATGTGTGCCAACATTAAAGTAGCCTTTCAAATCAGAGTCAGTTGAAAGCTGGGGCCTGCAGGACGATGTATTGGAGGGACTACCAGAAAGGAAGGGCTGAGAGAAAGCTCATAGAACTACCCAGCTGTTTTATGGGCTGCGAGAAACTTAAGGACGTTTCTAAGGGGGCGTACGTTTGTAATCATAATGAATCACAAACCCCTTCTGGAGGACTTATTTTCAAAGACGGGGTGGATTTAATTTCTCATAGAATTCGAAAGTGGGTGGTAGCTCTTCAGGGGTTTCAGTTTGACATGACATACGTCCCAAGTGCCAGTAACATTTTGGCAGATTATTTTTTTTAGGTTAGCTGACAATATTGGACTAAGTCCTGGTGAGCCAAAGGAGATCTGGGAACACAATGATTTCTTTGGAGGCGAAGAATTTGATGAGGAAGTAAAAGTGTATCTCATTACAGATGGTATCATACAGGAAGAGGACTGGGGAAAGGAATTGGAGGAGGATTACGTACTCCAGGCAGTCGTGAAGATGATTAGAGATGGTTGGTGCGATAAGAGCAAGTGTGATGTTAACGTTAAAGGGTATTGGCAGGTGAAAATATAATTGGCCGTGGTTGGTGGTTTGTTGATGAGAGGAAGCAAGTTTGCATCTCCCTACAAACTGAGGAAAAGATTGGTTGAGAATGCTCATACCAGTCACATCTGGATAGCTAAGACCAAGGAAAGAGTTAGAACAGGATACTGGGGCCCAGCAATAGATGTGATGGTTGAGAGGGAGGTGAAACATTGTGTAAAGTGTATACGCAGTGATAACATGTTTAAATGCACAACACAACCCATAGTTGTAAGAGAACAATCTGCAGGACCTTGGGTAGTCATAGCAGTTAGCATTTTAGGACCTGTAAAGATTAAAACGTGTGACAGATATGTTATTGTCTGCATTTACATGTTTTCTCATTGGACAGAGATAAAAATTGTGAATTAGTTTGAGACTGTTTAATTATACAAGTTACGGAGGAGCTGTTCGAGAGGGAATGTTTTCCTGTGAATCCTCTCACAGGCAACTGCCTGTCGTTCAGGTCTGGTGTAGTGGAAGAGTATCTTATGGCACTGGGTGTAAAGCATAAAAAAGCTGCATTCTATCACCCGAGAGTAATGGCATTGTGGAGCACTTCATAAAAGTGCTGTAGGAATGTCTGCAGCAGGAAGTTATGAATGGTATAACTGGTAGTGTGAGCTTAGAAAAAACGCAGGTGGGTATCATTTAACCCCACTCTCATCAACAGGGATGGCACTGTTTTACCTTTCAGAAGCAGGCTTCCCAACAACAAAGTGATTCCGGTATGGGTAAATGAAAAAAGGATGGTGGTTGATGATTAGTTGGACAAGGTAGAAGGTTGGCGTATAAGAGAGAAGGAGACAATGGCAAGGAGGAAGTGCTTGTATGATGCGCACAAAGCAGTGAAGGATGCAGCAGTCCAGGTTGATGACAGGGTAAAACTTAAAACCCCCAGAAAGGGCAATGGAGTTTCCAATTTCAGTCATCCCCTTAAGATAGTCAAAGAGTTCAGAAATGCTGTTAAGACAAGTGATCATAACATTTGGAATTTTAACAGAGTGGCTAAGTGTCCCTTTGTGGGAGATGTCCCTGGACACCGCTGGCTCAAATGGTGCTGGGATGGGTAATGTGATATCAGAGGACTATTCAGGGTTGAAGCCACAGCATAGCAAAGGGCTCTCTTGCACCTTAAAGACTATGGGGCACATTATCAAGAACGCTGATAATGGGCTTGATAATATGCCCTTGTGAATTCCCATAGCAGCCCAGGTTAACACCAGAACCTGGGCTGCTATGGGAATTCACAAGAGCATATTATCAAGCCCATTATCGCCGCTTTAGCTGCAGTTTCCTGCTGCTAAAGCGGAGATCATTTTATCGCCGTTCTTGATAATATGCCCCTATGTTTAAAAGAGGAAGCTTAAGTTGATTAATTTTTACAAGTCATGTGTTTCTTATGTACATTAGATACGTGTTCTATTATGTTGCAGTAGGTAATATCCTGTTTGTTAATATAGGGAAGGGAGGTGTGTGGTGTCTTGTGACTCTATACACCTCTGTATCTTCATAATATCTCTGTGATCCTGTAATGACATCATGGGTTGGAATGTAATGTTGGTTGCTAGGATAGGAAGTCCTTTGGATTTCCCAAGGTCCCTTGTCAGTTATTAGCAGTTGTGCTGTGGCTGGCTGGAGTCTCTGATAGCTCTTAATTATTAAACTCTTACTCTACCCATGAGTCTCGGAAGCTTCCTAGCTATCTATCTAGCTATCTATTCCCCTATGAGAAATTATCCACAGCTACACTTCCACACAGTGGGAAAGGCAGCCAAATGTCACAAAACACATTTTTATTTTCCCCGAAAGAAAATCCCTGTTGAGAAACACATATATAAGCAGCACACATCAAAATATTGAAAATGAGGATGTTGACAGCCTAGACACCATTTCACTCACTAGTGCGTCCAGTACAGAATCAATACCGGTAGTGAGAAGGAAAAGTATTCTCAATGTGGGACAAGAAATGGATTTTTTAGTCGAGGCGAGACTGCAAACCTTAAGGCCTCGACGGAATCAAACAGCAGCAAATGTCGGCGAACCAAAAGAAGACGTGACCAACGTAAAAGAAGCAAAGAAAAACACCAACAAAAAAACAAAAGGGAAATGGAAAAAGAACAAAAAACAGTAAAGGACAACACTGTTATCAATTTATCAAATGTTGCATTATCCAAGGCAGAGGAACAACTGTTGGCCTTGGGTCTTAATTTCTGTCCTGGTGATAATTTCAACTATGCGAGAACACGCATTGACGTGTACTGCTACATCAGGAAATTGAAACTAAAGAAGTTCTTTGCTTTAAAAACAATAAAAGACGCAGGAGGCAGCAATGATCCTGATGAAAATGAATCTATGGTTAATTTAGCAGCATTGGATATCCCTAACCTACTAATGGTACATGATCTGGCGGATGAATCGGATGATATGGAAGAACAAGGACAAGAAATTGACCAGGCCACCCAGGAACGACTACGTAGAATTAACCACAAGCAAGAAGGTGCTGGGATAAGCCCCTTCAAACCGAAATCAAGCTTTGTACCATTCATGCCAAAGGACAGTATCGATGTATTTCATGACCTTGTTGTCATTGACCTCAAACAATTAAACCATACTGTCCACAAAAACAAAAGTGAAAGGAATCTGTTTTATAGAAGGAAAGCATATTTTGATTTGATCAAAAAATTGGAAAACAATCAAGAAGTGGTGGTTAAAAAATCGGACAAGGGTGGGAATCTGTATTGTGGCCTAGAAAAGACTATATAGCTGAGGCGTCTCGCCAGCTTCAGGATGTACAATGTTATGCAAAGTCTAGCATGAAAGAGTATGACAAAGCTAAATTAGCTCTACACAAATTGTTAGCGTTATGGAAGAGACAAGGCCTCATTTCAACAGAGGAATACAAGTTCATGGTTGTTGAGTTCCCCGTTTTGCCGGTGTTGTACTTAATTCCAAAAATACATAAAAATGTGGTTCCTATTCCAGGCAGGCCAATAATATTGGCTATTAATAGTCTGGGGGAACATGTAGGCCAGTACATCGATTTTTTTCTTCAGAGCTTGGTGATGTCATTACCTAGCTATGTTAAGGACACTGGTGATTTTTTACAGAAAATCGATAAACTTTCATGGTCTGAGAATTTGCTTCTTATCACCCTAGACATAGAAGCATTATATACATCTATAGACCACACACAAGGATTGGCTTCTGTAAAGTATTTTTTGGAAAAGAGGTCCAGCACCTTATACGAACACAACAAAGGTTTAATGGAACTCATCAAATGGTGTCTGAACAATAATTACTTTTTGTTCGATAAAGATCTATACAAGCAGTTGAGAGGTGTGGCGATGGGGGCCTGCTTCTCCCCCAGCTATGCATGCTTACATGTGGGCTGGTGGGAGGAGCAGGTCCTTAAAACCACCTTTCAGAATGAATACAAGACACACATAAGGTCTTAGCTTAGGTACATAGACGACGTGTTCATTCTGTGGCAGGGAAGTGAGGAGGAAGCGACTTTGTTCATCAATAAGATCAATAACAATATGTTCAACTTAAAATTCACTTCCACATTGAGAAAAAGGAAATTGAATTCCTTGATGTCAAGGTCTTTGCCCATAACAACAAATTTGAAAGCACCCTTCATAGGAAAGCTACTTCAGGGAATATTACCTTACATGCAACCAGCTCTCATCCAAAACACCTCATTGCTAGCATCCCGTATGGAGAAATCCTACGTATAAAAAGAATCTGTAGCAATGAGGAAGAATTTGATAAATGTCAACAAGAGCTGGTTGCTAGACTCAGAAACAGGGGGTACTCTGAAAAAATCTTAAAGGAGGCAATGGAAAAGGCTAAAACTAGATCTAGGATAAGCCTCTTTTCTCCCGAAGAGGAAAGCCCTGATACACCCAATACTGTCATTACCTTGAATAAAACCAACACTCCTAGATTAATTACCACTTTTAATAGAGAGGAACGACAGATAAGGGCTATAGTTAACAAACATTGGCCAGTGGTATTAACAGACAGCATTCTTCAAAGTAGAATTGCAGCTAAACCTGTAATTACTTTTAGAAGAAGCAGCACCATGGGCACAAGATTAGACAGAGTATCTCCTGAAATCAAAAAGGTCACTACCTGGTTAACACCGAAGAAGGGCTTTACCAATTGTACAACATGTAGAGCATGCAATTTTGGGTGCAATATGTCAACGACGACCCACCAACACCAGCAACACACCGCCCGCAGAAGCTGGAACAAGATCACAGCAGACCAGCTCGCAACCTCCCTGAGCCAACACCCTCCGGCCAGCTCAGCGAACCCCAGCCAGGCCGCCGATAACATCACGAAGTGGATCAGCAACTGCGCGGACGAGCTCGCCCCGCTGAGGACCCCGCCCAACAGACCCGGCAGCAAGAAGGCCCCATGGTTCACCGACGAACTCAAGAGCTCCAAGAAGAACTGCCGAGCCCTCGAGAAAGTCTGGAAAAGGGACCCGACACCGGACAACAGGACCTCCTACAAACTGGCCACCCGGAAACACCACCAGCTGATCCGCGCCGCCAAAAGAACAGCATTCAAGGACCGGCTGGACAACAACGCACACAACAGCAAGGAACTCTTCAGCATCGTGAAAGAGCTCTCCAACCCCAGCGCAGGAAACAACGACATCACCCCATCACAAGACCTCTGCAACTCCCTCGCCTCATACTTCCACAACAAGATCACGGACATACACAGCAGTTTCAACAACCAACCAACGCACACCACGGCCGACCAGCCACCCCCCCCCACCACCACCCTCCACGCCTGGACCCCGATCAGCACAGAAGACACCATCCGCACGATGAACTCCATCCACTCCGGATCACCAACCGACCCCTGCCCTCACCACGTCTTCAACAAGGCCGACGCTGTCATCGCACCCCACCTGAGAGACATCATCAACACATCCTTCGACACCGCCATCTTCCCTGAAAGCTGGAAACACGCCGAACTCAGCGCTCTACTCAAGAAACCAACAGCGGACCCCACCGACCTCAAGAACTACCGCCCCATCTCGCTTCTCCCGTTTCCAGCCAAAGTCATCGAGAAGACCGTCAACAAGCAGATGGCCGCCTTCCTCGAGACGAACGGATCCCTCGACCCCTCACAGTCCGGCTTCCGAGCCAAACACAGCACCGAGACCGCCCTCATCGCCGCCACAGATGACATCCGAGCCCTGATGGACAACGGAGAAACAGCGGCCCTCATCCTCCTAGACCTCTCCGCGGCATTCGACACGGTCTGCCACCGCACCCTAATACGGCGCCTCAGCAACATCGGAATCCAGGACAAGGCGCTGGAATGGATCATCTCCTTCCTCAACGGAAGAACACAGCGAGTCCGCCTACCACCGTACAAGTCAGAGGCCTCCGAAGTCATCTGCGGCGTCCCCCAAGGATCATCCCTGAGCCCCACCCTCTTCAACGCCTACATGAGCCCCCTCGCGGCCATCGTACGCAAACACCACCTCAGCATCATCTCCTACGCCGACGACACACAGCTGATCCTCTCCCTGACCAACGACCCCGCCGCCGCCAGAGCCAACCTGCACGAAGGGATGAAAGAGGTAGCCGAGTGGATGACGACCAGCCGCCTGAAACTGAACTCGGACAAGACGGAAGTCCTCATCCTGGGCCCTTCACCCTCCGCCTGGGACGACTCCTGGTGGCCCCCCGCCCTGGGCACCGCACCCAAACCAACTGACCATGCACGAAACCTGGGCTTCATCCTGGACTCCTCCCTCTCCATGACCAGACAAGTCAACAGCGTCTCCTCGGCGTGCTTCAACATCCTACGCATGCTACGGAAGATCTTCTGGTGGATCCCCACAGAGACCAGGAAGACCGTCACCCAGGCCCTCGTCACCAGCCGACTGGACTACGGCAACGCCCTCTACGCCGGGACCACCGCCAAGCTCCAGAAGAGACTCCAGCGGATCCAAAACGCCTCAGCCAGACTCATCCTCGACATCCCACGATCCAGCCACATCTCCGGACATCTGAGAGGCCTTCACTGGCTCCCCATCAACAAGAGAATCACCTTCCGCCTCCTCACCCACGCACACAAAGCCCTACACGACCAAGGCCCGAGCTACCTCAACAGCCGAGTCAACTTCTACGCTCCCAAACGCCACCTCCGATCAGCTAACCACGCCCTCGCCGCTGTCCCCCGCATCCGAAGAGCGACTACAGGAGGAAGATCCTTCTCCTACCTGGCCGCCAAGACCTGGAACTCCCTCCCGTCCGACCTGCGCCTGACCCAAGACCACCTCTCCTTCAGGAAGAAGCTGAAGACCTGGCTGTTCGAGCAGTAGCGGCACCACCCCTCCCCAGCGCCTTGAGACCCTACGGGTATGTAGCGCGCTCTATAAGTGTCACTGATTGATTGATTGAACTTACTCGACACCGTTCAGGACTACGCCTAGTTTGATAATGGGAAATTACAACTGTAAAACCGAGTATGCTGTATATGTCCTGACGTGCACCTGTGGGCTTCGCTACGTGGGTAGCACGAAGCTGCAGGTGCACGTCAGGATATTGCAGCACATTACGGCCATTTTGCACAGTGATGCAACATATCCTATTGCTAGACATTTCAAGAGAGTGCATGCTATCAACATCAATTGCCTGTCTTATTATGTCATTGACGCTGTAGTTAGAAAAAGGAGAGGCGGCAACAGAGAACGCCAACTCCGGCAGCTCGAAACAAAATATATTTTGGAGCTAGATTGCAAATGGCCCAATGGGTTAAACACGACGGAAGATATGCGCAGCTTTCTGTAATTCAAATACGGCTGCTATATCTAATGTCCGTCTGTTCACTAGTTGAGTTACCTGTAAATAAAATCAAGAAATCTGTCCTTGTAATATATATTGTAGATATAATAAGTGTTTAGATTTGTACATTTTTGCCTTTCCCTCATATTAATTTCTCAAAAGGTATTTTTATATTTCCTATACATATTCAAATGTTTTTAGGATCTAATTTGATTGTCTTATCTGTATAAATTCATGAATTATTTGGTTTTCTGGTGTACAGATGATTGGACCTATAATATACATTTGAAGATTTGAGAAATTTATACCATCTACACTTGCATTTTAATCACCATGACATGAACTTTTTGCACTTTTTTGCCTCTCCATTTGTTTGACTGCAATGTGCGCTGAATAAGAAATAATGTGAAAATATTTGGAAATATGAAGACTACACTTTTTCGCACATATTTCACAGGAAGTTCTGTCAGTTGTTAATATATACGGATTTAACCGGGTAGATACTAACAAACACAATGGTTGACATGTTGGCAGTTAAAATTGGATTCATCCTATGAAGATTTTTTTTAAAAAACGAATTGTATTTATTATTTTACAAATTTCGTGGCACATAGCACTTTACATGTTATTTTAAATTATTTATTGAACATGTATATATATAAACCCAGTGCGTGTCAAACTATATCTATATGCCTCCATGTAACATTCTCAAATAACAGAAAGAAACATATTAGGATGTTTTCAGTGTCTTTGCACACGTGATCTGTGATGTCAAGCTTGGGAGGGGCACTATTCACTTCAAATGTAGTAGATGGTGTTTTCACTTGTGACACATGATCAAGGGCTTACGGGCTTGAAACGCGTTGTGTTGGGTCACTTACAATAAAATCACTGCCCACTTGAAATACCTCGGAGGTCTGTGTCTCTTTCCTCGCCTGTCTGCTGCTGCGGAGTATGAGGAAGGGGTTCGAGTTTCTCCAGATATATGTATAATGGCATAGCAGCGTGAGCAAGGGCATCCGTGTCCGAAACGCGTCGCTGATGTATGGCTGAGTGAACTGCAAGAAAATAAAGTACTATTGCCTGCCAATTCGGTGGTTCGTCTCTTCCTTGCTGTGGTTGGCGTGGAGGCTGTGTCCGCATACGCAGAGCTGAGTGAGGAAATCCAGTGTTCTCATATATAGTTATATATATATATATATATATATATATATATATTTATATATATATATATATATATATATATATATATATATATATATATATATATATATATATATATATATATATATATATATATATATATATATATATATATATACCCTAGCAAATCTGGGGGTTATCCATTCCTCTTCCCAGTTTGGAAGGGGAGTTAGTCCAGGACAGGGATGATAATCTTTGCCCAATTTACGGGAGTGAAAGAGTTTAACTTAAGTTTTTGAATTGCCACAAACACACATAAAGATATAGGATTTACTACTACACATTTCTCTGCACATATGACAAAGAAATCCACAATTGAAAATCCATTTACATGTGTCAGGAATACTTCTGTGAATTCTCGGTAGGTATAAATGTGATATTTTTGGCCAAAACAAGTTTACATCCGGAAAAACATTTTGGAATTGGGCTCTCAATATCTTTGCATAGTATTTGTGCATTATTAGGAAGAGTAACATGTGAGTAGAGGCTTTTGAGAAAGAAAAGTAAAATAATTTTAATATGATACCCATATATGCATGTGCATAATTTTTTCTGAAGCAAAAAAAAATAAATTCAGATGGATACTGTGCTTGCGCATGCATGTGTAGTGGACACCTTTGATTAATTTTAATTAAAACAAAAAAAATGACAAGATGACCGACATGCATGCAAAATGCATGTGTTGCACCAATCATGGAATGATTTTATAAAGATAAATTCCTAATTTAGTTTCAAGATAATGCATAGTCATTTCAGAATGGCAAATTATAAAATAAAGTATGCCCAGAAAGCAGCGCTTTTGGAGAGAGACCTGGTAATGGTGTGCAGCTTTTGATTCTCGTAAAAATAAGTGTAAAAACTATTTTTAAAAAGTTAAGATTAGGAAGTGTGGAAGCGGTGGGGCTTCAGAGCACAGGAACACATGGGCAAACTTGAGTGGCCCAGTAACAATGTGCAGCTGCCAAACCATTAAAAAAAGAAAGAAAACAACTGAGAAATAATAAATACATTTAATAAAGTGATAAGGAAATGAACGAGAGAGAGAGAAAAACAATGCAATCTGATAGAGTGCTAAAAGAAAATCTATTGATTGTCCCCTCATGTCAGTAGTGGAAACATACCGCTCACCTACTCAGAAAAGAGGCCATGAAGAAATGCTCAAGCTAAGTCACAAACACAAATATAGGGAGAAAAGCTGTTTTGCTTGGAATGTCCCCTGTAAATGGTAAATAGATGTTTGCCCCAGCCCAGATTGATCCTAATGCATGCGCAACTGGTATCCTGACTTTTTTGTTGGGCCTGGAAACATGCTATCATAGCGTGTGCATTGAGACCTAAGCTTGTCCATGGTAATACTAAGGTATGAAAGCTGCTTTGTGACCTTACGGGGCGCACCAAACATGCCCTTATAACTGAAATGGGACTACTATCCATGTCCGGGTTTGATGACAAAAATTGGTGGGGACAGCATACTAAGGGGCATATTAACAAGGGCTGGCGATAAATATCGCAAAGCGTGCTTAGCGCTGGCATATTTATTGCTGGCTATCTCTGGAATTTATCGCCTGGTTAGCGTGTCATCAACAACGCGCATCGCAGAGGCTATAAAAATTCCAGAGATAGTGTGGATATCACCGTTTTCGATGGTGGAAAACGGTGGTATCCTAGATGATAGGGCCTGTGGTCTTAGCCACAACAGAATCCACCCCCCATGTTGGACAAAGGCAGGGTGTGCATTACAGTTAGACAAATACATTCAAAAGGAGCCTCCTCAAGCCAGTTCAAGGATATTATAGTGTTGATCCACACCCCTTGTCTAGAAAACAAGACTAAAAGTGAAACCCAAACTGACCCACTTTGCTCCTGATCCAACTTCTTCTTGATGCGATTGCATCACCAAATGCGATGCAGTGCGCGCAACGTAATTCATTTTATTTATTTATATGTTTACTTACCTGTTAAAGTCCGTAATCCATACATTACAACCCCCCACCCTGCCCCTCCCCCTCCCTACGTCACCGCCCTGCAGTTTCACCTACTACCGGCCATGGCTGCTATTATAGAGTTCCTTTATTATAGAATTGGAGAATCTATTCATAAGTGCATGTTTAACCTTGCTAATTAAGATGTTTTAATGAAGTTTTAATGAGAATAAAACCACCCTAGTCTAATGGATATTGGGGCATATTATTAACAAATAGCGATATTTATCGCTAACTAGGCTTAGCGGCAATTTTTTTGCTGCCGCGTATCACCGGATTTTATCGCTGTGATAACGTGCTATTAGCAACGTTTATCTTAAAAGCGATAAAATTCCCGCCGTTAGCGGCAAAATCCGTGAACATCGCTGAGAATAAAGCGATATTCACGCATTATCGCTAACAGGGTCTTAGCCATTATATCCACCTCCCATTGGATATAATGGCTAAGAACTGGTCTGAGCAGGCGTTAGTTTTTGGAGATATTCGCGCTTAGCACAAATATTTCCATCGCTATGCCTGTGTTGGTAATAGTCGATAGCGATGTTAGCGACTGCTTTCAGTCGCTAACAGGTTGGGTACGCCCACTTTCCATGTCATTAGCGATAAATATCACTGACACGCAAAGAGGGCCCCAAACCGCTCTCTATCGCCTACAAGCTGTCGCTAACTGCTGTTAGCGACAGCTTGCTAATAGGGCAATAGAATTATCGCTGCTTAGCAGCCAAAAACGGCTGCTAAAGCAGCGATAATTTCCTATTGCCGCCCTTGATAATATGCCCCAATGTACTTACTATGATGAAGAAACTCAAATTTCCTACAAGTGTGCTATAACGTATGATTAGTGTCAAAATATCAGGGAGGCACCCTAGTACTAGGAAAAGGGATGGGTACATATATACAAACAACACAAAGATTCCCTTCTCCAAAAAATCGATTTGTGAAATTTGAATACAACTGGTGACCTAAATCGTTTACCAGATACAATCAATCAATCTGTGATCTAAAATATGGTAAAAAGGATTTCCAGGTCACTAAATTACAAACAATTTTATATGAAAATAATGAAACAAAAATGTCAAATTGAAATATAAAAGGGAATGCTGTATTGAAAATGTTTTATTATTATTTTGACAAACACAATAATTTATACGTAAAAATATAATTAACTTCGTACATTAGGCTATTTTACATTGTGTATTGTATTGTGCCTTCCAGCACAAAATACTTTGCACAGACTCACTATTTTCCGTCTTTGTATGTGTGCTGTAAAATGTAGCACACATGCAAAGTCGGAAAAGAAATAGAAAATAAAAGCATTTTTCCTTCCTTGCACCTACTTGAAAATGGCACAGTTTTCTCACGCTGAACCCAATCTACTTTATTTAGTAAATTGAGTTTAGCGTTAGAAAACTTGGGTGGTTGCATGGGACTGCCAATGCACCACCCTTGGTACGCCCCATGGCACAAAGCAGCGCTATGCGCTACTTTGCATTACTTTTCCGTTATTAGATTTTGCACCGATATGCATCACATTTGTGAAGCAAACACGGCACAAAATCTTCGTAAAGCTCCCCCTTAGTTTTGCAGACATCTCTGCCCCATTTCTGCCCCAATCTATACTTCCAAGATGAAAAGCTCTGTATTGGGCATAAGGACAACAGCAAAATAATATGAATTATAAGTAGCCAAATAATCCAGGCCAATGCAAGATTACAGTGCCATAAAAACATTACGTACAGTCCTAACTTTAATATGCCTTTGTTTTGTTTATTACTCTACTTGTCATCTATATTTAATTTGCTTTCTTGTCATTCTCCAATCGTTATTTTCAGGTGTAGTAGGTGTAATAGCATATATCGGATTTCGATGCTAGGGTGCAAAACTAGTCACCCTATTTTACTGAAGAGGCTGCATCAATTTTCTAATAAGGAGGCATGTTTATAGAGATTAGAAGAGTGCTCAATGAAGTGGGTGTATGACTATATTTTCTTAACTTAGATCACTTGCGTCATAAGTATTACAAAAGTCTATTATATGTGCGTGCATGGATTCTTCCTATGCATGATGTATTTGAAACACATATACATTTTATGTGTTTAATTTCCAAATACAACTATCCATTTAGGCTCTGACCTCCCTCAAACCCTATACTATTGTATCACACTTCCCCCACAAGTATTCAAAAAGATAAATAAATAACAAAAAGGATAATAATATAAATAAAATAAACAATTTCATACAGTGGTGCGGCAAATGATATCCAATGCTAAAAATCATTCAGTAATTCACAAATGTGTTTATGTAGTATGTGTACATAAGAGTCAAACAAAACATTTAAAAGAAAAGCTGTTGGTATATTGAGAATGTGAAAGACACTCTATTTACATGACCATCACTCATACTTACATTTTTGGGAATTTACAACAGCCTGTGTGTAGGTATGGGTGCGTGTGTGTGATTGTGTGTGTGTGTGTGTGTGTGTGGTGTGTGTGTGTGCGTGTGCGCATTTTATTTTGGGCTGGCAGACATGCATCCTTGAGAATACATTTCAAAAGTGCTTCAGGGATTTACATTTGCAAATCATTCATGTCACCCTCTCTTTAAACCACTTTAAATGTTATTTGTGCAGGATATCATCTAAGTACATGTAATTAGAACAGAAAGATGATAAGGTGATGCAGAGCAGTGGGGACAATTTATTCCTCTAAAGGGTATTGCCACATTCATTCAACTGCTGTATTGAGTTTCTGCAGATTTAATCAAAACGGTAGTAAATTACAAAAGGCTAATGCCCTGTCCAACAAAACCTGTCAAAAAACAAAGTTACTCATTTCTAAAGTGAACCGAACCAGTGCAGCAGGCAGTTCTAGCTTCACATATTGCCTCGTTTAAATTAGCTCCTGGCCTGGCCAGTGTAACATAACCTGTCTTTGTCTTCCTGCTTATCTCATCTATTGTCAGCATGTCTGCAAAACAAAAGAGCCTTACCAGACAGAGGAAGGAGCATCTGCATCTAAATGCCACTATTCTAGTATTGCAGCACCTATGATTGGCTTTACTGGCGGTAATCAAGCCACAATCAATTGACTGAAATAACTGATTCTAATATCATACCCTCTGTAAAATATCTGGGAAAATTCACGTGCCCTTCTGACTATAAAGAGAAAGGGTGCAACCCCTAAACTCTGAAGAAGCTCTGCTGGTCCAAGAAATATCTTTCTATAGTTAAACTGAAAATTTGAATTTAAAAGAAAGTTACGCCGTTAAACACTTTTTTTTTACCCAGTGCTACAGCCTGGGTCAGTGGTAGCACTAGGTTAGAAAAAAAATAATATTTCATTTCCTCATCGCAAATTTGCGCACTGTCTACATTCGTGAAAAAGCATATATTTAAATGTTTTTTTCAATGGCAAAAGCAAAATAAGTTTTTCACATGAAACATCCTGTTCTCCAACATTCCCACGATGTTTGGGGGTGTTCCATTACCCTTCCAGGGCTAGAGGAACATTTACTTCAGCCATTTTAAGGCTGGAAAAGTGTGTAGAGGAATTAGTATGCATTCACAAACTTTCAAGGAAAACTACACCTTGATTCGCCCATTCCCCATCCTGTTTATTCAGTAGTGAATGCATTTATACCTGCTATGTATCCTTTTGCCGTTATCAGCTGTAAATGTGTGGCTATGGTTAATAATGAGTTTGTGAATCAGATGTCTGGTCTTTTGGGCATCCTAAAATGCAAATGTATTCTAACTGTAGTAACAGGAAATAGCTTCCATTTCTGGAAGCAAATACTTTAGTTGCACCTCCGCTACTGTCATATAACTCTCACATGCCTTGCAAACCACATTCAGGCTGTATGTTCAACAAGCAGAACACTATGGTCTCCTAATGTGTGATATTCTCTGTCCAACATTCAAAGTAACTTTTGAATATGTTGATAAAGGGGCAGTGTTGAGTCACATGAATGTGGCAATGCCAATGTCTCCTTCAATGATTAACATGTTTTTTTTGTTAGTCTAATGTGATACATAGTATTTCCTCAATTGTATAGCCCAGACCACCAGTAAGAAAATTAATTAGTAAACATGAGCTATGTGCAGTTTTCACTTCAGCAAAGCTATGGATCAACGCAATAGAGTTAGTTTTTATTTTGAGAATGGACTGTCCTGCATGGTACAAGATCGATTGCACAACATACATATTACATTAATGTGAATGTACTTTGAATGCCCTGTGCAGTACCAACTTTATAATTATTTGCAAGTAGAAGATGTACACAAAAGAGGAGAAAAAAATGGTCTCTTGCCTGCCTGGCCCTTAGTAATCCTGCCATTATATCGAAAAAAGCTGCTTCGTAATATGTTTTTAAATGGGGAAGAGCGAGCCCACATTGGTTTACAGGAAGTTGTATCACCGCGAGCTTGACTCTTGTGGCCTTTTTATTCCAAATAAATCTTCTCGTCATAGATTCGAGTTCGTTAAAAAAGGCCATATTGACTTTAATTGGAATATTGCTAAACAAAAACTAAAAGCAAAGGCAGTACGTTCATCTTTATCAATGCCACTCTGCCAATCAATGACAAGGGCAATAGGTCCCATTGTTCAAAAAGGCTCTTGTTTTATTCTTCGTTTTTATATAATTCAGTCGAAAAAGTTCTTGATACTCTCTGGTCACATAAATCCCTAGATATCTTATTGGGTCCCTTTTTTCTGCTTGAGGCCGAAGATCTAACGGAAGAAAGTCTAAATTTGAATTTAAAATGAGAACATACGTTTTTTTCTCGTTGATCTTATAACCCCCGATCTTCTCATATTCCTGGAGCTCTTTCATAAGATGCAAAATATTTTCTTTATCAGGAGCCAAATACAGGATAATATCATCGGCAAACAATTTTAACTTTGATATTCCAGCAATTGGGGGAAATATTGCATCATTATTCCTTATTTTTATTACCAGAGGTTCAATAAAAAAGGTGAAAAGCAGGGGTGATAAAGGGCAACCTTGCCTAGTGCCGCGGTTTATTTTAATCTTCCCTGCTTGCCTAGCATTGATTATCACCTGGGCTGATGCCCCTTCATAAATATTCTGCAACATACTAATAATTGGGGCAGGGAACCCAAAATAACCCAAGGAAAAAAATAACGCTGACCAGTTGACTAAATCAAATGCTTTTTCTGCATCAATCATAAAAATGCATGCAGAAATTGAATTAACATTAAAATATTCTAACGCCTGTATTAGATATTCTGTGTTAGCTGCCATATATCGACCGGCTATAAAACCCGTTTGGTCATGGTGTATTACCTCCTGGGCTGCAAACACAAATCTTTGAGCCCAAATTTTCATAAAAACCTTATAGTCTGAGTTCAATAGACTAATTGGTCTATAGGAATTCACATCCTCCGGATACTTACCTTTCTTAACAAAACTTATAATTGTGGACTCTTTAAACTCGGGGGGAACTTTGCCGCCTACTCTAATATAATTAAATACATTTTTCAAGGGATCTTCTAATTCCTTTAAGAAAACCTTATAAAATTCGATCAGGAACTCATCCATCCCTGAAGCCTTTGCTCCCGCTGTTGCTTTTATACTATTTTGAATTTCCAGGGAACTTATTTCGCAGCCTATTTGATTATATCTGGAATCGGAGATCTTGGGAATATCCAAATTATCAAAATATTCCCTGATCAATATTCCCTCCACTTGAATATCTGTAGAGTAAATTCTCTCGTAATGATCAAGGAATATTTTCGCAATTCCCTCACTCCGAGTATCTATTCCACCTAAAGGGTCTTGAATTTTCAAAATGATGGAAGACTCTTATTTTTTTCTAATCGAATTAGCCAGAAGCTTCCCCATGAGTTGACTATCTTCATACAGCTTTTGCTGAAAGGCTTTTGAACTATTTATCTCTTCCAGAGTGAAGAAGTCCCTAAGCAATACTTTGGCTTGTTCCCAATTATTAGGCTTTTGATTCAGTTTCAATGCGTACTGCTTCTCAGCAGCACACTGAAGGGCAGATATTTTTCTCTTTCGGACGTTTGCCTTATTGCTGGAAAATGCTATAATCTGCCCCCGTGCTGCTGCTTTAAATGCACCCCATACTGCAAAAGGCTCTGCTAGGTCCATTTTTTTGGGATAGAAGGTTTGAGGAATCAGGCTCTCAAATTTTTTTCTTTTTAAAAACTGCAAAGCTTCCTAAGAAAACAAGATATAAGACACTGATAGGGTACTCATCAAGATTACGGCTTTTATTTAAAAAACACGGTTCAGATGGATCCATTTATTTGAAATTGTCAGAATGTGCTAAAATGGGTCTCAAGATATCTTCGAATCACCTGATAGAATGGGAATCTGCCGGATTTTGTGAAATAAGGCACCTACTTATTCAAAATACGCTAATTAGCTGGCAAATGGTTATATATAGAACGCATCCTAGGCGGCTCATGTTTTTTGAATACCTGCAATTGATTTATTTTATAAGAAAAGAAGTAGGAGGTTTAGATACAACACCCAATGTCTTGTTAACAGCTCTATATGGGGAGAAACATAAGGGTATTGGATTCTGGTGTAAAAAGTTACTCCCTTCTGGATCATCTCCTATAATAGATAGTCATTTGGAAAAAATAAGTCTCACATTACAGTGTGTATTATCAGACAGGGTTTGGGAAGTAATATGTCATTTAGGAAACAAAGCACTCCGAGCAGCTAACTATAAGCGAATGTCCTTTTTGTCTCGCTGGCTGGCGTATTATACCCCGGAGGCCTTGCAGAGAATATTCCCTGAATGCGAGAATAAATGTTTTAGATGCAAAACTAGGGGTCAGGGTGGATGGTATCATATTTTCTTCTCATGCCCAAAGTTAGAATCCTTCTGGAAGGGGATTTTCGCAGACTTGGAGATGGCAACAGGGAAAATTCTACAACCAGAGGCGGAGGTGACCCTTTTTGGTATCTCTAAAGAAAGGAACAGGTTCAATGAATCAGAAGAAGTGTTTATTTTTATCTCCACTGTCGTAGCACGGTCCCTGATTCTACAAAATTGGAAATCTACGGTGATCCCATGTCAAGTAAAATGGGTTAATAAAATGAGAAGAACATATAATTTTGAGAGAGCTTACGCAGGTAGAGTGGGTGCGATTGCAAGATTTGAAAGGAATTGGAAACATTTTGAGAAGCTTGAATTGATAAAAGGAAGGTGATTGGTGTATTTTAGTCAATTTTTAGATGGTATTGCATTTGCATTTTAAGAACTGCAAGTTATATTTGTTGTGTTATATCGGCCGTTTGTGCACTTTATCATATATATTAGCCAAATTTTGTACGATACTGCATTTGCACTTTCAGAAATGTATTAATATGTCTGCTGCTTTACATTGGCGGTTTCTGCACTTTATTGCACTAGTCACTTTATATAAGCCAATTTTGCACGCAAACAAACTAGCACTTTTAGAATTACAATAATATGTTTGCTGCTTTAAATCGCCGGTTCTCGCACCTTATTGCACTAGCACTTTATGAACCGTATAGTAATCTTGATGCTTTTTATCAGTTGTTTTTATATTAGCCAATTTAGTACGTTTATGTACCAATATTTTAAGAATGGTAATAATATCTTTGTATTTTCTCATTGCATTATATCGGTAGGTTTATATGAATTATAGTAGAAATTTCGATGTATAATATCAGTTGTTTCTTTTCTACTAGCATTTTAATATCGATATGGTTAGTCGTACGCTATTGCAGTTTTGTATTTTCGCGGTGGTATTCTATTGTCTAGTGTTGTTTCTTGTATATTGTAAATTTTTGTCTAATTATGAAGAATTTAATGTACCCATGTTTTTTTCCTACGGCTTGTTTAATAAAAAAATAATAAAAAAAAATGTAAAAAAAGAGGAGAGTAGAATGAAACATGAGGATGTGATAAAATCTTCAGCTGCAGCAACAGAACTCATGATTGAGGGGGTCATTATGATGGCGGTAAATCCGCCACCGACAGGCTGTCGGTGGCGGTTTCACCGCCATAGTGAGGCCGTTCCGCGCCCGCCAGATTTTGATGGTGGGCTGTGTGCTGGCAGGCGAAAAGCCCGACCGCCATGAGACCAACAGTAGCAATCATTCAGATTGCCTTTTGGACCTCTCCACATCCCCAGAATGGTGAAGGTGCCTACGAGGCACAGCCGTAGGGATTAGGATGGTCTATCCCCGCCAGCCAAAGGCTAACGGGATGGACTTTTGGGGCCTTTCGCTGGCCCCTCTTAAACAGGGGCGCTCCAGTTTGGCACCCCTACATTTCCCTGCACCATGTGGCAGGCACCCCATGGTGCCTGCCAGGTAGTGCAGGGATATGCAAAAAGTTTTTTTTTTTACACTGTAGCGGGTGCTGCAGCCAGGAGCACCCCCCGCAATGGAAAAAATGGCGGCGGTTGTGACTGTGGCCATATTGTAATCCCACCTGTGGGACTGCTGCCTTGTAGGTGGGTGGTCCACATCCAGCCACGGTCGGTTGTAGGTGTATCTGCAGGGCGATGACGTGGGGAGGGGGAGGGGCAGGGTGGGGGGTAGTAATCTATGGATTGCGGAGCTTTACAGGTAAGTAAACATATAAATAAATAAAATTAATTTTGTTGCGTGCACTGCATCCCAAAATGCGATGCAGTGCGTGCAACGAAATTCGTTTTATTTATTTATATGTTTACTTACCTGTAAAGCTCTGTAATTTATAGATTACTACCCCCACCCTGCCCCTCCTCCTCCCCACGTCACCGCCCTGCAAGTACACCTACTAACAACCGCGGCTGTCCACATCCCCGGGATGATGGCGGAAGGACAGAAGTCCTTCCGTTATCATAATCACTCCCTTAGTAACCTGCTATGTAAAGGGCAGATGCAGTAAAGCAATGTGTATTTCCATATTATTGGACTTCACATTGGAGGAGAAAATACAAATAAACACATTTACGAATACTTACATGTTGAAAGTATTTTACAAATACATAAATCATTAAAAAGCTGGATGTATGGTATGTTCTAATAAGTAACATTTTTATAAATCTGATTTCTCACGTTTTGTTAATGTTATGGGGGAATAGTTACATTTTGTGGGTTGAGCATTTCTACATTTTTAAACTTACATTGAAATGAATATGAATATTATAAAAGGTTAGTAGTTTTTCAAATTCTATAAGAGGAAGTGGGTGTGGTCAGCTCAGCAATGTCTGCAGTCGAAGACTGATTGAGGTGTTTCACCCTACGAATTCTTGATAATGTCAACCATGTTTGAATAGACTTCCTGGAAACCAGTTCTCAAAGGTGGTCTGTCTCAGTTTTCATCCAGTCTTCGGCCAACTTTATTTTGTTTTATAACAGCTTGAAAACTTTTGTAAGCTTAGATGTTGTTTTAGTTAAACACCTTGATGTCGACATGAATCTAGTAGTAGGAAGCTGGGGTCTTTTCACATCTGTTTGCAGCTTGATGTGGATACATCCAACTTTTCTAAACTTTCAGTTGCCATTTCAAAGACATAGACTAGACATGTGAATGTGGCTTATATTAGCCAGTCAATGCCAAAGGTGTGCTATTGAAGGACTATGCAGTCCAAATGAAATTAGATTGTTTAGATATGCTATTTTCACTCCACTGTAGAAGCCCTTGATAATGTGCAGCATATGGAAATTTACGAAAATAATTCTATTTTTGTTTGTAGTTTTCCTAAATCTCCTTGGAATGCCCCATACAAAATTAAGCACAGTTGACCTGAAATGCCTAAAACGAATCTCATTCCACTTTAAAAAAAGAATATATCTTTAGTACCTAAAATGCTTTATGACTGAAAGACAAACAAATTCTGTAAAGCCTAGGGTATGCAACAGGTTGAAACTTCTATGTGCTCTAAATGTTCTCTGAGGTGCTTAGCATATAAATACTGTACCGTTGGCTCTAATCTATCCATCCTCACATTTGAATCTTTCTTCCCAAAATGATCGGCTGTGACATTGTCAATTTGATCCCAGTGTAACATAACTTTACATGTCATGGGAGCTGCCATTATTGGCAATGCCTTATTCTAATCTAATAACATTTCATGTCAACGTCAAAGTTATTACAGTTTAGAGGCATACGTTCTAGGATGCAGAATAAACTAAACGTGAGTGAAACTAAATTACAAACAGGTTCCTCAAGATATATTTAATATTGTTGAAATTTCAGGTACTGCAAGATTAGAACCCACCTCAGATGAACAAGGAATTAAAGAAATGTTCCTTTTTAGTGAGTTATTGTTTCACTGGAGCTGTCATTGTTGTCGATGGCTGATTCAAATCGATATAAGCAACTTCACATACACATAAGTTACTATGCCTTGAGAACATACATACGGTTACTGTTTCACATAATGCTACTCTATTAGTAATCTCATCTTTATCAATCAAGTTCTGAAGAAGGCTTCAGGCACCTAGTCATAAAGTAAACAGGTATGAGAATATCTTCCACCTCATCAGCCTTGCTTGTCCTAGTCCTTACATACACGGCTTTAACCACTAAACAATGTTATACTTTGAAATATATCGGAAAAGAAACACAGTTCTTTATAATGAGAGTCTGTCTTCCTTTAAAAAAATTCAAATTCTTGACATTGCAATGTCTAACTAAAGCCCCCGCCCAAGGCCACATGTACAATTATGGTTGCATGTACAATTATGGTAATTGTTTTTTGTATTGTTGTTTGTGTGTAGTTCATTGACTGTTTGTACTGTTTCCAGTCACCATGGCAGTTTTCTGCTCATTTACAATGAGCGACACAAGACCAGTAGATTGGGGAGTCACGATGTTTCAGCTCATCGTCTGTAATGGGTAAGGCTGAATTTGATTTTAGGTTACCTGTTTTATAAGAAGCCAAATGTCCACCAGCCCCTGCCTTAGTGCCTGATTGAAGTACTGTGGAACAGTCTCATTTAAATATACTGCTTTACCAGGTGAGGTAGAACCTCTGGATAGGGGCTCCATGTCTCTGTTCTCCACTGCCTTGCTATGTGTTCCGCAACAGGAAAATGTCAGATTGCTCTGTTGCTCCTCTACATTTCGCCTGTTGTTATGTTATGTTATGTTATGTTTAAAATTCTTATAAAGCGCACTTACACCAAACGGTTTCATGGCGCTGTGAGCAAAGGGAAAACGGACATTTCAGCAGTGTAGTAACAGAAAAGGTATTTATTCATAAGCATATGTTATGTAGAGGAGTGTGTGGAAAGCTCCTCTATTTTTCTTAACTGATGTTTGACATGTTCAGGTCTGTGTATCATTTCATGCAGAGTTCCTCTTCCCTTTTTTGTCTCAGATTGTTTTCTTACTCTCGCAGGAGCCATGTATTCTTAACAGCTAAGTATTTAAAGCAGTACTGCATTTAAGCATGAGCGAATTTTGCGGATCTCGCGTTCGCGAATTTTGCGGATTTGCGGATTTGCAATCCGCAAAATCCGTAAATTCCCGCGAATTTGCGGATTTTTGTTTTTTTTTGTGTTCGCCCGTGTTTCTGCCAGTTCGCGAGGGTTTTTACAATTTCGCAATTTGTGAACTTACCTGTCGGGTCGCAAGTTTTGCGAACGTGTTGTTTCTACGTGTCCAGCCTGTTTGGGACACTCTTCTTCATCACTGCCACTCTCTGTCACCACTGCCACTCTCTGACTACTCATGCCACCCTCTGGCCCACCCATGCCATCCTCTGTTTCATCACCACACCCTCTGGTTGTCCAGTGTACATTATTTTCGGCAAAGCAAAGCACACCTTCCCTGCCTCAAGTGACCTGAATTAATTTGGGGCTGATTAATGTGTCACAGAATATTTTTTTAGCTGGCACCTGCTTCCTTAGTGCGCCCTGATTAGTGATCTTTTGCACTTGCTAAGTGCTTTCATTGTTGCAAAATTAGTTACAACACCTGCCCTGCCCCAACTGACAATAATGAATTAGGGGCTGATTAATGGATTTTAACTTCCAGCCTGGCTCCTGCTTGTCTCCCTTAGCTGTAATTCAGGACCTTTGTGGCATATGTGTAACTATTCTGAGGTTCAGAGCAGGGTCACATAATAGTTTCAACTGGCAACTGAACTCTGGAGGGGCCCCTCAGGAAGCACTACAGGAAATGGCTACTAATGATGAGCCTGAACTTTTGAACCTGGTAAGTAGTTACTTTCAGTTTTGCTAAGATCGTATTTCTGCAATTTTGCACTTATTCGCGGGGCGCGAACTCACGCGAACAGCGCGAGCAGTGCGAGCAAAATCCGCTGCTCGCGGATTTGCGGATTTTGCGGGAGATTCGCAAATCTCGCGGATTGCGAATTTCCCGAAAATCCGCAAAATCCGCGAGCGGAACGGATTTTCCGCCCATGCCTAACTGCATTTTTGCTGGCCTCAATTGCTTTAATGTATTCTGGTGTGAGGGAAGTGCAGTAAGAAAAGGTACCCCAAAGAATGTTCTGCTGGAGAGGAAGAAAGTTGTCTCTTTTTGTCATTAAAGTTGCAAGGTATGATGTTAGAGCCTGTGGCTGCTGTCCGGAGTTCTTTCATTGTTCTTCCAGCAAGGCGTTTTCTCCCTAATCCCTCACATGACCCTTCTTTGGGTGAATAAGGTGATCAGGATCCCTTACCTAGAGGGAATTATGAACAAGGTGCAGAGTTTCAAAACGTGGTCTCATACATACATTCAACAATTCTTTGGGTCCCAGGATCCTGAATTGAGGGTTATGGATGACTTATATGCTGCACCTTTCAAGTGACCCACCTTTCTTGGGTGACCCATGCCCTGAAGGTTTTCACAATTACCAGCAGCCGCACAACTTCATTTACCTGGACTGCTTTGTTGCTGTATGCAACAGATTTTGGCAGCTCTGACATCTTTATCCAGACTGCCATCAGAAAGACAATTGTATAGCCCAGAGATATGTGCAGCAGCAGCAGGTTATGAAAACAGCATTATTTTGAAAAGCACGACCCCACAAAGGTATGTAAGCAAGCAATGCCTACTCAAAAAACCCAAGTTTATTAAACACATGGCTTTAAATATGTGCATAAAGAAAACATTAATATAACTTTGCCATTAAATAAATCAGGGCGCTGCCACCTAAATAGACTGTATGATATACTGAAATCTCACCTTCCAAGCTGCCACAAAATGTTGAGGGGTATGTTGTGAACAGCATAATACCGCTTCCCTGCCTGTGTAACTGACTGTAAAATGTTTTCTATTAAAAGAATTGAAAGCTGCTGAGAAACTATGACTCCCAGATTTGTGAATAAACTTTAGACTGTGGCTAATTCTAAAGAAGATTTTACACAAATTCTGCAGTCTCCAATGTTACCATAATGGCTGAAACGTATGCTGCACAGATTATCCTAACAGACTTTCAGACTCTAATTGAGTTCAGTGTTCTCAAGACCCATAAGCCACTCATTCCTCTTTTATTTCAGATACGACTTTTGATGGTCTGTGGATTTCTGCTGCAGTTGCAGGGGCTTCTTTAACAGCCAGACACCACCTTTGGTTGAAATTATGGAAGCTGGAGAGTGCCCAGAGTGCCCAGAGCACCTGAACAAACCATTTGTTATTTAAGGGACCTAACTTGTTTGCTTGTTAGCCAGAGGGATTTCTTTATACAGACGTCTGAAGAGAATCGTATGATTCTGTAAACTCTCCATATGCCTTCTGTTCCTTCTTGTTCTTTTGTGAAGCGTAGACTGCTGCAGGGAACTCAGGAGGTTCAACATCCCTTTCATGGTTGAACTTATGATTACGGCTGCACATTCTAGAAACTCCTGGTGACAGTTGCAGTAGAAGCACAAACACAGCCTCCAAAAGACTCATTACGATACTTCACTCTCTATCATAGGTCACCTCCAGTTTTTCTACATGATCATAGTTACTCTGGTGCAAAAGGACTGAATGTAATAAAAAATTGACTTTCTCTATAATTTCAGATCTCACCTTAACAACTACAGGTCAAGACCACTCACTAGGCTCGAAGCCTCAAATCCCAGATAAACAAGATATTGTTCTAGTTCCTCATGATCAAAGGGGCTTGGGGTTCTACTTTATTATTTTGCTGGTTCTCAAAACAGATAGAGATGTATGCCTCATGCCAGATCTTAAGGGTATGAACAAGTTTACATGCCACATTCTATTCAACATGTTGATCCCACAGTTCTTTGATTGTTTTGGTTCCTACAGGAGACTTCTTGACAACCCTGTCACTCTAGGATGCATGTTTTCACATCCCAAGCAATCTTGTCATTTAGCAATGAACTATAAGCAACACAGCACATCACTTCCAGGAAAAAATGTGCCACCTTTCTGCCTACTCTCTCCTCCAAGAGTTTTCACCATGGTATCAGCTCTGGAAGTAGCCTCATTACAGTCAGATCAAAACAATTTTAGAAAATTAAAAATAGAAATAAAACAAGACACATTAAGTAAAAAAGAGAAGAACTGTCAGAGAAAATTGGAAAATCTAAATTATGCATAGGTTGTAGTAAATAAAGGAACTACTTGAGTAGAAAGAAGTTGAATCGACTACAGTAGACTTTACAATAGTCCATCTGAAACCTCCTAACCCTACTTTCCCTACTCTAAAGCGTAACTATGCATTTTTGGCAGTGAAACGGCTCCTCTCTCACACAAAAATATGTATTTGAAACCAGTGATGAAGTAAGATATCTCTGTAATTATGGAAACATACCTCTACCTATAATAGCCTTATGCGTTTGAGAAAATATATTTACATGCTGGAAATCAAAATGTAAGCTGTCATACTCTGGATGGAATGTCATTGACACATAATAACTGAAGAGCGGGATAAAGTTTTAAGATTAATTTGACAAATTGGATAACAGGAACATTTGAGATTAAATGTAGCTTTTTGGTTCCGTTTGGCAGACAAACTGAGAAATAACTGACTAAAGTTTATGATGCAAGGAGAGGGAGGCTGAAAAATATTAAGATATGTATGGTTCATCTAAGAGCTTTTGTCATATTTATGCAGAGACAACCAACCATTGTGATGTTGAATAATCTTTTAATTCGTGTTGTGGATTAAGAATTCTTTATACAACAAGGACATCAAATACAGATATCTTAAAAATAGGTCTGTTCACTGTGCTACCAATAGTAGATGAAGTTTTACAACAGGAGTTCCCCATTTCTCAGTGCAGTTCAAACAAGAGAATACCATCTCTTATGGATATCAGAAACCATAGAACAGCTAACCACAAGGAGCACAGATTCTTTCAAATGCCACTTGTACCTAAGACAAGCAATGATAGCATTCTGAATATATTGAGGCAATGCAAGTTGAAAACATTTCAGTTTTGAATAGATTGGTAGGTAACCTCCACCAAGATTGTTTGTTAGGATAAAGGGAACCCTTTTCAATCTAAAATAAGCTGCACCCTGTTTGTAGATATGCTAAAAAGAAATCCCGCTAGCTTTGTGTGCGAAGTCTGCCCTATCTGTAAACCTTTAACTCTTCTACACTACAATGTGTTAATTGTGTGGAACTATCCTAAGAAGTTATACCTGTAATGAATTGTTCCATCTTGTCAGAGAGCCCAAAAATACACTAGGTTATCCATTAATGAATTGTAGACATAACAACGCCTATGGTCTATGTGAGATGCTAAGGGGTGTATTCAAAAGTTTATTTTGTGAGTCTTTCTGTTTTACTCCTAAAACACTTACTCAAAAAAAGCTTTTGAATTAGTACCTTAAACCAGAGCCAAGAGTGACAAAACAGCACCCCACTCGTGCTCCTGCTCCACACCCTCAGAATTCTTGCCAACCAAGTCGGTCAGGGACTGTAAACCCTCTACCATGAAAAAACCCTATGGGTAAATTAGATGTTTTCCTTCAGGAAATACTGAATTCCAAAGTGGCCACTGAACAGAGGCTTTGGGCCATCACTACTAACTTGTTGAAGGATGGCCACTGCAAAGTATCAGATGAGCTTGTGCTTTCTACACTGTCCCTGGATCACAGAGACAATACCACACAACTCACACAGCTGCAGCAACAAGTGGATAATCTCCAAGAATTGGCAGAAGATGCAAAGGGCAGGGCCAATCGATACAATGTGAGGATAATATGTGTCCCTGAAGAGAAGGAAGGACCTTGAGTCAGGAAGTAGATAGAGCATTGGCTCTGGACAGTGGTAGCCCCAGTCAGACTTATTTACAGTTCAGAGGGCCCACAGAGTCCCTATTTGAAAACCCAACCCAACCTCAAGACAAATGGTGACCAGGATCCTCAATTTCAAAGCGAGAAACATACTGCTGCAGGCGGCTAGGGAAAGACCACCCATCCTCATGGACAATACAAGGATATCCCTTTTCCCGGAATATACTAATGTGGTGGAACATAAACATGCATGCTTTCAGGAAGTCAAAAGCCATTTGCGTACAGCTGGCCTAATGTATGCTCTGCTATTCCAGACAAAACATAAGGTAATACACAAGCAAAATACCAATTTTTTCAAGAACTCAGGCCTGGGAATGGCATGAGAAGCATTTTCCAGACTTTTGTAAATGAAACAGTGCAGGGCCGGCATCACCCAAAGCGAAACGTGTCCCAAGCCAGTGACAACGAGAGATGACCAACTGGGACCCCTCCCCACAGCAGGCATTGGTGAGAGAATTGGCAGTTATCTTATTGGCAGCTACACTGTATACATCTAATCTGCCCTTCAGTTCCAGTATATCTCAGGGTAGTGCCTCGGACTTCGAATCCAATGGCAGCATGGCACTGTTCCCGTCGGTTACCCCACATACTGCAAATGACTTATTGGGGTGAAGGTTGTGAATATTATGGGTGACCAACTATCTTGTTGAACAGATGAACTCCAGTTGCATGGACCAGTTAAGTAGATATGGACTCAGACAAACACTGAAAATGCAGTCAACACAGGTGGATCCCCAAAGAAATTATGTTTCTGTATTTCTGCAACCAGTTGGGTATCTGTATGCTGTATATCTCCTTAGACTGGCTGCAGTTATAACCTTCCCTTCTCTGATGTAAAGCGTGCTGGGATCCCCGGTCTGGATGCCCAACTTTGGTTGAAAGGCATACACTGCGTAGCTGCAGGATCCTTTATGGGTTTGAGAATACCCGCACCTATAGCAAAGGTACATGGTTCATACTGTTTATGTGGCTCTTGTTTGTTCTAAAGTTTGGTCGAACGACGAAGAATCGATTGACCGAGTATTTGGGAAATGTTTTATATCATTTGATTATGTCACCTAGAATAATGCTGGGGGTAATACAAAATATGATTGAGACTGCATAAATACATAATTGTCTTTTGTCAGAGATTTTGTCGTAGCCAGTGCTTACAATGTAATAACTTGTGCGGGGTATGGGGTCTATAAATAAAAGGCACAGAATACTGGCTCAGTTACATATGCGCCAAACGCAAATCACGTTTGTACAAGCTGGGGTCCCATTTGGTCAGACACCACGATTGACTCCCAGGGACAATATGTGTTACTGAGGGGCATGCTAGACAGAGACTCAATAGTGTTAGGATGTATTTATGTACCCAATACAAAACAGGACATGTTTTTTGCCCATCTGTCATCGGTGCTGTTGGGCTGGTAACCATTTCCTTGGTTACTGAGGGAGAACTTCAATGCAGTATTTGATACAACTTTGGGTAATTCCCATACTTCCCCCTGAGTACGGACCCAATGCGCCAGGCTTGTATGCTGAATCAGTGGGTGGAGGTTTGTGGGCTTTTTAGAGATGTGGCACAGCCTTAACATGGGGCTGAGGGAATATTCATTCTATTCACGCCCACAGACACTTCACTCCTGACTCCACAGGTTTCTCAGCCCTGCACGTCTCAAGGTTAATGTCACATATGCTATGCATTTGGGGAAAACAACATCAGACCATAGCCCACTGGAGATAACTCTGTCATGAAGCCGTGTGCCCACCCCAGTACCCACATGGAGACTGCCACTGTGCCTCCGGAGGATGCCTTCTTTAGGGAGACTGTGGCTACATCCATTGACAACTGCTTGTCTGAAAATTTGGGGACCGCTTCCACTCTCATAGTGGAGTGGGAAGCCTTCAAAGTGGTGATATGGGGCATGGCAATTAATACTGCTGTGGGTGCCAGGAAAGAATTTCTGCATGAACTTACAAACCTAGAGGCTATCATGGGCCCCCTAGAGAGGGCAGTGGCTGGGAAGGTAGAATGGCACTCAACTGCAGGAAGCCAGAATTACTCACACAGAATTATTAGAACGCCTTTCAGTGATAGACCATAGGACATATACTCAGAGAGTGCATAGTGAAGCAGACAAGTCAGGCACACTGTTGGCACGATTAATCTGACCATGCCCAGCCTGCATGTCGAGCCTGATGATTAATACAAATTCCTGGTGACATTAAGGAGATGGTCCGTAATAAAACACCGGGTTAAGATGGGATGCCGGTGGCATTCTATTGCACATATGCTACACGGTTGTTCCAACAGCTAGAGGAGCTCTATAATGCCTCCCTTATTGCTGGCCTGCTACCCTCATCTACTAGAGAAGCACTAGTAACATCCTTATGAAAACCTGTAACCCTCCCATGGAGTTATCTTCATATAGACCATTGTCATTACTAAACACAGAATATAAAATACTTAGCAAGACCCTTGTCTGGCAGCTCCTCCCACTGCTTCCACAATTGATACATTTGGATCAATGCAGTGATTGTTTAAAATAATGGATGCTGCCCGATACTATTATCCATACACCAGCTGTCTGTCCCTAGATGTTTGGCAAACCTTCGACACACTGACATGGGATTTCATGCTGGTGGCCTTGGCACAATATGGGATACCTCGTGCCCACAGTCAATGGGTAAAATTGCTTTACACAACCCCTAGGCCATAGCAAGAATAGGCCCTTATATGTATCTTGGATTCGTATCCAGGGTCCTGTGGTACTCGATAGGGAGGCTGAGCATCGGGTGATTCCTGTAGGCAACACAGTACATACTATATCACTGTATGCAGATGATATGATATTGTATTTTTAAGATATCCGAGAGGGTCAGGCGGAGGTGGCCCAGTTGCTCTCAACATTTGGGAAGCTATCTGGTCTGCGAATCAATGCAGATAAAACTTGTGCCTACTCTTTTGCTGATACACACGTGCCACCATCACTTTAGTTTGGGACTTGCAGATACAAATGGCCCAGTGGACCCTCCAGTATCTTGGAATTCAGGTCTACCAGGAGGGTCCGGAAATGCCGGAGGGTAACTTACCTCACATGGTCACTGCACTTAAAACACAGGTAGGCTTCTGGGTTACATTACCCCTATCCATGGCTGGTCACAGGGCCCTGGCAAAAAAAGTAATGTGGTAGTGTTTATTGAACCATTGACTTGGGTGTTCAAGCGATTGAATACCATCCTAACTAACCTTGTGTGGGGACATGGGCACCGCAGAGTCAGTCTAGCAAAAGTACAATTGCCTTCGGAAAGTGGTGGTATGGGAGCCCCAGACTTTAAATCCTATTGTATAGCTGGTCAACTTTAGTGGTTATCCCACTGGTTAGCTGGGCACAGTTTGATGGAAATAGATTACACAGCAGCCCAGCAGCCCAAATCAGCCAAGGTCAGTTACACAGGTTAATTTGACCTTATGCCTCACCGGTACATGCAGACTCATTACTGTATGCATAGACCTAATGTACTGGAAGATGGCAGAGAAATATACAGCAGAAAAGGCGCCCTATGCATCGAATATCCCGCACTGTGTCTTATCTAGGTCCTCCGGCACTCTTAACAGCACTCATGCTCAGCCCATGGGTGCAGCCGGAAGTGTCTACAGCAGGTGCTGTATTTGAAGACAGAAAACGAATGTCTCACAGTGAATTTGTACAAACTCATGGGCTACAAGATACCTTATTCCAAACACATGTTAATGTTATTCAGCATGTTCGTAAACACTGAGCAGTGGACGGATGAGAGCCTACAGCTCACAAGTTCCTAAGGGCACCTTAAACGATGGGTGCTACCTCATACATTGGCTCTATCGTGGTCTCTTTCAACACCGTATAACACTGTACTCTTCACTCAAAGACAAAAGGGAGGCTGACCTAGCCAGGGAGTTCTCAGATAAGGAATGGCCAGTTTGTTAGGACACCCCCAAAATACCTCCCGTAATCCGAGATTCCTATTTATCCAGTTCTCTATTCTATGTCGAGCATATTTTACACCACATAGACTTCACTCAATGTTCCCCGCGAATTCCTCTGAGTGTCTCCATTGTCATGGCCAGGAGGCTGAACTACTGCACATGTTGTGGACTTGCCCCCAGGTGCATAATTACTGTGAGGGAATAACAGCAGCACTAGTGGAGCTGCGGGACTGCACCATTGATATAACCTTGAGCAGTGCTTATTGGGGTTGCTCCCTAGACCCAGAGGCTCTAAGACTGTGATTTGGTACAGGAACATGCATCTGTTAGCAAAAAGATTTGTAACAAAGAGCTGGAAATCCTCCATGGATTCTAAGGTATTTGAAGTCAGGTTTAAAACTGGGGACGTGCTGAAAGCGAAGTCGTAGGTGGAAGGAATATAGAGCCCCACGTAAGACACCCACTTCGATGAAATGGGATATTTTACTGGAGGGATTTAAATCTCAGGATCCGGAGAACTAGGGAGTGAGGATTCCAAAGAATGCATGGGCTGGAACTTATGTAGTTCCTAGATACAGACCCCTGACGGGTGGTCGCTGCACGTACGTCATAACTGCATGACCCATTCTATATTTGTGGGCAGCGCAGGTGTGTATCCTTAGTCAGCCATGTACTGGCCATATTAACATGGCGGTGTGCTCCTATGGAATGCATTTGCTATGTAATTCTTTCTGGCGCAAACATGCCCCTGAGAACATTTATACAACATAATGGGTTACTTGTCGAAGTTAACATGGGATACGAGTGGGGGGTTGGGGAAGTTGATTGCATATTATATGAAGGGCGTGTCACTGCTCATTGTCACTATTGAGACTATTAATGTGCAATTGTGACAAGCTCTACCAGCTGATAAATGTAAACAAGGATGATTTCTTCATGATATATATCTTTGAAAATGCAATAACATTTGTGTTAAAAAAACAATTAATGAAACCCTTAATATTTAGATTCAGTGTGATTTGAAATATTGCAGCATACAAAATGCTAAATTGGGCAACTGTTTTCTTACAAGCTCAGTTTAAAAGTCCCGAGCTGATGTAATAGACTAAATTGAAATGAACAAATGGACATTGTTGGGAGTGATTTGATGAGTTCATGATATCACAGGTTTTAGTCTTCTGGAAATGGAAGTGATGCTAACCTGCTTGCCAGACTAACTCTGTTCTGTTGTGTACTAAGGGACTATTTGTTCTTTAATCTGCCCATTCCAATGTCGATTCCAACTAAAGATGCAGGAGGGGTGCAGGTACTTTCTAGTCTGTCTCCGAGTCAGCCTCAGCCAAGACTTGTCTGAGTTGAACAATTGGATGTCAGTATGTTCAGTTTTAATAGTGGTACCAAAGAACAAATATCAACAACCAAAATATCATGAAGGTAAGCATAAATGTACTATTCTTAACACCACATTTGCATACGTTAAAAATATATATATCAGCAAGGTGCAAATATGTGGAGTCAGGTATAGTTAGTATACACTTACCTAAATGTATTTAGACTATGTTTTGATTAACAATATTTTCACTACAAAGTTATTGTAGCACAGTATTAAAGACTTAATATTGTAGTGCCAAACAGAGTTGAACAGGTTCCTTGTTCAGGATGACAAACCCATATGGTAATATTCCGAAAATGTGAATGAGCCTAAAGACCAGAATTGCTCCAGGCTTACATCTACAGATTATGAGACCAATTCACAAAGAGGCTCCAGAGAAGTGGAGGAGGCTGTGTGGTTGTGGCGGGATCTCTACACTCATGGCAGGATCTCTGCAATTAGAAATTACAGTACGGAAATCCCACCACAAGTGCGAAAATCCTGCCATGACTGCGCAGGCTGTTTGTGAATCGGGTCCTCAGTTGTCTAATTCAGCTCTTGGATGAGGAGTGCAGAAGATACATTACAGTCACCCTTGTTGCGGTACCTAAGTCTGCAGTTTGGCCTGCTTACATTTGTTAATTCTACTTTCATACCACCTGATGGAGTTGGAGTGAAATAAATGCATGGCAATCCACACCTCAGGTAAACTGATAGCGAAAACATTTCCCAAGTCATCTGTGATGTTCTGCTCCAGTCCAGTTTTTTCCTTTGAATTCTGGGACTTGTAGTCCTGTTTTTAATTTTAAAAACCTGGGCTGGAGCAGCACATCATTTATGGACCTGGGAAACTTGGCAGGGGCTGTATCCTTTGTAAAGTGACTGGCCTTACCAAGCTCACTGAGAACATTAGAGTAAGCACAATGTTTCAGAGGGGTGTATGATGATTCAACGAGGGCCATTTCAATGCGGTCTGTTAGAGCACGGTTTTCACAACGCAGGTCATTACATCAACTTGCGCTGGACTTAGGAATAGTGTAATTACTATTCCAACTCCAGTCTTCATACTGTAAGGAAGGTGTTGGAAACAGGAATTTACACTATTCCTTAGTCTACAGCGCCCTTCAGTACAAGTCGGTGTAACCATTGCGTAGTGAAAACCACAATGTAATAGGACAACATTGAAATGGATGCACGGTAAACGATGTCTCCCCTTTCAGAGGATCAGTTGCACAATTAGGATGTATGTAAATACACCAACTGTTGGGCCATACAAACCCTGGGTAAAAAGTAAGGCCCTCAGGTTTACATAATTATCGAACATGCCACTAACCAGAAGTTACAAACTTGTAATTGCATAAATACCACTATCAATTAAAGTGGTGACAGATGTATAATAAGTTAGATAGGTTAGAAGGGTGACTGAAAAAGTAAATAATAAAACAGTTGTTATGTTTCTCATGTTTATAATTTGAAACAAAACTCCATGTTGTAATGGAGGCATGTTAGTTTTCAACCCCCGACTAACCCACCCTCCTGAGACCAGGCTCTCATAAGGTTATATTAAGGAGCAAGAGTGGACCTTTTTTCTACCACATCCAACTTTCCAGAAAGAATAGTGTGAGTCTCTTGTAATGAAGTCTAATAATGTTCTTAACTCAAGATTTTGCTCTGGAAGAACACAAGGCCACTTTTAAGCATCGTTATTTACTTAACTTGAAACAGCAGAAGACTATTGGAATCCACAATAGGTCTTTGGACCTGGTAGAGGACCAGATTATGAGGGTCATTAGGAGCCTCATGAGAGGCCTGTGAGCCTGCCATTTCAGTGAAGGCTGTGGCCTCAGTTCACCTGCAGGAGGACCGTCTGTCATATTTAGAGATCACTGTCTGCCTGGTAGAGATGTCTATACCTCCAGTAGAGCTGCTGTTATGGCATCATTTAATCGTGCTAGAGATGTCCACATGACATTGTGAGGGCTGGAACATTTTGATGAATTGCAGAATTATTCATTAACATATCTTTGATGCAAGTAGAACTGAACTTACACCACATTTATTACAAATTGAAACGAAAAAAGGATCAATTGCTTAGACGTTGTTCCAGTTTCATGCCTTGCAAAGGTTACGATTGTATCTACTATTATATATTATCAGGAAGACGGTGCTATTGTACTTGCTGTGATGAAGTATGGCCATTTGGTGACACTGGCTAAGCCATTCCATATTTTTAGCTATATATTACATTAAAAAGAAAAACTGTGTAGATTTATTAACATATTTTGGGGCTCATTACGATGTTGGGCAGAAAGCCTCCTCCCGAAACCGACTCGGAATCCGAACCGACCGACTTGCGGTCGGCGGGTCAGACCGCCGGATTACGATACGACTGAACACTGTTCGGTCAGAGTCCCATTGTTCCCAATGGGTGCTCATATTCTGCCCGACAACCACCCTTAACACAAGCTCCTATAGGAAAATGTGGTGTTTGCGGAAAACCATGCACCATGTCGAAGGCACCCACGGTGCCTGCCACAGAGTGAAGGGTTTTACAGGTACCCCCTCGGCCATCAACCGTAGGCCGTGGAGCCTAGGACCTGCCAAGAACCGATTTGGAATGACTGCATGGTTTACATTCTGGCCCTGAACATTGTAATCGGGCAGTCGGAATGTAAACCGACCAAGTCAGTCAGAAGGTCTCTGACACGGTCAAGGGCATTTCGACTATCGGGAGGAGGCTTTCCGCCCAACATCGTAATGAGCCCCAAAATGTTGAAGAAGCGTTACTGCTTACAGACAAAAACTCAGGGACATTACATGATAAGGCACAATGGTATAGTATGTGAGTACCTTGTGCGCCTCTTCTTGTGAACTCATGAGTCAACATTTCCTGTGCGACAATGGACTGCGGTGACTTTACTTATGGACAACATACCCAATATATCAGAAAGCTTGAACAATAAGCATATGCTTGGGATATTTACTAATCCAATTCTGAGTCAGTGTAAAACACTGGAGCTTTCTGGTGACAACACATGAATCACATCAACTGAAGTAAATATTTACAAATATGTCTGATCACCTTCATTCGATACAAAAGATAAACGTTACAATCGTTATGGGAAAACAAAAGAAACACCATGAAACATAACCAAGGCCATGGCGTTAACACAGAATTACTCTAAACACATATGAAAGTTAAACACAATAAACACGACAAAGATTGGAGAAAGTCCAATGACTACTAAAAGTTAATTAATAATTTTGTGGCTAACTACTCAAAGGGAATAAACCTGAAGCGGCATATGGTAGAAGAGGACAGGAAGCACACATTACCTACAGAATGTAAATTCTTAACAGCTTGATAACGGCTAAATAATTCGATCAGACAGTATAAAGATGACCTGTAGTACATTTAAAAGCAATTAATTGGTAGTGAATTGAAAGCGATTTGTACAAACCAAGCATTGGGGATGAGAAGCTTAAGATGTGATATACTCCAAGGCAGACCAAATGCTAAGTGAATGGAAGAATGAAGTATAAATCGAAAATTGAACCGAAACATACTGACGAACTCCAAAGGGAAGTAACAGCAGCTCAGATAAGACTGTTTGAGGGGCTTTCTAAAAAGTGAAGCAACTGAGAATGTGTGTAGGAATGGGGTTTCTTGTTATTGTTAATTTGAAATTGAAATCCCGAGTGACAAAAAAAGATGTTTTAAAAAAATTTAAAAAAATTAGATCTGACCCAGCCTACATTTCAAGCAGAATAACAGGCTGAAAAAGTAGAAAGGGGAAAGAAAACTAAAGGGGGCGTAGAAAAGCAGCCTGGGCGGGAATAACTGTATTTTTGTTTTAGAAACAAAAATAAGAACAGGGGAGAGAGGAGAGCATGACAAGGAGCAGTGAAAGAAAGGAATGAAAAATAAACTTGAGAATCGTCTGCATAAAATATATATATTCCCCTAAAGTGAGAGAAACTCTCCCTTATTGTCTGTGATTCCACAAATATGTTCTATATTACAATGTATAAATACATACACATTCCATGTGATTTATGCATGAAGGTAATGTCCTTGGCTTTGCTGGTACATTTGTGCACACATTGTAGCTATATCACAGTATTTGTGTAATCCTATAATGATCTTAATAAGTACTGCACGATACTGGCTTTCCATTTCAGCATCTAAGTGCATGGGAAGACATTACTCATGTTTATTGCAGCAATTTATCACGGAAAATTTGGAAGACGATAATAAATTGGATCCTTTGTTATACAGTGCGATTGTTCAAGAAGATATATAGCCCATTGTGATCTGCATTCTAATTACGAGGGATTAGGTCATATCTTTCTTCTGGGTGGCACCGTGTTAAGTTCTGAGGTTTACTAATGTTTCCCGTTTTCAGAAAGCGCCTACACTATCAATATATCTTTAAGCAGCACTACACAGTTAGCAGAAGTAGAAAAAAAGAGCAGTTTAAAAGATGATTAATTTTTGCTGTACCACAGACGGCGCAAAATACGTAACAGGTCCAATCAGGATGAATCACAAAAGCTACAAAATTATTAATTTTTGTTTCTGTTTCTGTAAATGCATGACATAGGCGCTGCATTGGTTTGTGCAAAGTGTCGCTATGCCAAACATATTTTATGTTAATATTGCCCCATTCGTGCTAACATTTAAAAGGATTGACGGCCCTGAGCAGCGGGATGTGATCGAGTATCTAACACAGTTCAAAGTGCCTTCTTAAGCAATGTCCGTGTGCACAAATGTGAGCATGTCAGTTGTGGTTGCGCTGAACATGTCACTTACTATTGTGTCAGTAAAACAATCACATTTGGTTATGCGTACTTGGTAGCCATGGGCATGTCTCCATGTCATGTAGCTCCTTGCTAATTGACAAAATTGGCAGACGCGGCGTGCAGAGCCAGCTTAGCCACAGTGCAGGCCAGGACGCAGGCCTGTGGGCAGGGGGCATGGAATTCTGGCCACTGTGGTGTAACTGTGGCCAGCGTTAAGCATGATATGGTAATTAGATGTGTGCAATGTTGTCTTTGATTCTTTTCACGGCCTGAACGTTCAAATCATCATACATTTCTATCAGAGCTCACGGTAGAGGCATGTCACATTTGTGGGCAGATCAGATAATCGGTGGGGTGTCAAAAACAACAGCATATTTCTAACATTAAAACCACACACAAAAAAATTAAATGTCAAATAAATTAAATGATTTTCACAAGTTCAGAAATAGACAAACATAATATTTAAGTTTCTCTGTGTGTTAGCACAAAAAGATATTGGGAAAAAAATCAGTAACGTAGTACGCTCTTTTAAAGAGTTCGTGTATTTATTGGAAAAAACTGTGTGCAACCTGCATACCATGTCTTTCAAATTCAGTGCGGACGACTCAATATTTTGTCCTGCGGCTGCTAAAGGGAGTAACATTGAGGGTGGCTAATACCTGCTACCTTGACGACTAGACTGTCAAAGAGTGCTACATAAAAAATAATTCTTAACATCAAGATGTATTTCAATCTGTCCTCTAGTAAAATGATGTTTGAGATGCAGACGCTTAATATGAAAATTACTAAATGAGATGCATAAATTAGATGGAAAACTTTGGAAGTGTGTTGGATTGTGTTAATGTTATAAACTGTCCACTCCTTATTGACAATTAGTTTTTCAAAGAGTTACATCGGGCACATAAAGAATTAGGGGCCCGATGTACTAAAGTATTTTGTGGTTGCAAACCCTGTGATTCGCAAAACCTTGTCTTTTTGCTTTGCACATCCTTTTGTAGCACAGGGAGGTCTGAGCAACATGAGATGCCTTCAAGGTGTGCCCAACTTGTGTGAAGAAAGGGCACACCATCATTTGAAGAGGAGTGGCATATGGTGCAGTTTGCACCCACTCCCACCCCCAATATGCGAGCTAAAGTTCCAGACCCAACACTGTCAAATGTCAAATGTCAAATGCTTTTACATAGCACAACTTATCACCAAAAGAGGTCTCAAGGCACTTGGCAAAAAGAAAGGCAGCATCCTTATTGAGCGGAGACATCGGAGGAGAGGCATTATTTGGGAAAGAGCCACGTTTTCAAGCTCTTACGGAACTCCAGATGATTGGAAAGGGACAGAAGATGGGCTGGCAACTTGTTCCAGAGTTGAGGAGCCACATAAGAAAAGGACCGACATCCAATCCTTGATGTCCGGACCCGAGGCTGGGATAACAAGGATTTCGAACTAGAGCGAAGTGCTCTAGACGGTCTATACCAGACTAGTTTTTTTGCTAAATATGAAGGTCCAATGCCATGAAGGAGTTTATGAGTTAAACTCAGAATCTTAAATTGACATCTCTGGCGCACAAGTAGCCAGTGCAGCTTTTTGAGGTTGGGTTTAGAGGCAGACCTAGGGGGCAGTCCCAACACTAGTCTCGCAGCCGCATTCTGGAGGGTTTGCAGCTTAGTTAGCAAACTCTCCTTAATGGAGGCGAACATCGCATTTCCATAATCAAGCCTGCTAACTATCAATCCCTGAACCACGGGCTTTCTGGTTTCAAGAGGAAGCCATTTGAAGATTTTTCGCAATTGCCGCAGTATTCCGAAACAAGTTCCGGATACTAAATTAACATGTGCTTTCATGGAGAGAGCGCTGTCAAGCATAAAGCCTAAATCTCGTACGGCTTCTTTAGGTTCAGAGCAAGGTTCTAGATCGTGAGGCCACCAATCCTGAGACCATATAGTCTTGGCCTTACCAAATAACAGAATTTCGGTCTTACTACAGTTGAGTTGAAGTCTGTTTTCACTCATCCAATTACTGATAAGAACCATGCATTGTTTAAATCTGGTGCAGGTTTCCAGGAATTCGGGGCTACAGGTGATAAGCACCTGCGTATCATCTGCGTAAGACACTGTGGTAAAGCCATAGGATTTTATGATATTAGCCAAGGGGGAGAGATACAAATTAAACAACAGGGGACTGAGAATCGACCCCTGTGGAACCCCCACACTGAGCGATATGTTGTGTTGTGGAGCATGGTCTAAGTCTACTCGAAGCCCCCTGGCCTCAATTCTGTTAAAACAGTTGCAGAACAGTCAATAAAGTGCTGCTGCTGCTGAGGGAGCCACCGTTCTACAGTGAGTTTTGTATGATATTGGCAGAAGAACCAATGGCATATTTTTGTTGCAGGATCTACGTAGGTATTAGGGGCATCAGGTGTATTTAAATTACACCAGAGAAATGCCGGCTTCTACTAGAGTAAATAGCCACCATATCAGCTCAGATCAATTAAGCTAGATGAGTTCCATTGAGAAATTAGGCTAGAAGGGCTGCATCAGATGCTAATAGTGGAGAAATTAGGCTAGAAGGGGCAGCATCTGATGCTGATAGTATTCCAGTAAGTGTCCAAGTGGATTCTGAAGTCAATTTATCAGCAAAAGAGCAATCACCTTCTGCCTTAGCAGTCTCTATATGAAAATGTGGTAACAAAACATTGAAAAATATTTGGACTAATTCTAGGATCGGACCAGTCTCCGTTTCATCTCTGTTGGGGGCAACGTTGAACATATATCTTGTTTGTTACAATATGTAGGTTCTGACGTTGATATGGAATGCCATCACCCTCTCCCTTTGTTGTGGCAAATGACCCCTGTCTCTCCACTTCTTCATGCATTACTAGTATTTTGTGTGGATGACTTAAAGTTGGCAGATAGAATGACATGTGGCTTCATGCAGAAAACAAGCTCTCCCACTCTTGACACTTATTCATCTTTGGAGACGTTATAGAAAATGAATTTACCTAAGTTTCCATTGTTTGCCTAAATGTATCTCCTTCATCAGCATCATCAATATTAAATACTTTATTGTTGATACTAGGCACTCATCAAGGATGCCTGAAGTTCTGGTGATAGCGATTATAAAAATTATAAAAATCAAAACATTCAGCCAGACGGTTACATCACATATGCCTTTGCTGGTGAAGGTAGTCTCAGGTTCTGATGCAGTAAAACATGTATGGTTAATGACTGTATGGCCAAAGCTCAATCTGTTGCAATGGCTTAAGCCTCTAAATTTATTTCTCACTTCCTAAAGCAATGAAATTTCCAAATAAAGGAGACTAGGTTATGACTTTACTCAATGTGTTCAAACTTGGCACCTTTTTAAAATGCCTGTGCTAAAGCAAATTATGAGAAAAGAAATAAAGCTAAATAGACTAGCGATTATTGTGGCCATGAAAGCATCTATACATACTGGCTCCAGAAAAGCACTTGATACCAAGGAAGGATGCTTTGGGTAAGAGGAGTACCAACCTATGAAGCTAAGGAGCAGTTCAAGGAACAGTTCAAAGGACCCATGACCTCAGGAACTCCCTTTGAATGTAACTCGGAATGGGAAAATACATTTAAAAGTATGTAACCCAGGAGCTACAGACGTTTGTGTGCTGTATAAATGTACAATGGGAAAATTCATGTCCTGGCCATGAGAACAACAAAAGCTCAAGATATGGTTTATCACTATTAGAGACCAAGCATGTGTTCATTGCTATTAGCAGAAGGGAAGAAATCCTGCAAACAGTGCTCTCTCAATCCCTCTAAAAATCATGCTTTCTTAAACAAATTCTGCTGGTAGTGGACATGGGCTTAGCAGATTCAAAACAATGTAAAAAATTCATACTGCAGAGAAGTAACATTGTATTATTTTTTCCCGTCATGTAAAGTCCCTAGTGTTGAAAGCACCAGAATTCTTATCCCAATATTAATTACCTATAAACCAAAGGAGGAAATTATGCATTAAGTAACCACCTACATTTTAACTTTAAACTGCTATTCAGGTTTAGATAACACAGTAGGGGGCCAATTACGATGTTGTGTGGAAACATTCCACCCGCCTCCTTGTCAGATTCGGTTCTGACAGCCTCACGATCGGCAGTTCCGCACGACCGATTACGATGCTTCCATTCGGGAGGACTTCCATTGACTTCTATTGTGCCTGTGTTCCAACCAACAACACAGGCTCCTGTGGGAAAATGGGGTGTCTGCGGAAAACTTTGCACCCTGTAATGGGCACCCCATGGTGCCTGCCTCACAGCGCATAGTTTAAAAAGGGGGTCCATTTGGTACCCACACGGGCCCAAATGGGAGGCCTCAGGATGAAGGGGGGCCTGCTAGGGCCTCAAAGTGAGTTCCAACAGCCTTTTCGTGTCGGACAGTCCAAGTCAGAGAGGCTATCGGAATCCAATATCGTAATCGGTCGGTCAGAAACGCTGACTGTAGAGCTGTATGAATCAGCTCAGACCATCTCGGATTCTTCAAGTGCCGGTCTGAACCTATTGGGAATGCCTGAACGGTTTCCCATCCGTAGTAATAGGCTGGTCTGAATTATTTTCAACCGAGTTGGGCAAATGGGTTCCGACACGGTCTAGGTGAATCCTACTTTCAGTCAGAGGCTTTCCGCACTAAATCGTAATCGGTCTCTAGGTGCATTTTGATGATAGATCATATGAATCTGCTACAGTATGTGTCAACGAGAAGCATCCTTGTGAAAGCTCAGGTTAATAATAATGAAAAAAGAAAATGTACAGCTTTGAATAACTAACAATGATCCATCAAGCCTTTAAGGCTATCCTGAGATCAAAGACACCTGTGTGAATTGATAAACTGTTTAATCCCACATCAATGTGCACTCATTTGATTTGTTTTGTGTAAGAGACATTTCCTAATATCAGGGATGCTCATGCTATACTCTTCTCTTTGTAGGGACCGGCCCAAACAGTAGGCCTTGTGGAAATTTAAATTTTACTGACAAAATAATTCACATAATTATGGGAATTACCCTCTATGCTAGTTGCGTGAAATTCCCGAAATCACACCATTGTGCCAAGTTACATTTTTTTTAAACTTTCTTTTTATTAGGCATATGTTTCAGACTCTGTGCAGTACAATACATAGATAGAATGACACATTGCAAGTAAAGAATCGAGAAGCTCATACTGCCTCCATTTACAATGCACTATACAGCCATTAAATAGGGCTATCTAGTTCAATCTTCTGATTCTCAGCACTGCATCCTACCTTCCATGCCCTGCCAAATTTATCCAAGCATCCCAGATCTTTTCCTATTTGTGAGAAACCTCCACTATGATAGATGGTCTTCTCCACCCGCTGGCACCAGTCTAGGTCTTTTTTCCAGTCTCAATTTTTGGAGCCTCATCCGCTCCCCATGCTCGCGCAATACTCCTTCTGCCAGTCTTAGCCATATTTTAGCATATTTCATCCAGGCTATCTCACCTGTCACTCCCAGTATATGTCATTGTGCATCAACCGGGACCTGTAGGGCCACTACTGTTGGCATCACTCAGGCAATACCTCCCCATGACTGTTGGATTTTTGGGACAGGACCATAGAATGTGGAAGAAGGTGCCGTCTCGCCACACCCTCTAGCGCCATGTTACATAATTACGCTTTTCGATAATAGCAATATTATAGCATGGGAGTGCAAGAACCGCATGAACAGTCAGAATTTGCGTGGCTGTTGTTTGGAGAAATTGTGTTTTTTGAACAATTGTTTAGCTCGAAATGTACATTTTTGACACGCTGATGCATTTCATGCTAAAATATAGCACTAGAAAATGAACTTACATCTTGTGTATTTTAAAAAGAATTTTGCTTATTTTTCCTGAAAACTGTAATACATATGCAAAAGCATATTATGTAAATGTTGCACTCCCCAAACTAAGTAGTTAACATGTATTATATATACAGACTGGTTAGACATTTGCTATTGGTCACAAAGCCTGTCCATTCAATTATATTTTTGACTTTCTGCTACGCAGTTTCTAAAAATCTCAATAATATTATAACAATAAGGAAGTGATCATTGGGCCCTTTTGATTATTTTATCATTTCCATTGATACCTCACAGTCATTCATTCTCCCCATGCCTATTGAGTATACACACAAACACACACACTTGGGGGGTCATTAGGGTGGCGGGCGGACTTTGCCGCCCGCCATCCTGTCGGGGATTGGGAACTCCCGTCATAAGGGCGGGGGTCCCGTGGGTGGTATTAGGATGCGGCCTCCACAGTGGCGGCCGCATCCTGCATTTATAACATTGTGGCGGGCGGTGCTCTCTGCACCGCCTGCCACAATGCCATAAATGAATGTATGCATTTGCATACACAATGCGGCAGGCACCGCGCGGTGCCTACCACATTTTATATGCAAATGCAGGGGGGTACCACAGGTACCCCCCCGTGTGCACTCCCCACCCCTCCTAAACTTTGGGGGCCCCCAAAGTGAAGACCGCATGCCTTTCTGTGGCGGCATTGCCGCCACGGAAAGGCATTGTAAAATGCCCATCATAATATGGCTGGCGGTGTCTGACAGACACCGCCACCATATTATTCCTTTTCCGCCCCGGCCGCAAGGTGACCGGGGCGGAAAAGCGGCGGACAGTCTTTCCATCTGCCGAGGTCCCCCGCCATACTAATATGGCAGGGGGAAACGAGTGAGGATGTCTGGCAGATTGCCCCCGCCAGGCTGGCGGTGGCTACCGCCAGCCTGGCGGGGGCAATCCGCCCGACATCCTAATGGGCCCCTTGATCTTAGCCAAAAGGCCGAGAAGTATACACACCATATAACTACTAGAGTAGCTGCTAATCCTGTATTGCAGTTGCCACTATTATAAAATATATTGGAAGTTGAACTTTCAATAATAGAGGATAAGCATAATTGTAATTGTAATTGTAATATAAGGTAATGTGATATAATGCAAATAGGGCATGTGATAAGCCCCATGTAAGGGGAGATGTGATTCACTCATCAAGCAGCGCTTTTTCCTCCCTATTCAAAATGAGTGGTCTGACATGTAATGTCAATCAATGAAGAGGAATTTTAAAATGATGCAGAAATATTTACATTGTGTCTTAAATACAATGTCATACTCAGGTGTAATGCTTTTTGAAAATCAAGGTAGATAATTTATAGGTGGCAAAAGACCAAAAATGTATCAATAGAATTAGTGTTTATTGACTGAGGCTATTCAATCTGACAGATGACCCAAAACTTCTGACGATTAGGGATGACCTACAACTTTGATCCGTACAGTCTCAAGAGTCCTTAATTACTCACTTGTCGAATCTACATGGTCACATAATTGAACACTCATATAAAGAAATCTTCATGGTTGAAAATATTCTTAGAAGTTCACTCACTTTTCAGAAGAGAAAAGATACAATTTTTTCAAAACCTTTAAATAGACCTGAGGACCTTAAGAATTTACCAGAAGTATTGTTAAAATCTAATCAGAATCGGTGGGCCTACCAATTACTACTATTCTGTCACTGGTTGTCTTGGGCAGGTGCTACTGTGAAACATATGCATTTATAGACTGATAAGACTGATTGACATCACAGCCAAAGTATATGTAAAATTAAAAATACAGAATTTGAATACTTGGATTCCTGACCAAAGTTTAATACTTTCTGAACAAGGGGGTTTTCGGGAGGGCATTCCACAACAGACCACTGTTTCACTCTTCAGTCCATAACATGGATTGAAATGAAATACACAAAGAGCTTATGGTTTTTTTGTTGGCTTCAATGTGGTATTCAATCTGTTGGACAGAGAGGACATATGAAAAAAGTTGACTGTTTCGAACATCCCTTCATTTCTCCGTGATTTGCAATATTTTAATCGGGTACATGCGCAAGTACACCTGACTGGCAAACTCACTGAATGGATTCTGGTTAATAATAGCTTAAACAGGGCCTTGTCCTCACACCATACTTGTTTAACCTAAATGTCGCTGGTCTACATCTCAATTTACAGAAACTGGATCATTTTGACCCAGAATGAGAGAGATTCATGTGCCATGCTTACTTTATGGAGAATGTTTTATAATAATTGATTATAAACCAATATGTCTCCGAGGGAAGATGTTAGCACCGTATGATTAATGCATTGACAACCATATTATGGTAAACATTGACAAACTGACAATTCTCATTTGTGAAAAGAAACACAAGACATTTTCTTTGCAACTCATAGGAAAAGATGCTGAGCGTATGGACTGATATGAATGCCTAAGTTTAACTTTCTCCATTTAACTGGACAGAGCATTCACAAATTGTAGCCATCCAGTCTTGTTGTTCTAAGGAGGTCTAGTTCAGGTAGCAATTTTGAGTCACAGAGACTGCCTACAATGTCCACCTTAGTGACTTTTAATAAAAAGGTCCCTCCTTTGGCTCTCGATGGAGCAAGTTACTGGCCTGTGACAAAAAGTCTCGTAGGAAAGTATTGAGAGGCTCACTGGGAAATTAATATTAAATCTCCCCAGAAATGATCTTTCAGGCAGTTAGATGTATATTTGGGCAAACACCATCGTCAAAACATGATGATTGCTTGATTAGATTTATATATGCCGTATATTGTAGAAATGACACTAAACTCTCACAATTATGTTCCAAAGAGGTCCATAGCTGAGAAATTGCCTATCGTTCTTTTATAAAACAGATAAATCTATATAACAGTCTTACTGCCAAGCTTGTTGAGTTACAGAATGGGTTCATTTCCCTTCTAAGCAGACACTTAAGAAGTTAGTCTTGCAGATCTCAAATAAAAGAGACTCAGACCACCTACTTAGGATATCTCCTATCACCTTCACATTATATTCTTTGAGTGATGATGACGTTTTCCTGAGTGAAGACTAGTTGCTTGATGAACGAGGAAGCTCAGAGTAGCTCAAATTCTACCTTCAGTTATGCCCTTTGATTTCAATTCCTGGTGTGGTATTTCAGATTAAGGGTCTGATTATGAGTTTGGTGGTCTTGTAGCAGGCCTCTATGCCAGTGCCACACTCCAAGACCGCTTAACCCGTAGTCAGCCCTCCCGCCATATCTGAGTTATGATCCTGGCGTTCGGTCCGGTGGCGGTGGTCCCACAGCCGTGCCAATGTTCGGCATTCCATCCATCTTCTTTTTGTGGTGCAATTTTGCCCTGATTTAAATGGGCATGCCCAAATGTGGGTCCCATGTTCACTACACCTCTGGTTTCAAGTGAGCCTAGCTGATGGGGGGTGATACCCTGAAACCGGTCTTAGGATTCTTGTTTCTGTTCTAAGGAAAATATGACTTGGCTATTTGGGCTGGACTGTTCCCATGGGTCAAGACTTATTTGCATATGGCTGGGTCCAAACTGGGGCAGTGTGTGAGCAAAAAAACGATGGATTTAACTCAGCTCTGTGACTGGGGGTGAGTGTTTGACAATGTTCAGCATTCCGTCCATCATCTTTTTGTGTTGCTCTTTTATAGTAAACACCTACATGCTACCATATGCTGGAATGGTTTGCTATGTGATAACAGGCATCTTAACAAATCAAGCCTCATCAACAAATACTGTGCATATTAGGGTAGTGTATCTTCCATGAGCAGAATATAGCTTTCACATATATGTCCAAAGGCAGATGAGAATTATGAAAGAGAGTAAGAGCCATAACTCTCTCCAGAGTCACTGGCTTGGGCCCGTTTAGGGCATTGGGAGTCCCCTTACCCTCACTGACTAAAGAGCTACTGGTAACATGCAAGGTGTCCAGATCGTGGTCCAGTACAATACTTTGGATAGCAGATGATGCTCAATAGTGAGGCAGTTTGGTTTGTACTGATAAAGTAATTTAAAAAATAGTGCTCACAAACTGTAAATAACAGAACATGAGTAAAAACACAGATAAGCGGGTCAGTCCTTATGGGAGGGTATAACATGTGAAAAGGTGGTACTAAGGAGGGACTAGTAAAGCTATTAACCAATGAAACAAAAGAATTTAGAAAAGACAGTCAAAGAAGCCAATTAAAAACATAGGTGGAAATTAAAGCCTATATGCTGAATACAGCATGTCTCAAAGAGACAGCACAAGCGCTGCCTAGGCAAGACCTAACAAGGTGTCATTAGCACGTTTCAGCTGCCAATCAGAAGATCTATATTTACTTTTACCTCAGAAAAAACGTGATGAGGTTCCATTAACGTGACTTGCCAGCACCTACAAATGATTTATCTCAACAAGTTTATTGCTCATTTTCTTTCCTTTATTCTTTCATTATCACATATTTATCAGAGTATATTAATGAAATAAGTACATGAGTAAATTAACAAATCTTCTGAGTCTCTTTTGGGAATTCTTATAATATTCAGTTCAGTTCAGTTAGCTTTATTCGAAAAGTAAAAACATTTCATAAAAGCATGTACAATACAGTTGCCAAAAAAAGAAAACATAAATAAAAACAAATACATCAATACGTTTCATTTTGTAGAAAGTGACATGTGTTGAACAAGGATTAAATCAATAAAATAAATCAACTAATCATCAAGAGCGGGGGAGTAAGATGAGTTAATTAAGCGTGGGAATAAATCGACCACTCAATACATGTCCAGTTCTGGCCATCCAGTGGCTGTTATGTTCTTTTTGGCAATACGACAGAGCATAGGAAGTTCTGGGGTAGAAATCAGTTAAACTCCAAATGCATATAGGCCCATCTCCTAGCTGTGGCTGTCAAGATTGAAGGTATGAGACGACATGTCTGTTCCTAAATTTAACAAGTACCAGATCACCCGCAATATACTTCGGGAGAGGTCCTAACCAACCCACCCTTCTGTCGCTAAGTATGGTACCATCAATGTTGGTTGGGAAGGATCTATTTTTAGTTAGCCAAAATACTACCTTGTTTCTTAACTCTTGATTGTGTTCGTATTTCCCCAGTGGGAGTTCTGGTACACCTGAGAGGACGCACACGAAAGGAGCGGCCTCAGGTGGCAAATGTAGATGTTTGGTTTTTTGTGGCACATTGTCGCAATTGACCTCTATTCCCTTTTGGAGTGACATTTCTTTGTTTGTCCCTTTTCTAGGCTGGGAGGTCCGTGAAGATGTGACTACCTTCGAGGGATTTGAGTTTTTGCTATGTGGGGTTGCTGGTTGATTGTGGATGGTCTTGCTTTGTGTGGTAAAGTTGGGTATTTCTGTGGGGTCTGGACACGGTGGACAAGAGGTACACGGTGGATGATAGGGTCCTGCCTTAGTTCTTAAAAGTAGAGAATTTGCCTTGATTGCTTCCTCGACCCCTGAAAGTCTATCCCCTAAGCTGGTCATTTTGTCAATTAACAGAGAAATTATTGACTTTATCAAGTTTTTCAAGCGAGGCCAATAAGGAGGCATTGGTAGATACTTTAGATTTTCCAATGCTAGGAGTGTTAGGGAGTGGGGAATTTGTGGTTAGTGTTGGTTGCTTGGCCTGCCTCCCCGTTTTTCGAACCCCATCTCTCTTCCTTTTAGTAGAGGTGACCTGGGTAGAGGGGACCTGAGTAGCAGCACCGCTATGCGAGTTTTCCTTTGGGCGTGTTACATGTGGGGTAGCCTGTGAGATTTGGGTAGGTTGAGGTGAGCATCTAGTCCTAGGGCTAGTTATTGGTATAGGGGAAATGGGAGCTCTAGATTGAAGACCTTCTGATTCCACAGGAGCATATGAGGATCTACACATATTATTTAGTTCCTCCAGTAATGAAATTGCTTGGGTTGTATCGGCAGTCTGCGGAGACAAACAAACACTCGGAGAACTATCCATAGCTGGCGAGCTCTCAATTCTCTTTAATTCACGGGCAATAGGGAGAACAGAGCTCTTAAAGTAGTAATCCATTGTTCCCCAAAGCGAATTACTCTGATTGTCAGATTTTCTAATGCCCCCCTTGCAGTTCATAGCGAACCAGCTTTTGATTGTGGACACTGAGGCAATATCACCTCCCCCAGGAGTAGTTCATCAATTCCGCTACTATAACACTTGGGAGAGACCTGTATGGAAGATGAAGTAGTCAATAGGCAAAAGGGAGTTTGTACCTTAGGTCCTTTCCCCTCTGTTCTGAAATCGGTTCCAAGGTGGGGTGGCCCGGCCCGGCCTCCTCTGGCCTACGATGGCCTTAGATGGTCCCGCCCTTGTCCCGGGCTTCTCCCGGCTGCTCCCGCACGTGATCCGCGGGGTGAGAGGCGTTCCGCTGATTTCAAGCGCCTCCGGGCGCGTCTGCGGCGTCACAGGGTAGCCGGGGCAGCTGGGAGCTGTGGTCCTCCCGCTGCTGCCGGTGGGTCCGTGGTGCTGTTTGAGCCGTTCCCCTCACGGCAGTCCTGGGGGCAAGATGAAGGCAGTTGCCCTCACGGCGTGCTGGCAGGTAAGTGTGTGTCCCCCAGAGCGCTTCGGCGCTCCGAGGATTTCAAGCGCCTCCAGGCGCGTCTGCGGCGTCACAGGGTAGCCGGGGCAGCTGGGAGCTGTGGACCTCCCGCTGCTGTCGGTGGGTCCGTGGTGCGGTTTGAGCCGTTTCCCTCACGGCGGTCCTGGGGGAAAGATGAAGGCCGTTGCCCTCACTGCGTGCTGGCAGGTAAGTGTGTGTCCCCCAGAGCGCTTCAGCACTCCGATGATTTCAAGCGCCTCCGGGCGCGTCTGCGGCGTCACAGGGTAGCCGGGGCAGCTGGGAGCTGTGGTCCTCCCGCTGCTGCCGGTAGGTCCGTGGTGCGGTTTGAGCCGTTCCCCTCACGGCGGTCCTGGGGGCAAGATTAAGGCTGTTGCCCTCACGAAGGCCGTTGCCCTCACCTACAAATGATTTATCTCAACAAGTTTATTGCTCATTTTCTTTCCTTTATTCTTTCATTATCACATATTTATCAGAGTATATTAATGAAATAAGTACAGGAGTAAATTAACAAATCTTCTGAGTCTCTTTTGGGAATTCTTATAATATTCTATTTATGGTCCATTCAAGGGGGATTTCGAATCTTTCATTGTCCACAAAGAAGATTTTAAATATGTCCCCACTTGCGCCAACATTCGTAATCCACATCAGACTTAATCGGTGGTGCAAGCCTGTGAGAGCTCTAAATGCTAGCTCAGTTGGAGCAACATTTGACACAGATACACAACCTCAAAGTGAATTGTTTGCCTGCTATTTTAAAAAGGGAAAGATGTGAGATGCATTTGTGCAATTGATCCTTTTAGGACTAAAGATGGAGCATTTGTTCCAAATGATGTGTATTTAATAGGTTGTTGCTGCATAGATTTATGTGTTGTGTTTTGCTTGTGCTTACAAGAGTAAAAGGAGAGGACAGGCAAGAGAGTTTGGTCACCTGAAGACAAAATACAAAGTGTGGTATTTTTCTGAGTTAGATTTGAGCAAGTGATACAATTTTATTATCGCTACTGGTGCTTTCTTTGATTGATTAAAGGAGACATTGAAACGAAATCTCTGCTATTAATGTGCTGCATTGGGCTTGTTATTCAACATTCGCAAATCCTATAGAAGATTGTCGTCCTATATAGGGGTGTTTGAGCACCGGTTTAATCTGCCTTTATCTTTATTTTTCATATTTTGACAAAATCTCAGCTCAACTAAGTAACATATTATTTCCCCAGAATAAGAAATATGCTCACTATTTTTGAGAATATAATTCGCATATCTCCAGGATCCTCCCGGAATTTCCAAAGGCCACCATCACAGTCCGAAAAAAAAAACCACAAGGGTATGTTGCAAAGGTCCCATGCCCCCTCGTCCTAAATGTGTCCTCGCTGAGTCAGACTCACTTTGCATTGGAATCTGCGACACAGAAGAAGAGCACGAGGGTCAGCAAAGGTTGTCAGGGCTCAGAATGTCAGAGGGCTTTGATTTTCTTTTTTGTCACATGAGCCCGTTTTCTGACACCTTTCCTGCATTTGCAAATGTTGACAAGTATGCTCATTTCATGCTCAGACCTTGCCTCTCATTATGCAAATCATATTCATAACGCGCCACTTGACAAGTCTGGTATGAGCCCACTGTAACTAATACCAGTCACTCATGTCACTTTTTCAGTGTAGGCAATTGATCATATGGGGTAGAAAAAATAATTGCTTTTTAAAACAGAAATATGGCAGTGCTCTTAAAAGGCGTAAAGTAATGTGTCAAATATTATCACGCTTCTTTAGCTGAAGAATGGATGTTTGTGAAATCTAGTTAAGGAACAGTAAGTATTTTGTTATTTATGCATTTGCATTTTTTTCTTAGCTGTCGTAACTCCAGAAGAGTAATGGAGAACGAGTCTGTCGAAAATGTAACATGCAGTGCGAATCCGAAGTTAGAATTCTAAATTGCAATCCTCAGATTAATGTTCGGGGTAGACTCGAACTGTCAACATGCAGAGAGATGTAGCCACAGAAAATGTTACTTGGCAACATAGCGGCACGCATGGATGATTATTAATGTTATTATTCTTACAAATATACATGCAGTCCTGCAATTGCAATATAAAAACACGTCTCTAATTTCCATATTAAAGTGGATTTGGAAGTCTCTAGTCATCTGTAATAAGAAAGTGAGATTGCTACTAAACTGTAATAATGTTTTACATCTAAGTTGTAATGTCATGGTGCTTGCTGCCAGAACCAGCAATCAAGTTGAAAGGTAAGTTTGGAGTATCATTACAGCTGCAAATTAAACACTTTTGTTCTTATCTGTTTTTTTAACATCAAAAGTTATCAGCAGGATGAAGCGATGTATGACAACATCTTTATTCTTTGCATATTACAGTTAATTAAAGGAAATAATCTCCATTGGGAAATTGTCCACTATTTCCCAATGGTTTACTAAAATGCAAAAAGTTTTCAAGCGGAAAACCGTCTATGCAAATAGGGTAGGCTCCTTTGCCTAACCTAACAGAATATGGCGGAGTTGGAAATGAACCACTTTAGCAGCTGGCATATGACAATGGGAGAACCGGCCAAGTTTAACTAAGGTATTATACCAATTGCAATGAATTCCGTATGTACTGTTTTTATCGAATTATCTATTTTTGCTATGAACTTGTCACCTTTATTGGCCTTATAATCTCTGAACTTTTTATACAAGTTAGGGAAAACCTACCCTTTGCTCTTCTTTTTTAGAAGAAAAACGGACAACCTATCCCAAGCACTTTATTAATGGGAATCAGATATGCAAATAAGTTTGATTCTCAGAAAATAAATATATCAGGTTATATGTACTTTTTTCTATGCTAAACTAGTTAGAATATGGCTATGCCTGAACTGGAAATTAACTATTTTGGCCATCGGCATATGATAGGTTTAACTTACGTATCTTTCCAATTATAATGAAATCTGTTTATACTGTTAATATTTAACTATCTATCTTTAGGATGCACTTGGTATTATTTAGATGATACTTTTTGGATGCTTGATGAAAAAGTAGTTCTCTACTTGAGGCAAGAACCCTTTTAAGCCAGGGCAAGGGGTGCTCCTAGAAGAATAAGATGATAATTCTATCTTAAACATCTGGGGCCTCATTTATGAAAAGTGGCGCATCGCTGCGTGAAAACAGCCATGCGTCACTTTTCATTGCGCCCTCCTTGCAACACCAATGATGCGTCATATTTACATTATGACGCATCATTGCGCAAGGAGTTACAGATACGTCAGTATTTCTGACGTATCTGTAAGCGCAAAAGTGACGCATTGCTGCAGTGTGTCACAACAGTGACGCAACTTCAGCAATACGTCCTTTCACATGGGGCAAGCCCCATGTGAAAGGGCCTGCGTCAGTCTTACACCTGCTGTGAGGCAGGCGCAAGATTTTGACGCAACGGCGTCCTAGAAGTGACGCAGTGAAATCTCTTAGCTTTCACTGAGTCACTTCTATGACCCTTCCTTGCGTCAATACGCCCCCTTGCATACATTATACCTGGCGCAGGTATAATGTGGCGCAGGTGTTTACAAAGTGACGCATCTACCTAGATGCGTCACTTTGTAAATATGGCGCAACAAGGCTCATTTTTTACGCCACTGCTGCTTCACAAAAAGTGGCGCACCGGCGGCGTAAAAGTGACGCAAGGGCTCATAAATGTGGTCCTTGAACTTTTTATCTACTTTAGGGAAAACCTATCCCTTGCTCTTCTTTTCTAGTGGAAAGAAAACATGGGAAACTTATCTAAAGCACTTTATTATACGGAATCAGATTTGCAAATACAAGTCAAGTCAAAGAAAGCTTAATTTTGGTCGTATGGCCATAAAAGCACAGAAAATAATACAAATACATTTTATACAATATTAAATTAATAGATGTTAGAGTAAAATGTCATCATAGAACTAAAAGCGCGGGTCCAAATTGTGCAGGGCTTTCTGGCTCAACATTTGCAGCACTCCCTCTCCATCCTAAAATTGTTAAGGCAATATTCAGCAGTGAAAGTATATTCTATATCGCAACACGAAGGGTTGCAATATCCAGTGTTATTAGCGACCCCATAGTTCTGCCCCGTATAGAGAAGCTTCCCTAGCCTGTATTTTGTAAATTTCTGCTGGTGGGCCTTACACTTTCTGAGAGCAATTTTTGTGTATTTTTAAAATGTCCTCTGTGGACTGGGTCAATTTTAAGTTAGCTTTCTTTACTTGTGTCCCCCGGCTCATCTTATCGTTGAGTGTAAGCCCCAAATAATCAAATATGGACATCCTCTCTAGAGCCCTGCCATCCTATTGAGGGTATGGACGGGCATTTGACGGTATTAGCATGGAAGACCATGTATTTTGTTTTTTGGAGATTGATTTCCAGGCCCCTCTTCCTGCAAAAAGTGCTGAATTCCTCAAGAACCCGCAGCATACCCATAGGTGATTTAGAGAGTAGCAGTGTGTCGTCTGCAAACATAAGTGCTGGAATTTTACGGTTCGCCAACCTAGGTGCATCTAAGTCTTTCCCTGTTACTAAGGTTTCAATTAAGCCATTTAAAGAGAGAACAAAGTCGGGGCCAAGACATATCCCTGCCTCACCAGTTTCACTACGGGAAAGGAAGCAGTCAGTTCACCTTTTTGACCATATCTTATTCTCACGTAATTGTTTTGGTGCAGACGTTTCAGCTGATGGCAAAGATAATCTGATATTTTCATGTCAAGGAGTATGCCCATAGCTGATCTCGCTGAACCATATCACATGGAGATTTAAGGTCCACAAATGGGAGATAGAGGCTGCCACCCTCTAAAACCACAATTTTAAATGGATTAGTTGTAATCTAATGATCTGGTCGGTAGTCGAAGTGTTCCCCCTAAATCCGGCTTCTAAAGGTGTTAGTACTTTATTTTCTTCTATTCAGGATTGTAAACAGCCCAGAAGCACACAAGCAAAACATTTTTGGGTAACATCTCTTAGACTTATTGGGCAATAGTTTGCTGGGTTAAGTGGTGTGCCTTTTTTATAAATAGGAATGTCTGCCCCAGCCCAGGTCAGGGGCAACGCCATGCCTTGAAGAATGGCGTTAAATAATGACCATAAGTTGGGGTGCCCAGACTGCTTGTTAAGATCGAAATAGATCACCAGGGATCCTGTCAAGACCAGGTGCTTTTGCTGGGAGTATGTTGCCCAGAGCCACTGTGATCTCCTTCATAGTGCAGGGGGGGGGGGGGAGATTTCAAGTTTGGAAGAATTACTTCTAGGATAGCTAATGCTTCCCTAATATCTTCAGCTTCTTCTACAGGCCTCGAATATAAGGTTTTAAAGTGAGATCTCCAAACTTCTTCCCCCAAATTAGATCCAATAGCTGAATTACCTTCAGATTTCCCTGTCTTGACTTGATTCCAGAAACCTTGCATATCATGGTTGTCTAAGGTAGTTTTTGTTTTCAAATACATTTTATCAGCAAAAATGAAATATACCATGTTTTATGTCCATTTTCTATGTACTTTGAACTCTCTATGCACTGTTTTTTATATATACTAGATCCACGATGAATTTCAGATTCTGTATTGTTGCAATTGCATTTACTGGTTGTGTGATCTGTGTGTGGAGCCCATCTTTGCTACAATGAAAATAGTATTTTTTTTAAAAAAGGAAATAAAATCTGCGTATGTTATTACTTACTGAGCTAAAGCTTTTTTTACATATATTATTTATAGTAAACTGTTTCTAACACATTTTCCTACACATAAATTCTTACTGCTTTTTGATGTGTTTAGTTTTGCACTGCAAATTTCACTTTTATTATTCGCTCCTTCAAACAGACTATTTCCTTCTATGAAGGAGCAAGACATCACAGATTGGAGTATTTTTTGGAATGGATGATGGTATTATAATGAATAAAATACCATGTGTTGTACATTAAAATAATATTGCAAGTAACATCTGAATTCCTTGACTTAAAAAAAATACCTCCCCATTCAGCATCGTTCCTCTGTATGGTCACTAAAATCTTGGTGACTTTAAATATCCTCAAAATGAATGTCAGGGGTAATTTGTCATATAAATATGGGATAAAGTAGCCCCTGCAGGATAATATAAGGTTATTTTAAGTTAACAATGAGTTCTGCATATTTATAGAGGAGAGAGGCTGAAAGCTAAATTCCTTTTTAAGTTCATGGAGTTCTAATAGGAGACTTGCAATATACTCACAATGTATGTAAAGGTGGTCTTTATTCCCTATAACATATGGTCACATCATAACCATTTCATCAAACCACCTGAATCCTTGGTGTGGTGCTTGTTCACAAGGAAGGCATAGGACGATTGCAAACCTGTAGAATTAATTTAGAATCTGTAGTGCAAAATTAAACACACCAAGTATATATTTGTTGAACAAAATATTAAAATCAAATTAATACAAGACAGATTTATTAGAACACTGTAGCGCAGGATGTGCATGACCTTTTTTCCAGAATGTTTTCTGACAATTCATCAGACAGCGGCAAAATGTGGTCTTTCTATGGAATCTCTAACTTAAGTATGCCTACAGAGTGGTGACTGTCATGGTGCAATTTATATAAAAAAGAGAGTGTTACATTTTAAGCATGAAAAACACTGAAATTCACCAGTTATAGTTTATTGAGCTAACAATAACTTACGCCCATGCCATGCACTGCTTATGACCACACACATTACATCACTCCTGACATGTTCAATGACATAATTGATGATATCACTCATGACGTCTCACATTACATTAATCATATCACCTGACTGTAATGTCCCTTTAACCTCTAGGTTTTTTGTGAATTTCTTGTTAGGTTAATAGTAACACCTAACTATAACACGACTTTAACCTTTCTAGATTATATTTCTTTTGAGGCATAGTTTAGTATGTACTATGCTCCGAACTATAACAAGAGTTGAAACCATTGCTTTGTAGTGAATTTGTCAGCTTTCTTTTAAGTCAGTAACAATGGTTTTAACTTTTTATTACTGTTTATTGTTTTACATAAAATAATTAAAAAATGGCATTATTCTCATTAAATATAAGATAATGGTTCTTTGTTTAATTCCACCTCATGGCCAATTGCAGGGCCCGTAGTCTCTGCATGTTTTTTATTTCCTCTTCAGGGCATCGCGTGGATCCACAGGTTCAACAAAAAATATTTGAAATCGATTGAGTTGGTAAAAGGTTATATCAATGAGGATTGAGTCTAGAAGTCTATTACCAGGGACACCAAACTAAAATATAATTTCTCCATTAGTGGTCCCATACATTTAAAAATCCATTGTGGCTGCTGGTGGCACTCCAAATCTGCTGTGGTTCTAAAGACACACCCAAGGAACACTTCTAATTGGTTGAATACAGTTTCTACCTTCTTTGGCAGGAACTTTCCACCTTGCTTAGTCATTTGAGTGTGGCACTGAGCTGGAACCCTTTTGGTGTGCTCAGTCCTGTTGTATTTTTCATTAAAACAATTTTTTTGGTTCAATAACAGGGTAAGAATGGCTTCCCAAGAAGAAAGAGACCTTCAGGAGGAAGAAGAGTAACCTTTAATGTGGCAGTTCTTCACCATCCCATTTGGTGAAACAATCATGGTGGCTAAAATAGTGCAATGCACGATTTGCAACAAAAAGTTGTTCCGGAGGGAACCTCCAGCATGTGGAAGCACATGATAACAATCCATCCCAGGCATCTGACAAGGGTGGAGATGCATCAAGATGCAGAAGAGGAATCGACATTTACAATTGGACTCTCCTTACCACCTGGAGATACTGACTCGATGAATATACCCAGGGACTACCATCGCATAAAAATGGTAAAATATTGCTCACTGTGCAGGAAGGTTGTCAGCATCGGGAAGCAGTCAATAGCTGCAAATATCAAGGCTGTTATTGACTACAAAAAGTTATGATATTCTGTTTTCTCTTAAAGTTAACTTTTTAGAACCACCTATTTTGGTCAAAAAACATGTCATATTGTTTGTTAGTCCTTTAATGTCCATGACAAATAATATTTTTGTTCATGACTATTAATGTGTAGGCATTCAAGTGTGTGTATTTGAAACTGAGGTGCTATGACTGTTTTTTGTGTGCATATATGTGTGTTATTCTATATATGTGTGTATGTATTTTTGTCTGAATGTGTCTGTATCAGTTTGAGTGTAGGTGTAGGTGAGTGTGAGAATGATTGGTATGTGTGTGTGGATTATGTGTCTGTGTATTTTTTGTACAGGTGTGTGTATGTATTTTGTAGGGGTATGCTGGTGTGTATGAACAGGTGTGTGTATGAGAATGGGTGAGACTGTGAAGAAGTGAATGCGAGTTGGAGAGCTTATGTCATTGTGTATACGTATGTATGTGTAGGTGTTTGTTCTGCATGTAAGTAAGTTTCTGTGAACGAGTTCGAGATGGATATGTCTGTGTGAGTTGGTGAATGTGTATGTTTTACGAGAAGTTTGTTTGTGTGTACATGTGTGCAGGCATGTTGTTATATATGTGACATGCTTGTGTGGGTGTGTACCTCTGTATGCGTCATATATGTGTATGTAATTATAGAGTGTGTTTAAGTTTGGGTGTATATGTGTGTGTATCCGAGTACACAGTTTTGTTGAAGTTTGTGTATTTATATATGTGTGTGCGAAAGGGTGTGTCTTCGATAGTAGAAGTGTCTATGTGTATGCGGATGTGAAGGTTTGTCAATATATGCGTGATATGGGTTTGAAAATAATTTTGTATGTTGTCTTATGTGGTTGGCTACCTGTTGGTTGTATGTATTTCCATGTGGATATGTGTGTGTAACTGTCTGAGCTTGGTTGTCTGTTACTGTGTTTATGTGTGTAAGTTGTAAAGGGGGTTGTGTGTTAGTAAAAGTACATATGTGTCTCTGCAAGTGTGTATGCATCTGTATCTGTGTGATAAATATGTGTGGGTGCATGTATTATATATGAGTGTATCTGTTAGGTGTGTGACTGTCCGGTTGTATGTGTGTGTACATTTTTGTGAGAGGATGTTTATGTATGTGTTTTTAAATGTTGAGTGTGTGTGTCTATGAGTGTGGCTGTGTGTACGTGTATCTACATGTGTTTCTTTGGGCAGGTGTGTCTCTATTGATCACTTTCACTGTGAAAACTTTGAACACAGTGAAGCCTATATGGAGTATGTCCTTACCACTATTTGAAAGTTCAGAATGTACTAGAATATAACAGAAAAAAACTGTAAATATTTCAGAGAAGCAAATGATATATCATTAGTATATCACTATAATATCAGTACTTTTCTCTTCCTTTATAACTCCACACTTCGTCTTGTAACTTTTCCTCTGCACCTGTTGCCAAATATTAAATTCTACCTTATCAAATAACTATTATTTGTTTTCATTTGTGTCCTCATTATAATATAAAAACTTTCAGCAATAGCTTTCTCTGTTCAATTGTTGATCATGTCAATAAAAGGTCTTTAGTACACTGAAAAATATATGAAAGAAGTGTGAAAGCCAGATACTTATAATGCAGCATTTATGTTTTCATGAACAAGGCATGTGCAAAGTAGGGCTTTCCTCAGGTAACTGGCCTTCTATGCCATGAGTAACTGAACTCCTTTTAAAGGGATTTAAACAGGTGCAAAATTGGCCCAGACACCTACTGTCACCTGTTACAGTCATTGAAACTCGGACTCCACGAGCAACCCCTTGTCCATACCATTAGTTGCAGACACTCGCCAGAAGGAAATTACCTGGTACTAATACTAATAGACACCGTTGTTTCCCCGCACGCCAAGTTTTGCAGTCTTGCTTTTTCGTTGCTCCTACCCAAGTTAACACCACCCAAGACCCCTGAGTCCTGCCAGCCCAATCCCCTGGTTTCCATAATGATGAACTGACCCACCCCCAAGCAAAGCCCTAACAAAAAAGGCCCAATAGCCTCCCATCAAGTGCTTGCATTGAACTAGGCTCTTGGCCAAGGTCAGCACCAGGGGCAATATAGCGATTGCTAGAAGACAATAAGGAATGGTAAATAAGAAATATGACTTAAGCAATACTAAGAGGACCCCCTGTAAGACTGAGAAAAGAGAAAACAAGCAAAAAGCCATTAAAAAGGAAAAGCGGGGAGCGGAGATAAATTCAATTGCCCTCATACACCTCCCTTTGCCTCCAAAGGAGAAACCGGTCATTAAATCATCACACCGTCAAACCCTCTCCCCAAAGCTTTTTTCATTGACCTTTGTGAAATCCTCCCTAAGGGGAGCGCACTTATTATAGGAAGAGCCACTATAGAGCCACTATAGATGATAAGAGCTTAAACCACAACCTAAGTGGTCTCAGCCGACGGGCTGCTACTTTGTTACCAGTGCCTGCACCTTTGTGCCATCGTAGCAGAAAAAGTCTTGCCCTCCTTTCGAATTCAAAAGGTTGCATAAGAGAGACAGTAGCCCTCAACTTCAAAAGTACCAGAATATGCTATCTGAGCTGCCAACAGCTCACCACCGTTTGATGATAAAAATCAGAGCGGACAAAAACATTTATCCCACAGGCCTTAAAAAGCATTTTAGAGTAGCAGCATGGTAAATCTCTTGCCAAGAGATGAAGTTCTCAATGTAAATAATAATAGCACAAGGAGGGTTTGTTGGGAGGTCTGAAGGGAAAATGATGTGCCCTCTCTATCATGCAGTCCAGGTCCCAATCACTTGGAATTGGAAAGGTGTCTCAGAATAAACTAACCACAAACCCCCTGGGGTCATCACTCTCCGTCTGGCACACCAGAGAGGCAGAGATTTTTTCTTTGTGACCTGTTTTCCAGATCTTTAACTCATGATGAGCAAGTGGTTAGTTGGGTGTCATGCTGGACGATCAATGAGCTGTTTTCATCTACCTCCATTTGAAAAGTTTGCTGAGATGCCTCCACTGCCTGGGCCGGGATTGTATTGTGTCCATTTTTTGCATAACACCACTTGGGTTTTAAGGTGGGTGGCCTTCAATGCAAGTGGATCCTCACAATAGTCCACTCGATGTTGCAGGAGAAGTTAGACAATAGCACATAATGTAGGGGCATCATGTATACCTTTGGTGACACTGCCGGCAGAGATCCTTACTGGGGAGGGGGAACTGACAGTTCATTGTAACACCAGAAAGTTGCTGGACCACCATAGATGGAGTGATGGATGGCACTAAAACAAGAGGTGATTGATTACTAGGTGTCAGTTAAGTCTCGTTGAGGTCTCATAATGGTTAATCTGTATCATCCAGTGAGGGTATGGGATTGATTATCCTTTGATCAAAAGCTGCTGAGACAAAGTCTTCCACTTGGGCAGTAGTCATCCCTCTGAGACCACTCAGTCTCCCTGAGGAGAGCGATGTAGAGGTAGAGGGATCAATGTGTGTAGAGGCCTGCTTTGGGAACTCTATATGATTGATGTGGCCTTCAGCATCTTTAATATCAAGGACAGACTTTACCATGTTGTTCTTCTCCTTCTCCTTCTCATCACAAACAGACTAGTGTGAGAGGGAGAAAAATGCCTCCTTGCCTTCATCCAGCAATCTGTCCGGGTCCAGAACACTCATGCATATTTATTGAGAGTGAAGAGGTGGCTGTGTAGCCTGTGTCTGCCCCTCTCCAACCAATGGCTGGCGGATAATTATATCCATGTTGTATTTCTGAGTCAACCCCAGCAAGACCAGGGAGGACCCTATTGGGATGATAGACTTGTGGACGCCAGCACCAGGTTCTTGTAGGTGAAGATGGGTAGGATCTTGAGCAGCTCGCTCAGAATGCAGGTCGATACCCTTGCTTCCAAGGCTAGAAAGATCCAGTGAAGCTGCTGGAGCAGTAGGGGGAGCGGGGAGATAAAAGAGTCCAGAGTTCGCTGTGAGCCAGACAGCATCCCCTCCCCCATCCCAGCAGGACCAGAAGCTTACATATTAATGCTAGACATCTTCTCCGTTGGCTCACAATCTTGGCTAGGCAGAGGTGTGCTGCCCCCAGCTGATTCACGTTAAGGGAAACTGCTGCAGATGAATGCCCTGAGGTTTTGATACCCCTAAGCCATCTGCTATGAGCAGCCTCCATTTATTTGCTGGGGAGATGCAGCTTCATTTCCTGTTTTGGTGAAAGCTGGCCGCTTGTTAAATTGGGCCGTCCTCCTTTCCTCAATTCCCCTGACTGAAATACTGGTTAGCCTGCAATCAATAGTACACAAAGCAGCATGCAGGATAAGTAGAACCACTTCAGTCAACTCACCAGCCTCTCCCCTTATCTAGTGGTGTCTGGGTGAGCCAGTCATTAGTGCTGGGAAAGCCTGCAACCAAGTGATTAACCCAATGAGAAATGATTGGAGCTGAGGGCTTAGATTGCAACTGCCAATTTTATGTGTCAATGATGTAACAGTGTAATAAGCACTAAGAAACAAAGTTTTCTTGTTTCAGTTTGGGCATAGGTCCAGTTTAGTTAGTTAGCTTTCCACTGACGGTGTGCCTGGTATACAGGGTGCCCTTGTAGACCTCGTTGAAATGCAGCATGCACCATCCTAGACTGGACCCTGCGTGGAAAACTCCTCCAGAAATGTTGTGATCTTGGTCCCGCCCCCGGGTTTATCTGAGGGAGCTCTGCTTCTATCTGAACCCACATGTTCTGAGGCTCAGTAAACCACAGCGCCATGAAACCGCCAGGTGTACGCGCGCTTTTAGAAATGATTTAAACTCAAACTCAAACTCATGTCTATATCAGCACCGAAACCAGCACACAACAGAGCCCAGAAAAGAAGGACTGGAGATAAATGCTGACATACGAGAACCGGCAAGCATGGAGGCGCTGTCATCTGTGGTGAGCCTCTCATGCGCCATCATTTACCTAAGATTTTCACCAGGTCTACTCTACCCGCGGGATACTGGTAAGCCTGCTTGAAAATGGGGCCGAAGATGATTGATCTTCTGCGGAGTATGGGTCGAGGAACATGGGAGAGGAGATAGCATAAATTCTTTATTCAACGTTATCGGAGGAGCTAGACATCCAACTGCACTCAGCTGTAATGATTCCCTCCTGGCTATTGCCTCTCAATTCTGTTGTGAAAAATTAATGAGGTTATGTCACCACATAAGTGGAAGTTGGTACAGGAGGAGTTGAATACCTTCAGGCCACAAGTCTTCTGTCTGTACAAGCACATAGCCCAGACAGAAGTCCCCTTGTTGAAAGATCTGTGGTATTGGGTATTGTCCACTTCATGTTTTTCCTCTGCACAGAGGGGTGTTGCACTATTGACACGGATTGGGAAATGTGAAATGGTACTCCAGAGGGTGGATACGGGGGGTAGGTGGCTCCTGGTAACTATCCAGAAGGATAGCATCTGCTTTACCATCTTTGCTGTCTGTGGTCCAAATCTGGACGAACCAAGGATCTTCAAGTTTTTGCTGACTGAACTCCACCATTGGACACCAACCCTTCATTGTCTGTGGTAACTTCAATGTGCCGTTCTGCCCTAATAGGGGTTAGACTTCTGATGTGGGTCAGCCAAGTGGGGCTTATGCTGGCAAACATAGACTTAGGTGGGACTCAACTTCAGCTCATCTAATCATATGTGCTGGTTGACCTCTGGCATTTTGAGTTACCATAGAAACCAGGATTCGTGTTTAATTAGACGCCTTATAAATCCTTGTCACGTCTAGCTATGATTCTAATCAGCAACCTGCTGGTTTCATCTTCTAATCTGTCTCTTAACTCAAGGGTCATATCCAACCACATTTCTTTAGCTCTATTTATTCAACCAACCTGGCCTATTCAGACATCAGGGCCCCAGGGGTGGGCATTTGAATGCAAACTCCTATTAGATGCCAGCTATGCCATTGCTATGAGCTCTCACTTACAAGAATTTCATAAATTTTATATTGGTTCAGCAACACCCTCTGTAGTATGGCATGCTTTAAAGGCCTCATGCCGGGGACAAATTCTTTAGGTTGCAGCTCGTCAACAAAAGGCGGCTATGGCAGCGGAGATAGAGGACTGACGGACTGTTGGGATTTTAGGGTCCCATCTAGGATTATAAATTATAGATAGAAACAATACCAACTTTGAGGCGCTTCTTGAGCAGTCTATTGGTCTATAGGCTTCGCTCAGGAAGTGAAACTGGGATTGGGCAGTTGAAAAACCATTGCACTAGACAGTTGATCAGTTTTGAAACTAGCGAAGATGTGGGGCGGATCCTTTCCTTTAGATTAAAGGACGGTTCCAGTGCTAATGCTACTAATAAAATTAGCGGTGAAATTGTGTGTTGGTGGTTGATCCAACCACTGTCAGAGACGCTTTTAGGCGGTTCTATCAAGCTCTCTACCGTGATGATTGTTTATCATTCACCAAAGAAGTTCTTCCATTTACTGGGCAGCATCTCTGACATAAACTGAGCCAGATGGAAAGATCGAGCCTCGAGGCACCTATAGCTCTTTCTGAAATAGAATCTGCTATTGGTTCCTTAGCGAAAGGTAAGGCCTCAGGCCCTGATCAGGCCCTGATCAGATCCCATTGGAATTTTATGCCATTTTTTACATATCTTGACTCTGATCCTTAGGGATCTGTTTAATTCATTTGAAATATTCAGCCGGGCACCCGAGTCCTGAGGAGAGAATAATATCATTATTTTCTCAAAAAAAGGGAAATATCCAACACTCTGTAGGTCAAATGGCACTATCTCTCTAATCAAAGCAGATTCAAAGATTTACACACAAATTATTGTGAATAGGCTGTCTGCAGTTATTTTGGGTTTGGTTGATCAAAACCAACATGTTGGACGAGATACAACATCACATGTCAATACTGTAATCATAGCCTTGGAGACGGCCTTCTCTTGCAGGGGACCAGTGGGTATGATCCTTCTAGACACTGAGAAGGCCTTTTACCGAGTCTCCTGGCCCTTCTTAAGCAGGGTCATAGAGACTGCGGGATTAGGCTCTGGATTTGTCTCTAGAATTTGGCATCTTTATATCAGGCTGACAGCAAGGATTCTCTGCTTCGGTTCACTCTCAGACCCTATAACCATCTTACATGGTACTAGGCAGGGCTGCCCTCTCTTCTCTCAGCTACTCGCATTATATATAGAGCCTTTCATTCAATGCCTTAGACTGTCAGAGACAATCCAGCCCTTGTGGATACATTGGCATGAGGTTAAAGTTTTGGTATATGCAGATGGTTTGGTGGTTTTAACTCCTACTTCAATTAGTGGCTCGGAGGCAGTGGTGGCATCTGCTCAAACTTTCGGGAAAACGTCTGGATAAAGCCTCAACACAGAAAAAACACATGCTTTGTCCAAAGTTATTCCCCTTCATCATGATGAAAGATGACTACAGACGGCCATCTATTTAGGGGTTACACTGTTGCCACACATGGCTGATATTCTTGAGAATATTTACAGGAATGTTTGTCAGCATTCATCCAATACATTTGCTAAATGGAACCGTCTCTATCTAGGTCTGATTGGACATTGTAAACTTATCAAAATGATTATCCTATTGAAGATCCTCTATTTGTTTTGTTGTAACCCTCTTTTTCTCCAAGTTGTCTTTTCTTAACAGGATTGAGGAATTATGGCTGAGGCTTATCTGATGCTAAAGGAAACCTCAATGTAAGATTCCGCTTCTTCAACAACACAGGGAGGACAGAGGGGTCTCGCTTTCAGTTTCGCGATTTTATAACCTTGCCTCATTTTTTTCTCATCTTTGTCTGGTTTGGGGGATCTGGTTACAAGAGTAAATGTTCCCTGCAGTCTTGCCACTGGGGGAACCAATCACTCCAGGTATAGGGGTCATTAATAAAGTTTACTGTATATTAACCTGTTTTAAGACCCTAAAGGTTTACCATCTTATCTGGGGCTCCTTAAAGAAGATATTCTTCGATCTTACCCCACTTAATCATTTAACCTACCTGGGGCACAATCCCAATCTTACCTCCTGTGTGCATGACTCTTTCATGGGAACTGGGAGAGGGCAAAACTCATCACCCTGAGTCAACTATTTGAGGACTGAGTTCTTCTCTCCTTCGAGAATCTGCAGCAGCAGTACTCTCTACCCCATACATGTTTCTACGAGTATTTCCAAGTGCGACACTTCATATTAAGTCTCAATGAAGACGAGATCTGGTGCTTTGATAATTCTTTATTAGAGCTGGTGGCATGGGCTCCAGCAAAGAGAAATATTTTGCTGATATATAAGCTGATCTATCACTACTCTTGGAACTAGATGGAGGATCCTGTCCAGGACAGGGCCAATAAATGCAGCCAACTTCTTAACACAGTGGTAACGGCAGAAGACCTGAGGCTCAGTAATATTCTGGCGCTGTTGGATCTCAACGTGTCATGTGTTAGTGTGCATCTTAAATTCATTAATGACTTTTATTATACCCCACATTGTAAAGAAGCTTCTGGCCGACGATTGCTGTTTCCGCTGTGATTTAGGGCTCTCCAATGCAATTCATATCTTCTTTTCTTGTCCCATGTTGCCCCTATATATTGTGACCTCTTTTTCTGTAAAATGTATAGCATTTCAAATCAATGGTGGTAATGAACCCAAAACTGATTATCCTGGGACATTCAATGGCTATCCCTCCTTGTCTAGCAGGCTAATACTTCTTTGCAATCTCTCTTACCAAACTTGTGTTTGCACGTTCCTGGCTATCCCGTGAGTCCCCCAATCACTGGTACTGGTGGCGGGAATTTTTGAACATCAGCATGGTGGAGATATTATTAGTAGAGAATGTACCATGGAGGTCGAGGCTGAGGCGTAGGTGGGATCCAATTCGGTCCTGGATGGGAGATGCACTTGCTGGCCTGGTCACTATAGATTAATCTTATAACTATGCTCTTTTCCATGCTGTTTCCCTCTTCATCGAATAATGTATCTTTTATTTTTTTCTAATGACCATTTTGATCACTTTCTCATTAATGTATGTTGCTTTAATCCTGTTCTTATCTCATGGCGTTTATTTGTGTTCTCCGACGCTGATGCATATATGTCTCTCATTACTCTATCAATAAAAAAATGTAGAAAAAAGATAAACAGGTGCAAAGTTATGTATAAAAGGTATGACACATATAATCAAACTTCATTTGGGTGAGAAATTAGCCTCTGTATAAACACTTATGCTGAAGACAAACCTTGTATATAGTATCACCTAGACCATGAACTGCAACTAAAGCTTACTGAGATACTAACGTTTCTGTAAAAAGATGTGCACACGGTGAAAACTTACCCTTGGAAGTGATTCTTTACTTTATGGAGTTTCACTGCGGTGAAGGACTAGCCTCTGTGTGTAGAGCTTACTACAGGATAATATGACATAGTAGACATTTAAAGATTGATTGTGAAAGAACAGAGATAATAAACAAATAGACAACTGAAATTGGCACAAATGATTCCACAGCATGGGGGTACGGCTGACCGTGAAAGATAACAAGCGTGAGCTGAGAGTGCAAGGAGGAAGGCCATGAAAACAATAACAAAAGAAAGGAAAGACTAAAAACAGACTTATCCGGGAAGGAAGTGGGCAGAGCAACAAGAGATAAAGAATGGAAGAGGTGAGAGAGCGGCATCGGTGAAGAAGGAACGGGTGGAAGGAGTGGAGTTGATTCCTAGGAAGACTAGAGAGGACGTCAGAGAGAAGTTCAAACCGAACAGCCAGGCCAGGTTCTCCCTGGACCGGAAACAAGTATCCTGGAACAGGTTTTGGGGTATCACAGAGTGAGTCTGTGAGTGAGTGTGTGAGTCTTTGAATGGGTGTATGAGTGTCTGTGAGAGGGTTGGTGAGTGGGCAAGTGGGTCTGTGAGTGGGTGTGTGAGTGGCCAGGCCACATTTGAATGGGGATGGGGCTACACGGGCCCCTTCACCAGGCTGATTTTGACCCAGGGACCCCATCTCCTGGGGCCCACCATAATTCTGTGGCAGAGGGGGCCACACAGCCCCATTTCATGTGCTGTTTCTGGCCCTGGGGCCCCTTCCCTTGGGGCCTGGCTATAATTCAATAGGGGAGGAGGACCACATGGTCCCACTCTCTGTGCCGATATCAGCCTCTGGGACCCCATTCCCTGAGGCTCGACCTTAAACAAATGGAGGAAGTGGATGTGATTCCCACATCCCCTGTGCCAGGCCTTAATTCAGCCCCCCTCCCTGGGTTGATTTCGGCCACAGGGACTCCATCCCCCAGGTCCTGTCTTTTTATCCATTATAGGTGAGAATGGCCATGCGGCTCCCTCCCTGGGCCAATTTCGGCCTCGGCGACCCCATCCTCAGGGGCCCTGCAATGTTAAAATGGGAGAGGGAGCCACGCTGCCCAACTTAACAGGGCCGCTTTTGGCCTAGGGGAGCCAAACCCCCTGACCCGGCCTCTTCATTCTGGATGCATCGGCCCCACTCAGGGCACCCATTGACCTACATTGGGGACTGCGGGTGGAGCCTCAAGGACCCTGAGATCCCTGACAGCTCCCCACCTCCTGGGGAGCTGGCATTGCTCTCACAGACAGGGAGCTGCTAAATATGCAACTCCAGGTCTGTGAGAATAAGGGTGGGCGTAAAATCCGTTTCGCGGGCGAATTTGCGGAGTTTCCGCGATTTCGCGATCCGCGAATCTCGCGAAATCGCGGTAAAATCCGCAAATCAGCGGTAACGAATTTTCAGCCAAGCAAGGGTTACAGCAGCAGGTGCAGAAGTTGAACCTAATTTCTTTGTAACCTTTTACAAAAGGTTTACAAACAAATTAACTTCAACTTGGACACCTGCTGCTAATTGCTTCCTGGCGCCTCGTTGCCTACTTGCAACTATTCTCTGACCCTGCTCTGACCCTTGAAGCAGGGTCAGAGAATAGTTACAAGTAGGCAACAAGGCACCTGTCCAAGGAATTAAACCTCGTCAGGAAGCACTTACAGATATAAAAAACAGGAAGAAGGGAGAGGATGGCAAATACACCCATTTTGAGTTGTCAGGAGGGGTTAAACTAAAAGAGACCTTTACAGAACAATTTTCATATGCATTTTGCTAAAAATAAAAAGCTGTATGTTCTGTAGGGGCAACTCAGGAATCTGGCCCTTCTTTCTTTCTCTCGTTCTCTCTCTCCCTCTCTCTTTCCCTCTCTTTCTCTCTCTTTCTATCTATCTATCTATCTATCTATCTATCTATCTATCTATCTATCTATCTATCTATCTATCTATCTATCTATCTATCTATCTCTCTCTCCCTCTCCCATAAACGACTGCATTGGTAACTTCGCTATGGAAGCAGCTCGCGAAGACGTAAAAAGCCCCGCGAACATGCAAAAAACCCAGCGAACACGCAAAAAACCGAAAATCCGCAAATTCGCACAAATTCGCGAATTTTGCGGATCGCGAATTCGCAAATCCGCAAATTCGCGGATTGCGAATTCGCAAAATTCGCCCATGCTTATGTGAGAACAATCCTTTCATCTGATCCCCTGTCTGCTTGACAGTGGGTGAGGAAAGAGATTAAAGCAGCTTTCAGCAAGATGGGGTGCTCTCAGACCTCCCGCTTGCTGAAAGGGAAGTTAGTATTTGCTCTGACTTGGTGGGAGCTGTCATAGTTCCAGCCAAGTCCGAGCAGGCAGCTATGTCCTGGGGGTGGGTGCCTCGGGACATACCAAGAGCTGTCCCTGTGGGGTGGCAGTCCCCAGGGCCATATATATCTCCCGGAGGGGGGTTGTGTGGCCCCATCCTTTATAGTTCAGTGTCCAGCCCATAGGAGTTAGTGGTCCCCGGGATAAAAAGAGTCCATAAAGGGGGGTCTTTGCGGCTGCTTCCAATATATAAAATAGGCACCCAGGAGTTGGTGGTCCCTGGGGCTCAAGAGAGCTCATGAAGGGGGGTTTGCACGGCCCCCCTCCTATATGTAAATTAACCTTGGGGAGATGCTGGTCCCTGGGGCTTGAAGAGCCTTAGGAGGGGGGCCCGTGCACCCACACCATTTTTTTAACAAACAACCCGGGACCAGGCACACCTTGTTGACTCTAATCAAAACCAGTGTGGGAGACCGCACTTGTTTTCTAAAAAGTTTTTCACATGGATTCGTGGCTCCATCTGTCAAATAAAAAAAAATACATCTTTGAGTCACTATGTCAATCAATGCATCAGTTAGTGGGTGCATCAGTGTCTGACGGAATCTGTGAGTAGGTGCAAGAGTCTGTGAGTGAGTCTGTGAGCGAGTCTTCCCGTCTCTGAGTGGGTTTGTGAGCAGGTGTATGAGTCCCTAAGTGGGTCTGTACGTCGGTGTGTAAGATTCTGAGCGAGTCTGCGAGTGGTTGCAAGAGTCTCTGAATAGGTCTGCAAATGAGTGCATAAGTCTCTGAGTGGGTCTGTAACTGGGTGTCTAAGTCTTTGAGTGGGTATCTCAGCGAGTGCATCAGTGTTGGAGTGGATCTGTTAGTGGGTGCATAAAGTTTCTAAGTAGATATGTGAGTGGGTGCATTAGTCTCTGAGTGAGTCTATGAGTAGGCGTGTCACTTTCTGAGTGGGTCTTACGTGGGTGTGTGAGTTTGTGGATGGGTGTGCGAGTGGGTGCATGAATCTCTGAGTAAGTCTACAAATGGCTGCATGAGTCTCTGAGTGGGTTAGTAACTAGGGGGCATATTATAAAGGGGGTTTATCTCCGCTTTTTTGGCTTTAAAAGCCAAGAAAGCGGAGATAAAATTATCTCCCTATTACCAAGCTGTCGCTAACACCAGTTAGCGACAGCTAGTAGGAGATAGCGACCATCTTGGGCCCCACTTTGCATGTCAGTGATATTTATCACTAATGAGATGCAAAGTGGGCGTGCCAAGATGTTAGAGACTGAAAACAGTCGCTAACATCGCTATCTCCTATTACCAACTTTTGGAGATATTCGCGCTAAGCGGGAATATCTCCAAAAGCTAACACCTGCCCTGAGCAGTTCTTAGCCATGTTATCCAATGGGAGGTGGATAACATGGCTAAGAGCATTTGCTCGATAATGCATGAATATCGCTGACTTTTCAGCGATATTCATGCATTTCGGCCGTTTTTATCGCATTTGCGATAAACCTTGTTAATAGCAAGGTTTATCTGCGATAAAAATCGCCGATGTGCGGCGATAATGTTTGTCTCTAAACAAGTTAGAGACAAAAATTATCGCTAGTTGTTGGTAATATGCCCCTTTGTGTCTACGTTTTTGGGAGTGTATGTCAATGAATACATCAGTGTCTGTCTGTTTGTGGGTACATCAGTGTCTCAGTAGATGTGTGAGTGGTTGCATGAGTCTCTGAGGGATCACTGAAACAATATCGATGTAAAAAATATCGAGTTACAAAAATATCGAGGTAAAAATATAGAATACCAAAATATCGACCTCCTATCTCCAAACAGGTAAGTACAAAAATATTGAATCAAAAATACCGATGTAAAAAACTATAGTTAGTCAAAATATCGAATTTTTTAAAATGCTTTAAATTAATTAAAACTTAATTAAATAATAAATATAATTACCTTAAACATACTTAAAATACTTAAATAACCTTAAAAGTGATAATTAATTAATATCATTTAAAAAAATGTTTTACAAATGAATTTGTTAAAACATATATATATATAAACATAATATTAATAACATTTTTACAATATTTTTACCGTAGGATAGCGGAAAGTGTAAAATTTACTATAACCACTCTATTAAGTGCAACAGTAGAGAAAGCGTTGGATAGCGTAGGGGTTCAAATTACTATTCCCACTCCAGAGAGTGCAACAGTAAGGAAAGCGTTGGATAGCAGAGGGGTAAAAATTACTATTCCCACTCGACAGAGTGCAACAGTAGGGAAAGCGTTGGATAGCGTAGGGATAAAAATTACTATTCCCACTCCAAAGAGTGCAACAGTAGGGAAAGCATTGCATAGCGTAGCGGTAAAAATTACTATTCCCACTCCAGAAAGTGCCACAGTAGGGAAAGCGTTGGATAGCGGGAGGGTTAACATTACTATTCCCACTCCAGAGAGTGCAAAAGTAGGGAAAATGTTGGATAGCGTAGGGGTAAAAATTACTATTCCCACTCCAGAGAGTGCAACAGTAGGGAAAGCGTTGGATAGCGGGAGGGTTAAAATTACTATTCCCACTCCAGAGAGTGCAACAGTAGGGAAAGCGTTGGATAGCGTAGGGGTAAAAAAATTACTATTTCCACTCCAGTGAGTGCAACAGTAGGGAAAGCGTTGGATAGCGTAGGAGTAAAAATTACTATTGTCACTCCAGAGATTGCAACAGAATAGAAAGTGTTGGATAGCGTAGGGGTAAAAATTACTATTCCCACTCCAAAGAGTGCAACAGTAGGGAAAGCGTTGGTTAGCGATGGGGTAAAAATTACTATTCCCACTCCAAAGAGTGCAACAGTAGGGAAAGTGTTGGATAGCGTAGGGGTAAAAATTACTATTCCCACTCCAGAGAGTGCAACAGTAGGGAAAGCGTTGGATAGCAGAGGGGTAAAAATTACTATTCTCACTCCACAGAGTGCAACAGTAGGCAAAGCGTTGGATAGTGTAGGGGTAAAAATTACTATTCCCACTCCAAAGAGTACAACAGTAGGGAAAGCATTGGATAGCATAGGAGTAAAAATTACTATTCCTACTCCAGAAAGTGCAACAGTAGGGAAAGCGTTGGATAGCGGGAGGGTTAAAATTACTATTCCCACTCCAGAGAGTGCAACAGTAGGGAAAGCGTTGGATAGCGTAGGGGGTAAAAAACTTACTATTCCCACTCCAGTGAGTGCAACAGTAGGGAAAGTGTTGGATAGTGTAGGGGTGCAACCTACTATAACCACTCCATTAAGTGCAACAGTAGAGAAAGCGTTGGATAGCGGAGGAGTAAAAATTACTATTCCCACTCGACAGAGTGCAACAGTAGGGAAAGCATTGGATAGCGTAGGGGTAGAAATTACTATTTGCACTCCAAAGAGTGCAACAGTAGAGAAACCATTGGATAGCGTAGCGGTAAAAATTACTATTCCCACTCCAGAAAGTGCAACAGTAGGGAAAGCGTTGGATAGCGGGAGGGTTAAAATTACTATTCCGACTCCAGAGAGTGCAACAGTAGGGAAAACGTTGGATAGCGTAGCAGTAAAAATTACTATTCCCACTCCAGAGAGTGTAACAGTAGTGAAAGCTTTGGATAGCGGGAGGGTTAAAATTACTATTCCCACTCCAGAGAGTGCAACAATAGGGAAAGCGTTGGATAGCGTAGGGCTAAAGAATTACTATTCCCACTCCAGTGAGTGCAACAGTAGGGAAAGCGTTGGATAGCGTAGGGGTAAAAATTACTATTCCCACTCCAAAGCCTGCAACAGTAGGCAAAGAGTTGGATAGCAGGAGGGTTAAAATTACTATTCCCACTCCAGAGAGCGCAACAGTAGGGAAAGCGTTGGATAGCGCAGGAGTAAAAATTACTATTCCCACTCCAGAGATTGCAACTGTTTAGAAAGTGTTGGATAGGGTAGGGGTAAAAATGTCTATTCCCACTCCAGAGAGTGCAACAGTAGGGAAAGTGTTGGATAGCGAAGGGGTAAAAATTATTATTCCCACTCCACAATGTGCAACAGTAGGGAAAGCGTTGGATAGCGTAGGGGTAAAAATTACTATTCCCACTCCAAAGAGTGCAACAGTAGGGAAAGTGTTGGATAGCGTAGGGGTAAAAATTACTATTCCCACTCCAGAGAGTGCAACAGTAGAGAAAGCATTGGATAGCGGAGGGGTAAAAATTACTATTCCCACTCCACAGAGTGCAACAGTAGGCAAAGCGTTGGATAGCATAGGGGTAAAAATTACTATTCTCACTCCAAAGAGTACAACAGTAGGTAAAGCATTGGATAGCGTAGGGGTAAAAATTACTATTCCTACTCCAGAAAGTGCAACAGTAGGGAAAGCGTTGGATAGCGGGAGGGTTAAAATTACTATTCCCACTCTAGAGAGTGCAACAGTAGGGAAAGAGTTGGATAGCGTAGGGGTAAAAATTACTATTCTCACTCCAAAGAGTGCAACAGTAGGGAAAATTTTGGATAGCGTAGGGGTAAAAATTACTATTCCCACTCCACAAAGTGCAACAGTAGGGAAAGCGTTGGATAGCGGGAGGGTCAAAATTACTATTCCCACTCCAAAGAGTGCAACAGTAGGGAAAGTGTTGGATAGCATAGGGGTAATAATTACTATTCCCACTCCAATGAGTGCAACAGTAGGGAAAGCATTGGATAGCGGGAGATTTAAAATGACTATTTCCACTCCAAAGAGTGCAACAGTAGGGAAAGCGTTGGATAGCGTAGGGGTAAAAAGGGATGCATGCATATCTCAGTGGACCTCCGAGTGGGTGCATGAGTCTCTGAGTGGGTCTGCAAGTGGCTGCATAGGTCTATGAGTAGCTCTGTTAATGGGTGTGTCAATGTGTGAGTAGAAATGCGATTGGGGGTCTGACTAAGAGTGGATCTGTGACTGGATGCATCAGTCTCTGAGTGGCATTCTGAGTGGGAGCATCAGTGTTTCACAATGGATCTATCACAGTGTGCATCACTTTTTGAGTGGCTTTCTTACTAAGTGCCTGGGTTTGTGAGTCACTGGGTGCATGAGCCTCTAAGTGGGTCTGTGAGTGGGTGTGTGACTCTGAGTAGTTCTATAAGTGGGTGTGTTAGTGACTGAGTGCAACTGTGAATGGGTGTACAAGTCTCTCAATTGGCGTGTCAGTGACTGGGTGTGTGAGTGTCTAAGTAAAAGTGAGGGTGAACACATGAATACATATATATATATTTAAAATTTTCACCAATATTCACGACAATGTTGCAATAGTTGCGACTTTGGGGCCAAGTACCATGTCGTTCGGAAAGGCTCCGAATGGGATTTGGAAACTCTGAATCCAGTTCAGGCCCTATGTTTCCGACAGAATTGTACACATTTCCAACTGACCGATTACAATGCCCAGAAACTGTTCGGGCTGCCTGATTCGGTTCAGAAAGGCATTCAGACATCCCTAGTCTTACGGAGCCGAATCGTACAGCTCTATGGACACGGTTTCCGAGCAAGCGATTACGATGACCAATTCAGGCAGCCATTCCAATTCAGTCTGCCCGACATGATATAGCAGTCAGAATCTGTCTTTTGGGGCCGTTGCGGGCCTCCATTCACTCTGAGGCCTCTGGTTGGGGGCCGAGGGGGTACCCGAGGGACCGCTCTTTCTAAAATGTGGCAAGCACCATGGGGTGCCCACCACAGGATGCATGGTTTTCCCCAACCACCCCTTTTTTTAATGGAAGCCGGAGTTTTCGATTGACATCGTAATAGGCCCCTTAGTCGTGAGGTTACATGTGAGCCGTGCTTACGGTCATGGAGTATGTATGAATATTGTGGGCAATTTGGACACCTCTCTGGGGCTCTAAAAACAATTGTGGGCTGGGAGCCTCGCAGTTCTGCAACAAAGAATGCCCCTGAGCCTTTCTGGGCTCTAAACAAATATGCCCCCACAAGCCTTGTGGGCTCTTAAAGCAACTGTGGCACCTTGAGCCTCTCGGGGCTCTAAATTACCAAATGCGGGCGTCGTTGGAGTCATTAGTGGACTCGAGATCACAAAACGGCCCACTGGGCCTCGGGGCCACAAGCCAGAATGCCCCGTGAGCCTCTCAGGCTCTAAAGAAAGAAAGGCCCAACTTGTTGGAGTCCCTCGTGGACTCGGAGCAACTATGCACGTAGGAGCGGCCCGCTGCCTTTTCGAAGGCCGCTCTGTCACCCCCGGAATTCCTGGAGCCACTCAGGGCTCTAAGAACAATGGGGGCCACCCAGGAGAACCAACAGGGCCACCCGCACTCCCCGGCTCACTTGCTCCTGACTTCGCTGGAGGCATGCGGGGCTCTGCTACGGTCTCCCGGTTCCTCTGCTACTCCAGGGCTCTCCCTCGTAGCACGGGAGTCTCACGGTACTTGCGGCCGGACTCCTCTTCCTCTCGTGTGGCGGGCAGGGCTGCCAATATTACACAGCCCTTCTGACAAGCCTCCTGCCTCTGTGGCGTTCACACCAATCACAGCGCGGCCCAGGGTCGCGGCTGCAGGCAATAGCAGGGCGGCCCTGGGGTGGGGAGGCGGGACAGCGCCTCACGGAGAATACACGGGCCGGCGGCGGTGATTTCTTCTGTATAAACGATGAGTGGGCTCCCTCGAATAAAATAATAAAACTAGCGGCTAGGTCCCTGGCAGGGTGGGCACCTGCCAGGGGACTGAAAATCTCAGCAAATAAATGGGTCAAATGCCTGGTGGGCACCGGCTGAGAACAAGGGAAGCGCTGGTGACCAAATAAAGCTCTCCCAAGCGCTAGGGTCAAGGATAAAGTGCTCCCAGCGCTATAAGCAAAATAAAGCTCCAGCAAAGTTCTGGAGGCAGACAGGGGGGCAAGGCTGGGCCCAGAGCCAGCTCACTGGGCCTCCAGGCAGGGAGGCAGTCCAAGTGGCGGTCCTCCTGGTGCCCAACAGCAGCAGCAGCCCCCCTCAGATAGGTCCTGGAAGAGAACAAATTGTAAGGGGACACAGCCCCTTCTTGTACTGTAAAATCCTTTGTCTGGCTTCAGGGTGAGGGGGAAACCCAGTCGCAGCTGGTTTGTGAGCACTCTTGATGTGCTCAGCCCCTCACTCTATTCACTGGCAGGGCTAGGGTCATTAGACACACCACAGGGGGTGGAGCCAGCATTGTGTGTGGAAAGCCCAGCCCTATTCAGGACTAAGCATGGGCGAATTTTGCAAATCTCGCGTTCGCGAATTTTGCGGATTTGCGAATTCGCAATCCGCAAAATCCGCGAATTCTCGCGAATTTGCGGATTTTTTTTTTTTGTGTTCGCAAGTGTTTCTGCCAGTTCGCGAGGATTTGGTACTAGTTCGCAATGCGAACTTACTTGTCGGCTCGCAACGGTCGCGACTATGTGGTTTCTACGTCTGGTTCATCATCACAGCCTCCCAGCACCCTCTGTTTCACCACTGGCACCCTCTCTTTGACCCATGCCACCCTCTGTTACATCAATGCCACCCTCTGGTTCATCATCACTGTAGAAGATGGGGGGAAAAGCAAGCCCACCTGCCCTGCTTGAACTGACATGAATTAATTTGGGGTTAGTTTATTAACAACACCTGCCCTGCCCCAACTGACAATAATGAATTAGGGGCTAATTAATGTGTCACTGAAAGAATTTTAAGTTCCAGCCTGGCACCTGCTTGTCTGCTCCTTAAGCTGTAAATCAGGACCTTTGTGGCATACAGTTAAGGTCAGAGCAGGGTCACACAATAGTTGCAAGCAGGCAACCGAATTCTGGAGGGCCCCCTCAGGAAGCACTACAGGGAATCGTTACAAATCATGAGGTTGACCTTTTGCACCTGCTCATTGCTTTTGCAAAAATCGTTTTTCGTTTTTTTCGCGCTATTCGCGGGGCGCGGCGTCGTGCGAAACGGACCGCGGAAGCCGCCAATTCGTGCGAATGAGCTTTTTATTTTTGTGCGGCTTGCTGTTTCGCGAGTTTTTTTGCAGTATTCGCGAGCCGCTTGCAGCGCAACACGCGAATTTACCCCAAGGTCGAGTACGGGCGCGGCTATTTTGTTTGCGTGACGTATTTCCGTTTCCGCCCGCTATGTATAATCTTGCGCAGTAAGCGCATTGCGAGTAGAGGTTCGCACGAGATCGCGAGGAAAATCTCGCGCGAACTTACTTTCGCGCTCGTGAACGGGCGCCGGCCATCTTGTTTTTCATTAATTTCCTGTGTCTGGGCATGGTGTTTAATCCTCTTGCTATCTTTGCCATCCTTTGCTTGTTTTCAGTTTTTTTTAACGATTTTGCTTCTTATCTATCCCTCTCTTTTCCTAGCTGTATATTTTTGTCTTTTCTGCTATTTTTCTTTACTTTTAAACTACTTTTTTAAACTCTTTTCTTTTCTTCTTCCCTATCCTATTCCTTCCTAATTTTCTACTTCCTACCTTACCTGCCCAGACCATGGTGAAGCCAGGCGCCGTGAAGCTGCCCAGGCACTTGAGGGCGGCAGCGGCGGCGGGGAGGAGGAGTCCTGGACCCCGTGCCAGGACACCATGCGGTCGATTGAGGGGGGAGCAGGTGATGCGACGGGAGATCTTCAGCCCGGAGGAAGTGGGCGCGCTGGTCTACTTCGTCCAGCGCCGCCTGCCCAGGACCATCGCGGGAGGCGGCAGGATCGCGGCCGGCGGCTACAACATGCGGGAGCGCCGGAAGCGGTGGGAGAAGGTGTGCTGGGCCATATCCCACCTCTACGGGGTCCAGCGCACCTACAGCCAGGTCACCCATCGCTGGACGGACCTCCTGGACCGGGAGCGCGACCTGCTGGACCAGCTCGGCTTGGAGATCCCCGGGCTTGGTGAGTAGCAGTAGCCATTTCATCACTCACTACTATGATGTTTTCTCCTGCTCTGTGTTGTTGTATTGCAAATATTTGTTTTTTACATGGAGCAAGCCAATAATGCCGCTGATGACGATTACATTGTAGTTAAATTATATTTCAAAATCTTCTGTGCATTTCAGGTGCACTGCTCTCCTTCTCAATGGCGTTGCTACTATGCTTATTTGTTTTCTATTGTGTGGCCTCATTGGCCTGAGTAACTATTATGTATGAGTGTACTTTACAGAACTGCGTAATGCTAGACACTAGGGGGCAGATTACATTTACAAGCCCCTTGCGCCACGTTTACGTTGCCTTGCGTGACGCAACAGCGGCGTAAACGTGCCGCATCCCTGCGAGTCATTTACAGCATGACGCATCTAGGGAGATGCGTCACGTTATAAAGCCATGGGCCTGCACCACAGTGGGTGCGTTCCTAGTACGCAGGGTGGGCGGTCCGGCGGCAGTGCGCCTCGCAAAATTGCCTGCGTGAAATCTACAAGATTTAACGCAGGCACTTCTGCGACGCTGCTACGTCAATTCAATTCCTTATGCCTGCTTGAAGCAGGCGAAAGGACTGACACAGCATGTTAAGTATTGGGTGGCCCTGAGCATTACTGGAGTTGCATTGCGTTGGCGACGTGACTCCAGCGATGCGCCGCTCTTACGTGACGAGATGCGTCACGCAAGTGCCTACCCTTGCGCCAGGGTGCGCCGCATTGTAAATGAGGCGCATCTGCCGTGTCGCAAGGGTAGTTTTGCGGGACGCATTTGATCTGGCGCATCTCTGGAGATGCGCCAGAACGCGTAAGTAAGTATGCCCCTAAGGGGCAGAATTGCAATAACCGTCGCATCCCTGCAAAGTAGCAGGGATGCGCCATTAATTGTGCGGCCCGCTACCACCACCAAACATGGTGCGCCGTATTTGCAATGCGGCGCACCATGGGCCCAAAACGTCACCGAAGCTTTGCTGCTGGAGTTGCGTCGCAATGATGGCGCAGCTCCAGCAATGCTCTGGGGTACCCTATCTCCCCAATGCTGGGTCAAGCCGTACGTCTGCTTCAAGCAGGTGCAGGGTTTGTGTGACGCATCATTGTCCTAAAGGTGACTGATTGAAATTTTGTAGATTTCCCTCAGCCACTTTTAAGATGTGTTCCAGCGCAGGAATGCCCTCCCTTGCGCCGGAACGCCCCCTGATGGCGCAGGGCTTTATAACGGGATGCATCTCCCAAATGCGTCACGTTGTTATAATATTATACGCCGCACCATGGCGCCCTTTTTTGTTTAGCTGCTGCGTCACAAAAGTCACGCAAGAACGGAGCAAAAGAGCCGCAAGGGGCTTAAATCTGCCCCTTCCTTTGTACCCCTGACAATAAGAAAAATAGTGGCGGTGGATTGATAGTTTGACTATTTAAATGACTGGTAATGTAGCAGGCAACTGTTAGTGTTGTCACTGATCTGACTGAAATCACAATGGAGTTTGTCTGTCACTTTGCTTCTTGCCTGCGGACTGCTGCCTGCCAGTCCTAGGTGAACCTTTCAGTACTTTGTTTAGTGAGTTACGTGACTTTTGAAGTCACAGGTCCGCAAATAAATGAAAACTAACCCTAATCAATATAATTTCGCAGAAATATTTTGTTATTGTTCTTTTGAAATGTTTGATTTGGTTGACATTGACAAGCAACAATCATCCATGTTTTCTGTTCTTTCTTTCATGTTGTACGTCAGCTCCCACCAGGGGCGAGGGGAGGACACAGGAGCAGCAGGCGGCGGATGCTGTTCAACAGGGCCAGGATCGGGCAGGCGAGGGCTCCTTTGCTGGCCCCAGTAAGTTTTCATTTTAGACTAGTACCTATTTTTACTAGCGTCCCTCATTTGATTTTTTCAAAATCGTCTTTGATCTTCTTGTAGACTTTATCTAAATTCTTATCCTGCCTCTACTATGACTCCCTGTGGTATTACTAGATTATTCTTATTAGTCTGTCTGTGTAGCTAACTAAGATTGCACGGATGGCGAAACTCCCATTCTAGTCAGCATTAGCTCTTTCAACTCAGTGCAGTCCTCTGGGATTGTCCATAATGTCTTTTGAAGTGTTCTATCTGCTTTGAAAATTCCCAACTATAAAATGTGAATGACCACCAAGAAATAATAAGATACTACCTTTTGGTTTGGATAGGAGAACAATCCATACCACTACAGTGGCGCGGACAATTCTTCTGCAGAAACAGAACTATGGACAATAAATAGTGCATTGCTTATGAATTATAATAGGCGCTGTTAGAGTTTCCACATACCTCTGTGATAACAGACTTTGAACCCCCAATGTCCTTACTGACTGACTACTACATAGTGTGGCACAGTCATTTACCTCCCGAATTCATCGATCATTGATCCCCAATGATGATTATTATCCAACGTAGCTGAAGAGTATGGAGTCAGAGTCAAGAAGTGTCAGAGGCACGGACTCATGCTTGCAAAAATTGCAAAACCTTTCGCTCAGTCACTCTAGTCACTCTGGACCAAAAAACACAGAGTCTCTCTAAGTTTAAAAGCTTTATTAAAAGTAAACACATTTATTAAAATGAAGTCATAATAAAAAAACGAAACGTTTAACTGAGAATGTAAAAGTGGTTAGTGCTGACGATTAATTGAAGACATTTCTTGTGGTCGAGCCGAGCTCTCACCTTGTTTCAACTTGATCTTGTTGTTAGAAGTCCATCTTCTGTCTGTGTGGAAAAAAATGGTGCGTGTTAAAAAGCCAGCCTTCATCAGTTGTGCCAAAAAGTGCTGCATTACATTGTTTTCACATGTCTTCATTCCTTGACCAAATACTAGTGAGTGGTTTATTCTAACATTCTTAAATGTACTTTGTAGGTGGAACATCTGGTGGCGGGGCCAACGCGGAGGTGGTGGTGGTGCTCGACACGGAGGCGGAGGGCAATTCCTCAGGGGAGGATTCGGCGGTTCCAGTGCCGGCTGTGAGAGTTCAGACGGTGGTGGTGGCGGGCAGAGGTAAGCTCTTATATATTCCTTACTTATTGAGATTGAAGACGTGGCTGGGAAGGAAAGAATATGAGATGCATGGCTGGGTGAATGATGAAGCAATGATTGGTGGAAGGACAACAGCCTGGGTGGGTGACAAAGAAACTGTATGTGTCCATATACCTGGATCATGCTACTATCTGACTCTTAGATAGCATATGTGTATCTAGAGCAGGGGTACTCATAGTTCGGCCCGCGGGCCGGTGGCGGCCCGGCAAGCCTTCCTTGGCGGTATGCAGACCTTGCAGACAATCACTGCTCCCCCGGCCCCCACAGAGCAGAGTGGAGATGCAGGGCCACAAAGAGGTGAAATAGAACAAAGCCTCTGCTCTGTGGGGCCGGGCAAGCAGTGATTGTCAGGGTGGAGATGCAGGGGCGCTACAACAAACAAAGCCTCAATAATATGTTAATGGTCTTTTAAAGACCTGTTAAGTACTTTGGTGTGGCTGTCTGTGTGTGCGCGTTGAGGAAGCTGTCTCAGCCCGGGCTGAAGGCTGACACAGACAGACACACACACAGTGAGATGACAGAGGGGGAGGGAGAGGGAGGGCAGGAGGGAGAGAGAGATGGAGAGGGAGGGCAGGAGGGAGAGCATGAGTGAGAGAGATGTATGTAAATGCTGGGTCTGGTGGCTCAGTGGATGAAGGCATCTGCTGCAGGGACCTGTGTGCAACCTCATAGTCACAAGTTTTCGTTTTGCTTTAGCCCCGCCCCCTCTGACTCCGCCCCCACCAGTGCAGCCCTCGGCCACAAACTACACTGTAAATTTAGCCCCTGAGAGAAAGTTTGTGAGTACCCATGATCTAGAGAGAGTAGACGGTCAGTGGATGAACTAAGTGTAACTTTGAAGAGCATGTAACACTGCACCCGCACGTCCGTTCCAGTGTAGGAAAGGCAAGGAAAAGAAGTTTTAATTTTGTCCAAATACTACCATCAATAGTAGCAGTAGTTTGTATTGCAAGCACAGCATAGATCCGGTTATTAGGGTGGCCACTCCCTACCTCTCTTAATAAGTTTAGTAGTACTCAGTCATTCATGTGTGGATGTATCACTGGTCACTCAATAAAAAGCAAAGCACCTAAAGTCATCCCATATATAAGCAAAAACATCCCATGTGAAGTGATAGATAATCCGATTATTTATCTTCTTCAATTTTCCATTTTTAGTACTCATTTCCACTGTAGGGTGAAAGTTAAATTAATTAAGCAGTAGCCCTTGAGTTGTAACAGAGTATTCTCAGTGCCACCCGTAATAGAAAAGTAAGAGCTTCACCACCTGCATGTACTGGACGGGTACAGTAACGCAACGCAAGTCTAGGTCACTCCTCATGGCGTGCGTCTCTTTTTCTCGGGTGCAAGTTTACTGCGCTGGCATTATGCCGGCTTGCAGAAGATAACGTTCCAATTTTCTTAAACAAGAGACAAGAAGAAGAATAAGACTGGTGTACTTTCATAGTCGACTCCAATGGAAGTCCATAGTGCTCGTAGAATTTGTTCCTTAAACTCCGACTAATGTTAGAGCAAGGATGAAGAAGTGTGAGGTTAGATAGATACTGGCCTCAATAGTTATGTAATGCGCTTGCAAGTTGCTAGTTGTAGTGCAACACAAATTTCTGCTGAATGATTGAGTTAATCTTAAAGAGCATTGGTTACAGACTATGTCTTTCTTTCTTCATATAGGTTCTCCTTCCAAACGAACAAGGAGGAAGGAGCTGGCTAGAGCGGCCCGGCAACGGAGGATCGATGCCACTGTGGCCGAATATCGGCGGCTGGTGGCCCTGGAGGACGAAGAAAGTGTGCAGTCGACCACAACAACTACGTCGTCTGCATCGGCCTCCGTGCCCCCACGGGCTGCCACCCAGCACAGTGGTCCACCCAGACTGAGCCGGGCTGCCAAAGCCAAACGCCACCGCCGAGTAGCAAGGACAACAGCTTCCTCTCACAGCCGTTGCACCTGCAAGGCATTGAAGGCACGCCTGCGCCGCAGTACCCTGATGGTGTCCCGCCTCCAGCAGGAGCTCCACCACTTTTCAAACGAGTTGGAGGGGCTCCGCGTAGAGCACGCCTTGCTCCGCCAGGAGCATGATGCCCTGGCCCAAAAAGTAGACAGCATCCACCCATAGTGTCCTTTGCCCCTTTTTTAGAGACTTTTGGGGGGTGGGAATTGGGAGTTGGGTTTTTGGGGACTTTTGAAGGACAATCGTTGGGGTTAGGGAGGGTCTTGCGGGAGATTATTTTGTTAGGGATATAAATATACTTTTTCAAACTTTATCTGAGCATACCCGTTTCTTACTGCTTGCCTGGTGGGTGGGGGTTTAACAGTGACTTTGTTTTCCTGAAAGTTTAGTTCCATTTTCTTCCTTTAAGTGTAAATGCCCAAATGTTTTCAACACTAAGTGCCTCTCACAGAGTAAGTGAAGTGAATCCAAGAGTCCTAGGACTTTAGTAGTACTACCGTCAGTCTCTCGTCTCTCCTACTAATACTCCATTATACCCCCAAACCACCAAACGCTTATCTTACCTGTAATTTGTGTTTGAAAGTAGGGCTAGACCCAGGGCTGGCTCCACGGGAAACAGCGAATAAGGTTGGCAATCTTGGTCGGATAAAATTTCCTCATAGCGGTGGTACTAGTGGTGTGACACAGTGGCAGTTGCATGCCTATGAAAAAAAAGAAAATTAAATCTGGTTTGTCCTCCTGAGCAATTCAACGGTACAATAGAGAATATAGCAGGTGACACAAGTACACTAGAACAGTGCCACATTGTAGCCTAACAAATGGTAAAGTATAACTACTAATTCGGTTGAAGTTCTTTGACATTAGCCATGGGTCTTTGTCAAGCAGAGTAAGAATATATCCTCGGATTTCTTCACCAGCCTGTTGCTATCACCTTATCCTCCCCAGCAAGTGTGTGGATTTATTGCTGTAATTTAGTCACACATCAATCAAAACCACACAGCCCGGGGGAAGACAGTTAGGGTTTGAAAAATGGATGGGTACGGGGGTTTTTGGGAAAGGTTTTGGGAGACAAGAAAAAATAGCACAGCATGGACAAACAATTGTGAACATAAACAAATCTTTGGGTACAAACCTATCCATCAATCTTTGAAAGTGCATGCACTACTGCATGCATGTCAGTGAAAAGTAAGTAGTACTTTCGACAACTGTGGAAGAAAGAATGCGACAGTACAGGGCCTGTGTGGAATTATTCATAACGATATTCAACATAAGGTCTCTGTAGCCAGATACCAGAGAGCCTTGCTGGTCACTATAAATCCATTCACAACAACACTCAATGGGGTTGGTCTGGAAGGTATAGTAGAGAGAAAAGGAGAAATTGCTTTTTTTCTAGGTGTCCCCTCACTCACCAGGGTTGCCCCTTGGTGACATGCTTCATCATTGGGGCCATCCCAGTCCTCTACGGGCTAGAGCGTGCTGCGACTTGCGAATTACTTAGGAGCACTTACAAATGACTATGTGTGGTGCAGATGTGATAGTGGAGTGGACTAAGTGATGTGTTAAGGGATCAATTTAGAAGCAGAGAGAGATCCAAGAAATGCAGTCACAGTCAGAGAAAAAGGCAAGGGATACTGTATCTATGTTGTAGTTGTCCTGTTGGAAGTGGTAAGTAAGTTGCCTGCAGAAAAAAATCCTCTTATTAGCGGCACTCCTCCATTGCAGCCGACGCTTCGTCCATCGATGTTGGTCACCAGAAGACACCCTGTAAAAAAAGCACAGCATAGACAAACAATTGAACATAAACAATTATTTGGGTACAAACCTATCCATCAATCTTTGAAAGTGCATGCACTACTGCAATGCATGTCAGTGAAAAGTAAGTAGTACTTTCGACAACTGTGGAAAAAAGAATGCGACAGTACAGGGCCTGTGTGGAATTATTCATAACGATATTCAACATAAGGTCTCTGTAGCCAGATACCAGAGAGCCTTGCTGGTCACTATAAATCCATTCACAACAACACTCAATGGGGTTGGTCTGGAAGGTATAGTAGATAGAAAAGGAGAAATTGCTTTTTTTCTAGGTGTCCCCTCACTCACCAGGGTTGCCCCTTGGTGACATGCTTCATCATTGGGGCCATCCCAGTCCTCTACGGGCTGGGGCGTGCTGCGACTTGCGAATTACGTAGGAGCACTTACAAATGACTATGTGTGGTGCAGATGTGATAGTGGAGTGGACTAAGTGATGTGTTAAGGGATCAATTTAGAAGCAGAGAGAGATCCAAGAAATGCAGTCACAGTCAGAGAAAAAGGCAAGGGATACTGTATCTATGTTGTTGTAGTTGTCCTGTTGGAAGTGGTAAGTAAGTTGCCTGCAGAAAAAAAATCCTCTTATTAGCGGCACTCCTCCATTGAGGCCAACGCTTCGTCCATCGATATTGGTCACCAGAAGACACCCTGCCCACTGCCTGCCTGATGCTGAATTGTGGCTCGCTAATGTGAAGCCTGACTCCATCCTTTTTTCCCCATTGCAGAGACTGAAACCCGGCCTGTAATTATTCAACGAAAAACAGGAAGTGATATAATATTACAACACCACTGATAAATAAATATAAGGTATGTAGGCTGTGGAGTGCAAAAAGTCACAATTTGATTTTCCTAGTAAACAGTACAATATTTTTGAAAGTGCGTACTCTGTCTGAGTCACCTTTTGAAGGATAAATAAGTAGGGGCAAATTATTGTAGCGGATCTTTCCCCTCAAGCTAGGTGTACTGTAAACTGTGTTTTAGAACAAAATTAGATCTTCCTAGCAGTGCTCCCACCCAGACCCTTACTAAAGCCAGTCGCAAAAATGTAGAAGACCCCCAATCAAATCTCAAAAAATGAGGCCTAGCAGAAAACTGGTGACAAAACTTACTTTGAAAGTAAAAGTAGGCCGAAGTACCCCCTTCCTAATTACCCCTTACCCACCGTGGATTGCATTCAAACCACTTGCAAGCAACCAAGCAAAAGTATCCATAGCCAGCATCGCTCCAAGACTCGAAATCCCCCCCACTCAAACACATGCAATAGAAATACTGCTAACCCTAACGAACCCTAAGTTAAGAATAGTGGCATAGACTTTCTTTAACTATGCCAAATCCCCCCTTTCCCACCATGGATTTTCTTCAAATGACTTGCAACCAAAATTACACATTCTCACAAGTGCTCTAAGACCCCAGAACTCAGTTGCAAAAATCTAGAACACCCCGAAACACATGCAATCCTGCTGCTAGGGCTAACCCTAACGAACCCTAAGTTACAAAAAGTGCCAAAAGGCTTTTCCGTGAGGATTTTGTCCCAACCACTTCTACCCGGTATTAGACCTTCCCAGGAATGCCCTAAGACCCGCCAACCCACCCGCCAAGAAGCATAACACCCCCAAACAGGCCAAAAGCAAAATCTCATACTTGCAATATTTCTCGGCCTTCGGTCCAAACGCGCTGCGTAGCTAGGCCATAAGTCGGGGTTGCCACGACGGATTTCCTGAAAAGCAAATGCAATCAAGATTAGAGTGTCCCAGCAGTGCACCCAGACCCCGAAACCCACCCACAAACACCAGGAAGCCCCCCAAACAGGCCCCTGAAAACGCTACATTGAGCAAAATGTCAGAAATAGCCAAAAAAAAATCGGCCTGGATTTTGTCCCAACCACTTCTACCCGGTATTAGACCTTCCCAGGAATGCCCCAAGACCCGCCAACCCACCCGCCAAGAAGCATAACACCCCCAAACAGGCCAAAAGCAAAATCTCATACTTGCAATATTTCTCGGCCTTCGGTCCAAACGCGCTGCGTAGCTAGGCCATAAGTCGGGGTTGCCACGACGGATTTCCTGAAAAGCAAATGCAATCAAGATTAGAGTGTCCCAGCAGTGCTCCCAGACCACGAAACTCACCCACAAACAGACGGAACCCCCCCTAAGAGCACCTCAAAGGCAAGCAAGTCATCAAAAACACAAAAAAATTTCCGCCTGGGATTTGGTCCAAACCACTTTTATCCGGTATTAGAGCTTCCCAGCAATGGCCCCAGAGCCGTCAACCCAGGAGAAAACGAGTAGAAGACCCCCAAACAGCCAAAGAGCAAAAGTACAAAAATGGGGACTTTGTCAGTTTTTCACAAATTTCCCAAATCACTCCGCGCGCGCTCGGCAGCTAGGCCCTAACTCCCCTCTGCCACCATGGATTTGCTTCAAACCTCTTGCAAAGTAAAGTATCCATAGCCAGCAGTGCTCCCAGACCCCGAAACCCACCCACAAACACCAGGAAGCCCCAGAAACAGGCCCCCGAAAACGCTACATTGAGCAAAATGTCAGAAATAGCAACAAAAAAAATCGCCCTGGATTTTGTCCCAACCACTTCTACCCGGTATTAGACCTTCCCAGGAATGCCCCAAGACCCGCCAACACACCCGCCAAGAAGCATAACACCCCCAAACAGGCCAAAAGCAAAATCTCATACTTGCAATATTTCTCGGCCTTCGGTCCAAACTCGCTGCGTAGCTAGGCCATAAGTCGGGGTTGCCACCACGGATTTCCTGAAAAACAAATGCAATCAAGATTAGAGTGTCCCAGCAGTGCTCCCAGACCCCGAAACTCACCCACAAACACCAGGAAGCCCCACAAACAGGCCCCCGAAAACGCTACAGTGAGCAAAATGTCAGAAATAGCAAAAATAAATCGGCCTGGATTTTGTCCCAACCACTTCTACCCGGTATTAGACCTTCCCAGGAATGCCCCAAGACCCGCCAACCCACCCGACAAGAAGCATAACACCCCCAAACAGGCCAAAAGCAAAATCTCATACTTGCAATATTTCTCGGCCTTCGGTCCAAACGCGCTGCGTAGCTAGGCCATAAGTCGGGGTTGCCACCACGGATTTCCTGAAAAGCAAATGCAATCAAGATTAGAGTGTCCCAGCAGTGCTCCCAGACCACGAAACTCACCCACAAACAGACGGAACCCCCCCTAAGAGCACCTAAAAGGCAAGCAAGTCATCAAAAACAAAAAACAAATTCCGCCTGGGATTTGGTCCAAACCACTTTTATCCGGTATTAGAGCTTCCCAACAATGGTCCCAGAGCCGTCAACTCACCTGCAAAGAGGTACTACAACACCCCAACAAGTGCTGAGTCTTTCTTCATTGGGCGTAAACCAGCCCTCTGGTTTGATGGAAATAGGAGTCTGGAGGAGGAGGATAGAGGAGCATGTTCTTCTGAACGTGTGAACCTGAGGAATGCAGACTGCGGCAACTTCAAATCAATTAGCAAACCAGTGAAGACAGTTCTGCAGATGGGCTTGATTTTGTGATTATCTGATTAAAGTTTGAAATATATTAACTGTGCACAACAAAGAAAGACAGACACACAGGAATAAAAGTGAATAAGGACGAAAAAGAAAGTTATTGATTCGTTGTCTCATTTTCAGGGCTCGGTATCACGGTCCAGGAATAAGAATAAGGCTTCGTCATCATACTCTGCGAATTCAGGCAGGGTGAGCTCAGTGTCACCTAACAGAGTAGAAATTCCCTCATCTATGTTGCTGGCCACCTCCTCTTCTTCCGGCACGCTTTCTCCTACTCTGAAATCTGGTGGTATGAGGTGCTGATTCATCTTGATCATTGTTAACCTCTCCACATTTTTGGGCGAGAGGCGGCTCCATTTGGGAGTTACAATGCAACCAGCAGCACTGAAAACCCGTTCAGAAGACACGCTTGCAAGTGGGCAAGACAAGTAGTTTAAAGCCAGGTTGATGAGCTGTGGCCACAATTCTTTTTTCCCATACCAATACGCCAATGGGTCAGAATTAACATAGACCTCTGTTGAGTCATTCAGATAGTCCTTCACCATCGACTCAAGGTCCTCATCCAAGGTTCCTCCACTTTGCTTAGCTCTTGCTGTGCCTCTGACCTTTTGAGAACCAAACCCACGCAGAGCTAGCCAATCCTCTTCAGCCTCCAATGTTTCTGTTGTGTCTCGTGCAGATGATCCGGTTGCCGGTGTCTTTAACGGCTGAGAGGTCACTTGTGCCACAGCCACAGGTGCAGAAGTGGATTGTTTTGACTGGGGATGGCCTGCTGATGTACTGCCATTTCCTTCAATTTTCAGCCGTTCTCTTTCAAACCTCTTGGCTGACAAGGCTAGCCAATGTTTGTACTTTGGAACATGTTCATCATCAAAAGGAAAGAATGCTTGGCCTGCCAGCGCCTTTTTGTAGCGTGGATCCAGAATAGTAGCACAAATGTAATGCTCTTCTGAGTGGATCTTTTTAAGACGTTCATCACCTTGTAGGAGCTCTAATAATTTCTCAGCCAGAAGCAAAGAGTCTTGGTTTTTTTCATCTTTTTCAAACACAGAACACACCTCCTTCAGTTGGTCCTCCAGCATGTACAACAATGGGATAGCTTTTCCCAAATTAGAGTCTTCCTTGCTGACTGCACGCGTGAAGAACTCAAAAGGACGAAGTATGCGTGTCAGGCTTTGAACTATGTTCCATTGCGCCGCCCCCCTTTTCTCAGCTCCTCTGTACCCTCTGTAAGGAAATATTGATCGAGTTCCGTATACTGCTCATACAGACGCTCAAGCATGTAGAAGGTTGAGTTCCAACGTGTTACCACCTCCTGGATGAGTGCTTTCACTGGCATTTGACGTTGATATAGCAGGCTCCTCAGCTGCTTCCGGGCCTTAAAAGAATGGCTGAAATGCTTGCACATTTTTTGGCAGGTGTCCAATACACTGTACGCTGCACTGCCTTTATTACCCAAGAATTTTTGGACAACCAGGTTTATACAGTGCGCCAAACATGGCACTCTGAAATAGTGACCGTCCCTCATGGCCTTAACTATATTGGAGCCATTGTCCGTGGAAACATAACCAACCTGGCATTTTAGTGGGGACAGCCAGTTAAGGACCTTTGTGTTAAAGACATCCAAAATGTTTTTTGCTGTGTGACGTTTCTCCAAACCAAACATGGCTAGTGTTGCATGTTTCAGAGCAGCTTTAAAAACAATGTCCGCGTCAACACCTGCGTTTAGCTTTGCTTTAGCCCCTGAAAAAGAGACCCAGTGTGCAGTGATGCACATGTAATCAGCGCCTGCGCCACTGGTCCACATGTCTGTTGTCAGATGTATAGTGTGAACAGCACTCTTCTGCAAAGCTGCCCCAATCACCTTCAGAACATCTTCATGTAGTGCTGGAACCGCAACTCGGGCAAAATAGAACCGGCTAGGAACCTTCCATTTAGGGCAGAGCGCTGCCACTAATTCTAGAAAACCAACCCCTTCTACAAAAGAAAAAGGGAGAAGGTCCAGAGCTAGCATTTTAGCCAGCTTAGTGTTATATAGACGCGTCAGTGGGTGGTTGCGTTCATATTGCGCTTCTGTAAACAACATATTTTTAATGTTGCCCTGGATCAAGGATTTACGGGATGATGATGATATCTTCGACCCAGTTACGCTCGCTGATGAACTTTTCCGCATTGATGTCTCACTCTCTCCCACACTCTTAGTGTGCCTCACATGGGGTGTGCTGCTGACAGGGGTACTGGGTGTAAGTGAAGTGTTTGAATCGTCTTCTTCCTCCTCGTCATCATCAGATGAAAAATCAACGTTTTCATTACATGCAATTCCGGCTTCCTTGACCGCCTCTAGGTGCGGAAACCATTGGACAGGGTGCGCTCTCCTAAGATGACCTCTCTGGCCTCCGGTACCATAGTTAGAACCAAGCTTACCACGACTAACTCAAAGCTTACAAATGCTACAAATGGCTACGTTTTCCATTTTTGGGCAAACACTAAAGAAGTCCCAAACTGGAGACTTGAAATGTCTTTGGGGGGCGGAGGAGGCGGCGATACTGGTGGTGGTGGTCCTGCTGCTAATGCCGGATGAAGTGGAGGATGTGGATTGCCGAACTTCAGTACGTTTTGCACTTTCACCACCACGAATTGAGGTCGAGGTGGGTACCTTCTTGCGAGGAAGAAATATGGAAGCGGTAGGTTTTGGTGTACTACTTAACTCCAAATCTAATGATTGTTGTGTTTCCATTTCCATTGCCTCCTCGTCGACATCATCATCACGCTCAGCAGCTTCTCGGGATAGGGTCAAAATGTCTCTTTGCTGCATGCCCGGTGGGGCTGCAGTGACCTTTGTGATGACTGGCTCGTCGTCATCGTGAGAGGCTTCATCACCAGCAGTATCTGTCACTTCTTGTTGAGCCTCATCACACTCCATAGGTATGAGTTTTTCGACGACCTTCCTTTTACGCTTAGGTACCTTTGTCAGATCATGGTGTGCCTCACTGTCAGACCGCAGTGTTGGTTCCCAAGATGGATCACTTGCATCAGAAGGTGGTGGGCTTGAAGAAGATGTAGACACCCCCCTTGATCTTTTCCTTGCTAGGGATGTGGAAGACAATGAATGATCATCAGGAGGAGTGGCTTCCAATGATACCTCGGCTTCATTGTCGATTTCCTGATGTGCCCCTACTTCGGGAGGAACAACTATTGTGGGGAATTGTGACCCTCCATGCACCTCTGCTTGCGCATCTCCTTTTGCTGCCTCTCCTTCCACATGTACTTGGGCGTGTACTTGCACATGGTGTTGTTGTTGCGGCTGTGGTTGTTCAACACTTGTCAGATGAGTTACAACAACCTGTGTTGATTCAGGGACATTGCTGCTACTTTCTTGCGATGAGGCAACATCACTGGTCGATGGTGATTGGAGAAGTACACTGACTGCCTCTGAAGCACTCAAGGGCTTTGACTTAAGTTGCCGTGGTGGTGGAGGCACTGAACCCAATGGAGCAGGGGTGCTGCTCCCAGCTTGGTCCCCAGCAGATCCTGCTGCTGCTGCAGGCGTACTTTTTTTTTTTCTCCCAAAAAACATGGCGGTTGGCACACCAGCCTCCTTGGTAACTTGCTTCTTCTGCTCCTTACTAGCAACTTTCTTGCTAGAGGAGCTACGGAGAACTTTTTTTGGGGCCATCTTCTTCAGAGAAGGTCAGACAGCAGGCCGCAGTTGCAAGAATTGTAGAGTTGTCTGAGGCCAGACGTGACGTCGCGTGACGTTATGCTGCACACACACACCGCTGCAGGACTTCTTCCTGGCACTAGTGGTTCTCTTGAGTCTTGTGCACCTAAAAACATTGGAAGACAGAGGAACATCAGTTCAGTTATACACCACAAAAAAAATCGGAAAAAAAACAGAAAAATCAGCACAATCCCATTCCATCCATGCCCTCCATGATGTTTAAATTCAAGACAACCCACAGAAAGACTAGGCCCATGCAAGACTCACTACCCCTGGGCATAAAGGTTGACAAGTAGGCAAAATGGTTGCAGGCCTAACAACAAAGCCTGCATTCAAAATGGCCACTTGCCTCTCCCAGCACATGGCCAGTGCCTGTAGCAGCACTCAAAATGGCCACCAGCCACATGGCCTGTCCCTCCCCATGAACACCCCCAAAAATCGAAAAACACTGCAAAATCACCACAATCCCAGTCCATTCATGCCCTCCATGATGTTTAAGTTCAAGGCAGCCCACAGAAAGACTAGGCCCATGCTAGACTCAAATACCCCTGGTGAAAAGGCCACAAGTACAGCCCCAAAAAACGAAAATCACTGAAAAATCAGCACAATCCCAATCCATCCATGCCCTCCATGATGTTTAAGTTCAAGACAGCCCACAGAAAGACTAGGCCCATGCTAGACTCAAATACCCCTGGTGAAAAGGCCACAAGTACAGCCCCAAAAAACGAAAATCACTGAAAAATCAGCACAATCCCAATCCATCCATGCCCTCCATGATGTTTAAGTTCAAGACAGCCCACATAAAGACTAGGCCCATGCTAGACTCAAATACCCCTGGTGAAAAGGCCACAAGTACAGCCCCAAAAAACGAAAATCACTGAAAAATCAGCACAATCCCAATCCATCCATGCCCTCCATGATGTTTAAGTTCAAGACAGCCCACAGAAAGACTAGGCCCATGCTAGACTCAAATACCCCTGGTGAAAAGGCCACAAGTACAGCCCCAAAAAACGAAAATCACTGAAAAATCAGCACAATCCCAATCCATCCATGCCCTCCATGATGTTTAAATTCAAGACAACCCACAGAAAGATTAGGCCCATGCAAGACTCACTACCCCTGGGCATAAAGGTTGAAAAGTAGGCAAAATGGTTGCATGCCTAACAACAAAGCCTGCATTCAAAATGGCCACTTGCCTCTCCCAGCACATGGCCAGTGCCTGTAGCAGCACTCAAAATGGCCACCAGCCACATGGCCTGTCCCTCCCCATGAACACCCCCAAAAATCGAAAAACACTGCAAAATCAGCACCATCCCATTCCATCCATGGCCTCCATGATGTTTAAGTTCAAGACAGAACACAAAGATTAGGCCCATGCTAGACTCAAATACCCCTGGTGAAAAGGCCACAAGTACAGCCCCAAAAAACGAAAATCACTGAAAAATCAGCACAATCCCAATCCATCCATGCCCTCTATGATGTTTAAATTCAAGACAACCCACAGAAAGACTAGGCCCATGCAAGACTCACTACCCCTGGGCATAAAGGTTGAAAAGTCGGCAAAATGTTTGCAGGCCTAACAACAAAGCCTGCATTCAAAATGGCCACTTGCCTCTCCCAGCACATGGCCAGTGCCTGTAGCAGCACTCAAAATGGCCACCAGCCACATGGCCTGTCCCTCCCCATGAACACCCCCAAAAATCGAAAAACACTGCAAAATCAGCACAATCCCATTCCATCCATGGCCTCCATGATGTTTAAGTTCAAGACAGCCCACAGAAAGACTAGGCCCATGCTAGACTCAAATACCCCTGGTGAAAAGGCCACAAGTACAGCCCCAAAAAACGAAAATCACTGAAAAATCAGCACAATCCCAATCCATCCATGCCCTCCATGATGTTTAAATTCAAGACAACCCACAGAAAGACTAGGCCCATGCAAGACTCACTACCCCTGGGCATAAAGGTTGAAAAGTAGGCAAAATGGTTGCAGGCCTAACACCAAAGCCTGCATTCAAAATGGCCACTTGCCTCTCCCAGCACATGGCCAGTGCCTGTAGCAGCACTCAAAATGGCCACCAGCCACATGGCCTGTCCCTCCCCATGAACACCCCCAAAAATCGAAAAACACTGCAAAATCACCACAATCCCAATCCATCCATGCCCTCCATGATTTTTAAGTTCAAGACAGCCCACAGAAAGACTAGGCCCATGCTAGACTCAAATACCCCTGGTGAAAAGGCCACAAGTACAGCCCCAAAAAACGAAAATCACTGAAAAATCAGCACAATCCCAATCCATCCATGCCCTCCATGATGTTTAAGTTCAAGACAGCCCACATAGAGACTAGGCCCATGCTAGACTCAAATACCCCTGGTGAAAAGGCCACAAGTACAGCCCCAAAAAACGAAAATCACTGAAAAATCAGCACAATCCCAATCCATCCATGCCCTCCATGATGTTTAAGTTCAAGACAGCCCACAGAAAGACTAGGCCCATGCTAGACTCAAATACCCCTGGTGAAAAGGCCACAAGTACAGCCCCAAAAAACGAAAATCACTGAAAAATCAGCACAATCCCAATCCATCCATGCCCTCCATGATGTTTAAGTTCAAGACAGCCCACAGAAAGACTAGGCCCATGCTAGACTCAAATACCCCTGGTGAAAAGGCCACAAGTACAGCCCCAAAAAACGAAAATCACTGAAAAATCAGCACAATCCCAATCCATCCATGCCCTCCATGATGTTTAAATTCAAGACAACCCACAGAAAGACTAGGCCCATGCAAGACTCACTACCCCTGGGCATAAAGGTTGAAAAGTAGGCAAAATGGTTGCAGGCCTAACAACAAAGCCTGCATTCAAAATGGCCACTTGCCTCTCCCAGCACATGGCCAGTGCCTGTAGCAGCACTCAAAATGGCCACCAGCCACATGGCCTGTCCCTCCCCATGAACACCCCCAAAAATCGAAAAACACTGCAAAATCACCACAATCCCAGTCCATCCATGCCCTTCATGATGTTTAAGTTCAAGACAGCCCACAGAAAGACTAAGCCCATGCTAGACTCAAATACCCCTGGTGAAAAGGCCACAAGTACAGCCCCAAAAAACGAAAATCACTGAAAAATCAGCACAATCCCAATCCATCCATGCCCTCCATGATGTTTAAGTTCAAGACAGCCCACATAAAGTCTAGGCCCATGCTAGACTCAAATACCCCTGGTGAAAAGGCCACAAGTACAGCCCCAAAAAACGAAAATCACTGAAAAATCAGCACAATCCCAATCCATCCATGCCCTCCATGATGTTTAAGTTCAAGACAGCCCACAGAAAGACTAGGCCCATGCTAGACTCAAATACCCCTGGTGAAAAGGCCACAAGTACAGCCCCAAAAAACGAAAATCACTGAAAAATCAGCACAATCCCAATCCATCCATGCCCTCCATGATGTTTAAATTCAAGACAACCCACAGAAAGACTAGGCCCATGCAAGACTCACTACCCCTGGGCATAAAGGTTGAAAAGTAGGCAAAATGGTTGCAGGCCTAACAACAAAGCCTGCATTCAAAATGGCCACTTGCCTCTCCCAGCACATGGCCAGTGCCTGTATCAGCACTCAAAATGGCCACCAGCCACATGGCCTGTCCCTCCCCATGAACACCCCCAAAAATCGAAAAACACTGCAAAATCAGCATAATCCCATTCCATCCATGGCCTCCATGATGTTTAAGTTCAAGACAGCCCACAGAAAGACTAGGCCCATGCTAGACTCAAATACCCCTGGTGAAAAGGCCACAAGTACAGCCCCAAAAAACGAAAATCACTGAAAAATCAGCACAATCCCAATCCATCCATGCCCTCCATGATGTTTAAATTCAAGACAAACCACAGAAAGACTAGGCCCATGCAAGACTCACTACCCCTGGGCATAAAGGTTGAAAAGTAGGCAAAATGGTTGCAGGCCTAACAACAAAGCCTGCATTCAAAATGGCCACTTGCCTCTCCCAGCACATGGCCAGTGCCTGTAGCAGCACTCAAAATGGCCACCAGCCACATGGCCCGTCCCACCCCATGAACACCCCCAAAAATCGAAAAACACTGCAAAATCACCACAATCCCAGTCCATCCATGCCCTCCATGATGTTTAAGTTCAAGACAGCCCACAGAAAGACTAGGCCCATGCTAGACTCAAATACCCCTGGTGAAAAGGCCACAAGTACAGCCCCAAAAAACAAAAATCACTGAAAAATCAGCACAATCCCAATCCATCCATGCCCTCCATGATGTTTAAGTTCAAGACAGCCCACATAAAGACTAGGCTTATGCTAGACTCAAATACCCCTGGTGAAAAGGCCACAAGTACAGCCCCAAAAAACGAAAATCACTGAAAAATCAGCACAATCCCAATCCATCCATGCCCTCCATGATGTTTAAGTTCAAGACAGCCCACAGAAAGACTAGGCCCATGCTAGACTCAAATACCCCTGGTGAAAAGGCCACAAGTACAGCCCCAAAAAACGAAAATCACTGAAAAATCAGCACAATCCCAATCCATCCATGCCCTCCATGATGTTTAAGTTCAAGACAGCCCACAGAAAGACTAGGCCCATGCTAGACTCAAATACCCCTGGTGAAAAGGCCACAAGTACAGCCCCAAAAAACGAAAATCACTGAAAAATCAGCACAATCCCAATCCATCCATGCCCTCCATGATGTTTAAATTCAAGACAACCCACAGAAAGACTAGGCCCATGCAAGACTCACTACCCCTGGGCATAAAGGTTGAAACGTAGGCAAAATGGTTGCAGGCCTAACAACAAAGCCTGCATTCAAAATGGCCACTTGCCTCTCCCAGCACATGGCCAGTGCCTGTAGCAGCACTCAAAATGGCCACCAGCCACATGGCCTGTCCCTCCCCATGAACACCCCCAAAAATCGAAAAACACTGCAAAATCACCACAATCCCAGTCCATCCATGCCCTCCATGATGTTTAAGTTCAAGACAGCCCACAGAAAGACTAGGCCCATGCTAGACTCAAATACCCCTGGTGAAAAGGCCACAAGTACAGCCCCAAAAAACGAAAATCACTGAAAAATCAGCACAATCCCAATCCATCCATGCCCTCCATGATGTTTAAGTTCAAGACAGCCCACAGAAAGACTAGGTCCATGCTAGACTCAAATACCCCTGGTGAAAAGGCCACAAGTACAGCCCCAAAAAACGAAAATCACTGAAAAATCAGCACAATCCCAATCCATCCATGCCCTCCATGATGTTTAAATTCAAGACAACCCACAGAAAGACTAGGCCCATGCAAGACTCACTACCCCTGGGCATAAAGGTTGAAAAGTAGGCAAAATGGTTGCAGGCCTAACAACAAAGCCTGCATTCAAAATGACCACTTGCCTCTCCCAGCACATGGCCAGTGCCTGTAGCAGCACTCAAAATGGCCACCAGCCACATGGCCTGTCCCTCCCCATGAACACCCCCAAAAATCGAAAAACACTGCCAAATCAGCACAATCCCATTCCATCCATGGCCTCCATGATGTTTAAGTTCAAGACAGCCCACAGAAAGACTAGGCCCATGCTAGACTCAAATACCCCTGGTGAAAAGGCCACAAGTACAGCCCCAAAAAACGAAAATCACTGAAAAATCAGCACAATCCCAATCCATCCATGCCCTCCATGATCTTTAAGTTCAAGACAACCCACAGAAAGACTCAGTCCACCCACCACTGAGTACCCCTGGGCAAAAGGCCCCAAAACAGCCCAAAAATCGAAAATGCCAAAATTTTAGTTGCAGCAATTGTAATGCCCCAAACAAACTAACTTGTAAAATTTCTAATCCAACAGTGATCCAAAGAAAGTCAAAAAGGCCTCAAATCCAAAGATCCAGCAGCATCCACAAAAAGTAATCCTTCCAGCTCCAGATCCAAATGAAAAGTGATCAGGAGATGGACAAAGCACTGGGAGGAGCCTGCTGAACAGGAACAGGAAGTTGAAGACTGTGGGGCACTTCCTTCCTCCCACCCCCCTGCCCCCCTCCCCAAAATGGACTCCTCGCTAAAAAAGTGCAAGCAAATGTCAACCTAAGGAGTTATTCAGATAAAAATCATCATTTCAAGAAGGTTTATGCTGCTTGCTGGTGGATTTCTTGTGCAGAATTGGAAATTTTATGTTTTCGCTTGTGCGAGATTCTTGCTGCTCGCCGCATCTCAAATCTCGCAATTGCGAAGTACCGCGAGACGTGATCTCGCCGTACTCGCGTTGACAAACTCTCGCTGTGAAAGTTGGCAAGTCGCGATGACGTAATCGCGCTCGCCAAATTCCCGCGGGATCACACAGCAAGATCCAAAATGGTGCAGCACTCGCAAAATATCGAGAAAAACAACTCGGCAAACGATGATAAACGCCGCGCGCCGCAAAAATTGTATCACCAACGCCGCGCGCCGCAAAAAAAATCCGCTGCGTGCGAATTTGCGGATTTTGCGGGAAATTCGCAAATCTCGCGGATTGCGAATTTCCCGAAAATCCGCAAAATCCGCGAGCGTAACGGATTTTCCGCCCATGCTTATTCAGGACCCAGGTGCACCCCTCCCTCACATCACTCATGCTAATCTCTCCACTCACCACCGGGCAGACCCATCTAGACTCCTGGAGCCAGGCTCACCAGCCAGCTCCAGCCAATCACACGCCAGCACACTCACTGCACAAACACATCAATGTCTAGAAGTGGCACCTCCCCACTAGACACATACACGCCGCATACATCATTGCGCAGCATTCAATCTCACAAGTTCGCACACACAAAACTCGAGCCTGCACTCCCCACACATCAGGAATTAACATGGACACACACATTCCCCATGCATTCCTATGGGAGGGCAGGCCAGCCTCCCTACACGCACGCACTTTACTCTGGGACACAGGGAAAAAGTGCGCAGAGACCAAAAATCACTAACACAGATCAAATACTAAAAGCATAAAGATTAGGGGTGAACCTGCCAGAAGGGCCGAGTCCAACAACAACATTGAGACAAAAACAGTTTGGGGTACAAAAGAATTGCAGGTACAAGGTTTAGATTCATTATTCAGAGCCTGCATGATCCCAGAACAAATAATGTTCCTGAATGACACCATTCAACAAACGACCTGTCTTGGCCTAGCCAGGATAAAAGATTTAAACAACCCGTCTAAACCAAAGCCTATGCCTGATAGAAATAACACTACAGATGATGGGTTAGACGTGTTCTATATTTTAAAACAAAACAGAACTAATCCTGATTGGAGAAAATGGTTGATCTGGCCCACAGACACTAATAACTGTCAATATAGATTCCTGAACAAAATACAGGGGTTAAAAAAGAACAGGCCAGACCCAAGATATTCCCAGAGACTACATCCATGGATAATAACAACATATAGTGTAGGAAAACTATGCCTCGAATGGCTACAGAAATCCACACTACCCGAAATTAAGCAACACTTAACTTTACTTAAAGAAGGTGCTGATTTGCGAGATTTCTTACTTGGACCTCGCAAACAGCGTCAAAAACTTTTCATATATGCCGGTATATACGCAGATTACAATGAAGCTTGGAAAATAACACAAATTGAAACAGCAGAAAAAATACGAGAAATTGATCGTATTAATTTGGAAAAATCACTTTCTGTAGTGGACAATGGGTTAACGACTTTGTCCTCCAGAATTTATTCACTGGACAGCATTGTATCATCTGCTATTGATATAATAGAACAGGATATGCTAATATTACAACATGGCCAGTCCCAGTTACGTTCTATTGTACAGTTGAACTGGACTGGACAAAATTTGCGCTCAGGCAACGTGCCATGGCGTCTAATCAACACAACGTCATTATTTTCTATCTATAACCTTACTGATAGACAAATCTCTTTGGCACAAAGAGGGGCAGACTATACGGTGCTGAGCATTGAAAAACTCGAAAAATTACCATTGACAATGTCAGAAGACCGGTCATTGAATGGATAATACATGGCACCATTACAACCCCGATAACAACTTTTCAGTTTCAATACTGCCAAAAGTATATACCAGCAGGCCTGTATGAAAGGTTGGGTAAAGGATACATCATGTCAACCTGGAATTTGCATTATACACATAGATGTTGGAGTGGGGGCAAGAAAGAGGTATTTCTTAGTGGTAACAACTGTAAAAAATCACTAAGCGGTACACTTCTGTGTCAAGGAATTAACTTGCATGGAGCCTGCGAAGGTTCATCAAATAACCTTTCATGTCACCTGCACGGCACCCCTGCTACACAGATAGAGCCTTTTTTCAGACAGCTTTCCAACGGCAGCTACATTCTAATAAGTGACCACAGCTGTTGTGGCCTGGTGTCAGGAAAAGCCTATCTCGTGAGCGTTATTTCCATGGTCACTTGTTGTATGCAAGTATTGTATCCAAACAGCAAACCAGACATGGAGGCAGCAATATGGCCTCCTTTGAATATCTCTTCTATTCGAATTGATACTTTAAGCAGAATGAAGTCTATTCTTTTACAAACAACTGTGCCTTTAACCTCGTCTAGAGAAAGGTATGATCTGCAAGTTACAAGGACAGCAGCAGAGATACATGCATTATTATCAACAAATTGCCCTGTACATTTCGTAGAAATGTTAAGCCAAATCTTAAACATGTCTGATACCAGCAGTATCGCACATGTATTTAAGAAAAAAAATTCGGGACTGCTAGCACCCTTTGAAGCAGTTCTTGCCATCTTCCCAAATTTCGTGCATTCTGTGTTCGGCGGCCTGCCTCTCATCTTGGGACTCGTAGCAGGAATCTTATTTTTGTTCTTTCTGCTCCGATATGGCAAGTCTAGTCACAGACAAAACTCAGGCTACAATGGAAGACACGATCCTAGCAATGCAATACCAAGAACGGGTCGCTAAAGTCCTCCGCTTGGCTCGACTAAGAGATCTGAATAGTACCTGGTTTCTTTCATTCAGACCAATCTGGCAAGATTGCATCTTACCTGTTCTACGATGCCTGCTATGCGGAGAAGAATGCGTGTTAGACGTCTGTCTCACACTTCCATCAGCAGTACCTATGGATGTCGATACTTTGCTTGGTTCGGTAACGGCTCTTGCAACGTGTTGTCCCCAGCGGCTACCAATTCTGATGATGGCATTTGTTGAGACCTCACCATTTTGATTAGGTGACGGTGAGGTAGGAGATGAAAGGTACAACCTTATGTGAACATTGCTGATCTGAACACTGATGGTGGCAATGCTTCGCACATATGCACTATTTCTACTTTTTTGGACCTGGCCCAACTTTCACCTACTGTTGTAGACAAACCAGCCTATCTGAATTAATGTTCTCTCCTAACAACGAGAATAACTTTTGAAATAGCGAGCACACAGCGTTCCCTGAACTCTGAATTCGGCCTTCAGTTTTGATAAACAGAACTTCTAAAAAACATTGGAACTATTTTTTTTCCCCAGAAACAAAATTATTTTTCCCTAGTTCCCAAAATATTTACCTTTTTTTTGACACATGATATGCTGCTTAAACTAGAACTATTCTTAGAGAACAAGATTTATCATTTTAAAATCTCTAGAGACAATATTTTTACTTAGCCTGTAGCACATGTACAGTCTTGTATAATTATGTGATGAAATGGTCTCGACCTTTTCTTCTGTATTAAGAGCCATTTCATAAATGTAAATTTCGTGATTCATTCAGTCAACATTCTAAATGTACAAAATATGCATTATCTGAATGATACCACTGCTTGAAAACGCACGGTATTATACTAAATTTTCATGTATATACCATTTCAAATGCTAACTATGTATTTTGGGGTGGGCTGAAAAACACATGCATTGTTATATGTTTATTATTGCTTAGTATTTAGTAATGATGGACATTATACGTGGAGTGGGTGTTGTGAATGTATCTAGGACCCTAATTAAGACATTCTCAATGTATGCCCTTATGTTATTATAACAAATCCTATCCTTACAAAGGCATAAGAATCATATCCATATTAAGTCATAGCCAATGCAGTCCAAATACGGCAAGGCTACTCCCATAGACTCCTAGAAAGCACAACACGTTCTTAAACAAACCAAGCCTCCAGCAGCCCGGGAATTCCCCCTGCTTCTGTTTTGATTTGTCCTAGAACTCCTGGAGTCCTGAAAGAACTGCCAGTTCTTAGTGACGTCTTATGTCCAACCTTACGTCAAACTCGGCACCTTCCAGGTATAAATATACCAGCATCTGCCTTAAGCAACACACGGTGGTTTGGAGCATATCGGCTATCTACTTGCCCGACGCCATGCTGATGCGAGTGCCGAAGGAAGCCGACCCTCCCTGCTGACGCACTGAGAGAGACGCTGTCTTTTCTCCTGCTGAGAAATCCAGCTCCAGTGTTTTCCAGTCACCCTTGCGGGTTGCTGGGAGATCGAGTCCTGAGAGAGAGATACAAGACCTCCTTCATTCTATACCTAAGGAACGGAGCTGATTAGACCCATAGAGAATTCTTGATTCAGATTCTTGGCAAGAACTGTAACTCATCTACTCCTTCCCACATACTAGGCTTAGGTAAGGTACACCGGGGTAGGCGTATCTTAGAAACACCAGTTAAGTACGTTTAGTCATTATTTTATCATTGGAGGTATTTTATCCATTTTAAGTATCTTATGGCTTAGAAACCATATAAATGCTTTTACAGTATTATTTCATAATACTCCTTTTACTGTACGCACTTTACTTCATGACAAGTATTGCAATTGTGGCAATTCATTTCTCTTGCATGAGAAAGAAGACTGCTCAATAAATAACCCTTTTATTGAAAACGCCCTCTCTATTTCTCTGCATTTCTAGTGAAACGAAGCATGCACGATTGACTGAGTAAAATAGCTATCTATTGTTTCCGCGACTCAAGAGATATACTCCTTATTCTGGAGGGAGCTAAGTTGTCATGTTTATTCAGTTGTCAGAAGCTAATCCCTTCTTGTCTATTCAGGAAAGCTAAACACCTTCTTGTTTACCCGAGAAAGTTTCTAGTGACCTCTGAGCTAGCTGGCACACACAATTAAGTCTAACATATTCAATAGAGACCTAGTCAGCCTCAGTCCTACGTCTAAACTATCGTTTATGTTATTCCAATGCGCAGAGCCTATTGGGAATATAGGAACTACACTGCAACCACCTAGACCCCGGTCACCACCGAATATACCACCATGACCATAAAGAGCACTCACTCAGGATCAACCACAGACACCTACCACCCACACATCTTCCACAAACCCGCTGCTGCCATAGTGCCCGAGCTACAATGCACCATCAATGCCTTCGTCGAATCCAGCACTTTCCCCGCCGACTGGAAACACGCAGAAGTCAAGCACCTCCTCAAGACACCCTCTGCAGACCCGACGGACCAGAAACACTACCGACCTATCTCTCTCCTTTTCTTCACAGCCAAAGTCACTGAGAAGATCTTCAACGCCCAGCTGACAAACTTCATTGAAGAGAATGCCATCTTCGATGCCTCCCAATCCGGATTCTGCAGTAACCACAGCACCCAGACCGCCATCCTCGCCTCCACAGACAACATCTACACTCTCTTTGACCGAGGAGACACTGCAGCCCTCATCCTACTGGACCTCTCCGCAGCTTTCGTCACCGTCTACCACCGCACTCCCGCTGCCAGTCTCCACAACACCGGCATACAGGGAATCACCCTCTACTGGCTTTGCTCCTTCCTTGCCAGCTGAACCCAAAGGATCAGACTCCCGCCTCTCCTCTCCGAACCCACAGAGACCAACTGCGGAGTACCCCAAGGATCATCAATTAGTCCCACGCTCTTCAACATTTACATGGCCCCCCTCAACGCAATCGTCAGATAGCATGAACTCAGCATAATATCCTATGCCGACGACACCCAGCTCATCCTCTCGCTCACGAAGGACCCGTAAACCATCAGACTCAGCTTGGAAGAAGGAATGAAAGACGGTGCAGTTTGGATGAGTAGCAGCTGTTTGAAACTCAACATCGGAAAAGACAGAAGCCCTCATCCTGGGGCCCAACCCTCAGCTTGGGACAACTCCTGGTGGCCCACTGCCCTCGGCAACCCCCCCACCCCCACAAACCACGTCTGGAACCTCGACATCATACTCAACTCCTCCCTCACCATGACCTGACAATGCTGTCACATCCACCTGCTTCAACACCCTCTGCATCTTCTGCAAGACCTTCAAGTGGACTCCTCCAAAGCCAGAGAGACCATCACCCACGCACTCATAACAAGCAGACTGGACCACAGAAACATCCTCTAAGCTGGAATCAACAAACCCTGCTACTCAAACTCAAGAACCATCCAGAACACCGCTGCTAGACTCGTCCTCGGCATCCCACGACTGTCAGCTCGATGATTCCTCTGGAACTGTACGATGCAAAAAAGGGTCCACCTCTCAACAGTCCCAAACCTGAATGCTATAATACTGCAGGTGGGTGGGCTGATCAAGCGGGGGAAGGAAAGTGAAGGGAGGGAGATCTCAAAGGCAAAACAATATTGGTAAGTACTGGTTTCTACTATATCCTTCCTATGGCTACCTATTTAGGCTTTCCATACCTGAAAAAACAAAACAACAATTCCCCCGTCCTAAAGAAGAGGAATAAGTAACGCCCCTGCAACTAGGTCAGCAAGGATTTGGGCTGCGCTAAGAAAGGGATATAAACATAAGCAACATTTTAATGCCTTAGTCTACATGAAATACTTCATCACACTCTTAGTACTTTTCTCTTATATGATACACATGTAACAAAGAACCATACACACCAGCATACATAACAGGTTCTGCTTCACAAGGGATGAACAGAAGGCCAACTCTGGAACACCATGTCAAGGTTACACAAACAACAATCACCAAAATGCTTCTTTTGATTTTTATGCAGTAGTTGTTTGTAACATGCCAGAAAATAAATGCGCCTTCCAGTATAATCACTTCGTAACTCAGAATTTTCCTAATCACCTAAACAATATAGCCTTGAATCCTTAGGCTTGTTATATCCAATAATGTGCATAGAACGTAACAGAAGTTTTCTGCTAAACCAAAAACCTTGGTGGCAGACAATGGCGCTGAGTAAAATTGTCTCATTTGTCCAAGCAGTGCCCAACAGACACAGCAGCTGATAGCAAGTATCTCTAGAAAAGCCTCAACCAAGTCGTTGCAAGTGCACCCTTATCGTTCACCAAAACCAGCAGGTTTAGTGCAGCGCAAACATGCTGCTCAGCATAGGAATAATCAACAGTTCATTCCTTCTTGGAGGCTTCTTTTGAACAGTCCTCCTCTTCCGGGTCGCGGGGGATTTTCCCTAGGCAAAAGCGGCTACTTCTGCTTTGCCTCATGTGAAATGTAGTCTTTTGTCATTCCGACGGAATGGATTTCAGAGTGGTGGGCAAACCCTGGGACACCTCTACTTTACCACCAACCCATCAACCATGTCCAGGCCCTGCCATAACTAGTAAAGATGGGGTGATATTGTCTGTAAGGGGGCAGAGTGTGTATGTAAAAAGGACATGAGCACATCACCCAACTCCTGCGAGACCTCCACTGGCTCCCCGTCGAGTAACCTTCAAGCTACTCACCCACGCCTACAATTCCATCCACAACATCGGACCCTAATACCTCACCTAGCAGAAACCATGCGCATCCCCAGAACCAGAGCGGGTGGAAGAGCCTTTTCCTACATCGCAGCCAAAGCCTGGAATGAGCTCCCCGTCAACATCAGACGCTCCCCTATGCCGCACACCTTCGGGAAGAGCCTCATGACCTGGCTTCTTGGATGACTCGGATCTGTACCAACCCCCCCAGCTCCTTGAGACCCTCAGAGGTGAGTATCATGCTCTAAACCCGCTGATTGATTGATTGATTGACTAGTGCAGTGTTTAGTTTGAGCCAGTGGTTTCTGGTGCTGAACACTCGTAAATCACTGGCACTGAATTGTCAACACTGGCACTGAGACAAATTGGGGTGTGCGGAGGACCCCTTAATCTGGCAAATCGAACGCATCATATAAATAAATGCAAGCACCTTTGGACAAATATATCGGAAGAGCTAAATAAAGGACGATTTTGAAACTGGATGCCAGATCTGTCCCTAACCAGGGTCAAAAAGTTAAAAACTAAAAAATGAAGAACAACACCCTGCTCCTGGATATTTACGATTTAATGTATCATCATTTCTGACCAAAAGGCAAGAAGTGCCTTACAGCCATCAGCAACTACAAGAGGATCTTTTGCATATCAAGTTGAGAGACATAAGAAACCAACTTTGATCTACTGTGGCCTATTTTCCTGACGAAGGCAAAGCTCAGTGCCGAAACACATGTTGAACGCAACAGATCATTACCTGTGTGCCACATTCCTTTTTTCTTTATTAAATTATAAATTATCATTGTGCTTACTTGAAATGAAGAAAAGTTGCACATTTTAATGTACGCTAGCCTTCTGTTGCATGAATGAGGATGAATGAATGAGTTTATATGGAACCTTCTTTTTTAATTAAATGAATTCTCTACTACCAATATCAATAAAAAATCGTCTATTTTGTAAAAAAAATCCAGATATAGTTGATTCTCCTATGAATGATGTTCATATGATACCTATTGTTGAAACCATAAGATGTTGATAATATTGTTGCCGTAAGGCTGTACACTAGACTGAGACAAATAGTGCCACCATGTGACTGCCCTGTATAGATTGGCACAACAATATTTGTTTATTATTTCACTGTACATTCAAATGGCTAATAGCTGTGGCACAAGCCATTCTTATAGCTTTGGGAGCCTAGAATAGTATGGGTTGTCACACTGTTAGGCATGTGGTGATTATTTGGTGTGCTGGTACTGTTATTGGCAGCGCTGGTAGGATCAATGGGTGGTGCAAGCTGCAGTGGCCTTCTGGCGAGAGCCCTGGCACTTATTATTTTACAAATTAAGCACTGAACGAGTTGCCTTCCCACATTCGGATGGATAGACACCCACATAGATAATGCACCACAATTCCATAACAATGATGGTTTGTCCTAATCAAGCGTGACTAACTTAACATAATATACATATTGTGTTGGTTTCTATTCCAACTGCTTGCTATTAGTACAATCCACCACCATGGGCGTAAAGGAGGCCCTGCAGTGCAGGGAGCCCCCAAACCTTCAGGCCCCCCACCCCTTTAGGGGACCATTAAGCCTAAAGATGAATATCTGTGAAATATGAGATACGAGGGTCCCTCTCATCACATTCTGCAGGAGGGGGGCAACAGTTTATATTATGCCACTCTACCCCATATTTCAAACTGTTGTCCATACAGGAGGGACTTATTAGCGAAATAGTAGTTCCATACGTCAGAACTATTTCGCATAGATTTATATTTTTTGCATGAACTTTGAAGGGTAAACGGTGCAATCTTTCTGAGCTCTGGCTATCACCCGATTATAATCCGTGATGTGTCCGACAGGTAGTCTGCCTGACTACTAGCAGAAATATATCTGAGATCAATCGTTCTTTGCCTTTTTCCTTCTGAGCTATTGCAATTTTTTATTGACAACCTGTATCATGACAATAGATCACAGATTTGCTCATGGGATGCATTATTATAATATAACATAACGTAAGGTAAGGTTACATAGCGTAACATGGATGGCGGTAGTCCCGAGAAGACTGCAATATCAGGTGGTCATTCACTCTTTGAAAATGTGGTCCTTTATTATTTTTTCTCATTGTATATTATAGTAAGAATTGCTTGTGCTAATCACTGGTAAATGCCAGCCAGGAAGAAAGTTGCTGACTTTAGAGTGTAAAGCCAGATTGAATTTTAAGAGGTACAGAAAATGTAATATAAGAAAAGTGTACATCAGCAGGCAATAATACCTACAGTGAAAGCTACTTATTTTTGTATATACCCTCCTTCGGAAATATTTGCTATAAACACATTAGTCGAGACAATATTTAGAGACAAAAGACAAGTTTGTCCAAAAATTGTAACTGCATTACATGTAAGCCGTGTCTTCTAATATCCCCTAAATCGCAGATGATTCGGTGCTAACCGGCCAAGGATGGCTACTATGCTTCATTGTAAGTACTATGCAGTCTGAAAGTGGGTCAAGGTGAGAGGTCAGTGGATTGGTATGCTTCATGGGGACGTGAGGATGAATCTAACTGCAGACATTGCACATTTTAGTCTTGTTAATTAGCACTCGATAGCCTGCTTGAAAAATATGAACCCTCTCTAACTATATTGGTTCAAATCTAACTGATCTAATCCAGTTTTCTGAGTAATGATGGTCATTATATAATCGTAACTGCCACGTTTTGTCACCAATATGACACTTGACACTTTCCTGGTAACTAGCTGAACATCATCAATAAAGACATCAGTTCTATAATGACATCTTACCCACCAGTTGGAGGCCATTCACTATGACATCACCTTTTTATGACAGCCATTCTTCGTGAAAGGCATTTAAAATGGACATTAAAAGTTGTCAGTGGCTGTAGAAGTCCTCTTATGATTGCAAAGCTGGTAATGGGTCATCTGTGTATCCATTGGGGACACCCTTAGGATAGGAAGAAAGGCTTCGAGTTAATTAAATAGTGTGTGATGACAGATGTCTCATGATCCTGGAAGAAGGCGACAGCACTCAGCAGCTGAATTAGAAATAGGAAAGTAATTTTTTGTGTTGCTGCTCTAGAAGTGTGCTGTCTTTTCCCAAGCTTTTTTAATCCATTCAATGTTAATTGTAGATATGATAAACAAGTACATTTGCTCATCTTGCTTGGGGTTAGAGGCCTTCTACCACTCAACATGTGGAATATTGGCAAAGTGAACAGCACACCGGTCGGATATGAGCCAAACAGAAAAAAAAACGTCCAATTGGCAGGAAACTGAGGTGCTTATTTATGAGCCCCTGCTTCACTTTTGCGCTGCTGTTGCATCACTTTTTGTGACCTTACGGCGGAGTAAATAATGCCCCACGTTGCGCCATATTTACGAAGTGATGCATCTAGGCAGATGCCTCACTTCGTAAACCACTGCACTACATTATAACTGCGTCAGGTATAATGTATGCAGGGTGGGCGTTCCCCCATATCAAAGCCTCATAGAATTACTGCATTGAAATCTATAAGATTCAGTGCACCACTTCTAGGACGCCATTGCGTCAATATCTTACAACTGCTTCACAGCATGCATAAGACTGATGCAGTGCTATAATCACAGCGCTCCACCTGCATTGATAGAGTTGCTTCACGCTTCCGACCCAACTACAGCAATGTGTCAGTTTTGCGCCTACATATACATCGGTAATACTGATGTATATGTCATCCCTGTGACATGATGCATCAGACAGTAAATATGATGCAACCATCATGTCTCAAGGAGGGTGCAATGATGCAACAGTTTTCATAAATAAGGCCCTGAATTATTAGGTACTAGCTTACCCGTCGCGTGTTGCTTCGATCTGAGAAGAAAGGAAATTGAAGGTAACTTGTTATGATAACATTCGATTTACATTGTGTCATTTTTATTGAAACTTATTCATTTTAGTATGGAAAACATTTTAAAGTGTGGTTTTAATTCTGTTTATTTATTCGAGTGCTTGTGGATACACAGTATTTTTTGTTTTTCTGTCTGGTGCGTACACGAATAAATCAGAAGGTTTTACAACGCGTGAGCTAGCCACATACATTTGTCCATGTGAGAAGCACGGATTCTCCAAATGTAGTCCACACACTTGCAGCGATTGTCCTTGTGCTTAGTTGATGGTCATTGCAAAAGCGAGTCGCACCGGAAACTCTAAACGTTCAGTGTTGGAAAGATTATGAGGGCCCTGGGGGGCTGGGGGCCGATATTTAACAAATGTTTCTATTTTTTTTGCCAGAAACCTTTGCGGGAGTGTACGCAACAACTTTCAACAATTTTTTTTTTTTAGCAAGAAACCTTCGCGGGAGTGTACTCAACAACTTCCAAAAGTTTCATGCCGATCGGATGAATGGTGTAGTAATGCATAAAGGACAAACAGACAGACATACTTTCGTTTTTATATATATAGATACACCTCATTTGTTGCTTGCTTGCCAATGGCAGCGATGCATGTATGTAGCAAGTTTTTCATCAAGGTATTTTGTTGAGTGGTTTCTGTTGTTTAAAATCAGAAAACATTATTATATTTTGTCCTGTCAGCAAGGGAGTGGCACCAGTGCAATTGGTAGGATCTTTTGGGCAATATTGCAATATTTTTTCCAACTAAAATGTGGTTTGCATACAGCAGTGCTGATTTGTTAAGGGAGACTGTGGTGATAGGTGACTGCTTTGGAGGGTGGTGAAATCACAGAGTATGGCGTGTCTCTGTGTCACATCACCAATTGCGGAGACATTTTATGAATTGCGCTGAGAAGAGTTAATAGACTTTTGGTTAACCATATTGCAAAGGTGTGCGAATTTTGCTTCATTTCCTTTTATATAATTAAGGAAACATAAAATCACGTGTAAATATGTTATTTAGATCTATATTATAGCGTGAAATGTGTCCTCACACACATTTTTAATGCAAGAATGTATTTCGCGCTTTAAAAAAGCACAGACAAATCTCTGCAAACCTGTATTTGGCCGTATTCCGTAGTTTACTACCCCCCACTCTCCCCCTCCCCCGCTCTACGTCACCGCCCGGCAGCACTCCCACCACTGACCTCTACTGGCCCATATGCATAGGGCCTGCTAGACTTCTGGCAGTGTAAAGGCAAAGAGGGGAACCACAGAGCAATGGAAGAGGTGTAGACCACTCAAGCCAAAAGCCACTACTTGAACCTGGGCAGGAATGAGTAACTTAGACACAACGACACATGGTGCAGGCAAGTTGCACTTGGGTAGCAGTTCAAATTTCACTAGGAAAGTGGAAATTACAATGGCTCCAACTACACCAAAGAGAGGGATGGCAAGGTGTTCCTGCGACGGAACCTCCCCCAGCACCAGAACAGCCACATGAAACCTGACGCAGGTTTCATGTGGCGCAGGGCTTTATGACGTGACGCATCTACCTAGATGCGTCATGTTGTAAATAGGGCGCAACGTGGCACATGGTTTACGCTGCCGCTGCATCACAGAAGGCGCACAGGGCTCGAAAATCTGCCCCAGGATTTTGAGGGCAGTCACATTTTTGAGGAAAAAGACATCAACACAGCTGGTGAGAGAGGAGGATGCTACATCAGATGAGAGTGTTTTATAAGCAACATGACTTGTGATCCTAGGCCGCACATTCGAAATGCATTTCTAAAAAACTTGGTTAGAAAGATGGGGTAGTGGGGCCAACACAAAATTAGAGAATGTCAAGGCAAGAGGGTGATTGGAATGCAGCCTCCCTTGCAGAGTAACACACGGTGTGGTGGAGACATGACGTGTGTACTTGGTAAATGAAAGGAATACAGCTGAAGATAATGAGAAAACCTCTCCTGAATGGTAATTGGATCGAAAGAAACGTGCTAGGTCTGAGTATAAAATAAATGATCATCCCTTATGCAAATCACACATTTGGTGATGCTGAGAAAAACAGATCCACTTGGCACATACTGGAACGGACATGGCAATAAATGGAAAGGGCACTACCTGAATTACTCAGCGAGTGTGAACAAAATAAGAAAGAAGACAAAGAGAATAAACAAGAATGTACAGGGCATATTTACAACAAAGTGGCGGAGAGCAGCATTAACCTCCTTGGCTTAGCGCCACGCTCGGCCACTTCTGAAACGCAAGTCTGTACCATATTTACAAGAATTTGGTGCAGCCCTGCGGTTCTGCCTGTGCTGCCACTAAATTCAGCAGCCTAGCGCCAACACAGGCACCCTTTTACCATAGGGCAAAGTTGCCTGAGTTGAGGGGAATATTGTTTATGTGCAGGACATTCTTCCTTCCTGCACATAAACAATCCTTGAATGGTGTTTTATAACTTCTATGTGTGCTGATGATTGTTTATGTGCAGGAAGAGACACCTTCCTGCACATTAACATTTAATGGTGTTTTGCTGTTTCTATGTGTGCTGCACAATGCAGCACACATGTAAACAGCAAAAACGAGGAGAAAGAAAACATTTTTCCTCGTTTCGCCTGTTTAAGAGCAGGTTTAACCTAGTCTTAATTTTGGCGCTGCTTCCTATTTACGCCACCCTTGTAAATAGGGAGCAGCATCAAAATCAATGAGTGTTGCAGAGAAAAGGCCACCACAACAGCCTTTGCCCTCCCCTTTCACGCTAAGTGTAGCGTGAAAGGGTGCCTTATTTACAAGGCAAATGTAAGCCATGTTAAATGGCTTAACGCTGCCAAGTAAATAGGGTGAAGCCCCTATAGCCGCCAAATTGTCTGAAAGAGTGACGTTGTGGTGGTGTAGGGGCTTGTAAATATCCTCCAACGTTTATTAACACAGTTTGTAAATCTATTCGGCCACTGGAAAAGAAGACACTATGGGGCATATTTACAAGCCCCTATCACCACCACAAATTCACTTTTTTATACGGTGTGGTGGAAAAATCATACATAAAAGATTTACATATAAAACAGAGCGGATTTAAGAAAAGCTCCAGATATATTTTAATATTTCATTCCAACTACACTACATATTTTGTGATGTTAACTTTTGTGATATAAAAATGAACACATTGGAAATGTACGACCCCATTTCAGAGCAGTGGCGGCTGGAGATATTTGAAAGTGCTGAGGCATAAATGTTCAGGATGAGAGTCCTGTGGCGAACGAGTGTAGTGAGACTGTATCGGTGGTTTTGCCCCAGAGAAGTTATTTGAAAAAAGAGTAGGCAAATAGTGTATTTTCAAGCAAATTTGACAAGCAAGACGGGGAATAAAGCAATTGTGAAAGTGTAGTTATGATATCAATAAAGAGTTTCACATGGAGCTCTTTGATGGCAGTTCATTGCTCATTGTGCTAGATTATGATTGTAACTTATGAACTGCACAGTAACAAAAAGATCTCTGTGACAAAAGTAGTATCCCATAGAGCTATGTACATAAAATACTGCTCGGTCTCCTCCGGGGGAATAGCGGCAGTGTCAGAACAAGCACTGGCAGGGAAATCAGCAATTTTTTTCCTCGTGTGGCTGGCAGGAATGTTCGCAGCCCCGCAGCCAGAGCGGACATCGAGATTGAAAACAACAAGGAGCTTGATGGTGGCGGCAGTAGCGGCAGTAGTGGCAAAGGTGAAAAGAATAAGACCCCCTCTTTACAGGTGACGTCTCGTATAGTTGTGCAGGAGCAGGCGTTAAAGGCAGATTCCCCCTTAATATTAAATATTAGTAAGAGTAAGAAAGGGGGTAGGAGGAAGTGTGTGAAACACACACCCACACAAACTTGACAGTTAGGCACTATTGGGGGTCAGGACAAAGAGTAGGGCAAAGAGCAGGGCACCCCGAAAGCTGTAGCAGACATAATAGGCATACCAGAGTCATTAATATCAGGAGATCTACAACAGGAGGTACCTCAGGTTGGCTACAACACTGCTTTTCAGAACTACCAGGTAAAGGGGAGGAGCATAAAGGGGCTTAGAAGTAAAGGCTCTATTGAAGTACCCTCTAAACTTAGTACTGTTAAAGTGACTCCACCTTTACGTTCATTCTTCAGGGTACAGCCTCAGATTCTCACCATCTCAAAACAGGAGGGATTCTCCCGAGACCCCCGACCGCACGGTTCAACCACTCCCCTTAATTTCTCTTCCAACATGGAATCTAAAGAGCCCCTTGAAAATGTCAATAGTATAACAAACCTCACACATACAAACGCCAACATTAGTGTAAATACTAGCGGCACTCCTGAGATTCCTAGCTCCCCTTCTGTACTACCCTTAGCACCCAGGTCCTTTGAAGTCCTCGGGATAACTACGGAACAGCAGAGTTTGCAACAAGCCCAGACCGAAAGTGGGGAAGAAGAGACTTCAGTTAAGAACTCAATAGAAGTCCTCTTTGCCTCTTTAAAAGAAGACATAAAACAAGGTTTCGCAGTGTCAGCAGATAATCAGACCAAGATCAGAGCGGCTTGTGAAATTTTGGAAAAAAAAGTCGACTTATTAAACTCAAGTTCAGTTGAGGAGCAAATCTGGGGTCTGCAGAGAAAAAAATTCTAACTCTACGTAGAGATGGGGATGCTGTACGGAACAGAATGGAGACACTCGAGAATAATTCCCAAAGAAATAATCTCTGTCTTTTGAAGATTCCAGAGGGCAAGGAAGGGGCAGACAAAGACCTTTGTCGTTGCATTGCTTAGGGATTCTTTAAACCTTGGGGAGTCGGTGGATTTGCTGGAGAAGGATATCCTGAGGATTCACAGAGACCCTTTCCGCCTTAATCCTAGTAGATCTAAACCTAGGAAGTTCCTTATCAATTTCCTAACCTATGCAGTTAAGGAGAATATCTTGAATCTGGCCCTGAAGGCTAAATCTTTAAAAGGTCCGGACTTCTCCTTTGAGGTGCGTTCAGATCTATCGAAAGTTACACTGGAGCGCCAGTGGGAATTGGGCCAAAGGATTGACAAATTTAGGAAGGCGGGTGCTACAGTGCAACTGAAATTCCTGCTTTTCTAGAAAATATGTTCAATAATAAGATGTATAACATCAGATCTCCATATGAGGCAGACAAGTTATTAGAATCGCTAAGTAATACGTCCTGGGAAGCAATGAGTTCGATTTGGTAGGGTTGATTTGGGATGAGCTGAGGCCTGACCTTGTGGCGACTGTGGCTCGCTGAATCTTTTCACCAATTCCCTCTCTACCACCTAGTCTGTTAGTTTGTCTTTATATGTGTGACAGTTGATGCTCTGTGATGCTCTATGAGTGTAGTATTTAGCCAAATGAAAGTTAGAATGGAGGTAAGTGTAATAGCAAATGTGAAAGAAAGAAATATATATATATATATATTATTAAAAAAAGAAAGAAGAAGAGGAAAAATACACTTGAATATACAATACACAATTAGGTGGGATGGTGTATGGTTTTATATTTTCTTTAACACATCAGCACAGACACAACACAACACAGAGGAAAGGGAGTGAGTAGAGCGGCTGTAGGACGTAAACCTGGTCATCCATCAGGCCTGAGTAATTAGGGATGGTTTTCCCAAAGGGTGGGTGGGGTTGGGGGGACCACAGGGGGCTTAAGGGCAAAAACTCCTCATTTACCAATACCTTTTCAGTACTACTTATGCCAAAAGCTTAGTAAGGTGGTCAGAGAAGGAGTCTTGGAGGGCGTGAGGGTTTAGAGAGGGCTAGGATGAGGTTGGGGGCCTCGGTTGATCAGCAGTTCAGTTGTTGAAGTGAAGGAGGAACCATCATGACCTCACTATAAATGTTTTTCCTGGTATGTCATTGGCCTGCGCACGAAGGGTAGAAGAGCTAGAATTTTACAATATTTACGAGACTCTCCGGCGCAGGTCATTGCCATCCAGGAAACTCATCTTCTGAAATCAGAGACTAAAGATATTTAAAAAAATCAGAAATGGGTACATCTTTTTATCTGTACTGATCAGACGGCAAACATTAGAGGGGTGCTGTTTCTATTAAAAAAACAAGCCAAAGCCCAACTATTGGACTATAGGGAAGATCAAAGTGGCAGATGGCTTATCTTGAGGATATCTTTAGGAGGTATATCTCTTTGTTTAGTGGGTATACTGCGGTCCTAATCAAGACGATCCCTCTTATTTTAAATACCATTCTACGCCATCTTATTGTTTTCCCAGATCCTGTATTTGGATGGGTGACTTTAACATAGTGTTGAACCCTAAGCTCGACAAAACGCCAAATTACAGGGCAGTAGTCCCTTCTAAATCTCGGCAGTTGCTCTTGACAATAATGGACCAGATTGGTCTTTCTGATATATGGAGGGAATGGGCAGGGAGTTTTTTTATAAACCTGAAAGACAATCATAAGTCTAGAATCGACTATGCATTGATCAGTTTCAATCTTAAGGATCTAGTGAAAGACATTGAATACTTGCTGTCACATCTCTCGGACCACTCTGCTATTCTTTTAAGCTTAACTTTCACACAGCAACAGCAGATTAGATCTTGGTCTTTTGATCGAACCATTTTGTTGGAGGAAGATGAAGTCAACTTTCTCCTCTCTGATACTAGATATTTTTTGGAAGTGAATTTAGACACTTCCAGTATTTCTGTTGTCTGGGACTCTTTGAATGCTTACTGGAGAGGCTGCATTACCAACAGAGCTACCTTCAGAAAATGCAAATTTAGGGAAACAACTCTGGACCTAGAGGCAGGACTGAAGAAAATAGAGAACAAATAGATCACTCAAATAGGAATCGATCCAAAAGAAGAGCTGGGAAAAATAGACTTGCTTAAAAAAACAGTTGGAGGCTATCCTCCAAGAGAGAATTTCTCGTAGATGGGAGGCAAGTAAAATCTCCCATTTCGAATTTGGCGAAGGGGCAGGTAAATTACTTGCCTGGAAAGTAAAATCAGACCAGGTCCGTAATCATATAAAAGAGATTAAGGTAGGAGACGAGCTACCATCTCACTTCTCCGGCCTAGATATTGGGATGGCTTTTTGCGTTTTCTTCCAGGATATATATAACAAATCGATCACTGCGATAAAAGAAAAAGGTGGCTGAAGAAGGTCATTCTACCGACCATCTCGGATGATCAAAAATTAGATCTAGATCTAGATCAACAAATAACAGAAGAGGAAGTGGGAAGGGTAATTGACCAGTCCAAAAGAGGGCAGGCGGCCGGTCCAGATGGACTTTCGGGAGAGTTATATCATTCCCTTAAAGAGATCATTATTCCAGTACTCGTCAAAGTCTATAACAGCATACTTCTGGAGGGAGAAAACCCCCCTAGTTCGTGGAGTGAGGCTACGGTCGTACTGATTTTGAAACCCAGTAACTAAAGACCCGACTAACTGTGGGTCTTACCGCCCAATTTCACTCCTCAACAATGACTATAAATATTTCACGGCTATACCGTCAAATAGGCTGGGGGTGGTTGATAGTATTATTCATTCAGACCAAAAGGGCTTTGTCAAAGGACGCCAATTAGCAGATCTTAATTATGACTTAGAAGGCGCAATAGATATTGCCTCTACTTTTACACTCCCTTCGGCCATTTTAACCCTCAACGCAACTAAAGCCTTCAACAGGGTAAATTGGGTACACCTGTCTGAAGTGATGAGGAAATTCAATCTGGGGGATAAATTCTGCTGTGCCATAAGACTGCTATATAAGGCGCCAACTGCTAGACTACTAGTTAATGGAACGTTGACTGGTATATTTAAAGTCACCAGGGGAACGAGACAGGGCTGCCCGCTCTCCCCTCTGCTCTTTAACCTGTACATTGAACCATTCGCACAGGTACTTAGGGAAGACAATAACATCACTTTGGAGAGTGGGAGAGGCGGGTGGCCCTGCATGCAGATGACATCCTAATTCTAACAGCTGATCTGGATTCAGCCTTTTCTACTGTCATTAAACGTGCAGAGGAATTTGGCCAAGTCTCGGGCTATGAAATCAATGCCAGTAAAACTGAAATCATGGCATGGAATGTAAAAGACACTCAACTCCAAATTGGTTCTACTATGCGATATTTAGGGATTACAATTATACAGGAGGTTGACAAAATGCCAGAATACAAGTTTGATCGAGCCTTTAAAGACTGTAAAAAGCAGATGAAATTGTGGGCTCACCTCCCCTTATCCATCTTGGGGAGGATCAACTTAGTGAAAAATGTCAATCTTGCCTAAGATAACTTTTCTTTTTAACACCATCCCACTGTCTTTTGATAAACACCAGATAGAGAAATGCCAACGAGAGATAAATTCCTTTATTTGGCAGTATAGATCAACTAGGCTGGCTTGGAAGAAGCTTAGGTGGAAGAGGGATAAAGGGGGATTGGACTTACCCGACTTGCAATACTATGCTTGGGCATTTCAGCTCTCACATTGAAGGATGCTGCTGAAAATGCCCACCAGTACATCGGGAGGTGAGATGTTCAGGGCTATGTTAAGGGGGGCAGGGCTACCGGAGGAAGGGTTTATGTTTGAATTCGGTGACCACATTTAAAAAAAAGTTAAATTAAAGGTTCTCCAAGCGATGGTTTAAAACTGGACCACAATAAGAAGAAAAGTGGGGCTCAGCTAATTTTCCAGATTAGCACCACTGTGGGATTCCCCAGGCACACCCGCATGCTTTCAGGACAGTTTGATTAAACCATTGAGAGACTCTGGGATCACAATGTGGGGTGATTTGAAGAATGGGGGATCCCTACTCCCCTGGGAAGATCTACGAGAGAGAGTGGGGTCTGGCCTTTCCAGGTTTCAGTACATTCAGATTAAAAGCTGGGCCTAGGCCCAGGTTAGCCATAATATAGTTTTTAGGAAGTCCAGTAAATTGGAAGAACAACTAGTGGGGAGGCCGGTGGGTAAAAAAGAGATCTCATTGTGGTATTGGGCAATAGAGGAGGAAATTGATGGCGTCTTTAAACTACCAGAAGAGCTATGGGGAGAGTTGATGGAGGTTCAGTGTGATTCTGTCTGGATGGATTCATTTAGTATCCTGCATAGAATAGTTAAACCTGCCAGGCTGAAGCGAAACCCTCTGTTCACGGCCCATAGAGCGTACCTTTCCCCACTCACGCTATCGAAATTTCAGATAGGCAAAGTCTGTACCAAATGCGGGTTGCCTGAAGCATCAGATGTGCATATGTTTATTGATTGCCCCTATATTTGCCCATTCTGGGAAAATTTGAAGAAGACTCTTGAGTCCATTCTGAAGGTATCACTGGATATCAGTCTGCCGCTAATCATCTTTGGTCTCAATGACCACATCACGAGCCCTGCTAGATCTCTACTGTTTTATGCAATTCTAATGGCTAGGAGACAAATATGTAAGTATTGGGTGGATTCAGTAGCACCATTGTTGAAAAAAGGTAGGGCCGATGACCTTTTTCAGAGTTGCCCGGCGTTAACCGCCTCTATACCCACTCAAGTTACCAAACAAAAAGGCAGGCGCTGGAGACTGGAAGGCAGGAAACAGAAGTTTTATTCCGACGGAACAGAACACATCAAATCAGACAACAGGGTATTTTCTCGAGGTGCTCTAGCCGCATCTCCGAGGCCTGGCCTCTTATACACAAGTTTATTGCTTTATTGCGTAAAACACATCTCTGTCAATACTTTGATGTACGGAAAGACATCCTCGGAATCCCCGCTTCAGGCCCGTTCCCACACACATTTACAGTTGAAGTCCCCACCCCGGTCACAACAGGTGATGATTATCGCGCAGCTGAATATTCCGCCGATTCACGGAATGTGTGGGGTTGATCGGATCTCATAGGGTGGGGGCTTTGATCAACTCGAGGGTCCTTTGATGGGGGAAGCTTCCTACTGTACAGGGGGGCAATAAACAGTATCCGCAGGGCCAGGTGGCGGCCTGGGAACGAGGAAGACAAACGGGTACACAGGAAAAGGGGGTTGTATCAAAGGACCCGGGACCATGAAAGGAATGAAGGGAGGTGTCGTGCTGGGAACAGGATGGGGTTCCGAGGCAGAGCTGCGCTGAAGAGGGGTTTATGACCCAAGGTATGTGAGAGCGGGGGTTGTCAGCGTGCGGGGGATGCTTGTGAGGTTAGGAGGGAGAGAGAGAGACGCGCTGGCTATCAGCGAGGGGCAGAGAGGCCATGGTACTCAAAATGGCTGCCGCTTACGCGCACAAATGGGCTCGATAAGGGGCAAGATGGCGCCGATAATGTTGACGTTGGCGGCCTAAGTTTTAACAGTCCTCCCTTTTCAACGTATCTAGCCAACTTGCCTACTCAATGTTAATCTTCATCAAATTCCTGACCTCGGCATCATATAATGCTCCCATGCGTTCATTTCCAAAGTCCACAGTCTTAGGGCAAATACAATTCATACATAAGGAACACAAAGGCGGCAGGCATTGGATTCCTAAGCACAACCCACATATAACAACTACAGGAATCAGGATAATTGTAAACAGTCTCCAGCCCCAGTTCTTAACGGTGTTCCAGAACCAACCACCAAGCGACCATTCTTCCTGTTCCTGGTGGACTTCTGAAGAGAGTCTGTGGATGTGTTTGATGGCCTTGTATACTGAGGGTGAATTGTCTGGTATATATGTACAACAGCTGGACCCAATGATGCGGCATGCTCCACCACGGTCCGCAAGAACCACATCTAGAACCAGGCGGTTCTGGAGAGCCACCAGGCGGACCGCTTGAAGTTCGGCTGTGTTATTAGCAAGAATACCAGCTGTGATGTTCATTGTTGTCTCGACTGCCTGAGTCAGATGTCGGATGGCACGGCTGTTTGCCATCGGGCCCCAGAGTGGAACAAGTCCCTTCATAGCATCGAGGAACTGTGCTCCTGTTGAGTCGGCTTGTTCAATATCCTTGGCTCGCTTTTGTCTATGGTGATTTGCTGGGGCCACATAGGTCGGAGGAAGAATGAAGGAGATGAAACAAGTGCCCCCCCAGCCTTTGGGGAGCCAGGTGTAAGCTTTTGTGCCACAAACGAAATACATATTTGGAGAGGATACAAAGGAAGGTGGATCGGTGGAGTCCAAAGTTCTGGTGAAACGGCAGGCGCTGTGGCCTACCAGCTGTGTCCCAAGCCCTTCTATGCACATGTGGCCTGTGACGTTGATGACTGACAGGGCCACAGTCAGAGTGGCAGCCGTTCGTTTCCGCAGGTAGGAGAAGGTGGGTCTGGTTGGATTGTTGAACACCTGCATTTCAATTCGTTCTTTAGTAGGGATGTCCATGTGGATTGAGTCGTTGGAAGTCTGCGGGCAGAAGTGTGTCTTTGTTTTGTTTCGCCAGACTTCATGACAGAAGTGCGTCATGGTTCTGCTGGAGGTGGCATTGTCTTTATAGCTTTCTTGCAGGAGGATCAGCCAAGCAAAGCAGGAGCCGTGAATTGAGAAAGGTGAAGGGATGAAAGGTATCGAGTGTCCAGTGGCGTGGGGTAGCAACCCACAGATCCAGCAGTTGGTGGCATTGGTGGCGAGATTGTGCTGGTGGAGTAGCTGCACAAAAGAGTTGTTCCAGAACTCCTTTCGCCTTTCTCTGAGTTGAGGAGATAGTGAGATCAAATAATGTTCTTTCATGGTGGTAGGCTGTGCAGTTGTCAACAATATCTGATGAGCAGGCGTGCTCTCTTCCAGGATCCAGAAGGAAGTCATAAGGAGGAGGCAAAAGAGGAAGACAATGAAGAAGGCGATTGTCTTTGATTTGTGCACATTGTCAGTCTTTGGGTTCCTGTAATGGGTATTTCCTGTTGCTTCCATCATCTTCTTATCTGGCGCTTCCATCATCTTCTTATTTGGCGCTTCCATCATCTTCAAGGTGCTCGGTAGCGGGCAGAACCACAGACTTTGTTTAGCTTCTCTCCGGGTAACCCTTGGTAGTGTTTAGTCACCGTTCTGAGATTTAACTCAGTCTGTGGTCTACTTAGCCGAGGCTCCCTCCTTTCGATGCAGGAAATACCCTTCTCTGGTTGGCACAGTGGGATCAGAGAATTTGGCAAGTTCAAGTGCCTCGGTGTCAGGATAGCAGTTCAGTGATGGTCGATCCTTGTTCAGGAGCTCTTCCTGGTTGTCGATGTTTTCTGTCATGGCCAGGGTCGAGGAGATCTTCTTACAGTGGTGTGCGTGCAGCCAGTGCCGTTTCCCCTCCACTCGAAGCGCCGTCCGGGTGGTGATCAGCACTTGCCAGGGGCCCGTCCACCGGGGTTCCAAACTCTTCGCCCGCTGAAAATTCCGGACTAATATATAGTCCCCCGGTTGGATGTCGTGGCCCGGACCCCTGGAAGCATCGGGGATGGCCTGCTGCACCTGCTGATGAATGACAGACAGAGTTTCAGTTAACTTGTACAAGTAATCAGACATTAGGACGTCCGGGACGTCATGAATGGAGGTGGGTTTAGGTGCAGATCAGACGCTCATGGGCCGGCCGAAAACAACCTCGTATGGTGTCAGGTGGTGTCTGGTGGGGGTGGAACGCATTGATAGCAATGCCAGTGGGAGAGCGTCTGGCCATTTCAGTCCTGTGGTAGCCACTATCTTGACTAATTTCAACTTCAGTGTGGCATTGTGTCGCTCGACTAGTCCAGCAGACTGGGGGTGGAAGACTGCGTGGAACTTTTGTGTGACACCCAGCCCCTTTAAGATGAGCTGGATGACTTCGGCTATGAAGTGGGGGCCATTGTCGCTCCATAAAATTCGACAAAGGCCGTAGCGAGGGAAGAATTCTTTTAGCAGTACTTTTGCAGTGGCCATAGCAGTGATATCACGGGTTGGGTATGCCTCCACCCACTTGCTAAATGCGCACACCACTACAAGCACATATTTCAGGCCTTGGCATCTGTCTAGCTGGATGTAGTCCATCTGTAGGACTTCAAATGGGTGATTGGGAACCCCAAACCCTCCCCGGGGGACCATAGTTCCTTTCCCAGGGTTATGTTGCAGGCATATCAGGCATTGTTGGACCAGACGTTTGGCGGAGTCCGAGATTTTATCATTGTGCCACACTCTGGAGACAAGTTCAATCATGGGGGCTGATCCTATGTGGGCAGGGGAGTGTGCCATAGTCAGTATGGGAATCAAATATGAGTCAGGTAACAACCATTTATTTGCGTCTTTTGTCCGCCAGCAGCCTTCATCGTCCTTTAGTCCCACCCGTGCCCATTCAGTCAGTTCGCGTTGTGTGCTAGCCATTTGAATATCCCTAACAGTGTCCCTAGCGTCGGTCCATTTTTCTGCTTGTGACCTGGTCACGTACATGCGTGTTGTCGTCCTATTTTCAGCTGTCGTTCGAGCAGTGAGGTCCGCTAGTGCATTTCCCTGTCCTATAATGTCTGTCACTTTCTTGTGTGCTTGGCATTTGATGACCGCAAGTCTTTTGGGGAGAAGGACAGCTTCGATCAAGGCGGAGACTAAATCTCCATGCAAGATAGGGGTGCCGTGTGAGGTCAAGAATCCCCTTTCCTTCCAAAGGAGCCCAAAATGGTGAACCACCCCGAAGGCATACTGGCTGTCGGTGTAAATGTTCGCTGTGGTACCTGCTGCTAGGATGCATGCTCGTGTCAGGGCAATCAGTTCCGCTGCCTGGGCAGATCGTTGTGTGATGCGGGCTGTCTCTACTACAGTTCGGGCCGTGGTGACTGCATAGGCAGCTGAAGTGGTGCCATCGGGGAGTTTGATGCAAGAACCGTCCACCCACAGCTCTCCGTCAGGGTCAGGGAAAGCTGTGTCTCTGAGATCAACCCTACTTCTAGTCTGTTCGTCCGTAAGGGTCACACAGTCGTGTATAGGGGGCACATTGGGATCGTTCTCTGGTAGGGGTAGCAAAGTTGCCGGGTTCAGTGTGGTGCATCTTTTCAGGGTGATATGGGGTGCAAGCAAAGTCAGCTCGTATCCAGTCAGTCGTGCACTCGTCAGGTGTTGCGTCTTGGTTTGGTTCAGGAGGGTGTCAACTGCATGGGGTACTAGTACCGTGAGGGAATTCGAGAGCACGATCCCCTCACTCTGTCGGATAGAGATAGCAGCGGCAGCTACAGCTCGAAGGCAGGCAGGTAAGGCTCTGGCTACAGGGTCAAGAGTGGCAGAGAAGTAAGCGCACGGTCGTTGCTTTGGGCCAATGGACTGGGTTAGGACGGATAAAGCGCACCCCTCCCTTTCGTGAGTGTAGAGGGAGAAGGGCTTTGTGTAATCGGGGGTACCTAGGACAGGGGCCGAACAAAGGGCATCTCGTAGTTCCGTGAAGGAGGTTTGGCACTCAGGGGTCCAAGGGAGTGGGAAGGGGACATCTTTAGCTAGCAGAGAAAGCAGCGGTTTCACAATGAGGCTAAAGTTTGGTAACCACTGTCGGCAGAAGGAGGTGAGGCCTAGTAGGGAGCGAACCTGTTTCTGAGTCTTGTGGACAGGGGTTTCGAGGATGGTTTGGATCCGGTCGGGAGTAAGTTTCCTTCCGTCTTTGGACAGGAGGTGGCCTAAGTAAGTGACCTGGGGTTGGCAGAATTGCAACTTCTTTTTGGAGACCTTGTGGCCATTTTCCGCAGGGAAGTGCAGGAGTTGAATGGTGGCTGTGACTGCCAGTGGAGTGGTGTCGGCCGCCAAAAGAATGTCATCGACGTATTGTATTAACACCACTCCATCGGGTAACTGGACTTGATCCAGTTGTCTCTTGAGGGCCTGACTGTAGATACTGGGGCTTTCAGTGTAGCCTTGGGGTGCCCGGCAGAACCGATATGAGCGGGCTTTCAGGGTGAAGCCGAAGAGATATCGGCTGTCTGGGTGGATGGGGATAGAGAAAAATGCATTTTTGAGGTCAATGACAGTGAAGGTGGTGGCAGTAGAAGGAATCAAGGTCAGGATAGTGGTGATGTCTGAGACCACGGGGTACTGGGGTACAACCACTTTGTTGATCTCTCGAAGGTCGATGATGAAGCGGTATGCTTTCTCATCCCCCTCTCCCTGTTTCTTGATGATGGGCAAGATAGGACTGTTGCAAACGTTGCTAACCACTTCCTCTACCACTCCTGCGTCTATCAGTGACTGAATAATCTTTACCAATGCCTTCTCGCCCTCGGGCGATATCCGATATTGTGGAAGTTTTGGGAGTGTTGCGTCTGGTCGGACAGTAATGTGCACTGGGTCAATCATCATGCGCCCTACGTCCGAATCCGTCTTAGCCCACAGATACAGAGGCAGAGTGTCAAGCAGGGATGTGTCAGCGTCATTGATAGAAAACATGCGTCGGGAAGGGCAATGTCTAAGCAGAATGGGGTTGTCGTACAGGAAAACTCGAACTCCGTCTTGGGAACATCTAATGGTCGCTCGGAAGTGTTTCAGTAAGTCAAGTCCCATAATGGCGTCAGGAGTATTGGAGGAAAGCAAAAACGTTGTGTCAGTGGTATTGTTTTCTAAGTCGAAGGGGATGGGAGCGGACAAAGGGTTAGTGGAGGGCGTTCCATCGAAACCTATCGATGTCACAAGTGAGCCAGACAAGGGTGCCCTTGGAATCAGTCATTTAGATAACGCACTACGTGTTGCGCCAGTGTCTACCAGAAATGGAGACTTTGTACCCAGGACCTTAGCAGTGACATAAGGACCTTGCTGGTCAACATAGAGCTCGACTGGATCCCTCCCTTGCCCTTGGCAGTCCTATGCAAAGTCGTGGGCATCGTCGCAGTCAGACTGCTGGTACTGATTCTGTCGGTCAAATGTATTCGCTCTGTTTGATCTATCGTTAGTCGTGTCATTTGTGAGCCCCCGCTGCTGTCCTCTATTTCTTGGTCCACCCGCTACGTCCTTGGGATCCCTATTTCTGTTCATCTCTGAAAGAACCGGGCACTGGGATTTCCAATGGCCATATCCTTTACAGAAGGCACACTGGTCCTCTCTAATGTCTGTACGTCCAATGTGGGGTGTCGAGGTGCGGTCTTTAGGAGGTGCGTTCTTAGGGACATTCGTCTGATAGCTTCCTTTGTATTGCTCTCGTCCTATAGTCACCCCTTGCAATTGCGCAATCATCACCCTCTCTTTTAAATCTTTCTTCTTTTTCTCTGTCGCTCTATCGTTTTCGTTTTTCTGGTGTTCGTAATATTGGGCCATCTGGAGGATAGCCGCAGGTTTGGAGGCAGCCCAACTACTCTCGCTGGCCTGCAGCTTCTGGGAGACCTCCGGTGACAAACCTTTAATGTAATTTTGGACAAACAGATGGTGTCCGGTTGCAGTGGTCATGTCCTGGCCGCTGTAATCTGAGAACACCGTTTCAAACCGGGAGAAGTATTCCGATACATCCTCCTGGGGTTTCTGACGACAAGCCGTTACTATCGACCAGTCCACTTTCTTTTCTGGAATCAGGGTTTTCAATTTCTGTACGATCTTATCTGGGAGGTCTAAAATGGATTTCAAGAGTTTCTGTCCAGGCTCTCGTTGCTTATCTATGTCATCGAGTTGTGACCAGGTATGTCCGAACAGCTCAAGGTGGTCGACTTTTCGGATTAGCTTCCACACATCAGCTGGGAGACATAGCCCGAAAAACAAATCGATATCAGCCAGGGTCATGATCGTTGAACCTAGGGCTGTACCTAATTCAGTATAGAAGGCAGTGGGGTTTTTACGTAAATCAGGCAGAGATTATCGGAACGTCAGAATATCCTGCCGATCCCATGGCTGGTAGACCCAATTATACACTACCCTCCCTCTTGCATCTTTGTGGTTAACGTCATCGTGAGTTCCTAGACCTCGTGGAGGAACCCAGTAGGGAGCAGCCTCCCTAATTGGCATCATGGTGCTAGCTCGCTCAGTTTGGGGTTCGGTTGCTACGGGTGTCGGGGGTTTAGCTTCCGATTCTTGTTCAGTGAGGTGGCGGAAAACCTCAAGCGTACGCGTAAGGAGGTCCGTCACATCACACTCACTCTCATCCCCGATATCGACCTTTCTGTATAGAGTCGTAAGGCTCTCGGGACCCTTTTCTCGATATCGGTCCTCGTACGTATTCAAGATATGGTAACACAGTCGTACGGTAAAATGTCGTCTGTGGCTCCCTGTATACGTGTTGAACATGTCCGTGACGTGCTCTTCACTTTCCTTTCTTTCAACCAATGTCCTCACTACCTTGTCTATCCCTGCTCGCTCATCCTTGCTTAATCTGTTAATTCTTGTAGAATCAGCCTTCCGGGTCTCTGGGTCATTTAACACTGCCACTTGTGTTGTACCTAATACAAGGGGTTCGGCCGGCACAGAGGCCACGGGGGCCGAAGCTCTGGTGCTACTCTCGCCTGTGCTTGGGGGTGGTGGGTGCTGCGCTAAGGGTTGGGAAGGGGCATATGGAGGGGGCATGTAGATGATCGGAGGACCTAACAGCAGATCATCGTTGGCTCGCTGTTTCAAGGGTAATTCAGGATAGAGCGTGGAGGGTGTTCTAACCGGACACTGGCTTGATGTTTCCATCTCTAGTTTCTGTTTGGCTTCCTCTCTTTCCTTAATCTCTTCTTCTAGTTTCTGAGCAGCTAGGTGGGCTGCTTTTCGCAGCTCTTTTCCCAACCTACTCTCAGTTCTCTTTTTACGTTGTTCGGTTTCTTTGCGCCACATGCCGAGACTATCAAGCATAGTGGGCGTTGTTTTGTGTTTACCAAGGGCTGTTTCTAGCGCGCTTATTTTATCCTCATCGAAGGATCCTATCAGTGGCCACTGACTTTCTCGATCCTTTTTCGTATATTTATGCCACAGCTTGCTATAAGCTATAGCGATCAGTCCATGCTTCATGAACATGTCCTTATTAGGGGTGCCTTCCAGTGGAGCCGGATGGTTCATCTCTAATAAGCGGTCCGGGCTAAACAGGCTACCAATCAGTGGGGAGAAGACAGGCATGACGGATTACAACGGGGACAAAAGTCAGCACTACCTATCTTATCACTGCGTGCAAAGACTAGACAGAATATTTCTATTCTACGTTGTTTGCAGGCGGTGAATGCCTCAAAAAGAACCAATATCGAACAGTCAATGTTCGGTCAATCAAACAATCAATGGGGAGAATAAGTAGGCACGACGGGTTACAACGGGGACAAAGGTCTGCGTTACCTACCCTTTCACTACCTGCAAAGAGAGAACCTGTTCTTCCCTGTTTGCAGGCAGAGAATCTCCAGAGAACAATCCACGAACAGTAGTTCGGGCAAAACAATCAATCAGTGGGGGAGAAAGATAGGCACGACGGATTACAATGGGGACAAAAGTCTGCGTTACCTATCCTTCACTGCTTGCAAAGAGAGAGCCTGTGTTTCTCCGTTTGCAGACAGCGAATCTCCAAACAAATCAACAAAAGAGTAATACTAGTATTTTCCAAACAATCAAACAATCATTTCGCAATTCGTCGTGTTTACACGACCTTACCCGGACCGCATGGACAGTTTCTTGTCTTCCGAATCCAGCGCCCGATCGTCCTCTATTCTGCGTGATCCTCGCGGCACTCCTGATGGTTCCCAGTCAGGACCGTAGATCGCTCGAGAGAGGTCTGTTCGGAACCAGTGAAGTTCGGATGATCGGCTGTCAGACGAGGGTCTATCGGACAGGTGCACTCCCGATCGTTGCAGTCGTTCACTCTGTCGTCAGGATCTCTCCCACTGGATCCACGAGTCACTGATGGGCCCCACGTTTGGGACGCCAATTGTTGAAAAAAGGTAGGGCCGATGACCTTTTTCAGAGTTGCCCGGCGTTAACCGCCTCTATACCCACTCAAGTTACCAAACAAAGAGGCAGGCGCTGGAGACTGGAAGGCAGGAAACAGAAGTTTTATTCCGACTGAGCAGAACACATCAAATCAGACAACAGGGTATCTTCTCGAGGTGCTCTAGCCGCATCTCCGAGGCCTGGCCTCTTATACACAAGTTTATTGCTTTATTGCGTAAAACACATCTCTGTCAATACTTTGATGTATGGAAAGACATCCTCGGAATCCCCGCTTTAGGCCCGTTCCCACACACATTTACAGTTGAAGTCCCCACCCCGGTCACAACAGGTGATGATTATCGCGCAGCTGGATATTCCGCCGATTCACGGAATGTGTGGGGTTGATCGGATCTCATAGGGTGGGGGCTTTGATCAACTCGAGGGTCCTTTGATGGGGGAAGCTTCCTACTGTACAGGGGGGCAATAAACAGTATCCGCAGGGCCAGGTGGCGGCCTGGGAACGAGGAAGACAAACGGGCACACAGGAAAAGGGGGTTGTATCAAAGGTCCCGGGACCATGAAAGGAATGAAGGGAGGTGTCGTGCTGGGAACAGGATGGGGTTCCGAGGCAGAGCTGCGCTGAAGAGGGGTTTATGACCCAAGGTATGTGAGAGCGGGGGTTGTCAGCGTGCGGGGGATGCTTGCGAGGTTAGGAGGGAGAGAGAGAGACGCGCTGGCTATCAGCGAGGGGCAGAGAGGCCATGGTACTCAAAATGGCTGCCGCTTACGCGCACAAATGGGCTCGAAAAGGGGCAAGATGGCGCCGATAATGTTGACATTGGCGGCCTATGTTTTAACACCATCCCATTCAGAATGGTTGACCTCGTTATACGAAGTATCCAATATGGACATGGCTAGATCCTTCAGGAAGAATAAGATCGCTTTCTGGGATTTATTGATACAGTGGAGATAGTGAGCCCGGGTTTTCTTTTTTCCCTGGTCTTATGATTATGCCTTTCTTGGTTACTCCTTGGACCTCTGTTTGGGTTTCCCAGGTCACCGATATGGTCCGTCAGGTCTACAAAGACCGAGGTGGAGTAAAAAGCCTATCCTCACCCCTTGACATTGGGGAACATCCTTTACAACAAATGTTTTACAACGCGGTACCATTACCACGCAAGTTTTACAACAACTTTCGCTGGTGGGCGCTCTAGGATAGGGAATAGTTTAATTTACTATCCAACACCTTCCCTACTATCCACGGGGACTCGAGTTGGAATAGTAAATTAAACTGTTCACTATCCAGCGCCCCCCAACGCAAGTCGTTGTAACGACTTGCGTTGTAAATCCTGCGTCGTAACGGTACGCGTTGTAAAAGAACGCGTTGTACCGTCATACATCCCTTGACATTTCTCCCGTCTACTGAGCGTACCCTGGTCTGACTTTTTGATCTATCAAAGTCTCCTGATCTTGTTCAGTAGGGTTACAAAAGGCGGTTGGCTTCTTTTCAAGCGGGTTAAAGGCGAATGAGGACAAAAAAAATAAAAAATGTAAAAAATACTGCTCGGTCATCTGCGTAATACATGTTCTTTGTAGCAGGAATATTAACCCTCTGCGCTACCTTAGGTGAGGCAAAACTGCCACTAGACAAAACTCTGATCTCTCTCCAGCAGGTACGTTAATCACCAAAGTTATTTTGGCACTCTTATTATTGCCTTTAAACAATTGGATATAAAAGGAACTCTGAAGTGCTTTTAAAACTGCACTGCTCCGAAAGCAGCCCCCAGTAACAAAAGTTGCCCTCACCCTTCCAGCATCCTGGGAAAGGGTGTGGGGGGTGCAACTTCCAAACTTGGAACAGATAGAAAGATGTGGGTTTTCCAAAAGGGAAATATTTCCCTGTGGAGAAAGAAAAAAAACTGAAAATGTTGGTATATTTGCACAGCTAACTCCATTTCAGCAGTTCTTAAGAGTACACTTTGTCCAAATTGGAGAGGGGGAATATGTCACATGACATTCCCAGTAGTACACCTGGAAACAAGTGCTAATTACAGCCTTTCTTGCGTGCTAATGGGAATAGTTTTGAATTATAAATAGCAGTAAACCTGCATCTTCACAGGGAAATCTTTTTACTCGCATTAATTACTTGTTTAGTGAATATGGCCCATCATATTGTTAGTTTACTATGTGTAACTGGGTTTCAGCATTATGAGGAAAACTATTATTAAATACAAGAAGTCTTTTTTCATTTGGGCATTCTTTTAAGTAAAATAAGTTACTGGTTGAAGGGGGAATTAAGGGGCATGTGGGAAGTATAATAGCTGAAAGTAACATAGAGGGTGAGACTATCCTACCTACTGAAGCAAATTCCTCTACATCTCCTGACGTCTTCCTAATTCTTTGCTTAGTATTTGGTCATTTTGCAGTCAGACATTGGAAAGAAAGCTTGACTCATAATTTCCATACAAACATCGTATCGTACCATGCATCTGCTTGCTAGATATTTTAAGACAACATAAATTAAAGGTGCATAACATTCTTCATTATTTTTCAAACAACATGTTCTATGTGTAGTTTTCTTTTGTTGTCAAATTAGATATTTTTTAAAGAACCATAATTGCCTATTTCAAAACAGGTTTCATTTTTCTTAACAATGAATATTCTGCTGGATTACGCAGTAATTACATTTTTCCAACTTGGAAAAAATATATAAACAACTTTCAGTGTTTTTTCTTTTGAACTCTTTTCAGAGTTTCATAAACAGTGATTGAGTAGATGTTTACTGGTGACATATTGGAGAAGCATTCTTGAAGTTGATACTAAATCTAGTATTCCTTAAAATTCATGATTTATTTCCATTTGTGCTGCTTGTTTTTCATGTTTCCAATAATTTTGTGTATCTTTACATTCCTAGTCTTGCACTTGGGAAGCAGAGTACCTCTACTTCTTTTTTTCTGCTCATTTTCACTTCTGCACCCTTCCTGTTCAGCAAATGTACCAGGGTATTCAGAGTATAGTTATTTTTGTTCTTCCGTTTGATGTAGAATTTGAAGATGTTCTGCATTTAATGATGAATTGTTATGCACAAACAATTGAATGCTTTTGCCACTTTAACATTATTTTTCATTTCGAATATTTCTTGAACATTACAAAAAGGGTTGTAAAAAATACATTGTTGGGCCAATCACAAATAACCTAGGCATATTTGAAAATGTATCAGTGTCATAATTCCAACAAGAATATATATTTCTCCAAGTTAATGATAATTTCCCTTCAATTGGAATTACAAATATTACTGAAATCTAGCAACAACAAAAATATTAGAAAGTAACACGAGGAGGGTGGTATGAATATCAAATATTTTGTTTCACAAGGAAATGCAAAAAAAGACATTGTGAAGCAGGACCTACAAATTCTAAAGCATTTGTATTTTAGCTACTTAGATGGTGTTTATCTTTATTTGTTGACAGATTTTGCTGAACATAATATCCTAGTTTAATATGTTAATTGGTATATAACTTAATGAAAATGATATGTTAAGTCTAGTGTAATTATCCAGTTTTCACTCTTCCATGTAGAATCAAGCATTGGCATTTACTTGTTGTGCCTATAAGCAATTTGTACATTCACCGTCTTGTTTCCATTTTCCTAAATCAGTCTGAGTGTGTGGATACTGTAGGAGATGTACACCTTCATAAAATAAACAATTTGGCAAGGGATAGAGTCATAGCAAGCCATCTCATATATGTATTGTCAACTTGGGGTGTTTGTCATATGTTATAAACCTGCCATTGATTCAGATAAGGAATTCCAGGCCATAAACATTGTACATTGTGTCCCATATTGGAGTCCGTTATTACTGTGTAAAGTATATCACAGTCTCAGTGGGTGCACTGCCAAAATGTTATGGGCATAATTGGATCATGTAGAGCCGTTTCGGAGATCACTGCCTTACTTTAAAATGTTATAATTGTTAAACCTGAGCCACTCTAAGACTTTTTTCATGAAGGGTACGAAAGTCTGTCCATTTTGTATCCTCAAACTGTATTCCCAATTTATCCTGCAATGTATGTATAGGGGTTGATACTGTTGATGAAGAGAAAATACCATATAGCTGTATAAATGAAAGTGATCATTCCTGGACCTTCTGATAGGCAAACGATGTAATGCGTATGGAGGCATCTTGAATCATAAATAGTGCATCAACTGTGTATATTTAAACTCTTGGAAGAGGTGTAGTTCAAAATTCTCTCTTAAGTCAGAAAAAGGTATTAATCTCTAACTGTGCATTACATCTTCTAGTGCATTAATGCCAGCCGTTTCTTATTGTCTCCGGTCCTTCTATGTACAATCATGTGTTACCGCATATTATTGCATTCAAATGTAAGTGCTGAAGTTCTTAATGTACTTCTCACCAGCCTAATACGTGGCATGCATGATGGGGTTTATCTTGTCTCACTTTCCCAAGCACACCAATAGCCAATTGACTAGTTATAAATTCAATTTCATACGTTTTTCTCAATTCATACCCCATAGGTTCAATTACACATGTAGGCATTATATGTTGAAGGTATATAGGTTAAAAGGTCCTTAAAACCTTGGCATAAGTTCAAAAGCTCAGTCACTAGCTTGAATAAATAAATGTTTAGCAAACAACGTTGGCATAGAGTCTCTGAATGTGGCATAATTGTTCAAAAGGGGCTCATTGGTTTCTACCAATGGAACAGACCATTTGGCAGCATTGTCACGAGGTAAGAAATTAAATATTTCACTTTGCTGGCATTGTTAGGAAAAGCCATGGAATGCAAGAGAAATTGCAATTGCCCCAGATTCAAGAGCATAGTATATTTACCACTATCACCCAAACATTTTCAGGTGCTGCCAACGGCACAGGAGCAGTAACCGTATGGTTCATGGTCTGAGGGGGCAAGATGGATGGCGTCAAAAGGGCTAATTTATTAGGGACAATGACAAACTGTGGAGACTGAAGCAAACAGAAGTTTTGCCCCTAACACTGTCTACCTTTCCATTATCCCAGGGATTTTCTCTAGGTTTATACCTTTACAATTAACTGCGTGACTCTCAAAGCCTGAACCTCTTGCTGCAAATTCGCTGAGGCCCTAGCCAGATCAAACATTAAGGGGGATTCATCAGAGGAGGGCAGTGCTTACCACTGAATATCTAAAAGGTCAGAGTCCATGTCGCCCAGCTGAAGCAGAAGTTGAATGTCATAGCTTAGTTTTCTGTTATGAAACTCACAGAAAGTACGCCTGAAAAAAAAAAGAGTGACTGTCCACAATGTTGTTGCAGTTTAGGTAGTTGAATGTTTCAACTATTAAACAGGCGAGAACCTCTTTCAGGACAAGAACCCTCACTCACCCAAAGATGACATGCTTCATCATTGGGTTCCCTCCTCACACCAAGGCAGCAAGGCGCTGTGTACTCTGTATGACACAATGGAGGTGGCTGGGAAAACGGCGCACACTCAATACTGGTGCAGTTAAACATTTGTTATTTCAATGGACAAATATTCCAATCGGAGCTCAGGAGGAGGGAGAGACCCCAAATCTTCTTCAATTGGAAAAGAAATCTTCTCCTCAATATTTTTTGTGTGTGATTTAGTACCTCTTTTATTGATTTTATTTATTGATCATCAAAAGACAGCAAATCAGTACAATCATAGGTGCTCACTGTGTAATATTGGAGTTGAGAAAGGAACCATAGCACAGAAATACTACATAGAATCTGTCACTGCTCAATATCAGAAGGAGAACAATAGCAGCCAGGTAGATAGAAATTTGACGGTTAATACAATTCTCAAGGTACCCCCAGAGTCCAGTGTTTATCCAGTCGTCTTCTGGTAGTAGGTGTCATGGTCCCATCCAGGCTTAGTCTCAGTGTGCGAGATCCCCAGAAGAGGAGGGACCCGTCACTACAGGGTGCTATGCTGCATATGAGATCACATTAGTGTGTGGACTTGACTATCTACCCCACACCCTTAGGGACTATGCCTGAGCCCAACAGAGAATCAGAGCAATTTTGAAGGGAGTCTACATATGTCTTGTAGGGACCCCAGATGTCCTTGGGACGAGAGGGACAAGGCAGCGTGCTTGAGTAGACTTCGCTATTGGTGTTGCAGTAGGCTAGACTATTCAAACAAATTTGCAGGGTGCAGGTTGTCCTATCACCTCAGTGAATAGCGATTTCTCGCTTGGCTAACAGCAGGCTAAGGGATGCAAATTTCCAAACAGTTTGGGGGAAGTTTACTGTATAACACAGGAGTGCCAATTCCGGTGTAGGGACAAGGGAGAGCTTAGTCATGTCAACCAGCGCTTTGTGAATTTTCTCCCAGAATGATTGTATAGTGGGGCAGGTCCAAGTGAGGTGAGTGAAATCAGCATGTGGGGCAAAACATTTGCGGCAAGTGTGCGGCCCACTTGGATCAAGTCTATGAACTTTAGCAGGGGTAATGTAAATTCTGCGCAAAAACTTAAAATTTAGCAATTCATGCTGGCTGTTCAATGAAACGTCTTTCGTGACTTTACAGCATTTGGCCCATTGATCATCCGTGATAGGGTGGCCCAGATCATTCTCCCAATCCATATGGACCTTATCATCTATGGTCGGGATCATCTTGGAGCAAGACTTATAGAGTTTGGATTTAAGGTGCACTCCGCTCTCACTTTCAATGATGAGGGAAAGAGGAGACAACGAGTCCGGCTCCAGGGGGAACCCAGGAAGCGTTGCCCACAAAGCATATTGTAGCTGCTTAAGTACAAAGCTATCCATAAACGTGGCTTTGCGGAAGCAGGCATCCTCTGCTGCCGAGAAGATGTGTGCGCCGGGTTACAGGTCACCCAAGGCAGAGATGGAGAACTTGGTCATTAAGCACTGCACAAGTTTTTCGCCTGTGATAGGAAGCCAGCGGGCATTCGGGAGAGGAAGAGCCTAGGAGTATAGCACCGGAGTGCCTGTGTATCATTTAAGCTTATCCAATGCCCAGCTGGTAGTTGAAACTCTTTGTATATCGGTAGGGTCCCTAGGCACACCCCTAGACAGACAGTAGAAAAGTGAACAATGTCCCTAATACCTAGTATTTGGACTTTTCATAAGTGAGGGGTGCACAATTCAGGTTAAGCATATATTCATCACACAATTTAACATAATATATTGAACATATCATTTACAACAAATATACTAATTAAAAAGGTCAAACCAACAACTGATCATAATAAAAGCAAATTCCAAAAAGATAAAAATGGGAGACAATTTATTACATCATTTCATTATAAAGCAATACAATATTTCAAAATTAAAAACATGTACAAATGACACAATCACAAAGTATTATTGTTACAGTTCCCAGTTTTAGAAAACACGAGTCGATGCTGCGTTTTGGTGATTTGTCTATAATATTCACCTTCTTCAGGACTGTTTTCTATCTTTGACCAAAAGGACACACGTAATACCAGCATTCAATATCGATATGTGTTGATTTAAAAGTTAGCATAAAGCTTCTTATAAAAAATATTTTTATGGGTCCAAGATTGATACCTTATTTAGGACAGGATTTTGAATTTGAAAAACCATCTGTGGGTGCCACCGTAGTATATTTAAGCGACACTGATATTGGATTAAAATGAGACTGTTAACTTAGTCTGTTGGCACTGCACATGGTAATGGCGAGTTGGCCTGTATCAAACGACAATGGGATTCTTCTTAACGTTCTTAAAAATTTGAAACAGCCTCCTTGCACCCACACGGCTTCTTTTCTTCTTAGAGACCCCTAGACAGGACAGTAGCCAGTCGCTCAGGAAGAACAAAATACGCCTCTGAGTGAAGAAACAGAATCCTGGCATCAGGGTGGGACTATGCAAAGGTGTAACTGCATTGAGCTACAAGTTAATATAAGTGGAAATCCAGAACCCCGTACCAGCCCCTGTCATATGGTAAGGTGAGAACCTACCAGCGGACGTGTGCCTGTTTACCACCCCAGACCAACCTTGAGAGATGCGACCATATCTTTAAAAAGAAACTGTTCGGGAGGGGGATGGGGATATTGTTAAAAAGATATACAAATTTGGGGAGAACAATCATTTTAATAATGGCAACTCTGCCTTCAATGGACATCGGGAGTCGCAGCCATTTCTCCATCTGGGTCTCAAGTGCCTCGACTGCCTGCCTGTAATTAAGGCGGATAATCTGGTCTGTGTCCAAGTGGACGTGTGTGCTCAGAGATTTGACTAAGTCTGAGCACCATTTAAGAGGGAATTCACAGGGCCAAGGGGTTGTGCTGGGAGTCAAGGGAAAGATAACTGATTTTTGCCAGTTGATGCCTAGACCGGAATGTTGACCAAAATGAAGAATCTCTCTAATGAGCTGATGTAAGTTCAACTGGGGTTCTCTGATGTATAAAATAGTATCATCAGCATAAAATGAAACCAAGAGGGGGCCAGTGTTAAATCTCTTTGTAGGTGTCTCTCCTGGAAATATCGAATTAAAGGGTCCATGGTGAGAATGAATATATGGGGCTATAAAGGGCACCTCTGGCATGTGCCGCGAGAGAGAGAGAATGGTCAGGAGAGCATGCCATTCAGGCGAAGTATTGCCATGGGGCGGCTGCAGAGCAGAGCCCTGGTGGCCATAAAGCCGACCGGCATACCCATGCAGCGCATGATTGACATGAAGAAAGGCCATTCCAGTGTGTCAAAGGCCTTTTCTGTATTGAGAAGAATTGAAGTGGCGGAAACCTCAGGGATAATCCTGTGGAGGACCAAGAACAACGAGAGAAGTGTAATAGGTCAGGAATTCATCGCGAATGTCCGAGGTGGAGGCAAGTATTGCATGTGCGGAAGAGTGAATCTCGGTGATGTATGCTTTGCTGTAGGGAGCCGTAGCATCTGAGCCAGTGCTCGACCTGGGCGATCGCCCTCACCATATCGTCGGTTGGTTTAGTATTTGCCCAAAAATAGAATCTCACGATCGGCTGTGTCTCTGTAGTCAGAGAGGAGGTCCAGACGCCGGCCCTCCAAGTTAGATTCCGGCGTGTGTCGTGCCTCGTTATCAAGATCTGTGAACTACCCTTCCAATTGCATCAAAGTGGTGCAGAGAGCCTTAAGCACTCCAGCATGTTTGGAGATGCATACACCTCGTATGTAAGCCTTAAATCCCTCCCACAGGATTGCCCAAGTGTCAACCGAGCCGGTGTTGATAGTAAAATTGTCTTTGATGGCCTCGCGAATCTCATGAAGGAAGAGTTCGTTGAGGAGGGCGCGACCAGGGAAGCACCATTACCTCTCAAACCCATCAGGCTGTGGAACCCGGAGAAATAGCTGGGCCAGGGAATGATCGGAGTATATCCTGGGGAGCGTCTTCAGCATGTAATAGCAGGAGGAGACACCAGGAGAGAGTAACCAATAATCAATTCCGGTCCAGGAATTGTGTTGACCCGAATAATGTGTGAAGTCAGTAAGGGAAGGGTTACGCCTGCACCAAATATCAACCAGAGAAAATTGGTTGCACAGTTCAAGGAGACCACGACGCACTCGAGGTTTAGCGTCCGGGGAATTGACAGTGCTATCTAGTTAGGTATTGAGAAGGAGATTGAAGTCCCCGTCTCCAAGCAGTAAATCGGGCTCTAGCTTGGAGAGTTGAGCATGCAAAGAGTGAAAAAATTCCAGGGAGCTAGCGTTTGAGGCATAAACACATAGTAATGCAACTTTGTGACTCATCAAATCAACGACCCAACTACCATGGTATATCTACATTTTGCCATCATTGACGACTGACTGGCAGCTAAAGGGGACCCTCCTATGTATAAGAACAGCAGTTCCTCCGACATTGTTACTAAAATTAGCAAAATATCTATGCGTGCCCCAACTGGAAGCATGGACAGACTGGAGGGGCCGTCAATTACACCTGGCTGACCCATCTAGATGTTGTGAAATGCATGATAGAATTGAGCACCAATGTGGAAAAACATTCTGTGACAGTGAGCAATGTGAAAGATAATCAAGAGTTGTAATGTAGGAACAACCACCCCCCACCACCCCCCACCCAACCCTACTACAATAAAGGCAAGGCAAACCCATGGTTCAGAACGAGAGATATAGTACCAGTTGACTTTCCAGTGGAACAAAATAACCTTGAATCGGTACATTAGAAACGCCATAAACAAACCCAAAGTGTACATCAAGAGGGGTAGCAACGCCACGCCAGTCAATCAACTATATGCAACATATTAAACTGGTGCGTAGTGAAATCCCCATACAGTTTATCTAATGTAAGAAAAAGCAGAGCAGCAATGTCAACCGACTCCAGAGCCAGAAAAGAGTTCCATGCTAGCATCAGACACACTGTGCGGAGGAGAGGGCCCGCTCCTACCAGCAGTCTCCTGATTGTTATTGTGTTTTGTAAGTGCGACAGAAGTCCTGCACGTCGTTGGGATTGTCGAAAATGCGTGCACGGCCACCAACCTACACTCTAAGCCTGGCAGGATACAGCATGCCGTACTTCAGTCTCAAATTTCTAAGGGTGGCATTCACCCCATTATACTTGTGCCGGGCCTCCTGTACCATGATGGTAAAGTCTGGATATAAAGCAAGTTTGGAGCCCTGCCATGTGGTGTCCCAGCATTCTCTGGATAGGCGTAGTGCAGTGTCTCGATAACCAAAGTTCATAATACGTGCAATGAGAGGGCACAGAGGGCAGCCCAGGTTAGGCCGAGGCCCCAAGGTGCGATGGGCACGCTCTACCAGAAAGCTGGGGGTAAAGGACTCCCTTCCAAACAGATCGGACAGTAGGGTTTCGATGAAAAGGTCAAGTCGGCCAGTGGCGGTGGACTCTGGTACACCCAGAATGCGGATGTTGTTGCGCCGACTGCACGCCTCGAAGACCTCATTTTTTATGGCCACCTCCTTCAGTATGCGCTCTACCCCTTCCAGTCTTTTAACATATTGAGCGGTGCCTTCTTCAATATCAGAGATACGTGCCTCTACCACGTCTAAGCGACTGTCATGGACTTGGATCTTGTTGAGGGGGTCAAAACACCCGTCCAAGGCCCTAAAGCGCGCCCTCATCTCCTGGAGTAATGCTGCTGAAGGGGCAGAGGATGCATCAGTACGGTCTGAACTCTGGCCGCTCTCCACCATGGTGGAACTCCCTTCAGCGACCCTCTCAACCAGCTTCTCGAAGGGCAGAGTCTTCTGTTTCGGATCTTTGCTGCCCATGTCCCAGCACATCAAGCCCAGTCAGGCGCCAAGACGCGACTGCTGAATTGGATGTGGAGGTGGGGTGGCCCGTGCCAAGGGTGGAGACAGCCACGGAGCACTGTAGCCAGTATACAGGCTTCTGAGTATAGTGGGGATAGCGTTCAATGTTCCATCTGCGTCAGGCAAACCTTCTGCCTCACAATTCAAGGCATTGGGATGATGTGGGAGTGCGGTGTGGCCACTGTTGATGCGGCATCCGGGGCATGCAGGAGACCACATTATGCTGCTGTGGCAAGAAACTTGAGGGCATATATAATGGTACTATAATTCCTATGAAATGAGGAAGGGTGTGGTAGATATCAGGAGCTGGAAGCAACTGGTAGGTGAGGGGCAGAAGCACACCAGAACAGCAGTGCCCTAAGTTAAGTGCAGTCCCAGTGCACAGTCTCATCAGGCCACACCTGGGTAGTGTCCTGTGGTGCTGAAGGGCATCAGGGTTCTTACGCTGCGTCTGCCAGGTGGTGGGCAGACGCAGCATAGGGCCTGCACAGGCTGCATTGTTATGGGCTGTGTTGCCACTGGGACAGAGCGGGAGCAAAACCAGGCGCCGATGGCAACAGCCAGCTGTCAAACCCCCGCCGCTCTCCGAAGCGACGACCAGGCGGCCGCCTCCTGGGCTCACCGGTATGAGGTTCCGTGACAATTAAAGTGGTGCTTTCAACTCGTTTGAATATGGACGAGTTTGGTATCTATGAACCGCAAATGACGAGTTTAGTGGGTGTACGCATTTTCGCTACGCTGACTTGAACCATTCATCTTATTCGTGGGTTTCTTCATCTGAACCCACGGGTTCCATTTTAGATACGGCATCCATTTTGTCTCTTGCCCTCAAGTAGCCAGCGAACGGACACTGTCCGCTTCGTGACCCTGGGATTCCCAAGCTCTTGCGGAAGACACGTGTTTCTTTGAGGGTGTCTTTATGATGAGGGGGATGACACTGCTATGGCAGATGGCCCCGCTCAAGGCTCATCTTGCCGTGCCAGTCTATTGTTTCAGTCGTGCATTCATTAGGCACGTCTCCTTTGATCCCGCAATCGTGTTTCCGATATCGCCCCTCTACACTCTTTTCAATCTGTTGACTATCTTTGTCTTCCCTTGTACCTGTTTCTGACTCTTTCCTTAAACTCGTTTACAGCCGGAATGGAATGTACTTAATGGTGGGATAATGTACTTTTACAGTTGGGAACCGGCGATGCTACTGTAATTATGTTCCGGGACCCTGAATACATGAAAGCAACCCTTTTGAAGTTTACTGTGGGAACTGAGTTGTAACCTTTTGTTCGCCATGTTGTGTTATGACAGAAATATGTATAAAAGGAGCGATCCACAGTTGCAATTTGAAGCAGTCTCCTAGAACCTACATGCGTTGTACTTCTTGTGACTTCTGTGTTCCCTGCAGTAAATAAACCTCGATCTTTGACACCAAAGGAAGTGTCCCGTGTCTCTGTAATTTGTACGCCGGAACAGGTAACCCACGAAGGTTTCAGGTGTTGTCCCCTGGCACCGCTGGGCCTTAGAATAGCCCAGTCCTTCAGTTGGCGCCCAACGTAGGGCGACATCAGCGGTACCGGTCCAAAGCCCGACGATCGTGAGGAACTTCGTGTGAAATCTCTGAGGGAAGGTGCACCCCACTTCATCGATCCTGTTGTCGAAATAAGTGGTCCGAAGACTTTTCCCGCGAAGATCCCCGCCTCCTGACGGCTGCGACGGACAGATGCCCTGACTGTCGACCTGTTTTTGGCGCCTGGCGTAGTCCTTTGTACAGCGAGACGATTGACGGGCCTTCCTGGTGACGCCATTGCTCTTTCAGTTAAGTATTTGTGGGTCGCTCCCAGAGTCCTTTGTTGTTGTTGAAACTTGGTTGTTTGCATGGTTCCATTGCATTTGTGGTTCTTAGTATTTGGTTCTTAGTTGTTGGGTTTTATTTGACGATTGCAATTGCCAAAAACCAAGGGTCCTGCATTTTTGCGAGGATATCGTAAAGCGATAACCCTTGAAGTTTGTGAAACTCGGTTAGTGTGCACGATGCCTGGCCGTAGTACTTTGTTTAGTTGCTTTAAGAGTTGCGGTGCGGATTCCCGATTGGAGGACTCATGTCCGATACCTCCAGTTGGAACTCCGGTCTATGAGCTATATAGTCGCCATGGAGTGGGTCCTATCGCTTATAATGATTATTGGATCCGCTATACTAAAAATGATGGTGTCCTTAGTTGGCCACCTCATGGTAGTTTCGAAACAGCAATTTTGGATAATCTCGAAGCAAAATTGTTCAAAAAGAAATCTAGGCCGGCCATGTTTGATTCCTTCCGGTTATGGCGTAAAGAGGCCAAGCAGAAGGAAATCAAACAGCTTAAGAGAAATAAGAGGGAAGGTATCGTTACAACAATGAGAAATGCAGAACAGTTTCAGCGAGACAAAGAAGAGAAGGAAAAGGAAGTCTTTGATAGACTCCAACGTATGGCGGTGGATAAGTGTTATCCCGTTTTATTGTCGAGTACTGATAAGAAGGGAGAGGAAGCAGTAGAAGATCCTTTGTTGTCCTACCTACTGAAGTCACCACCTCCATATGCACAGGATACTACAGCTCCTGTGGTTCCTCTTGTTCCTCAACCTATTGTTCCGGCAGCTGCTGGTCAGCCTGTCGCTGATCCTGTCCTTCCGAATCCCCTTGTTCCTCAAGTCATCTCTATTGCTTTACCTGCTCCTGTTCCTACTGCTCCACTGCCTATATTTTCTCTGTCTGCTGTTCCCGCTACTTCTGCTCTTTTGGCTACCCCTACTGCTCCTACTGCTCCTGTGTTTAGTCCTCATGTCGTTGCCCCTGTACTTCTCTCCTCGTCTCCGTCTGTTCGTAGTCGCATACCTAATGCTGTTGCTAACCTTTACTCTCCTTTTGGACCAATTCTTGGGTCCGATGCTTCCGATGTCCCCCAACGACGAAGTCAGATTCCTGGTGGTAGGGAGAGAGATACGTTAATTAAAATGGCGCGAAATTGGATTAGGTATCCCGTTAAAAACACCCCGCGCATAATTTTTGAGACGTTCTCTCAATTTAATGAGCCCACACAGAGATTTGTGTTCAAGGAAATGTGTAAATGTTTACGAGAAGTGATGGATAATGATGAGGTAGACAATGTGCCGCCCGAAGTGACTGAACTTCAGCATCAGTTTTCGAGTGGTATGATTGTGGGTAGTAATGTTCGACGTGCTATAGAACATCTTCTATCTTTTCGGCCTACTGTAATACCTCGAGCATTGTTTAAAGATGAAACTGAGGAGTGTATGGCAACACCTGATCAGTATCCCATGCGAGAAGTTCCTCCAGTGTGGATGTCAGGTGATGCTGCTGCTAATCCTATTATTCCGCCACACTTCCAGAGAGTTTGGATACACCTCCCATGGAAGCGGTCGGAAGTTTTGCAGGTGAAACAAACTTTGGTTAACCCCTGCAAAAATCCTGCAGGTTATTACAAAGAGTTGTCCCAATTAGTGGATGCTACTATCATGAATCTTGCCGATATCGACATGTTGTTCGGCAACGTAGTACCTCAACCAATTTGGGCGAAAATCCGTCAAGAGAATCACATAGCCGAGTTGGGCGGTGATTGGGCTGCTCTTTCAGCGGCCGACGGTCGACAAGTTGGTGGGGCTAAACCTGAACAGCTTATTGAGAATCTGCCCCAGAGGATTATTACACTAATGAAGACACTTATGCCAGCAATGAGAGTTAATTGGGATAAACTGTCTGCGTGCAAGCAAAAGAAGGACGAGAGTGTCTCCGATTTCTTTACGAGATTTGAGGAGGCATTCATTGATCACAGTGGTCAGGATATGAGCACTGAGGGAGGTCAGCGGTTGTTCGTAGATAAATTTGTATCGAATTTGTTGCCTGACCTTAGCAACAAATTGAAAAATTCCGAAAGTTCGTGGGCTGTTTCTACCTCCGCTCAGATATTAGCTACGGCTTAATATTACGAAAATAGGGGGAAGGAGGAAAATGATTGTGCGGATAAAAAAACAAAGGATCTCAAAACTAAAGTTCTGTTACAGCAAGCGTATCCTCCACGCTCAAATCAAAATGCCTCTCAACAACAGAATAGATCGCAATCACAATATGCTAGGTCACAGTCGCGTAATGACTCTTCCACGCCGAGATCTATGCTCGGATATAACCAATGCGCATACTGTAGAGGTGAGGGCCATTTAAAGTTTGATTGTCCGGTTTTGCGCGACCGAAATAGTGGTGGTTCGGCTAGAGGAGGTCGTAGTGGTCCTCAACAGGCTTCGCGAGGTAGAGGTCGTGGTGTTACCCAGAATCAAAATGAGCGTTCTAATAATTCATCAGATTCAAATAATTGCTTTGATCAGCGTGGTTCATCGTCAGGTAGATCTGCACAGTATCATGTGGATGACTGTTACATCGAGCATGATATTGATGACGGTAATTACTAGGACAGCCACAGACAAAGAGAGGGAGTAGTATCAGTTCCGGTTGATCAGAGAGGGCCTTACGTCGCAGTTGCCACATCAGGCGTAGTTGAGCCTTTTCTGTTGGACACTGGTGCAGCGAAAAGTTCCATCATGCATTCGAAACTCCCTGGCGCACCCTTGTCTGGCTTAACAAATGTTTCTGTTGGATTCTCTGGCGCCCCAGTTAGCAATCCGGTTTCTAGCCCTTTGCCCCTCACAATTGGGACTTGTGAACTGGAAGCTCCTTTGATTTTTTTACTACTGGTTGTGGTGAGAATCTTTTGGGCCTGGATTTGTTGAAACGGTTATATGCAACCCTGTATTGTTCTCCTGCGGGAGTGGAGCTTACTTTGGGTCAGAGAGTGATCTCTCCTATGTACTTGTCAACTGATAAGCTCCCACCGGAATTGAGTTCTCTTCCTAAATCTTTGTGGGCAACAGGTCCCAATGACGTGGGCCTGCTTGACATTTCACCTTATGTTGTCCAATTGAAATCAAATGTGCGGTTACCACGTATTCCCCAGTATCGTATCTCTCTTGATGGTGAACGAGCGTTGTTAGCGATCATCTATGATTTGATCAAGAAAGATGTTATCGAGGAAACTCGGGGAAACGTGTGTAATAGTCCTGTGTTACCTATCTTGAAACGCACTGATCCATCCAAGCCTCCTGTTTACCGTTTTGTTATTGATTTGCGGGAGGTGAACAAAATTGTGATTCCACAATTTCCTGTGGTGCCTGACATTACGGCTTTACTGACTCTGATTCCAGCTTCTGCTTCTTGGTTCTCAGTGATCGATCTGAAGAATGCTTTCTTTAGCATTCCGATTGCTGAGGAAAGCAGAGATCTATTCGGTTTCTCATTAGGTGGTCGCAGCTTTAGGTTTAAACGCGCTCCTCAGGGCTACTGTGAGAGTCCATCGATATACAGTCAAGCCCTGAAGAGTCAACTCGATGCGTTTGTGTTACCAGCTGGTGTGGCCTTGATCCAATACGTTGATGACTCGCTTGTGGCTGCTGACACTAAAGAGATCTGCAAAACTGCTACGGTATCACTGTTACAGCATCTCTGTGACTTACATCACAAGGTGTCACCTTCTAAACTGCAATATTGTTGTCAAGAAGTAACCTATCTAGGTCACTTATTGTCAAAGGAGGGAAGAAGGTTGACCCCAGAGAGAATTGCAGCGATTGCTCGAATGACTGTGCCAACAACTCAGAGAGATGTGCGTGCCTTTCTAGGTATCACATCATACTGCAGGCAATGGATTCCAAATTTTTCGTTGCTAGCGAAGCCATTGGTAGCCCTCACGAGCAAGGATGTTTCAACTCCTTTGCCATGGACTGAAGAGTGTCAGAAAAGTTTTTCTGAATTGCGTGATGCGTTGTGTTCGGCTCCTGTGTTAGGTACTCCTGACTACAGTAAGCCGTTTACACTATACGTTCACGAGAGAGAGGGTTGTGCGTTGAGTGTCTTGACGCAATTATTTGGTGGTAAGCAGCGTCCATGTGCATATTTTTCCTCGACCTTGGACCCAGTAGCTAGAGCATTGCCAAGTTGTCTAAGAGCGACAGCGGCAGCTGCGGTGTCCATTCGACAATCCGCAGGATTGGTCATGGATAATATGCTTACGGTAATGGTTCCGCATGCAGTTGACACTCTCTTAAATCGTACAAAAACTCAACACTTGACGAGCGCAAGGTTGTCCGGTTACGAGTTGACGCTTTTGGCAAGTCATATACAAATAAAGCGCTGTAATGTACTAAACCCGGCGACATTGTTGCCGACTAACATGGAATCAGATGATGTACCACCACATGATTGCTATTTACGAACTGAGGAAGAAACGAAGAGTCGTGTTGACCTAAAAACACTCCATTGGCAAATCCCGATGGTACCTTGTATGTTGATGGTTCATGTTTCAAGTTGCCGAATGGTGATGTGACGACTGCGTATGCTGTGGTGACGTTGAGTACGGTTGTGGAAACTGCGAGATTGAATCAGAATTCCGCGCAGGCGGCAGAGTTGATTGCGTTGACGAGAGCGTGTGTTTTGTCGAAGGGAAAGCGAGTGAATGTGTTTACTGATAGTCAATATGCATTTGGTGTTGCACATAGCTTTGGTCGATTGTGGAGAGAAAGAGGATTTATGACATCGCATGGTACGAAGATCCAACACGGACAGCTCGTGAACGATCTTTTGGATGCACTTACTTTGCCTAAACAGGTGGCGATTATTAAATGTAGCGCGCACCGAAAAGTTACGGATGATGTTGGTCGTGGTAACGCGTTTGCGGATGAGATTGCTAAAGAGACAGCTAAGAACCTTGCAACCCGAATGTATGTTACGTGTTCAGTAAGGTGGCCGGCAGAGACTGGTATGTGCGAAGACACTATTGAGAGCGTGAAAGCGATTCAGAATGAGGCCACCGAAACTGAAAAGACTAAGTGGAAGGAGAGCACAGGAAAGTTAGATGCGCACGGATGTTGGATTGATTTGTCGGAAAGTCAGAAGTGGATGTTGCCGGATGCATATGTGCTAGCCGTTGTGACTATGGCTCATGGCTTGTCACATATTAGCGCGAAAGGTATATGCAAGTTGCTGTCCCCTGTATGGAAGAATGATGATATCGCTAAGTGTGCTGAGAGAGTGGTTAAGAGTTGTATGGTATGCATGATGTACAATCCCGGCAAGGGCACCCCCACTCCACCTGGCCATTTTGCTCCTCCTACATGTCCCTTTGAGGTTATCCAACTGGATTTCATCCATATGGAGAGATGTAATAACTTGAAGTACGTTTTAGTTGTGGTTTGCGCGTTCTCCAGATGGATCGAAGCCTACCCTCTCAAAGATAATACTGCCCTGCCCACAGCGAAAGTCCTACTGAAGGAATACTTTCCTCGGTATGGAATGCCACGGATTGTATGGTCAGATAACGGAAGTGAGTTTGTGGGGAGTGTGATGAAGAGTGTGTGTAAGGGCCTTGGAATTCGACAAAAATTCCACAGTGCCAATAATCCCCAGTCAGAGGGTTTAGTTGAAGGGTACAATGGTACTCTGAAACTGAAGCTTGCTAAGATTCAAGCTACGACTGGTTTGTCATGGCCTGATGCTTTGCCTCTGGCTCTCTTGTCGACCAGGGCGACTGTACACTCTCGAGTAGGGCTTAGCCCATATGAGATTGTGTTCGGCCGTCCTGCGAATGTTTGGGGAGTCCCTAGGCCTAAGGCCTTTGATAGTCTTGAGTACCCAATGTTAATTGATTATCTTTATGATCTGACTGCTAAATTGAGGTTAATTCATCAACAGGTCTTTGAAGCACTGCCGGCACAGACAGAGGGTCCTGGACATCGGCTCCAACCAGGTGACTGGGTGGTCACCCGTAATTTCGGCAGGAAGCGCAAGAAGGTGCCTATTCCTTTACCAGCAGATTCGTGGGTGAGGACAGGAATCGCCGCAACGGAAACAGAAACTCCAGCAAAATTTGTGCCGTTTAGTGATGCTCAACCTGTAGGAGATACTTCATTGCAGTCGGATACATTTGTTGAACCTTTATCATTGGAGAACTCGAGACTTGAACTATCATCTGATCGACAGGACTCTGTTCCGCAACCTGAACAATTATTTGAAGAGCAGACTCGTCCTGGAAGAAGCAGATATTTTCTTCGTTCTCATAACAAAGACTAATAAAACCCTTTTTGTTGTTTTCCCCTTTTTGAATTCATATTACTCCCTTACTGTCGTTTTGAACATTATGAACAATTGCATCCTCTATTAATTTTTGAGTTCTTTTCCACGTACGTTTTTTTCCACAGCTAGGAGATTTTGTATTAAACTTGAATGCTTGATTAAAGAAAACCTTACATCCGGGTTGACCGTAGGGCCGTGCGGGTACTTCCTTCTGTTTAGCAGGTTCCTGACACTAGGTCGGTACTTTTGTCGATTCCTGGGAACTCCTGGGAATTAATAATCGCTACTCAGAACGGAGTGCGTCAAGAACGTTGTGGACGGCTTTTAGAGGATGGAATTCTCAAAGTTGTCGGAAGTGGACAAGACTCTAGCTCAAAGATCGACACTACACAGGGTTGTACGAACAAAATGCTTTCTGTTTCAGGTGTTCCTGCTGTTCTTGACTGTTTCCATGTTATTGGTGGGCGGAGTGTATTTCGGATTGCAGTCGTTATTGCCTTCTGCTTTACCTACTTCTTTTTCTGAACCAAAATCTACTCCCACTATTTCTCCACATTCCTTTCATCCTCTACCCCAACACGAACAGGTTAGACGTGCGGAATTTATGAATAACTCCTTTGTTCAGCTTCTTCATCAACATCAGTTGGTGATGAATACTACCAACTGTTGGGTGTGTGGGTTAATGCCACATACCATGGATAGGGGAATTCCGTATTTGGTTCTTCCTTATAGTTCCCAGGGGTCAGCTCGAGCATTCCAAACTATGTTTCGTAGCGCACTAGATTCCTACCCCCATCGAGAGCCACGCACTGCAGATCATGGTCCCGGCCCGTACCATAAGCCTTTGGCAAGAACGATTGCTGACTTAGATAGAGATATTTTCGATGCATCGCTTATCCCAGAGGAATTAGTGCGAGCATACAAGGATCTGAGTGAGGCTGAGTATAGCATGTCAGTGGGTGATAGACAGCTTAAAAGCTCGTCTCCGATCTGGATCGTACCCCATCTCGGTAATTTCTGCTTGAAAGGTCTTGGCCGAAGCCCGCGAGCTCAGTTTGGGAGGAGTGCTTGCACTGAAGCGTATGTTTTACCAACGCTCTCTTCCCCTGTTCTTTTGACAGCCAAGGGTACGTACTTTGTATGTTACGACCGCGCATATACATAGTTGCCTCGTGACTTCTCGGGCACCTGTTATATTGCGAATCTGTTGTCACCGACTTTTACAGTTGCCTCGGACTATCACAAGACTAGAGTTGTGAGAGGCGTTATTAGCGAAGAGGACACTGCCGGTCAAGAAGCAGGAGACTTCTTTAAGGGTTTCTTGCCGTTTTGGGGACCTATGATCAATAGTAGGAACCTGAGACAGTTGACTCGAGTGGTGGAATCGACTGCTAATATAACTGCAAGTGTTCTTTGTAATCTGACAGCAGAGCTTCAGGCAGACAGGCTTATGACGTTGCAAAATCGTATGGTTTTAGACGTTGTTCTTGCAGATAGAGGTGGTGTATGTAAGGTGATCCATTCAAGTTGCTGCATTTTCATCCCTGATAACGCTCCAACTGTCTATCAAGCCATCTCGAAGTTGCATAAGATCTCCGAGTCCATACACGTGGACGTAGGTGATTGGACGCTACTAGGATGGTTTTGGGGCCTGATGTCGACGTGGGGTTGGAAGATTCTGATGATTATTGGGGTTGTTGTAGCATTTCTGTTCACGTGTTGTCTTTGTGTGCAGTGTGGTCCTGCCTTATGTGGCCTCTGTGCCACGACGTGTATAAGACGGCCATCTGTTACCAAGGAAGCATTGATGGATAGAATGATGCTGCAGCAACATCTGAATGATCTGATGAATATCGAGATCGATTCTGATATCGACTAGTGCTTGCCTACATGAGGGCAAAAGGAGCGTCTGAGGTTCTGTGACAATTAAAGTGGTGCTTTCAACTCGTTTGAATATGGACGAGTTTGGTATCTATGAACCGCAAATGACGAGTTTAGTGGGTGTACGCATTTTCGCTACGCTGACTTGAACCATTCGTCCTATTCGTGGGTTTCTTCATCTGAACCCACGGGTTCCATTTTAGATATGGCATCCATTTTGTCTCTTGCCCTCAAGTAGCCAGCGAACGGACACTGTCCGCTTCGTGACCCTGGGATTCCCAAGCTCTTGCGGAAGACACGTGTTTCTTTGAGGGTGTCTTTATGACAAGGGGGATGACAATCAATCAATCAATCAATCAAAGACACTTATAAAGCGCGCTACATACCCGTAGGGTCTCAAGGCGCTGGGGGGGGGGGCGGTGCCGCTACTGCTACTGCAAAGGCAGATGGCCCGCTCAAGGCTCATCTTGCCGTGCCAGTCTATTGTTTCAGCCGTGCATTCATTAGGCACGTCTCCTTTGATCCCGCAATCGTGTTTCCGATATCGCCCCTCTACACTCTTTTCAATCTGTTGACTATCTTTGTCTTCCCTTGCACCTGTTTCTGACTCTTTCCTTAAACTCGTTTACAGCCGGAATGGAATGTACTTAATGGTGGGATAATGTACTTTTACAGTTGGGAACCGGCGATGCTACTGTAATTATGTTCCGGGACCCTGAATACATGAAAGCAACCCTTTTGAAGTTTACTGTGGGAACTGAGTTGTAACCTTTTGTTCGCCATGTTGTGTTATGACAGAAATATGTATAAAAGGAGCGATCCACAGTTGCAATTTGAAGCAGTCTCCTAGAACCTACATGCGTTGTACTTCTGGTGACTTCTGTGTTCCCTGCAGTAAATAAACCTCGATCTTTGACGCCAAAGGAAGTGTCCCGTGTCTCTGTAATTTGTACGCTGGAACAGGTAACCCACGAAGGTTTCAGGTGTTGTCCCCTGGCACCGCTGGGCCTTAGAATAGCCCAGTCCTTCAGGTATGCCCTGTCCCTGCGGGGCCTTAGGCACGAGGGGGGAGCTCGAGCTGCAACTAGGGGGCAACCAGAGTCGGCCCAGTCCCTATCAGGTCGATCGGGTACCAAAAAAAAGGGGGGGTAACGGAGGCAAGCCAATCCGGCACCTGGAGCACTCACTGCAAGCAAGGGTCCTCATGTCTGGAAGGCTGTGGCCACCGGAACTCGTCGCTCCCCCTCTCTGCTGCCATTGATGGGGTAGGCGGCAGGCACCTCACGCTCCGCTCCACATATGAAGTTCACCAGTGCCCCTCCATGGAAGTGTCACTTCGGAATGCAAGCATATCATTGCGTGTAGCAGGACATCAACGGCACAGCGGTGTAGCGATTGTGGCAGCAACTGCTCAGGATGTGGAGGATATCTCACAAGATTTGGGCCAGCTGGCGGAGCTTCAGTGCCGCGCAGCCATCTTGGGCAGCAGCTCTGCCACACCCGTTCTCCTCAATATTTCATAAATTCTCCAAGCACCCAATGAGTGAAAATAAGAATAGTTATATGTAGAAATGTCCAATGTCTTTTATTCAGACATCCAGGCCTTCTTTTCACATTGCCTTTGTCAATAATGTTCTCTGTCAGAAATATCACTCCTTGCCATCAATACAGCTCCTTGCCAACACGTATTTCATCTGTTTATGTAAAACAAGACTTCATCAGGCTGAAACATAAAGCAATGGCATCATAAAGAATGTGGGTAAGTCATGGGATCTAGGATTAAACCATTTTCCAAGGTTTTTCACCCGAATCATGCCATGCACATTTTTTACATTTTTGATGATCATAATATATTTTAAAAAGCAACTAGATTGCTAGAAGAAGGGTGAATATCAAAGAGAAGTGAAAAGAAAAGAGATCAATGAAATAGAAGTCAACCTAGTGTGCAATAAATCACCATTACTAGGAAAGGCCTCAGCAGTATGGTCTAATGAATGGTGGCCTGCACAGCTAGGTGTTCCCCCTGTCCCTAAGCACAGTGTCAAGAATTTGGGCATAAAGCTTGACCGATCACTATCAATGCAGGACCACGTAGCAGCCACCACAGGTTCTTGGTATTATAGTCTTCGATTACTCCGAAAAATCCTCCCGTATATACCAACTGACCATCGCAGAACGTTGGTCCAAGCGATGGTGATCAGCCGTTTGGACTACGGGAACGCCTTATTGGCCGAGGTGGGGGTGACACTACTAAATAAACTACAGGTCATTCAAAATACCGCCACCAGAATGATCCTAAATATGCCTGCAGGCTCCTCGTCGCTGCCTTTGTTAAAAGACCTACATTGGCTACCGATAAAAAAAAGATCCATCCTTAAAATGTGCTGTCTGTCATTTAATGCATTAAACGGCCGAGGCCTGCAATATCCACAAAAGAAACTGAATAAATACACTCCTGGACGTCTGTTGAGATCTGGCTCCTTGCAGTTGCTTCACATACATCGCATCCGTCTTAAACGCACAGGTGGCATGGCCTTTTCCTATCTGGCCCCTAAATATTGGAACAGTCTGCCAAAAGCTCTGAGGGATATATCCCGTCGTATGGAACCTTCAGAAAAAAACTAAAAACCTTCCTGTACTAATTACCACTTCAGCTTAGCTCCGTTAACAGTGTTGTTTCTTTATGCAGCGCTGAGATGCCCCAGGGTGATTCGAGCGCTATATAAGAGCAAATAACATAACAGAACATAACAAGTGTATCCCATTATCATGTAAGGTCATGCTATTCCATGTTACGGGACGCTAAATGGGAAAGCAAGAACGATATGCAAGAGCTCACCAGTAGTCTGTGTCCGGGATTCTGCTGTCCGGGTAACACCTATCTTTAATCGCACTCTGCCCCTCACTGACTTCTCCTTCTCTTGTGAGTTTCTTTAAAACACCGCAGCCCCTCTTCATTCTTGAAGAGTCGAATCCCACACCAATGACCCTGCGGCTTTGGTGTGATTCAAAAGCCCCATGATACTCCTGTACTTGTAAAATTGTGCAATGAGATGCGTGATCATAAAAATCAACATTTTAAAATGCCTAGTGTCTGAGATTGTAAGAGATGCAGGGCTGGGTGAAAACTGCAAGCCAATTTTCTCTCTGTTAATCAGCTATCTCAACTGCTAACTTCCAGCAATCAGGAGAGTTTTCACACCTTAAAACCAGAGAATCTACACTTTCATCCAAAAGTAATTGTTTGATCTATGATGACCTGAAGAAGAAATAAACGAAGAAGTATAGTATGGAATGGAACTAACAAAAGTAGATTTTGAAAAAGGTTGACTAAAGAGTCCTTAAAGTGTACCTCAGAGGAGACATCTACAAAAAGTCAAGAGAAACTTCTTCACTCAAAGCCTAAGCTTGTTGAAGAGAAATGAAAGTATCTTTAAGCAATCTCATCAGAGGTAAAAAAAAAAAGGTAATGTTATAAAAATCCTGGTATATTCTACAAATTAGTAAAACCCTTACAGAAGTGGCTATGATGTAACTGCTTTTTTGCAGGTAAGAAACATACAAACTCAAAAAATATTTTGTATTAGAAGAAAGATAAATGAAAAAGTCACAACAGAGATTACAGACAGAAACTATTTGTTTTATTTACACCAACTGCATGTATTTGGTCAAACATCTTTTTGCCCATAAAATGGGAAGACATATTAAATAAAACATTACCTAGCAGGCAATTTAAACTATGTGATCTCTAAAACTACATTGAAAAGGCAATATAAATCGAAACACAATGAGCAGAGAAACAATGCACCCACCAAGGTAACTGACTCTACCCGGCGGCACCAGTCAGCTGGGTAAAGAATATCTTAGATTATATGGAAGGCATACTTGGTGCTCTCCAGTGACCAATTTATATAACAGACTCTTGGCAAACAAATTATATTTAAAATAGCAAAAATTGTGTGTGAATATAATTTATTTCAAAACACCTTAAAAATATGGACCATGTTTATTATTTATTTATAAAATACCTTAACAATCTTTCTTAATTTAAAAATCAATGTAAGATTTCATTTTGATAAAATATAATTAAATTACTTTTAATTATTCTATTCATCACTTTATAATAATTATTGATGCATAATGTTTGTTTTTTACTTTAGGGAGGATATTTTTATTTTAAACTGGAGAAAAAATATTTAATTTTAATGTGATTTACGGAATTAATTTAAAGTAATTTAACTATTTTCTAATACAAATGAAAAGTTAATTTTCACATTTGAAAAAGGTTGTTAAACTATTTCATAATGAAAGAATAAATATGTTTACTTATGTATTATTTAACATTAAGTTATATTATTGATTTTTTCTATCTATTTAAAATAAGTACATTTCATTTACAATTAATTCCCATAGAGTTTTATTTTAAGTCCCTACCTCCATTATTTTCTACTGGTGGGTGTTGTGACATCAGTGGTTGACCATGTGTGGTGCTGAATATACTACGGCTTTGTTTTGGTGATAGTAACTTACACACATACATTTGGCTTTATCCCCTTTTTTCAGGTGGTGAAATTTGTAAGTGTATGCTATTGAGTAATTTTCCACTCAGATTTTGTGAATAGCCCAATGTAGTGAAGTTACTCAAAACTGGATATATGATGTTACAACGCAGACTTTTACTCCGCATACCGTTACAACGCGGTTTTTACAACGCGGATACTGTAACAACGCATGTATTTACAACGCATTTTTTTACAACGCAGGTACCTTTACAACGCAGACCATTACAACGTAAGTATTGGTAAGTATATGTTAATATTAATAATATAATAGTAACTTAATTTTATAAATTTTAATTTAATGTAATTTTAAATAATTTAATTTCCGTTAATTATTTTAAATTTAAATTAATATTACTTTATTTTTACCATGTACCCCTGTACCCCAGAAACTGAAAACTGACCCTAAACCCCAAAAATAAATTTAAGTAATTTTATGAAATATAATTTAAAATAATTATTGAAAATTAAAAAAAATATAACTTTATTTTTACCCTGTACCCCTGTACCCCAAAAAACTCAAAACTGACCCTCAACCCCAAAAATAATGCAATGTAATTTAATTTAATTTATTTACTATTAAATAATTTAATTTAAAATTAAATTTAATTTATTTTTACCCTGTACCCCAAAAACTGAAAACTGACCCTGAACCCTAAAAGTACCCCTTTACCCAAAAACTAAAAACTGACCCTGAACCCTAAAAATACCCCTTTACCCAAAAACTGAAAACTGACCCTGAACCCTAAAAATACCTCTTTACCCAAAAACTGAAAACTGACCCTGAACCCTAAAAATACCCCTTTACCCAAAAACTAAAAACTGACCCTGAACCCTAAAAATACCCCTTTACCCAAAAACTGAAAACTGACACTGAACCCTAAAAATACCCCTTCACCCAAAAACTGAAAACTGACCCTGAACCCTAAAAATACCCCTTTACCCAAAAACTGAAAACTGACCCTGAACCCTAAAAATACCCCTTTACCCAAAAACTGAAAACTGACCCTGAACCCTAAAAATACCCCTTTACCCAAAAACTGAAAACTGACCCTAAACCCTAAAAATACCCCTTTACCCAAAAACTGAAAACTGACCCTGAACCCTAAAAATACCCCTTTACCCAAAAACTGAAAACTGACCCTGAACCCTAAAAATACCCCTTTACCCAAAAACTGAAAACTGACCCTGAACCCTAAAAATACCCCTTTACCCAAAAACTGAAAACTGACCCTGAACCCTAAAAATACCCCTTTACCCAAAAACCCAAAAGTGACCCTGAACCCTAAAAATACCCCTTTACCCAAAAACCCAAAAGTGACCCTAACCCCTAAAAATACCCCTTTACCCCAAACATATAACATTTAAAAAATAACTATATACTTACCAATACTTACGTTGTAATGGTATGCGTTGTAAAGGTACCTGCGTTGTAAAAAAATGCGTTGTAAAAACATGAGTTATAACAGTATCCGCGTTGTAATGGATGCGTTGTAACAGTAGTGCGTTGTAAAAAATGCGTTGTAACAGGTGCACACCCTCAAAACTGTAAGAGTAAACTTATATGTGTAATTTAATCACAAGTAGAAGTTACCTATGTGTTTGTCCTAATATTTCGTAAGTGGTTACATTCAATTGCCTTATACTATTCCTGATTTTCATTGTCATTGTGTTGTTTTTCTAAAGACAAATGTATCTTTCAAAGTAGCTTCTTATGAACGTTGTACAGTTTTTGTTTTTTTCACCAAACAAGCCTCTGAAGCCTTTGTTACACTTGTAACTTACGTATCATGTCAGGAGATTTCCTTTGTTTAATAGGCTCCGATCACAAAGATGAAATACATTTTCTTAATTGAAACCTACTTGAAGATTCTTGTGTCTTGGCAGCCAGGGACCTCCACTACCTCTCACATAAAGACTGTGACTTTTTCCCCTTGAGGCCTGTAAAGGGAAATTTCCTGAAATTACTCAACATTCAGTTGGTATGTAATATACATTACCCTGCTGACTTGACATTTTTCCCTGGCTCGTGTCTCAATGACAGTGCTTTGGAAGCGAGTCTGACATGCAGTCTGGGTTGCAGACTGCTCTCTTTTTTTAAATAAAAAGATTGGACTTCCTATGGGTGGTAGGAATCTCTACATGAGTTTCTGTTTGGGCTTTTTCCTGAGTTTCTTTTGATAGTAGTTGCATTTCCATGCATCACTGTGCACTGGCTTGAAAATTATTCTTATTGTGAAATAAATATAGGGGGCCTCATTTATGAGGCCCCTTGCGCCATCGGAACTTCACTTTTCATGAAGTTCCGTGGCGCAGAAATCAGCGTGGTATTTATCAGGCAGCAGTACGCCAGTTTTTGTGGCGTACTGCTGCCTGATAAATATCAGTCCCTTTAACGCAGTGTACTGCGTTAAAGGGGCGTGCAATGGGTGTTGCTGGGGGCGTTCCCAGCAACATCCATGGCCTTTTGACACTGCCCCAGATTTACGAGAAATCGTAACTCTGAAGCAGTGCCAAAAGCTTACGCCTCCCCAGGGGAGGCGTAAGGGAGGCGCAACAGCGAGAAATGTCTTTATTTCTCCTCGTATTTCCTTTTTCTATGTGTGCTGCATTCTACAGCACACATAGAAAGAGGAAAAGCCTCTTGTGATTATTTTTGTACAGAAAGGTTTCCCTTCCTGTACAAAAATAATCTTCCCCGCAACGCAGGCACCCTTGCACCATTGTGCAAGGGTGCCTGCGCTGGCGCAGGCAGCCCATTGTGCGCCGGCGGAGAGGAAAAGGACAGGAATGTGCCGTATCTTATAGATACGGCGCATTTCTGCCCTTTTCTTTTGCCGTAGGGAAGCGCAGCAGGAAGGCCTGCTGCGCTTCCCTGCGGCAAAAAGTCATAAATGAGGCCCATGGAAATCATGAAACCCATTTAAATACATATATGACAGGCAGTGATATTACGCTCTTCCTCCTATGAATAACAGAAAATAACAAAGCATTTTCTGATGCTCTAACACAGACCTTACACCAGTGGTGATCTCAGCAGAAGTAATAGTTAACATAATATGTGCACTGTTAAGAGAACTATTGAGGTATTACAACAATTGGTAATTGAGATGCCAGGTGCAGCTACTTATGCAACTTACCTGCTTTAGATATGCCTCATTCTGTACAGTATGGATAACAGATGCCTCGCAGTTCTGGATGACCACAGATTCAGTAAGCCAGAACTACTTACTGATGCAAAAGGAAGGTAGGTGGCCACTGCAGGAATTCCAAGGTGGACGTGTTGTTAAACAATTGGTGGCACTAGAGCAGGGGCCGACTCTCTGACATACATAGAGGAAATGAGAACTCCTTCAATATTTTTCAACAGCACAGGAGGTCATGGGAACCCAAAGAAATCTTAAAGGTACTGCTCACTGAAGGCCAATCATGCCAATGGCAATGACATTAAACCTTTCCAGGGATCATAAGAGATCATCTCAACATCTCTAGAGGCAGACTAAATAGGAGGGTCAAATATTTTATTTATTTATTTAAAATGTTTTATATAGCGCTGGCTGGACACAAGATTATCAGAGCGCTTTACAGGATTAGGTAAAAACAGAATTGCAGTATACATTTTTATACATATAAACAAGTCATGAAACAAGGCACGCAATGTTCGTTTATCCTGTTGGCTGATTCGAATGTTCTGCGCCAGTGCTGAACGTTCGAAGAAACGGGTGGGGTCGCGTCGGCCAACGGACGTGCGCAGCACTACCGAGGTAGTGCTTGCGACGACCGTTGGCCGATGGCAGCAGCCAACGGGTTAAGATGGGTAACAACATATTGGAGAATGAAGGGGTGGAAGGAATCAAAGGATCATTATTTTATGGGGGAGAGGGAGAAAGTGTAGGGCCACTAAGGAGGGAGAGGGACAAGGAGGAGAAGGGGGAAGAAAGTTATCTGTGCTATAAAAAGGTGGGAGGTGGACGTAGATGAGAGAGTTTGGTGGGTGGGGGGAGAGGGGACGAGACAAAAGAAGAGGGGATCAAATTCAGCCAGGGCAAGGGTAAGAATGAGTATCCAGTGACAATGTAATTAAGGACCCTAGTATTTGCTGAGAAGGAGCCGTTTAACGTCTTTTTTAAAGCTGGGGGAGAAGGAGTTACAACATAGCTCTTTATGGAGAGCATTCCATAAAGCGGGCGCGTTTCCAGAGAAAGAGCGAGACTGTGTAGATTTCTTTTTTAATAAAGGTGGGATTAGGATGAGAGCGTTAGTGCTCCTCGTAGTTCTAGTACAGCCGGATTTATGGAGTTTATCATCGAGGTAAGATAGGGTGTTTTGATGGAGGGCTTTGTGTGTGATGCAAGCAGTCTTGTAAGTGGATCTGCCTACATTAGGAAGCCATTTAAGGACAGGGGAGATGTGTTCAAACCGCTTACAGTCAGTAATGAGCCTGGCAGCAAGGTTGAGAACGGATTTGATAGGGGCTAGGTGGGCTTTAGGACTTCCAGATAGAGTGGCATTACCGTAGTCAAGTTTAGATAGGACCAATAATTGCACCACTGATTTAAAGTCATCGGCAGCGATAGAGTGTTTGATTTTTTTAAGATGGTGAAGTGTGAAGAGAGCACCTTTGGCCAATATTTTAACATGGGGAGTAAGACTGAGGTTCTGGTTGATGCTGATGCCAAGGGATTTGACTGAGTAAGAGATGAAGAGAGTGCACTTAAGAGCTTTGATGTCAGAGATCCAATGTAGAATAGGGGTAGAGTTGTTTTTAGGAGAAAATAAAATGATTTTAGTTTTTTTAGGGTAAAGTTTTAGGTGGTTGTGATGGAACCAGAATTGAATCTTAGTCAAGACATCGTTAAGGTGCAAGACATCAGCATGGGATTTGATCTTATAGTAAAGTTGGGTGTCATCAGCACAAAGGTGGTAGTTGATTTTTGATTGCTTAATAATGAGGGTGAGGGGTTCCATGGAGAGGTTGAATAGAGTTGGGGAGAGGATAGAGCCCTGGGGGACCCCCAAGGTGTATCAAAAAGAATTCCTTTCTGTGTTACTGACTTTCTATTTGTGACCAATGGGCCTATACATTAATCTCACTTTTCTAGTGTTCAATAGTGACACAGGTAATTATTTCTGCACAACACTGGGATTACTTTTGTCTCTCAAATTTTTATTCTTATTAGGTTAAAATCATTTTAAGTTCATTTATTACATGACATTTCTTACAAACATATGCTCAAAAAATTATTCTCTAATACATAGAATTCCTATTCTAATTCTTACTCGAATTTAAATAATTCATACAGTTTAAAAATCATACATTAAAATTATAACATCATACAGTGATTAAAGAAAGTCCTTTGTCGACGCATTTTGGTGCTTTGTGCTGTTTTAACACCTTATTCACCACAAACTTTTATTTAAAAACAATTGTTTTTCATTCTAAAAACAAATACATACAGTTAGTATCGTGTATTTTATTGAGAGCAAAGTACATTCTATCTAGTGTTGTGCATGCTTTCTACCGTGTCACTTTATTGTATTTGAAAGACAATCTTACTTAGATTATTTTGCCATCAATCTTCTCACTTTAAGATTCCACACTTATGAGGATTAATCAATTCTTGTTCCTCTACTTGGATGATATTGGTATATGTGAACCTCTGTTTCTCTAAATAAAGAGGATACACAAATTAATTGTACCGCCCCTCTATTTTATTCTCCTAGGCCGATGAGTAAGTTGTCTTAGTTCACACTTACTTAAAAACGGGAGAATAATCTTTCTTGTGTGTAATGCGTATCTTGCGACTTTCAATCTGCGCCAGATCTCACGTTAGTGTTGACTTGGGTTTGACCTGTGAGAGAACATTATATTCATTTGTCTCTATGTCCTTAAATATCAGAATGCGTACGTGCTATTAACTAAAACAGAATCCAAACATACCTTTAAAATCATATATGAAGTCACTGTATGAGACTCAAGGGCGGGTTTTCTTTTCGTCCTGGGGATTTCTTGACTTTGTACCCTCATACGAGTGTCTGGAGAATATCCTTCTCACAAGGTTACCTAGGTATAGGAGAAGTGCTTAGTCTACATTTTAGATTAGGGTGCTTTATTATCAACAGTACTTATCATTATTTTTAAATTTAAGATTAGAGTTGATTTGGATTTTGGTACTCATCTTTTAAAGATTAAAGGTTTTCACCTGTGGTATTCCTGTTGTATTTATTAATTAGGTATACCACTGCTGCCCATACAATATTTACAAATGGTACAGATTGTTATTCAACAAGCCCTCTATTTTTGGTGAGCTGTGACTATGCTCAAATTCGTGTTATCAAGATCAAACATGCTGTGTGCATGTGCTGGAGGCCATTTAATTGCCTGGCGCGTGTCATGAATCAGACAGCTCAACAAACTTTTAACAAATTGTTGGGAGGCACTATAAACTTTCAGCGTGTCAGCCAAACAGCGCTCTGTTTGCATGCGCTCGAAGCGTTCCGACTGTCTACAAATCGCCCGTACCGCTTATCTCATCTCACTGAACACGAAGCGTCCAACACATCCTCTCTCCTGTGGATGGAATGAGAGAGGATCAAGATCTGTTTATAGCATCTTCACTTCTATACAAACAAAGTGCCAGTTCATGCTAGGATGTTATCCCATTTTTAAAAAAAAGTGTTATGAATACGGTCTAATTGAATTGCACGACTATTTCGACCACCTTGTCCTTCGGAATTTCCACCCTTGTGTTGCCCTTCCTTCTCTTACCCCTGAGGCCCCACAGGTTAAAAAAGGTTTCAAAAAAGGTTTAAAAAAGGTTTGAAAAAGAATTGAAAAAGGAGCTAAAAATGATGATATGGCTAGACATGTCAAAGGATAGAATAGGATGATATGGCTCAAAATGGTTGTGGGTGTTTATGAAAAATGAAAGAAAACAGGCTCCAAATGAATGGAGTAAGATCTGTATATATATTTCACCCATGTGAGCGCATCATTGTTGGCACAATTGTATGATAAAACCGTAAGTCATAAGTCGCGACCACTTTTAACTGGTTTCCCAATGAAGTACTTTGAAAAATAGAGATCAAAATGTTTTAGATAATGAACTCTGCTTAGAGGTTGCATATGTTTCTTTTCTGTACTAGTTTCTGTACTCTCTTGTAGTGTGTTTTTTTATAAGGTGTTTTTTAAAAAAAATTTGAATGGTAAAAGTTTAACTTTGGTAACAATGGCTATGAGCAAGACCTGTTTACAAAATGTAGAACTTATGGAGGTCTCCTTTTTATCTATTTTGGTTTCAGCCCTGAAGATACTCCCTGGCAGGGAAACGCGTTGGCTGACTCTGGTGCTAATTGCATTGTGACTGTTTTTTAAAGAATGAATAATAATAAATAAAGGATTTCATACATTTAAATCGACATTTTTTGGACTTCTTTGCTGTGCGCCCCCACACAAGTTAAACAAAATAGTTCCTACTTGATCATCGTGAACACTGCGAACACAAAAAAAGCATTCAGCAGGTTCAAAAGTTCAAACTCATCATTAGTAACCATTCCATGTAGTGCTTCCTGACAAGGGCCCCTCCAGAGTTCAGTTGCTAGTTGCAACAATTATATGACCCTGCTCTGACCCTCACAGCAGGCTCATAGAATAGCTACAAGTAGGCCACAAAGGTCCTGGAAAAAAAAATTGCACTGCAACAGAAAGCAAATTACAGATAAGGAAGCAGGTGCCAGACTGGAATTTTAAAACAGTGACACATTAATAAATCAACCCCAAATTAATTCATGTCAGTTGAAGCAGGCAGGTGTGCTTGCTTTTCCCCCCCATAATCTACAGTGATGATGAACCAGAGGGTGGCATTGATGCACCAGAGGATGGCATGGGTGAAACAGAGGGTGGCAGGGGTGAAACAGAGGGTTCTGGGAACCTGTGATGATGAACCAGACGTAGAAACAACATAATCGTGACCGTTGCGAGCCGACATGTAAGTTCGCAATTGCGAACTGGTACAGAACCCTCGCGAACTGGCAGAAATCCTTGCGAACTGGCAGAAATCCTTGCGAACACAAAAAAAAAAATCTGCAAATTCGCGAGAATTCGTGGATTTTGCGGATTGTGAGTTCGCAAATTCGCAAAATTCGCGAACGCCAGATTCGCAAAATTCGCCCATGCTTATTGTTTACTACTTCAGCTAGAATTAGCACATTGGTAGAAATAGAGCGAGAGTGTTAGAATGATAACAACTTATAAACCTTGGTAGAAATGTTTTTGCTGTTTTTACTGACCACAATATACTTAGTTACATTCCTTTTTGCTTTCTGTGTAGTTACCAGTAACCTTTTATATACTAGATTAGGATTTTAAAATAAACATTTTAAAACGTATGTTAGTGCTATTTTGAGTGTGTTCATTATTTACGAAAGAGGGTAAAAGGGGAAACAACGCATGCGTTACATCGCATGCCATTATAAAGTGGTCATTACAACAACTGCGTTGTTACATCGCAAACCATTACAACGCAAGTCGTTACAACGACTTGCTTTTTTTTGGCATAAGTTGTTTGATTTAAAATCCAACACCTTCCCTACAGTTGCACAGACTGGAGTTGAAATAGTAAATTATACTAATCAAAATCCAACTCGGCGATGCAACAAGTGCAAGGTAAATAGTTGTATTTATTTATTTATTTCCTTTACTCCTTGCCTTCGTATGTCTCGGTCCACTACCCCCCACCCTGCCCCTCCCCCACCTTACCCCACCACCCCACAGCACTCCCTCTGCGAGCCACCACTGGGTAAGAGGCACCCATATCATATCAGGAGGGCTGGGGTACTAGAATACTATTTAAAGAATCGCCTGTAGTAGTTCTTGAATGCAAAATATCACTGTAAATCTTTAACATATCTGGGAAAGGTCTTCAGTATTCAGAGATCTTTCATGGTTACTGAATTGAACACTGTAAATCGAGACAGGGCATAACACAAAACGGTGATACATGACCAATGGAATACATACTTGAACAGTTTAACTTATATTAATTTTAATGTATTCACAACACTTCTCTGACATGCTAAAAATTAGAGTAGCCCAGGGGTAAAAAAATCACGTTGTCTTAAGAAGATAACAGACTTGTCTATAGTATCATTTAAATGGTAATTGACAAAGTGTTGGAAGGACGCTGGTGTGTTACACAGCCCAAAATCAACACAAGATACAGTGCCCATCCCTAGTTCAGAATTCTGGCTTTAATTCACGTTCTGGGATGAATCTCTCTGCACCTGCTAGACTACATTGACAGTGTACACAAATTACTTGTGACTTCACAATCCAAACACATTACCAGTTGATCTACTCTGTACATATTAACCTTAGCAGTGTTTGGGTCACTATTCTTTGATGTGGTGCTGAGTGAGAACTGCAAGCCCTTCAGTGCCCTTATATTACTGATGATTTGTTATGTTCCCTGACTGCGTTAATTTTTTGGAACAACAACATATTGAGTAATCAAATACCTCATACTATAGCACAAGCTATTCCAGTGATATCTATCGTGTTATTTGCATGAGGTCAACAAAGCATACAGAATTGTTTAGGTTCCTAGAGGGTAATGGAGCTACTGTCCCTTGGTGGTTTGAATACGAGCCAGAAGGATCTAGGCTCTAGACTGCACTTTCTCTCTTTCGTTCCCTCTATCTCTGTTCTATCATCACCATTATCCAGTGTTTAATATCAAACTATTTCTGGCTGGAGCTATCTCAAAAAATATTTTGACTCCAAACCAACCCTCATTGGGCAAAGTGTTTAATTTGGGGGAGATTATATTTAGCATTCTAATTGCAACCCCATGCTTTTACATTAAAATGTTTAACTTTGTGGAATTACTAATTACTATTTTAACTCCACCCGACAGACTCCTGGGGGAAAATATTTTATTTTGGGTACTTCACTTTTGCTAATCTAACGCCAACCTCACACTCATTGTGGAAAGTGTTTGATCTGAGTTTAATTTTTGGGACTTCTTATTTTCTTCAACCTCACAAACGTTCCTGCAAATAATTAATTTTTGGGGACTTCTGATTTACTATTGTAGAGAAAGAATGGAGGCAGCACCAAGCGTGAAGTAAAACAGGACCACGTTGTATCAAAAAATATATTTTCCTTTATTTTTTCATTTTTAGGACAGCCAACGCGTTTCGCTCCCCAACCATGGGAGCTTCGTCAGGGCAAAGATGTTGGTAGATCTTGAAGCGACGCAATGACGTAGACAAGAAAGCTGACCAATAAAGTAGTAAAGATGCCAATATCAAGATTCCGATATCAGGATAAAGATGTAGACACACGTCACGGGCCGAACCTTCGACCGAATCCGTCATGGGCCACTGTTGAATAACGAAGCATGGAGCATTTGTGGTAGCAGCTTACCAAGGCCTGCACACGTGCTCTTCGCTCTACATAAAGTCGACAATACGGGTATACAATTGAAATATTACCTCCTTGGTTACTGATGCTATTTACCCAAAGGCCCGTGACGTGTGTCTACATCTTTATCCTGATATCGGAATCTTGATATTGGCATCTTTACTACTTTATTGGTCAGCTTTCTTGTCTACGTCATTGCATCGCTTCAAGATCTACCAACATCTTTGCCCTGACAAAGCTCCCATGGTTGGGGAGCGAAACGCGTTGGCTGTCCTAAAAATGAAAAAATAAAGGAAAATATATTTTTTGATACAACGTGGTCCTGTTTTACTTCACGCTTGGTGCTGCCTCCATTCTTTCTCTAAAGTCTTCATCTGGATTTCCAGTGGGACCAAACCGCAGCAGGTCCTGGAGGTTGTCAGCACAACAAAAACTGAACATTTTGAGGGACGTTGGAAAATAGAGGTGCTGGTTGCTTGATCCGCTGTGGAACATTTTTCTTTTGATTTACTATTGTAACTCCAGTCCCACAGCCATTTGGTAAAGTGTTTAATTTTGGAAACTTCAGATTTACTATACTTACCCCACACTCATAGAGGAAAGTGTTTAATCATAGAGACCTCCTATTTACTATTTTAACTCCAACCCCAGACCATCTGGGAAAAGATTTACCTTATGGACTTTCAAATTGTTATTCTAAATCTAACCCCGTACTGACTAGGGCTTTAACTTTGAGGACTTCAGATTTACTATTCTAACTCTTGTTTTTTACTAGGCATAGGAGAAATAATTTACAGTGGTGTAATCCCTTGTAATTTCTTACATGTTTCGGTACACTTGTTACACAAAATGCCCAAGAATACTCTATTCAGCCAAATTACATAACTCAGTTACAAATCCCAGAGTGGTACCATGGGAACAACATGAATGAACAGAACAATTTTGGCTGTTAGCGTCACATGCTTTTTTGCCCTATTTATTTATCGAAATGTGTCCTTGCAACCAAAAATCATATGAAAGCGTATTTCATTAAAAAAAATAGTCCAAAATACATGATTGTCCTTTTGCATATGGTGGCTAAATTGTACATCATTTTTGGGCTATATCGAATAATTTCCATAAAGGAAATGAATCAACTTTCACACACGCCTATTTTTTACTATTCTAACTCCAACCGCACACTGATTGGCGACAAATGTTTAATTTGTGGGACTACAGAACTATAATTCTAACTTCAACCCCACACCCATTGAGGAAAATGTTTAATTTTGGGGATTTCATATTTTCTATTTTAATCCACCCCAACGCTCACTATGGAGCTTTTTTGGAAACTGCTGATTTACTATATTAACTCCAGCCCCCACGTTCTTTGGGGAAAGTGTTTAATTTTGGAGACTTTCGATTAATTGAAGAAAGTGTTCAGCTTTGAGCAGCTCAGGTTTAACACTCTTACAAAAACCGCACATCTATTGAGGAAAGTGTTTAATTTTGGGGAGTTCAGATTTACAATTCTAACTCCAACCCTAAACACGTAGAGGAAGATATTTAGGCCCTGTTTATGATGTCGGTGTGAGTTGTCTCTGACCGTCTTCATAGTGGATTCTGGACCTTCTGACTCAAGTCGGCGGTCCCAACCTCAGTATTACAATGCACCCGGCATGGTGCGGTCACATACTCCCATTTCTCTATGGGAGTTTGTGCTTCAGCCATAAGCCAGCCGTAACACAAGCTTCCATAGAGAAATGTGATATTCTGTTAATCCCTGCACAGCATGGTAGGCACATTAAGGTGCCTGCCACACAGTGCCAAGATTAACAGGGGGCACCATAGGTGACATCTCGGCCCCCAAATAGAGGCTGCAGAGAGAAGGGTGTCCCCGTAGTCACTTTCCGACAGGCTTTCCATGTCTGAAAGCCCTACATGGAAAGCCTGTCAGAAACGCCGTCATATAGGGATAACGTGCCGGTTCTGACTGGCCGACAGGCTCCTTGAACCCGTCGGAAGCTAGCCAGTATGACCGGCCGGTTTCAATTCCGACCGCCTAGATTGATATTAGGCAGCCGACTTGAAAACTGTTTCCGACCGACATCAAAATCAGGCCCCTAATGTGGAAGACTTCAAATTTACTATGCTAATTAAAGCCCTATATTCATTAGGGAAAATGTTCAATTTGGGGGACTTCTGATTTACTATTCTAAATCATCCTAATGAGCCCAGGATGCAAGTCAAGAAAATGCAACATTAAATTACATTGTTGTAAACCTGTAATGTTGCCTTGCCTTCTATGGTTTTGATTTAGAAAATGTAGGTAAAAACTGGGGCAGTAGTTCACCAAATATTTTGTTTTTGCTGAGATTGTTTTCATTTGTGTGATTTTTATGGCTTATTTCTGGATGTTGTATATGCAGCCTTATTAAAGAAAGGCTACATCCTATGATGTCTGTTGAGATTGCATTCATGTGTTGCTACAACAACATTAGAGTACAAGATTCAATATACACAATGAATGCTTTTGTAGTTTTTGTAATATGAATGATTTTGCAGAGTGTTATGAGTTTAGAGCATGACAGTGAGCATTTATTATATTGCAAGGAGATGGGGTTGAAATGTGATTCTTCAGGTATATATGATGGTGTGAATACTTTTCCCTGTTGTTTCACAGAAGTTGCGAAAGCCCTCAATATGCTGAGATATGCTAAACAGAGGGGCATATTTACAACCCCCTATTGCAGCCACAACGTCCCTTTTAAAGATGTTGCGGTGGCGATAGGGGTTTCAACTTATTTACAAGGCAGTGTTATGCCACTTAGCATGGCTTAACGTTGCCTTGAAAATAAGGCACCCTTTCATGCTTCAGTTAGCGTGAAAGAGGAGGGCAATGAGTGTTGCTGTGGGCATTGCACGGCAACGCGCATTACGTTTGACGCTGCCCCATATTTACAAGTGCAGCGTAAATATTGGGCAGCGCCAAAATTAAGACCAGGGAAAACCTGGTCTCACCCTGGCGTTATGAGCAGAAATGTTTATTTTCTCCTAGTTTTCGCTGTTTCCTTGTGTGCTGCGTTGTGCAGCACACATGGAAACAGCAAAGCTTTAATTGTTTACGTGCAGGAAGGTGTTCCTTCCTGCACATAAACAATTATAAAAAATAAAATGACGTTTTGCAAATTTCTATGTGTGCTGCATTCAGCAGCACAGATAGAAGTTTCAAATCACCATTTCAGATTGTTTATGTGCAGGAAGGAATACCTTCCTGCACATAAACAATCACACACCTCAGAAGAGGGGGTGGTGATGAACAGAGAGTCTGAATTAAGCAGACCACTCTTACCCAGTCCAAAGATCAGGGCTTGATCCATCACCGTTATTTAGCTCAGTGCACCATCCCAGCTCAGAACCTGGCTATATGCAAATCAGTCTGTCCCTGGCCCAGTGCATCATGGGAACAGGGCAGACTAAACTACCAAGCCAATTCTTCACCAGAAAGAAGACAAGCTTCCGGGGACCGGTTTCTGGCATTTCAGCCGTCGTCGGCCCGGCTTGCTTGAATCCTGATGGTGCAGTGAGCAAGGGACTCATGTCTGAGTATACCCTGCCACACCTAAAGTGGCCAAGAACGATTCAGAAAAGGGGGTGGTGATGAACAGAGTGTCTGAATTAAGCAGACCACTCTTACCCAGTCCAAAGATCAGGGCTTGATCCATCACCGTTATTTAGCTCACTGCACCATCCCAGCTCAGAACCTGGCTATATGCAAATCAGTCTGTCCCTGGCCCAGTGCATCATGGGAACAGGGCAGACTAAACTACCAAGCCAATTCTTCACCAGAAAGGAGACAAGCTTCCGGGGACCGGTTTCTGGCATTTCAGCCGTCGTCGGCCCGGCTTGCTTGAATGCTGATGGTGCAGTGAGCAAGGGACTCATGTCTGAGTATACCCTGCCCCACCTATAGTGGCCAAAAACGATTCAGAAAAGGGGGTGGTGATGAACAGAGTGTCTGAATTAAGTAGACCACTCTTACCCAGTCCAAAGATCAGGGCTTGATCCATCACCGTTATTTAGCTCACTGCACCATCCCAGCTCAGAACCTGGCTATATGCAAATCAGTCTGTCCCTGGTCCAGTGCATCATGGGAACAGGGCAGGCTAAACTACCAAGCCAATTCTTCACCAGAAAGGAGACAAGCTTCCGGGGACCGGTTTCTGGCATTTCAGCCGTCGTCGGCCCGACTTGCTTGAATCCTGATGGTGCAGTGAGCAAGGGACTCATGTCTGAGTATACCCTGCCACACCTATAGTGGCCAAAAACGATTCAGAAAAGGGGGTGGTGATGAACAGAGTGTCTGAATTAAGCAGACCACTCTTACCCAGTCCAAAGATCAGGGCTTGATCCATCACCGTTACTTAGCTCACTGCACCATCCCAGTTCAGAACCTGGCTATATGCAAACCATCACCACCCCCTTTTCTGAATCGTTTTGTCCACCATAAGCGTGGAAGGGTATACTCAGATGTGAGTCCCTTGCTCATTGCACCATCAGGATTCAAGCAAGCCGGGCAGATGACGGCTGTAATGCCAGAAACCGGTCCCCGGAAGCTTGTTTCCTTCCCAGTGAAAGAATTGGCTTGGTAGTTTGGTTTGCCCTGTTCCCATGATGCACTGGGACAGGGACAGACTAATTTGCATGTAGCCAGGTTCTGAGCTGGGATGGTGCAGTTAGCTAAAAAACGGTGATGGATCAAGCCCTGATCTGTTGACTGGGTAGGAGTATTCTGCTTAATTCAGAAACTCTGTCCATCACCACCCCCTTTTCTGAATCGTTTTGTCCACCATAAGCGTGGAAGGGTATACTCAGATGTGAGTCCCTTGCTCATTGCACCATCAGGATTCAAGCAAGCCGGGCCGATGACGGCTGTAATGCCAGAAACCGGTCCCCGGAAGCTTGTTTGCTTCCCAGTGAAAGAATTGGCTTGGTAGTTTGGTTTGCCCTGTTCCCATGATGCACTGGGACATGGACAGACTAATTTGCATGTAGCCAGGTTCTGAGCTGGGATGGTGCAGTGAGTTAAAAAACGGTGTTGGATCAAGCCCTGATCTGTTGACTGGGTAGGAGTATTCTGCTTAATTCAGAAACTCTGTCCATCACCACCCCCTTTTCTGAATCGTTTTGTCCACCATAAGCGTGGAAGGGTATACTCAGATGTGAGTCCCTTGCTCATTGCACCATCAGGATTCAAGCAAGCCGGGCCGATGACGGCTGTAATGCCAGAAACCGTTCCCCGGAAGCTTGTTTCCTTCCCAGTGAAAGAATTGGCTTGGTAGTTTGGTTTGCCCTGTTCCCATGATGCACTGGGACAGGGACAGACTAATTTGCATGTAGCCAGGTTCTGAGCTGGGATGGTGCAGTGAGCTAAAAAACGGTGATGGATCAAGCCCTGATCTGTTGACTGGGTAGGAGTATTCTGCTTAATTCAGAAACTCTGTCCATCACCACCCCCTTTTCTGAATCAATCACACACCTCAGCACAGGCACCCTGGCATTATGGTACAAGCGTGTCTGTGTTGGTACCAGGCAGCTAAATTTAGCGCCAACGCAGGGAGGGACGCGAGGCTGCACAATATTCTTGTAAATATCGTGTAGCTCTGCATTTCTAAAGTGATGGAGCATGTCGTTAGCCTTCTTGACTTAACGACAAGCTTCGCCACTTTAATTGTAAATATGCTTCCGAGTGTTTCGGTGAAAATCAGCACAGAACTTGCACAATGATGGGAACGGCAGAATTTGAAATATGGTAATATGTAAGCTTTTACTGAGAGTATTGTGGAAACCTGCCTGAAAAATTAGATGAAACGGAGCGGCACCAGATGCCATCAAACTTAGCAGGCTACTTTAATATTTAGATTCTCCAGGTAATGAAGTTATGTAAAAATATTCAGTTTTTTTGGCTGAACAAGATACTCATTTTTGGTATTTTTATATTTGTCGTACATTATAAGGCTAGTGCAAGCAAACAAGGAATGCCATAACCATATGGAAAAATTCGGCCAAAGGTGAGTATCATTTACAGGGTCATGAATCCTGAAATGATTAACAATTGTCTTTTAACATAGAATGAGGGTATATTATTGCTTATATTACGTGCTTACACCAATACCCTTCCCCTATGGTAATTCTTTGACTCCCACTCCTCCCTATGAACAATTATAGCTGCAAATATATAGAATAAAAGCGGTGAGAAACACACCAACTTCACACCTAACAATTTGAACCAAACACATATTATATGCAGTTTAAGGTAAATCACTTCCAAAAACAGCTCTAGTTTAGAATGTGTGGTAACATGCAGATATATTCCAGCATTCCAATATTGACCAATAGCTGTGCAAAAATTAAACATGCAGCTCACACATGGCTCCATTCTGCTAATAACAATTTTAGAAAAAAGTTTGCAAGTGCCTTTTAGTTTTTGTTTTTCCATCTCTAATTCTGCTCTTTCACCAGCCATTCAACTGTCTCCTGGCAGAGGTATAGTGACATCATCACTTAATTGTGGTAGCTTATTACAGTTCATAGGTTACCTCATTTTCTTATTACATGTAGCTGGTGGTGTCACAACTGGGGGGTGATTATGATGCAGTCAGAAAAGGCTCTGACTGTCGGTCAGAGCTCTTCTAACTGCATCGTAATATGCCGGTGGGATACCTTTCCGACAACCTCATTACGTTGGAGGTGGTTGGGAAGGAATTCGAACGATCATTTCAACTGGCTTCTGGCGGGCTCGGAGAGCCCGTCCGCCAGTCGGAATGCGGCCAGTAATTACGAAGTCAGGTTTTGACAGCCTTTCTGTGCATGCGTTTTCTGACACAGAAAGGCTGTCGGAACTCGACTTTGGGGTACCCCAGCTTGGCCTCCTGGGTGCACAGACTCCTATGGTGCCCCACTGTTGATCCCTGCACCCCACGGCAGGCACCTTGAGGTGCCTGGAATGGGGTTCAGGAATGAACTGCACCTCCTATTTTACAATGGGAGCATGCATTCCGTCCGATTTATGGCCAAATTCATGCTCCTATTTTAAAGTATAGGAATGAGACCGACCAATGCTCCGTCTCATCCTAATTAGTCAGTCGGGACCGCAAACCGGGTGTCAGTCGATCCCATGACCAAGACGATGTCCTAGGTTGTTAAACAGAAAAGTGGATACAGGTTTTATACAATAATTATCGTTTACCATGTGTTTATATAAAAGAAGCATAGCTAGACAGGTCACATTATGTTCAAAGCATAAGGTAATCATTGTTATTGTTTTTATATAGCACTGTATTTTCATCAAAGCTTAGACAAGTCAATATATGGTCAAATTGTACAATAGGCAAATATTTAACCACTTCAAAGTTAGCAGATTTTAGTGTTATGTGGCCATTAAACCAATAGTAATAACATTTCCAGCAGAATACACTGTTCTGAAAGTGAAGGTTTAAGGGCTTTTGGATGAATATTACATCTAGAAGAAATTATTGCTGCTGCAGAAAGATTTCAACCTTTACATAATGGGTCTGATCAAAAAGAATGAAGCATGAAAATTATGCATGAGGGGAAATCATTTTAATCTACTCTATGTATCAGTGCCATGCGTGAGATCTTTGTGGTATGTGGATACAGGGTTGCATCTCACAGCTTTGTGTAAGGTGCAAAGTAAGAAATTAAGGTTGGACATACAGCATCAAAAGTACACGCAGAAGTGAGAAAGATGGTGATGTGCATGTGCGGTGTACAAAAAATATAATGATATGGTCTATGCTGGTCTACTATCCAATGTGAGTGGAGTGACGTGTTGCAACATTAATGCTTGGTAAAGATGTTCTTATTATTCAAAAAGGAGATCAGAAATTTTTTGAAGAGACAGAGAATGCTATTGAAGTGGGAGGCACAAGCCATTTTTATGTTAAAGCCTTCTAGGCCGTACAGCTGTCTGGTTTGCTAAAGATATCTTGTGGGCATTCAGAAAGTTGGCCTAAGAATGCATTCTGCCCATTTCTTGATAGTGGCTTTGTGGTTTGTGACTCACATGTTCTTGCTTTCCATTTGCTGTCTTTATTTGTTTTAGGCTGGCCAGCTTGAGTTTGTACCTTCCCATGCCCAAACATTGTTTACAGTATCCTTGAAGTGCTCCTTTTCTGTAAACATGCCTGTAAATCCTGTTCTTATGTAGTCACTTGTGCTGTGCATTCAAAGACTCAGGTTAAATGGCAGGTGCTGTCTTATGAGGGAGCTTGTATACTTTTCTTTCTCTGACTTCAAAGGGAGAGGATTTATGTGAAAATCTTGTTGGATACTGAGGGAAAGTTTTTTCTAGCACATGACAACATTTAAATGAACTGTGTAAGTATTTCAGTAAATATCAGTATTGGGAACATAAATGAAGTACATTGTTTATTATTGCTGAAGTGTGTTGGAAACAAATACTTTAATATGATCAAAACAAATCATTACACTAGGTAATGCAATTTCCACACATTTTCGTCTGTGCACTGTATAGTTTTATTAGTAAAACTGTATCTCTCTTACAAATGTAATGGTCATTTTAATTAAAAATGTGCAGTCTGTAATGGCAGTGTTCTACCAGACCATAAAAACTGCACTCTATGCCACTCCACTCTGTTCTGTATCACTCCACACCACTGCACTCTGAACCACTGCAATCTACACCACTTCACTTTACACCACTGCTCTCTCTGCCACTGCAATCTATGCCACTGCACTCTACACCACTCCAGTCTAGGCCACACCAATCAACTCTGCACAACTCCACTATATACCACTTTACAACACTGTACTCAATGCCACTGCACTCTATGCCAATACACTGTATGCCAATACACTTTACTCTGTAACATTCAGCGCTATGCCCCTGCACTCTACCCCAATCCACTGTACCCCACTCTAATTTACTCTGCACCCCTGCGTTCTATGCCACTTCACTCTGCACCTATTTACGCTACGCCATAACACTCTGCGTAACTGCAAACTATACTGCACCACTCCGCTCTACACAACTTCACTCTACTCTGAAACAATCTACTCTATGCCACTCTGTGCCACTCCACTATATGCCACTGCACTGTATTCCACTGCACTCCACTCTGTATCACTGTACTCTACGGCACTGCTCTCTGTGCCACTCGTCTCCACTCTATGCCACTGCACTCTGAGACTCTACTCTGCAACACTGCACTCTCTGCCTCTGAACTCTATGCCACTCTACTCTTCACTACTCCTCTCTATGATACTCCACTCTATACCACTGCACTCTATGCCACTGCACTATATGGCACAATAATCTACTCTGCACCACTCTATGCTACCCTATTCTGCACCACTCAATGCCACTTGTCTCTCCTCTACACTCTACGTCTCTGCACTCTAAATCACTTGACTCTACTCGGCTATGCTGCCCTCTGCATCACTCAAGTCTATGTCACTCCATTCTGCACCACTCTACTCCACTCTACCCCATGCTACTCTGTGCCACTGCACTCTAAACCACCGCGCTCTATACCACTGCACTCCACGCCACTCTGTGTAACTCCACTCTGCGCCACTCCACTCTATGTCACTGCACTCTGCGCCACTGCACTCTGCACCACTGCTCTCTATACCACTGCTCTCTACTATTCACCACTCTCATCTACACCACTGCATTCTACGGCACTGCATTGCACACCACAGAATCCAATGCCACTGCACTCAATGCCACTGCACTCTATGCCACTAAACTCTGCAACACTCTACGCCAATGCACTCTACACCAATACACTCTACTCCATGCCACCCCACTGCACGCCTCTCTACGTGACTCCACATTATGCTACTTCAATACACAACACTCTCTACCACTCCACCCTACAACACTCTACTCCGCTCTGCACCATTCTACTCCATGACACTCCACACCACTCTCCTCTATGTAACTAACTTTTAGCCATGTTCTCAGGTTGGACAGGTGGCTGTGTAATTGATAGAAGAACAAGGAGCCTCCACACATTCCAGATTCTGGGTCACTCATGGGGACACCTGATATAAGCGATTTAGGACCAGGAATTCCGCTAGGGTATTACCCTTTTTAACCAGAGCCTAAATACACTAAGCATACACTAAGGAATGAACCTCAGCTGGAAGAAATATATGACATGAGTGATGCATATCAGAGGTCACTTCCTGTCACACCACAAGCTTTTTTTCTGCATCGGCCACACCTGTTGGGGTACACACAATTTATGAGACTCATATCAGAGGTCAGCCCATATCAGACCAAAAGCATTGCTTCCATTCTAAACACTCCAGCTGGAGTGTTACACTGCAACCCAGTTGGCCCAGTTTTAGAAGATCCCCTATCCCCCACCCATATCAAATCATGAATTATTGGTCCAGAAGAAGATGGAGATTATCAGCAATTTCCATTGAAATGTACGTCGACCGGATGGTGTGACATCCCAGTCACCAGCACAGCCATTGAGGGTTGATGATTCACCCTTTTTGCTTCCATCTGTGTATGCAGGGTTGTACTGGGATGTGTATGAGTGTGTGCAGTATGTTTCAGTGATATGATTGATGAGCATGTGAATGAGGTGTGAGTTTAGGGGTGTAATGCGATGAGTGTGGATCCCAGCCCGTAGGACATAATGTAAGGTATGTATTGGATCTGTACAAAATTTACTCATAGCATTTGTTAAATGAGAATATTTTGCTACCTGTTTGTGGTGCCTGTAGCACTTCTTAAGTTTGCAGTTAACACACTGTGTTAAGTCGTTGGAAGGGCAATCATTACAAACCAATCAAAAACACAAATTGGCTTATGAGCTTGGCTACAACCACTCTTGAAAGTAAAAGGTAACAAGTATGAGCAAGCAATTGCATAGAGAACCCAGGTCATCATTTGTAATTCGGCTAAAACATGATTGACAAGTTCCAGACAAGCACCTTGTAGCTCACATGTGCAACCAAAAAATGACAGATCTCCTGTGGCAGTGCATCGGTTAGAGTGATGGGACATTGCCTCATTCATATTTTGGCCCCATGGGCCCGTAAAATAAAACATTAAGGGCTTAATTTCGATGTCGGGACACCATCTCAGTCCTGGGACCGACCAACCTCTGGTCAACAGTCCCAACTGATTAATTAGGATGCAACTGAACACTGTTCAGTCGCATTCCTACATTTCCCAGTGGGAGTTTGAATTACGCCGTAAACCGCCAGTAATACATGCTCCCATAGGGAAATGGGAGGTCCTGTTCATCCCTGCACCCGGTGGCAGGTAACTCAAGGTGCAGGGATCAGTGCTCCCTCTGCCCCCAACTGGAGGCCGCACTCACAAGGGGACCCTGCTGGGGCTGTGATTGTAAGCCGGTTCAGGCAGGCCGACGGGCTCCTTGAGCCCATTAGAAGACAGCCGGAATGACTAGCCGGTTTAGTTTCCGACCGGCAACATGGTAATTCAGCAGTCAGAAAGCAAACCAAGGGGCGGCAGTAAAGACTGTAGAAGAGTGTCTGAGGCAGGTCCTTGAGAAGCCACCAAGTGCGCATGTCGGATTGGACGGCCTCCTTTCTCTGGCCAACCCAATATGCCACTAGAGGCGTCTACACTTACACATTAGTGAGACATGGGTGACTCAAAGCCACAGCCCCTGGTCTCAGTAATGAGCAGTGAGGCCACCTGCCCGGCCAATTCTGGTGCTCCTGTAAGAGACGTGGTGGTTTGATTAGGGCCTCCTGCCTGTGTGTGCTCATCAGCGTCCTGTTAGGGAGCACAAGGTGGGAGGAGAGGCACTCTCTCTCTCTCTCTCACTTTCTTATTTCTCCCTCATTCAGGTGTGGTTCAATTAAGACTGAGCTGAGTCAGCTGAGCTACCTTAAGTTCCACAGGACAGAGGTAAGTAAAAAAAAGTTTAAATACTAATTAGTGAGTTCCTCGTTGGTGACCTCGAATTCATGCAGCTATGTTTGTTTTTATTACCACACTGCGGTTGGAGTGAGTCAGTGTGGAAGGCTGCCTTCCAACTTATGGAGTCGCTATAAATTATACACATAGATTGTATATACAAAGAATATGTTGCTTGAGAAGAGTTGCGAAGATTTGGCAAATAGGTGTCAATAAAACATTGCAGGGCCAGAGTGTTTTTTGCTGCAGTCTTTGGTACCCATAGCAATAGGGACTGAAGAGAGGAAGAGTTCACACCTGATGCCCCCTCCACTCCCCACACACACATGCACGCACACATGCATGCATGCATGTGCACATACACACATTTCCAACAGTAAATGTAATGTAAATGTAAATTGATACTTGTATAGCGCACTACTTACCCGCAAGGGTCTCAAGGCGCTTGTACGAATACCGTTGTGGAACCCGTCCTGGCATTCCCTGTGAGGCGTCCACTCCTGGGCACCCCCAAGGTGGAGGCCAGGCATCCTTAGCGTTGTGGGGGCCGTTGTGGAGATTAAGCAAGCTATTGCTCAGAGTTGCAGAGTGGGACTCCATGATTGGAATAGGCACCGAGGCGAGAATTATCAGGTCCGTGGAATTTTGAGCCCAAGACTGGCCGAGGCGGGGAATTAAACCCTGGTCCCGGACTAGACCTCTGCATCAGGGTCTGCCGCTCTAATCATTGCTTCAGAAAAGGGGGTGGTGATGACCACCCCGTGTTGCTCTAATCATTGAGCCACACTTCACCATCAGTGAGGGAGGAGGAAGGCCTATGAGGGTGCATAACTGGGAGATCGCCATCCAGTTATGCATGACTTTCTGATGTCACAGCCTGTTGTAACTTTGAGGGACATTGGAGGGCTGGTCTTTAAGTCATCATGAAAAGAATGGGAACTTAAGAAGAGTGGCTATTTCTACCCAGGCCAAAAAACACAACAAATACCCCCTAAATCCACCTTCCTCAGATGGCCTGGTGAGGTTGTAAATCCTGTAATGCATTTTGATCATGCCAATAGTGCTGAGCCTTCACACATGTGCCGGAAATGTCCAACTCATATGCTGCCGATATTGGCTCGTCAAGGGTTGACAGTTTGAAATGTGTTGATTTCATGTGACACAGCATATCTGCAGCTTAACTATAGCAACGTCAGCATTGGAGGAGTAAATGGAAACTTGGCTGTGTAGCTATGGTAGTAGGGGACAGTAATAACCACAAGCTATAGCACACATCAACAATGATAGAAACTGACAAAGGACAGCCATACTATCTAGTTAAAGAACACTTCTACCTTAAGGCAACCAGAATATCCATGTAGTAATTACAATGTTTCCTTCTCAAAATAAAATAATGTAGATTAGGATTTGTTTCACTATTTACAGATTTTTCATGAAATAAGTAATAAATAAGCAGCCATAGTCACTGACGTAGACAGTCATGCGCTTTCAATAACTCATGAGAAGACCAGTAGCGTGATGGCTGCCATGTTTTAAGTTATCTTGCAACCCATGAAATATTGTTAATTTCAGAAATTCTTAGTTTTTGTACAAAGTAGAAAAGTAATTCAATACGTTGCATGACGATGACTACATTGGTAGGTTTGAGGTGGGAATGGACCATGGTGCATCTACCTCATATCTGGGGAACCGGGTTCAAGTCTCAGCAATGACGCTGAACATCCTGTGATTCTGGACAAATCACTTAATCTCCCAGTGCCTAACAAAAATAAATGTGTCCTCATATAACGCAACAGGTGCTATGTAAAGTGCTCTGATACCTGTACCGGGTCAAGTTTGAGCTATATAAAACTCCATGAAAAAAGTCTCCACTACAAAGTGCTACACCCTGTTTATAAGTCTGCTCACCACTGTCTCCCACAAGATAACTTGCATAATGAAGTCCCACAAAGCAAATCTGCCCTTAAGGAAAATCTATCTTATACAGTATGTTCACGCAGGGTTACCATGATGGCAGCAGAATTAGCATGTCTCCTTGTATGTGGCAAGCGGCATAATTCACTAATTAACTGTGTGCTTACAGGTTCAAAATTAACTGCTTTATTATGTTGAATGTATTTTACTTTTGTCCTCCAATATCTACTTACTAATTGGTGCTATTAATCAACTCTCTGTTGATTGCTTTGTGGTGTAATATTTAATATTGACCCCTCACAAGGGCAGGGCAACACAATGAACCATATCCCCAGCTTTGGAAGTATATCGAGCCATAGCACTGGGTGCTGCCCTTTTAGGTGCTGAAGTCTAGGGGTATGCAGATACCCAGAAGTTAACCGTGGAGGAGATTACATTTATCAGATCACTTATCTGTGTTCCTTCAAGAACTCCCCTTATTAAACTTTTCTTGGATTTTGGCAACAAATATAGTGCAGATAGGGCACACCCAAGACCTTTGATATTTTGGGTTTGTATCTGGTCATAATCTAGCACAGTGAGTTATGAACTGCCATCAAAGAGCTTCATGCAATCTCTTTACTGATGTCATAACTACATTTTCACAATTGCTTTATTCACCTTCTTGCTTTCTCACATTTGCTTAAAAATGCACCATTTGCCCACTCTTTTTTCAAAATGTTCTCACACAACTGAATCTCCTGTGTATCAAGCCAACTATGATGGTACTACTAATAAGTATGCAGATGAAACAAGTTAAAACCGAGCAAAACTCAAATTTAAAGTGTGGGGTTGTTTTCTAACTGTTGATTACACTGGTCAATGATTTCTACAGAGATTTCACCTTTAGAAATGCTTAGCCTTAAACATTCCCTCGATGAGGAACTCTGGCATTTCGTTCAAAGGCAAGACCCATAAAACTAAGACTACTCAAATGAAACTGTTAGCATCCATAAATGTGGAGTAGTTCAGGTTTAGGTTCTGTGCCAAGGACCAATCCATAACCACACTCAATGTCCTTTGCACAATTATCCAGATGGTGTGAAGCATGAGACGTGACCAAATAGTGTGAAAGAAGTCATCCCTTTGACCTCCACTTCTAAGACATTCAGGCGATGAACCCTCCCAAAGTGCCATTGTTTAGCTCGAGTCATGACGGTTCTATGCAGTATACACACTTGCATTATACTGAATTGCAATATACATACACGGTAACAGCCCTTGTGACTATGGTGGTGTCCTGCCAGTCCTCATCCCATCGATAGATCCCTGAGATCCCTCCCCCTGGTCAATCACAGAGACTCAAATGTGTCAGGTGCATTGGCGACAATAGTGCAATAAATCAAAGATATTTCTTTGCACCCAACTTTATATATATATATATATACTGATATCTATGACGATCTACGAGTCACCGCGACCACGTGACTATGCAGTGAGCCAATTAAATAGACAATCACTAACATGAGCAGGTTTAACACAGTTAGCGGTATTCGGATTGGCCGTAACTCGAGGCAGAAGTTATCTTCCACTTTCGTAAGTAACCGCGGGAAAACGGGGGTACGCTTTTCTGTATGTAGACTACAGGAGTCATCTTTAGATTGTTTTTCGAATTTAATGGCAGTTTAATCATTGAACTTGATATAACTACACAATATTTTGTTGGATACACGTGTATTGATAATAACCTTAGCTAACTCGGTTGGAATAAATTTAACAGGGTACAGTTGTTTTTCTAATCTATGAACCATCGTACAACGTTTACGAATTTTACATGTTAACTATTGAATGTTGTAGTATCGTGATTTATTTGCCACAATGATTTAAACTGATGGAAATGTTTCATAGAACGTTTTTGAGACATTGTTTATGCATTATAAGGCTGGCTCAAAATAATGATTGTGGTTCTTGCCTGGACAATGTGCATACCTCCGCACACCAGAAACCCAATTTCTAACAGTGCCAAAACAAGGACCACATTCATGAGTTGGAGGAGAGAGGGAAATATGTTGTGGTGGGGACTGTAGTATGCTGTCTCCCTTACAAATCACTTTTACAAAAGGAATCGTACCATCCTCTGCCCAATTTGTCTAAAAAATTGTGAACTTGTCAAGTTCCACAGAGTGAAAATATTAAATATTTAATGTTTCCACTGGAGGAACGAGACAAGTCATTAATTTTTTTAGATAAATTGAGTAGAGGGTGGTAGGATACCTTTTGTAAATAAAATGTAAGGTTACACATGCCCTTACACAGCTCTAAGACCTATTTTCATTGAAGCAAGTTCCATGTGAAAGCATTGGAAAGCAATATTAAATCTGAAAAGAAAAAGATAGAAATCTCATTCTTGGACTCTTCATAATATTTCCTTTCCTAAGGGCCCTGGAGGCCAATTTGTGTTAGCCTCAATCTATAGCCCTCTATATGTTGAGCCCTGATGGGGGTGTGAAAACTGCTCCCAGAGACGGTGACAAAGGCTTGGTTGAGGGGAAACACATGTCTAGAGATACACAGCAATGGCTGCACCAACAACGGTGGGCTAATTGCGTGCTGGTATGCCAGGCAGTGCGTTCCTCCCTCCTCCTTTTGTGATTGGCTTCTGCGGAAAAATTCAATCTACAAATGGTCTGAGGAACAAAAAAAAGCTTTTAACACAATAAAAAAAGGATATTTCTGAAGCACCAGCTTTGAAACCATATGACCCTGATTTGAAAACGTTATCACGGTGGATGCTAGCGCTAAAGGCATAGGCGCAGTGTTCTGCCAAATGCAAGGCAAGAAAGAAAATGCAATCGCATTCATTTCAAGGAGACTGAATAAAACGGAAACGAACTACAGTACCATCGAACGTGAAACTCTTGCATGCGTTTGGGCAGTACAGAAACTAAGGTGTTACCTATGGGGTAAAAGCTTCATAATTGTAACAGACCATAAACCACTTGTGTATATGATGGATGGAGAAGGTCGTGGAAATGGAAAAGCAAGCTCTAGACTGATAAGACTCCTATCGAAACTCTAAGAATATACCTTTAGTATACGGCACATAAAAGGAGGAAAAAACTGCAGAGCTGATTGCTTATCACGCCTGCCAGTATATAGACCAGCTGAAAATGCATTAGATGACACAGAATGTGTTGTGGCTTGGATTGATGCCACAGAACTGTGTAGTGGATCTGTAACAGAAGAGGAATGGTTGGAATGTCAGAGTGAGGACAAAATAATGGAAAAAGTAATGAACCACGTTAAAACAAAATGGCCACCCATCAGGAATTTGCAAAATGAGTTAAAGAGCTATCAACAAATAGGAGACGAACTGACTCTGGAGAAGATGTAACAAGTTCATACCACCTGCAAAATTGAGAATAAAATTAATAACACTGGTGCATAAAGGTCATCCAGGCAGCAGCGCAACAACAAACATATTAAGAATGTACTATTGGTGGCCAGGAATGGATGGTGATGTAAACAACTTTATAGATAGATGTGAGCAGTGTCTAAAGGCAGACAAGCACTGGAAAATCAGGAAAGGAGAATTACAGATGGTCGAAATGGGAAACATCCTTTACAACGCAACTTTTACTCCGCACTACCATTACGACGCAGCTATTACAACTCAAGTCGTTACAACGACTTGCTCTTGAGGGCGCTGGAGGATAGGGAATAGTTTAATTTTCTATCCAACACCTTCCCTACTATCCACAGGGACTGGAGTTGGAATAGAAAATTAAACTATTCCACTATCCAGCGCCCCCAACGCAAGTCGCTGTAACGACTTGCGTTGTAAAAACTGCTTTGTAATGACATGCAGAGTAAAAGCATGCATTGTTATGACATACATCCGTCGAAATACCCTATGAACCATGGTTGAAAGTTGCAATAGACTTTGCAGGACCTTTCACTATGCTGCAAGAAGATTGCAAGTACATAATCGTACTAACAGACTATTACTCAAAATGGGTGCCTTACAAGTTTGTAAATAGAGTAACCACGAGAATGTAATCCAGTTCCTCAAGAAAACCTTTGCTGTTGAGGGTCAACTGAAAAGCATTGTCTCTGACAATGGGACGCAACTAGTATCCAAACAAATGACAGAATTTCTAGGAAGAATTGGTATCAGGCAGGAAAAGACGCCACTGTATAGTCCCAAAAGCAATGGACAAGTGGAGAGAACAAACAAGTTCATAAAAGAGGGTATCCAACAAGCAATTGCATCAAAGTTGAATGTGAAAGAATTCATAAGGGAGAAAATAACCACATATAACAACACACCAAATGAAATAACTAAATTCACACCGATCTACCTGATGAGAGGGAGGAAATGCTACAATGAACTCACCCCTAAATTTCTCAAATGGTACAAAGATGAGGAGACATCGGAACAAATAAAAGATAACACACACAAAGTCAAAGATAACATTGTTGCCAAACAAGAGAGAACCAAAAGGTATTCTGATCAGGCTAACAAAGCTATGGAAAAAGAAATAGAGACAGGAGACTGGATATTGGTGAAGAAACCATTTAAAGTAACACAAGGAGAGTCCGTATTCCAGGATCCAGTGCAAGTATGTCAATCGTCCAAAGGTGCAGTTTGCATAGATGGTAAAGAATGGCGCAGCAAGGATGATGTTGTCAAATTGAAAAAAGGGCAAGAGAAAATCATAATGAGAGGTACGACTGGAAAAGTGGGAAGTCTCGACGATAGCATACTTGAATGGGAAGATGTTCAAGAAAAACAACCCAACCAAGGGGGATAGGACAGTTTTGGTACATCTTTTGAAGATGTCGGGAGAACGCTGGAAGGAACAGAGGGGATTGTCTGCAATAAAAGGATGTCCAGTGACCTTGACCTAAACGAACTAAATGGCAGGGAGGTACAATCAACCAATGATAATGCTTCTAATGCTAGACAAAATGCCATGAGCAATCAATCAAGATCTGGAAGAGAAATCCGGATGCCCAAAAGTTTTGACAGTTATGTACTAGGATGATTCATGTTATTCGTTTATATGTGGGAAGGGGAGATGTGGTGATTATACATTTATTATTCCCACTGCGCTGCTATGCGCAGTGTGTTATCTATGTTTACTGTAGCGCGTGTCATGTTCTATCTCCGAATGTTCGGAGATTACTAATATGACGTCACACCGAATGTTGGTGATTACTCCGTTCCGCTCTGCCCTGAGCGGTCCTATATTTCTGTGGCTTCCTGTGAGCCTTCTGTATTACTTAAATAAATATCATTTCACTCACTTTACGCTTCGAGTCATCCTTACTACAACAGTGAGTGAAACTGACTTCTATGAATTACAATTGTAATTCTCACTCGTAAACCAGCAATTTATATGTGAGAGACAGATTTACATGTGCAAACAGTTTTGTAAATGAGACCATCTGCCAATCGCTCTGTTTCTCCCTCTGAGTTTTTCTCTCCTCACTCTTTCTGTTTCACTCACACTTTCTGTATCTACATTTCTCTTCCTTACCTTTTTTTCTCATACTCTTTCTGTTGAATTCAGTAATACGTTGATGCTTTGTGGGCATGATATACGAGTTTACAAAGGTTGGCAAAACTCTACGGAACCATGGGTGTTGTTTTCACCACCTTACATATGGAAATTTGTGCATCCGCTGGTGTTCACAAGCTGAAAACTATTCTGTTGCCGTTTCTGCCAACTCTGAGGGGCAGATTTACAAACTCTTTGCGCCAATTTTGCGTCACTTTTAACAGGGGAAAAGTGACGCAAAAGTGGCGCAAGGGGCTTGTAAATAAGCCTTTGGGTCCTCTTCCACAAAAGTACACGTTTCGTGTTCAGCGTCATGCCTTGTGAAGACAACAGTCCTGCGAGTGAATTCCCCAAAGCAGTAGTTTTTTGTTTCTTCATATTTGGCCTACGCGAAGAAGTGATTTTTATGTTCTTATGATATGCAGGGCAGATTATTAAGAGATCTGGAAAGTCTCTGCATTTTGCGTTTGATGTAAAAATCTCTTTCAAACTCCAGTCTGTGATAACTGTCTCAGAAGTGGGATATTTAGATGCCTTTGCTTGAAATCCGTCACCATGAATAACTATTCTTTTAAGGTGCAGTTTCTACCTACTGTGTTGCAGGTTTTCATAATGCTTTGTGGGTGTATTAGTGCTACTTGTTGCGTTGTGTGACTTTCTTTATCTTTTTTGTTGCCTATTGTATGCAGCGTTCTTCTGTGTTTTTTTTTGTTTCTGCAGGAAATTTGCTTCGCGGCATCTAGTAGTTAGAGACCTTCAGTAAGTAAGTGACTGTCATTTCATTTTGATGTGTTTATTGGTCTTTAAATAACACTGATTCGCATTTAGTTTTCTGGAGATGTATTAGATATTGTAGGCCTTATTACGATGTTGGTCGGAAAGCATTCTGACCGACTCCTTGTCAGATTCCTTTCCGACCGACTCGGGTTCGGGGAGCCCGAGCGACAGATTACGATGTTTCCCAACACCGTTGGGTTGAACTCTCATTGACTTCAATGGGAGCTTTTGATCTGACTGACAACACAGGCTTCCATTGAAGAAAGGGGTGGTGATGGAAAACGTTGCACCCTGTATTGGGCACCCCATTGTGCCTACCACACAGTGCATAGTTGCAAAGAGGGGTCCCTAGGGTGCCTCCAAGGTCCCCAACTGGAGGAATCCGGGTGAAGGGGGGGCAGGCTACGGGCCCCCAAAGTCAGTTTCCAACAGCCGATCCATGTAGGACAAACTGAGTCAGAGAGGCTGTCCAAATCTGAAATTGTAATACATCGGTTGGAAACGCTGTCCATAGACCTGTATGATTCAGCTCCGACCGACTCTGTTTCTCTATTGTTACTACTTGGTAGGTGGCTCTTTGGGGTATTGGCGCTCCTAGGCAATACGCTGGCAAGTGTACACTAATAATGAGTGGGGATTGCGGTGCATAAGGATAGGGAGAGCCACTCTCCTCCCCAACGCGTTTAAAATCACTGGTAGAACAAAACAACAAACCCATTGCACACGCTAACAGTACATAGAGTGTAACACTAATGTGTAACACAATGTTTGATTCTATTCTGGAACAATCACTTCAATTTATTCTTGAAAGCCTTAGCCAACACGTGTTTCATCATGCTTTACGGTTGTCTTCTGGGAGATTCAGAATCTCCTAGTAGACAGACAGACTCAATGCACTCTTTGGACTTCTGCAGGGAACCGTACTCCGATATTGCAACAAGGATACATATACACGGAATAGGAGTTATTTTTGAAAATACAGCATAACGTACAGTTTTTTTCTGTGTGTCAATGATTGGACCTCTTTAATCCCTGTAGGGCCAAAAATACAACCAAAATTAAAGATCTGCATGAGAAGATTATATCCCTGAAGAAGTCGCTGCGCACAAACGTAAAGTGCGACGAAACACTTATTGGCTAAGGCTTTCAAGAATAAATTAAAACGATTGCAGAGTTTTTATGAATTATGGATTAGCCAGGTACACTGCTGCTCAGTGATATTCCACCCAGGAATTTAACGACCTTCAAGCAGGCACAATATTCTGATGGAATGCAGGGCGGAAACATGCGGAAGCTGACATAGTAAGTCCATTTCTAAATTGTATTTGCTACTACCTCATAAAATTCCTGTTATACACCTCTCAAAATTACTGTACTCCCAGTAATGTTAAATACAAGTTAAACACATAACCATACTATGGAGTCAATATTGTGCCACTCCCCAAGGTTTCCTTATTCTAAAGGAAAAGAAACCGAAATGGACTACACATTGGGTATTTACTGCTTATAGAACTCTGCTTTTGTTGGCAATTAGTGGATGCACTATTTTCATGCACAATTTGTGCAAGTCGAGAATTTAGGCCTTTAGTGTGGGAAGGACCAGCAAAGTCACTGCCGTTGAGATGCATAGGTTTGGTATCGCCATCAAATACCCTGGGACTCGTATGCCACACTTTCTCTTTCTCTCCACACCACTTCACTCTCCTTTTGATGTATTTCCGTTTCCTTCTCCCTCTTAGGTCCTTTTTTCTCACTCTCACTGCTTCTCTCATACTCTTTCCATCCCTCTGCTCACCCCGGGGCCTCGACCCCATATCGGCTTCTCAGTAGGACAGCTCTATTGTTTTGTGCCCCTGTGTGCAGTCTGAACAATCTCTTCCTCTAAGCCACGGCGCTCATTCGTAAATCAGTTGCCTCTAGACTGCTGCTGTTCTGCGTGCAGTTTGGATTATTGTATTTCTTTTTTTAGCCCATGACAAATGCTAGCAAAACTTAACTAATCATGAAAGCTTGACACTCTTACCAATTTAACAGTTGGCACGCTGGAGGTGCCAACATGCTGTTATGCATATTCACGGACACCTTGTTAACAGTAGCAGAATAGTTGCTGTTTGTCATCACTTTCCCACCTCATCAGCTAGAAGCCCGAAATTGTTATGACTGAACCGCTACAGTGTGCATCACGGTGGAAATCCACTCAACAGATAGATAACCGCGCCTGCAAAGGGCCCTGGGATGTGCTTGACTGGAGCTTATTTCACAATCTGTAACTCGCTATTGTGTTTTTGCAAATGAATGGGCATTTGTATAATTTTTAGGACAATGTTTGTACGTTACTTACACTTCCTTGTGGGTTTCTGCACAACAAGGAAATCTCAAATCAAGACATATATCTGGTAAGTTTGCACAGTGGCTATTCATATAATCACAAAAATGAACAACATACCCTTTCACCTGCACAGGTGCAAAGAAAGAAGAAAGACTCACATAGTCAAGAAGCTAACTGTGGACAAGCAATTCACAATTACCGTGGAAAGATGTCCAACCAATGCTGCAATTAGAGGGTGCTGGTGGTAATCTATGGTAATATATATGCTGGTAGGTATGCATAAGTAGTGTAGGTGACATTTTAAGCATCTAGTCGTTTTCCTATAGGATATTGACAGGCTGTTATGGTGAAATGTAGATTAGGAACCTACAGAAAAATACAAGTTTGGCTTCAATAGCAGTGTGACTCAAAATCTCTTTTGGGTGGGAAGGTGGCAATTACAATTTGCTTTAAAAATCAGGATTTTGACAAATAAATGGCCAGTCAGAAGTGAAGAGGCAACACTGCTCGGACTAGGGCACCCGCCCCATGCTAAATATTTAATAAATAATTTGAATTCTGCGGAGTTGGAAAAGCTGAAATCAGAATACTTTTGAGCGATAAATGTGTTTTGTACATGTTTTAAGGCTGCCAGTTCAAGAAGATGGGCTTCCTATCCACCTACTTATTTTCAGTGTGTAATTTGAAAACACAAGGGCTAGAGATTTTCTTAGAAGCCAGCTTCAACATCATCACCTCTTTCATTCCATTATGATGATGGAAATTATGCCACTGGCCCCAAAAAATAAACGTCAGTGCAAGCACAGGCACAGATTAAGGCAGATTACGTGGGGTGACAGTGTACCAAGAGTGACATGGTGTACACATATTCACAGACATCTATTTATAAAAAGATCTGCATTCATTGCAAGTTAGGTAGAGCCTCTCTCGGGCCCTGCCCTCTTCAAATAATAGCGCAGAGGTGCATGCACTTTAGTTTAATATTCATTAACTTCATTAACTAATATTCATTAACTTCTATAGGAAATTTAAGGGAAGGGAAAATAACTTGTGTATGTCAGCAGGCCATCGGCACTCCACCCACAATGTTCAAGAAATGCATTTGACTTGAATGTCCATGAAGGACAAATCGTGGGAAGTGTAAAAGATTTATGTACGTCCAGTATGTTTTGCGGGTTTGCAAATTGCGATTTTTTTTGCACCTCATCAATATTCAGGAGGCATGTCGCAATTTGCGACCCATAAGAAATGGGCAAGACCACAGGGATTGTGGCTTGCTGGAGACAGCAGACCTACATGTCTGTGCTTGCATTTTAAATAAAGCACTTTTTTTTTCATATGCAGACGGATTTCATTAAAGGAAAATGGGATGCGTTTAAAAGAAAAAAATTAAACATTTTGGCGCATATTACCAAGCAATAGCGATAATTATCGCTATGCTTGGTTAGAAATAAAAACTTATCGCTGACCTGCGGCGATTTTTATCGCTGATAAACCTTGGTATTACCAAGGTTTATCGCAAATGCGATAAAAAACGGCCGCAATGCATGAATATCGCTGAAAAGTCAGCGATATTCATGCATTACCGAGCTAATGCTCTTAGCCATGTTATCCACCTCCCATTGGATAACATGGCTAAGAACTGCCCAGGGCAGGTGTTAGCTTTTGGAGATATTTGCGCTTAGCGCGAATATCTCCAAAAGTTGGTAATAGGAGATAGCGATGTTAGCGACTGTTTCCAGTCGCTAACATCTTGGCACGCCCACTTTGCATGTCATTAGTGATAAATATCACTGACCTGCAAAGCGGGGCCCAAGATGGTCGCTATCTCCTACTAGCTGTCGCTAACTGGTGTTAGGGACAGCTAGGTAATAGGGAGATAATTTTATCTCCGCTTTCTTGGCTTTTAAAGCCAAAAAAGCGGAGATAAACCCCCTTGATAATATGCCCCTTTATTTTTATTTTTTTCAGGGCAGGCAGTGGCCCGTGGGAACGCTGCCTGCTCTTAAAAAATATTTTTGCAAACATTCACAAAAGGGAAGGGGTCCCCAGGGACCCCTTCCAATTTGCGACTCGCTCTCCACCTATTTGAGGTAGGTGGTAACTGCAATTAGTTTGTGGTCGTAAAAAAATTGTACATGGCAGTGTGACTTGCTATTAGGAAGCCGCGTAGATCCTCTCGCGCTGCAAGGACCCCCATTGTGGACCTGCATTACTGACTCTCCGATCTTTTGATTCAAGGCATAGCCCTCACTGAGTAATTCGCTATTTCGCCTGGTACTTCACTTTTGATTATAATATATCCCTGATTACCGTGCTGGATCCCTTTTCAGCCTCACCCCACTGTGGTGTCAATTGAAAGAGTAATTTCTTTAGGCAATCATTGTCTGTCCTGAAGATGAACCGATATTGTGTAGGGTTCGAAACGTCGTCAACCTGAATGCACTAAATGCATAGCTGACTACAATTGTTCATGCATATGTGTATATTTGTGGATTATCTACTTATGATTTATGATATCTAGATGACCCAACCTTGCCTGTTATTTTTACGTTTTGTTTGTGCCCCCCAGTGGGTTAGTCGGACATCGGCTGGTGTCCCACTTCCATCACATTGTGTGTTACATTTCTCTGTGATCTTCCTTATCAAGATATTAAACTGTCCGGCTGGACATGTCTTTAAAAAAATATAGTCCTATTTAGTCTATATTTATCTTCTTAACAATTTTCTTTCCTAGTCTAAGGACCACTGTTTTTTGAAAATAAATTGCTATTAGGAAGCGACACCCTTGACATGCCTCTTCCTAACAGTAACTCACAAAATAGGGTTTGAACATACCACAACTCTTTTAGCAGTCGCAAACGGCCCGATTTTCCGTTTGCCACCCCTAAATCGAGTCGTACATCTAGTCCATTATTACTGGTCTTAATGTAGGAAAGGAGTGAAGTCGTCTACACCAAAGCAAATGTCATAAATAATTATAGTCATGGTATGTCAGGCAGACACTATGCAAGTAAGAGTACACTATTGTTACTTATTTACAAATGGATTCTCTTGTGTCATGTTATGAGTCAATAATAGCAAATCTCCTTCTCCAGGAAAAATATAGGATGCCACTTTCCTCTGGCAATGAGAAAAGTGAAAGATACACCCTTCTCGCCACATATACAACCCCAAGACAGGTCCACGAAGCACAAACATTCTACTTGCCATGCCTGCACATTCATTTGTGTACATGGTGTCAAAGACACACTCATTATGGGCTTGTTTATAATGCACGTCCTTTCAAATCTGCATGCACGCATGATAAAACCAAAAAAATAAAAATAAACACGAATCCAGCCTTTGCCTAGGAGTGGACACATTTTAGACTAGCGGGCATCATGGTCCAAGCAGCCACCGGCGAGCAAGTGGTGTAGATGGTTCTGTCAAGCCACAGATAAGATAATGCAATGTTTTGTCTTCAAATACGAGCTGTGCGATACGCTTGGCAGGCACCGATTGTGTTGAGGATCTGAATTTGTTTTTGCGGGGACCTGTCAGAGAACTCCTGGACTGGCTTTCCTTGAAGTGAAACAGAGCCTGCAGGGGTGAGAAAAGGAGGATAGGGTACCGAAAGTGCTGAAAGGAGAATTGGCTGGAGACGGCCATATCCACTCTGGTAACATTGACTTTTGTACTTTAGATGAACAAAACGGTCCCTTGGAATATACGTCATGTATTGAATAAAGAAACATTGAGCAAATCTTTCACCTACATTATAATCAGGGCTCTCTCTTTTACGTTTTTGTAGATTTTTACAGATAAATATACTGAGAAAAATAATTTATTTTCCTGTCTGTATTTATTTTTAAATGTGGATAAAAACGGATATTTGGTGGCTATTTTGAGTTATTCTAAATAACAACAGTCATGACTGCCAGGCCAATAGCCGTGCGGGTTGACAGTTAAGGGGGTTAAAATCAGGGGATTTTAGTTGCTTAAGCAGCACTAGATATGCACACAATTAATACTGAAATGTATATTTCTTCACATAAGTGCATTAATGTATCATATGCAGGTGTTGTTCATATAATTGAAACCTGTCAAGCATTCATTCATGAGTGCACATTAATCTAGTCAATTAATGTGAAAATATACTAGTTTCATCTTCATTTTTTCATGCAATACTAAACAGATATGGATAAACACAGATAAAATTAGCAAACAATAAATATGGGGCAATACAGAATGAAATGTCACAAAAACAAAATACCATAATTCCGGGAGCCCTAATTATAATGTATAGGCTACTGATAGGATTGATTTTATTTTTGAAAATATATTTCTAAAAGCTATGACAATATGATCATATATCACTGATAAGTGTTATCAAATATATAGCGCATTTAACTAACCTATGTGTTAAAAGTTTAATACTGTAATGGTAACAATAATGTGCAACAACAATTGATTTAGTTTGACTTGCCACAAAATAATGCACATTATTATCAACATGAATACAAATCACCCACATCATTCACACAGAGGCACTGGAATGAAAACTATTAAAGTGAAAAGATGGATAGTTATGACTCAGAAAAAACATTCCTGTTGACCAACATTCCTTCAGCTTGATTCACAAATATTAAATAGTCACCACATGCTTGCATCAGAAACGCACCAGCGGGTGAAGTCTTTCTAATGTTAACTCCAAAAGGGTGACATTTTTTTAAATGATATTTAGGACAACATAGTCCCGTCAGGCGAAATTTTGTTTACAATATTCAGATACTGTGCATTGTCACATATAATGTATAAACATGCAAGCACTGGTTCTGTATTTTTTCTTCACTTGTTAAAGTATTGAGAATAATTTTGTTGCTATTTTCTCCAGGATAAAAAATATAGAACTTTCTATGTTTACAATTTTTTTCAACTAACCTTTTTACAGATACTGCCCTCTGAATGCTTCCTCGGGCTCAGCCATCTCTTCATGTGAAACCCAGGCTTAATCTTCTGAAATTTCCAGGGCTGGATTGGGAAACCAAAAAGCAGCCCTTGCAAAAATGCTCAAACTAGCCCAATTACCTTCATTTCCTCTCAAGTCTGTTCCCATCTATTAATTCTCTCTTTCCTCTTCTCTCCTCTCTCTCTTCTCATTCTCTGATCGTTTTTTCTCTATTTTCCTCCTCCCATCCTTTCAATCTCTCTCTCTCTCTCTCTCTCTCTCTTGAATCATCCCAGTGCCCACTTCAATTAAATTCAGGGGGCATGGGATAGTGACAGAGACATCAGGAGTGTCTCTGGGCTTTCAAAACCAGCCTTCAAGAACTACAGACCTCCAGGGAAATGCCTTGTGGAATGAAAGCTGTCTATTCCTGGGCATTGCATGTCACCTGCACGAGCTAGACTTGGCTGATGCTGCCTACTCCCTGTGGGGTTTTGCCTTCTCCCACATGCTTTTCACCAATGTTCTTATGCGTGTCCCCCTTATGATGCATTGACAATCAGGGCTGGATTGGCCGTAACGGACACTGGGTACCGGGTATTTCCACGGTTGGCAGGAGGGGAGTTGGACGGTTTTGTGCCAGTTGGAGCTGGGTTTATCACTGGGGGACGGTTTTTCAGCAGTGCTGCAATATAAGACCACTGTAACAAAAGAGGAAGTGTTGCTATTTGCTAGCATCCCCCTAACTCACAGGGCTGGTCGAGCAGCAATGTGCCAGAGCTGGTTGCTGTTCCCTGTCCTCCTGCCCTGTTGACAATCAGTGCCACAGCTGTAACCCATACATCTAGCATCAGCATGCCAGATGCACAGGTTCCACTTATGTAAAAGAGCTTTCTTTTCCACTGTGAAGTTCAATTAGTTGGCTTAGTTTGGCACATTTGCAGTGGCATTCGTGAGGGGGAAATTATCTTCCATTCCAAAGTTCTGTATTTTTCAGTGCACCCTGAAACATAAGGAGGTCCTTTAATTCTAGCCCTATGTGTCAGAGAGCTCATAGATGTTTACCCAATTTAATGTTGCCCATTGGGGCCTTAATAAGGTGTACCATGCCAAAAATTCTAGAACTGTGAACAAGGTTGATTCTTTTATCCATTTTCCCCAAACATATATCAGCCAGAAAATGACAATTTCCTAAAAATGGGTTCAACATATTTTGGAGCCATTATTTTTTCACACTACAGTCACTTCAAATACATAGGGTCCCATTACGATGGCTTTGTCCTACCTGCCAACGTAACGGAAAATGGAACCGATCGCCAGAGTTGCGGCGGTCCCACGAGGCCAATTAGGATGCGCCTGCCACACTGGCGGGTGCATTCTGGCCTTTAACATTGCGGACGGTGCGGCCGGGTGCAGCTCCGTCTGCAATATTAAAAGTGCATGGTTTGCATTGCCATGCACAAAGTGACAGGCACCGTGTGGTGCCAGCCACCTTATGAAAGGCAATGGTACCCCCAAGTGCAGCCCCCACCACCTCACCCCCCAGGGGCCCGTAACGGGCCCCCAAAGCTATTTCTGCCCGCCTTTCCATGGCAGCATCGCCGCTGTGGAAAGGCCTTTACATTTTCACATCCTAATATGGATGGCGGTGCCTGCTAAGCACCGTCACCATATTATGCCCCAGATCCGCACAACAGGTAATCATAACAATTGCCTGCTGGCGGAAAAGAGGCTTACGGTCTTTCTGTCCGCCTCGTTATCCCCTGCCATACTAATATGGCAGGGGGTAAATCAGGTAAAGATGACAGCTGATCAAACCGCCCGCAATCATAATAGGCCCGTAAGTATCAAAATAAGGTGCCTTCTATCATGGGGCGTTCATACAAAACAGGAGCATGTCAAACTGTCACAAACTAAACCCATCACAGGATCCAAAGTTGCTCTTAGTGCCATGTGTTTTAAGCTACATCATGCCCACATATTCAGCTTTTATGGCCACCACTATTGTTTTCATTTGTTAATCATATAATTATTTTCATTACTAGTGTTGTGAATCAATTACTATTTAAAACAGACAAACATTCAAATAGCAGCCAGATTTCTAAGGCTTTAGTATGCTGTGCAAATAGGAGTGTACTACATAAATGGCAATATAATAAAAAGATATTTGGTTAATTGTTCTCTAAATTCCCATTACAACTTCTAAACACACAGGTCCTTAGTGACAACAAGATAAACCCATGAATAGGAAGGCCACATTTCAAATATGTTTCTCCTGTGAGAGCCCAAGGACTCACCAATATGGTTCAATCTTTTATGTATACCCACTTTCAAATCTCACCGTAGAGAATCCTTGCGGCTGCAGGGAGGTTGATAGACCTTTTCCACCATGGGTGAATTAAAGTTCTTTCAAAATAATCAAAACATCAATTACATTTCGATTTTGATGGTTAGTCAATGATAAGAGGTTGATGAAGGTTTCAAAAACCTTTATTTATTGTAAAGTTAGAATCTCTATTATCTTTATTCAGGTAAGTAAGTTCACAGAAAAATAAAATAGATTTGTTTACAATTCAGCATTAGAAAAATACACAGTGTTCCATAAAGAGACCCCGTAAGCTAACTAAAGAACCTATTCTAAATAGAACACATGAAAGGTTCCTTTGGAGAAGAGCGAGTAAGAGATGAACTCCTCATAAAGAGTATTTCTGGAGCTCAGCTGAATTCCCTACAATTGCAGTACTAATTGTAAATAAAAATGCAATCCTTTCACTATCATTGGTCACTAATAATCCAAAAAGATCAAAAATTAAAAAGAAACAGTAACCTCAGGGAAATAGTTAAAGGAATCAACTCTCCATAAAGAAGAGTTTCAGAGTAGAGAAAAATCCAACAGCAGGACCACCGGAAAAGTTGAAAGAATTAAGAGATAATGAGGTGTATGGGAGAAACTGAATTACCAGCTCGCTAGGAACATTCATTAATGTAGGTTCATACTTTTGTCACAATTCTGTAGGCATCCTCAGTCGATGTCCAATGAAAATGGTTCACAAAGTGGTGTCATTAGTCATACCATGCTTCTTCAGAGATTCATAGTCTGTCTCTCATCGCCATGATCGCTAAAATTATTACAGCATTTGTTACATGAGGGAAGGTTCTTATGAGAACCCTCTTACCTAAGCTAAAGGATGAACTATGAACTTGATGTGTGTGTCAGTATTATGAAAGCAACTATCAATGTTAATCGGAAGCAGCATTCATAAAAGTCTCTAAGTCATCATTTAATATAAGCAGTTTTAATAAGCTCATTGTATTCTGACATATGATCTAACAATGGATGAGGAGCTGGATAAACGCAATGTTACAGTCATTTTCAAACATTCTAAGAGCATTCTCAATCTTCATGTGGTTAACTAATATATTTTCACAGTTTGTTTACTAAGATTCTAAACATTTTACATTTACACTTTTTACATCTGATTAATTTTCTAACATAAACATTTCTGCAATATTTAAAGCACTCTAAAATGCAATTCTAAGACAGTGAGCAAGTAGATTTTCTAAATGTGTACTAATTTCTCCCACTCCCTTTATAAAAAATGTATTCAAGAACCATACTAGAGAATTTTTACACTGTCAAAAATGATCAGAGATGCCAGTGTAGGTTTGTGAGAGTTATGGGCACGACTGGATTCATGAAGGAATAGCAATGGTTCAATCCAAATACAAATTTCTTGACAGCATTGGTTTTAGTGCCCAAACGTACATTTTTAGATAGTGAATTATCATAAGGATCTACTACTCCAAAGAACACAGGTCATCCTTTTCAGTCCTCACAATGATGCCCTTATCTTCTTTTAATTTGCTTATTTACTTTTTTTTTTAAATATATGTAAGGACCTTAGAAAATAATAAAGAGAAACTGTTGACATTGTCTCCCTCATATTCACCTTTCACTAATATGCAGTTTTAAAGACAAACTCAACTACTAGGACTAACTTTACATTAAGTTGCTTTGAGTTTATCCATTCCCTATATTTCTACCTAACTAACCCACACTCCAAGATTCCTTCTAGCTCAAACAGTTGTCGTTGACAAGAAAAATAGTTTTTGAAAATGCACAATCATTGCTCTCTAAAGTGTTCTTACATCCTGTATGTAGAGACGTTTCATGTAAGAACTGTAAATATAATAAATAAAAATTCCTGAGACTGTATCATGTTAGTAGATCACAAGGATATGTTCAAGTTTCTTTAGATCACAAAGCTTCTCCTTGATGAATGGCCAGGCTATATAGAGACCATCAGGCTCTGTGTTCAGGAAATAAATTGATCAAATATTAACGTATTTGAAAAGCTAGTCTCTGTACCCATCTGTGATTTGCTCCATTGTTAAAGTTATTCATACATCAGACAACCAATCCTGGAGCAGGGGACAAGCCTATGCCTCCCAATATTGAGGTATTGATAAACAAGCAGCTACCAGAAAATGTGCAAAAAACATGCCCATATCTGTCTGCAGTGTATAGGTCTTATTCTCATCTGTTACCCATAAAAGCAACAAAACTGGAACCACAGAACAAGCAAGACCTTTGATATATTTCAAATGTACTACTATTGCTGTCCAGAAAAGTTTAGTCTAGAGATAAAACCAACAGATATGTGCTAAAAGCAGCTACAGCATTGCACTCATTCAGCAGCAAAATGACACCCTTCAAACCTCAGGGCCAGCTGTGTTGAGTAGGATCCTACCTAATATGATACCTTAAATGTATTCTTACCAGATTAAAAACAAAGGGACATCTGTAATGCTGATGTCTAAAGTTTTTTCCAATTTCCTTAAGGTACATCTTTGCTTAATTGTCTCCTCAATCTATTCAAATAAAGGAATTGTTAATATCATCTTCTTGACCACAATTCTATGAATGAAAGAAGGGGTCTCTGAGTGAGAGAAAAAAACTGGTGTGGAAGGTTGTATGTGCTCACTGTCTTCTAAATAAGCCTTAACATTCTGTGGTGATGTCTCTCTATCGGATCCTTCTTCATTGTTTATAATTGAGCTAGATATTCTATAATACATTTTGATCCCCGGAGATTTGTTGATAGCAGAGCCACAGGTTTGGGCAAAATTAATTGCCACAATTATGAATTTGATCTCCAGGGGTCACCAGGTTCCTGACTCCTGGAAGGGGGCGGAGGTAGTAACTGTGTACAAGAAGGGGGCAAGAGAGGACCCTGCGAATTACAGGCCTATTAGTCTGATTGATATAATTCAGAAAGTAGTCGGCAGGGTCATCATTTCAAGAGTAGGAGATTGGATAGAGGGGGACAGTATCCTCTCGCACCTACAAGCGGGTTTTAGAAGAAAGGTAGGCACGATGGACCAGGTCTTTCGCTTTTTTGTTATCTACTGGAAGGAAGTCACCATCAAGAAAGGTAGTTTATATATGGCCTTCATAGATCTCAAGACTGCATTCGACCTGGTCCCCCGTGCAAAATTATGGGAGATTTTAGGTGAGATGGGATTCCCGAGTGGTCTCCTGACCCTTGTCATAAGGCTCCACGAGGGGAACTATGCAAGGGTTAGATGGGGATCCCAGGGGAATCTGACAGAGAAAATCCCTGTGCGAAGAGGAGTACGCCAGGGCTGTGTTATGGCTCCGACTCTTTTCTCCCTTTTTGTGAATGGAGTGGTGGACCACCTGAAGGGGGAGGAGTCGGATGCCCCATCCCTGGCGGGGGAAAGAATCCCCACTCTCCTCTTCGCCGACAACACCATATTAATCTCCAAATCCCCTGTGGGCTTACAAAAACTCTTGAATCAGTTTAGCTCCTTTTGCACCGCCCGAGGCTTAACCATCAATACCTCAAAAACTAAACTGATGGCATTCTCCCCCTCTAAAAGATTTAAAAATAACTTCCTGCTGAACGATGTCCCCTTGGAGTTGGTCGAGTCCTTTGACTACCTTGGAGTCAGGATAAACAGCCGTATGACATGGAAGGATCACTTGGCCAAAATGCTACTCAACCATCAAAGGGTATCGGGGATGGTTCTGAGGGAATTCCGTGAATCCAGCAGTAAACCTATCTCCCCGGCGATGGCCATTTATGAGGGCCAGATCCTCCCAGCTGCACTATACGGCGCTGAACTATGGGGGTTTGAAAACGTATCTGATCTAACGACTGCGGAAAATAAATTTTTAAGGAAGGTGGTGGCTCTCCCTGCTTCCACCCCATTAGTTCCCCTGAGACTAGATCTGGGCAGGAGAGCACTAAAGGACCTGGTAAGACTACGCCCGTTGCTCTACTGGACCCGCCTAAGAAGGACGGAAGAACTTGCTAAATATGCTGAGGGGCTGGACGATCTCCTCCTATTGGATACCGGAAAAAAAATTGGATGGCTGTACAAACTGAAGGACTTAGTGCTCAAGTTAGGCCTAAGAGACGCTTGGGAGACACAATCGCCGCCACCAAAGGATGCGATCAAAAAGCTATACTGGGACTGGGTTCAGAGCAACATGTGGAGGGACCTGGGAGGGGGCACTCTTACGGACCAATTTTTGCTATTTAAATGCACGAGGAAATTAGAGCCCTTCCTGGATTTGATAACCAAACCCCTTGATCGCGCTCTATATATAAAATTGCGTTATGGGACGCTCCCGGTGCACGACTTCACGTCGAGATGGACTAATTCTGGTACCCCCCTGCGTTCATGCCCTGGATGTGCTGCACCAACTGAGTCTGTGGCCCACGTATTTTTTGCCTGCCCTGCTTATAAAGGGGCGCGTAAATCTTGGCTGAAACCTGTGTGCAGAGAATTGGGTCTGAGGTGCCACAGATCAGCTCTTCGGGTCCTCTCTACAGACTCCTCATCTCCCTTTATGATTTGTGGGGTAGCAAAGTTCTTGGGAAGTGCATGGATGACACGATCCCGCCTATTGAAACTGCAGCCAGTGAGCTTAATGGACTGACGGTGTGTCCGCTAGTATTACATCGGTGTTGGAGTTGCAACTCTTTTTATTGTATCTTAAATATTTTATATCTGTTGGAAATGTATTGTATATGTTTTCTTTTATGGTGACTAAGTCGCCGAATAAAGATATTATTATATATATAATACATTTTGAAGGGCTCAACCTCTTTCAGTTGATTGAGTCAGTATTTATATTTCAGGATAATTCCATTCCTCTACACCTGACTTGGCCCTGAACTTATCTTTAGGTCGCCATGGATATTAGTCTTGGGAGTTTATCTCACAGATTCATTCTTCATTCTGTTTTATCTCTGTAAACTACTTATACGACCTTACCACTTGGACTGTGCTCCAGAAATTCAGTAATACAACAGCATTGTGAAACTGCATTGACATTCTGCCTAGCCAATATCAATCATCAATAATATTTGAGTCCAATCATCAGCTTTAAGAACCCGGGTAGGCCTAGTCCTCTTCAGTGTGACAGAAACGCCAGAATGTTGGTCATCATGTGCAGAGAGTTTTAATAGTTGCAAATCCTCAGATTCAGTAAATCTCAGGGTTTGCTACAGCTAAAATTCTTTTAGTAATATACTTTACCCAATTAACGATTTAGCAAAGATTTTCTGAATCATTAAATGGGCTGAGTACATTTTAAAGAATCACAGGAATCAAATTTTAAAGAATCACAATTTGGAAGTGCTGTGTTAAGGTAGCCACTTCCAAATAACACTTCCTCCAGGTATGGGCAAAGCGTGCATTCCTGACCTATGTTGTTTTTCTTAATAAGGCCCACAACCTTCAGATATTTCTCCTTGTCCGCCTCTGTCGTGAAGCTGTAAAATTCTTAAGCATTCCCAGATTTACCACTGTTCGTAAATATGGGAATGCACCACAAAACATTGGTGGCTGAATGGGAACACAAACTCTCCATCCATGAATCGCCTTTCCGGCAAAGTGATTCTTAAGGCAGCACCTTACGCTGTCATGCACTACGTTTGATATACCAAGCCAAGCAGGGCCATGCAAGATGGCTTTCCATGGATTAATAAATTTGACTGTAGGATTGTGTTGCCTTTGCTTAATCTTTGTGTGACACAGGCCCAACGCAATCCTTTCATAAGCCAGGCCCTCAAAGTACAACATGTTTGAGACAGTGGACAGGGATTACTGTCCTTTCTAAATGGGCTTTGTTAGACTGATGGTGACAACCAAATTCATAATGAAGGAGCAAATCTTTTGATCTGTCTTTTTTGGGGGGATTTGACTACAGGCCTCACCTGTTAACACCATCACTGCTGCAGCAATTCCCCTCCTGTGCTGAGAACCTTTGATTACCATTGTTCATGACGAGCTCAGCTCGTCATGAGCACACGACTAGTGTACTACATGACGAGTTGAGCTCGTCATGAGCATCGAATGGGTTAAAAAGGTACGGCCAGTTTCCCTCAACAGGATCTTCCACTCACATCTGTTCGGGTTCTGAGTGAAACTGTGAATATTTTTCGTATTTAATTATTTATGGGAACAGTTAGTGAATATACGCTACTTAACATCTTTGGTCCTATATTTACAAATCTGTGTTTTTTTCAATGGAATTCTTACCTCTCAGAGTCTAAAGAAACTGAGGATATCTTTCTCCAGTTTTTTTAGCACAGTCTCAACCTACGGCTTGAAATCATAAATAAATTGTTATCTATTTTTTCTATTGTACCATGCACATTCACATTTTTTCCTTTTCACAGTTCAGTTTATAAAGGTTAAATACTATGATACATGGTATTTTGCTTTTCCTTGATCTCATTACTTTGGGCTGTTAGTCACTTTGGAAGTATTGGTATGGTCTAGGGTATCCGTTCTTACATTTTATATGCACTTGCACTTTCTCATCCAAATTTCTTTCCTTGAACACGTTTGCATGTAATTTGGGGGCAGGGTTATTTTATTCCTTGTCTTATGTTTTGTTAATATATGTTATCAGCCTTATAGATGTATTGCAATTATATGTTTTTTTAAAGCCCTGGGTCAGAATCTTAAAACGCCTTCATTTCCGCTACAGGCTGACGGAAAGCAGTATGGGGATCATACCGTTGGAGTGTGACCATATAAGTGACCTAAATTGTAAAAGAAAGGGGGTCACCGGTATGCCAAGTGGGGCAGTAAAGCTGTAAATATACTGTGGTGGGTTGTGTGGTCAATGGGCATGGCAAAGGGATTCAGAGATACCAGCATGTTGTACTGACATTGTGTTGTCTTTATGTTTTTAATATGTTCCCTAGGTAATAATTCACGCATGAAATGACTGCAGTGTGGTGAAAACTGACCCTCGCCCTGAAGAAATTGCCAGAAATATATATGGCAATGAAACATGTTGGCCCTCCATGGAGATAGAAGGCAACAGAGTGTATTTTAATGTGAGCAAACCCACGGCATAGAATAAAGGAGGATAGCTAGTGGGGGTTTAGCTCGTTTTTAAATTTAATAAAATGGTTCCAAAGCACTAGGTTCCACTTTATTAATTAGAGGTCAGATAAAGCAAGCACTAGGGAGATGCACCCTAGCACCCACGTCACCAGCATTTTCACCACTGGCTTTATTGTTCTTTCACAACTTTTACACATTTTTTGTTATGGTATGGTTGTGCTAATGATGAGAACCAGAGCCCCCTTGTGAGAACCTACGAGTGGACTCCCATGGTGCTACTTCCATGAGGCACTCCATACATGTTGACTATATTTCTCCTTTTTCCATTTTCTTTTCATTCTTTGAATCTATGTTACACTACACATTGGGTTGCACATAAAGGGAACGGAACAAGAAAACAGAACAGGGATTCGCGGCGATAGACAGTATATGAATAACTGCTAACATAGCACAAAAAATTGTGGGAGCTAAGGACACGTAGAAATCCAAGTTGGACTGTTCATGAAGTAGGACCAGGTCATATTGTGTTAGATATGTGACCAAGTTGAACATGTACCAAAATTGTTAGAAGTTCACAATAATTTCTCTACCTTGCTTGCATGTAAGACAACACATTCCCCTGCTACTATTGCATATTTAGCAGTATTCTAGTACATTGAGATTGTGCACATATTCTTGAGGACTATTTTATGCCTCTAATTTTATATTTGAATACATTTTACAAATAATTGTATTTTATGTGATGTATTGTTGATATTATTGTTGTGTGCTCTAGACAAATTTGAAAACTCATATTTGGGATTGCTTTAGCAAATACCCTATAAAAACATTTTGACCGCAGGAGTATAGTCTGTTGTAGCACCTGTCCAAATGTGGCTACATTCAATATTGACCACATTATTTGGGGATTGTGTGAATATCTTCTTTCCACTGTTATCTTTGTAATAGTAAGGAACATTATAAAATTTCAATGAGTACTATTCCCACTCCAATGTTCGTAACAGGAGGAAAAGTGTGGGACTTTGGAGGAGTCAAATTTAATATTCCATCTCCAACATAAGCAAATATAGGAATTTTGCAGTATTTTAGTTGGGTTAGAATTGCTATTCCTTCTCCAATCGAAGCAAAAGAAGGAAAGTGTTGGACTTTGAATGGGTTATATTTACTATTCCCACTCAAATGTAAGCAAAAGTAGGAAAAGTGTTGGACTTTGCAATGGACAGTACTATTCCCACTGCAATCTGAACAACAATAGGGATGGTTTGGGACTTTGGATGGGTTAAGTATACTATTCCCCTCCAACACCAACAAAAGACTCCACTTTAAGAAAAGTAGGAAACGTGTTGTACTTTGGAGGAGTCAGTTTAGATACTCCCACTCCAAACATTTTAATAGAGATTAAAAGGTTTATACACATTTAAATAATATATTTATTGATTAAATAAAAAACAAACAAAATTACTTTTCAAAACTATACATTTAATATTATATATATTAAAAATAAAACATTAACCTACTTTCCGAAATAATGAACATCATAAAACAAATAAAATGAATAATAAAAAATATTAGCAAAATGAAAATACTTAGGGGCTGATTACAATGTTTAGTCAGAAAGGCTCCAATTGGCATATGGTTTGAATGAACCCGTGTTGTAAGCCAAGTTTCCGACCAACTCGGAAACATTTCAGACTGCGGATTAAGATACAAGGTAGTTGGTTGGTCATTCAGAATTGGTTGAGAATGGTATTCGGAGAGTCTGAGTCAGTTGGAGCCGAATCATAGAGCTCTACGAGCTGCATTTCCGACCAACAGATTACGACGTCGGATACCGACAGCTGTTCTGACTCATTCTGTCAGACATGGATCGCCTGACAAACCAGCTTTGGGGGCCGATAGCAGGCCCCCTTTCACTCAGAGGGCTCCGGTTGGGGCCCATGGGGGACCCATGGGCCCCTCTTGCCAACCATACACATTGTGACAGGCACCATGGGGGTGCCCGCCACACAGTGCAAGGTTTTCCCCACCCACTCTTTTTTAAATGGGAGCCTGTGTTGTGGGGCTGAACACAGGCTCCCATTGAAGTCAATGGGAGTCTGACTGAAGGTGTTCAGAACCATTCTAATTGGTCAGTCGGACTCCCTGAACTTGAGTAGGTTGGAAACCATTCTGAAATGGAGTTGTTTTGAATGCTTTCTGACCGACATCGTAATGAAGCCCTAAATATTAAAATAATTATTTGATATATCAATTACCATTAAAATAATGAATACATATCAAATTAAGACAATTACAGCATTTTTAAAATGGTCTACCAATTATCAATTAAAAATGTACAAATAATGTTATTAGCAATTTGTCAATTATTTAGTTAGCAGAATTAATTATAAGTTAAAAAATGTAATTACATAAAGCATGTTTGTCAATTTAAATCAATACTTTACATTTTCCAAAACTGCCCACCTTAATGCCCTACAAATCAAACAGCCCACAACCAAACTAACAATTTCAAATTTACTAAATGTGACATTTCATATAAAAATGTCAAACTATACTAAAACATATTAAATACAAATATTTTAATAGCAATACGGTATAATAAAAATCGACTAATATTTAGATCACAGTATACTGGCCACAATATTTGTGACCCACAATTTTTTGGATTCACTATTTTGGTCAAATATTCCCAATACACCTGCCCTTCAGTCTGGCACCATGAGCAGAGGAGTTCTGTCCACCACCATTAATGGACATATTTCAGCAGACATATCATGACTACAAGTGACCTGGCTTTTAACCTTTATTGTATTTGCATAATTTTTTCAGAGCCAGTGTGGAAGAATATGACTTGTTTCCTCTGTTTCACCCCAGGCCTTGGGGTTCCTCATATTGTTTGGGTTTGGTGACACTGATGTCTTTACCACATGTTCCATCAATTTGAAAAATACGGCTCCTAAAATATTGTTGTTGGAATATTTGATTTCATACTAAATGTACTTCTAGTGGATGTCCCCTTATCCTAGGGTTGCCTCACGTTATATGTATGTACTCGACTCCAGCAAGGCTTTGTAATGGCTAACAACTTTGCCTATATAGTTTCCTGCCATTTTGTGAAGACCCTTGGGTGCTAATTGTTGGAGCAACCCTAGAGCCCTTAAATGTTGATCTGCTAGCGGAACTATGCCTTGTGTTACTGACATAAGATCCCTGGAGGTTCCGGTCACTAGATGACCCGTGACTTTTTGTCCAGTCCCCTGTGCCATATCAAAAAAATACAAGTTATCTTGATTGCACCAAAATAGGAAACGTTGGCATGAATTAGGTGTTTCCTATAATATTTCACATTCGGAGCAGCCTCCAATTCATGTACGAGTCACCTATAATGGTGACACAGAACATTGAAATAATGCAAAGAGCAATTTTTAATCAGCTATGCATAGTTTTGAAAATGCTGAAACATTGCCAACATAAAAGGTTAGAAGTACAGCTATGAAGTGATGATGCACATTGCATATGCATGTGTATCCCCTCCCTCCACTGATCATGATCTCAGTGGCTCAAAAAGTGATCCATACGTTCCAGTCCATTGCGGAGACTTGGCTTCTTTTATGTTGCATATGTCTGTTGTGTTTTTAGGATACTCAGAAATAGCGTTTTGGCCTCGTGAAGTACTTTACCACACAGCCTCCTCAATGACAAAGTATATCTTTAATACAATGAAAAAGTTGGAGGCAAATATTAGTGCTAGAGTTTCATTTAGCAGCTTTCAAAAACAGTAAATATGTGCTTTCTCACCCTTATGACTTATTTAACTGATTGATGCACATTTAGTCCCCCATTATGAGTGAACAGTTACATTGATGAGACAATAACGTGTCACATATTACTGATGTGGAGGGCTGCAGTAATGACCATATATTGTATTACTGCATAATTGCAAGTGTTCCAACTTTAATGAAGCATGACATGTATGATATGGGATTTGCTCAGAGATTTTGGTGCACTTTGACTTTTTCACCCAGGTTTTGTCTAGCTACATGTGAATAGAGAAAAATGTCGGATGTGCAGGTTTTCCTGTTTAGTTTGGGCAGAAACTCTAGCTTATGCATGAATTTGGATTATTAGGAGACTGAAAAGTAGCCCAACAAATTGCTGTAAAAACTAAGCGGGTGAAAAATTCGGCTAATTTACGCCTGTGTAATTATGTGGAATGTCGGCAAAATTACATTAAGTACGCGGAGCGCAGAACAGGCATTTGATGGTGTCTTTTAACATGAAATGTGTTTTCCCCTGGATGCGTAGTGCGCTGAGAAATAGTGTAAAAAAAACGAAAACGCCACAAGCAGCAGACTTTCACACTCTTTCCAAACATTTCGTACTGTGAACAGTGTATCCACATTATGGGGCCGATTATGATGGCGGACGGACCTGAGTTTGTCCGCCACCATAGAGTAGGAGGGACCGTCCGGAGGGGCAGCGGTGGTCCCTCCGTGCAGATTAGGATGTGACCACCTAGGTGGCGGTCACATCCTCTATTTTTAACATTGCAGCAGGTGCAGCTGCAAGCTGCACCCGCCGCAATGTTAAAAATGCATGCACGGCATTTGCGTGCACAAAGCGGCAGGCACCGGGCGGTGCCTGACGCTTTGTTCACGCAAATGCAGGGGGGTACCATAGGTACCCCCCATGTGCACCCCCCACCCGCAACGGGCCCCCGAAGTGAAGGTCCATATGCTTTTCCACGGCGGAAAAGCCGCCGTGGAAAAGCATACTTTCTACTCCATCATAATATGGCTGGCGGTGTCTGATAGACATCGCCAGCCATGGTAATGCTTTTCCGCCGCGGTCGGAAGGCGACCGCGGCGGAAAAGCGGCGGACAGATTCCAAGACCCACCAGCCATTCTAATTTGGCGGTGGGTCTTCCAAGCATCCGCGGCGGTTTTCCCGCATCCTCCGGGCCAGCGGTGGCTTCTGCCGGCCCGGAGGATGCGGGAAATCCGCAATGGTAATAGGCCCCTAGATTTGTACCGAGAATAACAACGGTGTAGAATTATGCGGTGTGGCATTATGGCATCGTTTGGGTATTTATCATAACAAGAATACAGCAAAATAAGTTCAATTACACTAAATATGCTGGCAAAAAACGCAAATTTCACCTGGGCCTTGCTAAAATCACTATGTATACTGCTTGTCAACATATCGGTGATGCAGTAGAAACTCATATCTAATGATAGGGCATTTAGATGTTAAATAGCAAAAACATGGAATAATAATGTTAACACTTGTCATTGCTTATTTACGCTATCACGACTCAAAATTGGAATGTAAGGCACAGGAGCAACAATAAAATGGTGCCAAACTCAGAGAGAAAAGTTTCACAGGGTGTAGACGAACATGAGTGGGGAATTCACAGACATTCAGCGACATTCCCAGTAGGTTCTCTGCAAAGCTGAACCAGTCGTAGCTTCCCAGACACACTATTGTAAGGTCATGTGACATTGTCAGACACTGATATTCCCACAAAGCGAATTGAATGCACAACCCCCTTTCCCATTTTCCTTTCAACCTTGGAAAGGGATTTACTGCAGCCCATAGCAAGAGAACATTCTTTGACCATTTCCATGGCAGAAAAAAGGTCTGAGAGCCATGTGTGATGCTCACAAACTGGCATGTTCGAGAACATTAACAAATGAAACAAGCTAGCTACACCCACTTCCTACTCCTTGCATGGGAGTTATTCCTATGTAATTGTACACATTTGCGACTTAAAATTACACAGAAGTCAAACGAATTACACCTGATGAAAATCAGGCAATTTTTTTGCCCATAAAGGTATATCTGCAGCCAAAAATTACTTTGCGAATGGTACCTCCCTAATTTGCATTCTACTGTTAATGAGCATCTGCGACCCTGATTGGGAGTGCCCCCAGAAAGAGGGGGAGTGTTCACTGGTAAACCTCAGGGTGCTGTACTTGCTGGATGTGATGAATTCTGCAGACCTCAAGATGTACTGGACAATTTTGCCTTGCTAAATTTTCACAGGTTTGATTTGTAGAAAATATGAGTGTGCAGTATTTCTAATCCTGAGACATGTGGTAATAGAAGTTATTGCATATGACCGAATTAAGCAAGGCATTCGTAACCGGGCCTTACTAGCAACATTTCCTCTAAGTGACTTCCTATACCAATGTGTACTTTCTACAATTAGACATGTGCACATGGACATACATCTGTGGCACAGCTTCTCTTATAAATACAAGAAAAAAGATGAATTATTCTGTTAGCCCCCACAGTCAGGTGCGATCATATGTTCAATTGGTTCATGTGTTCATGAGATAAGGCTTCCGGATATTCACAACTATACCTTGCACATAAAAATGAGTGTCCTCTTTAAATGATTAAAACTGATATTTAACCAATGTCCAAATATAGCAATCCATAAAGTAAAACTTCCCTGTTTTGTCTCATTCCTATTCCTTTTAGTTGCAAGCTTTTTGTTTCTCTGTTCTCTGTTACGTTTTCTTCCCCTTCACTGATATTCTTCATGCACGATTCAGAAAAGTAGGAAAGGTTTGGTTAACAATCCCACTTCCGCCTACATGTTCTTTCACTATATTTTGAAATTCACCAACGTTACACCTGAAAAACTGCTTCACACCCTGGTATCTATGTGTACTGCTGAGAAGATTATACAATATCCCCAGTACAACCTCTTTGCAATGCAGAGTTCTCCATTGAAGAGAATTGTTCACAAAGAAATTACGATCCCATGTGCAAATGCACACTTTTTTTTCCACTTTAAAAACATCTTTTGCCACGAAAAAAGACCTTCCTCTTCACCACCAACAAATCTCTGGATAATCTTTTCCACTTATCCGTATGAAAGGGATTTAGGCCAGCCCTTTCAGTGGAGAAAAAGTCTGGCACTTTTCTTTTTTTTTTTAGATATTTTTATTGAAGTCCAGAAAAAAACAGTACAATACAATAGATCCATTACAGCCAATACAAGGAACCACACAGGATACATTTTGGCGAACAAAATATTTTATGAAATTTCCCAAATTATGCAAACAACAATATAAAATCAGGGACAAAAGAGAAAAAAAACGGAAAGAGATAAATAACATAAAATAAAGTAATCCCCCCTCACAATCTCAGTCAAAGTAAGAAGCCCATATTTTCACAAATTTGTTAAGACCCCCGACCCGTAGTGCATAAGAACGTTCACTTTTCCTAACTGCTTTCATTTTGTTGGACCACTCTGGGACAGAAGGATAAACAGTGGTGCGCCACCTTTGCAATATTAGCGATCTGGCTACTGCCATTGCAATATATAAAAATGTAAACCATATAGTGAGAAAAACAAAGTTTAGGACCATAGCCAATTATGATCAACAACTCACTCACTGCTATTTGAGTGCCACATTCGACTTCCAAATAACGGAAGATATCCTTCCAGAAGTTCTGGATCATAAGACACTGTGACATTATGTGAGACCAGTTAGCAAAGGGAAAATTAACACAACGAAAGCAATGAGGTGAATGATTAGGATACATTTTTGACAAAGATTCAGGGGTTCGATACAGTTGCCATTTGCTGAAAATAACATCCTGCGCCAGTTTGCACCTCTAAGCCTGTCAAAATTAAGGTTATTGACAAATGACCACAGATTAGCTGAAATTTCTAAATTTTAACAATCCTTCCATTTTTTTATTGCCTTCTGCCCAAGATCTGGGGCCTAACTATGGCTAGACGCTTTCTCCAAGCCCCTGGTTTCCTCGTACATGGATCTTCTAAAAGTTCTTTAATTAGCTGATGTTGTTCGCTAATTCAAGAAACATCTAACTCATGGGGAATTTATGAAGGATATTGTAGGACCCTAAAAGAATAAAGTCATTGACTATTAACTGTGTCATTTCGAGCATGGTCAGCCACATTTCATTCCTCGGAAAATCTAAAACCTTACAGAATCCTAACAATGCCCTTTTTAAAGTAAGTTCTGAGGATTGTGTGATCCCTGCTAATGGTAAGATATCAGCTAATAAGGTAGTTGAATTGATAGCCGAGATAGAGTATTTTTATAAAGAGCCTGACGTTTTTTTTAAAAAACCAATGAAGGCACTTATAACGAACCTGTTTCGGGGATCAAAAAATGAATAGTGTGAATGAATTTGGGTTTCTTTACACATTAAATCCATAAAGCAGTTAACAAGCAAGTGTGACTGAGGCTGGGATTTGAATCTAGACAAATACTGAACGAAGTAAGCAAAGTAATAATCCCTAAGGTTCGGGAGGGCTAAGCCTCCTTGGTCCTGTTCTTCATACAAAGTGCTAAGTGCAATACGTGGTGGTTGTTGCCCAAAGAAAAGATGTAAACATAGATTCTACGTGAGCAAAAAAAGCACTTGACAGACAACAAGGGATGTTTGAAAACAAAAAATTAAACAAAGGGAGAACAGACATTTTAATCAAGGTCACCCGACCCAAAATAGATAGCGGCAACGAATTCCAGCGTGCAAACAACGCCTGGATTTTCCGCAGAAGTGGTGGAAAATTTAGATCATATAAATCAGAAACTTTTTCAGAAAAGAGTACTCCTAAATATCTTTTAGGAAGGGTATTGGCACAGGCACAGGTTTCGGGGTGCAGAACCAAACCTGAACCGCCACATTGAAAGATTACAGTCTTCTTTTTATTGATACAATACCACCCAAGCGCCTCGAAGTCTTTGAAAACCTGGAAAACTTTAGACTTGAACCTCTAATTCTGGCTTGATGAAAAGCATGATGTCATCGGCGTATAATTTCAATTTCGTGATGGAAGGAATAAGGGGACGGATATCGGAGCAGTTTCTTATAGCTATCGCCAGTGGTACGATAAAACAGGCAAACAAAACTGGTGACAAGGGGCACCCTTGCCTTGTGCCCCGCTTTACTTTGAGCCGTCCAACCACTGAGTTATTAATAATTACATTTGCTTTCACCTTATCATACAAATTACGATTCAGGGCTGTGATCTTAGAGGAAATACCAAAGTGATCTAAGATATTAAACAGGGTTTCCCAAACAACAAGGTCGAAAGCCTTCTCGGCATCTAACAAAAGAACTAACGCGGGTATTCCTTGAGTCTCAAAATAATCTAACGCCTCTTACAGATAATGGGTATTAGATGCTAGTTGCCTCTCTGCAATAAAACCGTTCTGATCCAAATGTATCAATTGTGCCACATAATGATTAAACCGAAGTGACAACAATTTAGTAACGATTTTGTGGTCAGAGTTTAACAATGTTATCGGTCGGTAGGAGTTCGGATCCTCGCTGTTCTTGCCTTTTTTTGGGAAGCTGACTATATTGCCCTGTCTAAAGGACTCTGGTATTTCCCCCCTTCTAACATAGAATTCACCAAACAAAGAAAGATGTCTGCTATTGAACTAAAAAAACTTAAAAGAATTCAGGCGGAAACCCATCCGGGCCACAGCCTTTCCCATTTGGTAGGTTCTTGATGACACCCTCAAGCTCTTCCATAGTGAAAGGGCTTGCAATAGATAATTTCTCAACATACGAAAGTGCTGGGGGCTGCTGTTCAGAAGAAATTCTATTAACAATGTTAAATCCACACTCTGGTGTAGACCGTAGATGGACTCATAATGCTGTAGCATTATTTTGCCAATTTCAGCTGGATCGTTTATACTTAAGGCGGTTGAGGGGCATTTCAATGTTTTGATCTGATTTGACGCAGCTTGTTTCCTAGCCTGCAAAGCTAAAAACCTACCAGTAAAATTGCTTTCCTCATAGACTTTTTGGCGATGTTGCTGAAATGAGGCATCCCACTGGGTATAATAATTGGCACTGAGTCCACGCTTAGACTGGTCCAACTGCCGCTGATTCGAGGGGGAGGGATTACATAAAAAAGCAGAGTAAGACATTTGGATCTTCTGCTCCAAAATTCTCTTATCTTCCTTAACCTTTTTAACTGTTACAGCATCTTTACCAATGATTAATGCAGGAACAAAGGCCTTAAGTGTGTCCCATACAACACTCAGAGGTGCAGACGCAATGTTACGTGATACAAACTCTCTTATCTCAACCCCCCATAGAGTTGACCCAATCATGTTCATTTAAATATTGTTTATTCAGTAACCACCTTTGAGGAGACCTAGAACAATTACCTAAAGATAGCTCAAGAACCAGCAAGGCATGATCAGAGAATCTAGTGAAACCAAAAGAAAATTGATACGTGACGAAGAACGAAATCTACCTGACCAGCAGGTATATGCGGTTTTAGTAGGACAAGCCATGCGCCAGGGATCATGAAGATCCAAGGTTGCCGCATAAAGTTGCAAGGCCTTCAAAGATTTAGGTTTCAGCTGCTTTTTACCCTTCACTGATGAATCTTTTTTGGGGTTCATTAAGATATTGAAATCGCCCCCCACAACCAATTCCCCAGAAACCTGAATTAAGGCCTGAAAGAGATCCTCATAGGGCTTATGATTATCCTCTACCGGAGCAAACATACTAACAAACGTTAACGGTCTCTTATTTTGCCTAAGGGAACAAGTAACCCAACACCAACGCCCCTGTGAATCCTTATTAAAATCGACAACCTCTGCTTGAAGTTCCTTGCTTAGAAAGATTGCTGTTCCTCTGTGAGAGGCTGAAGACGAAGAAAATCCCCTATAGGCAGCCCACGATCTAAACATTGAAAATTTCGGGTAATTTCACAACTGGAATATGAGTCTCTTGCAACAAAATCACTGCCGGGTTTTCTGATCCACGATTCGATTGCACACATTTTCTTTCTGTTCTTAAGACCGTTAACATTAAAAGCTACCACTTTCAGCAGTTCTTTACTAGCCATGGTTAATATCTAAATCGGCTTTAAGCTCCTTTAATTTCCCAGCAAGTCACGCTTACCGAACTAAAGTATAGGACCTGAATAGACTCAATGGCCTGAATGGAATCAGCGAACACGAAAAGGACTTCATTTTCTAGCTCTTTACACCCCCACCCACCCGGTGCAACCCACCCCCTGATATGTGGAGCCTCCCCTCTCCAACCACACCAACCACATTTCCACCCCCCCCCTCTAACCTGGGTGTCATGTAATTACACCCGATGATTTAGCCCCTAACCCCCCCCTCCAGCAAAGTTGTAAAAAGAAGAAAGAAAAACAAACAATGTGTATGTACTGGCAAGCAGGCATGCACGCTGAGGCTACAACATCAACTATCATCAAATGAGAGACAATCCTGCTCAAATGCCTTAATTGAGCCTGCCGGAAATAAAAATAACAAGAAAACGCTGTTCGACCCATTGACCCATTGACCCAGTGACCCACCGACCACCTTATGGCCCTACCCAGATAGATGCTACAAAAGACAGCCTCTTCCCCTATGTCCCAGAGCCCTGCGTAATCTCCTTTAATAACTGTTGGACTTCATCCAAATAAGAGAACATAAAAAATTTGCCCTTCACCACGACCCTCAATTTGGACTGCTGGGCGATGGATGCTTGTGCCCCGTTAGCTTTAAATAAATGAAGCATTTTCACAAATTCCTTCCTCCTACGAGCTGCAACGGCCATCGTATCGGAAAAAATTTGACATTTCACAGCCTCATTTACTGGAAATTGTCTCTGCTGGCACTTTTCGATGGTGGAAAGAGGGCAGGGAGGTTGTTTGTCAACACCAACAAATGTCTAGTATTGACAAACACAAAATGTGGGTGGGCATTTACAAACTTCTAAAGCTAGTCATATTTTAGAATGCCCTCTTTTTCACCTTTTTGAGTGGGATTTACAAGTGAGCAGAACTCCGTGCTTGTAGCAAAGATCTCTGTAAATGCCCATTGCGTACACAAGGCGGAAAAACCTATGTGAATTCATGAAAGGCTTAAGTTAGTTACATTCGGTCGTAAATGTACTCTTAAAACGAAACTTAGCTTTGTGGAACGGCCCCAATATATTATTCTAATAAATTAACGCAGAACACTTCACATTCCTAAATTTTTTAAAGAGCCAAATTACATCTTCTATTGATTTAAAAAAATTAGGCTTAATAACCCTTAGAATTCAATCCCAAAACCTCACAATTAGTTTTCTCGAGAAACGTGATGTGACCTACTTTGTCAGATGAATATTGTCCATTATGCATGTTGGGTCCCTTTTAGGCCCAGCTCCATCTCTTCCTCCTCCCATTGCTACCACCTTCTAATCAATTCTCACCAAGCACTTAGAATATTTATCTAATCTCATATGCGAACATCTTTGCGTTTTGTTCCATTCAGTAAACTAATATATCTTTTCTTCCCTTTCAGATTGACAGCTACACCACTGTACTTGTGGACTCATCTCATTCCCACAGTTCAATAAAATCCACCAGTGGTGTATCATTTTTCTTGCAAAAAACGTTCACTGCACTCACTGTGTATTTAATACGCTACAACCACCACCCACAAAACATAAAAAAGTTCAATATGTCATTTGATATTTGTAACTTTAAAAAAAAATGATTTTCACTTTGCCTGTAATGTTATTTTTAAGCAATATTTCTCTGTACCGTTTGTTCTTATTACTTGCTACTGCCATGCTCATGAAACCACTCAAACTGATCATTCTGAAAAAACCCTGAACGTGTAAACTGTATTGTGGCCCAATTTCTAGTACTTCTTGCAATATATATTACATCACAATAGTGAAGACAAGTCCACAAGAGAAGGTAAGTTGCATCTGGTAGGCTAAAACCCCCAGCAGCAACTGCCGCTGCCATGGAGTTCCACATTCCTTCTCAGAACCCTCCCGAACCCACGAGCACCAACCCTCTCACATTCCAGATCCCAACATACCCCCCCTTCCTTCATAACACAACGAATGTAACAATAAAACAAGATGAAAATAGCAAAGGCAAAACAGAATAGTACAAAATTGTCAAAACAAAGAAAGTACAATAAAAGCAATAACATGCACGTAGCAAGGAACCAAAATGTGAGACCAGAAATTAACAAGAGCTACAGCATGACGCAATCTTACAACTTAGGAGGAAAATACCTCAACCTGGAAGAAACACCCCTCGCGGGAACACAACCAGACAGAACATCCAATCTCACATGATCACCACCTGGCACAACCAAGGGAGAAGAATGCACACTGATTCTCTCGTTGACATAACCACCCTTGATTTCAGGCACCACCGAAATAGCACACTTGTTCCATACCTTGCAGTTCTCTAAAACCACTACATGATCTTTCACCACAGACACTCTCATAGGTGTCGAAAAGCGAGACTCACCTTTGCAGATGAAGACCGGTTTCTTAACTCTGACCCAATCACCAACCTTAACAGACAAAGGACCAGCATTGCCAAACCTAGTGCCATACTTGGCTTGCACAGTAGTTCTCACATCCACCACATCCAACAAATTCTCCTTATCAAACTCCTTCTTGGACATCCACTCCTTGTTCAACTTGGAACCTGCAACTCTACCCCTGAGTAAAGTGAATGGGCCCATGCCAATTCTAACATGAGGAGCAGTTCTCAATGTCCACAACATGTCGGTAACAGCTTGCCGCCAATGCAAGCCATTAACCAAGGCCAGTTGCAAATGTTCCTTGATACCGCGGTTAAAGCGTTCTACTCGACCATTGCTGTGGGGATGATAAAGGGAAGTCATAATATGCTTAACACCAGTGCCCTTGAAAAGGTCTTGCATTCTCTGGAAACCAATAGGGTTCCATTGTCCGACACCAGATCATCTGGAAGGCCCTCCCTGAGAAACACATCTTAAAAAAATTTGATGACAGACAAGGAATTCACATTATCCACAAACCTGACCTTAGGCCATTTTGACATGTAATCAATGAGGACCAAAGTATACTTGGGTGGACTCCCAATCAGCCCAAAGGGACAGGCAACATCGAAAGCAAGTTTACACCAGGACGAGTTTTTCACTGCCACAGGATCACCTGAGACTTGTCGCTCACAACGCAATGCAGAAGTCATGAACATAGTGTTCAACATCTCTGTCTAATCCGGGCCACCAAAAATCCTCCCTAACTCTGCGTTTCATGGCACAAATTCCCAGATAACCTTCATGGGCTAAGTCTAAAATCCTCTTGCACTTGCATGAAGGAACCACCAGTAACCACCTCTCCTTAGCACACCACCAACCACAGATAACTCTTCGCCGATCCTTTTGTAAGAACTCAGAAGGACAGTACTTGATGGTGGGCCACACACCCCATACAGAGTCAATGACCATTCTACTTTCAACATCACTTGACAACCATTCTAGCTCAGAAAGAGCACATCCCACAGTATTTTCCAAGGAACACACAGCAAAAACCATTTCCAAGTCATCAAGTGATCCCACACACATACTTCTTGTAAGGGGTAACCAGGACAAGCAATTAGCCACAAGATTTTTGGCACCAGCTACATACTCCAGGCTGTAATGAAATTCTTATAGTCTATACTGCCACTTCGCAATGTGGGGAGTAGCCCTCCCACCACCTTTAGTAGTGAAAAGGTCAATCAAAGGTTTGTGATTGGTCCTTAAGACAAATTGATTGCCCCACAAGAAATTCCTGAAGTGTTTAACACCCCACCACAAGGCGGCTAAAGCTTCCTTTTCAATGGTTAAATAGGTACTTTTAGCACCATTTAATGTTCTAAAAGCAAAAGCAATTGTTTCTTCGCAGCCATCTGCTCTTTTCTGCAAAAGAACAGCACTCAAATCCACATTTCTTGCATCTGAGGACACAATGCACTGGACATTAATGTTAAATATATAAAGAGGGCGGGCATGGACAATTTCTTGCTGTATCGATTCACAATTGTTGCTAAAATCGTCATCCCACACATACTTGCCATTCCTTTTCAAGAGGCCACGCATAGACACAGTTTTGCTGGAAAAGTTGCTCACAAATTTGGCATAGTATTCTACCAGCGACGGCTCGTGGAGGGAGTTACGGTGGGGCAGGAGGGCGGGGAGGGGGAGGGGCAGGGTGGAGGTTGCTAAAAACCGGCATATGGATAATTGCAGGTAAGTAAACAATTTAATTAATAAAACGAATTTCGTAGTGCGCCTTGCATCGCAAAATGCAATGCAGTGCGAGCTACGAAATTCGTTTTATTAATTAAATTGTTTACTTACCTGCAATTATCCATATGCCGTTTTTAGCAACCTCCACCCTGCCCCTCCCCCTCCCCGCCCTCCTGCCCCACCGTAACTCCCTCCACGAGCCGTCGCTGTATTCTACTAACCCCAAAAAGGGGCGAATCTAGTCTTTGTTCACAGGTGTGGGTGCATTTTGAATAGCCTCCATAAATTTCAGTTTAGGTTCAACACCCTTATCAGAGATAAAGTAACCAATATAATGCACACCCTCTTGAAGTAACTTGCATTTGTCCTTTCTCAAAATAAGACCACTAGATCTGACAATATCTAAAACACTCTTAACTTGATCAGCATGTTTCAACTCTGTTTCACTATGAAACAGAATGTCATCTTGGAAAAACACGACTCCTGCAGTGTCTGTGAACAAATTGTTAATTAATCGCTGAAACGCTGCAGAAACCGAGGCAAGACCGGAAGAAATATCCAAGGACCTGAAAAACTTGTCCCCCTCCAAAGCGGCCAACATCTCATTGATGTTCGGCAGGGGTTGGCGATCAATCCAAATGTTGGAATTGAGATCCCTCAAGTCCAAACACATCTTCAGAGATTTGTCGGACTTACCTGCTAAAACAATGGGGGCTAACCATTCAGAACCTTCAATGGGCTCAAGTACTCCCATAGCACACAACCATTCCAGTTTGCATTTGAGCTCTTTCTGCAGGCTTAAGGGTGCCTTGCACACTTTTTTTTTTAATGTCCTCATTTCACCTTAAGCATCTGCAATTTCGCTTAGAAAAAACAATCTTCCAAACTGGGTAGCCTGGGTCCATGCTCTTGCATTTGCTTTTAGGCCAACCAGGCCAGCTTCATTTGTGCGAGGCTTGCTGTAATCATTGGACCGCGGGTACTTAGACTAGCCTCATTTCTGTACCCGAAATATTTAGCGGTGCCCAGATACTCCCTTCCCCTTGGTCCAATCTCGGCATGCTCAATACTACTCTCAACCAGGTCTCATATTGCGGTGGCTTAGGGTCTTTACACAGCCTACAAATCTCTCTACGGGCTGCTAATATCAAGCAGAGGAATAAAGCAATCGATTTGTAAGATAATTGATTTATAAGATTATTCTCAATACCGAAAACAACTAGTGACAATTTAAGATTAATCTTAACTTTAAAAACTTCCTCCAATGCCCTCCCCACCTTCCCCCAAAAGACCCTTAGGGATCCACAATCGAAAAACATATGCAAATCGTCAGCCTCTACTAAACCACACCTAGGACATTTTGGAGCTAAGGTTAAAACAAACCTAGCATTTTTTTGGGGGTGTAGTACAATCTATTCACCACAAAAAATTATGATTCTTCTTTAAAGATGCCGATTTGACAAACTTATATAAATTATGAAGGGAGAGAAAAAACAAATCAACAGAAACATCTTCCAAAGATGATGAGCTCCATACTCTGTAGGGAGGAGGAAGATCAGTTTCCTCTGCATCAATTAACGCCCTATACCATATCCCTACCTCCTTTTTTGGGGATTTACATTTTGGAGTGTATTCTCGATCCCCCAGTTTCCACCTATAAGGTGTCTCTCAGCAGCAAACCAAGAACATATTTGCAAATATTTGAAGCGGGAGAAAGAGTGCCCTATTTTAGCCTTTAACACATCCCATGGATGAACTCCATCCAGTGATATTAGATCGGACCAGATGACGATTCCCGCCCTCCTAATAGGAATAGCCAAGATATCATTTAGACAGGCGGGGAGCCCTGGAGAATCCCAAATAGGGCCAAAATCGGAATAATATCTTATTCCCCTCTTCATTTTCAAGTTTTGCCACACCCTGAGAGCAGACCTCATTACATTTAGCCGTACCTTTTTGAAAAATCTGGGAGCACCAAATTTATTTAAAAAAACGGTACTACCTACCTCAAAATGAACCATAGCATTCAGAATAATCCCCCAATTAGAACCAGGAGGACTAGAGAGTAAACAATGGATATTTTTAAACAAAAAGGCAAGAGAATATAAAAATATATCTGGGAGAGCAAGGCACCTTTAATCAGCCTTCGTTTTAACTTCTTCCAAGATAACCTGGAGTTTTTGTTAGCCCATATAAAGCTCCCTATCTTACTTTGGATATTTCCCACTAATTTCCCAGGGAAATCGAGTGGGACGGCCCCAAACAGATATATCAACTTCGGCAGGATAACCATTTTGACCAGGTTTTTCCTGCCATAAATGGTAAGGGGAAGATTTAGTCATTTCAAGAAAAGATGATCAATTTCTTTAGACACTTTCTTCACGTCCGTCGTGGGAATATCCTCTATATTATGGGTTATAATAATCCCCAAATACCTGAACTCCCCACTGTGTCTCCCAATGTAGTCCTCAACTCTCCAGCACATAACCTCAGTCTTGGAGGAATTGCCTGAGTATCCAGAGAGCAGACCAAACTTATCCAAGAAATTTTCCACCCTGGGAAACACCTCTTCTGGGTTACTAGTATACACCAGCAGGTCATCTGCATAGAGGGCCAGTTTACACTTATAATCAGAAACCTGAAATGGGGTGATCTGCTCATCAAGTCTCAAAGCTTGAGCCAGAGGCTCAACATAAATATCAAACAACAGGGGTGAAATAGGACACCCCTGACGTGTACCCCTTTGAATACTAAAACTAGGTGTCAGTAGTCCGTTAAGAAGAATAGCAGCAGAAGCACCTTCATAGCATCTGGTTAGTACATTAATAAACGGAAGACCAAAACCCATTACTTTTAGGGTCTCCCAGAGGTACAACCAACTCACAAGATCAAACGCCTTGGCGGCATCATAAGCGGCTACCGCCAAGGGTTCCGACCGTGCCACTGCCAAGTCAATACACCCAATTAGTTGTAAAGTTTGTTCCTGGATGTATCTTCGCGGTGGGAAGCCCTTTTGGTCCTCATTAATCAGTTGCGGAGCTACCCTCACCAATCTCCCTGCCAGAATGCTAGTAAAGATCTTATAATCTGCATTAAGCAGGGAGATTGGTCTATAGGAATCAGGTCTAAGGGGGTCTTTACCGGGCTTCGAGATCAATACAACTATTGCTTCCTTCCATGAAGGGGGGATTCTGCCCTCAGGGCTAAAGATAAAATTAAACACCTCCCTGAGTCTGGGCACAATCCCCCACATGCATCATCCCGGGTGTTTGCGAATTCTAAATTGCGAAAAATAGCGATTCGCAATTTAGAATTCTCAAAACGGGATGCATGAATATTTTCGGTAAATTTATGCGATTCGGTAAAAATCGCAATTTTTACCGAATCGCATAAATTACCGAAATACAATTTGCGAATGCGCTATTCCCATTGGTTCCTATGGGCCAAAAGGCCCATAGGAAGCAATGGGAAGGCATTAGCAAATTGCGATTTTCACTTTGAAAATCGCAATTTGTTAATGCATTTCATGGGTGCAGGGGGGGGTCCAAAGGACCCCCCATGCACCCCTGAAATGTATTTTTCGCATCATGTTTCACACACACATGTCCTAAGGACATGTGTGTCCGTAACATGAATGTTGAAAAAAATGCATTTTCAGCATTTTAAACACTTTTTGCAAATTTACCGAGTGGTTCAACCACTCGGTAAATTTGACCCCCTAATTGCGATTTCGCAATTTTAAAAGTAATCATGCATTGCTTTTAAGAAATCGCAAATTTGCGATTTCTTAAAAGCAATCGCATTTTTAGAAATCGCAAAAATGTTGCGATTTCTAAAAATGCTTGATGCATTCCAAAAAGCATTTTTGGAATCGCAAACGGCCGATTTTAAGGAATCGCACCGTTTGCGACTCCAAAAATGCTTGATGCATGTGGGGGTACAACTTCTTCCAAGATTTTATATACCTCCCGTGGGAGTGTGTCTGTCCCTGCCGCTTTATTACTTTTGATCTTCTTTAGACAACTCCTTATTTCATCATCAGAGATTGGACATTCAAACAAATCCCAGCCCTCCCTCGACAAGCTAGGTAAAGCTTTACTTTTAAGCCAATATTGAATTGAGGCGATGGAGGGAGCCCTGTCTTCTTTGTAGAGGGTGGAAAACAAAGGCAGGAGACACCTCTGCATATCCTCCTGGTGACAGGATATCGTACCACTCTCATCCACTATTAGCTTATTATTATTATTCCTAGCTCTGTCACCTTTGATCTTCCGAGCTAGGGTGGCCCCTGCCTTCTCCCCATATTCAAAGTTTTCCATATTGTGAACTGCCCATTGGGCTCTAATCTTTTGGTCTAACTTATCCCTATAAGTGAAGCGAAGACCGTCCAAGTCCTTTAGGATTTGGGACAGATGATCTGAGGTACAATTAGATCTAACCCTTTCCAGCCTAGAGATCTCCTCCTCCACCTTTTTAAATTCTGACCTTTCTTCCCTATTTTTGGAGCTTATCCAACCGTGCAGTACACCGCAGATATGGGCCTTAAACGTATCCCAAACATACTCCAATGGTGTTGAACCCAAATTCTCGGTGAAATACTCCACAGTTGATGAGTTAATAGTTCTTATTAGCTCCTCATTCGACAACATTGCCATTTTTAATGTCCACCTAGGAGCAGTCGTTGATTTCCCCTTACGATAAAGGAATATTATTGGGGCATGATCAGACAAGATAGATGGAAGGATAGAAATATCTACCAAATGCTCCAGACATGACCTATCTGTAAGGATATAGTCTAATCAGGAGGAGTGGCCATACTTTTTACTAAAAAAAGTAAAACCCGGTTCACCCTCCTTCTTTGAGCTCCATAAATCAACTAACCCGAGCTCATGCATCATGTTAATCATTGTCCGATGCATACGTTGAGCTGTCACAGAGCGGCTAAGATTAGACCTGCCTTTGGAGGGGTTAAGGAGAATATTAAAATCGCCACCCATTATTATTGGCATGGTGACTCCAGCCAACATGGCCTGCACTTTAAGGAGACAGACCGGATCGTCAACATTAGGCCCGTAATAGGACACTATGGCAAGTTCTACCCCCCCCCCCATCACCACCTGCACCAAAATCCACCTCCCAGATTGGTCTATTTAGATCTAAATAATATCGCTACTCCTTTAATATGCACAGTTTGCTCTGAACAGGGAAAACTCTCCACCCATTTATATTTACTAAAGATGACTCTTGCTTCAAGATAGCCCAAATGGGTTTCTTGTAAGAGGATAATCTGTGCAGAGGATTGCTCCAAATATTTCATTATTAGCCTCTGTCTTCGGGGCATCGGAGACCATTAACGTTAAATGACAGGAGCTTTATTTCATTCAATGTCATTCTATATCAGGTTTCCCTCCAACTTTAAACATGCTAAAAGTATATTTCCACTGACAGCTACGGTGAAAAAAAGGACTTTTAAAAAAAATGTCACCCGCTGCAACCCCACCCGTGCTCCCCCTGACACCCTCCTTGACACCCACTTGCTCTCCCACCCGTGGTCCCACTCAACCCTCTACTCCCATGGGGAATCCTCCCTTTTTCTCTGGGCAATGCCCTTAGACAGAGGCCCCCCCTCGACGTGTGGCATTAGCTACTTGCTTTAGTCAGCTAAATTCTCAGCTATACACCAGAAACATCTATCCTTTTCAAACATGGGAACATGGCGGTCAGAAGCTAACAGCTGTGACAGAGAGCTCCCGTACCTCCGAGATGTGTGGATTGTGTAGAGGAGGCGGCAGTAGGCTATTGTAAATCAATGTCCTGAGAAACTGCCGAATCGTTTCTAATATGAGGTTCTTTCGAAAAGTTCTCAGCCTTACTTCCCTTTATTAGACTCACCTTTTGGTGCCGGTTGCCAATTTCTTGTACTGCGGGCGCGCTGCCGCTCTTAGTTCACGCTTGTGTTCGCGTCTTCATCTTCAGCCCGCCGCTGCCCTGACCTGCCTGGCTGCTAGTAGGTGTCTACCGGCTTCCGCATTGTTGCACAGCGTGCATGGAGGAGTATCCGCGTTTTGTCTCCAGCCCGTGACCGCTGCTGCCCTGCCCTCCCTGGCTGCCTACAGGCTTCTGCCGGTCTCCGCATTTTTTGCACGGAGGCGTTTTTCCTTCTAGCGTTGAGTTTCATGGCGCTCTAGGAGTTGGGCGGAGTTGTTTTTCTGCTTGCACCAACTGTGCTTGTTGTATGCACACACTCGTAGACACCTGCTAGTGTCTGTGTCTGTTTGATTCCTTGGCCTTCTCGCCTGCCTGCTCCCCCGCATTGATTTTTTGGTGGTGAGAAGACCTAAGTGTGGGACGTGTGGATGGTGCAGGACGGCGGGGGCGGGGTGGTGTCGGAGCTTCCATGTAGTCACGTCCTGGGTACTGCCAGGGTGTGGAGGCGGCAGGTCCTTCTGTTCCAACCCCGCATACCCTTGGGAGCAGTACTGACTTCTTTTTTCCATATTTCTCGGCAAACAGCGGTACTGCGGGACCTACAGGATCTACATGATTTACAGGACTCCAAGCCAATGCGAGGAGAGGTAGGAAACAAGAGAGAGAAAAAAGGGTGCATGAATGAGCAGGGTAAGGCGACCTTAAATAACATATGTTCCCTTCCATTATTCAGGGGATACGCATTGCATACCTTAAAAAATTCTCTACCTCAATTAATTTATCGTATGGAGAAGGGAGCAGGTTGTAGCCCTGATGGTAAAGAGAGTTTGGTTAAAGAAATATCTCCCTGTGAGCCTGTGGTTTGTCAGTACACGCTGCGTAACAGCCCCCTAGCAGCCTTGCTGTAGTTGCAAAACCAAAGGTTGTTTTACCTCCTATAGTGGTAGTAAAGGCTACCACAAGGCAGGCAGTGGGTACTTCTGTAGCAGAGGGAACGTCCCAAGGCAAGGGAAAAGGTCGCAAGAAAAAACCTCGGGGAGGCACTAAAGTTAAAATTACGCCTTCACTGAAATCTTTCTATAAAGTTATCTCCACCAGTACTGTGGTGTCTGGTCAGAATAACTGTATAGATAGCAGCTTAAAGGATAAGGACAAGGACAAAGTGGGGGCTTTAAACATGGCAAATGCTTCTATCCCGGCTGCAACTTTGTCACTACAACTATAGCCTCTGGTACTGCCACGAACTTGGTGGTTAGTGAGCTAAGCACCCGATCTTCCACAGAGCCCTTTGCTACTGTGAAGGGCTCATCCGTGCAGGACCACATAGTATCGGTACACCATCAGTAGAACTATCAAAAAAAAATTCGGCATTAGAGATTCAGCAAACTGAGCAGGTTGACACCCCAATAATTTTAGTGAAAGAGGGTGGGTCTCATCTTGAACTGCAGACTCACGGAATTCCTGAGTTACCTAACCAATCTTCTTTGTTACCCCTATCATCTGCCCAGTCTGCTCATTCGGGTATATCTGGGCCCCCTGGGACGCTGGCCGATATTCTGTTAAGCCTGAAGGATGACATCAGTAGGAGGTTTACTACCTCAGAGGCTATCCAGGCCTCTTGCGAAGCACTCGCTCAGAAAGTAGAAGTGGTTTCTCAAAAAATGGACGCTCTTGAGGTAGAACTACCAAAAATAAAGGAAGCTCTGAGTGTATCTTCTGCTTCGATGAATAAAATGGTTAAACAAAATCAGGATTTGAAAGATGATATAGAGCGGTTGGAAAATCATTCAAGGAAGAATAACCTGAAAATTCTAAATGTCCCGGAAGAATTAGAAGGGAGCGATTTAAAGAACTTTGTTGCTCCCTCCTGAAGGCCACCATCCTGAAAGACTCAGAGGATGTAGGCTTGGACTTGTGTATGGATATTCAGAGAGTGCATCGTGATCCATTCAGGAGGGTTGAAGGAAGAGAACACCCTAGAAAAATTCTGGTGAACTTTCTTACATATACCATGAGGAGAGGATTGTGTCTCTTGCTCAGAAAGCGGGTCACCTAAAATGTAGTTCTTTCTCCACTGTATTTTCTTTTTCTATCCGCTCGGATGTTTCCCATATTATGGCCACTAAGCAATGGGAACTGGGAAAGAGAATGACAACTTTGAACGCTCTGGGGGCTAAGACCCAACTGAGACTACCTGCATCGCTACTTATAATGTGGAACATCCACATGTATAATATACGTAAATTAGAAGAGGTCGGTTCCCTAATAGAGAAAATCAGAGAGGAAAGCGGGGTCGGGAGCAGTGGTGGAGGGGGAAGTGTTAGTAAGTGTTAGTAAGGTGTGATTAGTGAGTTCATTTAGTAAAAGCTATGACATTGTTGTATTTTTTTTCAAAGGGTGCCTTGCGCACTTTGTGATCCTCAGGTCTAGTACCATCCTATAACACGATACGATGCTGAAACCCCTTTAATTTGCCAAGCACACCATTAAACACTTCAGGGTAATCCTGTATCCACTTGTGGCTTTGAACCTAGGCAACCACACACACACACACTGCATGGTAGAGGTAAACTATAGAATTGGTTGACAGCTCTCCGGGATATCACCATGTCAGGATGATTGGGGTCCAATATGATGCCAAGGCCACCTTGCTCACCCACCCCAACAAATTTGCACCTTTCTTCACTACGTACACGTTACCACTAGCTAAATCCTCACCATAAGCAAGGTCAGCCATAAACGTCCCCACCACTTCTACTCTTTTTCCACTATTTTTTTTTCATTTGTTTTTATTGCAGATATAAAAAACAAACAATGAATTATTGCGACCTCCACATCTCTGAACCTCATAATTCGCCGATCAGCAATGATACTTCACACAGCCATTTAACCCACATCCCGGAGGCTGGGAGGCATTAGCTATCAATCTTACAGAGATATCAGAGAAACCATCACGTACAGGCATCTGGTCAACAGTGCCATTGGTATCTGCTTTTCTGTAACTCCCAACCCCCCCCCCACAACAATTAACCGATGACAGAGTCCCCCATATAACAAATATCAGCAATTAGAACTCGACTCATCCACACTCAGTCATCCGTAGGGAGCGTCCCTCACCGGGTTCTCTTGATAATCTGTCTTTTATCGACTTAATTTCACCGTTGGGAGCCCGTTCCCTGACTATTCCGGTCTTATTCCCTTGCCTGCGTCTACCGTTCACTAAAGTCTCTCTTCTGTCGGAATCGGATACCAACTAACCCTCCCCTTATCCCACCCCCTGTAAACTCTTTTTCCACCATAAGCGAAAATTCTGATGATGGATTGTTGCAATTGGATTCTATCTAACCCCCCAAAATCCTTTGGCATTAGTAAGCGTGAAAGGGGAACCCAAATCTGCTAAGAGCCCAATACACTTCCCATTGACATTTACCTTACATGCTGGAGATTTCCTCCTGTGGGACCATATCATGGTTGATATTTCCACAATGCCTTAAGATTGTGATGGAAAAGAGGACAGCATCAATAACTTATAACACTCTTGATCAGAATCAGTTATATTCTTGTGCAATGGTTTTCACCATCTGTGGAGAACATTTCTTCTAGGAAGTAGCTTTACACATTCGTGCAAAATGACTCTTTTTCCCACATTTGAAGCATATTTGATTTAAGGCAAAACAGAACTTGGCATTCCCTAAATGTGATTTGCTTCAACAGCGGAAGCATACAACTTCCCCTTGCTCACTATTGGCTTTAGGTTGTGACACAGGATGCAAAGGATTGGTATTAGACTCCTTAAGAGATTTGAAACTGGGTTTCGTATTCAATAAATTAACCTCTCCATGTGAAGTAGTAGTGCTCATTTCTTTTACACAAAATTGAGAGTGTTCAATACTTCTGGCTAAAGAAAGGGCAGTCTCAAGTTCGGGATCATCAGAAGCCAAAAGTTTTGCTTGAATCTTCCTGTTGCTTGTTATTTCAATAAGTTGATCTCGGATAATGTTGTCCCTGAATTCTCTATAGTTGCAAGTGACCGCTAAAGTCCTGGGGGCTGCTACAAAGACATCACTGGACTTGTCTGGAATCTGAGCACGTTTAAAAAATGTTGGTGCTCGAGTACAACATTTCTTTTAGGATTGAATCTTTTGTCCAAAGTTTTGACTATTGAAGCATAGTCATCAACAATTAGTGAGTCCCCTTCATCACCAGCACTCACATGGGTGCTTACTAATTCCAACGGTAATGTTTTCAAAATGTTTCTGCCCTCCGAACCCAAGTTATATATCAACAAAGCTTTTTACTTTTTGGCAGTAAAGGTATCACCATCAATGGCCTCCAGGTGGGCATCAAAGGTATCCTCCCATTGCTGCCACTGCAATGGCGGAGTACCTGCTATTTGCAAAAAGGGTAGAGGTGCCATGACGCGATACATGGCCATGCATGGATGAGTTACTGTCCAAAACACAACACAAGGTAGAGCTTACCTCACTCAATCTAGTAATTGCAATACCCTTCTATAAAAATGTCAAACAGCTCATAAGAGTATTATACCAGCTGAACACATCGTGGCGAAATCAGCACTTGCTAAAATAATAATTAAGGATAATGTGTGCAACACCGGATACACTAATGACCTGATATGCAGCAGTTGATACACTCTCAATGAAATGTGCGTTTTAGGGAAATTATTATTATTTTTTTTCTTATTTACCCAGTAGCAGGTGTGCACATCACTGAGTGCGCTGTGCAATAATGCAGAATTTTTATCGCAATGCTGTGCTTGTGGTTTGCGCATCACCAACACACAAAAAATAAAGTAAAGTGCTGTGTGCATCACTGATGCACAGCATAATGTAGAAATTGGCCCCAGGCTTTAATCTACCCGATCCAAGATGGCAGATGCGTCAAAAGTGCAGCGTGAGGCATGCGTCTTACATGCAGGGAAGGTGTGCGTCTGACGTGCAGGGAAGACTTGTGACATATGGAGGCAGCAATGAGTGCCAGCATGGGCCACTGCATCCGGGAGACTACAACGGCAATATGGATGTGAGTGGGCCTCAGGAATCAGTGAAGACTCACCATCAGAGGTTGTACCCCAGTGCCAGGACACCAAGGCCTCTGCTTTCACACACACCGGGCCCTTCGCTCAGTCAGTGGGACGTACGGAGAATCAAGAAAGAAACGTCCTAACAACATGGACAAAGCAACAAAATCGAGAGTGTTAGCGTGGTGCAGCGGAGGGGTGCTGGAGCTACCATACAACTCGTCGCCAGTGAAGAGAAGTCCACAAGATAATGTAAGTTCAGCACTTCTTTATTGCATCTGGTAGGCTTCAATCCCCGGCAGCAACTGCTGCTGCCACGGCACTCTGCATTCCTTCTCAGAACCCCCCCCGAACCCACGAGCACCCACATACTCACATGCCAGATCCCAACAAATAGCCAAACCCACCTGTCAGACCACGTACAAGTAAAAGCTCAGAGAAGGAACAGTAAGTGACCTCCATATATTGTAATAGATTATTTCCTTAAAATTCTCACACACCTAAGCACACTTCCAGCAGAGAAACAAGTCACTCATGGAATGTTCACTCCAATGTCCTAGACACACATACAATCACACCTCTGAAAATATCAAAGTGTAATAGCAAGCAATGTATTGTCACAGGAGACAATACATTGCCAACCCTGCCATGTCCCGTCTAACTGACCACAGCTTCTTCAAAGCAACTCGCATGAAAGAACGTTGCACTCCAAAATCACCAATGAGCTTAATATCAAAGGCTCTAGAACATACATGATCCCCATATTATATAAATATTGACACACAAGAAGCACACCACACCAAAACGCCAACACATTATAACACACAACACTACACATATTTGACTGTCTGGATTTTAACACCAACCATCACTTAACACCACTCACTACCACTTAAATGCCCTCCAAGCGCTGCTGTTATAATTAACATGTTTCTCCTTTTCTAGGTATCCGCCTTTTTAAGTTGCATCTGTTAGTCTTTTAGGAATAAGTGACAAATATAGAATCCATTTTGTTTAATATCACTTTTCCTTGATTTGTGATAATTAATTCTGCTAGAATATAGTCCATTATTTAATCTGAGCTCTATTCTCTGTTCTAAAATATTTATTGCTGAGTTTGAACAAGGTATCATGAGAAATAATAATTTAATTTTTTCGTTTATTGTTATTGCTCAAAGAGCACATGTTCACAGAAAGAAAATAACTGAAAGAGCATTAGACCATATTCTGCTCATGGTTTCTTCTAAAACATTCAACAATAGCTGGATAATGTTATGAAAGTTAAGAACAATGTGTGAAAAGGTAGAGAGAACCTTTGTACCAGGTGAAAGAGATAGGACAGGCCATGCAGAATCCTTTCATCTACTTAATCTGAAGTCTCAAGAGAGGCATGTTCAGCCTTTACTTGCTTGGGCCTTATTAGCCTTCCTACATACACAGACAATAATAGCAGACCATGCTATTATACTAAACAATAACTTCATTATTCAAAGCACCTATGAGAGTATGAACCATCTTTAAAGCACAAATTTACCTTTTTACTTGCTGCTGAGTTTAGCTTAATATACCAAAGATATGACAGTGTGGTTGATATAGAGTCATAAAGCTAAACAACTAGTGGATTGGAATAATTTCTGTTCGTAAACCTTGGTGCTACTGTTCTGTTTGCTTTAATTATAGTTACAAGTCATACTATGTGCACTAGGATAGGATTCAAATTTTAAAATAAATCTTAAAATGTATCCTTTGCCTCATAGTATTCTTGAATGTTTCATTATATCGTGAAATAGAATTTGGGTTAAACATCCCTCTGATTATTATCTGAAACACATCTTACTCAAATATTAGGCAGTGGGTTGCGGGGTGGTTGCTGTCCGACTGGGTTTCTTTTTCGAACTGACACATTGACAACAGGAGGTCCTGAAAGCCTAATTCAGGCTGTGTGCTAGAGCCTCTTGAGAATGTGTTATAAACTGTCAGATAAAACTCACAATCCTCGTGACACATACATGAAAACCTAGGATCAGAGGGATGATGCACGGACCAAATCCATCCTTCAGACTCTCCAACATAACTTCTAATAACACACACTCTGAATATGGCATACCACAGTCAACAACAGTAAAACCACATTCTTGTCTCTAAAATCTGTCTAGGTTGGTACTGCATTCTTGTTTCCCTCACATTTTGTTTCTCCTTTTTGCAGGTTACCGTAGGTTAGTGATATTGGGCATGTTCTATTTTCCTTGTATGTTGTTTGTCCAATACCTCCTCCTGAAGTCTGAGCACTCCTGTGCTTTCAGAAGCTTTATGTCTGTATTCAGGTTGGAGTGGGGATCATAAAAACTCAGCCCTCCAAGAAGTAAGGTAAGAAGTAATAATTAGTGTCTATTTGGTTAGATACTTCCTGCAATATGCATTCCTCACTGTTGTGTGTTCATTAACCATAGTACTCCTCACATTGAAACTGCACACACACTGTTTCACTAACATATTCCCAAACTGGTGACTGCACAACTATGAATGCATTCTGGCTCAAATCTATTGGTACCAAATGTAGAGGATATTTGCAATTGACATAACACCTTCAATTAGTGGATTAGTAGTTGGGGAGTGTTGAGATATACAACAAACCTTAAAATAAAAACATAAAGCAACAAAACATAACACAAAAGAGCATGAAGAAACTCTCCTTGCATGCTAAGCCCCGTAGCATATATGAATACGTTCAGACCAATCACACAAACACATTGAAGTAAACAGTTCACTAGACAAGGAAACATTCAATAGCAAAGATATTGCAAGCCAGAATCAAGGGAAAGTTATGCACCACATTCCAAATAAGTTTACAGAACTATTTCAAAGTGAAAAGCACAATTGAAAGGTTTTTTTCTTACATTGATTATGCTGCTACAAGTTGGTCATGTGTGATAATATGCAATATGGGGATACCTGCAATGGCACTGCTTCTGACACATGTCATCGCAGTGGCAAAGCACACAGAAGGATACAAAGTTCCCCGGGGAAGAGAGTATTGCAGTGGCAAAGGCAATGGCAGACAGGTACACAGGAGGGTTGGTACAATAATGCTCATCTAGAGTGTGTACTAATTATTTACTAAGGCTTACTCATGTTATCAAATGAGATAGCAGAATGAACTCAACAATGCTATTACAATGAAATATGGCTAATGTGAAAGGCACACACACAACTGCAAATGGCCTATTAGGGGCACTAAACTGTACATAGGAAATCCATAGGTGGAGTATATAGTCCAGCTCATTATGTCAGTATGGCCTATTGGCAACATTATATAAAGTAATGCAGGCATCATAAAACTATATCATTCAAAGGGCCAGATTTACAAGCCTTTTGCGCTGGGTTTGCATCACAAATATGACGCAACTAGTGCAAAATGTTTTTGGTTGGATTTACTTTAGTTTATTGTAGTTTTACTTTCGTCTTTGGAAATCCACCAATCAAGTATTCTAGAACTTCTGCAGTTTCTTTGAAGTGGACATCAAATAATTACTTATAGACAATCCCCAATGCATTTTGAGCTGAGCACTCTTTCATGCGGGAAAACTGAGCTATAACACAATTAAAGTATGACTAGAATAATCATACCAAATATACTCTAGTGTTTAGGAAAATGCAATCATAATAATCCCTCAAGTAAAGCAAAGTCAAGTACATCTTTATTAAACTAATAATCATGAAAGAACGACAATCAAAATGCATACATTGCATGATACAATAAAAGTAAATAAATAGATTAAAAAAGCATGGTAAAAAAACATTGACTGAACAATCTGCAGGTTTTTAAAAACATCCCACAGAATTGACTTCTATATTATTTAACATGTGAAGGAAACAAAGTTCTGGTCTGCATTTATCAAAGCTGTAAATCTTTAAAGTGGAGAGCAAGGTATTGGCACATTTTACAAAAAAACACAAAATGCAGCGGTGTCTGTGGAGAGGATTTATCACAAGGACAAAGAACAACTGAAGTCGACTCGAACTGGCCTAGTGGAAAATTAAGAAGACAACGTATGTGTTCCAGTCTGATTCTAGTTAACAGCCATCTTGCCCAAGGGTGTGTTACAGTGACTAAAGAAGGATATGGCCCCATGGAAGTTTGCAGGACTACATATCAGTATAACAATGGCTTTTGGAAATCCGTAGGCTCGCTGATTGAATTTCTGTGTAGTCTGTACAACAACTATGGGGTTTCATTAAGTTTTGGCTTGACTAAATCAATAGCTACCTGTTTGATATAGTGGAGCTATGGAATTGTACAGCTAAAATCACAGCCTAGAACGTCCTCAATGATCAGCCTATTTAAACTAGCAAGATTGTTAGATCAGACTGACACCCAAAAGAGTAGTGGTGCTAATTTAATAGTATCCTCTGTATAGCCTAGATCAGTTCTTCATGCGCAAAATGGTATAGAGATCTGGGTGGTAAGTCAACTAAATGCCTGCAGAAGCATTTTCCTTCTGCCTGGAGAGTATTGGCTCTATGCTTGCCTCAAATGCCACCCTCATAGATTGAAATTGGCAGGTTTTTACATGTATATATTTTCAGCAGAGGCAGGGCCAGTTTGCTGTCCACACTCTGGGGGAAGTTAAAAAAGAAGCCAACCATTTGACATAATCTTAAGGTTCTGACAGACACTCAGTGAGAGCAGGAGCTAACTGAGGCAAAAGTCACACCTAAATAAGTAACATGATTAACTTTTCTGTTGCTCATCCCTTTGACCTTGATGGGTCTAGTTTTTTCATTCTTAGGGCCACAAATCACATGAAAATTTTTGAGGGGCTAGTCTCAAGTTCAAGATTGTCCATAAAAAAAATACTTGTGTCCATTAGGGGTTTGGTGCTTTAGAGCAGCAGCATCTGCATACAGAAGAGAAGTTATTGGATTTAATCCCACCTTTGGCATGTCCTGACCATGGGTAATCCAATAAGAATTATTGGTATATCATGAAAACAAAATATGTGTAAGGACAGATCCCTGCGGGACTCCACTGTCAAGCGATGAAAAATCAGCATACTCCATTCTCGCGCCATATTTGAATGAGGATGAACCTCCCATATGGCATGCGCTCAGAAAAAAGACTGTGGTTCTTTCCAGACCAAGCTCGTGAATGAGCCCCACAGCTTTGACCTTTTCAGGCACTGCTTAAAGGCTAAGAATAGAGGACCCCCTCTTCAGTACCGTGTATTTTCTCGCGATCAGGTAGAGATTTAAGCATGGTTTCAAGATCCCAGTGGCTTAAGGATAAGTGTGTGAAAATCTATGTTTTGGTTATCTGAGTTTGCTAAATAATTGTGATTGATCTGCTGGTTTGTGCATGCATAAGCTCTCAGACCTAGAGTTGGTATACCTGTCAGATTTGACAATTCTCCAAAATTGTTTAGTGGCTTCAGAGTTACAGGAAGCTATAAGATTTTCCCAGGTCACTGCCCTGATTTGATGTTTACTTTTTTTAGGACGAGTTTGTAGCCGGTTCTGCATCTCGTGATGTCCTCCTTGTATCTAGTTCTCCTTCAAAGGCCCCCCCTGAGTCTTCTATTGGCGCACACAATTACGAGTAATTGCGGAACGAAATATAACACAATGAAACTACATAATTATCAATATGCCCATTTTAGCGGCAGACTTGTGGCCTCATTAACAAAGGTAAACTTAAACATTTGCAGAACTTTATGATTGTTTGCTATTCACAAAGGAGTTTAAGAGTAGTATCTTTATTAGTGCAGGGTCTCCGCAAATAAAAAGATATTAAAGTCCTATATTTTTATGCGCAGAGACTCCGCACTCATAAAGATACCACTCATAAATCTCTCAGTGAATTGCAAACATTCATAAACTTACACAATAGTGTATCTTTGCCTTTGTGAATTATGTCCTTAATGTTGGGAATAAAACTTCATTGATGAGCATGGGATCACTGACAAACAACATCAGCAATATTGTATAGCTCAAATATTGTGTCAAAAATATAATTTCCAAAAGTATTGCGTCCCTATCCTTTTAATGGGGCCAACACCCCATTAGCCCCAACACCCCATTGGCCCCCAACCACGAGCCATGCACACCCTACGGCAATGCACAGCAGGGGTTGACTACAAGGCCTGGCGGCCAATACCTCATAGGCACCCAACCCAATACCATGCACAGCCTTTGACTGGAGTTGACCTTTGGATGCGTGCAGCGGGGGCTGGCAGCAGGGCCTGGTCTGTAGCCAGGCCGTGCAGCCAATGCCCTGCAGGCATTCAGCCCCACACCTGAGGCGAGGGTTGGCCGAAGGGCCTGGCCGCTCATATACAGGCAGCTCGGGGGGGGGGGCATGCAACCCCTCTCCCCAGGCTAATTACAGTTCTAGGGACCACATTCCTGGGGCCAAGCCAATTATTAAAAGGGGAAGGGGCCAGCACAGTCCCTCTCCCTGGGCTGATTTTGTCCCCAGGGATACCATACCCCTGGGTCCAGCCAATTACTGCAAGGGTAGAGTCCATGTGGAACCCCTTCCTGGCCCAATTTCGGCTCCGAGACCCCTTCCCCGAGGCCCATCCAGCTAGTGCAAGGGTAGAAGGGCCCTCCCTTCCTAGGCCGATTTTGGCCACAGGGACCTCACCCCTCGGGGCACGACCAATTAGTAAAAGGCGAGGTGGTGATGAAAGCCCCCTTCCATGGACCTATTTTGGCCTTGAGAATCCAATCCTTCGGTGCCTGGCCAATTAGTTCAAGAGGAGTGGGGCCAAATGGCTACCCTCTCTGGGCTGATTGTGGCCTCATCCTCTGGAGCCCTGCCACTTCATGGTGGGTTGGAGGCCATGAGGCATCAGGTACCGCAGTGGGTATTTAGACCCACTGCGGTACCTGCCAGCTGGAGCCAGCAATCCGGCCCGCTTTACAGTGGGTTAGTAAAACAGATTAAGAGTCCACTCCCAGTGGGCATGAGCAGTTTTCCTACTCTGGCCCGCGGGGAGCAGACTTACTGTTTCCTCTCCCTTGGTGGAAGCTGTCAAAGCTCCCGTACCTGCCTCACGCGTCCGTGCTCACATCATGAATAAATAGTTGTGCGATATCTAAATGGCCGGTAGAAGGCTTGACTGCTAACCACCCTAGAGTGGTGGTTGAGGCAGTTGAGGCAGTTTAAGCAGGAAGTAGAGAGTATGTCTCAAGCTCAATCCACACAATTGATACCAACTGTTTTGGACCAGAGAGTTTATTAGGGATCGCCAGCAGTTAGATTCTGAGGGATGAGTGATGCCTCCTTCCCCCAATAAAGGCTGAAAAGCTATGTTGCAGAACTAAGCAGAGATTCAAACAAGTGCAAAGCGCAAGTCAACAATGCCAAAGGTGCAGTTATTCCTGAAAGCAAATGCAAATAAATGAAACTAAATATTCGGCAAGCATAAATAATCACATAATGTTGTTGTTGTCCTTTCTAAAACATCTAAAATAAGTTGGAGCTTGCAATGTGCAACGTTGGCATGGGCTTGTCCTCCCCTTGCCACTTTTTATGTTTAAGTCTTTGTTCCACAAAGTGGCACATGGGGGCATTTACCCCTGAATTGCACCCACCCCAGGAGGCAGAAAGTCCACTAGACACCAATGTATTTACATTTTATAGGAATATAGAGGTGGGGCCGCCTAGCATGGATCCCATATCAAGAGAATTGGGAACCAGCCGCACCTCAATTAAATGAGACAAGTTTCTTTTTGCCCCCCCCCCCAGGGTGCAGATGTGGTTACCAGCCCCAATATGCTCCACGGGGAGCAGAAAGCCCACTAGACACAGGGAAAGCTTCTGGAATCTGTCGGTAGCCACACATTTCCTGTCACAAAGCCTTCTCATAAGTCTTCCAATTAAAATGGTACCTAACTTGAGTAGGTTGGCCAAGAGACCTTGACACAAAGGCCCTAAAATCCTACTTGGAGAGATCAGCAATAGGGGTAGCAGCAAGACTTGGGGCCGTGCTCGGCTACCACGTATGGAAACCTACCACCTACAGACATTTTTGGACAGTGGAAAACCATGGGACTCCAGGGTGGTGTGCCTTGTGTGCATCCCACAAGGTTGTTTTACTGACAATGACCTGAAAACCTCAAACTTTCCTGAATTCGCTCATTTTTCGGATATTTCTGTGTTGGGAACTACCGGAATTCGCAGGCACCTACAAAATTTCTAACACTCAGCATTGCCCTACTTGTGTCTATAAAAGCACTGTGCCACTTGTGCGGTTACTCTTAGTGCCTGCGACAGGAATAGATTAAACCAAGTACAAAATGTAAAAAAAAAGAACTAATGGGATCTACACAAGGCACACCAACCTGGACCTATCTAGTTGTCTAGCTTTCATACATGGGCAAGTTTGCTAGGTTTCCTAGGTTACTGCCTGAGTTAGGGCTCAAAATTCAGAGCTTTCCTCTTTGCAACAAACTGGTCAGGTTTTTGTGGAAAAATGTGATACATCCATGTTGAGTTTTGGGCCATTTCCTGTCACGGGTACTAGGAATACCCATACTAGCAAGTTATCATTTTTATCAGACGGCTTATGGGAATGCTTCGTAGAAGAACATTTGTGGCTCCCTGCAAATCCCAGAACTTTCCATCACAGAAATGTGAGGAAAATGTGTTATTTTAGTCAAAGTTTGAGGTTTGCAAGGGATTCTGGGTACAACAACCTGATGAGAGCCCCTTACGTCACCCCACCCTGGATTCTAGTTTTTAAAAAGGTGCAGATCTTCTAGGTTTCCCTAGGTGACTCCTGTGTTAGTGCCCAAAATCCACAGCTACCTACTTTGCTAAAAACAGGTTGTTTTGAGTGGAAACATGTGATGTATCCATGTTGCATTTTGGGCCATTACCTGATGCAGGCACTCGGCTTACCCACACAAGTGATATACCATTTTTATTGAAAGACTTAGAGGAATGCTGGTTGGTAGGACGTTTGTGGCTCCCCATAGATTCCAGAACCTTCACTACTGAAATTTGTTTTTTATTCAAAGTTTGAGGTTTGCAAAAGATTCTAGGAAAAGCAAACTCTGAGAGCCATGCAAGGCACTCCACCCTAGATTCCTCTAGGTATCTAGTTTTAAAAAAAGTACAGGTTTGCGAGTTTTCTCCAGGTGACTACTGATCTAGGGCCTAAAATCCACAGCTACCCACTTTGCAAAAAAAACTGGTCAGTTTTGAGCAGGAAAATGTGATGTGTCCATGTTGTATTTTGGAAACGAAGAATAGAAGAGCGTGAGGAGCACTCCGTTATTTTTGTCAAACTGTTCAAAGTTATCCAATGGTGCAATGATTAATCAGGGTAGTCACCCCTGTTTTTAGAACTAGTGGTTATGATGGGTTATGGAACTCACCTAATCATGCACTGTTCACTTAGCGCTCCACGCATTAATTATTTGTCGCACTCATTTACATTAGCTATTCAGATTGTTTTTATTCTTATCTTTTAGTTTTCAATCTTATGAATCTGCTTGTATGTTATTTACTCTTTTCATAACACAAACATATAATTCATTGGTTCAATTTTGCTGACATTATGATTGATACATATTTACATTTTCAATATTTTCACTTTACATATATATACAATCCACATGAGTTATCAATGAGCCCAATGCATTTCGGCGCCTCTATGGTGCCTTCATCAGGGGAGGTTCTGAAATGACAAACATGTAAAAGATTGTGTGAGATTCTTATGAGGGAGTTCATGGGGGTGCATTGTTCAATATGTGTGGTGATCTCATACCTGGTAGCCGTGTAGGTTGGAGTGTACTTATAGTCGCCTCACTGATTGTGACTCAAAGGAAGTCTCTAGAAATGATGAAAGATAGATAGCCTGTGTTGGTTATAGGTCTATAACTTAGTGTATGTTAGGAAAATGGATCTGAAAAGTCTGTCGACAACATACCTGGACGTGATGATCAAAACTCTCTGTAGAGACAAGAAATAATCTCTATCAGAACTATGTATATTCCTACACAAGACGCAAATATACAAACAGTGGACCAGTTGGTCCTTACCTTATCTTCACCCGTATAGTTCGTCTATTGAGTGAAAAGAAACTCCGTTACTAAGTTGTTAAGGGACCTCGTATTGTAATGCTAATACGCTGAGATTACTCAATTGATGCGTACCTGTGGTGCAAAAGATATCCCGTATATAATATGCCGCCGTCTCTCGGATTACTCGTTGCTCAGAATGACGAAGGAAACGCCATTAAAAACTCCGCAAAACTCCGCGTCAAAGCGGAGTTGGAAACATCAACAACGGACTCAAAACATTGTCTAAGGCCAATATGTTAGGGATGATGAGCGCCATGTTGGTATGGGTAAGGGTCTAGCGTGGCGACCCATTTTCTATGTTTGTCAACCGATGGTCAACTATCGCTGAATGACAGGAAAGAATATAAATATGAAAGAATGTTGGACGGACTCTAACTATTAAGCGCGGAAGACCTACGGGTGTGTTCCCATCAGTATTAAAAATATTCACTGTGCTAATGGTATATTCTGTAGTCAGCGAGTTATAATAAAAACAATAGTGGAAAGGAGCCCCGAGGTTCCGAAGTAATGAAAGGAAACCATGATATTCTCAGATCCGTGTAGTGTGAGAAGTTATGTGATGTGTGCAATATACACATGTAGCCATAAATGTACATTGAACTGTTCAACCATCTTAAACATCATTCAACTGCTTAACATTTAAGAAACATTTAAGTAAATTCGGTATTCACTGTCATTTATCTAGTGATGTAGATGTTTTGCTTACTGTCAATGATTTTACCCTAGTGTCTAACCACCGGTGAAGGTTCTTAATGGCAGGGTCCTATTTTTTTAAAAAGGATATTAACGTGAGACATCATTATGTGAGCAATTATTAGTTCTTATGTTCTCTGCATTGTATTGAATCTTTTACAAACCAGTCCTTGGCATTATACTGAAGCTTTTACAGATAACATGACAGATCATATTTATCATTGAGCCCTATAGGGGCTAGAGTTTTTAGTTGTTTTATCCAGAATAACTCGCGTTGCATTAATCTCTGATGATTGTCAATCCCTTCCATTATTTGCACTTTTTCGATGACAAAAAATCTTAATTGTGAAATGGTGTGTTTTTCATCTCTCCAATGTAGTACTAGAGGTGACGTCAAGTTCTGGTTGCGGATTCTGCTTTTGTGCTCAGTGATACGTATTTTTACTTTACGTTCCGTCTTGCCTATATACATTTTGCCACAAGGGCACTTGATTGCGTATACTACGTTGTTGGAGTTACAGTCACTGGTGTGTTTCAACTGCATCGATTTGCCTGTGGTTGGGTGAGTGAAAGTGCTTCCTGTGATTACATTATTGCAATTAATGCAATTTGAGCATCTTGTTGTTCCTTTGTATATACCTGGATATGCAGGTGGTTGTTTGTATTTTAGTCTTGTCCTCAGGTTTGACCCTCTCGTATATGCATGTACAGGCAGTTCTTGAAAAATCCCATGAAAGTCTGGTTCAACTGATAACAATTCCCATCTCTTATTGATTATGGCTCTGATTTTTGTCGATAAAGTTGTGTATTTGGTCACAAATACTATCCTGTTATGTGTTTTTTTCTCACTCGGTTTCAGTAGGTCCTCTCGTTTCATTGTTTGTACTTTGCTAAGTTGTTTATCAAGTACTTCCGCTGGATAGCCTCTGTCTTTGTACTTCTGTACCTGTTTATTCAGATTGGTTTGACATTCTTGTGGTTTTGAGCATATGCGTTTGATCCTGATAAATTGGGATACTGGTAAGTTGTTAATTAAACTCTTAGGGTGAAAGCTTTTGTAATTGAGTGCACTATTTCGATCCGTTGGTTTCGTGTATAGTGCTGTTTCAAAGCCCTGTTGTGTTTTAGTGATCCTGACATCTAGATAATCGATGACCGTATTACTGATCTTGTGAGTGAATTGAATTCTAGTATCAACTCCGTTCAAGGTAGTTATGAGCTGCTCCAATGTTTCCTGTGTATCATCCCAAATCAGGAATACATCGTCGATGAAACGACTGTACATTTTGACATGAGTCCATTCCCTCAATGACATTAACTTTTCCGCTTCATACTGAGCCATAAAGGTATTAGCATATGCAGGAGCCCCTGCAAAGCCCATGGAAGTCCCATTCAGTTGAGCAAAATGCTCATTTTTCCATGTGAAGTAGCTGTTGTGGAGGCAAAATTTTAACAACTGTGTCAGAAATTTTTTTTGGTTCATGTGTAGGTTCTCCATTTTTAATAGTGCCCATTCTATGGATTCCAGGCCTGCATGGTGTGGTATGGAGGTATAAAGTGCTACCACGTCAATGGTGCACATTATCCAATGTTCTTGGAATCCTGCTTCAGTCCATTTCAATTTATTAAGGAAATCCGTTGTGTCCCGTATATAGGAACCCCATTCTTGCACAAACTGTTGCAAATAATAATCAATGTATTTGCCTAATGGATCAAAAATTGACCCGCACCCAGATACTATAGGTCTGAGTGGGGGATTTGTCGGGTGTTTATGGATCTTTGGGATCATGTAAAGGCTGGGACGTCTAGGATTTTTTTGGGTGAGGTATGCTGATGTTTGCTCATCAATCCATTCATTGTCTGTTGCTGTTTTTAGTATGTCTTTCAGCATCTGTTGTAAAGTACCTGTCGGGTCAGTTGTTAGTTTAAGGTACGTGTGCTGGTCAGCCACGTGTTCATTAACTTTATGAACATAGTAGACCGTGTCCATTACTATTAATGCGCCACCCTTGTCAGCTGGTTGTATTGTTCTGGATTATTTGCCAAATTGTTGATTATGTTTTGCTCTTGTTTGGTTAAGTTGTTGTGTCGTTTTCTCTTGTAATTCAATTCCTGTAGGTCTTTCCTGACCATTATTTCAAACGTGTCCAGCATCTTATGGGATACTGGTGCTTGGTACACACTTTTAGGTTTGAATGTTCTAGTGGTGTTCTCAGTTGTACTCACTGTTGGTTCAATCACGTTTTCAAAATAATGTCTCAACTTAAGGGTCCTCATAAATTTAAAGAATGCCCCCTCTGTTTCTAATTCATTAGTGAATGTTGTGGGAACAAATGTTAAACCTTTGTTTAATGTAGATGTTTGTTGTCGAGTCAATGTGATGGAAGATATGTTAATGATTAAATCACTGTTCGTCCGCTCCTCAATGCTTTTCCGGCCACTTCCTCGCCTTGTTTTCCGCTTGTTGTTACTGTCCCGGGCGATGTTGTTGGTGGTTGTCCTGGATCTTGTACCTGTGACAAAAAAGATGTTTCACTGCTAGTTGTCGCTTGGTTGGTGATTTCGGTTGGTGCTGCGGTGCCTTCCTGAGTGACTTTAACTGGTCCTCTGCGTATTGATATTTCTTTGTCTGTTACTAGACTTTCCTCTGAGGAGCGTGCTGATGTTGGTGTTTTCTTAGGGACGTATTGGCACCGGGCATAGATCTCTGCCCACGTATAAACCTCGTTGAGCTTATAATTCTATAGTATCGCGCTTATACTTTCTTAATTTTCCTTCCTGTAACTCTTTTTCGTATTTGTCTAATTTGATGTTAATCCCTTCCAAATTTATTTTCCACGTGTCTGTCTCCATCCTGGCTTCTAGTTCAGTTTTTAGTACGTAGATCTCATCCTCCAATTCCCTGATGGTTTTGGCCAGTTCTTCAATGATCAACAATATTAAGTCCAAAGAACATTTGTTCAGAATACTAAACCATTTCTCCATAAATTTGGAATTGAGGTTAAAGCGGAAAAGCATAGGTTTTATTGATAAGCGTAAGCCTCTTGGAATGCGTTTAGCTCGATGGTATTGGATAAGGGTGGAGGCGTGCATCCTTTGATTTAGTTGACGACGTGTTAGATACTCCAGCTGTTTTAGTTGTTGGCTTATAGATCCCCCATGGACATCCATACTTTTGACTTCTTTGATTAAAGTGTAGATTTGGTCAGCCTGTTCCGTTGTGTATGCCAGTGTGTTGGCTCTGTTGTCGGTCATTCCTGTTATTGTATCAAACTGCATTTTAGGTTGATGGGTGCCTCCTCACTAAGTGACTAGGTGATGAAAACGAAGAATAGAAGAGCGTGAGGAGCACTCCGTTATTTTTGTCAAACTGTTCAAAGTTATCCAATGGTGCAATGATTAATCAGGGTAGTCACCCCTGTTTTTAGAACTAGTGGTTATGATGGGTTATCGAACTCACCTAATCATGCACTGTTCACTTAGCGCTCCGCGAATTAATTATTTGTCGCACTCATTTACATTAGCTATTCAGATTGTTTTTATTCTTATTTTTTAGTTTTCAATCTTATGAATCTGCTTGTATGTTATTTACTCTTTTCATAACACAAACATATAATTCATTGGTTCAATTTTGCTGACATTATGATTGATACATATTTACATTTTCAATATTTTCACTTTACATATATATACAATCCACATGAGTTATCAATGAGCCCAATGCATTTCGGCGCCTCTATGGTGCCTTCATCAGGGGCGGTTCTGAAATGACAAACATGTAAAAGATTGTGTGAGATTCTTATGAGGGAGTTCATGGGGGTGCATTGTTCAATATGTGTGGTGATCTCATACCTGGTAGCCGTGTAGGTTGGAGTGTACTTATAGTCGCCTCACTGATTGTGACTCAAAGGAAGTCTCTAGAAATGATGAAAGACAGATAGCCTGTGTTGGTTATAGGTCTATAACCCATACCAACATGGCGCTCATCATCCCTAACATATCGGCCTTAGACAATGTTTTGAGTCCGTTGTTGATGTTTCCAACTCCGCTTTGATGCGATTCAGAAGACAAATACGGGCCTACAACCATCCGGCCGGCCTCGACACTTATGTAGCTCGGTAGCAAAGTATACATCCACTCAGGAGCACGTCAGCATGTAGAAGCTTACGACATGTATTACAGTAAGTCCGCGTGTCCCAAGTGTCAGGAAGTAGTGAGGTTAATTTTAAAATAATTTTATATATAAGGAGATACAGAAGCTAGAGCGGATCAGTGTACAGTACATACATCCGAATAATAAATGGGCAACGTCCATCAGGAGATTCCACTTACAATAAACATCTAAAATGGCGGCACAAATCCAGGATATTAGGACGACAAACCATAGTGAAATGTACCCCCCAGCCGTTACCCTCCTAACACCAATCCCACCCACTGACCCGGGAAAAAGCATATAAGAAAGAAAAACAGAAAAAGAGTAAAAGAAGGCCCATAGAAACAAAAAACGAACCGATGAAGACCCCCCACCCTACACGCATGCCGAGGCTATGGCCTACCCCCCCCTTAGCAGTGTGTCTGTCGCCCCAAAAAGAACCCGAAATATAGAATACAAGCGAAGAAGGAAAAGAAAAAGTCCATAAATGCACGGTAGCACATAGGGAGAGAGGGAAGAATACACTACCCTACTACCCCCAGGAAAAGGAAAAGTGGGGAGGAGCCCACCCTGCAACCGAACTCCCGGTTTCCCTCACCGTCAATATCTCCCGCACCAACCACAATACAATGACAAAAAACTGTACTCCCAGTCGATCAGAAGCAGTAACACCCAGTACCCCAGTCCAGCACAAGTCCCCCCCCCCCAGCAGGTAAAATAAACAACTGGAGAAATCGACAGTAACGTGCTTCGGAAAAACAGGATATTAAAGACTACTCAGCCAATAGCATAAAACATGAGCCAGTCCAGGTCCTCGCCAGCCGATCCAATCAATACAACAACAAATAATCCCTCAACCCTGGCCGGACCGGCAGAAGTTCTCCAGGCCTGTCCATTGCTGCGAGGCGCCTGTAACCAGGACAAAGAAGCAAGATGGCCGCTTGCGAGGAGAGGGGACAATGAAGATTCCATGTGCCGCAGGGACCCAAACAGTGCAGAAACAGACCCCAGGGGCTCCAATGGTAGAGGCAGCGAGGGGGACAGGCAACGAGGAAAAGGAGTTTCCGGGCCCCGGTGAATAGTTTGTAGGCAGAGTCGTCACGTAGAAAGTAGAGGGTGCCTCTGCAACTGTAGCATCGTCAATGGACAGACTCATTACCTTGTAGCCAGGAGAATGCCTCACCGCCTTCTCTACAGTCGGCAACATTGTAGCCCCTCCAGGTTGGAACAGGGGCGGCGGGGGAACATCCAGCCGGGATCGCCCCGTGTCTGGCAGCGCTTCATCAAATCTCCGGACCAGTGCCCGGACAGTGCTCCGCATTTCAGCCTTCAAGTCCATGAGAGCGGCCAGGATGTCACCACAGGTCGGGTCACTCCGCATCGGAAGCCGGTCCGCATTATCCCCCGGTTCATTCGATGCGGTCACCGGCACCAGGGCGTATGGGCCCCCAGTCACTGCAGACCCAGGATCAGCCAACGCTGCGGCAGGGAGGACAGGCGCCATTTCCGGGCCTGCTGCTCACAACAAATGACGATACGGGGGTGAGAGCGGCATCTGATGAGGCAACAACGTAGCCGCCGGGGGAACTCCGTGAGCAACTAGGAGGCAGCACAGGATGGGAGTCCTCTACGTGTCCCGTGGGTAACCGCCGTCCACTACAGTGAAGACGCTCCAAGATGGAGTCCGCCCGTTTCTCAATGGAGTGGCAGGGGAGTGCTAACCGTGGGGGGGCTTCAGCGTCATCTACACCGCAAGCTGCGCGAAGGAGAGTCCAACCCAGTTGGAAGGGTCCGACTCCGGTCGTCCGGGCAGCGCTCTACGCCCCCATGGTTCACAGCGTTTCACCAGCTCGTCTCCCCATCCACGTCTCACGGCGTCCAGCGGCGGCCATCAGCGCAGGGTCCAGGGGAAGCGCCGGAGGTCGGAAAAACACCGAGTCTGCCACCGATTCTGCTGGTAAAGGTACCGGAAGAACGCCAGTCATTTCAGCGCCAGTATTTCACTGTGGTAGGACGGCGCAGGTCAGGATAAATGATCAGGATGTCCAAAAGAAGCCAGACGGCTTGCGGAGCCGGGAGCTCAAGCGTCCGTCCCGTCCGCCATCTTGGCTCCTCCCGATTTGTGGAGTTTTTAATGGCGTTTCCTTCGTCATTCTGAGCAACGAGTAATCCGAGAGACGGCGGCATATTATATACGGGATATCTTTTGCACCACAGGTACGCATCAATTGAGTAATCTCAGCGTATTAGCATTACAATACGAGGTCCCTTAACAACTTAGTAACGGAGTTTCTTTTCACTCAATAGATGAACTATACGGGTGAAGATAAGGTAAGGACCAACTGGTCCACTGTTTGTATATTTGCGTCTTGTGTAGGAATATACATAGTTCTGATAGAGATTATTTCTTGTCTCTACAGAGAGTTTTGATCATCACGTCCAGGTATGTTGTCGACAGACTTTTCAGATCCATTTTCCTAACATACACTAAGTTATAGACCTATAACCAACACAGGAGGAGGAGGCACCCATCAACCTAAAATGCAGTTTGATACAATAACAGGAATGACCGACAACAGAGCCAACACACTGGCATACACAACGGAACAGGCTGACCAAATCTACACTTTAATCAAAGAAGTCAAAAGTATGGATGTCCATGGGGGATCTATAAGCCAACAACTAAAACAGCTGGAGTATCTAACACGTCGTCAACTAAATCAAAGGATGCACGCCTCCACCCTTATCCAATACCATCGAGCTAAACGCATTCCAAGAGGCTTACGCTTATCAATAAAACCTATGCTTTTCCGCTTTAACCTCAATTCCAAATTTATGGAGAAATGGTTTAGTATTCTGAACAAATGTTCTTTGGACTTAATATTGTTGATCATTGAAGAACTGGCCAAAACCATCAGGGAATTGGAGGATGAGATCTACGTACTAAAAACTGAACTAGAAGCCAGGATGGAGACAGACACGTGGAAAATAAATTTGGAAGGGATTAACATCAAATTAGACAAATACGAAAAAGAGTTACAGGAAGGAAAATTAAGAAAATATAAGCGCGATACTATAGATTATAAGCTCAACGAGGTTTATACGTGGGCAGAGATCTATGCCCGGCGCCAATACGTCCCTAAGAAAACACCAACATCAGCACGCTCCTCAGAGGAAAGTCTAGTAACAGACAAAGAAATATCAATACGCAGAGGACCAGTTAAAGTCACTCAGGAAGGCACCGCAGCATCAACCGAAATCACCAACCAAGCGACAACTAGCAGTGAAACATCTTTTTTGTCACAGGTACAAGATCCAGGACAACCACCAACAACATCACCCGGGACAGTAACAACAAACGGAAAACAAGGCGAGGAAGTGGCCGGAAAAGCATTGAGGAGCGGACGAACAGTGATTTAATCATTAACATATCTTCCATCACATTGACTCGACAACAAACATCTACATTAAACAAAGGTTTAACATTTGTTCCCACAACATCCACTAATGAATTAGAAACAGAGGGGGCATTCTTTAAATTTATGAGGACCCTTAAGTTGAGACATTATTTTGAAAACGTGATTGAACCAACAGTGAGTACAACTGAGAACACCAGCAGAACATTCAAACCTAAAAGTGTGTACCAAGCACTGTTGCGTGCTTATCTAGGTTCCTGATCGATACTGTGACCTTATGCCCCTATTCGGCTATAAATCCCTTTATTCCCTATATTGGCATAACCGTTCAAGTGCGATTTTCTGTAAAGTCATCTCTGGCCTCACACGAACAGAGCCACATTCCAGCATGACTCTCTGCTACTTCCTTTGCGACCAATTAGTGCAATGACAGAGCAGCAGTCACTATCTGATATTCCTAGATAACACTCCGAGGCCTTCAACAAGATAAAAACTCAGCAAACCTGGAAATCCCCGCTTGCTATGTTTTGATTAGTAATGGAACTCTAATGAGCAACTGATAACTGCCACTTCCTAGTGACATCTTTAATTGACGTCTTATGTCCAGCAAACTTGCGTCAAACCCGGCACCTGTCAGGTATAAATATTACCAACGTTGCCTTAAGCAATGAGCGAACCTGTTGCTGATGCCAGCTGCCTGCATGACCCTGTGTTGGTAAAAACTAGCACTCTGTCGCTGCAGCCTGCTATCCTGTGGTGGTGAAGCTGCTGATTACCATTATCGCCGCTAAAGCGCGACCTATGGTGCAGTACGCTTGAGGAGCCGAGCAGCCGTCCTCTGCGAAGACATCCAGCCCAGCTGCCCGCGGACGCTGTCACCCCTCCTTCCTCGACGCGCTGAGAGAAGCGAGCTGCATTTCTCGTGCAGAGAAATCCAGTCCCGGCGCTTCCAGTTTACCCTCGCAGGTGACTGGGATATCGAGAGAGACCCCTGAAGGAGATACCAATCCTCCATCATTCTATTCAGAGGTATGGTGTTGACTAAACCCTTAGACGAGAATTCTTGAAACAAACCTTGGCAAAACCAACTTAACTTAAGCTACTTACTTACTCCCCTTTTCACGTGTTAGGCTTAGGTCAGGCACACTGGGGTAGGCTTAGTTAGAAGCACCAGTTGAGTATGTTAGCCTAATGTATATATGACTGTATATATGTTTTATTACTTTTAAACCATTGTATGGCTAAGAAACCATATCAATGCTTTTACAGTTCTATTTCGCAATCCTTATCTTACTGTACGTACTTTTTATAATAACAGTTATTGCAATTGTGGCAATACATTTCTCTTGTACGAGAAGAAAGACTGTTCAATAAATGTTAACCCTTTATTGATACACGCCCGTCTCTCTATTCTCTACATACTGTGAAAGTAAACTGCACTAGACTGACTGAGTGAAATCTATGTCTATTGTTTCACACGACCCTAGAGATCGACTCTTGATCTGAGGAGCAAAGTTGTCATGTTGCACGGTTGTTGGAAAACTGAATCCCTTCTTGTCTGTGCCAAGGAAGCTGATCACTTCCTATGCAGAGAAGAAAGTTTCCAGTGACCTCTGAGCTAGTTGGTAACACAACCCAATTAAGTTTAGCATAGTCAGTGGAGGCCTGGAATATAAGCAGTTCCACGTCGATACTACTGTTTATGTTATTCCAATGCGCAGGGCCTAGTGGGAAACTAGGAACTACACTACATGGCGCCCAACGTTTTGGTAAGGCGATAAACTAACGCAAGACTTATAGAGTAACTCAGTCGTGCATATTTCACACCCCTTTCTCCCGTAAATACTCCAATAGACGTCTGGAGTGGGTGAAAGGTTAAAATCCGCCCGACCTTAGTAGGAAGAGATTCCTATGTAAAGCTCTGGTTTATTCAACGTTGAAGGATACAGTGTTCCAAAATATTGTGCACCTAATCTTTGTCTCCTTGGAGACCTACTCTGCAAACCTCGCATTTTTAAAATGCCAGAAAACGGAACCACTGGGGCCGCAGCAGATGCGACTCAGCAAGGTCCCGAATACACAGACCAGGGTGCTATTATCATCCCGGTCCAGTTAAGAAGATCTATAACTTTAAAACTTATAGAAAACGGACTGACACCTCAAGGTGGTACAGTAATTTTCGTGATAGAAGCTCACGAGTATCGGCAGACAGAGGTATTCTATTCATGGATAAACTTCCCAGCGGTAAACGCTATAACACAAGAGTTTCACTATTACAAAATAGAGGAACCTCCGGAAGAGTACGCTCCTTTCGAGGAGATTGAAATTCCACTTAAATTTCAAGAGCACCTGCTCTGGTTTAATGGCGCCCTAAAACACAATGATCACATAACTAGGCTCGGTCCACTAGGTAGACCAGGAGCCACGTGGCCGGTTCTAGCCAGCTACACACCACATCCTGACATTAAAAAAATGTCTAAGGAAGAGCTGTTAGCACAGCTAAACACATTAATAAAAATACATAGGCAATTAGTCCAATATGTAATACGGACTGCAACAGTCCAGCCAGCTGTTAATACACCACAGCTGACCCCTCATCAGGGGAACACAAATAAAATTACACCACAGAACATACAGTCATGTCTTGGTAAAACACCCGTAAAACGGGAACAAATTCCTTTCTGGTTAGCCCAGAAAATCACTCAAATAGAGGCAGTATTTCCTGATACTACCCCTATTGAGAAACACAGAATCTTGACCATCTGCCTTCCTATGGGAATCGCACCACACGTGGAGGACTGTGACACTTGGGGTACAGTCTTTGCTTCCATTTACACAAAAACACACGGTGTTCCGTCTATGGCGGTAATACCAGAAGTGCTCAAACAGATTCAAAATGAATTCGGTCCAGAACCCGCTTTAAATCTAGGTATGAAATTACTGAAAGACTTCAAGCAGGTCACGGCTATATTATTAGCCAACATAAAGGGAGAAGCAGCATCTGTGGCGATTCGCCAGAAGTTGAGGGAAACAGATATAAAAGATCCTGTTGAGCTTGCAAAAATCATAGAAAAATGCTATGAAGAATTAGGTAGAGACAGCTTGGGTGGAAAACCAGTTAAGCCCCAACTGCTCGAAAATCCTGAAAAATTATTTATTAAAAATAATTCAAACACTCCTAAAAAGAGCTGGGATGGAAATAAACAATCCACTCCCAAGGAAAAAGTTTTCCAGTCCAGAGGAAGGTCTCCTCGACGGAGGGAAAGAACTCCGACTCGAGAACGCCAGTCTCCCCAGCGGGAGCCCTCTGAGAAAAGATATAACCTTAGAAATAGGGATAATATAAAAAAACCTGATAGATATCAAAGTATTGATACACGTCCCTCTCGATCTTTTCCACAGAATTCGGAAAGAAGAGGACGGTCAGACCCAGGAGAGCACACCAAGTCCAAAGACAAGGAACCTGCTCAAAATAAGAAATCTCAATTTCAGAAAAAGAAGGTAGCCAGTATTAGAGTAATCAACAATGCCGAGAATACTGAGGACACAGTTGAAAAACGGGGAGTGGGCATTGACAATGTTGGACAGTGCAGCAGAAATCAGTATAGCGCCCAAGATCTTGATGAGTCATCTGGAGACAGTGGACACGAATGAATACATTCAGGTTGAAACTGCCGACGCCAGACTTAGCGAGCCCCATAAAATATACGAAATAACACTGCGTATAGAGGGTGATAAGACTAGGAAAATTAAGGGTCTATTTTGGGATAAGCTCTCAAAAGGCTATGATATTCTGTTAGCTGAAAAAGATTGGCCCCCGGAGTTTGTCAGGGAGTGCCCTCGTGGCGAAGAAGTGATTATGCCTGCCTTCTCGAATCACATACCGATTCACAAAAAATACACATATGCAAGGAAATGGGCAGTAGCCCAGGCACCTGCATTGTATAAAAATCATGTAGGATGGGATGAGGATTCTACGCCTCACAAAATCCAATTAAAAAGTGAACCAACTGCCCAACGGCAGTATCCCATAAAGCAAGAAGCTAAAAAACAAGTCAGGGAGATCTTAGATCAACTTGAGTACCAGGGGGTGATTGAAACATGCACCTCTCAAATGAACAATCCTTTGTTTCCTGTCTCCAAGCCAGACAATTCATATCGTCTAGTTTTGGACTACAGACACCTTAATACATGTTGCAAAACTTTTGCAGTACAAAACTCGCATAGTGCAGCCCTAATGAATAATATAGTTAGGAAAAAATACAAAACGACATTAGTCATTTCTAATGGTTTCTTTTGTCAAAACATTGCACCGGAAAGCAGATATTTGACCGCTTTCTCCGCATTTGGGTCACAGAAAAAATTCTGTCGACTCCCACAGGGGTTCAAGAACAGCCCAGGACTATTCTCAGCTAGGGTAACAGAGTTACTACAAATCTATGATGATGAAGCATTGTCTTACGTAGATGATATTTATCTCACAGACGACGACTTGGATACTCACTTGAAAAGAGTGAACACCATTATACTTGGGTTCGCAGCAGAGGGTTACAAATTCAACTTTAAAAAGTCCCGAATTGCCCATCTGACAGTACTATTTTTAGGGTACGAATTATCAAGTGAAGGGAAAAGCCTAGCGGACAACTTCTTAGAGAAGTGCGCTGTACTCCAAGCTCCAAAAACGCTGAAGAATTTACAATCCATTCTAGGTTTTCTGAATTTCTGAAGAACTTACATCCTAAATTACGCAGAGAGGGTTAAACCTCTCTACGATCTAATAAAACCTGATTTAAAACAAATCAATTGGACTCAAAAACACACAGAAATTTTGAGATCACTGCAAACGGACATGTTAGCAAAAACAAAATTAGATACACGTGACAACACGATCGATCTTGTAATCCGAATCATCCCAGGAAGATGCGGATTCACGTACCTAACCTCTAATGAGGGAGAAAAGGTACCTATTTCAATTAAATCTCACTTGTACACACAAGCAGAAAAAACATTCAGTCACACAGAAAGAACTGTGAACGCAGTGCGAATCGCATTAGCAAATGAACGAGAACTAGCACACGGCAAAAGGATTAATATCCTCACAGGGGAATCCGCCTTCGAGGCGCTATTCAGCCCAGTAAACCTGCCTACAGTGTCACTGGATCCGAAATGGATACAGTACATAGATTCTCTAGGAGCGGAAGACGTGAAATACTATTTCGCCCCACAATACAAAGAACTGAATGATTTAGAATATGAAGAAGAATATCCTCTGCCAATCGAAATTCTGCCTCTCCCACAATACGCCTGTATAATCTATACAGATAGCTCTGTACAGCATTTCAACGTAGAGAGAAAATCCTACGATGCAGCATGTGCGATCATTAAATGTCGTTGGCTGTGCGGTAAAATCAAACCGAAAATAACAAAAACTGAATCAGTGAAGTACTGTTCGGTTCAGAGAACTGAAATCAGATGTTTAAAGATGGCGCTCGAAAATGCAGAACGCGAATTCCCCACACTTATAGTGTGCGATTCTCATTTTTGCGTCAATTCTTACAATAACAAACTGCAGAGTTGGATCGAAAACGACTACAAAGATGACACAGGTGCCACAATAAAGCATAAAAAGCTCTGGAACGAGGTAGCTCTTTTACACAAAGAACTACAAAAGACTCACGTGATTCACGCACAGAGTCTTCAACGTGATGGCGTTCACGCTGCAGGGAATTCATTGGCTAATACAGCCACCGCGGAAGCAACTAACCCGGCTTCCGTAGCCACAAAAAAGCGTACAGATAAATACATAGACGGGGAAACCATGCTGGCAGTAAAAACGACCGTAAAAGGCGACTGTGCAGCACTACCCGTAAACTATCCACTCAATTATGCATACATAATCGATGCTAACTCCGTTCCTTTTGCTCGAATCCCTGGAGTGGGGGATAGAGTAATTCCAAACATGAACAGGAGAATATTTTTAATAGCAGACGCACATATGGGTTTGGGTCTAAGGCACAGACAGATCAAGGAATCACTGACTGAATTACAATCAGTATTCTGGTGGCCGGGAATGAGTGTAGAACACCAAATATATGCAAACAACTGTGAAAACTGTAATAGGGATCGCAGTAGCGAACCTTGCTACCGGCTACCAATCAGAAAGAGCGTAACGCTGCCTACACCCCATCCTGCGTCCTATTAACAGTTAAGACGAAAAGCACTTTAAAAATGAGGCCCCCAGCGCTCGGCTGACGCTAGAACGGTTATAAAAGATTTGCGAGTCTTTATCGGCACATACGCAATTACCACGTTCCATTCTGACCAGGGTCCTGCTTTCAGCTCTCGAGCTTATAAGGAGGCCATGGCTAGCATGGGAATTGGGTTGCGGTATTCTTGTCCGTCGCATCCCGAAGGGAATAGTGTGGTAGAAAGAAAAAACCGGGACATAAAGCAATCTATAACAGCGAAGGTATTAGGTTCAGGCGCTGGGTGGGTCAAACATTTAATAAGTGTCCAGACTAGTCTTAACAACATGCCAAGAAATTCTCTAAAAGGTTTCAGCCCATACGAACTATTGTTCGGAATTAGAATGAACGTTCAGGACCTCGATAGTCAGATATCAGTGGTACAAGAAGAAACAAAGCAGTTTGAAGTAAAAGACCGTTTGGCTGTTTTACAGGAACTGAATGAAACAAGAAAATCATTAAGCAACATAAAGTTAAAGCAACAGCCAAGTACCACTGACGAGGCACCACCCGCAACAGCCCCAGCAAGGCCTGTCTGGATTCCAAAGATTGGGGATCTAGTCAGAGAAAAGATCGCGGTGAAGAAGGAATTTGGGCCTTCTTACAGAAAAGCAGTACCTGTCTTGGCAGTCACCGGAACAAGATCAGTTGTGCTACCGCCCCTTGCTGGTAAAAAGGAGAACAGAATCGTGTCCATCGATCTGGTAAAACCACAAGCATGTGGCCTATAATCAACAGTAGGCCCAGTGGACTCCCAAGAAACAACAGAATACCCAAACTTGCAACAATCCAAGAGGTTCAAACTGAAAGACTCATCACATTCGATCAGCCTGCAGTGCACAATGAAGGACTATGCAATAATGCCATGGAACTCGTGCCTCTTGAAACACAGATTGAAACAGTTCGTCAAGAAACAACACCAGTCTACACTAATGTGGCATCAGAAAGTGCTACCGAGAGACAGATTGAAAGAACAATCCCATCAATTGACAGAACTGCCTCTGGTTATTTCATCAACTTCGACAACTTCTCTGAAGATCAAAACGACCCCGAAGTGATGCCAGAAACAAAAAAGTATTCTAAAGAAAATACTACAGGACTCCTTCAACAAATCAAAGAATCATATCTGGATTCACCGTTGATTGAGCATTGGATAATTTCAGGGGTATTCATACTCCTACTCTGCCTAATTTTAGTTTTAATTTTAGGAAAGTTCATCACGATTGAATGGACACAGCAAGTCAGAACATCAACCTAGTCCTGAAACCACACAGATCTTCCCACGTGAATCAAAGAGAACTGTCAACAGTAAATGTCACAGCAATTCCAATACCTGGTGGGGTAGTATGGGAGAAAACAGACTATGAGATCTATGGTCCGGTCGAAATCCTGAAGTATCCTCATCAACTAAAGGTTTCCTTAAGTGACTTTGTGACACCTAGTACATTCTCTGATGATTGGGACTTTAACAGTATTAATAACATGATGTCTGATTTAGTAATGTCAGCTAGATTCAGAGATCATGATTATTTACAAGGTTCATCTAGTTATGAGCAGTTATTCTGTTACACCCACTATGGGGATCATTACTTGCATAAATCTGCACAGCCTAGAAATGTTTTTATGTATAATCAATGGGAACATTGTTCTACACCACCTAAAAGCAGTTCTAAAGCATTTTTTGAGAAATTCAAATACTTCTCAGGGTTTAACACCAGTGATGCAGAATCGTTTTATTACAAACTGTTAGATAAAACAGGAATGAAAACAATGCTGACAAATTCTAAATTGATATATTCAGAAGCATTTTATGACAAAATGATGACATTTGGTTTTGATTATTGGAATAATAATATTGAAACGAAAACAATTTGGGGTACTAAAGATTGGCAGGTGCAAGGCATAGAAGCACTATTTAGAACCTGCATGATACCTGAACAAATGTTATTTTTAAATGACACAATACACCAAACATCTTGTCTTGGCCTAGCTAAGAACAAAGAACTTAAAACACCGTCTATACCAAAGCCAATACCTGAAAATGCAACAGCTGATATTGAGTTAGACGTGTCAAACATTTTACATTTCAACAGAACACATCCTGATTGGAAAAAGTGGTTAATCTGGCCTACAGACACAAATAGCTGTCAAGATAGATTCCTGAATAAAACACAGGGTTTAAAAATGACCAGATTAGACTCAAGATATTCCCAGAGACAACATCCAGGAATAATAACAACATACAGTGTAGGGAAACTCTGCCTAGAATGGCTAACTTCATCCACACTGGCTGAAATTAAGCAACACTTGTCTTTGCTAAAAGATGGTGCTGATTTGCGCGATTTCATTCTTGGACCACGCAGACAGCGTCAAAAGCGTTTCATAGCGACCAGCATCTATGCTGCTTACAACAAGGCTTGGAAAGTAAAGCAAATTGAAACTGCTGAAAAAATACGAGAAATTGATTGTATTAATTTGGAGAAATCACTTTCTGTAGTAGACAATGGGTTAATGACTCTGTCTTCCAGAATATATTCTTTGGACAATATTGTATCCTCTGCCTTTGATGTGATAGACAGAGATTTGCTAATGTTACAACATGGCCAGTCTCAATTACGCTCTATTATAGAATTAGGCTGGACGCTGCAAAATCTTCGTTCAGGCTATGTGCCTTGGCGTTTAATCAACACGACGTCTTTATTTTCCATTTTTAACCTTACTGATAAACAGATCAGTTTGGCACAGAAAGGAGCAGACTATACAATCTTGAGCATCGAAAAACTCGAGAGATTATCTTTGACAATGTCAGAGAGTCCTGTCATTGAATGGATAATACACGGAATTATCACAATTCCGATTACAACTTTCCGATTTCATAAGTGCCTTGAATACATACCTGCTGGCCAGTATGAACAATTGGGTAAGGGATATGTTAAATCCGAATGGAAATGACCATACACTCATTCTTGCTATAGTGACAGCGACAAAAATGTATTTCTTAGTGGTGACAACTGTAAACACTCACTAAGCGGTATACTTTTGTGTCAGGGTATTAATTTACACGGAGCATGTGATGGAAATTCAAACAACCTTTCATGCCACCAGCTAGTCACACCTGCAACTCAGATAGAGCCCTTCTTTATGCAACTCGCGAACGGGAGTTACATTCTTAGACCGGATCACAGGTGCTGTGGCCTCGCGCCAGGGAAAAGTTATCTAGTACAAGTAACGTCCATGGTCAAATGTTGTATGCAAGCATTGTTCCCGAGCGGGCCTCCAGGCATAGTGACTCCCCTCTGGCCTCGTCTGAATCTCTATTCTATACGAATTGATACATTAAGCAAAATGAAATCTGTGCTTTTACAGACAACAGTGCCTATAACGTCATCTAAAGAGACGTATGATCTTCTAGTCGCAAGGACGGCTACTGAGGTCCATGACCTTTTATCAACAAATTGCCCTGTGCATTTCGTAGAAATGTTCAGCCAACTCCTTAACATGTCTAGTGCAACAAGCATCCCAGGCATATTTAAGACAGTCTTTACGGGACTGCTAACACCCTTCCAGGCAATTTTGGGAATCTTTCCTAATTTTGTGCACTCCATTTTTGGTGGAATTCCACTATTTTTGGGACTCATCGCAGGGATTCTATTTTTGACCCTCCTGCTTCGTTATGGCAAGCCTCGCCTCAGACATAGCTCCCATGGGAATGGAAGAGACAATCCTAGCAATGCGCTACAGGGACAGGATAACTAACGTCCTCGGATTGGCCAGGCTGAGAGATCTAAACATGACCTGGTTCCTTTCATTCAGACCAATATGGCAAAATTGCATTTTACCTGTGCTACGGTGTATGCTTTGCGGCGATGAATGCGTGTTGGACATCTGTCTTTCACTTCCATCAGCAGTACCAATGGACGTCGATACTTTGCTCAGTCCAATAACGGCTCACGCATTGTGTTGTCCCCAGCGGCTACCAATCCTGATGACGGCATTCGTGGAGACTCCTGTACTACAGCCAAGTGGTAACAGTGGAGCGAGTGACAAAAGCAACATCATCCAGGTACAACGTTCTGTGAGCATTGCTGGTCCTGCCTTCGATGACAGCAATCATTCTCACACCTGCCAAGTTACAGCGCTATCTAATTTGGTTGAACTATCACCTGATTTTGTAGACCAATTCTTTGCGAGCCTGTCTGATACGATGTTCTCACCCACAGAGAAACAATAACTTTTTGAGAAGCTTTCCGACACACAGCGTTCCCCTGAACTCTGAATTCGGCCTTCAGTTTTGATCAACAAAAACTGCAATAAGCTTTGGAACTCTATGTTTTCCCGTTCAAGCATTAAAATGTTTTTTTTTTTTGAATTGGACATTTTTAATAATTCACCCTTTTTGGCACTAACAGTTCTTTGCTTAACGTAAAAACTATTCTTAGAGAACAGAAGCTTCACACTTCTATTTCTAAACACATCTAGAGACATAACAACATAACACCAGCCTCTAGCACACATGTTATTACAATGCATTTTTATGTGATGATTTATCTCGCCTTTCTTCTGTCAGAGATACTTCATGTGTAATTCTTTTTGCATAATCGTTCATTGATTTCATATGCAATAGTTTTGAATGATTACTATGCTTTAAAAAACGTACAGTACCTAAATTCCATGTATTACAAGTACGCCTATTTCGAATGCATTTATGTATTTTGGGGTGGGCAATGTTACACATGCATCTAATTGCTTAGTTTTAGTAATTTTGATGGACATTAACCCGTGGAGTGGGTGTTGCGTGCTTATCTAGGTTCCTGATCGATACTGTGACCTTATGCCCCTATTCGGCTATAAATCCCTTTATTCCCTATATTGGCATAACCGTTCAAGTGCGATTTTCTGTAAAGTCATCTCTGGCCTCACACGAACAGAGCCACATTCCAGCATGACTCTCTGCTACTTCCTTTGCGACCAATTAGTGCAATGACAGAGCAGCAGTCACTATCTGATATTCCTAGATAACACTCCGAGTTCTTCAACAAGATAAAAACTCAGCAAACCTGGAAATCCCCGCTTGCTATGTTTTGATTAGTAATGGAACTCTAATGAGCAACTGATAACTGCCACTTCCTAGTGACATCTTTAATTGACGTCTTATGTCCAGCAAACTTGCGTCAAACCCGGCACCTGTCAGGTATAAATATTACCAACGTTGCCTTAAGCAATGAGCGAACCTGTTGCTGATGCCAGCTGCCTGCATGACCCTGTGTTGGTAAAAACTAGCACTCTGTCGCTGCAGCCTGCTATCCTGTGGTGGTGAAGCTGCTGATTACCATTATCGCCGCTAAAGCGCGACCTATGGTGCAGTACGCTTGAGGAGCCGAGCAGCCGTCCTCTGCGAAGACATCCAGCCCAGCTGCCCGCGGACGCTGTCACCCCTCCTTCCTCGACGCGCTGAGAGAAGCGAGCTGCATTTCTCGTGCAGAGAAATCCAGTCCCGGCGCTTCCAGTTTACCCTCGCAGGTGACTGGGATATCGAGAGAGACCCCTGAAGGAGATACCAATCCTCCATCATTCTATTCAGAGGTATGGTGTTGACTAAACCCTTAGACGAGAATTCTTGAAACAAACCTTGGCAAAACCAACTTAACTTAAGCTACTTACTTACTCCCCTTTTCACGTGTTAGGCTTAGGTCAGGCACACTGGGGTAGGCTTAGTTAGAAGCACCAGTTGAGTATGTTAGCCTAATGTATATATGACTATATGTTTTATTACTTTTAAACCATTGTATGGCTAAGAAACCATATCAATGCTTTTACAGTTCTATTTCGCAATCCTTATCTTACTGTACGTACTTTTTATAATAACAGTTATTGCAATTGTGGCAATACATTTCTCTTGTACGAGAAGAAAGACTGTTCAATAAATGTTAACCCTTTATTGATACACGCCCGTCTCTCTATTCTCTACATACTGTGAAAGTAAACTGCACTAGACTGACTGAGTGAAATCTATGTCTATTGTTTCACACGACCCTAGAGATCGACTCTTGATCTGAGGAGCAAAGTTGTCATGTTGCACGGTTGTTGGAAAACTGAATCCCTTCTTGTCTGTGCCAAGGAAGCTGATCACTTCCTATGCAGAGAAGAAAGTTTCCAGTGACCTCTGAGCTAGTTGGTAACACAACCCAATTAAGTTTAGCATAGTCAGTGGAGGCCTGGAATATAAGCAGTTCCACGTCGATACTACTGTTTATGTTATTCCAATGCGCAGGGCCTAGTGGGAAACTAGGAACTACACTACAGCACCAGTATCCCATAAGATGCTGGACACGTTTGAAATAATGGTCAGGAAAGACCTACAGGAATTGAATTACAAGAGAAAACGACACAACAACTTAACCAAACAAGAGCAAAACATAATCAACAATTTGGCAAATAATCCTGAACTAACAATACAACCAGCTGACTAGGGTGGCGCCTTAGTACTAATGCCCTTTGAAAACAACAAGGGTTCCCTGTATGAAAATTAACAATCAACCCCTAGGTCAGGGAATAAGTCAGTGGAGAAAACTACCTAGGCAGTAATTCTAAATTTAAAAACACAATACAAAAAGGACCAACACTGAGAGTGAACAGCTTCCAATTAGATACATAAGTTTATTACAATCACATAAACATTAGCTAAAAAAATTACATTTCATAAAAAGTTGAATATACATCAATCATAACATAAAAATTCTTGGACATAGAAGAGTAAGTTGTGTGTCGACGCGTTTCGGCGGCCAGCGCCTTTCTCAAGACAATTTACAACTTTCTGAAAATAAAATGATGTATAGTTTAATTTTTCATTCCCAATTATTACAATATTATTTTATTCTTTACATATATTGTAAAAATTAAGCATGCTAATAAAAGTTAACTAAAAAAGCATGGAAACACTGTTCAAAAACTCAGGTCCTAAATAAATCAAAACACAACTGATAATTAGAGAAATTGTAAAGCATAAAACTTATGTATCTAATTGGAAGCTGTTCACTCTCAGTGTTGGTCCTTTTTGTATTGTGTTTTTAAATTTAGAATTACTGCCTAGGTAGTTTTCTCCACTGCCTTAGTACTAATGGACACGGTCTACTATGATCATAAAGTTAATGAACACGTGGCTGACCAGCACACGTACCTTAAACTACCAACTGACCCGACAGGTACTTTACAACAGATGCTGAAAGACATACTAAAAACAGCAACAGACAATGAATGGATTGATGAGCAAACATCAGCATACCTCACCCAAAAAAATCCTAGACGTCCCAGCCTTTACATGATCCCAAAGATCCATAAACACCCGACAAATCCCCCATTCAGACCTATAGTATCTGGGTGCGGGTCAATTTTTGATCCATTAGGCAAATACATTGATTATTATTTGCAACAGTTTGTGCAAGAATGGGGTTCCTATATACGGGACACAACGGATTTCCTTAATAAATTGAAATGGACTGAAGCAGGATTCCAAGAACATTGGATAATGTGCACCATTGACGTGGTTGCACTTTATACCTCCATACCACACCATGCAGGCCTGGAATCCATAGAATGGGCACTATTAAAAATGGAGAACCTACACATGAACCAAAAAAAATTTCTGACACAGTTGTTAAAATTTTGCCTCCACAACAGCTACTTCACATGGAAAAATGAGCATTTTGCTCAACTGAATGGGACTTCCATGGGCTTTGCAGGGGCTCCTGCATATGCTAATACCTTTATGGCTCAGTATGAAGCGGAAAAGTTAATGTCATTGAGGGAATGGACTCATGTCAAAATGTACAGTCGTTTCATCGACGATGTATTCCTGATTTGGGATGATACACAGGAAACATTGGAGCAGCTCATAACTACCTTGAACGGAGTTGATACTAGAATTCAATTCACTCACAAGATCAGTAATACGGTCATCGATTATCTAGATGTCAGGATCACTAAAACACAACAGGGCTTTGAAACAGCACTATACACGAAACCAACGGATCGAAATAGTGCACTCAATTACAAAAGCTTTCACCCTAAGAGTTTAATTAACAACTTACCAGTATCCCAATTTATCAGGATCAAACGCATATGCTCAAATCCACAAGAATGTCAAACCAATCTGAATAAACAGGTACAGAAGTACAAAGACAGAGGCTATCCAGCGGAAGTACTTGATAAACAACTTAGCAAAGTACAAACAATGAAACGAGAGGACCTACTGAAACCGAGTGAGAAAAAAACACATAACAGGATAGTATTTGTGACCAAATACACAACTTTATCGACAAAAATCAGAGCCATAATCAATAAGAGATGGGAATTGTTATCAGTTGAACCAGACTTTCATGGGATTTTTCAAGAACTGCCTGTACATGCATATACGAGAGGGTCAAACCTGAGGACAAGACTAAAATACAAACAACCACCTGCATATCCAGGTATATACAAAGGAACAACAAGATGCTCAAATTGCATTAATTGCAATAATGTAATCACAGGAAGCACTTTCACTCACCCAACCACAGGCAAATCGATGCAGTTGAAACACACCAGTGACTGTAACTCCAACAACGTAGTATACGCAATCAAGTGCCCTTGTGGCAAAATGTATATAGGCAAGACGGAACGTAAAGTAAAAATACGTATCACTGAGCACAAAAGCAGAATCCGCAACCAGAACTTGACGTCACCTCTAGTACTACATTGGAGAGATTAAAAACACACCATTTCACAATAAAGATTTTTTGTCATCAAAAAAGTGCAAATAATGGAAGGGATTGACAATCATCAGAGATTAATGCAACGCGAGTTATTCTGGATAAAACAACTAAAAACTCTAGCCCCTGTAGGGCTCAATGATAAATATGATCTGTCATGTTATCTGTAAAAGCTTCAGTATAATGCCAAGGACTGGTTTGTAAAAGATTCAATACAATGCAGAGAACATAAGAACTAATAATTGCTCACATAATGATGTCTCACGTTAATATCCTTTTTCAAAAAATAGGACCCTGCCATTAAGAACCTTCACCGGTGGTTAGACACTAGGGTAAAATCATTGACAGTAAGCAAAACATCTACATCACTAGATAAATGACAGTGAATACCGAATTTACTTAAATGTTTCTTAAATGTTAAGCAGTTGAATGATGTTTAAGATGGTTGAACAGTTCAATGTACATTTATGGCTACATGTGTATATTGCACACATCACATAACTTCTCACACTACACGGATCTGAGAATATCATGGTTTCCTTTCATTACTTCGGAACCTCGGGGCTCCTTTCCACTATTGTTTTTATTATAACTCGCTGACTACAGAATATACCATCAGCACAGTGAATATTTTTAATATTGATGGGAACACACCCGTAGGTCTTCCGCGCTTAATAGTTAGAGTCCGTCCAACATTCTTTCATATTTATATTCTTTCCTGTCATTCAGCGATAGGTGACCATCGGTTGACAAACATAGAAAATGGGTCGCCACGCTAGACCCTTACCCATACCAACATGGCGCTCATCATCCCTAACATATCGGCCTTAGACAATGTTTTGAGTCCGTTGTTGATGTTTCCAACTCCGCTTTGACGCGGAGTTTTGCGGAGTTTTTAATGGAGTTTCCTTCGTCATTCTGAGCAACGAGTAATCCGAGAGACGGCGGCATATTATATACGGGATATCTTTTGCACCACAGGTACGCATCAATTGAGTAATCTCAGCGTATTAGCATTACAATACGAGGTCCCTTAACAACTTAGTAACAGAGTTTCTTTTCACTCAATAGACGAACTATACGGGTGAAGATAAGGTAAGGACCAACTGGTCCACTGTTTGTATATTTGCGTCTTGTGTAGGAATATACATAGTTCTGATAGAGATTATTTCTTGTCTCTACAGAGAGTTTTGATCATCACGTCCAGGTATGTTGTCGACAGACTTTTCAGATCCATTTTCCTAACATACACTAAGTTATAGACCTATAACCAACACAGGCTATCTATCTTTCATCATTTCTAGAGACTTCCTTTGAGTCACAATCAGTGAGGCGACTATAAGTACACTCCAACCTACACGGCTACCAGGTATGAGATCACCACACATATTGAACAATGCACCCCCATGAACTCCCTCATAAGAATCTCACACAATCTTTTACATGTTTGTCATTTCAGAACCGCCCCTGATGAAGGCACCATAGAGGCGCCGAAATGCATTGGGCTCATTGATAACTCATGTGGATTGTATATATATGTAAAGTGAAAATATTGAAAATGTAAATATGTATCAATCATAATGTCAGCAAAATTGAACCAATGAATTATATGTTTGTGTTATGAAAAGAGTAAATAACATACAAGCAGATTCATAAGATTGAAAACTAAAAAATAAGAATAAAAACAATCTGAATAGCTAATGTAAATGAGTGTGACAAATAATTAATGCGCGGAGCGCTAAGTGAACAGTGCATGATTAGGTGAGTTTGATAACCCATCATAACCACATGTTGTATTTTGGGCCATTTCCTGTTGCAGGCAATAGGCCTAACCACACAGTCTGGTACAGTGGGGTGACCGCTGCGCCTTTAACGAGGCCGGGTCACCCCCTTCGCTCCCCATGCCTGCCGCTCCTGCCTCCTGTGCCTCCTGTGCCTGTGCTTAGGATAGAGTGACCCAGCCGCCGCTGGGCTGCCCGGACCTCTCCTCCCGCCCTCTCGCCTGCCGCTGCCTGCCTCCGTGAAGTGAGCGACCCAGCCGCCGCTGGGCCGCCCGGATCTACCCCGCCTCCCACGCTTGACCCTGGTAGCGCGATCCTGCCGCCCGCCGTCCAGAGGTCCCGCTGCTGCCTCCCTGCGGACCCGACCACCCCAAGCCCATTGGCCGCCCCGCTCCCGCCGCCCAGCTGACCCGCCCACCCGGCTCCTTACTTATGATGCCCCCAGAGCGACCGCGCAGCGGACGCGCGCAGGGGGAGCGCCGACTGAGCGCCAAAGGTGCGCCAAAGGTAAGTCCGTCTGCGCCCGTCCGCGCCTGGACCATGCCCAGCGCCAGGACCCCTGGCCCCCGCAGACACCAGCCCACCCGCCGGACCTACGACGCCACCGAACTCAACGCACTCAACGCCGGCCGAATCCCAGGCTGCTACCGAGCCACCCGGAGACGCACCCACGGACCCTTCTGCTGCCACTCCTGCAAGTTCGCCTGCATCCGGACCCGCACTACTCCAGCACCGACCAAGACCAAGAGGAGCAACAGTAGCAGCCACTTGAAATGCATCCTGCTCAACACCCGCTCCATCCACAGACACGCCGTCGAGCTCTGAAACCTGCTCGACACAACTTCACCAGACGTCGCCTTCCTCGCGGAAACCTGGATGAACTCCTCTTCAGCGCCCGACATCGCCATCGCCATCCCAGACGGCTACAAGATCATCCATAGGGACCGCATCAACCAGACCGGAGGAGGCATCGCCATCATCCACAGGAACACCATCCGCATCACGACCAACACCAACGACACCCTCTCACCCGCCGAGCATCTTCACTTCCAGGTCCACATCAACCCCAAGACCACCCTCAGAGGCACCCTCATCTACAGACCCCGGGACCACGCACACAATTCAGCGAAGACATCGACGACTTCATCAACCCGCACGCCCTCCTCTCCACTGACTACATCCTCCTCTGGGACCTCAACTTACACCTGGAGAACAACAACGACCGCAACACCACCACCCTGCTGGACAACCTCGCAAACCTCGGACTCAAGCAGCTGGTGACCACCCCCACCCACTACGCTGGACACACACTCGACCCCGTCTTCTCATCCAGCAAGGACATCACCTTCAACCACGCCACCGGACTCCACTGGACAGACCACAGCTGCGTCCACTTCAGCTTCAGAAGGACCACGATCCACCACCACCAACAACAGGTTGCACGCAGAAGCTGGAACAAGATCTCAGCCGACCAGCTCGCGACTTCCCTGAGCAAGAACCCACCCACCAGCGCAACGAACCTCAGCCAAGTGGCCACCAACCTCACGAAGTGGATCAGCGACTGTGCAGACGACCTTGCCCCCCTGAGGACCCCGCCTAGCAGACCCAGCAGCAAGAAAGCCCCATGGTTCACCGACGAACTCAAGAGCTCCAAGAAGAACTGCCGAGCCCTCGAGAGAACCTGGCGCAGAGACCCTACACTGGACAACATGACTGCCCTCAAGCTCGCCACCCGAAAACACCACCAACTGATCCACGCCACCAAGAAAACTGCATTCAAGGAACGACTGGACAACAACGCACACAACAGCAAGGAACTCTTCAACATCGTAAAAGAGCTCTCCAACCCCAACGCTGGAAACAACGACATCACCCCTTCGCAAGACCTCTGCAACTCCCTCGCCTCCTACTTCCACAACAAGATCGCGGACATACACAACAGCTTCAACACTCAACCGACGCACGCCACGACTGAACCACTGCCCCCCACCACCACCCTCCGCGCCTGGACCCCGATCAGCACCGAAGACACCGTCCGCACGATAAACTCCATCCACTCCGGATCTCTGACCGACCCCTGCCCTCACCACGTCTTCAACAAGGCCGACGCTGTCATCGCACCCCACCTGCGGGACATCATCAACACCTCCTTCGACACCGCTACCTTCCCGGAGAGCTGGAAGCACGCCGAACTCAGCGCTCTACTAAAGAAGCCATCAGCCGACCCCACTGACCTCAAGAACTACCGCCCCATCTCGCTGCTCCCGTTCCCTGCAAAAGTCATCGAGAAGACCGTCAACAAGCAGCTGGCCGCCTTCCGTGAGATGAACGGATCCCTCGACCTCTTGCAGTCTGGCTTCCGGGCCAACCACAGCACCGAGACCGCCCTGATCGCAGCCACCGATGACATCCGAGCCCTGCTTGACAACGGAGAAACAGCGGCCCTCATCCTCCTAGACCTCTCCGCGGCCTTCGACACTGTCTGCCACCGTACACTAGTGCAGCGACTCAGAAACGTCGGAATCCAGGAGAAGGCACTGGAGTGGATCATCTCCTTCCTTGCCGGAAGGACACAGGGAGTCCGCCTCCCCCCGTTCAGATCTGAAGCCACCGAAGTCATCTGCGGCGTTCCTCAAGGCTCCTCGCTCAGTCCAACCCTCTTCAACGTCTACATGAGCCCCCTCGCAGACATCGCACGCCAGCACAACCTCAACATCATCTCCTATGCCGACGACACCCAGCTGATCCTCTCCCTCACCAACGACCCCGCCACCGCCAGAGCCAACCTTCACGAAGGGATGAAAGAGGTAGCCGAATGGATGAAGAACAGCCGCCTAAAACTGAACTCGGACAAGACAGAAGTCCTCATCCTGGGATCCTCACCCTCCACCTGGGACGACTTCTAGTGGCCCCCCGCCCTAGGCAGCGCACCCAAACTAACAGACCACGCACGCAACCTGGGCTTCATTCTGGACTCCTCCCTCTCCATGACCAGACAAGTCAACTCCGTCTCCTCGTCGTGCTTCAACATCCTGCGCATGCTACGTAAGATCTTCCGATGGATCCCCACCGAGACCAGGAAGACGGTCACCCAGGCCCTCGTCACCAGCCGTCTGGACTACGGCAACTCCCTCTACGCTAGAACCACCGCCAAACTCCAGAAGAGACTCCAGCAGATCCAGAACGCCTCAGCACGTCTCATCCTGGACATCCCCTGTCGCAGCCACATCTCCGGACACCTGAGAGATCTGCACTGGCTCCCGGTCAACAAGAGAATCACCTTCCGTCTCCTCACCCACGCACACAAAGCCCTACACAACCAAGGCCCAGGATACCTCAACAGCCGCCTCAACTTCTACGCTCCCAAACGCCAGCTTCGATCGACCGGCCACGCCCTCGCCGCCGTCCCCCGCATCCGAAGAGCCACCACAGGGGGATGGTCCTTCTCCTACCTCACCGCCAAGACATGGAACTCCCTCCCGACCCACCTCCGCCTGACCCAGGACCACCTTGCCTTCAGGAAGCAACTCAAGACCTGGCTGTTTGAGCAGTAGCGGACCCCCCTTCCCTAGCGCCTTGAGACCCTCTGGGTGAGTAGTGCACTATATAAATGCTTTGATTGATTGATTGATTGACTTTTATCAAAAGACATGTGGTAGAACAAAATAGTAAGTTATTTGTTATTACCAATTGGATTTCACTGCATTGGTGCCTTCCAACTGTAAGCCAGTGTGTAAGAAAGAAGACATTTTATGAAATACCCTGGTGATCATATGTGTGTATGGTACCCACAAATTCAGAGATGTACAAATAACCACAGTTTCTAATCTCCATATCCTGGACCCATTTCAGAATTACATAGGTTACCTTGATACCTATGTTTCACTCTACATATTTCAGCATATGAATTGGTCTATACTCAGTACACAATTAAAAACCATTGAATGTTGTAGCTCCGTTGTTGGTTCTGGGAACCTCTGGTTCTTGGAGAACTACAAACCCTGTATAATCCCCACAACAAAAAGGGTCTAGGAAACGTAATGGTACATTGCTTTTATACAGCACCCATTGTAACAAAAAGTTACAAATGAAAACATTGTCAAAAATGGCTGTTGTTTCCCACTCGTTATCAATATTTATTTATTTCATCAGTAAGGGCCTGAATAAGATCTCAGTGGACGGGTTACTCCATCACAAAGGTGATGAATATCCTGTCGACTTAAATATAAATTCCATTATGTCCTATGGGATCTATATTTTAGCAAACAGGATATCCATCACCATTATGATGGAGTAATCCGTACGCCAAGATCTAAATCACGCTCTTATTTTTTTTTCACAAAAAACCTTGAGGGATCCATAAGCATGACCCCTTGCTCGATTCGAAATTGTGTGCTGTCTGTTATCTCAGGTTAAAGTTATTGAGGCATAAAGGCAACGATCTGCAATATTTATCGCAAACCGAGTATAGCACTATTTTCCTTATCGCCGCATATCGCTGGAATACATCGCCCTGTTAGCAGCGTATTATCAACACGCTGCTCACAGGTGATGTGACTTCCAGCCATAGACGGCGATAAACTGTAATAGTGGGTAAAAACCTGTGATAAATCAAGAGCCTAAAGGAAATGCTTTATGATACGCAGTGGTGTACATAGCCCATCAATCCACCCGCCATTGTAGAGATGGCTAAGTCATATTTCTAGCAGGAGTTAAAATCCTGCGATAATCGGGCTTAGCGCACCTTTTATTCCCACATCGCGGGTCCGGTGCAGCCTTGTAAATATTGCGAAGCTGAATTTGCGAGTGTTTCTCATGTTGTTTTGCTGAGGTACACCCATTTTGCCTGTCATTAGCGATGTATATCGCGGACATGAAAAGTGAGACAAAAAACAGCTACTATTTCAAGGATACACGCGCTAAACCGTGTTAGCGTGTCCTTGATAAATTAAATCGCCACTTTTCGGCTGAAAACGGCCGCTAAAGCGGAGATAATGGGCAATCATAATATGCCCCACAATATTTATTTTTTTAGAGAGCACTCTGCATGGAACGTACATTTAATTATGTGAGGATTACTTTTCCACCCGGGATAATACATCCCTGGCCGACCCCACTCAATTCCCTACCTTCTCTTTATTCAGCCCAAGCCATTCAGTTTATTACCTTCTCTTTATTCTTGTGTGAACATACTCTTTGCGGTGTCTGTGTCTGAGCATGTCCCACTCAGCGCACTTCACACAGGTCCGGAGTGTCAAGTGGGATGCAGCTGAGCCCTAGTTTGAGGTCTTTAACAGGTGTAGTCATTCCTGGGCACCATAAGCTCTCTCCTGCTTCTTATTCATTCTAAAAGATGGCTACCACTAGCCTAGATCCAAAGTGCGTAAAGAATTAATCAGCAGAATAAAATACTCAAATTCAGTGCGTTTCCTTAGGAGTTGGTGTTTGCAATTGCTTGTTATTTATGACAGAAAACCTATCATTTAAATGCCTGTAAACCATAGTTGAGCTTCATTTTTTCTTCATGTTCTACATGCTTTCAAATACAATTCATGTTACTTTTTTAATAACGATGATGTAGCATGACATATTTTGTTCAAAGTGCAACCAGTAAAGCTTATAAAGCAGAAGGCTGAACATGACAAACGTGGAATAATATTAATTGACATTTCAGTCAGAGAAAGTGATATGGGGACTAGACTTCAGAATGGGACTTATAAACAATAACTCCTAAAGCAACACAGACTGACACGTAATCTTTACTAATGCTACTTGCTGGAAACGGATACACCAATAGGGAGATGTTCATCAGTATTTGCCGCTAGAGCCCCAATCTGGTTCGCCCAGCTATATTCAGTAGAAGGAAAAAGAAAAAAATGATGTTGTAGACAAAAAAAGTAAGCAACATTGGGAAAATTAACAAATACCCTTCAATGATCAGTAGGACACTTACCAAACAAATCACAATACATGCAAATGCACTGGTGCCACTGAAAGATAATGAATTCAGAAAAGGTTGCAAACATCCCTCAGTAATATCTCAGTTAAATATGTAGGACAGTTTCTTCTTTGTGCTTCTACCCATAAAAAATATTACATTTGTATCCAAATCACATCATAATTAAAAAATTAAGGATATAAGGGGTTAATCTATAAAACTTTGGAGAAAGAAGCCACATTTTTTATGTGAGTAATGACTGAGCTCCGACGTTGCTATAACATGACTCCCAAAAGTAAACTGGTTTCACCAAGGCTAACCATTACTCTGCATTGGTAGGCTGGCCTGAGAGCAAATTATTGAGAAGTTATGTATAACACACCACTGAAATAATAATACAATTAACAAATAAAGTATGTAAAGGTCCACTAGGTTAACTTAGAAAGAGAAAAGATTAATAAGAAATAGAAAACAAAAATATGTTACATGGTTCTAAAATTGTTTGAAAATAAATTGTGTCACATTGAAGACGAATGGAAAAAACATTGCATTACAAATGAAGAGATGATAGAAAAATAGTCATCAAAATGTCTAAGTATCAACTTTGGGAGATAACTTGCTAACCCTCCAAGTGACTTTAGTTGCACTGAAGAAGATCCAGTCCAGATTTCTACTTCTACACATATAATGCAATTTCGATCAAGAATACCTCGATTGGGACAGATCTAGAGTTTATGTCCAGGCATGATTCAGGGACTTTGGATATACTGGACAAAAGCTTTCTGCTGGCCATCTGCTTGTATCACCTCCAATCTATATTAGGGAATCAAATGAGGATATCCATTAAAATCCTTGACTGAGTCCAACAAAAAAAGCTGATCTCACTGAAGATTTTGAATGATGGGTCTACAAACTTCCAGTGGAGCTTAAAACTGTACAGTGGTAGAAATCAAAGACGCTATGTTGTGAGACCTCACAGAGGTAAAGAAGAAATTCCTGAAAATCTTAATGGTTACATTTTGCATTTTTCGAGAAACTGGACAAAGCTGTGCAACTATCTCATAAGGTTGCAGCTTTGTTAGCTATATGCTTCCTTTGGCACACAACCCTCTAAGTCTGATAGCACGTCATGCTATCCGGACACGTACCACAGCTGGAATGTATGTATCCAACCACAAACTAAGAACCCAAATACTGCTGTGAATATTTTCAGTTAACTATCTAAAATTCTGTTTTGAGTCACGGGGGACAAAGATTAGGATTGGATAAAGGAACAGCACTTCCACTTTTCTTTCAACACGCAAGCAGATTTATTAGTTATTTTTTCTGCAACTCCAGTGGGCTGTGCAAGGCGTCATAAGCAGTGACATGTTTTGCTATTAGCGAGTTCCTGAAAAAAAACTTTCAATTAATTCCCACAGTTCTAACTTAGACGTAACCTAGATACTAATGTAAGTGTGCCCTGGAAGAGTTGTCCGTGACAGGGAAATGCCTCAGTGTCATTAATATATGAAACTCAGTATGACAGTGGCATCCCATCATTAAATAGCTCTTGCCTACTAACCAACTGCACCCACTTTCAACCATTTCAGTGACAACCACTTCTAAAACATTCAGGCATCACATAGATGATTCCCAATAGGATATCCCACAAACAAAGAGTAAGATAGTTCAGTGGGACACCCCTCCTACACAGTTAAATGGATGAACGAGAATGAAAGTCCTTTCAGTTCCAGATGCTTGGCGGGCTACAAAAGTCAACTATCTACCCCTATTTGCATGTATATAAACTTGCTTTTAGCACATCATGTACATTCACTCTGTGTATATGAAATGAATGAGTCTCTGATTATCACCTCTCTTTTTTGTCATAAAAGCACGCTTTCATATACATGAGTGTTCGAAATCAAAGTGATTGAAGCTGTGCATGAAGTGTCATGTTAAAGTAATTGGATATAAGCACTGTCTAATGTATTATATTGAAAATAGTCATATATAAGCTGGTCTCAGAAGAGTGGTCTTGCAGTCAGAATATCATAAATTCTATGTGTGTAAATCTAACGTTGGAAAACTACAGTGGTTACAAGGTGGATTGATGTTACAAATAAGGATACATCATCTTGCTATGTCAATGTTGTGTCATTCGTGACCTTCAGTGACAGAAAATCTGATTGTTTTTAAAGACAAGACCATGGGTGTACACTGTTGATCGGAGATTATCGGATCCATGCCGGATTTACAGGAAATCCTTAGGAGATTAATTCACATAAAATGAATGTAAATAGTGGTCACTAACACAGAGAGTTGTAATCTAGAAATATCTGACAGAGGTGTGACTCTCATTGACCAGAATTGTGAGGGAAGGGGGTTAACCCTTTTAAACCAAAAGCGATTTAAAAAACAAATTTTTAATAGATACAAGTGAAAAATGTAAAACTAAGGTCAGTTTCCATATATCAATATTATACATCAGACAGTGCTAATTTTCATTTGCTTGAACATAACACTTTATGTACAGCTTCAATCAATGCAGAGACAATTATAGTGAACCAAACGAAAATCATATGATTTATTCTCCACAGGAAATCACATCTCGTTGTGGAGAAACCCCTTACCACAAACCCCAGTTCCTATGGTGTGCTCACTTACGTTTCACACGCTGATAAAGCACTTACTCCGGTCTTGAATAGAAAAGTTTCTATGTGTGTTTCCAGGACTGCAAACTGTATGCAAAACATTTGTGAATACCCATAAACCTATATGTTTATTGGTGTGTGTTGGTAGACTGTTCTACACAAACCCATATAACCCCCATGAAACTCTTCCTTTCTCTCCCCAGTATTACATTTATTCTGGTGAAATGCTGCAATACTGCTAGATTCTTGAACTTTATAAGGACAATTTACCTTTATAGAACTCTACAGACATGACCTAATAAGGATGTGAAATTTAATATTGTAATTAAATATGTGAACAAAAAAAAATTGATTCGACTCTTTGAATCTATAGTAAGTGATTTTAGACAGTAAAAGCAGCACAGGTATCAAGAGTGCATCTGGTACGGAGCTGGTCTTTTAAATGTTGACCAAGACAGTGCTCAGTGCTGATATTACTTATCATCTCCATTTTGAGTAATCAATCATTTACCGATTATTTTTATTCATGCTTGTTTCAAAACAATGTACTGATCATATACAGTTCTAGTTTGGCATTTGGGTGATTTCCGAAGTTTTGTTAATAAACCAAATAGAAACAGTGAATCATCTAAAAAAAAATCGACAACAGTCGGACCCTTCCAAGTTGCATCCTAAGGCACCAGTTAGATTCCTTTCTGACCGCCTCATTACGATGGGGTAGGGCGGAAAGGAAATCTGCATGTCATTCTGGCTGGCTGCCGATGGGCTCGGAGAGCCCATTTGCCAGTCTGATTTCGGCAAGTAATCTCAATGATGGGCCTTTCGCCCTTGATATTACAATGACAGTTTCCAACCTGTTTTCATGCTGGTCTGTCAAAAAGTGTCTTTGGGGGCCCCCAGCATGGCCCCCTTGGGTGCACCACCTCCAGTTGAAAGCAGGTATGAAGGTGCCGGCCAAAGGGTGCAGGGATGAACCTGTACCTTTTATTTTACTATGGGAGCATGCAATATAGTCGGTTTACAGCTGGAATGCATGCTTTCATAGTAAAATGTAGGAATAGTACAGTGTAGTGTTCAGTCGCATCCTAATGAGATGGTCGAGACTGCCGACCGGGTGTCAGTTGGTCCCATGACCGATGCAGTGTCGGGTGTAAGTGATTCCTCCCGACATCGTAATGAGGGTCCAAATACTGTTTCATGAACAATTTCATACATGCATTTAAATAGAATAAACTAGTGTACTTCAAAGTTCATTTGACTTCAGTGGTTAAAAAAGTCTAGACATTAGAAACAAGTGGGAGGTATTGTTAAATAAAGCTGTAATTAACCTTCACATTCCATTAAAAAATACTGCAGTTGCTGTTCGAAATTTGGTGCACCCCTGGTACACCTCCTAGGATATTACTTTTTGAAATTATAAGAGGTAATCTTTTAGAAAGCAAAAATGTATTGGGCTGCCAAATCATTGGACCCAAACCCGGCAGCCACCAACCTCACACAATGGATCACCCACAGCGCTAACGAATTAGCATCCTTGAAAAACCATCAAATCAAGCAAAGTAGCAAAAAAGCCCCCTGGTTCAATGATGACCTTAAGAAATCCAAGAAGATCTGTCGCACCCTCGAGAAAGCCTGGCGAAAAAACCCAACCACTGACAACCTAGCTACCTTCAAGAACGCCACCCGCAAACACCACCAACTGATCCGATCCACCAAGAAATCAGCATTCAAGGATCGACTCGACAACAACGCCCACAACAGCAAGGAACTATTCAACATCGTCAAAGAGTTCACCAACCCCACCGCCGGCACCAACGACATCACTCCCTCCCAAGGCCTCTGTGACTCTCTATCCTCGTTCTTCCACAACAAAATCGCTGACATACATAACAGCTTTGGAGACCAGTCCGGAGACCAGTCCACCCCACCCACCTCCGAACTAAAACCACCCTCCAACAACCTTTGCGCCTGGAACCCAATCACCACTGAAGATACCATCCGCCTGATGAACTCCATCCACTCAGGATCGCCAACCGACCCACGTCCCTACCACATTTTCAACAAAGCAGACTCCATTATCGCACCCCATCTCCGAGACGTCATCAACTGCTCCCTCAACTCCGCTACCTTCCCGGAAAGCTGGAAACATGCCGAACTCAGCGCCCTCCTGAAGAAACCCACAGCAGACCCCAATGAACTTAAAAACTACTGCCCCATTTCACTCCTCCCATTCCCTGCCAAAGTCATTGAGAAAGCCGTCAACAGTCAGCTCGCCGCCTTCCTTGAATCCAACAAATCCCTCGACCCTTCACAGTCCGGCTCCCGAGCCAAACACAGCACCGAGACCGCCCTCATCACAGCAACAGACGACATTCGAACTCTACTAGACAACGGAGAAACAGCTGCCCTCATCCTACTTGACCTCTCTGCAGCCTTCGACACAGTCTGCCATAGCACCCTTATACAACGCCTCAGCAACGTCGGAATACAAGGAAAAGCATTGGACTGGATCATCTCGTTCCTCGCCGGAAGAACCCAGAGAGTCTGCCTCCCCCCTTTCAAATCGGAAGCCACTGAAGTCATCTGCGGCGTTCCACAAGGATCATCACTGAGTCCCACCCTCTTCAACGTATACATGAGTCCCCTCGCATCCATCGCGCGCCAACACAACCTCAACATCATCTCCTACGCAGACGACACCCAGCTGATCCTCTCCCTCACCAAAGACCCAAACACTGCCAAAACTAACCTACACGAAGGGATGAAAGAAGTAGCCGAGTGGATGAAGAACAGCCGTTTAAAACTGAACTCGGACAAAATGGAAGTCCTCATCTTAGGATCATCCCCCTCCGCCTGGGACGACTCATGGTGGCCACCGGCCCTGGGAACCGCACCCATACCAACGGACCACGCATGTAACCTGGGCTTCATCCTGGACTCCTCCCTCTCGATGACCAGACAAGTCAACGCCGTCTCATCATCATGCTTCAACATCCTACGCATGCTCAAAAAAATCTTCCGTTGGATCCCCACCGAAACAAGAAAGACGGTCACCCATGCACTGGTCACAAGCCGACTGGACTACGGAAACACCCTTTACGCCGGAACCACAGCCAAAATACAGAAAAAACTCCAACGCATCCAAAACGCATCAGCCAGACTCATCCTAGACATCCCCCGCCAAGCTCACATTTCCGGTCACCTGAAAGACCTCCACTGGCTCCCCGTCAACAAGAGAATAACGTTCCGTCTCCTCACCCACGCACACAAAGCCCTCTACGACCTTAGGACCCGAACACTTCAACACGCGCCTGTCTTTTACACCCCCACCCGCCAACTACGATCGTCCAATCAAGCCCTCGCCGCAATTCCTTTGCATCCAAAGATCCACCATGGGGGAAGATCCTTCTCCTACTTAGCGGCCAAGACCTCGAATTCTCTCCCCATCCATCTCCGCCTTACACAGAACCACCTCTCCTTCAGAAAACAACTAAAAACGTGGATATTCGATAAGTAAAGTACCTCCCCTCCCTCAAGCACCTTGAGACCCTCTGGGTCAGTAGTGCGCTATACAAATGTTAAACTTGAACTTGAACTTTAGATGTTAATCAGTAGGTGCTTTTTATGGACAATAGATTTTGAGGAGTCTATGGTTCTTACCTGGCTGAATGGCTGGATAAGCCAGACCTTGGACTTTCTGCCAATTAGTTTCTGCATCCTTGAACACCTGCAAGTGGGTAAAGATTACTGGTCCTAAATTATCCAAAAGTTTCATTGCAGCCCCCCTACAGAAGAACTGTTGAATGACCTAGAGTCATTTAATCAGTGGGTATTGGAAGTCACTCTGTCCCCTCAGCACCTTGGTTTATCCCCTCTCTAGCTGAAGAAAAGCTTTTCTGCAAAAATAAGACAATTTGCTTACATTTAAGACTGCATTAAAACTTATCATACATTTATAAGGGTGGCTAAAAATACTTTTTATGCTTCTCAAGTTGAGCTCGCAAATATTTTCAAATCTCAAAGGCCTGTCTACAACCAAAAGCCTTGTCGAGAGACATCCTACCCTGTCAATCCCTCTGGGACAGGCTGTCTAATTTCTTTGAAGAGAAAGTAAAAACATTCAAAAGGACTTTGAACACAGCAGTTTAAAATTAAACCACCCTCAAGGGACAATGTTACATCTCATTTCCTTTTTAATTTTTGTTATTGTTCTCTATTTATAGTAATGTTTAGCATATCATAATGAGATATATATTTTTATGTTACATAGTCATAGTGGTACATCCTGTTCCCCCTTCTTGTCCCAGTCCTTTCAGCCACCCATTAGAATGTTGTGACCTGTTTAGCAGTTTTAGTCAAGCTGCTGAAGAGATGGATATGGATATTGATCGTGAATAATTGTTTTTCTACCCTCTAATTATGTTATTATCTAAAATATAAGTCTATTCAGGCCAAGTTATTCACCAACCTCTCTCCAGCCGTTTTTCAGCCTATTTCTTTGTTACAATCAGAATATGCCATCCTCACCTGCAAATCTAGTTTGCTGTGGGACCCTTTCCTACCTGCTATTCTTCATAACACTATAGAAATGGTGAGTCCCATCATTAGTCGTATACTGAGTACCTCACTCTTTTAAGCAGAAGCTCCAGCGTTCTTGGACATTAGCCAAACCTCTTTTTAAAAAAACGTCAGCCGATCTTTCGATCTTGGCAAATTTCAGGCCTATCTTGCTTCTTCCTGTACTTACAGGAATAATGGAAAAACTGGCAATTGACCAGGGGGCATATGTAAGAAGCCGTTTGTCATTCGCAAACACCCGAATTCACAGATTTCCAGCATTTGGGAATTGAAAACCACGTTTTGGTATGTATGGGCCACATAGCAAAATAAGGAATCGCAAAAATTGCGATTCCTTATTGTGCTCAAGCATTTAAAGAATCGCAATTTTGCGATTCCTTAAATGCTATGTAGGGGTGCCTTGCAAATTGCGATTTTGGCTTAGGGAATCGCAAAATACCGCCTACTCCAAGTAGATGGTATTATGTTATTTCCTGTTAAAGTGCATTTTAAAAAAAAATTCAAAGTGCCATCTGGCGCACAGACATGCCCTTAGGGCATGTCTGTGCGCCACATGTACTTACATGCACATTCCAGGGGTGCAACAGGTGTCCTTTGGACACCCTGGCACCTTGGAAATTGCGATTCTCAAATTGCTATTTTCTCATAGAAAATCACAATTTGAGAATGTATCCCCATTCATTCCTATGGGCCTCTTGGCCCATAGGAATGAATGGGACACTCATTCCTTAATTGCGATTCCCAATTTGCTAATCACAATTAAGGAATTTTAGAGATTCGCAAAAAAAAATGCAATTTATTACATACATTCCATTTTGCAATTCTCAAATAGCGATTCCTTAAAAATCGCTATTTGAGAATCGCAAAATGTAAATTACATACATATGCCCCCAAGTGATTACATTTTTTGAAAAAATCTAACATTCTCCACCCTTTTCAATCAGGTTTTAGGCCCAGACACTCCACGGATTTAGACTTGTTGGAGGTATCTGACACTATAAAGATGATGCTGGATGGTGCTCATAATACTGTTTTGATTCTTTTACATCTTTCAGCAGCATTTGATACCATCTCTCATTCAATACTACTGCAGCGTCTGTTTGAAATTGGGATCGTCTTCAAGGCCTGGTCCTGGTTCAAATATTTCATTGCAGTTAGAAGACAATCAGTGTCTGTGGAGAAGATTTCATCTGATGAGATAGTTTTATCATTTGGTGTCCCACAGGGCTGCGCTCTCAGCACTTCTTTATTTAATGTGTACATGGCTCTTCTCATATCAGTGATCAGCTGTTTTGGTATTTCAGCTAATTCATATGCTGATGGTACTCAAATTATATTATCTTTGGAAAAAAAGTCCTTTGGGTCAGAACTGAATTTTAAAAACGGTTTTACTGACATTGTTTTCTGCATGTAAAATCATCATTTGAAATGCAATACATATAAAAACTGAAATACTCTTGTGTTTTCCCCTAAACTCTGACTCTGTGCCTCTTCCTTGTTCTCCTGAAGTGGTAGCTAGAAACATGGGAGTTAATTTTGATAATGTTGTTTCTTTTCGACCACAAGTATTGACAGTGTTAGGAGCGTGTTTTCCTTTGATCAAATCTTAAAAAAATGTGTTTGGCTATCTTCCTTTGACTGCCAGGAAAATTGTGCTTTTTGTGCTTCTAACCTCAAGCACCTCTAATTAGGTTTTCTCAAGCAGCTTCTCCACAGGTTACAGGTTGTCCAAAATTCACCAGCTAAGTTTGTGCTTTTACTTCCCAGGAAACGTTCCTCTACTAGAGAATTGCATTGGTTGCCCATTCACGAGAGGTTCTCTTTAAATCTTGGTCCTGGTCTTTAGGTCTTTCCATACCACTGGCCCTAAATACATATCTCTCTCATTATAGGCTATGAAAGCCCTTAAGTTAGCTTTAAGAAGGGCCTTAAAACGTCATTGTTTTCTGCTTTGGATGACTTGTAGCATTGTGTAATCTAACCTGCTCCCTTGTTCAATTGTCTTTGCAACGATCTCTGTAAATTGTATCTGTGTGTGAGCTAGAGCCAGGATTGAATGATTGTATGCTCTATAGGATCTTTTTTCATTCATTGATTTATTCATTCAATCATATTATATCGTTTTATACATAGGAATTACTGTTTCGCTGAGGGCAATACACTCTGATGGCAAATAAGCCTCTCAAATCAATGATTACGAACAAATAAATAGACATTAGGAGGGGCAGCATGCAAGGACCTTCCTGGCCTCTTTGAATGGTCAATAAAAAACTCTAGGACATAGGCATTTTTATAGAGATTGTGGGGAGTAAATTGTTCTGTTCTACAGTCTACTAATGGCCTGATTGTAAGGGGCTGTAAATAAACGTGCAGAGCAGCATTTGCTACAAATTATGTGGACAAATCATTACATTGGGCTCGTGTACATTTACACTTCTGAGTGCATGGGCAACTAAATAGGCTGCTTGCATGTATATGTTTAAGGATTATATGAACAAAAGATTGCTTGCTGGGCATTTGAGCACTACAGCTCTGACTGCATGTGGTATACACTGCTAAGTGCAGGGTCATTACTGTGCATTATTGGGCTTATGGTATTAGCATTAAAGTGCCCTGGATAAATTGGGAAGGCTGGACTGACTAGAGCAGAAATTGATTGTGCCAGGTACAAGACCATAAAGAGATACAGTATAGTTTTATGTGAATGAGCATGCTCTAGATTGTTCCTAGGAGGCATTTGAATCGATGGGTGGTGTGAGGGTCAATTCACGTTCACATCACGTCACATGACAACGCACCTCTGTTTTATTCTAATGATCTTCTTAGCCGTCCAGCGCCTAGAGACAATTGATTTTTCATAGAACCCGTTACAAAATAAATAAATAATTAAACAATATTATGTACATTATTTTATAACGAAACGTATGAATTGTGTTTTACCTAAATGTATGGACGTATATCTTGCTTTCCTCTCAGGTTTATTCACATGAAAACTTGCCTTTTGTACGAATCTTTGTTCTTTATTAATTAAGGTGTGAGGCTTTCTTACATTTATGTAGAGCACATATGTTTTGTCCTTTGCGTTATCCACATCCAACTAATATGAAAGGCACCTACTAGGAAAAGCTAGTTACTTTTCAAATATTATAAATAATCTGTCATGTTAGAAATTCTGAGGAGTATTGCAGTGCTACCAAACCGCTGCTGACCAAGCAGCAGCAAGTTTGGTTGCAATAGCATTTCTTTGCCTATTAGTGACCCCATTGGCAAATGACTGCTCATCGCTTTGAAATGGCGGCATCTGTTCTATTCACCTGTCCCAGATACTTCAGGACGTGAAACGTCATGAGATTCAGCGCCCTGATTATTCATTTTCATCTCAGTCGCCATTAATCTTCAAATGCAGCAGCATCTCTCAGGCATTGCGGAACGAGGACAAGTCCCTCATTTCATATCCTCCTCGGGTTTGGGGTGTCTTGGGCAGAGAGGTCTCAGAAGCCTGCTCAGCCTTGCTGCATAAACTGTAATTAAAGATGATAGTGCCTTCATCTTGACTTGCATTAATATATCATCAGCGTCGCCATTGTGATGCATGAATGCAATGAATCACCAGGCCGCTGTCGGTGTGATGATGTATTAGTAAAACACATCATGTGTCGGAGGGAGGCTTCAGGGACACATTACTGGAAGCTCTTCTATTTTTAAAGCTAGGGGTTTTGAAGCTCATTTGCAAACGCCTGTCTTCATGAAGCAGAGGGCAAGGGTATGGGAAGGGTTTGTATAGAACACGTCTGGAAAATCCCATATGGCACCACTGTGTCAACAGCACTATTTACCCAAGAAAAGGGGTGGAGTCACACAGACTTAAAAGTGAATGCGATGTTAAGTTTAGGATAACTTTTTCTAAATCAGTTAGCTAATGTATTATATGAATATTTCAGGTAAATATTAAACAGTTTTGATTCCGTTATTTAAAGTATGCATTACAGTTGTTACTCTGTTTTAAAGTACTTGGAGATCTAAAATGCAGGAGGTGAGAATAGTTTTTATACTGTAGCATTATACGGCGAGGTTATGAAGCAATCTAATTTGCTTTAGGTTCATTTAGGCCTTTTCCAGTGCTTGGGTGAAATGGGTTTTGGTAGTATCTTGTTCTCCAAGGGGCATGTTGGGTGAGGAGCATGAGGTTTGGAAATGTTCTCTAAAGACATAGATGTGACAAAGTTGTGCATAAACATGATGTATTCAGAGAATGTGAAACCAGATGCAGACGGCCTTGTAGACACTTATCATCTTTAGACGTGTCAATAAAAATATTGGATAAACAATATGGGGTGGCCCTAGAGCAGTGGATACCCAGGAGTGACCCAAACCCTAACCCTGGAAGAATTAATAAGTAACCAAGCACTTGTTGTAACCAACAAGGGAGAAACTACATGCATTGTTATTGTTTGCACCGGGTGCACCTTTTAAAAGGTGCACCAGGTGCAAACAATTACAATATGCCCCATTATGGTGAATGCCCTTGGCAGCCACAAACTCGCGCTGCCCTGGGGGCAGCACATTTATGTGAAAACACGGAGCAGCTGCACTTTTAAAGAGGATTAGAGATTGCCTTGCAGGCGGGTGCAGTGACTGCACCTGCCTGCAAGCGGATGCCTTGGGGGTCCATAGAACCATCTTTCCCCCATCCAGAGGTGCAGACTAAGATGGCAGAAATTACTGGAACGCTGGAACAAACTGAAAAACTTTACAGCCTGGCTATCCCATCCTTTATGGAGGTCGTAGCCCTATCCAATCCACCAGTGCCCCCTGATTACCTCAACAAGATGGAGGCTCTTCACGAGGGCCTAGTAAGTAAACTGGAAGATGTCCTTAACCCTCGGGTTCTCAAGAAGGGAAATAGGGCCCCCATTGTTCCTGGTATAATTCTACTTGTAGGAAGGCCAAAACGGAATTATTGCAGGCCATAGAAGAAAATAATAGAACTTCAATTAAAGACAGGAGGGAGCACTACAAAAGGATAACCAAGTGTGCAAAGGAAGAATGGGATTATGTTAAGTGATCCAGTTTAACACTGGCGCTAGCTGCTAAAGACTTTCGTAAATTTTGGTCTATTATAAATATTGGCTGCAGCATGCCGAAAGCAGCCATATAACCTAATATAGTGGCAGAAGTCTGGGAAGGTCACTACAAAGCCTTGTACTCTACTGAGGGTCTCTCTGACGACCCTGAATTAACACCAACTCAATCGGTACTTAATAGGCAGCCAGAGGTGATTTAGTTTACGGTGGTGGAAGTTTGTAATGCAATCACTAAACTTGCCTCAGTTAAAGCACCAGGCCTGGACAAACTCCTGGGTGATCTTTTCAAGCACGAGCCAAAAATATGGGGTCCTTATCTTCAGACCCTCTTTAATGCTGTCATGAGAGGCATGGCAGTTTCTTGTACTTGGCTGGGTGCAGAGATTGTCCCTATATACAAAAAGGGCTCTCCTCTCCTCCCATCCAACTACAGACCCATAAGCCTTATTGATGTCCCCCAGAAAATCTTTGCGAGACTCATTTTGGATCGCTTACAAGATTAGATAGAGGAGTTTGCTATTCTAAGTCCCTATAAGGCTGGGTTTAGGAAGAATACCTCCACCATGGACCAAATTTTTCATTTAATACTCTTGCCTTGGAAAACGGTGAGAATAGAGGGTGGCAGCCTCTATTTGGTATTCGTGGATCTCCGCTCTGCATTCGATCTTGTTCCCCGGGGGAAGCTCTGGAGTGTTCTTCGTATGCTGGGTATCCCTACTCACCTTCAATCCGTCCTGATGAGGCTGCATGAGGCCAACTTTGCCGAGGTCAGATGTAGGAAAAGTGGGGCCCTGTTGTCCCGATTCCCTGTTGGCAGGGGGGTGAGGCAGGGTTGTGTGCTTGCACCGACCCTGTTTTGCCTCTATGTCAATGGGATAATCGCGCAACTTAATGGAGTACAGGACAACAATGCTCCTAAGTTAGCTGGCGACAGGGTGCCTGCCAATATGTTCGCGGATGACACCCTCTTACTTTCTAAGTCTCCGATGGGGATACAGTGAACATTGGATGGCTTTGAAGAATTTTGTACAGCCCGGGGGCTGGAGATCAATTCCCTCAAAACCAAATTTATGATCTTTAATCCCCCTAGAACAACTAGACCGAATTCAATTCTAGGGACAACGAGACTCGAAAGGGTAGATACCTTCGACCATCTGGGGGTTACCATTAATGAGAACTTATCTTGGGGTCCCCAGCAAACCAAATCGCAACTTAAACTGGCTCAACTATCTGGAGGAATCCTCAAACTATCCAATAAGTCCAGTAATAAACCTGTCGCCCCCGTTGGAAGTTTATAAATCGCAAGCAAGGGGTGCTATTATGTATGGGGAGAACTTTGGGGACACCATAACAGGTTTGAAATTACCAGGATTGAGAACAAATTCTTAAGACAGCTTTTAGGACTTCCACCTAGTACCCCGCTCCTTCCTCTAAGGCTGGACCTGTGGATCAGATCAATTGATGAAGAGCTAGCACTAAAACCTCTCAGGTTTTGGCGCAGGGTCTGGGTGACTCCAGAGCTGATAAACTAATACAGGAACTCAAAGAAATATTGACCTATCCTAGTGCTCTGAAAAATTCCCTGGCTCGCTTTCATTAAGAATGAGTTTATGAGGCTAGGAGTTCCTGCTCTATGGGCCGACCCAGAGAGGGAATGTAAAGCCATTTAACGATCCACGCTTGCGACTATTTTTCGTTCTGGTAAACTTAATGCAGCATTGTGTAATACCCAAATTGGTTCTGTTACTGCCTCTTTTTTGCCTGTGAAAGACCACTACTTGTTCGAGCCTTTTTTAGATGTCATATACCCAATATAAGCAAACAAATTGAATGTTCAACTGAGCCATGGTGTTCTACCGCTTTGAGCTCTCACCAGCAAGTGGTCACCCCTTGCTTTGAAGAACTGCCCAGCCTGCAATTACGAGACTGAAACTGAGCTCCATGTCTTCTTTTTTTGCCCTGCATATGTAAAAACGAGGAGGTATTGGCTCGTACCCCAGTGTAAAAACCTGGGCTTTCACCATTGTATGCAAGCACTTGGGGGCCAATTATGATTGCGGTTTTTTGGTGGCGTCCGCGGGCCCGGAGGATGCGGAAAAACCGCTGGGGAGCCTCCAAAGACCCACCGCCATATTAGGATGGCTGGTGGGTCTTGAATTCTGCCCGCCGCTTTTCCGCCGCGGTCGCAGTACGACCGCGGCGGAAAAGCCCTAATATGGTGGAGGTGTCTAACAAACACCGCCAGCCATATTAGGATGGTGGGAAAAACATGCTTTTCCATGGTGGCTTTTCCACCGTGGAAAAGCATACAGACTTTCACTTCGGGAGCCTGTTGCGGGCCCCCTGGGTGAAGGGGGGGTGGGGGGTGCACATGGGGGGTACCTATGGTACCCCCCTGCATTTGCGTGCACAAAGCAGCAGGCACTGCACGGTGCCTGCCGCTTTGTGCATGCAAATGGGATGCATGCATTTTTAGCCTTGCGGCAGGTGAAGCTTGAAGCTGCACCCGCCGCAATGTTAAAGATAGAGGATGTGACCGCCACCCCGGCGGTCACATCCTAATCTGATCTGAGGGAACGCCGCAGCCCCTGCGGATGTTCCCTCCTCCTCAGGGGTCGCGGACGGAATCAAGTCCGTCCGCAATCATAATCAGCCCCTTGGAGTGTTAAAGTCTGATACAAAAGAATTCATTGTATATGCCTTTTCGCAATTCCTGGCAGCTATGTGGCACAAGCGCAGAAAGTTTGCTGAATGAGTATAAGGGTATATTCATATATTCCTGTGCAACGCCCCTGTGGCACATGACTGGAATGACAGTTAAAGGCCTTTTATTGTACTCTTTTTATTATTCTTTTATTCTCATTATTTTAACCGGGTTTTCACATGTATGAATTATGAAAATGCTCTAGAAATTATTTTTTGTATTAACCAATGTCTTCTTTGTGTACTGTTTTCATATGCTTTTAGTATACTTTTTATGGTATTCATACCGAAATAAAGTTTCTTGAATGAATGAATGAATACTCTATGCAGTCACCAGGAGAAACAGAGAGCCCAATCACTGGAGGAACTGTTACGCTACCAGTGAGCCATCATCCCAGAAATCAATCGGAAACAGCTGAGAAGCATTCTACAGTAGTGGCATGACTATTACATCCTTCAGAAATTAAATTACACAATGCTCAGATAGCTCTTCTGGGTGTTCCTACCCCCATAAAACACATTTAAGTACTGATGTTTAATGCCTAAAGCGATTAACGATGAACTAGTTCCATACCCTCACATAGTTATGTCCAAGCATAGAGCCCATGACTGCTGTGCCATAGGACTAACGCTACAAATCCTTATTGCAATCCAATAAGGCTGAAAACAGACTAGTATTGCTTTTGTTCCTGTTCAGAAGGAAGGTGACTATCAATTATGTTAGAGAGTTCTCATTAAAGCAGGATCTAGACTGATTTGCATAGCGCTGTTCATTGTATCTAGTCGCAGAGTAGATTTAAAAATGGACTGGCATTGGGCTCTCAATAATTACCAGTGACTGCAATTGTGGGTATGCCCGCACATCGATCGTTTGCCCTCTCTGCAATACTTTATTCATTCTGGTTGTTCACAAAATCCAAGTGCATATTTGCTCATAAGTGTAAGAATAAAATACACAAGTAAATTTCGCAGAAAAATCAATTACCTTTCTGAATGGGCTCTGTAGTGAGTGGATGGCCACCAGACATTCAATTTGGTGGAGACATGTAAGTTATTTGCAATTGAATTTTGTGAATTGCCGAAAAGTAGTAACATTTGTCAATATTGTATATTACTAAAATGAGTAAGTTACCTTTGTGAATCAGGTCCGTAATCTTTTATCCGCCAAGGTCAGTAAATTGCTGTAGAAGGACAATACTATTGTAGTGTGCAGAAGTGCCATATGATAGATGTAACTGTTGGAGCACTTTGAAGTGACCATAAGGTTGCAGACGAATACTTTACAAAACTATTGTAAATAGATTATAAACCAAGTTACTATCCAAATTACTCTGAACAGAGGACCTGTTCTACCGAGGTCTTGTTCAACGCGTGGTTCTCCTAACACTATCTCCCAACAACTCTTTCTACACGTCTCTCGTGCATCTATAATCTTTCTCCCTTGTTCCTTCTCAGCCTCATTTATATCCGTTGTCCTCTTTCTGTTCATTCCCAGCTCTCACTCTCTGCCATCCAATTTCCTCTAAGCACTTGAAATAGCTCCTGACTTAAACCGTTGAGACGTATTCTTAAAAACTGTCAGAAATCTGTACCGCAGGTTTCCAACTTCTCATGGAAACAGAATTTCAACTATTTCAAATTCTAAAAATGTTTCCAGGTTCTGCATTTAAGCCAGCACCAGTCTCAGCTTAGCAGGTATAATGCTAGAAAACGAACCTCACGCTCTTGCTAACAAGGCACAGGAGAGAAGGAAATGATTTCCATAGTGTCACACTATGATTTGCAGATGTTTTTGCAAGAGGATGTCCTACAGAAAAAAACAATTAACCTACTTGTTTCACTACAGCATAGATGGTGATCTTTCTTCATAGAGTGCTTTTCAGAAAGGACCCCATCCCAGGAACCGCGTAAAGAATTTCCAATACCATGAGCAGAGACGAAGAAACGTCTGCTGTGCAAACATCAGCCAAGTGAGTGAATGTCTATGTTATCAATTGCAACGTGTGTTTTGTGTATGTCTGCCTCATGTGTATTTTCATCTTTTAGCAATGACATTCCTGATACTTTACGAAACTTTTCGTGGAATTCTAACATTTTCAATGAGACCATGTCCAAGTAAATCATAGTTTTCTATTTTCTAGCTTAACATGCATCAGCTTTTGTATCTTCGCCATCATGCCAACAGTTTTTAGGCATGATTGAGGTCACCTATGGAGTAATTCAGTTTCAATTCGCTATTAGCTAATTAAAAATTAACTTTGATTTTTCTTAATATATACACTAGTATGCGATGGATGGGAAATGGTCCTGGGTCGCTGGAAACTACTCCAGAATCCGGTCCAGTAGAATGCTGGTCATAAAAGTGAAATCCGTTTATACCACAAGAACACGCCCCACTCCAAGAATGGCATTCTCTGAATTGTGAATCTGTGCGAGGTATTTAAGTCATGAGTTTTCATGTTTACCTTAGTCTTGGCATTCAGGCCACCAGTTATGCCTCTTGGCGAGCTCTCAACACTCAATGTCATAATGACTGCGCCTTGAGACCCTTCCGGGTGAGTAGCGCGCTATACAAATGCTGTGATTGATTGATTGACTGTAGCATTACAATGCAAACCCACAGTGCACCCGCTTCCTCATTTATTCTATTTCACACAGCAATTTACTCAGAAAGGGGAACTGGGCTTTATTTATGACTCCTGCTCTGTCCTTTATCATGAAATCAAGGTGGGAATGTCCTAAATCGATCGAGTACACTGGGCAAAACGACTCTTAATGAACAATACATTAACTCACAAATGAGGTCACTAAGGTCCTGCTTTCAGATGCAGCGGGCTGCCCAGCAGCATGCATGGCCAGCAGAGGTCCTGGCCTCCCCTCTCCTGGCAAAGGGCTGCCAGTCATGTCCAGACATATCTTTGCCTCGTGGGGATCTATCTGCTTACAATGCATTTGTGTGGTGGATGCGTTGGAGGTTGAACTCATTGCTAATCTATGCTCTGCATTACTCCTTTCACCCACTCAAATGCCAAAAGCTGGAGTTAAATGGAGTAAAAATAATACATTTCTCCTTGCACATAGAGCCAGCGCATGTTTTCGTGCCAAAGTCACCCTAAACTAAATATGGCAGGGCAAGAGCCTCACTGACTTGGCGACCTAGTGGTAGATGGGTCGACAGGTCAAGAGCTTCCACCAGTGAAGCCACCTCAATTTCTGCCATTACAAATCCAGCTGGTCTCATTATCCTAATGAGGTGGAGTCACTGTGAGTTTGATGGGACAGGAGCGCCACCAATATATGGTAGATCTCTTGCCCTGCCAATCTTTGAACAAGACTTTAAGTACTTCATTATGAAATGTCCCATATTGTGAGTGGGAGCACCACATGCAGAAAATACTGTAATTTCAGATGTGGTGTTTAGTAGGCACATTTTTAACTCCCCTTACCGAGTTCCTCACCTCACAGTAAGGGAAAATGTGGTATTGCTGAAGTGTTTTCCTCATTTTGACTGGCAAACGTGGTATATTTTAACCCAAGACGTTGTATTTTCACTGCACCATATGTTCCAGATTTCCCCTCTAAATTAGCTCTCTCTAAAATTACAGTATAATCACACACATTATAATCCAGATTAGGAGACAAACTCCCATTTGCCCTCACATATGAATTATTGGAGGAACACTGGTTCCAATTGCACTAAGGGCTTAAATTCACATACTGGGAGGATATCCCAGACTATTGGAAAGTTAGTCAACTGATAATTCCAGACTTCATTGGTTTTCATTGTACCCAATGAGGTGAGGTTTCTTCCTCGTTGGGACTGCTAGGATCCTTTTGTGGTGGGAGCATTGATTTCAATATGAATCCCTCATAAGGAAAGGTAAATGAGGTGATGTGACTATATGTATTCTCAATAATCTGACAATGTTACAGTAGTGGAGGTAGGACACACTCTCCTGAAGATTAGAGTTTGCAGAGAAAAAACACAAATAGCAAAAGATATAGCTTGCAGAAAACTGCAAGTGTAAGACTTTGTCAAAATATTGTGCTGGACAAACCTTTGCTGCTGGTGGAAACCTTCTTACACAAACAAAGAAGAGTGAAGCTGTGAAAATCGAAAAACTTCACAAAAATATGTGAAGTGAAATGTTTGTCAATATTAGACAGCTTTGGACGTAAAGTTTAAGACTTCGACACCCTTTGACCACCAAATAAAAAGGAGCTGTGAATGGATTCTGCAAAAAGACATATGTTTGAAAGTTCGTCTATTATGCTTTGTATATTATGTATTTTATCCAGGACCAGTCGAGTAAAATTCACTCAACAAATTGTTCATCCCAATAAAATGAAATGATATAATGAGACACAGGCAATGGGTTGTAACCTTGGTTAGTGTTTTGTAATTGTTCAGATGCAGTTTTATCCCTTAGTTGATGGCTCTTCCTCAAATTTTTGTTTGAACATTTACAGTTTATATAAATGTATTTATTTTGGAAAACAGCAGGTTGGTGCTCAAAGGAGTTAACCCCAAGCGCAGGTGTGTTCTAAATACAGAAAAAGAAAACATGACGTCATTAGTATTGTAAACGATGTGTAGCAACATTACCATACCTTACCAAGGGGAGGGTAGTAATCAAAGATTCAGGCACTAGATATACAAGAGACTGATGCCTCAATTCACGAAGCTATTTCTGCATGTAAAGTTAGAGTACACGCGTGAATATCCTATTTTCTAAGTGCAAACCACTGTTACAATTAAGATTAGTTGAATTTAAACTTGCAAACAGATTTACTCATAAAAAGTTTTTCGTGTGAGTAAATCTACCACCTGGTGTCAGAATTAGAAATTCGAAGACGAAAATGCCCAAACGTCATTAAATCAAGGTGCTTGCAGGATTTCACACATTTTTTCCTGATACATTCCCACAGTGTAAATAGCGATGTACTCCTGTCTGAGGCAATGAGTAAAAGCCTTGGCTTTTACTCATTACCTTGGAATGGGCTATGAACACCTTTACAACTGATGATGGTGTGAGTGGAATGCAACTGTGTTTCAAAGATCACATAACGTTTTAAAAAGATTGTGAGTTGTGTAGAAGACATAATAGAGGCATAACTTGTTTCTTGAAAGCCAAGAAGAGCTGCAGATATAATCTAAAGGCTGTGAATAGTGAGGTATAAAAACAGCCATGAGTCAACATTAAATCATCTTACTATATTAGAAAATAATTCGCATTATTTTAGCACATGACATGGCATTATACCATGAAGAGTATACCAGCATGTACGTATGTGTAGCATTTGTTTGGCATGAACAGTGCAGCTGTATGAGTATTTTTAAATGATTGCTGATGGAGGGCCTCTGTGGAAATAAGGATAAGTCTGGAGAGGAGAAGTTCACTTGTTCTGGTGCCATTCACCTTGCAATTTACAGATGGAGCCAAAATACTATGTTGATTCGCAGATTATATTTTGAGTGAGTGGATCTATTGCAATCTCAGCAAAACAGAATTCTGAGTTCCAATCAAAAGATCACGTGACTCGTCGCCCACTTTTGTGTTCCTTAATAGCCAGGGTTATTTTTTGAGTGCTTGTGGCGAGTTGCCTTCTTTTCAAATCGTTACTTTAGATGATTGTGAGATAGCTGTTTTTTTTAGAGATTGTACGTCATTAAGAGATTGTATGCCTCCTCAAGTCAGATTTTTAAAAGGCCATATAACCCAACAGGAAGCAAACGAGAGCTGTAAATGAAGCCTGAAAAAAGAAAGCCCAGAAAATGATACCATTCTAGCAATGTTTTGTTCTCTTTTCCAATCAGAGACAGCAGTTTATTAATTCATAAGGATTTCTTGTGGGCCAGACCATCATCCCTCTTCAAGTAACACAACCTTACTTCATTAAGATTGATAAGCAAATTAAGGCTTTTTTTCTGGTTCTTCGGTACGTTACATGATACATTGGCCCAAGTCACTGATAGCTCGACATATTTTATTCATTTCTAATTAAGTATTTTCTAAGAAAATTAGGTAACTGTACACATTAATGATATAGATTTTTTTTCTTCTACTGCAGAAATAATCTACCTTCTTGATAGCTGTCGGGAATGCATTACTGCACATTCCCGACAACCGTAAACTCATGAGTGACAAGTTTAATGTATCATTTTTGAAAAATGACTATTCCTTTGAAAAATAATAACATCTTTGGAACTCAAAACAATAAAGGCATTGTTGCATCTGTCCTATGAGGGTAGGAGCGAGAAAGTGTAACAATTTTTTTTATTGCAAAAAAGTATAGGTCAATAATTTATCCCCACTGTTATACCATGGGTCCGAAGAGGGGAGTATGTCCTAGTAAAAATATAAATCAGTGTCTTTGTTGGCTGCTCTTATCGTCATTTGTGGTCACAAATGAGAAATTGGGCCTTTTGCTACAACAATAAAAGGTGGTGGTATGTACAAAGGCTATTTTGCGAGTCAGTGACTCGCAAACTAGTTTTTGCAAGTCGCTATTAGGAAGGGGCATGCCAAGGATGTTCCTTCCTAATAGCAAGTCAGCATGGTATGTACCATTGTTTTGCGACCACATTTACAGTTGCAAAACACTTGCAGTTTACTGCGTACTTCAAGTAAGTGGTAAGCCACTCGCAAACAGGAAGCGGTCCCCGTTGGACCCCTTCCCCTTTGTGAATGGATGCGAACATATTGTTTAAGAGCATGCAGTGGTCCCACGAACCACTGCCTACTCTTAAAAAATGAAACAGAAACATTTTATTTTAATCTTTTAAACGCATCCTGTTTTCCTTTAAGAAAAATGGGCTGCTTTTAAACCAAAAAAACTGCTTTATTTAAAAAGCAGTTACAAATATGGTGGTCAGCTGACCCCAGCAGGCCACCATCCCTCTGAGTGCTGGCTATTCCAAAGGGGTCAGAAATTGTGACCTGCCTCATGAATATTGATGAGGCAGGTCATTTGCGACCACATTAGGAATCACAAACAGTTTCTGAGACACTGTTGTACAGCCCATTTTGCAAGTTGTAAATTGCGAGTCGCAAAACGCCACAGTTTGCGACTTGAAAAATTGAATGGTCACATCTGGCCCTAAGTGTCCATGAGTAAATTAAAAGAAGTGATGGGTGGAAAGGATGAATTATTCTAAGTCACTGGACATTACAGAAAAATACAAGGCATATGTGATACGGTCTTGCTATTGGGCCAGGTTCCTTGCAGATGGGAATATAAGCAACCTCATATTGGTTTCACCCTGGTTGGACCTGGTCAGCAAGTTTTAGCTTTGTTGTATTGCGTTTAAGGATCCAAGCGAAATTTCCTAATTCATGCCCTTATATAGGTACAATTGACATTGCCCTAATATAGGCATAAAAATCATACCCATATTTAGACATAGACCATGCAGTGCAAATACAGGCATGGCTACTTCCATCCGTACCAAAACGTCACAACGATTTCTTGGAAAATTGACTTAAGCAGTCAGGGACATCCCCTTGCTTGAATATTGGTTTGTACAAGAACTCATGGAGTTTACAAAGAATTACCATTCCCTTGGGGTTCTTCTCTGATGTTATTATGCCTGACTTTACGTCAAGCTATGCACCTTCAAAGTAAAAATATGCCTTCACTTGCTCTAGCAAAGACCCAGTGGTTCAGAGCAGCTCGACTATCTACTTGCTCGACGCAGCTCGCTACAGCAAGTGCCGAAGGAAGCCGACCCTCCAGCTGACGCACAGATCAAGAGGCTGCATTTCTCTCGGTGATAATCCAGCTCCAGTGTTTCCAAGCTCCCGTCGCGGGGTGTTGGGAAATCGAGTCCCGAGACAGATATACCAGACCAACTTCATTCTAAAACTAAGATATGGAGCTGATTAGAGCCTAAGAGAAATCTTGGATAGATTCTTGGCAAAGAAACTAAACCTATGCTAAACCACACTTACTCCTTCCCTCGTACTAAGACTTAGGTTAGGTACATTGGGGTAGGTGTATTTTAGAAGCACCAGTTGAGTACTTTTAGCCTTTGTTATTTATGTATGTATTTATCTATGGTTTAGAAACCATACAATGCTTTTACAGTATTATTTTATAATACTCTTCTCGCTGTACGCAGTATACTTTGCAGCCTGCATCACAATTGTAGCAGTTCACTTTACTTGCATGAGAAAAAAGACTGTTCAATAAATCCTTTTATTGAAAACGCCTGTCTCTCTATTTCTCTGCACCTCTGAAAGAAATGAAGCATGCACGATTGACTGAGTAAAATATCTATCTATTGTTTCCACGACTCTGAAGATACGTTTATTCTTGGGGAAACAAAGTTGTCATTTGTATGCGGTTCCGTACAAAAGGGGGTGGTGATGGACAGAGCATCCGAACCAATCAAACACTCACACCCAGTCAACAGATCTGGCTTTAATCCATCACTGTTCTTTAGCCCACTCTGCCACCCCAGTTCAGACATGGCCATATGCAAATCAGTCTGACCCTGTGCCTGATGGGAACAGTCCAGCCCGAACTGCCAAGCCATGCCTTCCCTGGACCGGAAACAAGCTTCCTAGGACCGGTTTCTGGCATTACAGCCGTCTTCAGCCAGGCTTGCTTAAATCCAGTGGCAAAGTGAGCAAGGGACTCACGTCTGAGCATACCCTTCCAACTTAAGGCAAATCTGGCCAAGAATTAAGTATGGGTGTTTAAGCTCTCAGTCCGATCCATGAGTCACGTTCTTTTTTAAACAAAATATCACCAGTCCAGAAGGCACATTTAATTTTGCACTAAGTTGAATTTTCTGAAATGAACAAAACATTCACAAAGTAAAAAGTTTGTGAGTATCCACAAGCCCTTTGTTTAACAATTATCACCCTGGAAATACTAACTTTTTTACATTTAAAAAGAAATCATATATCTGCAGTGGGAATGGCAAAGAAAACCCCCTGAATGCATGTGGGGATAGAGCAAGGGTTTCTCCACCAACTTCGTCAGTATCCACAATCATTTTGTATAGCAACCTCCATCCCAGGAAATACTGATTCATCTACTTAAAAATGATACAATATGTGCGCATCTATGGTGAGAATGGAACACCCCAAAAAATTATGAGAGATCGAGCTCGAGTTTCTCCACTAGGAAAAATATTTTGTTTGGGGAAGAAAAATGGTGGGGGGGGGGGGACTGTACTAATGTTTTTTTGGTAAACTTACTACTGAAAATTTCCCCTAACTGCAAACAAGCCCCAGGATTCAGTTCAGGTGATGGGGGTAGCTAGCTAATCCTTCCAAGAATGTTCGTGGGTATTCTTATAATATTTGTCAATCACATGGAAGTAAAACAATCTATGATTTGTAGATTTCTGGCTTTTAAATCATGCAAATTAGACATATTAGGCCCTCATTCCGAATTGCCCCTGAATGGTATCCGCTGGGTGGGGGATATCACTCTGGGCAAATCCAAGCTTTTCAGTGTTTCTGGGCCTACAATATGAGACTCAATATTTATGTGCCCATACACAACAGACCCATAACCATCAGCAGAGGTCCAGGGATTGCAGGCAGTGTCTGTGCCCTAGCGTCACCCGACCACATATTTCAGCATGAGGTGGGCTGATGATGCTCTCCTAAGTTAAAAAGAATACATCTCCACCAGTCCCCACTGGCCCCTTCCACCCACAGGCAAGATAAAAAAAACACCTGGAGTATTTACCACCTGCTTGTATCGGGTAATTACATTTCACTTCTTTGGACCTATTGTTTCCACCAATTGTAAAAAAAAAATTGCAATAACAAATTTTATTTGGTTATTTTGCGATGAATCACTGACAGAATAACGATGTCGAAAATATCCGAGGTGGAATATCGATGTCAAGAATATCTACATTAAGGTAAGAATATAATTGTAAAAAAATATTTTTTTTTAATGTTTACTAATAATATAAAATTAAATAAATAATACATATAATTAAAATAAACATAATTAAAAATATATTTAAAATTATAAGTAATACATACAATGCAAAACAAATTAAACATATACATATAAAATATAATATATATACTTACTTAGTAATATTTACAATGAATTACCCTCATAACTTATAAATTGTTAAAAAAAATTTTTATAAATAATAAATACACACATACATATACAACAAAATTATAAATAAAAATATCAAAACTATATATAACAAATGTTAAGAAATAATAATGAATTAGACACTACATTAACTAAAACAGTAAATATTGAATAGGGTAGGGGTAAAAATTACTGTTCGAACTCCAGAGGGTGCAACAGTAGGGAAAGTGTTGCATAGTGTAGGGGTTAAAATTACTATTCCAACTCCAGAGGGTGCAACAGTAGGGAAAGTGTTGGATAGCGTAGTGGTTAAATATACTATTCCAACTCCAGAGGGTGCGACAGTAGGGAAAGTGTTGGATAGCGTAGGGGTTAAAATTACTATTCCTACTCCAGAGGGTGTCACAGTAGGGAAAGTGCTGGATAGCATAGTGGTCAAAAAAACAATTTAATTATTAAATTACAACAAATTAATTTACAATACCAATAAATAATTATTGAAAAATAATTACCAATTAGTAATTAATTAACAATTAAAATAAATTCAATTAAATAATAATTATTAAAAATGTATTTACAAATAATAATAAAATACAAATAAAAAATGTCACTACCAAAAAACAATATTCATTAAAAAACATTTAGCAGTTATTATTTATTAACAATAAATTATTGATATATATATACACCAATAAATTATAAAAAAACTAATTTAATTACCAATTTATAATTAATGAACAATTATTTAAATAAATAAAATAATTATTAAAAGTGTATTACCAATTAATATTTGATTAACAATAATCTAATTATCAGTACTAAAATACTTCCCATCTTATTACCCTATAAACCCACAACCCTCTTTGGTACTAAAATGCATATTTTACTTAAATAAATTATTACTAACTTCTAAAAATGTAATACAAATATTTTAAAACTAGTACAATAACTAACAAAAATTATTAAAACATACATATAAAATACATAATAAAATTCATAACACTAATATTAATATTGATATTTGTAACATCTATATTTTTGCTATTGATATTACTAACTTCGATATTAACAAAAACTATATTTCTTACCTTCAAGTTGATATTCTGGTCGTCAATATTTTTCATTTCGATATTCTGTCCCTCCGAAATTTTGAATTCAATATTATTGTCTGTCTAAATAAAAAAGTCGATATTTAGCCTTTTTACCATTTTGCAATATGCAGGGGTCACAGCCCCACCATGGCCAGAGAGATGTACTTTTGACTTGGGACAATAACCATCTTTCTAATATATACCAACACTCAGCGAACACGTAGGTGACATAAACAAAAAACTTACAGACAGGTTCCGGTCTCCATATTTGTGCAAGCGGTGTATTCGTCATAGTGTGCCACATTAAATGTAAATGTATACATAAACATATTTTTGAACTTTCAGTGGGGATATACCTGCATATAAAAACAAAAGCGATTCAGTCTCAGGGTTCCAACTCGGACAAGGGGGGAAGGTTGATACCACAGTATTTTGCCCATCGGGTCCAGATTTTGCGATGGTTAGTGGGGCATCCTGGGGCATCAAAAACCAATTGTAACTTTTAGCCGCACTGTCTCCTCAGGGGGTTAACAGGAGCTCCGAATAAGGGCAATGAATGGGAAAAAGACGTGCACCAGGAAAGGGTAGTGACTTGAGTAAGCATGATTCATGGTATTCGTATGTTTGTTCTGTGCCTCAATTAGTAGGACCAGGTGGAGTCCAGTTAGCACTCATCCATACTGGCTCTATTTGGCTGCAAGCATTTGGGGATTATATTGTATTGAGCTCCCTTTCACACAGGTATCTCCCATGTACCCAAAATCGGCCTAGAAAGAGTTCAGAAATGTAATATTGATAGGACATTTGCTACATAATTCATATATACAAATCATGAATCGGCATGGTGCATTTGAGCTCTGGTACATCAGATGTCTCAACTGATATTTAACGTTCATTGATTGTTTTTGCAACAAATCTGTGATTCCCCAGAGTCGAACTGACCTTTAGGGCAATGTGGTAGTGCCCGAAGGGCTACTCTTACAGGTCAGTGTGTGAACCGTTTTTTTGGCTGCTTTGTGGGCCAATTTATGGTCGAGTGGACTGTTTTTTAAATGTGGATTTCCATGATAGAACCACATACATTGCTTGAAACAGGCACAAATGCTTGCAGTTGCCCATACCTTGGAAAACACCTATACAGTGAGTCTTTAAAATCTCAATGCAGCCCTGTTACTAAGGACCACTTTTATTTTGCTACCCAAGACCTATTTTCTATCCGGGCCCGACTCAGTGATTCCTTCATGAATGGATACTTGATTGTTTCACCTTGTCATTGGGGGGTAACAACCTTTACATCGCAACCATTACATCACACTACACTTACAACGCAGGCATTACATTGCAACATCCTTTACAACGCATGACACTACAACGCAGACATTACAACGCATACCATTACAACGCATGGCACTACATCACATGATACTACAACGCAAGCATTACAACGCATACCATTACAACGCATACCATTGGAGTTAGAATAGTAATTTTTAACCCCTACACTATCTAATACTTAGCCTACTGTTGCACCCCTGGAGTTAGAATAGTAATTTTTACCCCTATACTATCCAATACTTACCTTATATGCAATGTAATGGTATGCGTTGTAAAGGTAGTATGCGATGTAATGGAATGAGTTGTAAAGGTAGTTTTTTTAAATGCGTTGTAGTGTCATGCGATGTAATGGAATGCGTTGCAGTGGATGTTGCCATGTAAAAAATGCGTTGTAAGTGCATGCGTTATAAATGTATGCGTTGTAACTTCATACATTCGTCATTGGGAGCCCTTGACCTCCTGCTCTCACCTTTTCGAGCTGTGGAAAACTTCCCTCCCGACCTGCGAACCACTGTGAACTGGGTCATTTTCGACCTGTAAATTTCAGCAGGTTCGACTTACCGAAATTTAATGGGGGTGCGGACATTATCACACCCGTTAATTACTGGGTCTAATAAACATTGAAATTGAATCCCTGAGTAAAGAGGTGCTACATGAATCACAGTTATGTGGCCCACAGGGCCTCAGGGTCTTCTCTACTCCTCTGCATCAGTCTCTCACGGATACATAGCGCCTAAATATGCCTTTTCAAGTACTGCCAGAAATTTCCAAGTTTGAATTGTGCGCTATTTTATTTTTACAGCTTGCTTCAGAACAATTCTCATTGATATTACTTAAAAACTGTCAATTCAACTCTTTGTTAAAATAGTACATACACTTTTAGCTACAAATTCTTTAGAGTGCTTCTTTCTTTGGGGTTCAATGTGGAGGCATTTGTTTCAAGGTTTATAATAGTGTCAGTATTTAAGCCAAAGCAGCTAATCGGACCAACCTGGCCTTATATAAAAAAGAGTGTACCAGAACTAATGACTGAGTTATTTTACTAAATACTCATCATATTAGCTTTCTGCTTTGGTTTCAGGCTTTGGTTTCAGGCGAATTTTATTGATTGCAAGCGATGTTACTTAATATAATATAATTTAATATGAATAATATATTCCAGTTACACATTTACTCTGACCATAGCAAAGCTTTATTCATCCAAGTACTTGAAACCTTTGTTCCTGGGAGAAAAGAAATTCACTGCCATTCCATAAATCAAAACAGTTGAAACTGCAGATGCTGGTAAAGTATATTTCGTAGTTATGTAAAATGTATATTATTCACTTTTAAGGTTTATAAACTGTAGCACATGTCAAATCAGTGCAGCTAAATGATATGGCATGTGATAAGATTACCGCGGCAACCATACCTAAACGCTCCGGCTTTGTATGTTTACTTAACAGTCACTGTTTTCAAACAAAAGGTAGATGATCAAAAAGCAGAACTAAGAATGCCTGCACAGTTTTTAACATAAAACTCTCCTATACGATTTTTTTTACAACAGAATAGTATTTTTTTATTTTACAAATAGTGTTTCCAAAGGGTCATGTTTGGAATTATTTTGTTTTAGAGACTGATGACAAGGCTGCTGCCTATGCCCAATCAGGTAGTATTTTTAAGTGGGATTGTGATCCCAGTACCAGCTCTGCGTGATATTCTCCAGAAAAGTTCACTGAGTTGAAAAGAGTTGGATTAGTCATTGTTTCCACACATACAGGCTCTGGAGTGAGTACACTGTTAGCCAATCAGAAATCCTTAAATAGCAAGAGAACACAATGGTACGAGACGCTTTTAGTTGTGGCTCGCATCGCTCCATTGCTTGAATGGAAAAATAAAATGATAATAACTATCACTTTTATCATTGTATTTTTACTGTTGAAGTCAGTGACTCTCGGCGGGCCTGGCTAGAGCAAGGAGGAGAGTGGTTTGCACTCCTTAAGTGCGCATGACTGCTTGGCCGGCCAAGATCTTCCCCATCAGGCTTTATTACACAGCCTGGTGAGGAACATGCAAAACCTCCCAGTCCGCATCTGAATGCCGATCCACAGTGCTCATACCAATCAAAATGCTACATTGCAGCGTTATGATTGGCTATAGGGAGCCTGGGGGCCCGGGTGCTTCCTGATGCTGGGGGAGACAGGAAGAAGAGGACGAAGGAGAGGCGGCGGCTTGCCGGCCCAGGTAAGTAGTTTTTTTCAATGTAATTGCCGCACCCACCCCTATCCCCGCCAACCACTCCCGATCAGTAGCAGACGCTACTGGTCACTTTCATCAATTAAACAATCACAAAGAGATTCATATCCAGTTTCAAATCAAAATGGTTGTCTCAGAAGTCATTGATGACACCGTAGACCAGTGTGAACCTGGCACTCCAGGAGAGAAGAAAAGAAATTCCACAAATAGAAAGTAAGGAATCACTTGATGATAGCGAGGAAAGAGGAAAGAAAATTGCGGTACCCTAGAGATCCTGGTGGAGAATTGTGCTGCTAAAAACAATATTTGACAAAGCCTCTCTGACTGGATCTGAAGCAAAAAACAAGCAAATGTGGACTCACATCTGCTAGAAGATTAATAGAAAAGGAGGAGATATATCCAAGGATAGAAGAGGTGAGTGACCAGGAAACAAATGGCAGCTGCAGCAAGAGATCCCGCACAGAACCACCACCTACCCCACCGGTGGATCCTGTCAAGATTGCCTTCCCCGAGTCATTTAATGGACTGAGCAACATTGACATGTATGATCCTGCACCCACTACACCAGGTAAGACCACCCCTTTCATATTTACCAGTGAATCAACCCTGAGGAGACACATAACGGGGTACCATACACTATAACTCCCTTACACATGCACAACTAAGGTAGTGTCTCAAAGGGATTGTTAGGAATTTGGGTATTAATTCAGAGGGGTGAGTACCCACGTCAAATAATAATCCCATTCCTTGTTAGGGGTGAATCACAAAAGTCCCTAAATTGACCTGAGCTCAAACTCAGTAATGAAACAGTATTAAAGTCAAAACACAGCACAGTAAAAATCCCATATAAATGAAAGAAAAATAATGTATATTATAATAAAGACAATGGCACCAAAAAGACAAACATGCAATAAATAGAACTAGAGTTATGAATTCTTAAATATTAAGGTTTGAAATAGCAGCAAAAATCGTTGGGCATCATCTCATTTTACTTGTACACAACAATGGAAAGGTTTAAGGCAGACTGTGATAGAGGGATGTTCAGCTAGAAGGAAAAGATTATTCTTGGTGAAATGTTTTAGGTTCTGACTTGGTCTCTAGAATAGAATTCAAAACCCTCCACGGGGCAAGACAACAGGCTGTGGCCAAAGAGGGCTTCACGTCATTGAATAGCCGCTGGAGGAGGTCTTGTTGAAGACCTTGACATTTGTAAAGAAAGCTACGAGCAGAAAAATTAGAATTTTGCACCCAGAGAATAACCCTCACAGACTGAATACTTGTCATGCCTTTGCCCAGGGATGATTTGTAGCTTCGGACTTAGTCACTTTTTTAAGCTTAGAGTCTTCCCGCTTGGCAAGACCGCAGGCTGTAGCCAAAGAGGACTACACAACACTGAATGCTTTCTGTGCAAAGTTCTGCGGAATCAGATTTGTTGCTGCAGAGAAAACATAGTGCGAGCAACCTGAATCCTTGGCTAGTAGAGTAACTTGAATCTTTGGCCCAGCGTCAGTGCACCTCAGTCAGATCGTCTTGGCATTTTGTTCCGTGTACCCTATTGGTTCTCAGAGCAAATAGTTGGAAAAAATATCTAAGTCCCAGGTATTAGGACATTTCAGGAGGAGTACATTTTGACTTTAGCAAAGGATATAGGACCTTGGGGACAGTACTTGGGTGACAAAATTCACTCCAGCAGGTGGCAGCAGCAGGTTCCAGTGCAGGTCCACATGAAAATGATTAGTTGGAAACATAGGGAAACACCTCTTGAAGTTTGTTGTGTCCCTGTAGCCCAAACAAATCACCCTTATGAACATTATAGACCACATTTTAGTCCTTGGTGCAAGAGGGAGAGCAGGCCCAGCCCTCTAGGCTCTTCTCTGGTCAAATAAAGCAGGTCCAGTTCTCTTCTACTCTCCTACGGGTCCAGAATTGATCTGTGGAGGGTACTTTTGGTGGTAAGGGTTTCCAAGGGGTGATCATGCTTACTTTTGCTGCACTTCCTGAATGTTTTACTGTAAACAATCCCACAGCGCCCGTCTTTGCCCAAAGGCAACATGGAAGAAGTATTCCTCCCCTGTGCAGTGCTCCTGTGCCTGGCCTAGAGCTTTGTCTTATGAACTGAGCAGCCCCACCTCTGTGGTCATATAAAACCATTTCTGAGGGCATTTCTTCTCTCACTGGGACTTGTGGCTGACTGGCTAGGTGGGCAAAGGGAGGGGGCAGGTCCAGGTGTGATCTACATCTGCCTGTGACATGGTTGACCACTTTGAAGTTAATTAAGTTCCTGGTCACAGCCCAGAGGCTCAGCCTGAAAGAGAAACAGAACACCTACCCACACCCAAAGATTTGTCATAGCTCTGGGAGCAAACTTATACCTAATGAGTGGAGCTACTCAGCTCCTGGGTGTCAGTTGGTAGCTCAAGCAAATTAAGATCTAGAGGCTTTAAGAAGGCAACAAGTCCCCTTTCAAAAGGTAACTGTTCTAAAATATTCAGTAAAAATCCAACTTTACTCATAAATTGTGCTTGCAATACATGTTTCTAAAAGTTAAAATTTGAAATCTGTATCTGCCTCCTAAGCAGAGATAGCAAATATTAAATTTAATATTGTATACCAATGCTTTTCTTTGGAATACCTAACCCTATTACAGTGAAACGGTTCTCTGTTTTTTTTTACTGTAAGCAATATTTATCAGTAAGGCTTTACATGTCCTACTTTTAAATAACATGCATCTTACCTCAGAGGCATGAAAGACCAACTTAGGTGTGACTTGTTGATATTTCAAAGAAGGGCTTACGCCTATCAAAAGGAGTTATTTCAACAAGTCAAATTTGCAGTTTAAAACTGCACAGCTAGGCTACTGGTGGCCTCCAGTGATGTTTACATTGTAACTACAGTGGATGGCACAATTAGTGCTGTAAGTGACATTTAACTTACAGGTCCTGGTTTTTACTGTTGTACTTTATACTAGGTGAATTAAAAATGCAAATCAGGGGGTGTAGGAAAGTAGGATCTGCTTCATATGGTTATCCCCACTTTTTGCTAAATGTGACACTGTTTTTTTACTAGTCTGACTGGGACCCTGCTAATCAGGACCCCAGTCTATCAGCTTTCTCCTTAAACTGTTATGCTATGTACTTAGGTACACTCCCGATTGGATGCTGGGGTACCCTTGTCAGTCTCTACTATATGCTACCCATGTACCCAGGGCATTGGTATCCCAGAGGCCTTCCATGAGCTGAAGCATGTATTATGCCACCCATGAGAGACCATGCAAAATGGAACTACACGCCTGCCACTGCAGCCTTTGTAAATTAGTGCATGCACCACTTATTTAAGATATAAGTTTACTATATCTAGGGGTCACTGCACTTAAAACCTATGTCACCCCTCTATCAGGCCTTTACTTCCTGAGGGCAGGGTGCTTGGTCATAAGTGAGAGGATGCCACTGCATCAGCACCCCTGCAGCCTACGGAGTCCATTCTCATTGGTTGTCAGTCAGACAGCCATTTGTGACATATAGAGTGGCATTATGCGCCTGCATGATGACCAACTCTAAAATGGCTGAAACTAACCCTATTGTGTTTGGTGTCAAACATATTGGAATAATACCCCCACACCGGTAACCATTGTGGGAGGTATGATTCCACCCCATAGAAACAAGCTTCGTGGGTTCCCTGGTGTTTCCGGTACCAACCTTCTAGTCCCAGACAGCACAAAATGGATGCTGCCGACTAGACACACATTTCCGCCCTCCTACAACTGAGCCAAGCTCGAGCAGGGGAAGGCAGAACAATAGGCATCCTATCACAGGGATGTGTGACCACCTCCCAGACAGGATTTAGTGTATTAGGGCTGGGTGGGTGGTCTTGCAAGTGACTGAAAGTCTGCATGAGGGGCATATTTGGTGTCCCTGTGCATAGTCCAGTGCAAACCAGTCCTGGGAGGAGTTGGTTCCTGCTTTGGCATCAAACTAGACAAAGGACATGGGAGTAAACCCCCCACTGTCCAGACCCTCCCCTGAGAGGGTCCCCTGAATCTGTCCAACCCTCCCCTTTGGGTAGATAAGGGCTTACTTGGTTGTAGGACCTTAGATTTAATGTGGACAAGATTCAGAATCAGAAACCACTGAACTTGACCTTCTGGACACTCTGGACTTTGGTGGACTTTGTTTGGGCCCGACTTAGTCTCCGTCTCAGTCTGAAGACTTGTCTGTGCCCGAGCACCATGCAGGATCCGTAGGGGAATTGTGGAGCATCAAGGACAACCAAAAATATCTCCCTTGGAGTGAAAGAGTTACTCCCCTGCATTCGCAGGCCCCGCAACACAGATGTCTGCTCTGCTGACCCTGAGCTCCTATAGATTCCGAAGGCTTCATCAACACAAGAGGTGGGTTTCTATGTCCCAAGTTTGAGGTCAGAATCCCTTGTGGGGGCTTTGATACCCAAACCCCTGTGCACAGTGTACATTTGTGCATATGCGTGTTGGCGTTTCCAGAACAATGCATTGGGCCCCAATCTCTGGCACCATTTCCTACCAAGAACTTTGGCCTCCTTGCACCAAGTGCTCCATGGGCTGTTGTTTGATGAAATCACTTGAGGTCCTCTTGCAACTCCTGTGCCTCCGGATCGGTGGGTCCACTTGAGGGTCAACTTTTATTTTCTTGGGCTCCTCTGTTTTCTCCAGGCCTGCCCTGACTCCCCTTGCATTGGTGAGTCTCCTGGACCTTGCGGGTCAGAACCGTACACATCCTTGACCTTCTGCGTGGGTTGCAGTTGATAGGGCTTGTTGGTGCTCCCACTGGTCACCAACCCCTCAGTACTCGACAACCTTTGTGCGACAGCTTGTATCCAGCTCCTGTTTGTCCTCAATGTCTCCTGGTCCCCATAGCTGCAGAGTCAAGAACTCCATTACTGCCCCTGAAGCAACTGACATCGGTGGGCATTCGTCTACTGAGCCCCTGTTCACTCCTAAGTGGCCCAGACTCTGTCCCCTCTGCTTTCAGGTACTCTTCAGCAAGTATCCACCTTTGGATTCCAACTGACACCTTTCTTCCTTCCAGCAGCGGCTCTTTTACGAAGCCCTCCATTGGGTTCAATGGCATTTTCAGACGCCACCTCAGACTTATGCACCTGGCTTCCTTGGGCTAGGTAACTTGGGTACCTCAGTATCCATGGGTGGGGTGGCTCTCCAATCTCCTATCTTCCATGGGGTTTATTCGAAGTCCACTGGGAAGGGTCCTTAAACTCTAAAACTTCAACCACGATTTTCCCATACAATTGTATGGAGCACGGGTCATGTTCCCACACTGCACCCTACCTCTGTGGGGTCCCTACTTGCTCACCTTGGGTGATTCCTTGAATTCCCAGTGATTCTACATCCTCTCGACACTGCCTTGACTCGAGTTGTGGTTCTTATACCACTTTCTTAGTATATGGTTTGGTCCCCACATGTGGCCCACTGTGTATTAGTGCTATTTACTGTCATTCATGTGCTTAAGTTTTGTGTGCTTTGTGACTATCTCTGTGTAGGAGATACTGTGTCGTACTAGATAGTGTTATATTAATAAATACATATTTTTTATAGCTACTATTTGGCTCTCCTTTCATTTAACCAATACTATAAGATTACACTCTAGTAAAACAAGCTGCCTTAACATTCCTTCAAGACTAAGCCTGAAGGCTGTTCTCCACAGCTACCACTTGGATAGCTGTTTATGGTTATCTTTGACCTCTTAAATCACCATAAGGGTTGTTTAAACTGGTGCAAGGTGCCCACTTTAATTAGTGGACAGCATATACCAGGCTAACTTCTCACATTGGTCGCAGTGGTGGGAAGACAATTTCATGATTTTTAAAGGAGGAGCGCAGACACTTAACCTACAAATATATGCTATGCACTAAGTATATGCACTTGTTGTTGATTTTTCAAGTGGGAACACGTGGTCAGACTATCTCACCTATTCCACAACTTGCTCACTGGCCTACACTGGAGTCTACAATAACATTTCTACTTTTGCTTCAGAACCATCTAGGATACCATACCAAATGCATCATCCAGTGTAAAAGGGATAACAGGAGAGAAGAGAGAACATGATGCAAGCAATCCGATGAAGATGATGGTACAACCTCACTGGCACAGTTCTGAATTCTGAAGAGGGCAGTACAGTGAGTTCAGTGTAACAGATGACAACCATTATGGGGGTTAAGTCACAGGGTAGATGTTATGAAAAACCCTGCCGAATACATATTTGACGAAATGACACGTCGTTTGACAAAACATTTCCCAGACATGTTGTGTGCTATGTGCAACACTACTCTGTAGTGAACAGGTATTCCAAAGACATTCTTCTATCTGTCTTCATAACTCACATCTGGAGACTTATGGACACACTGGCTAATGATTCACAGTGGACTTGTATTGCGGGTCCTGGTGCAGTTGACAAACATCTTCAATGCTGCTATTAGAGCAGCTCTCCCAACAGTGGAGTGTATGGAGGGATTCTGTGATGGAGCAAGGCACAGCAGGAGTCACAGTGGGAAAAGTATTGAAACTGGCGCAAGGGCCCAAGCGAGAGTCCTAATTTGTCCTGAATAAGGAGGAACTAGGAAGTAAGATTGCAGCACAACATTTATTTATTTATTTTGGTTTCTTTTCATTCAAATGGCAGCTATTATTTTTGTTGTCGCTCACAGTCAACAAGCACACTGTGAACATTTGATATGTTTTTGGTGCATTGTTACATTTTAACCCGGGAATAAGCATGCCTTTATTATGATAAATTACATATGCCCTCCATGTATATTTCATACTTCTTTACATATGTAGCTGACTCTAAAAGTAGCACTTGCTCTTATCAGGCCTGCATGTCCTACCCTCAGTGGTTCTCATAGCTTCTTGGCCCAGGTGTGGGAGGAGCAGGTGTGCTGCTTATCATCATCATCCAACTCATTATTTTTTGCTCTACTGGTACTGTTGTATGTCATTGTACATGTGGCTATCATCCTACTAGATGTTTTTAAGGTTGCATTCTAGAGCATATCCACTTGATACAAAGGCAGAAGAATCTGACTTTCAGAATGCCAAATCTGATCTGCTTTTGCAATGTAACAACAGTCCTCCAGGTATGAAGAAAGAGTTATTCCCAAATCATTCACAAGGCCAGAGTACAAGAAACCTGGGGAGCAGAGTGATTATTTTTAGTGCAAAGCACTGCAACAAGTAAAGGTGCTGTGCTGCATTGCACAACGAGGAAAAAGCAGTGTAGGCCCATATTAAAAAAGACCTTCTGCTGCTCACTACCCCTGTGTTGGTGCAAAAACAGGCTAACAGGCTACATAGGGTCACACATGACCTATGCACATGCTGCAGAAGTGTGTGTTTGCTATATTGCATATTATTTGTACTGGAAACAGACTTTTCCAGTACAAAATTCTAAAACTGGAAACATTGTTACACACTCCACACATTCCATGCAAGGCCAGTCTGAATAAATAGGGCTTTGCGTCAAAATCTCTAGGTGCTTGTACTGAACTACTCAAGTTACACCTAAGTAACGGCCCTTCAAGCAAAGTGGTACAGAGTGGCACAAATCAGCACAAAGAGGTATTTGTTATGAGTAAAATGTATCAATATTAATTATATATATATATATATATATATATATATATATATATATATATATATATATATATATATATATATATATATATATATTCACTGAAAAAACCATAGGTTTCACACCAGTTATAGTTAGGAATTAGCATTTAAAAAACCTATGAAATTCACTGAAAAAACCATAGGTTTCACACCAGTTATAGTTAGGAATTAGCATTTAAAAAACCTATTAAATTCACTGAAAAAACCATAGGTTTCACACCAGTTATAGTTAGCTGGAAATTTTACTGATATAAAACCATTGAAATTCCCACGTTATAGTTAGTCGGACTCACTATAACTTGCGCGTGCAATGCACTGCTGATGACATCACATATTACATCACTCATGACATGGTCAGTGACATCACTCATGACATCACTGATGACACCATCCTTGTGACACAGTGACAGACCTCCTCTCAGTGTAAAGTAACCCTTGAGACACATATTCAAAAATAGAAACTGAAATTTTTTAAAAATGGACATACCTATATCAGTCACAACAAGCACTTCCACTATCTATATACACATCCACTCATTCACCAACAGTTCTATATAGTCACTCATACATATACTCACTCATCATATGAAGAGATACACCTATACATCCTGTTACACACCGACATTCATCCAAAAGTTACTCACACACATATTCACACGTGCAAATAAACTATTGAACAACCATTTATTTGAATATAGAGTTATACACACACTTCCACCTTACTTCTATTGAAAATTACACATATTTATTCTCTTAAACAATCACTTATAGAAACACATACTTATTTAAACAGGAAATCTTACAATCTCTTACTCTCACATATACTCACTTATATACATCAATATTCATATATACTAGATTAAAACATATGTAGTTACTGATAAAGACACTAGTGAGACAGTCATTCACTCACTAACAAACACATATAGACACTCATCCACCCATACAGTCCTGTACATATGCTGTCTTCAAAACACATACAAACAAAGAGTCAGTCACTCATGCATCTATGTGCTAAGTAATACCTCCACCAAACCATATAGACACTCATACTGATACTAATAAAAATATCAAATAACCCATATACATACGCATGTAGCTACTTATCAACACATGTAGCCACTTATACACAAAGTGAAACACTAATATATGTATTTAAATATTTAAAAATAACTCACTAATATTTATTTTTCAGAAAGACACATATTCACTGGATGGTGTCATCAGTGATGTCATGAGTGATGTCACTGACCATGTCATGAGTGATGTAATATGTGATGTCATCAGCAGTGCATTGCACGCGCAAGTTATAGTGAGTCCGACTAACTATAACGTGGGAATTTCAATGGTTTTATATCAGTAAAATTTCCAGCTAACTATAACTGGTGTGAAACCTATGGTTTTTTCAGTGAATTTAATAGGTTTTTTAAATGCTAATTCCTAACTATAACTGGTGTGAAACCTATGGTTTTTTCAGTGAATTTCATAGGTTTTTTAAATGCTAATTCCTAACTATAACTGGTGTGAAACCTATGGTTTTTTCAGTGAATTTCAAAGGTTTTTTTAATGCTAATTCCTAACTATAAGTTTCACTTTATAAATAAGACTGTTAGCACTCTAGTTGTTCTTTTTAACACTCTGGTACATTCTGTCATTGGGCTACAGTTGGGCTACATCTAGTTGAATTTTGGGCTACATTTTCAATTTTTGATCTCTGGTGGCCATCTTTGGGCTACATTGGGCTACTTTGGGCTACATTTGGGCTACATTTTGGCTCTAACATATATTAAGCCCAATGTAGCACAATACATATTTTTCTAAAGTTAATGTTTTTTACAAACCACTTCAGAATAGGGCTACCTGTCCCTACAATTATCCCATTTTTTTTTTTTATTTTTTTTTGGGGAGCGCTCCCGGAGCGCGCCCCGGGGAGCGCCCCGAAAAGCATATTTTTAGAAAGCGCCCCGGGGCGCGCTCCGGGGAGCGTCCCGTGAGCGCCAATATCGCAAACGAAAACATGATCGTGACGTATCGCGTAGCCGCAACCGCGTGATACGCACGGCGTAAGCGCACCCAGAAGTACTCGAGCGAATACGATCGCGCAACGTAAACATCCGACGCGCTTACGCTGCGCGACCCGGGGCGCGCCCCCGGGCACGCTCCGGGCGCGTAGCGTAAGCGCGTCGGGTCATGTGAGCAGAAAATAACACTTTTCATTGGTTCATAACAGTTTTAGTTTCATAATGATGAAGCCCCTGGTCTTGTGACCTGAAAATAACACTTCTCATTGGTTCAGGACAGTTTTTTTTTCTAAATGATGAAAGACCCCACCTTTTTCCCTTATTCTGACTTTGTCCTTTGACTGAGGAAGACCTGTTTGTTGCTCTCTCTACTTTTTTGCTCCAAATAATGGCTTCAGTAGTAGCATCAGCTGGTGCATCTGCCCCACCACCACCACCACCACCACCAAGAGGACCAGCTCCAAATTATATTGGTGGTCAAGAACAGGAGGAGGAGGAAGAGGAAGAGGAGGAGGGGAGAAGAAGATGGCTGCCAGAAGAAAATACACCTTACAAACCCAAACCACACATTGTTTGGCAGTTTTTTTCAATTCCAGAGGGGAAAAAAAAGGTGAATGCGCCCAAGGTGACTTGCCTCATCTGCAATGATGAACTTTCACGGGGCAACCCAAACAAGAAATATTCATTTGGTAACTATACCATGATTCGGCACATGACCAGAAAGCACCCAATCAACTACTCTCGTGCAGAGTTCCGGGAACTGGCCAGTAACCTCCCCCAGTCATCAAGGACCCCCTCCCAAAGAAACCAACCCACTTCCTCGGAACCAGAAACATCCGAGGTGATGCCTTGCATTCAGCCGAGATTTGCTGATTTTAAAATCACTTGTTCTGCATGTGGCAAGCTTATCGCCTATGGCGAAAAAAGCGTTAAGCTCATCGTCCTTGCAGGTGATAATCACAAGTGCCCCAAAAAGAAGTAATTTTTGGGGTTTTTTGTTTTTTTGCTCCAGTTGAGCCAGTTTCAATTCCCTTTTTTTGTTTCTCCCCCTAAAAAAATACAAAAAAATATATAAAACTGTTTTGAAAAGCCAAAAAAAGTTCAAAAAGTTCAAAAAACACAAAAAAAATATAAAACAACAAAAAGAAGAAAAAAAAAAGTTCTTTTTAGAACTACCTCCAATTTCTAAATCAAAACTTCATTTTTTAAAAACTCTGTCACCTTTTTTCATCATAGTACGCTCCCAGGGCCGCTCCCCGGTGCGCGCACCGTGCGCTTCCCCCGCGCAAAACGAAAAAAAAAAAATATTTTAAATGCCCCGCGGGGCCCTTTTATAGCCCCCACATCAAACTTAGGGGGTCAAAGGGGTCTATCCCTGACGCCTTATGGTCAGTTCCCACTTTGTTTTAGCCACCTCTTATGTCTCGATTTTACCGAGACACAAGATGGCGACCGCTCTGGACTGTTTCGAATGTTTACAGACACCCGAGAGCCAATCAGCTTTCCATGCGCACCTCGCGTCACGCGCCCGGAGCGCTCCCTGGTGCGCGCACCGGTGCGCTGCTATAGATATATATATTTTTTTGAACCTAAATTACTCAAAATCCACTGGAGCACATATCTTGAGACATAGCAAAGGCACATCGGGCTACCAGTCCCTACAATTTTGCCAAGTTTGGTGTAAATCCATTCAGCCGTTCGGGCTAAAAGTGAAATCGACCGCCCTATGGAAATTAACATGGGGAAAACGCGTTTTGGGACCCCCCTTTTATCTCGGCCCCCGCTTATTGTATCCCCCCCAAACTTTCAGGGAAGGACCGGAGCTCGACGAGGCCATTTTCATGAAATTTTCAGGCAGATTCGTTAACCGGTGCCAAAGTTAATCCAAATAGAATTTTGAGATTTAACATTGAAAAAAATCCTAACTATAACTACCTACTGGCGACCGCCAGTAGGTAATATATATATATATATATATATATATATATATATATATATATATATATATATATATATATATATATATATATATATATATATATATATATATATATATATATATATTCACTGAAAAAACCATAGGTTATAGACCATATATAGTTAGGAATTCGCATTTACAAAACCTTATTTTACTCACACAAAACCATTGAAATTCCATATATAGTTAGTTGCACTAACTATATATCGCACACCCGCAATCCACTGCTGATGATGTCACATATTACATCATTCATGACATGGTCAGTGACATCACTGATGACATCACTGATGACATCTCAAATGACATCACTGATGACATCTCAAATGACATCACTGATGACATCACTGATGACATCTCATTTGACATTACTGATCACATCACTGATGATATCATTCATGTGATAATACGATTAACCTCTTCAGACTCTAATATAACCTTAGATACAATCAGTGTAAACAGACACTCACAGACTGTCACTCATCCATGGAGTTACTCACACACCTAGTCAGTCATGCAAAGAATCAATCACATCTCCATTTCCTCAACTATACAGTTATACAAACTTTACTTATTCAAACATATACTAACACATATTTACTCTCTTATACAATCCCTGATACAAGTTCACAATGATCCATACAGCCACTCACACATTCACTGGCTCTTATGCACAGTTATTTATATAAGTCAACTCTCACATGTACTGTGTTTTACATATGTACTTACTTTGACATGTAGCACTGAGATATCCATTCACTCACCAATACACTCATGCACACAGTCAACCGCCCATACAGCTGTTTCCACATGCACTTTTGAAACCATACATCTAGTGAATCAACTGCTCACACATCTATGCACAGAGTCATACACCTCCCAGCCACCCACACACACACTCAGTCTCCCATACAAATACTTGGGCAACCAATCAATAACCCATATAGTTACTCATATAGCTACTTATCAACACATGCAACAGTTTACAGAACAACAGACATAATGATGCACAAATTAAGACAGTTTAGTCACTAACCCATGCACTCAGTGAGACACATTTAATCACTCACTCATACAGTCAGTCATGCACCTACTAAATCCTTCATCCAGACACTTATACATCCACTCATTCTTCAATATGTAAGACATATTTTAACTTTACAGAAACATACAGTCACTGGATGTTGTCATCAGTGATGTCATCAGTGATGTCATTTGAGATGTCATCAGTGATGTCATCAGTGATGTCACTGACCATGTCATAAATGATGTAATATGTGACATCATCAGCAGTGGATTGCGGGTGCGCGATATATAGTTAGTGCAACTAACTATATATGGAATTTCAATGGTTTTGTGTGAGTAAAATAAGGTTTTGTAAATGCGAATTCCTAACTATATATGGTCTATAACCTATGGTTTTTTCAGTGAATTTTCAAGGTTTTGTAAATGCTAATTCCTAACTATATATAGTCTATAACCTATGGTTTTTTCAGTGAATTTTCAAGGTTTTGTAAATGCTAATTCCTAACTATATATGGTCTATAGCCTATGGTTTTTTCAGTGAATATATATATATATACATACATATATAAACATATATCATCTGTATATCTATATAAATACAAACATAAATGCATGCATACATATACTTATATGCATACAGATGCATGTTATTTACATGAAAGTTGAAAAAACACTAATAAAAGCGAAGCTAAAAAGCCACCTCATTACAAACAGAATGGCTTTAACTTAAACGAGGGCAAGATCTATTGCATTTTCAATTCTTGTTTACTTTGGTTCCATCAAGAAGGCATTCAGATGTGTCACACATTTGCCATAAATTCTGAATGTTAGCACTCTAGTTGCACATTAGATCACTGTAGTAAAGCTACTGCTCACCAGGGACGTCTGCTGCTGGTATTCAAAGTGCATGTTTCAGTCTGCATGTCAGAATTTTTTTAATGAAATAGAAGAGGATTTGAGAAGTCACTCAAAATGATCCCTAATTTTTCTTTCTGAAGCACTAATCATACTTTCTATGGAAAAATTAACCCCCTCATGTTGTTCCTTTTTAAATTGAGTGTTTTCAGACTTACCACTTCATTCCAATCAAGATGGCTTCTGGTGTGCCATACTTTTGTCATAAGTAAGACTGTTAGCGCTCTAGTTGTTCTTTAGAACACTCTGGGACATTCTGTCATTGGGCTATACTTGGGGTACATCTGGGTGATATTTGGGCTACATGTAGGCTCTTTTGTCTCTGGTGGCCATCTTGGGAGACTGTATGTCAGAATTTTTTAATGAAATTGAAGAGGGTTTGAGAAGTCACTCAAAATGTGCCCTAATTTTTCTTTCTGCAGCACTAATCATAATTCATATGGCAAAATATACCCCCTCATTTTGTTCCTTTTTAAATTAAATGTTTTAAGAGTTACCACTTTATTCCAATCAAGATGGCTTCAGGTGTGCCATACCTTTGTAATAAGTAGGACTGTTAGCGCTCTAGTTGTTCTTTAGAACACTCTGGGACATTCTGTCATTGGGCTATACTTGGGCTACATCTGGGTGATATTTGGGCTACATTTGGGCTCTTTTGTCTCTGGTGGCCATTTTGGGAGACTGCATGTCAGAATTTTTTAATGAAATAGAAGAGGATTTGAAAAGTCACTCAAAATGTGCCCTAATTTTTCTTTCTGCAGCACTAATAATACCTTCTATTGCATAATATACCCCCTCATTTTGTTCCTTTTTAAATTAAATGTTTTAAGAGTTACCACTTTATTCCCATCACGATGGCTCCAGGTGTGCTATACCTTTGTAATAAGTAGGACTGTTAGCGCTCTAGTTGTTCTTTAGAACACTCTGGGACATTCTGTCATTGGGCTATACTTGGGCTACATCTGGGTGATATTTGGGCTACATTTGGGCTCTTTTGTCTCTGGTGGCCATTTTGGGAGACTGCATGTCAGAATGTTTTAATGAAATAGAAAAGGATTTGAGAAGTCACTCAAAATGTGCCCTAATTTTTCATTCTGCAGCACTAATCATACTTTCTATGGCAAAATATACCCCCTCATGTTGTTTCTTTTTAAATTAAATGTTTTAAGAGTTACCACTTTATTCCAATCAAGATGGCTTCAGGTGTGCCATACCTTTGTACTAAGTAGGACTGTTAGCGCTCTAGTTGTTCTTTAGAACACTCTGGGACATTCTGTCATTGGGCTATACTTGGGCTACATCTGGGTGATATTTGGGCTACATTTGGGCTCTTTTGTCTCTGGTGGCCATTTTGGGAGACTGCATGTCAGAATGTTTTAATGAAATAGAAAAGGATTTGAGAAGTCACTCAAAATGTGCCCTAATTTTTCATTCTGCAGCACTAATCATACTTTCTATGGCAAAATATACCCCCTCATGTTGTTTCTTTTTTAAATTAAATGTTTTAAGAGTTACCACTTTATTCCAATCAAGATGGCTTCAGGTGTGCCATACCTTTGTAATAAGTAGGACTGTTAGCGCTCTAGTTGTTCTTTAGAACACTCTAGGAGGCTGCAGTAGAACACAAAGGAATCAACTGACAGTCTCTGTCCTTGTTGGATGTACATGTTTTACTGAGAATGTCAGACTTCATTTTCACATGACTGAGAAAGATAATGTGAATTTACAGAAAATATGCTTTCAGTTTAGCTTATAGATCCCCTTCCAAACCACTGTGGGAAAATCATGAGATATTAGTTTTCTTTCAAACAATATTCATGATATCACAGCAGAAGGTTTTTTCACATTGTAAAATCACCTTAGAACCCACCACAATTCCTAAAACGAGTATGGTACCATCAACAAATGATTTATAATGTAACTAAAGTCCTAAAACCCTCTATTAACTACAATGTTTTTTAATGAGGTGCTATCATGTATATTGGTCCCAAGATGGCTGCCAACACTTCTTGGATGAAGTGCTGACAGCCAATCAGATCAGATGTGTGGTTAGGCTCCGCCCAGATATATATCTTTTTTTGAACCTAAATTACTCAAAATCCACTGGAGCACATATATTGAGACCTAGCAAAGGCACATCGGGCTAACAGTCCCTACAATTTTGCCAAGTTTCGTGCAAATCCATTCAGCCGTTCGAGCTAAAAGTGAGGCCAACCGCCCTATGGAAATTAACATGGGAAAAACGCGTTTTGGGACCCCCCTTTTTTCTCGGCCCCCCCTTGATGAAACCCCCCCAAATTGTCAGGGGCTGCTCAGAAACAAAATGTTCCATTTTCCTGAAAATTTCAGCCAATTCCGTCCACAAACGCCAAAGGTATTAGACATAGAATTTTCAAAAATCCCATAGAGAAAAAATCCTAACTATATATACCTACTGGCGACCGCCAGTAGGTAATATATATATTACCTACTGGCGGTCGCCAGTAGGTATATATAGTTAGGACTTTTTTCTCTATGGGATTTTTGAAAATTCTATGTCTAATAACTTTGGCGTTTGTGGACGGAATCGGCTGAAATTTTCAGGAAAATGGCACATTTTGTTTCTGAGAAGCCCCTGACAATTTGAGGGGGTTTCGTCAAGGGGGGGCCGAGAAAAAAGGGGGGTCCCAAAACACGTTTTTCCCATGTTAATTTCCATAGGGCGGTTGGCCTCACTTTTAGCTCGAACGGCTGAATGGATTTGCACGAAACTTGGCAAAATTGTAGGGACTGTTAGCCCGATGTGCCTTTGCTAGGTCTCAATATATGTGCTCCAGGTGATTTTGAGTAATTTAGGTTCAAAAAAAGATATATATCTGGGCGGAGCCTAACCACACATCTGATCTGATTGGCTGTCAGCACTTCATCCAAGAAGTGTTGGCAGCCATCTTGGGACCAATATACATGATAGCACCTCATTAAAAAGCATTGTAGTTAATAGAGGGTTTTAGGACTTTAGTTACATTATAAATCATTTGTTGATGGTACCATACTCGTTTTAGGAATTGTGGTGGGTTCTAAGGTGATTTTACCATGTGAAAAAACCTTCTGCTGTGATATCATGAATATTGTTTGAAAGAAAACTAATATCTCATGATTTTCCCACAGTGGTTTGGAAGGGGATCTATAAGCTAAACTGAAAGCATATTTTCTGTAAATTCACATTATCTTTCTCAGTCATGTGAAAATGAAGTCTGACATTCTCAGTAAAACATGTACATCCAACAAGGACAGAGACTGTCAGTTGATTCCTTTGTGTTCTACTGCAGCCTCCTAGAGTGTTCTAAAGAACAACTAGAGCGCTAACAGTCCTACTTATTACAAAGGTATGGCACACCTGAAGCCATCTTGATTGGAATAAAGTGGTAACTCTTAAAACATTTAATTTAAAAAGAAACAACATGAGGGGGTATATTTTGCCATAGAAAGTATGATTAGTGCTGCAGAATGAAAAATTAGGGCACATTTTGAGTGACTTCTCAAATCTTTTTCTATTTCATTAAAACATTCTGACATGCAGTCTCCCAACATGGCCACCAGAGACAAAAGAGCCCAAATGTAGCCCAAATATCACCCAGATGTAGCCCAAGTATAGCCCAATGACAGAATGTCCCAGAGTGTTCTAAAGAACAACTAGAGCGCTAACAGTCCTACTTATTACAAAGGTATGGCACACCTGAAGCCATCTTGATTGGAATAAAGTGGTAACTCTTAAAACATTTAATTTAAAAAGAAACAACATGAGGGGGTATATTTTGCCATAGAAAGTATGATTAGTGCTGCAGAATGAAAAATTAGGACACATTTTGAGTGACTTCTCAAATCCTTTTCTATTTCATTAAAACATTCTGACATGCAGTCTCCCAAAATGGCCACCAGAGACAAAAGAGCCCAAATGTAGCCCAAATATCACCCAGATGTAGCCCAAGTATAGCCCAATGACAGAATGTCCCAGAGTGTTCTAAAGAACAACTAGAGCGCTAACAGTCCTACTTATTACAAAGGTATGGCACACCTGAAGCCATCTTGATTGGAATAAAGTGGTAACTCTTAAAACATTTAATTTAAAAAGAAACAACATGAGGGGGTATATTTTGCCATAGAAAGTATGATTAGTGCTGCAGAATGAAAAATTAGGGCACATTTTGAGTGACTTCTCAAATCCTTTTCTATTTCATTAAAACATTCTGACATGCAGTCTCCCAAAATGGCCACCAGAGACAAAAGAGCCCAAATGTAGCCCAAATATCACCCAGATGTAGCCCAAGTATAGCCCAATGACAGAATGTCCCAGAGTGTTCTAAAGAACAACTAGAGCGCTAACAGTCCCACTTATTACAAAGGTATAGCACACCTGGAGCCATCGTGATGGGAATAAAGTGGTAACTCTTAAAACATTTAATTTAAAAAGGAACAAAATGAGGGGGTATATTATGCAATAGAAGGTATTATTAGTGCTGCAGAAAGAAAAATTAGGGCACATTTTGAGTGACTTTTCAAATCCTCTTCTATTTCATTAAAGAATTCTGACATGCAGTCTCCCAAAATGGCCACCAGAGACAAAAGAGCCCAAATGTAGCCCAAATATCACCCAGATGTAGCCTAAGTATAGCCCAATGACAGAATGTCCCAGAGTGTTCTAAAGAACAACTAGAGCGCTAACAGTCTTACTTATGACAAAAGTATGGCACACCAGAAGCCATCTTGATTGGAATGAAGTGGTAAGTCTGAAAACACTCAATTTAAAAAGGAACAACATGAGGGGGTTAATTTTGCCATAGAAAGTATGATTAGTGCTTCAGAAAGAAAAATTAGGGATCATTTTGAGTGACTTCTCAAATCCTCTTCTATTTCATTAAAAAAATTCTGACATGCAGACTGAAACATGCACTTTGAATACCAGCAGCAGACGTCCCTGGTGAGCAGTAGCTTTACTACAGTGATCTAATGTGCAACTAGAGTGCTAACATTCAGAATTTATGGCAAATGTGTGACACACCTGAATGCCTTCTTGATGGAACCAAAGTAAACAAGCATTGAAAATGCAATAGATCTCGCCCTTGTTTAAGTTAAAGCCATTCTGTTTGTAATGAGGTGGCTTTTTAGCTTTGCTTTTATTAGTGTTTTTTCAACTTTCATGTAAATAACATGCATCTATATGCATATAAGTATATGTATGCATGCATTTATGTTTGTATTTATATAGATATACAGATGATATATGTTTATATATGTATGTATATATATATATTCACTGAAAAAACCATAGGCTATAGACCATATATAGTTAGGAATTAGCATTTACAAAACCTTGAAAATTCACTGAAAAAACCATAGGTTATAGACCATATATAGTTAGGAATTAGCATTTACAAAACCTTGAAAATTCACTGAAAAAACCATAGGTTATAGACCATATATAGTTAGGAATTCGCATTTACAAAACCTTATTTTACTCACACAAAACAATTGAAATTCCATATATAGTTAGTTGCACTAACTATATATCGCGCACCCGCAATCCACTGCTGATGATGTCACATATTACATCATTCATGACATGGTCAGTGACATCACTGATGACATCACTGATGACATCTCAAATGAAATCACTGATGACATCACTGATGACAACATCCAGTGACTGTATGTTTCTGTAAAGTTAAAATATGTCTTACATATTGAAGAATGAGTGGATGTATAAGTGTCTGGATGAAGGATTTAGTAGGTGCATGACTGACTGTATGAGTGAGTGATTAAATGTGTCTCACTGAGTGCATGGGTTAGTGACTAAACTGTCTTAATTTGTGCATCATTATGTCTGTTGTTCTGTAAACTGTTGCATGTGTTGATAAGTAGCTATATGAGTAACTATATGGGTTATTGATTGGTTGCCCAAGTATTTGTATGGGAGACTGAGTGTGTGTGTGGGTGGCTGGGAGGTGTATGACTCTGTGCATAGATTTGTGAGCAGTTGATTCACTAGATGTATGGTTTCAAAAGTGCTTGTGGAAACAGCTGTATGGGCGGTTGACTGTGTGCATGAGTGTATTGGTGAGTGAATGGATATCTCAGTGCTACATGTCAAAGTAAGTACATATGTAAAACACAGTACATGTGAGAGTTGACATATATAAATAACTGTGCATAAGAGCCAGTGAATGTGTGAGTGGCTGTATGGATCATTGTGAACTTGTATCAGGGATTGTATAAGAGAGTAAATATGTGTTAGTATATGTTTGAATAAGTAAAGTTTGTATAACTGTATAGTTGAGGAAATGGAGGTGTGATTGATTCTTTGCATGACTGACTAGGTGTGTGAGTAACTCCATGGATGAGTGACAGTCTGTGAGTGTCTGTTTACACTGATTGTATCTAAGGTTATATTAGAGTCTGAAGAGGTTCATCGTATTATCACATGAATGATATCATCAGTGATGTGATCAGTAATGTCAAATGAGATGTCATCAGTGATGTCATCAGTGATGTCATTTGAGATGTCATCAGTGATGTCATTTGAGATGTCATCAGTGATGTCATCAGTGATGTCACTGACCATGTCATGAATGATGTAATATGTGACATCATCAGCAGTGGATTGCGGGTGCGCGATATATAGTTAGTGCAACTAACTGTATATGGAATTTCAATGGTTTTGTGTGAGTAAAATAAGGTTTTGTAAATGCGAATTCCTAACTATATATGGTCTATAACCTATGGTTTTTTCAGTGAATATATATATATATATATATATTCACAGAAAAAAACATAGGTTTTAGGCCTTATATAGTTAGGAATTAGCATTTAAAAAACCTTGAAAATTCACTGAAAAAACCATAGGTTTCAGGCCTTATATAGTTAGGAATTAACATATAAAAAACCATTGAAATTCCTCCTATATAGTTAGTTGGACTAACTATATATGGCGCACCCGCAATCCACTGCTGATGATGTCACATATTACATCATTCATGACATGGTCAGTGACATCACTGATGACATCACTGATGACATCTCAAATGACATCACTGATGACATCTCATTTGACATCACTGATTACATCATTCATGTGATAATACGATGCATCTCCTCACACTCTAATATAACCTTTGATACACCCAGTGTTAAATACAGACTACCATTCTTGAAACTATTGACACACCAATACCAGTTACTACATAGGCACTCACTGATTCCTAGGTCTACTCCCACATCCACTCATTCACCCATACAATCACTCATACATACAGTCACTCATCAATGCAACACTATCATATGCACTCATACACCTATGCAGACACTCACACACTGCCACTTATCCATGAAGTTACTCACACACCTAGTCAGTCATGAAAGAATCAATCACACTTCCATTTCCTCATCTATATAGTTATACACACAACACCTTACTTATTCAAACATATACTAACACATACTTACTCTCTTATACAATCACTGATACAAGTACACATTGATCTGCACAGAGTCAAACACCTCCCAGCCAGCCACACACACACTCAATCTCCCATACAAATACTTGGGCAACCAATCAATAACCCATATAGCCACTCATATAGCTACTGATCAATGCATGCAGCAGCTTACACAACAGACATACGGATGCACACATTCACACAGTTTAGTCACTAACCTATGCATTCAGTAAGACACATTTAATCACTCACTCATACAGTCAATCAAGCACCTACTAAATCCTTCATCCAGACACTTATACATCCACTCATTCTTCAATAGGTAAAACATATTTAAACTTTACAGAAAAACACAGTCACTGGATGATGTCATCATTGATGTCAAATGAGATGTCATCAGTGATGTCATCAGTGATGTCATTTGAGATGTCATCAGTGATGTCACTGACCATGTCATGAATGATGTAATATGTGACATCATCAGCTGTGGATTGCGGGTGCGCCATATATAGTTAATCCAACTAACTATATAGGAGGAATTTCAATGGTTTTTTATATGTTAATTCCTAACTATATAAGGCCTGAAACCTATGGTTTTTTCAGTGAATTTCAAGGTTTTTTAAATGCTAATTCCTAACTATATAAGGCCTAAAACCTATGGTTTTTTCAGTGAATTTCAAAGGTTTTTCAAATGCTAATTCCTAACTATATAAGGCCTAAAACTTATGGTTTTTTCAGTGAATTTCAAAGGTTTTTTAAATGATAATTCCTAACTATATAAGGCCTAAAACCTATGGTTTTTTCAGTGAATATATATATATATATATATACTAGCAGCCCGTCCCGACCTTGTCCGGGAGCAATCAGGCTTCCCCGACCCCCGCCCACCCCGACATTGTCCAGCAGCCCGGGCCCCCACCGGCCCTGTCCCCCGCCTGCTTCGACCCCCGCCTGCCCCGACTGCCAAACCTATGTACATCGGGCCCAAAAAACAATGAGTCAAGATGGTGGTATTGCATGCATTTGAAAGGGAGTGTGCATTTTGTTAACTCTTCTCAGTGCGAGTTAAAGAACCATTTGCGAACATAATTAAGTAAATGATGCACTTGGTTTCCCGGACCCCCGCCCGCAGCCCGGACCCGCACTTGGCTTTCCCGCCCGCAGCCCGGACCCCCGCCCGTAGAACTAAATGATGCACTTGGCTTCCCCGACCCCCGCCCGCAGCCAGGACCAGCACTTGGCTTTCCTGCCCGCAGCCAGGACCCCTGCCCACAGCATTTAATGATGCACTTGGCTTCCCCACCCGCAGCCCGGACCCGCTCTTGGCTTTCCCGACCTCCGCCCGCAGCCCTGGCAAACGCCCGCCCCGTCCCCCGCTTGCCCTGTCCCCGCCTGCCCCGACATTGTCCGTGGGTCCCCGGAGCCTTACCTCATCCGCCGCTCCTCCCCCGCACTCCTCAGTTCACCGCTCCACTGCTCCCCACCGCCTGTCTGCCGGTCCTCACCGCTCCTCCCCCGCGCCATGTCCGCCTCTCCTCCTCGCACTCCTAGACGCCGCTCCTCCCCGTGCTCCTGACGTGAGCAGGAAGGTCGCGGCCGGCGCTACTTCTCAGGGACTACTTTTTTAATGTAATTATTTTTAAATATAACGTATTTTTTAACTTTATATAGCCTATGTCCATCTGCACACCCTGAGGATTACAACGATGTATCAGGTGTGTGGATTGGCACTGTGGTTCCCGAGTTTACACGCCTCAAAGGCTCAAAGTTCTTCCTTTATAATAGTAGTATAGATTGCTTTTCCTGAAGAGCAGCAAAGCCCTTGAGGTTCACCTTTCCATTTCATTGCGTAGCATTTGTTACAGACATTGTCCATATTCCCAATGTTCACATGTGGATTGTTAATTTAGTCTGTAAGTGGTTTGTAGTGGAATGCCGATCTGTGTAGTGTTTTTTTCTGTAAAATTGAGTTGTGCACCTTGGAGTTCATCTTGGTCTGTAGTATTTTGGCACATAGCATTGGTGGATGTTGTTGCCCCATCATTTGTATGTGCAAGTGTTTGTGATCGTACTAGATTTTGCATCTGCGAAACCGCAGATGTTGAGGGATTTGAGAGGCTTCTTAACATTTCCTGTTGATGATCCTGTGATTGGCGTATGCGTTTATTTTTTTGTGCACGTGTTTTATAAGTTTTGTGTGCAAGTTGTGTCTTGCGCTTTACCATTGCGAATGTTAGTGTTTGTATGTTGTCCCTGTATCTTTCTCCCTTTGTGTGTTACTTTTATTTCCCTTAATTAATTTGTTAGTACTGTCCCTTTTGTAAATATACAATTGTGTTAATCGTCAGTGTGTATTTTTGGTTGCCTGTTTTAGTGACTGTGCGTTGTCCTTAGAACGTTGCCTCTATTACTTTGTCCCTTTTTGTATGTGTGCTGTTTGAGTGTTTCTGCTTCGTTTTAGCGTGGTGAATGTCTAAATGTAAATGTTATCTTTGTTGAACGTTTGCTTGGTCTTGTTTATATGTTTCTAATTGTGCCGTTTTCCTCCTACTGTAGCAGCCTCGTTTTTGGGGGGTGTCGGATTACATTTGCTTGGGCTTGTTTATCTGTTTGTAATTGTGCCCTTTTCCTCCTACTGTAGCAGCCTCGTTTTTGATGTGTGTTTGATTACGTTTGCTTGTGCTTGTTTATCAGTTTGTAATTTTGCCCTTTTCCTCCTACTGTAGCAGCCTTGGTTTTGGCGTGTTTTGGTTGTACGTTTCTTGGGCTTGTTTATCTGTTTGTAATTGTGCCCATTTCCTCCTACTGTAGCATGCCTCGTTTTTGTTGTGTATTTGATTATGTTTGCTTCGGCTTGTTTATCTGTTGGTAATTTTGCCCTTTTCCTCCTACTGTAGCAGACTCGTTTTTGTTGTGTGTCTTATTACGTTTGCTTGGGCTTGTTTATCTATTTGTAATTGTTCCCTTTTACTCCTACTGTAGCAGCCTCGGTTTTGGCGTGTTTCGGATTCCGTTTGCTTGTGCTTGTTTTTCTTTTTGTATTTGTGCCATTTTCCTCCTAGTGTAGCAGCCTCGTTTTTTGCGTGTGACTGTAGCAGCCTCGGTTTTGTATCGGATTCCGTATGTGCGCGCGTTTAAACTTCCCGCAATTGCAAGTCTAACGCATGCTGTGATGCCGCATCGGTGTTCGTTATGTCAAAGTGTGCAAGTGTGTCTCTGAAAGCAACTTCCCCGAAATTGCAAGTCCGTCGATTTTTGTTTAAACTGCCCGCAATCCTTGTTCTCGGGACCCCTGTCAGTGTAAAAGCATTGCTACGATTGGTAAAAGGTGTTTAAGCATTGTTACGATTGGCTAAAAGTTGTTGTGGAGTAAAAGCATTGTTATGATTGGCTAAAAGTTGTTGTGTGACAAATCCGCCCACATTGCTTACGGCTCCTATGATGAAAAATAAGGCTGTCGTCTCTTCTTTTCCCGGGGCCCCCTCAGCACACGGGAGCCCCGCACCAGCCGGCAGCATCACCCGGTCTCCCCCTCAGCACGGGAGAACGGCCGGGTACATCAAAGGCTTCCCCCAGGCAGGGGGAAGCGGAAACAACGTCCTCCCGGCCCCGCCCACAACCAGGCGGCGTCGGCCATGTTGAGGCGGCTCGGGCCGCGGCGGTGATCTCGGGGGTAAAACGAGGGGTGGGCACCCTCGAAATTAAAATAAAAACATTACAATAAAAGACAAAAGCCCCCCAAGGCCCCCCCCCCCCAATTTTTTTTTCCTCGCGGGGTACGCGCACGGTGCGCGCTTACAGATATATAATTTGATTCTCTTTTAATTTTCTCAGGAACTACTGGAAGGATTTACACTATTTAACCAAAAGCGTGATCTGCCTACCAGACACTACCATTTTGACAAGTTTGGTGTAATTCCCTTCAGCAGTTCAAGCTGTGGCCGTGTCTAAAGGTCCTATGGAAATTAACATGGGGAAAACACGTTTTGGGACCCCCCTTTTTTCTCAGCCCCCACTTGACTAATCCCCCCCAAACTTTCAGGGAAGGAGAGGAGCGGAGCGAGCCATCTTCTTTGAGAAATTTGCGAAGATTCATCAACCAGCGCCAAAGTTATTCCCAATAAAATGTTGGGGATTTCCTATGGAAACTAGGTCCTAACTATATATACCTACTGGCTACCACCAGTAGGTAATATATATATATATATATATATATATATATATATAGATATATATATATATATATATATATATCTATATATATATATATATATTATATATATATATATATATATATATATATATATATATATATATATATCTATATATATATATATATATATATATATATGTATAACCACTGCTCCAAATGACCACCAGCCGGTTGCACTCACGAGCAGGTGCTGTCAAAGCGGGGGTGTACCCGCTGTAGAATACAAGCTCCCAAAGTCCTTTCCGAAATGCGGTAAAGTCAGCCGCCAAGAAAGGCGAAAGCACTCACGAGGGGGATGTTTCCAGTGTTTTTATTCGAAACCTTCAAGCACCAGCAAGACGCGTTTCGGCACTTAGCCTTTTTCCATTGCACCACATAACGCATCGCGGCCATTTTTAAATATGATACAAGCTGACAACGTCATCAATGTTACATTGACATAGACAAAGGACTAGATGTTTCACAAGAGGCCCGCCATCTTGGAACATGCAATTTACAATAAACATTCAAACCCAATTCAAGTCGATGTTTACCATTATATTCATTTCATTACATCATATGGCCGGGATGCCCGTCACCCCCTCCCAACACAATCCCCAAGGATGGGAAGTCGGACACAGTTCTGAACTTTTGGAAGGCAGGAGGGAGTTACCCTCCCGGCCGTATTTATTAAAATATGAAACAAAATTAAAACATTAAAATAAAAGTTTCATATCATGTACAATTTTCATTTATTACATTTCGATGAAGACATGTTCATTGGCTAACCTTAACAAATCTCTAATACAAAGGTTTACCTAGCCGAGTCTAACATCCTGCAAATGCATACTTTCTAAATTAAAATTGTACATCCTAGCATTACGGGCCAACGGCAAGGTCGCAACCGGTGTCAGATCCCTACTACCAAAACTCTCGCCCTCACGATGTGAGTGGCGGCCACGCAGAGGACTGTACCCTCTGTGCCAACTCCAATTTCCCTTGTCTTGTTGGGGGCCCCCCATTACAACTCAACGCCATCTTAGAGGTCGTCCGAGGACCCGTGTGAGGTGTCTGAAAGAAGGCAGCGTGGACTCCCCCCACACCCCACACTGTCTATCACATCCGCCGTCGCGGATATCCGGGCCCCGGGAAATTCGTAGGCGGGGCATATAGCCGCCACCTCCCCTGGAAGGGGCCTATGGCCGTCTTCCCCTAGGCGACCCATCCTTAGTGGGTGCCGCCTCCCTGGGGGAGGGGCCAATGGCCGCCTCCCCCAGGGCGCTCCCATCCATAGTGGGTGGCGCCCCCCTCTAGGGACCTTGAAATTACTGCTCACCGATCATGACCTTACCGCCCGACCAAAAAATAAATACGACATTTGATTACTTACTAAGGAAAAAACATCATCTACTTCATTTGCCATATTCGTCTATACCTCAAGAAAACAGTACCTACAGACAAATCTCATATCATAAAACTACCTTATATACCGCAACCCAGAGGGAGAAGATGTTTATCAAAGAATTTATTGCAGACTAACATTGCCTTAAGGGGCTGGTGGGTGGGTCAAAATTGCTTCTTGTTCCGTTGAGGGCTCACGTGCAACGAGTGGGTGCAGCTTCCAAGCACAGGAACAAGAGGATGCTTCTTCGGATTCCTGCTCTCTTTATTCCTCATCGGGAGGGCGTGAACCCTCCGCTGGTACGCCTACTGGGCGGGGCCATTGGTGTAGGTGTCTAGGACAACCCTTCTTGGGCGGGAAAAAGGCGCGCCCCGGCTACGCCGCTTTGGGCATACCAGCCGTGCCACGCCCCCCCACCCAAAATGGTTTCCCGGGAGGATCCGGGTCCCCAACCATACGTTCGGGGGGACCGAGCGGTCGCCCCTTTCCATATGGCCGGGATGCCCGTCACCCCCTCCCAACACAATCCCCAAGGATGGGAAGTCGGACACAGTTCTGAACTTTTGGAAGGCGGGAGGGAGTTACCCTCCCGGCTGTATTTATTAAAATATGAAACAAAATTAAAACATTAAAATAAAAGTTTCATATCATGTACAATTTTCATTTATTACATTTCGATGAAGACATGTTCATTGGCTAACCTTAACAAATCTCTAATACAAAGGTTTACCTAGCCGAGTCTAACATCCTGCAAATGCATACTTTCTAAATTAAAATTGTACATCCTAGCATTACGGGCCAACGGCAAGGTCGCAACCGATGTCAGATCCCTACTACCAAAACTCCCGCCCTCACGATGTGAGTGGCGGCCGCGCAGAGGACTGTACCCTCTGTGCCAACTCCAATTTCCCTTGTCTTGTTGGGGGCCCCCCATTACAACTCGACGCCATCTTAGAGGTCGTCCGAGGACCCGTGTGAGGTGTCTGAAAGAAGACAGCGTGGACTCCCCCCCCCCACCCCACACTGTCTATCACATCCGCCGTCGCGGATATCCGGGCCCCGGGAAATTCGTAGGCGGGGCATATAGCCGCCACCTCCCCTGGAAGGGGCCTATGGCCGTCTTCCCCTAGGCGACCCATCCTTAGTGGGTGCCGCCTCCCTGTGGGAGGGGCCAATGGCCGCCTCCCCCCCGGGCGCTCCCATCCATAGTGGGTGGCGCCCCCCTCTAGGGACCTTGAAAGTACTGCTCACCGATTATGACCTTACCGCCACAAGGCCGGATAGTTGACCGGCTATCCGGCCCCCCCACAAACTCCTCCTAAAGGTCATGTTTCATTAAACCCTTTAGCCAAGCTAAGAAGTCTCCTATGAGTAAGACATTCCCTTCCCGGGACAAGTGAACCCCATCATCGAGATACATGTGATCACCCCGAATACATCCATGCGGAATACTGTGCAACTGCGCTGAGCGAAACAACCTACCAATTTTGTTGTTGACCTTCTTCACTGAATGGTTCAGTGCTGCCACCGAGATGCCCCCTCGCCATACCTTCCTGGGAATCATGTGGGACCATGCAATCGTGCACCCCGGGATTGTTTTCGCCAGCCAGCAACGGTAGACAAAACTCGCTCGAGTAATACTCGCCTACCGAGTGTCACCATGTCATTGCCCCCCAGGTGTACTATGATTACAGATGGCGGTGACCTCTGCCGCCCTAAGAGTCCCTCAACAAAGGATTCGAACTGGTCAATACAGAGCCCGCCCCTTCCGTGGAAGGTCACTCTGCACCCGTATTCCCCAGCTGCGTGAGTCGCGTCACCTGCTTTGAATACGTCCCCGGCCCGCCTCACGTATGAGTGGCCCACGACCCACACCACTCTCTCCTCAGCAGGTGATCTCTGACCGCTGGTCCGCTGGTACCGGGTCGACTCCAAATTCTGCCCCGCATAACATGCTCGCGAAACTGTAAATCAAACAGAAGACAAGAAGCGTGAGTGCATGTAACTTGACTTCACAAAATGTGCAATCGCACATACCTTTTAAAACAATTCGAGGACCATCGTCCTAACAGTTTCACCTCTTCAGCACTCTGACCCCTGGCTGTAGCCTCAGTAGCAGCCCCTATCCTGAAGGAGTGGGTCCAAAAATCGCACGGGTCCAAGCCCGCCGCTGCGATTGCCATTGTTAGCACCCTCTGAAACTGAAACCTCGTCAGTGGGGTGGCATCGATGTGTCTCAGCAAACTCCCACCCCATGTATCCGCCCTCAGCGACAAATATTCCTCAATGCACTTTATCGGGCACATGGGGGACCCTCGCATGCGCTGGACAACCACAATGTCTCCCATAGCTCTCTGGTCAGTCTTGGACTTAGCTATTCTGACTACCATTGAATCACCCCTAATTAGGATGTGATCTCGACACAGACCTCCCTCCACATCTTTCTTATTCTTTGCGACCAGCTCGCTCACCCGCATAGCTCCATGGAAAGCTAATGCGAAAGCGGCCCAGAACAGAACCGCTTCGAATTGGGAGGAACATGTCGTGGGTAGTATCGCCATAAGCAGGAATAACCTTTCTAACCCAATCGGACGCCTCTCGTCTACTCTACGACCCTCAAGGCGCTGCCAGCCACGAAGGGCTTTCCTTGCCAAAAAGGAAGATGTTGGGTCCTCGATGCCATGCACCTGCGCCATGAATGAAATGGCCGCCCGGTGCCTATTGGCCGTTGCCACTGATCGGCCTTCCCTATGTAATGCTACCAGAAACCTTAGGAAGCAATCCTCCTGACCCCATTTCTGATCCCCTGCCGGACCCAAAAATGCACAATAGGAACGAAACGCTCCTTCGTATGCCTTCCTCGTCCTGGGGGCTAAGCTTGCTGCCACGAGGTCTTGTAATCCGGGGCACCGATTAGCCAGAGTGCTTCGGGGAATGGTGCCGCCGCTAGGTCCGCAGTAGGTAGATAACCCCTGAACGCCTACATATGTGAACGAGAGAGTGCATCAGCAGCATGATTCAGTACACCCGGCACATGTTTCGCCCTGAACTGTACATTCAGTCTCATGCAAAGTAGTACAATTTCCTTCAACAATCTCAATATCCACTTGCAGTGTGCTGCCTGACTATTTATACATTCAACAACAGTCATATTGTCGGACCAAAATACCACAGAGCGATCTCTGAACTCGTCCGGCCATGCCATCAGAGCCACGAAAATAGGGAATAGCTCGAGGAACCCAATGTTACTTGTGAGACCGCTGGTGTGCCACCATGTCGGCCATGTTTGCGCCGACCATCGGTTAACAAAAATGGCGCCAAATCCCACGCTCCCCGCCGAGTCAGTCCACAAACCTAGCTCGTCCGAAGACGCTGGTGGCTTGTTCCACACTACTCGACCGTTGAAGTCCGCCAGAAATGCCAACCAGATGCGCATATCCTGGCGAACCTCTGCAGACAGTCTCGTGCGGTGGTGTCCTTCCTTGAGACCAACCATAGCTTGTGCAATAGAGCGTGAAAAGGGGCGGGCCATTGGTATCGCCCTCAGGGCGAAGTTAAGCTGACCCACTGCTTGTTGTAACTGATGCAGGGTCACTTTCTCCCTACTAAGGCACAGTTCCAGGGAGGCCCTAAATTTCGCTACTTTCCCTATCGGCAAACGGAAACATCCCTCCACAGAATCGAGCTCAATTCCCAGAAACTCCAGTGAAGTAGATGGTCCTACCGTCTTACCTGGTGCCAATGGCACTCCGAATTCCCTCATGAGGATGCAAAAATCCTGTAGCGCCTGCGCACATTCTGTGTCGCCGGCTGTCCCCAAGAACAGAAAATCATCTAAGTAATGCATAACATGGCTATGCCCAGTGGCCTCGGTGAATGCCCATTCCAAAAAACAGCTGAATTTCTCAAAATAAGCACAAGAGATGGAGCAACCCATTGGCATACATCTATCCATGTAGTAACGTCCTTGGAACACAAAGCCTAAGAGACGCTGATCCTGTGGGTGTACCGGGAGCAACCGGAACGCCGACTCGATATCTGACTTCGCCATCAGCGCTCCGGGCCCCAGGCGATTCAACATGGCGACGGCATCATCGAAGGATGCGTACCGCACCGAACAAACTCCCGGGTCAATCGCATCGTTCACCGAGAGACCCTTCGGAGCCGACAAGTTATGGATCAGCCTAAATTCCCCTGGGTCTTTTTTGGGGACTACTCCTAACGGGGAACAGATGAAATTTGTTACTGGCGGGTTCCGATATGGGCCCGCAACCCGGCCCAGGGTAACCTCTTTTGCAATCTTTTTCTCCACCACAGTTGGGTTATGCTGAGCCGAAAGCTGGTTTCTACAAAGTGGCTCCCCACGAAAATCCCCCGCCGGGATGTGGAAACCATATAAGAATCCATTCCTCAACACCCCAGCGGAGACATGATCAGGGTATTTGTTTAGCCAGGGGATCATTGCCATGATATCAACGGGGGTAGGTAACGGTACACAGTGGTCCCCATCAGTCTTGTTTGGACCCTCCTCTACCTCCCGACCCGCCATTTTAGGATCTGTACGAACTCTCCGGGTGCGAGGAATTCCCACAACCCGCACACGCATGTCTGAATTTACATGTCCCTTGTGGTCTGGTGCAGTTGCCCCTGTTAAAGCTCCAACAGACCCCCCTCTTTCCCCCATTCCCACCGGTCCTTGCTTGGTGGTCACCACCGGCGCCCGCTCGAAAGGGCACCGCGGGCTGTTGGCGGGAAAACCCCGACCCATTCCCGCCTGGCGAGGACGTCTTGTCGCGCCCGGCAGGAGCTGCTTCTGCCAAGAAATCGAGTCGAGACAATCCCACGTCAGAGATGAATCGTACTCTTTGGCCTTACGGAACTTCATGTCGTAACCCATCCATTCATTCCCCTCATATGTTTCATAAAAATCCATAATTCGTGCCTGATAGCAAGACAATTCAGGCAAAACCTCGGGCTTACGTTCCCCAATAATTGCAGTAAACATCGCAAAGGCCTTGGCCCAATTTGTTATTGTCTCATCCACCCTGAATCCCGCCATCTTGGCTCGCCAGACACTCGGGTGCCACAAATCCTTCTGCGTCTTAGCATACTCCATCTCGCGATGGTCAGTCAACAGAGAAAACATATTAACATACTTGTCAGCCCATATCAATTCTTTCGTGGCCAACGGGATATGTTGAACCACTCTCTCCCGTCTTGAGGGCAATGAGCCCTCCCCCGCAATTGGCAATGCCTGCTTACCCGTTTCAGTTGTTGTTCCCGCCGTTTTTCCGATGCCAGCTGCCGGTCCTTCCGGGGTCACCTGTGGGGGGACAAGAGGGAGATTCGCCTTTGCCGCATCTCGCGACTGCCGCAACTGCTCAATTAGTAACCTGGCCTCTTCGGCCGTGTCTCTAGGTGCCGTAGCACCCCCTGTCTTTCTGCCGAGCCATGCGGCCAACTGGGCAGCCAATTCAGGTGGCATGTCCTCCTCGTTGGTGGGCGTAATCACAACCGGAATCGGCTGACCCGCGTCCGGGATTGGTACCGGGGCCTCGACTGGAATGGCCGGGCTCACCGGGGGCACCTCGGGGACCGGAACCTCCCCCCCTGCCGCCCTATTCCTGACCCGTTTCCCCCTACCCTCAGGGGCGACTCCCGGCAATGCCGGGCCTATTACCTTCTTCGGTTTACCCTGCTTGTTCATCGCAGCCATCTGCTTCTTCATGTTCGCCATATCACGGCCAAGCGCTGGGACCATAACCAACGTTCCGTTCGATTTTCGCCATTCTGCTTACCAACATGCGAAGCACCTGGTCAGTCTCGGACATCTTTCCTGCCTTCTTGCCAGACATTGCTTTCGAATATTCGCTCCAAGTCGATCAACACGGTCTTGGATCCTTAGCCTCGAAGTCGCTGAAAGAGAAACACAAGAATTATAAGTTCTCAAAATTGCTTCTTGTTCCGTCGAGGGCTCACGTGCAACGAGTGGGTGCAGCTTCCAAGCACAGGAACAAGAGGGTGCTTCTTCGGATTCCTGCTCTCTTTATTCCTCATCGGGAGGGCGTGAACCCTCCGCTGGTACGCCTACTGGGCGGGGCCATCGGTGTAGGTGTCTAGGACAACCCTTCTTGGGCGGGAAAAAGGCGTGCCCCGGCTACGCCGCTTTGGGCATACCAGCCGTGCCACGCCCCCCACCCAAAATGGTTTCCCGGGAGGATCCGGGCCCCCAACCATACGTTCGGGGGGACCGGGCGGTCGCCCCTTTCCATTATATTTTACGATGGGACAAATGCCTATTAATCATTAGATTGTGTAGCCCTGGATGGGCTTGACGCTAATATATATTGCAGCTGCAAAAAATGCATCTAAATCTTGCCCATAGATGGGCTAATGTGTCAAATATCCAATGACAGTACATGACAGCTTGTAAGGTCTTTAAAAAATATTAATTTTGTAAATACTTCAGAACAGAAACAACCTATCAATTCATTTGAACATTTTCATTTTACAAATTAATTTTACTTTTTACAAATTTCAGAAGATAAAAGAACAACAGAATGATTAGCTTTAGCCCAAGTGTGAAACTAATTCTTCATGAATATTTAAACCCAGTGGTCTCTTGGTTTGAAGATCAATAATGTAACGAGATTCTAAACGTCTCAACTTTTGTAAGCGATCTCCCCCCCTTGGATGTATGGGTATGTGGTCCAGACAATAATAGGCCAATAGGTCCCTATTGTGCCCATGAACATTGTTAAAATGTCTGGTAACAGGGTACGCTTCATCAACATTATTATTCGCACGCATATGTTCCAATATGCGGAGTTTTACTGGATTTATCGTACTCCCAATATATTGCAGCCCACAAGGGCATAATAAACAGTAGATTACATATGGGGTCGAGCAGGTTATGAATTTGTTAATTTTTCTGGGTTTACGAATGCCTGGAATTTTATAACTCAAAGTTTGTTTACTCATTTTGCAGGCTTTGCACCTGCCACAGGGATAAAAACCCTTTAATGGTTGTAATGTCTTGAGTTTGGTAATTTCTGTGGCATGGTGACTGTGTACCAAATGATCTTTTAAAGATCTAGCTTTACGAACAGTGATTTGCGGATTGGTTGGCAAATCATCTTTGATACTGATGTCATTTAATAGGATACTCCAATGTTTTTTCAAGATCCTTTTCAAATCGCCTGCATGATCAGAGAAAGTAGTTATGAGTCTAAAACTCTTGTTCTCTGAGGCTATTTTAGGTTTAGTTTTTAATAGCTCTTCACGTTTTAAGTTATTAACTCTATTTAAGGCTTCTTGCAGAACCCCTTCACTATAACCACGAGTCTTAAAACGATCCATACTGCATTTGGCTGACTTCAGGAATTCTTTAGTGTCGGAATTGTTTCTTTTCAGACTTAATAACTCGCCATATAGAATGTTGTTAATGAGTTTTTTTAGGATGGTTGATAGTGGCAAATAGTGTTCAGTTACCTGCTGTTGTTTTTTGAAACAATTTAGTTTGTAATTGCCCATCTTCGATGTAAACAGTTAAGTCCAAATAGTTCACACTCGATTTGCTAATTTCTCCACTGAACCTCAAATTTTTCCTCATTGTCATTTAACATTTCTACATAGATTTCAGCTTCTTCAATGGATCCCTTGAAAATAATAAAAAGATCATCTATGTATCGATGCCATGTTATGACTCTCCTGAACCAACTGTCATTGGCGTCCACCCAGGCCACCCACTCCTCCCACCAGCCCATGAATAAATTTGCGAAACTGGGGGAGGAGCAAGAACCCATGGCCACCCCTAACAGTTGTCTATATAGTTGGCCATTAAATGTAAAAATGCTATTCTGGAGACTGAACGTCAGGAACTCAATCAGCATTTTGTTGTGTCCATAGAACCTGACCGGTCTAGTTTCCAGAAAACTTTGCACAGCTTTTAAACCAATGTCATGGGCTATACTGGTATATAGACTCGTAATATCTAATACCATCATACAAAAGCCGTCCTGCCATTTGATGTTATGCATACAGTTCAGAAAATGAGTGGTGTCCTTGAGGTAGGATTTCAGAGAAATGACAAATGGAGACAAAAAGGAATCAATATAAACAGAAAGATGTTCAGTGAGACCCCCTTGAGAATTCACAATAGGTCTCCCTGGTGGAAAGTTTTTCTCTTTATGCACCTTAGGCAGGTGGTAAAATGTAGGTGTTACTGGTTTCAGAAATTTTGAATACAAAAATTCATCCGCATTCAACATGTCAATTTTGTACCATTTATTTATCATTTCATGAAAATCCATGATACTTCGTTAGTACTCTTGATTAGTGATCTTGGTGTAACAAGAAACATCACTTAGTTGACGTGGAGCTTCCAACTCATAGTATTCTTTAGTCATTAACACAATGTTCCCCCCCTTTATCTGAGGGTTTGCACACTAGGGAGGAATCATCGCATAATTTCATTAAAGCTAGTTGTTGAGTCATGGAAAAGTTTTTAGGTTTACTTTTGTATTGTGTATCGTGTCTTAATCGTAAGAGATCTTTAATAACTGTGTCCGCAAAAGTACCGATAACATCAATACTCGAGGGCGGTATGAACCCTGATGTAGGTTTGAAAGTGCTCAACCTTCCTTTTTGTTGAATTTCCATTTCTGCCAACAGTTGTGTAGATCTGAGTTCAATGTCACTGCCTTAATTCACTTCCATTCTTAGTTCTTCCATAGTTTTTATACCGCCCAGGTCTTTGCATAAAAATACATTCATGGTATTGCTCTCACATTCTAGTATGGGTTTTGCTGTAATAGATTTTGGTTTTAGTTTGAAAAAATTGTGTAACTTAAGCTTTCTTGTAAATTTGAAAAGATCAATCCTTGTTTGGGTGTATTCTAAACTTTTTTGAGGACAAAATGAAAGACCTAATTTCAAAATTGACTCTTCTTTTTGGGTTAATGTTTTCGTTGTTAAGTTGATAATAGTCAAATTGTCTGTTTCCATCAATTTTTTCTTGTTGTAGGTCTTTTTGCTGCGAGTCTTGGAAGGTGATCCTACGACGTTTCATGCCCCAGCCCCCCCTCCTCGTTTTCCTCTTGCTGCTCTTGTTTCTGGTGGCTTTCCATTGCCACCCTCCAATTGCTGCTTCCTCATAAGTTTGAACACCTTGTGAAAAGAAGACGGGTCACCCATAACATCATCTGAAGAGTCTTCATCCGCTGTAACTGAGGATTCAGAAGTTTCTGGTACCACCACCGGTGGTCCTGCCTGTTTCTTTCTGAGTTCCTTCCTTGTATTTTCATATTTTTTAGCGAATGTTAGGACCCTTCCTAGGCTATAGTCACGTTCGTCTCTGTCAAATTTTTCTTCCTTTCGTTGTTTTATCTTTTGTTCATATTTTTCTAATCGTTTTTTCATCGATTCTCTTTTTGTTTTTAAAGTCTCCTGATCTTGTTCTTTGGTTAAATCATCTTCCAAGTCTTTGATTAAGGCTAAAGCCTTTTCTCGGTCGCTCCACGCAAACCGTACCAAAATTACTAACATACCTTTGCAGGACTCTGCTGTGTGCTCTGCCTAGGCATCTAATAATTGCGGATCTGGGTTTTCATAAGCCGGAATAGTATATATCCTAAGCCCCCTTGGTACGCGATTGACCTCAATGTAATTCTGTAGGGAGACTGCCTCCCACCATTTTCTTATCTCGCGTTCATACAAGCGTTCCAGTGTGGTCAATCTTGCATTTAGGGTGGTTGTGTTTCCGCTACTCTTGTGAGTGTCAGTATTTTTGGTACCATTAGGTTGTTTCTTTTTAAACATTAAACACACAGTACTCAACTCCCAAGGAGGGAGAGAGGGGGGGTCCTAGGGAGAATATTTAAAGACCCAACAGTTTTAATCCCCAAACCTACTAATACAAAACACAAGAAAACTGATGGTCTAAGTGCAAAACAAAGGAAGGTATATGTAACCATAGACACAGAACAGAAGTAAGCCAAACAACCCACATTGAATGTTTCATCAAACTAGCTGTGAGTAAAAATGAAAGGTTGATAGAGCCTTTGCGACTTCATGTCAGGAGAAACCCTGAGGAGGGCAGAAGAAAAAGGATTTCCATCAACTGCCCTTGGTGGCCAGTGTCATCACCTGGAAAACCAAAGGCGCCCTATGTCACCTCAGCTCTTCTGGCAATGAGCCAAATGTTGGTAGACTAGGCGTATAGTAACAAGGAAGAAAAGTGCAGTGCAAAGAATATAAATGTGAGTGAATTAAAAAAGTCGCAACAGTGGCCCAAAACCCTTTATTGATGACCACTGGTGGACTTATTAAAAAATACAGTGTCGGTTTTGAACAAATCTACCGAAAATGGTCTACTAGTTTCAGCCGCTATGGATCTAAGAACCCCGGCTTTCTTCAGGACCTAATTAATTTCGCTACTGCATTAAGTATGGTGATAATAAAAAACGAACAAATATCACAGTGTTAAATGTATGTGACCAATCACAATACCTCCATACAGGATGGTTGAAACTTCATACCTGTAAGAATAAAACAAGCATCAAAAGCAAAATCCACAATGTGAGTGCTGTCTCATTTGTTGCCTACTGGACTGTTCTAGGTTGTCACATAACGTTACAAAAAATATAATACACTCACCTATCCTGTATGAGATAGAAAGCCTCACCTCACCTGGCTCTGACTCAGGTCGAGAAGGAGGCACCGCCCTGCAAAAATGAGAATAACAAATGCAGGACATAGCAATAAGCCTCACATACTATCAATTATATGTAAGGACAAACTATACTAATAAGGCTAGTTTCTAAAAATAAAATTCAAATGAAAAGAAGAGAATTCCATATGTCCTCAGAGTCAAAAGTATATTAAATATAAAATACATATATCAAGTTCCATCTAAACCAAAATGGAGTACTACGTAAGACTGCTATGTCAGACCCTCTAATGTTCGGGATAGTCAAGACATCATTCAGGGTCCCAAAAGCACTTGTCTCTATCCAGAAATCGCATTAGTAAGAGCACATATATACAAAAGGGACACAGACTAGATCGGCAGCAGCGCGAATCATGTTAGTGCCCCAGCGTGCTGTGTAAACCAAGGTGCCATTATTCAAACGGACCGCACCGAGTAAGGTTGGAAAAACTCGAGTAAAATTAGAAAAGCGGAGCGCAACGGAGACATTGCATTTATAAAAGGAGCTACAATCCTATCGTATGTTATCACGCTTACCTCACCGTCGGTACCCCGGGTATGTCCTGAGGCAGGGGGAGGTAGCGTTACTACGAGCGGACGCCATTAAATGAGATCCGTGAAGAAACACATGACTCATGACGTCAATGAGCCTTCGGCCAATGGGGAACTAAAACTACAAAATGACGTCAGCGGGATGTTAAGAGTAGTCCGCTCTGTAGCTCTTCCAAAATGCCTTCAAAATTAGCGAATGGAGATCAATGAAGACCTGCTATGTCCAAGCAATCTAAGATTGAAAAAGAGCTAATTTCAGAATATAATAATTCCCAAAGAAAAACGAAGCATTCACAAAGCAGATGGAAAGTTCGGAGTGAACAGTATTTTGGAGACAAAAGATACATTCTCCAAACGGATATTAAGATCATAGTGTCCCTTGCAATATTCGGAAAGGTTTTGGTAATCAAGCAGTAAAAAAGCCAAAATGGGCATATCTTGTTAATCTGCTCTAATAGTCAGAGTTTTATACATAGCACGAAGTGGTAAAAAAATTGAAATAAATTGTGCTCTCATATATGTAAGTGTTAGTGTCCTATAACTAGATGTATGACACATGACCCACATGTTTTCAGATCTCATCTGTTAAAAGATGTTCATAGAAGTGTCCACGGAATATCGTCATTAAGACCTTGTTTATCACTTCTAAGCCTGAACACCCATCTCTGTTCCTTCTGAAATAGATATCTAGTCTTATCACTTACATGGGGGGGTATAGTTGGTTTCTCCAGGACTGTCCAGAAGAAATCTTCTGGTTTGTGTTTAAGCTCTAAAAAGTGTCTCGTGAGTTTGGTATTGGATTTGCCACAACGAAAAGTACTCTTATGTTCAAGCATCCGTTGTCTTACTTTCCTTGTGGTCATGCCCACATAGCGTATCTTACAAGGACATTCAATTAAATAAATTAGATGGTCACTGTTACAGTTTGAGAACTGTGTCTGGATCCAAGGTCTTTGTGTTCCAATGTCAACGGTTTTGGTCTGTTTTGTCTGAGGGCACATGGAGCAATTGCCACAAGGGAAATGACCTTTGACCGGAGGTAGGTCCCATAAGGTGTTACTCGTGCTAGGTTTCATCAATGGCCTTGTGTGTACCAAAGCATCTCGTAAATTGCGCCCTCTCTTAAACGCAAAGAGGGGCATGGGAATCCGTTCATTGCGTGTGTTCAAAAAACGCCAGTTCTTTCGAATACATTTTTGTAAGGAATTACTCAGAGTGCTGAAGGTATTGACAAAAGTCATGCGTTCCAATGGGGGTTTCACAGCTTTAGGCTCCAAAAGGGCTTCTCTATGGTTATTAGAGGCTCTCTTACAGGCCATTTTTACCAAGCGTCTGGGATACATCTTATCCTGTAGTTGTTTGGATAAATTGTTAGCATGATGTTTGTAAGATTCCGATGTGGAACAATTCCGCTTCAGACGTGAGAACTGGCCAAAAGGGAGATTCTCCCTTAGTGATTTGGGGTGCTGGCTGTCAAATCTCAGTAGAGAATTAACAAGCCATTGGTTTCCGATAGAGTTCACTTGATAGACCAGTCGGAGTGACATAAATGGAGAGGTCTAAAAATGAAATTCTATGTTTGCTCAGTTCTAAAGTGAATCTTAGGTAGCTGTTTTGTGTATTGAGCCAAGTATGAAAGGTTCGAACTGACTCTTCGTCACCTCGCCAGATCAGTAAAATATCATCAATGTATCTCTTCCAGAGTCGGATCGACTCATGGAAGGGATTGGTGGTGGTCAGGACATGCATTTCTTCGAACCTGTGCACATACAAATTTGCCAGGCTCGGCGCGTAAACACTGCCCATGCTTGTACCTGACACCTGTAGATAATAGGTCTCCTCAAATTGAAAAAAGTTTTCTTTCATGGCAATGTAAGCTAAGGTCATGATGAAATTGACCGGAGTTATGGAATCGAGTTCAGTATGGCTTAGAATGTCCGAAATTGTTTCAAGAGTCTCGTCCTGCGGAATTGATGTATATAGTGACACTTTATCTAGAGATACAAGGATGTCAAGATCAGGGTTAAAGTCCACTGTGGGCAGGAGTCTGAGTACATCCTTCGTGTCCTGTAAATAGGTCGGCATCTTTTGTACAATTGGCCGCAAAAAGTGGTCTACAAAAGTCGAGAGAGGTTCCAAACAGGAACCTATGCCTGAAATAATAGGTCTCCCTGGTGGAGGCCTTTGGACTTTATGGATTTTGGGGAGGATGTAAAAGTAGGGCATGACAGGGTGGATTGTCTGTAAATATACTGATTCCTGATTAGTAATCCATCCCTCTGTCAATGCCTCATCCACTGTTTCCTTAATGATACTACACACACGAGGAGTAGGATCTTCTTTGAGGGGGCGATAGCAATTTCTGTCGCTTAGTTGTCGAATACACTCAGATCTATAGTTCTCTGAATCCATGAGGACGGTCGCTCCCCCCTTATCGGCAGGTTTGATTGTAATCGACCGGTCATTTGTCAATGCTGCAAGTGCTTGTAACTCTTTTTTGGGAATGTTAGAATACACCTTTCCTTTGTTGTTCTCACAAAGAAGGCTGACATCCTCGAGGACGGCTCTCTCAAAAGCCAAAACCTGGGGTGGTATTGAGTGTGTAGGAGGATTAAAACTAGACCGATTTTTGAGACCCGTATTTGTATTTTCAATCTGGGTATCAGATGGTGTTTTGTCTTTGAAGAAATGATGCAGCCGCACCTTTCTAAAAAATTGGGATAGTTCACGTTGTACTGTGAAATCATCCCCCTTACTTGTAGTGACAAAGCCTAAGCCTCTATTGAGGACTGATACCTCATCTTGTGTTAGTATCTTAGAGCTAAGATTGACTATAAGGTCCTTATGTCCTGAATCCATCACATCTGCCCTTGATTCTGCCCCTGATTGGTTTTGGAGCGAGTTTCAATCTGATTCGGAGCTGTCGATGCTGGGTCGGCATGTGTTGATATTTGCTGGTTCTGTGGGTTCCGTCGTCGCCCACGTGACCTTCCTTGGCCTCTCCCTAAAAAGGGCTGCTGGGGAAACATAGGTTGGAAAGGTTGCCATGGATTGGGCGGTTGGAATTGTGGTGGAGGGAAACCCCATGGGGTTGGAGGCCACCACTGTTGGAATTGAGGGACGCTCTGACCCCTCCTGAACGGTCTCCTCCCTCTACCTCTGGGTTGGTATTGACCCTGATCATTGGGGTCAGGCCCATCTGAATCAGCATCTGAACTGCTGCCAGAGTAGGTGGATCCCAGGCGTTTGCCCTTGTTATTAAATGTGGGTGCAACATATTGATCGCTGGTGTAAGGGTATACCACCTCATGCTTAAATTTAGCTAGGTCTTTTTTAAATTTATCAATTTTTGATTGGAGGATAGAGTCTTTTAGATCTTTATTAGCTTTGTTGGATTCTTCCAGGTTTTTCTTAAAAATGATGTTGGCCCCAGAGACGAGCACCGGCCCCCTGGTTTGATGACTCCTTAAGAGCTCTCAAACTAGCTTGTAGGCATGCTGAGAGAAAATGGAGGCAGGATTACTCTGACACTCATAAAACCATCTGGAAAACACACCTCCGGAAGTATAAAACTGCCATTGCCCTAAACAAGACTAAACATTACTGCTCTATTATTTCCAATGCCACAAACAGCTCAAAGAGTATTTTTCAAATACTCAAAAATCTGACCAACCCGGATTGTGTTACCTCCACACAACCTCCCACCCAAGCCCTCTGCGATAATCTTGCAGTGTTCTTTATCAATAAAATAAACACCATTATCCATAACCTGGAATCACCCCCCTCATCTGAAACTGATGAATTGCCGAGACCAGACACCAGCCCTCGGAACCTGTCGCTCCCCGGCTCTGGCCCTCTGGCTAGAATGGAGGTATTCCCTCCGATCCCGGCTGTCGAGTTTGAAAGACTTGTGCTTGGTATTACTTCGGGCTCCCCACTTGACCCCCTACCTCCAAAAATATGGAAAAACTTTGGTATGGAACTTTTTGACACCATGCGCCTAATCTGCAATCAGTCCCTGCAGAGTGGCTTTGTTCCCACCCCTTGGAAACAGGCACTAGTCACTCCCCTTTTAAAGAAACCCTCCCTGAGCCCAGACTGTCTTTCCAATTACCGACCCATTTCCCTGCTGCCTTTTCCAGCGAAGGTCGTCGAGCGTTGGGTCAGTTCATGTCTGTCCACCCACCTGGAACAAAATAACCTCCTTGACGACTACCAGTTTGGTTTCCGTCCCGCTCACGGCACAGAAACAGCAGTTTTGACTGCCATGGAAGACCTTCGAATGCGTGCAGACAGGAACCAGCCAGTGGCTCTGATACTGCTGGACCTGTCTGCCGCATTCGACACGGTCAACCATGCTAGGCTGCTGCAGAGACTTATGGAAGTGGGAGTGGAAGGCACTGCATTGCTTTGGCTTCACTCCTATCTTCGGGACAGAAGACAGGCTGTCTCTCTCCCCCCTTTTCGGTCCGCCTTTGCAGCAGTTCCCCAGGGAGTCCCCCAGGGCTCCTCCATCAGCCCTATCCTCTTCAATGTGTATCTTATACCGCTAATCAAATTGATCCAATCATTTGGGGTCAAAACAATTAATTACGCGGATGACACACAGCTCATTCTCTCGTGGGAAGGTGAAGATGCCATTCCGTTCTCAACCTTCCACGACTGCTTAAGAGAGACGGCCGGATGGCTACATAGTAACTCCCTCCAGTTCAACGCCGCGAAAACGGAGGTCCTGTTCTGCTCCGGCACTAAGATACCCCGTCAGTTCCCACATGAATTCTGGCCCCCGGAGTTCAGTGTCAAACCTCTACCAGTGCCTTCCGTGCGCAACCTGGGAGCCATGTTGAACAACAACCTAAGTATGGAAACCCAGGTGACAAAAACTGTGGGGATCTGCACTGCCCTGCTCCGATCACTGCGGAAAATCTTGCCTCTTCTCCCGGCACAAGCCAGGGCGTCGATAGTCAGGTGTACGATACTCAGTCGCCTTGATTATTGCAACGCCCTGCTCCTGGAGTCTCCAGTCACGATGCTGGATCGACTTCAGCGAATTCAATCTGCCGCCGCCAAGCTGGCTCTTGGCTGGACGAGAAGGGCCTCAGCCACAGCTGCTCTGGCTGAGCTCCACTGGCTGCCCCTGAAACAAAGAGTGGCATTCAAGTCCCTCTGCATTGTCTTTAAGGCTCTGCACGGACTTGGACCCAAACCTCTGCAAGCCCTGTTCCAATGGTACACACCTGCGAGAAACCTACGTTCTTCTTCTGCTTGTCTGGTAAAGGTACCCAGATTTAACAGAACTAGAACAGGGGGCCGATCGTTCAGCGTAGCCGCGGCCAAGCTTTGGAACACCCTACCCACTGACATACGTCAGACTCCACAGCTTCTCCCTTTTAGGAGACGCATTAAGACTTGGCTCTTCCCCAAATAAACTGTCAGCCCAACTGTTCTCCCGGTCTACCGTCAACAGAGTATTTTCCAGCGCCAGGAAGCCTGCAAGGTGTCAGTTCGCGCTTTACAAATTCTCTAAATAAAATAATAAATAATAGTCTTGATCTGAGCTTCCATGACCTGTATCTCTATCAAAATTGCATCAGCAATCCTTTTCGCCGTACAAATTATTAGTAGTAACCAGTCTCTCGTACATCTCCAGGCTATTAGGGACCAATCTTTACGAAATGTTTTGTCTTGTAAGAATAGCCTGAGAGCATTGGTCACTATAAGGCCTGGAGGTGCGCAGTTTCCGTGCAAATACTCTGCCATAATCGCCCCGTGTATCACAGTGCGTGTATGTGTTTTCTTGAGTGCTGTCAGTGAATCCCAATCACTGGTGGTAGGAGTGGATGGACCAGAGAAGGTGTCTAGGATGCTTGGTGTATTATCAAGTATACTCTGATAAGTAGCATCATCAAAAGCCAGACCGCTAAACTCAGCCATAGTTCTAGATAGTGAGTGAGGTCGACAGATCTCTAGAGTGACTGAAAGGACAAAATGGAAAACTAAACTAAACAAAAACAATGTAGTAAAAGCATATTATTACCTCTATTAGGGATGCTATAGGAAAAGTCTACCCAAATTTTGGGGGACTAAAATACACACGACAATGGACCCGCAGCCAAAAGGCTGTACCAAAACTAAACACACAGTACTCAACTCCCAAGGAGGGAGAGAGGGGGGGTCCTAGGGAGAATATTTAAAGACCCAACAGTTTTAATCCCCAAACCTACTAATACAAAACACAAGAAAACTGATGGTCTAAGTGCAAAACAAAGGAAGGTATATGTAACCATAGACACAGAACAGAAGTAAGCCAAACAACCCACATTGAATGTTTCATCAAACTAGCTGTGAGTAAAAATGAAAGGTTGATAGAGCCTTTGCGACTTCATGTCAGGAGAAACCCTGAGGAGGGCAGAAGAAAAAGGATTTCCATCAACTGCCCTTGGTGGCCAGTGTCATCATCTGGAAAACCAAAGGCGCCCTATGTCACCTCAGCTCTTCTGGCAATGAGCCAAATGTTGGTAGACTAGGCGTATAGTAACAAGGAAGAAAAGTGCAGTGCAAAGAATATAAATGTGAGTGAATTAAAAAAACCGCAACAGTGGCCCAAAACCCTTTATTGATGACCACTGGTGGACTTATTAAAAAATACAGTGTCGGTTTTGAACAAATCTACCGAAAATGGTCTACTAGTTTCAGCCGCTATGGATCTAAGAACCCCGGCTTTCTTCAGGACCTAATTAATTTCGCTACTGCATTAAGTATGGTGATAATAAAAAACGAACAAATATCACAGTGTTAAATGTATGTGACCAATCACAATACCTCCATACAGGATGGTTGAAACTTCATACCTGTAAGAATAAAACAAGCATCAAAAGCAAAATCCACAATGTGAGTGCTGTCTCATTTGTTGCCTACTGGACTGTTCTAGGTTGTCGCATAACGTTACAAAAAATATGATAATACACTCACCTATCCTGCATGAGATAGAAAGCCTCACCTCACCTGGCTCTGACTCAGGTCGAGAAGGAGGCACCGCCCTGCAAAAATGAGAATAACAAATGCAGGACATAGCAATAAGCCTCACATACTATCAATTATATGTAAGGACAAACTATACTAATAAGGCTAGTTTCTAAAAATAAAATTCAAATGAAAAGAAGAGAATTCCATATGTCCTCAGAGTCAAAAGTATATTAAATATAAAATACATATATCAAGTTCCATCTAAACCAAAATGGAGTACTACGTAAGACTGCTATGCCAGACCCTCTAATTTTCGGGATAGTCAAGACATCATTCAGGGTCCCAAAAGCACTTGTCTCTATCCAGAAATCGCATTAGTAAGAGCACATATATACAAAAGGGACACAGACTAGATCGGCAGCAGCGCGAATCATGTTAGTGCCCCAGCGTGCTGTGTAAACCAAGGTGCCATTATTCAAACGGACCGCACCGAGTAAGGTTGGAAAAACTCGAGTAAAATTAGAAAAGCGGAGCGCAACGGAGACATTGCATTTATAAAAGGAGCTACAATCCTATTGTATGTTATCACGCTTACCTCACCGTCGGTACCCCGGGTATGTCCTGAGGCAGGGGGAGGTAGCGTTACTACGAGCGGACGCCATTAAATGAGATCCGTGAAGAAACACATGACTCATGACGTCAATGAGCCTTCGGCCAATGGGGAACTAAAACTACAAAATGACGTCAGCGGGATGTTAAGAGTAGTCCGCTCTGTAGCTCTTCCAAAATGCCTTCAAAATTAGCGAATGGAGATCAATGAAGACCTGCTATGTCCAAGCAATCTAAGATTGAAAAAGAGCTAATTTCAGAATATAATAATTCCCAAAGAAAAACGAAGCATTCACAAAGCAGATGGAAAGTTCGGAGTGAACAGTATTTTGGAGACAAAAGATACATTCTCCAAACGGATATTAAGATCATAGTGTCCCTTGCAATATTAGGAAAGGTTTTGGTAATCAAGCAGTAAAAAAGCCAAAATGGGCATATCTTGTTAATCTGCTCTAATAGTCAGAGTTTTATACATAGCACGAAGTGGTAAAAAAATTGAAATAAATTGTGCTCTCATATATGTAAGTGTTAGTGTCCTATAACTAAATGTATGACACATGACCCACATGTTTTCAGATCTCATCTGTTAAAAGATGTTCATTGAAGTGTCCACGGAATATCGTCATTAAGACCTTGTTTATCACTTCTAAGCCTGAACACCCATCTCTGTTCCTTCTGAAATAGATAGCTAGTCTTATCACTTACATGGGGGGGTATAGTTGGTTTCTCCAGGACTGTCCAGAAGAAATCTTCTGGTTTGTGTTTAAGCTCTAAAAAGTGTCTCGTGAGTTTGGTATTGGATTTGCCACAACGAAAAGTACTCTTATGTTCAAGCATCCGTTGTCTTACTTTCCTTGTGGTCATGCCCACATAGCGTATCTTACAAGGACATTCAATTAAATAAATTAGATGGTCACTGTTACAGTTTGAGAACTGTGTCTGGATCCAAGGTCTTTGTGTTCCAATGTCAACGGTTTTGGTCTGTTTTGTCTGAGGGCACATGGAGCAATTGCCACAAGGGAAATGACCTTTGACCGGAGGTAGGTCCCATAAGGTGTTACTCGTGCTAGGTTTCATCAATGGCCTTGTGTGTACCAAAGCATCTCGTAAATTGCGCCCTCTCTTAAACGCAAAGAGGGGCATGGGAATCCGTTCATTGCGTGTGTTCAAAAAACGCCAGTTCTTTCGAATACATTTTTGTAAGGAATTACTCAGAGTGCTGAAGGTATTGACAAAAGTCATGCGTTCCAATGGGGGTTTCACAGCTTTAGGCTCCAAAAGGGCTTCTCTATGGTTATTAGAGGCTCTCTTACAGGCCATTTTTACCAAGCGTCTGGGATACATCTTATCCTGTAGTTGTTTGGATAAATTGTTAGCATGATGTTTGTAAGATTCCGATGTGGAACAATTCCGCTTCAGACGTGAGAACTGGCCAAAAGGGAGATTCTCCCTAAGTGATTTGGGGTGCTGGCTGTCAAATCTCAGTAGAGAATTACAAGCCATTGGTTTCCGATAGAGTTCACTTGATAGACCAGTCGGAGTGACATAAATGGAGAGGTCTAAAAATGAAATTCTATGTTTGCTCAGTTCTAAGGTGAATCTTAGGTAGCTGTTTTGTGTATTGAGCCAAGTATGAAAGGTTCGAACTGACTCTTCGTCACCTCGCCAGATCAGTAAAATATCATCAATGTATCTCTTCCAGAGTAGGATCGACTCATGGAAGGGATTGGTGGTGGTCAGGACATGCATTTCTTCGAACCTGTGCACATACAAATTTGCCAGGCTCGGCGCGTAAACACTGCCCATGCTTGTACCTGACACCTGTAGATAATAGGTCTCCTCAAATTGAAAAAAGTTTTCTTTCATGGCAATGTAAGCTAAGGTCATGATGAAATTGACCGGAGTTATGGAATCGAGTTCAGTATGGCTTAGAATGTCCGAAATAGTTTCAAGAGTCTCGTCCTGCGGAATTGATGTATATAGTGACACTTTATCTAGAGATACAAGGATGTCAAGATCAGGGTTAAAGTCCACTGTGGGCAGGAGTCTGAGTACATCCTTCGTGTCCTGTAAATAGGTCGGCATCTTTTGTACAATTGGCCGCAAAAAGTGGTCTACAAAAGTCGAGAGAGGTTCCAAACAGGAACCTATGCCTGAAATAATAGGTCTCCCTGGTGGAGGCCTTTGGACTTTATGGATTTTGGGGAGGATGTAAAAGTAGGGCATGACAGGGTGGATTGTCTGTAAATATACTGATTCCTGATTAGTAATCCATCCCTCTGTCAATGCCTCATCCACTGTTTCCTTAATGATACTACACACACGAGGAGTAGGATCTTCTTTGAGGGGGCGATAGCAATTTCTGTCGCTTAGTTGTAGAATACACTCAGATCTATAGTTCTCTGAATCCATGAGGACGGTCGCTCCCCCCTTATCGGCAGGTTTGATTGTAATCGACCGGTCATTTGTCAATGCTGCAAGTGCTTGTAACTCTTTTTTGGGAATGTTAGAATACACCTTTCCTTTGTTGTTCTCACAAAGAAGGCTGACATCCTCGAGGACGGCTCTCTCAAAAGCCAAAACCTGGGGTGGTATTGAGTGTGTAGGAGGATTAAAACTAGACTGATTTTTGAGACCCGTATTTGTATTTTCAATCTGGGTATCAGATGGTGTTTTGTCTTTGAAGAAATGATGCAGCCGCACCTTTCTAAAAAATTGGGATAGTTCACGTTGTACTGTGAAATCATCCCCCTTACTTGTAGTGACAAAGCCTAAGCCTCTATTGAGGACTGATACCTCATCTTGTGTTAGTATCTTAGAGCTAAGATTGACTATAAGGTCCTTATGTCCTGAATCCATCACATCTGCCCTTGATTCTGCCCCTGATTGGTTTTGGAGCGAGTTCCAATCTGATTCGGAGCTGTCGATGCTGGGTCGGCATGTGTTGATATTTGCTGGTTCTGTGGGTTCCGTCGTCGCCCACGTGACCTTCCTTGGCCTCTCCCTAAAAAAGGCTGCTGGGGAAACATAGGTTGGAAAGGTTGCCATGGATTGGGCAGTTGGAATTGTGGTGGAGGGAAACCCCATGGGGTTGGAGGCCACCACTGTTGGAATTGGGGGACGCTCTGACCCCTCCTGAACGGTCTCCTCCCTCTACCTCTGGGTTGGTATTGACCCTGATCATTGGGGTCAGACCCATCTGAATCAGCATCTGAACTGCTGCCAGAGTAGGTGGATCCCAGGCGTTTGCCCTTGTTATTAAATGTGGGTGCAACATATTGATCGCTGGTGTAAGGGTATACCACCTCATGCTTAAATTTAGCTAGGTCTTTTTTAAATTTATCAATTTTTGATTGGAGGATAGAGTCTTTTAGATCTTTATTAGCTTTGTTGTATTCTTCCAGGTTTTTCTTAAAAATGATGTTGGTCACTGTAGTCTTGATCTGAGCTTCCATGACCTGTATCTCTATCAAAATTGCATCAGCAATCCTTTTCGCCGTACAAATTATTAGTAGTAACCAGTCTCTCGTACATCTCCAGGCTATTAGGGACCAATCTTTACGAAATGTTTTGTCTTGTAAGAATAGCCTGGGAGCATTGGTCACTATAAGGCCTGGAGGTGCTCAGTTTCCATGCAAATACTCTGCCATAATCGCCCCGTGTATCACAGTGCGTGTATGTGTTTTCTTGAGTGCTGTCAGTGAATCCCAATCACTGGTGGTAGGAGTGGATGGACCAGAGAAGGTGTCTAGGATGCTTGGTGTATTATCAAGTATACTCTGATAAGTAGCATCATCAAAAGCCAGACCGCTAAACTCAGCCATAGTTCTAGATAGTGAGTGAGGTCGACAGATCTCTAGAGTGACTGAAAGGACAAAATGGAAAACTAAACTAAACAAAAACAATGTAGTAAAAGCATATTATTACCTCTATTAGGGATGCTATAGGAAAAGTCTACCCAAATTTTGGGGGACTAAAATTCACACGACAATGGACCCGCAGCCAAAAGGCTGTACCAAAACTAAACACACAGTACTCAACTCCCAAGGAGGGAGAGAGGGGGGGTCCTAGGGAGAATATTTAAAGACCCAACAGTTTTAATCCCCAAACCTACTAATACAAAACACAAGAAAACTGATGGTCTAAGTGCAAAACAAAGGAAGGTATATGTAACCATAGACACAGAACAGAAGTAAGCCAAACAACCCACATTGAATGTTTAATCAAACTAGCTGTGAGTAAAAATGAAAGGTTGATAGAGCCTTTGCAACTTCATGTCAGGAGAAACCCTGAGGAGGGCAGAAGAAAAAGGATTTCCATCAACTGCCCTTGGTGGCCAGTGTCATCATCTGGAAAACCAAAGGCGCCCTATGTCACCTCAGCTCTTCTGGCAATGAGCCAAATGTTGGTAGACTAGGCGTATAGTAACAAGGAAGAAAAGTGCAGTGCAAAGAATATAAATGTGAGTGAATTAAAAAAACCGCAACAGTGGCCCAAAACCCTTTATTGATGACCACTGGTGGACTTATTAAAAAATACAGTGTCGGTTTTGAACAAATCTACCGAAAATGGTCTACTAGTTTCAGCCGCTATGGATCTAAGAACCCCGGCTTTCTTCAGGACCTAATTAATTTCGCTACTGCATTAAGTATGGTGATAATAAAAAACGAACAAATATCACAGTGTTAAATGTATGTGACCAATCACAATACCTCCATACAGGATGGTTGAAACTTCATACCTGTAAGAATAAAACAAGCATCAAAAGCAAAATCCACAATGTGAGTGCTGTCTCATTTGTTGCCTACTGGACTGTTCTAGGTTGTCGCATAACGTTACAAAAAATATGATAATACACTCACCTATCCTGTATGAGATAGAAAGCCTCACCTCACCTGGCTCTGACTCAGGTCGAGAAGGAGGCACCACCCTGCAAAAATGAGAATAACAAATGCAGGACATAGCAATAAGCCTCACATACTATCAATTATATGTAAGGACAAACTATACTAATAAGGCTAGTTTCTAAAAATAAAATTCAAATGAAAAGAAGAGAATTCCATATGTCCTCAGAGTCAAAAGTATATTAAATATAAAATACATATATCAAGTTCCATCTAAACCAAAATGGAGTACTACGTAAGACTGCTATGCCAGACCCTCTAATGTTCGGGATAGTCAAGACATCATTCAGGGTCCCAAAAGGATGTTAAGAGTAGTCCGCTCTGTAGCTCTTCCAAAATGCCTTCAAAATTAGCGAATGGAGATCAATGAAGACCTGCTATGTCCAAGCAATCTAAGATTGAAAAAGAGCTAATTTCAGAATATAATAATTCCCAAAGAAAAACGAAGCATTCACAAAGCAGATGGAAAGTTCGGAGTGAACAGTATTTTGGAGACAAAAGATACATTCTCCAAACGGATATTAAGATCATAGTGTCCCTTGCAATATTAGGAAAGGTTTTGGTAATCAAGCAGTAAAAAAGCCAAAATGGGCATATCTTGTTAATCTGCTCTAATAGTCAGAGTTTTATACATAGCACGAAGTGGTAAAAAAATTGAAATAAATTGTGCTCTCATATATGTAAGTGTTAGTGTCCTATAACTAGATGTATGACACATGACCCACATGTTTTCAGATCTCATCTGTTAAAAGATGTTCATAGAAGTGTCCACGGAATATCGTCATTAAGACCTTGTTTATCACTTCTAAGCCTGAACACCCATCTCTGTTCCTTCTGAAATAGATATCTAGTCTTATCACTTACATGGGGGGGTATAGTTGGTTTCTCCAGGACTGTCCAGAAGAAATCTTCTGGTTTGTGTTTAAGCTCTAAAAAGTGTCTCGTGAGTTTGGTATTGGATTTGCCACAACGAAAAGTACTCTTATGTTCAAGCATCCGTTGTCTTACTTTCCTTGTGGTCATGCCCACATAGCGTATCTTACAAGGACATTCAATTAAATAAATTAGATGGTCACTGTTACAGTTTGAGAACTGTGTCTGGATCCAAGGTCTTTGTGTTCCAATGTCAACGGTTTTGGTCTGTTTTGTCTGAGGGCACATGGAGCAATTGCCACAAGGGAAATGACCTTTGACCGGAGGTAGGTCCCATAAGGTGTTACTCGTGCTAGGTTTCATCAATGGCCTTGTGTGTACCAAAGCATCTCGTAAATTGCGCCCTCTCTTAAACGCAAAGAGGGGCATGGGAATCCGTTCATTGCGTGTGTTCAAAAAACGCCAGTTCTTTCGAATACATTTTTGTAAGGAATTACTCAGAGTGCTGAAGGTATTGACAAAAGTCATGCGTTCCAATGGGGGTTTCACAGCTTTAGGCTCCAAAAGGGCTTCTCTATGGTTATTAGAGGCTCTCTTACAGGCCATTTTTACCAAGCGTCTGGGATACATCTTATCCTGTAGTTGTTTGGATAAATTGTTAGCATGATGTTTGTAAGATTCCGATGTGGAACAATTCCGCTTCAGACGTGAGAACTGGCCAAAAGGGAGATTCTCCCTTAGTGATTTGGGGTGCTGGCTGTCAAATCTCAGTAGAGAATTACAAGCCATTGGTTTCCGATAGAGTTCACTTGATAGACCAGTCGGAGTGACATAAATGGAGAGGTCTAAAAATGAAATTCTATGTTTGCTCAGTTCTAAGGTGAATCTTAGGTAGCTGTTTTGTGTATTGAGCCAAGTATGAAAGGTTCGAACTGACTCTTCGTCACCTCGCCAGATCAGTAAAATATCATCAATGTATCTCTTCCAGAGTAGGATCGACTCATGGAAGGGATTGGTGGTGGTCAGGACATGCATATCTTCGAACCTGTGCACATACAAATTTGCCAGGCTCGGCGCGTAAACACTGCCCATGCTTGTACCTGACACCTGTAGATAATAGGTCTCCTCAAATTGAAAAAAGTTTTCTTTCATGGCAATGTAAGCTAAGGTCATGATGAAATTGACCGGAGTTATGGAATCGAGTTCAGTATGGCTTAGAATGTCCGAAATAGTTTCAAGAGTCTCGTCCTGCGGAATTGATGTATATAGTGACACTTTATCTAGAGATACAAGGATGTCAAGATCAGGGTTAAAGTCCACTGTGGGCAGGAGTCTGAGTACATCCTTCGTGTCCTGTAAATAGGTCGGCATCTTTTGTACAATTGGCCGCAAAAAGTGGTCTACAAAAGTCGAGAGAGGTTCCAAACAGGAACCTATGCCTGAAATAATAGGTCTCCCTGGTGGAGGCCTTTGGACTTTATGGATTTTGGGGAGGATGTAAAAGTAGGGCATGACAGGGTGGATTGTCTGTAAATATACTGATTCCTGATTAGTAATCCATCCCTCTGTCAATGCCTCATCCACTGTTTCCTTAATGATACTACACACACGAGGAGTAGGATCTTCTTTGAGGGGGCGATAGCAATTTCTGTCGCTTAGTTGTAGAATACACTCAGATCTATAGTTCTCTGAATCCATGAGGACGGTCGCTCCCCCCTTATCGGCAGGTTTGATTGTAATCGACCGGTCATTTGTCAATGCTGCAAGTGCTTGTAACTCTTTTTTGGGAATGTTAGAATACACCTTTCCTTTGTTGTTCTCACAAAGAAGGCTGACATCCTCGAGGACGGCTCTCTCAAAAGCCAAAACCTGGGGTGGTATTGAGTGTGTAGGAGGATTAAAACTAGACTGATTTTTGAGACCCGTATTTGTATTTTCAATCTGGGTATCAGATGGTGTTTTGTCTTTGAAGAAATGATGCAGCCGCACCTTTCTAAAAAATTGGGATAGTTCACGTTGTACTGTGAAATCATCCCCCTTACTTGTAGTGACAAAGCCTAAGCCTCTATTGAGGACTGATACCTCATCTTGTGTTAGTATCTTAGAGCTAAGATTGACTATAAGGTCCTTATGTCCTGAATCCATCACATCTGCCCTTGATTCTGCCCCTGATTGGTTTTGGAGCGAGTTCCAATCTGATTCGGAGCTGTCGATGCTGGGTCGGCATGTGTTGATATTTGCTGGTTCTGTGGGTTCCGTCGTCGCCCACGTGACCTTCCTTGGCCTCTCCCTAAAAAAGGCTGCTGGGGAAACATAGGTTGGAAAGGTTGCCATGGATTGGGCAGTTGGAATTGTGGTGGAGGGAAACCCCATGGGGTTGGAGGCCACCACTGTTGGAATTGGGGGACGCTCTGACCCCTCCTGAACGGTCTCCTCCCTCTACCTCTGGGTTGGTATTGACCCTGATCATTGGGGTCAGACCCATCTGAATCAGCATCTGAACTGCTGCCAGAGTAGGTGGATCCCAGGCGTTTGCCCTTGTTATTAAATGTGGGTGCAACATATTGATCGCTGGTGTAAGGGTATACCACCTCATGCTTAAATTTAGCTAGGTCTTTTTTAAATTTATCAATTTTTGATTGGAGGATAGAGTCTTTTAGATCTTTATTAGCTTTGTTGTATTCTTCCAGGTTTTTCTTAAAAATGATGTTGGTCACTGTAGTCTTGATCTGAGCTTCCATGACCTGTATCTCTATCAAAATTGCATCAGCAATCCTTTTCGCCGTACAAATTATTAGTAGTAACCAGTCTCTCGTACATCTCCAGGCTATTAGGGACCAATCTTTACGAAATGTTTTGTCTTGTAAGAATAGCCTGGGAGCATTGGTCACTATAAGGCCTGGAGGTGCTCAGTTTCCGTGCAAATACTCTGCCATAATCGCCCCGTGTATCACAGTGCGTGTATGTGTTTTCTTGAGTGCTGTCAGTGAATCCCAATCACTGGTGGTAGGAGTGGATGGACCAGAGAAGGTGTCTAGGATGCTTGGTGTATTATCAAGTATACTCTGATAAGTAGCATCATCAAAAGCCAGACCGCTAAACTCAGCCATAGTTCTAGATAGTGAGTGAGGTCGACAGATCTCTAGAGTGACTGAAAGGACAAAATGGAAAACTAAACTAAACAAAAACAATGTAGTAAAAGCATATTATTACCTCTATTAGGGATGCTATAGGAAAAGTCTACCCAAATTTTGGGGGACTAAAATTCACACGACAATGGACCCGCAGCCAAAAGGCTGTACCAAAACTAAACACACAGTACTCAACTCCCAAGGAGGGAGAGAGGGGGGGTCCTAGGGAGAATATTTAAAGACCCAACAGTTTTAATCCCCAAACCTACTAATACAAAACACAAGAAAACTGATGGTCTAAGTGCAAAACAAAGGAAGGTATATGTAACCATAGACACAGAACAGAAGTAAGCCAAACAACCCACATTGAATGTTTCATCAAACTAGCTGTGAGTAAAAATGAAAGGTTGATAGAGCCTTTGCAACTTCATGTCAGGAGAAACCCTGAGGAGGGCAGAAGAAAAAGGATTTCCATCAACTGCCCTTGGTGGCCAGTGTCATCATCTGGAAAACCAAAGGCGCCCTATGTCACCTCAGCTCTTCTGGCAATGAGCCAAATGTTGGTAGACTAGGCGTATAGTAACAAGGAAGAAAAGTGCAGTGCAAAGAATATAAATGTGAGTGAATTAAAAAAACCGCAACAGTGGCCCAAAACCCTTTATTGATGACCACTGGTGGACTTATTAAAAAATACAGTGTCGGTTTTGAACAAATCTACCGAAAATGGTCTACTAGTTTCAGCCGCTATGGATCTAAGAACCCCGGCTTTCTTCAGGACCTAATTAATTTCGCTACTGCATTAAGTATGGTGATAATAAAAAACGAACAAATATCACAGTGTTAAATGTATGTGACCAATCACAATACCTCCATACAGGATGGTTGAAACTTCATACCTGTAAGAATAAAACAAGCATCAAAAGCAAAATCCACAATGTGAGTGCTGTCTCATTTGTTGCCTACTGGACTGTTCTAGGTTGTCGCATAACGTTACAAAAAATATGATAATACACTCACCTATCCTGTATGAGATAGAAAGCCGCACCTCACCTGGCTCTGACTCAGGTCGAGAAGGAGGCACCACCCTGCAAAAATGAGAATAACAAATGCAGGACATAGCAATAAGCCTCACATACTATCAATTATATGTAAGGACAAACTATACTAATAAGGCTAGTTTCTAAAAATAAAATTCAAATGAAAAGAAGAGAATTCCATATGTCCTCAGAGTCAAAAGTATATTAAATATAAAATACATATATCAAGTTCCATCTAAACCAAAATGGAGTACTACGTAAGACTGCTATGCCAGACCCTCTAATGTTCGGGATAGTCAAGACATCATTCAGGGTCCCAAAAGGATGTTAAGAGTAGTCCGCTCTGTAGCTCTTCCAAAATGCCTTCAAAATTAGCGAATGGAGATCAATGAAGACCTGCTATGTCCAAGCAATCTAAGATTGAAAAAGAGCTAATTTCAGAATATAATAATTCCCAAAGAAAAACGAAGCATTCACAAAGCAGATGGAAAGTTCGGAGTGAACAGTATTTTGGAGACAAAAGATACATTCTCCAAACGGATATTAAGATCATAGTGTCCCTTGCAATATTAGGAAAGGTTTTGGTAATCAAGCAGTAAAAAAGCCAAAATGGGCATATCTTGTTAATCTGCTCTAATAGTCAGAGTTTTATACATAGCACGAAGTGGTAAAAAAATTGAAATAAATTGTGCTCTCATATATGTAAGTGTTAGTGTCCTATAACTAGATGTATGACACATGACCCACATGTTTTCAGATCTCATCTGTTAAAAGATGTTCATAGAAGTGTCCACGGAATATCGTCATTAAGACCTTGTTTATCACTTCTAAGCCTGAACACCCATCTCTGTTCCTTCTGAAATAGATATCTAGTCTTATCACTTACATGGGGGGGTATAGTTGGTTTCTCCAGGACTGTCCAGAAGAAATCTTCTGGTTTGTGTTTAAGCTCTAAAAAGTGTCTCGTGAGTTTGGTATTGGATTTGCCACAACGAAAAGTACTCTTATGTTCAAGCATCCGTTGTCTTACTTTCCTTGTGGTCATGCCCACATAGCGTATCTTACAAGGACATTCAATTAAATAAATTAGATGGTCACTGTTACAGTTTGAGAACTGTGTCTGGATCCAAGATCTTTGTGTTCCAATGTCAACGGTTTTGGTCTGTTTTGTCTGAGGGCACATGGAGCAATTGCCACAAGGGAAATGACCTTTGACCGGAGGTAGGTCCCATAAGGTGTTACTCGTGCTAGGTTTCATCAATGGCCTTGTGTGTACCAAAGCATCTCGTAAATTGCGCCCTCTCTTAAACGCAAAGAGGGGCATGGGAATCCGTTCATTGCGTGTGTTCAAAAAACGCCAGTTCTTTCGAATACATTTTTGTAAGGAATTACTCAGAGTGCTGAAGGTATTGACAAAAGTCATGCGTTCCAATGGGGGTTTCACAGCTTTAGGCTCCAAAAGGGCTTCTCTATGGTTATTAGAGGCTCTCTTACAGGCCATTTTTACCAAGCGTCTGGGATACATCTTATCCTGTAGTTGTTTGGATAAATTGTTAGCATGATGTTTGTAAGATTCCGATGTGGAACAATTCCGCTTCAGACGTGAGAACTGGCCAAAACGGAGATTCTCCCTTAGTGATTTGGGGTGCTGGCTGTCAAATCTCAGTAGAGAATTACAAGCCATTGGTTTCCGATAGAGTTCAGTTGATAGACCAGTCGGAGTGACATAAATGGAGAGGTCTAAAAATGAAATTCTATGTTTGCTCAGTTCTAAAGTGAATCTTAGGTAGCTGTTTTGTGTATTGAGCCAAGTATGAAAGGTTCGAACTGACTCTTCGTCACCTCGCCAGATCAGTAAAATATCATCAATGTATCTCTTCCAGAGTCGGATCGACTCATGGAAGGGATTGGTGGTGGTCAGGACATGCATTTCTTCGAACCTGTGCACATACAAATTTGCCAGGCTCGGCGCGTAAACACTGCCCATGCTTGTACCTGACACCTGTAGATAATAGGTCTCCTCAAATTGAAAAAAGTTTTCTTTCATGGCAATGTAAGCTAAGGTCATGATGAAATTGACCGGAGTTATGGAATCGAGTTCAGTATGGCTTAGAATGTCCGAAATAGTTTCAAGAGTCTCGTCCTGCGGAATTGATGTATATAGTGACACTTTATCTAGAGATACAAGGATGTCAAGATCAGGGTTAAAGTCCACTGTGGGCAGGAGTCTGAGTACATCCTTCGTGTCCTGTAAATAGGTCGGCATCTTTTGTACAATTGGCCGCAAAAAGTGGTCTACAAAAGTCGAGAGAGGTTCCAAACAGGAACCTATGCCTGAAATAATAGGTCTCCCTGGTGGAGGCCTTTGGACTTTATGGATTTTGGGGAGGATGTAAAAGTAGGGCATGACAGGGTGGATTGTCTGTAAATATACTGATTCCTGATTAGTAATCCATCCCTCTGTCAATGCCTCATCCACTGTTTCCTTAATGATACTACACACACGAGGAGTAGGATCTTCTTTGAGGGGGCGATAGCAATTTCTGTCGCTTAGTTGTCGAATACACTCAGATCTATAGTTCTCTGAATCCATGAGGACGGTCGCTCCCCCCTTATCGGCAGGTTTGATTGTAATCGACCGGTCATTTGTCAATGCTGCAAGTGCTTGTAACTCTTTTTTGGGAATGTTAGAATACACCTTTCCTTTGTTGTTCTCACAAAGAAGGCTGACATCCTCGAGGACGGCTCTCTCAAAAGCCAAAACCTGGGGTGGTATTGAGTGTGTAGGAGGATTAAAACTAGACCGATTTTTGAGACCCGTATTTGTATTTTCAATCTGGGTATCAGATGGTGTTTTGTCTTTGAAGAAATGATGCAGCCGCACCTTTCTAAAAAATTGGGATAGTTCACGTTGTACTGTGAAATCATCCCCCTTACTTGTAGTGACAAAGCCTAAGCCTCTATTGAGGACTGATACCTCATCTTGTGTTAGTATCTTAGAGCTAAGATTGACTATAAGGTCCTTATGTCCTGAATCCATCACATCTGCCCTTGATTCTGCCCCTGATTGGTTTTGGAGCGAGTTTCAATCTGATTCGGAGCTGTCGATGCTGGGTCGGCATGTGTTGATATTTGCTGGTTCTGTGGGTTCCGTCGTCGCCCACGTGACCTTCCTTGGCCTCTCCCTAAAAAGGGCTGCTGGGGAAACATAGGTTGGAAAGGTTGCCATGGATTGGGCGGTTGGAATTGTGGTGGAGGGAAACCCCATGGGGTTGGAGGCCACCACTGTTGGAATTGGGGGACGCTCTGACCCCTCCTGAACGGTCTCCTCCCTCTACCTCTGGGTTGGTATTGACCCTGATCATTGGGGTCAGGCCCATCTGAATCAGCATCTGAACTGCTGCCAGAGTAGGTGGATCCCAGGCGTTTGCCCTTGTTATTAAATGTGGGTGCAACATATTGATCGCTGGTGTAAGGGTATACCACCTCATGCTTAAATTTAGCTAGGTCTTTTTTAAATTTATCAATTTTTGATTGGAGGATAGAGTCTTTTAGATCTTTATTAGCTTTGTTGGATTCTTCCAGGTTTTTCTTAAAAATGATGTTGGTCACTGTAGTCTTGATCTGAGCTTCCATGACCTGTATCTCTATCAAAATTGCATCAGCAATCCTTTTCGCCGTACAAATTATTAGTAGTAACCAGTCTCTCGTACATCTCCAGGCTATTAGGGACCAATCTTTACGAAATGTTTTGTCTTGTAAGAATAGCCTGGGAGCATTGGTCACTATAAGGCCTGGAGGTGCGCAGTTTCCGTGCAAATACTCTGCCATAATCGCCCCGTGTATCACAGTGCGTGTATGTGTTTTCTTGAGTGCTGTCAGTGAATCCCAATCACTGGTGGTAGGAGTGGATGGACCAGAGAAGGTGTCTAGGATGCTTGGTGTATTATCAAGTATACTCTGATAAGTAGCATCATCAAAAGCCAGACCGCTAAACTCAGCCATAGTTCTAGATAGTGAGTGAGGTCGACAGATCTCTAGAGTGACTGAAAGGACAAAATGGAAAACTAAACTAAACAAAAACAATGTAGTAAAAGCATATTATTACCTCTATTAGGGATGCTATAGGAAAAGTCTACCCAAATTTTGGGGGACTAAAATACACACGACAATGGACCCGCAGCCAAAAGGCTGTACCAAAACTAAACACACAGTACTCAACTCCCAAGGAGGGAGAGAGGGGGGGTCCTAGGGAGAATATTTAAAGACCCAACAGTTTTAATCCCCAAACCTACTAATACAAAACACAAGAAAACTGATGGTCTAAGTGCAAAACAAAGGAAGGAATATGTAACCATAGACACAGAACAGAAGTAAGCCAAACAACCCACATTGAATGTTTCATCAAACTAGCTGTGAGTAAAAATGAAAGGTTGATAGAGCCTTTGCGACTTCATGTCAGGAGAAACCCTGAGGAGGGCAGAAGAAAAAGGATTTCCATCAACTGCCCTTGGTGGCCAGTGTCATCATCTGGAAAACCAAAGGCGCCCTATGTCACCTCAGCTCTTCTGGCAATGAGCCAAATGTTGGTAGACTAGGCGTATAGTAACAAGGAAGAAAAGTGCAGTGCAAAGAATATAAATGTGAGTGAATTAAAAAAACCGCAACAGTGGCCCAAAACCCTTTATTGATGACCACTGGTGGACTTATTAAAAAATACAGTGTCGGTTTTGAACAAATCTACCGAAAATGGTCTACTAGTTTCAGCCGCTATGGATCTAAGAACCCCGGCTTTCTTCAGGACCTAATTAATTTCGCTACTGCATTAAGTATGGTGATAATAAAAAATGAACAAATATCACAGTGTTAAATGTATGTGACCAATCACAATACCTCCATACAGGATGGTTGAAACTTCATACCTGTAAGAATAAAACAAGCATCAAAAGCAAAATCCACAATGTGAGTGCTGTCTCATTTGTTGCCTACTGGACTGTTCTAGGTTGTCGCATAACGTTACAAAAAATATGATAATACACTCACCTATCCTGTATGAGATAGAAAGCCTCACCTCACCTGGCTCTGACTCAGGTCGAGAAGGAGGCACCGCCCTGCAAAAATGAGAATAACAAATGCAGGACATAGCAATAAGCCTCACATACTATCAATTATATGTAAGGACAAACTATACTAATAAGGCTAGTTTCTAAAAATAAAATTCAAATGAAAAGAAGAGACTTCCATATGTCCTCAGAGTCAAAAGTATATTAAATATAAAATACATATATCAAGTTCCATCTAAACCAAAATGGAGTACTACGTAAGACTGCTATGCCAGACCCTCTAATGTTCGGGATAGTCAAGACATCATTCAGGGTCCCAAAAGCACTTGTCTCTATCCAGAAATCGCATTAGTAAGAGCACATATATACAAAAGGGACACAGACTAGATCGGCAGCAGCGCGAATCATGTTAGTGCCCCAGCGTGCTGTGTAAACCAAGGTGCCATTATTCAAACGGACCGCACCGAGTAAGGTTGGAAAAACTCGAGTAAAATTAGAAAAGCGGAGCGCAACGGAGACATTGCATTTATAAAAGGAGCTACAATCCTATTGTATGTTATCACGCTTACCTCACCGTCGGTACCCCGGGTATGTCCTGAGGCAGGGGGAGGTAGTGTTACTACGAGCGGACGCCATTAAATGAGATCCGTGAAGAAACACATGACTCATGACGTCAATGAGCCTTCGGCCAATGGGGAACTAAAACTACAAAATGACGTCAGCGGGATGTTAAGAGTAGTCCGCTCTGTAGCTCTTCCAAAATGCCTTCAAAATTAGCGAATGGAGATCAATGAAGACCTGCTATGTACAAGCAATCTAAGATTGAAAAAGAGCTAATTTCAGAATATAATAATTCCCAAAGAAAAACGAAGCATTCACAAAGCGGATGGAAAGTTCGGAGTGAACAGTATTTTGGAGACAAAAGATACATTCTCCAAACGGATATTAAGATCATAGTGTCCCTTGCAATATTAGGAAAGGTTTTGGTAATCAAGCAGTAAAAAAGCCAAAATGGGCATATCTTGTTAATCTGCTCTAATGGTCAGAGTTTTATACATAGCACGAAGTGGTAAAAAAATTGAAATAAATTGTGCTCTCATATATGTAAGTGTTAGTGTCCTATAACTAGATGTATGACACATGACCCACATGTTTTCAGATCTCATCTGTTAAAAGATGTTCATAGAAGTGTCCACGGAATATCGTCATTAAGACCTTGTTTATCACTTCTAAGCCTGAACACCCATCTCTGTTCCTTCTGAAATAGATATCTAGTCTTATCACTTACATGGGGGGGTATAGTTGGTTTCTCCAGGACTGTCCAGAAGAAATCTTCTGGTTTGTGTTTAAGCTCTAAAAAGTGTCTCGTGAGTTTGGTATTGGATTTGCCACAACGAAAAGTACTCTTATGTTCAAGCATCCGTTGTCTTACTTTCCTTGTGGTCATGCCCACATAGCGTATCTTACAAGGACATTCAATTAAATAAATTAGATGGTCACTGTTACAGTTTGAGAACTGTGTCTGGATCCAAGGTCTTTGTGTTCCAATGTCAACGGTTTTGGTCTGTTTTGTCTGAGGGCACATGGAGCAATTGCCACAAGGGAAATGACCTTTGACCGGAGGTAGGTCCCATAAGGTGTTACTCGTGCTAGGTTTCATCAATGGCCTTGTGTGTACCAAAGCATCTCGTAAATTGCGCCCTCTCTTAAACGCAAAGAGGGGCATGGGAATCCGTTCATTGCGTGTGTTCAAAAAACGCCAGTTCTTTCGAATACATTTTTGTGAGGAATTACTCAGAGTGCTGAAGGTATTGACAAAAGTCATGCGTTCCAATGGGGGTTTCACAGCTTTAGGCTCCAAAAGGGCTTCTCTATGGTTATTAGAGGCTCTCTTACAGGCCATTTTTACCAAGCGTCTGGGATACATCTTATCCTCTAGTTGTTTGGATAAATTGTTAGCATGATGTTTGTAAGATTCCGATGTGGAACAATTCCGCTTCAGACGTAAGAACTGGCCAAAAGGGAGATTCTCCCTTAGTGATTTGGGGTGCTGGCTGTCAAATCTCAGTAGAGAATTACAAGCCATTGGTTTCCGATAGAGTTCACTTGATAGACCAGTCGGAGTGACATAAATGGAGAGGTCTAAAAATGAAATTCTATGTTTGCTCAGTTCTAAAGTGAATCCTAGGTAGCTGTTTTGTGTATTGAGCCAAGTATGAAAGGTTCGAACTGACTCTTCGTCACCTCGCCAGATCAGTAAAATATCATCAATGTATCTCTTCCAGAGTCGGATTGACTCATGGAAGAGATTGGTGGTGGTCAGGACATGCATTTCTTCGAACCTGTGCACATACAAATTTGCCAGGCTCGGCGCGTAAACACTGCCCATGCTTGTACCTGACACCTGTAGATAATAGGTCTCCTCAAATTGAAAAAAGTTTTCTTTCATGGCAATGTAAGCTAAGGTCATGATGAAATTGACCGGAGTTATGGAATCGAGTTCAGTATGGCTTAGAATGTCCGAAATAGTTTCAAGAGTCTCGTCCTGCGGAATTGATGTATATAGTGACACTATATCTAGAGATACAAGGATGTCAAGATCAGGGTTAAAGTCCACTGTGGGCAGGAGTCTGAGTACATCCTTCGTGTCCTGTAAATAGGTCGGCATCTTTTGTACAATTGGCCGCAAAAAGTGGTCTACAAAAGTCGAGAGAGGTTCCAAACAGGAACCTATGCCTGAAATAATAGGTCTCCCTGGTGGAGGCCTTTGGACTTTATGGATTTTGGTGAGGATGTAAAAGTAGGGCATGACAGGGTGGATTGTCTGTAAATATACTTTATTTATTTATACATTGTCGTGTGTATTTTAGTCCCCCAAAATGTGGGTAGACTTTTCCTATAGCATCCCTAATAGAGGTAATAATATGCTTTTACTACATTGTTTTTGTTTAGTTTAGTTTTCCATTTTGTCCTTTCAGTCACTCTAGAGATCTGTCGACCTCACTCACTATCTAGAACTATGGCTGAGTTTAGCGGTCTGGCTTTTGATGATGCTACTTATCAGAGTATACTTGATAATATACCAAGCATCCTAGACACCTTCTCTGGTCCATCCACTCCTACCACCAGTGATTGGGATTCACTGACAGCACTCAAGAAAACACATACACGCACTGTGATACACGGGGCGATTATGGCAGAGTATTTGCGCGGAAACTGCGCACCTCCAGGCCTTATAGTGACCAATGCTCCCAGGCTATTCTTACAAGACAAAACATTTCGTAAAGATTGGTCCCTAATAGCCTGGAGATGTACGAGAGACTGGTTACTACTAATAATTTGTACGGCGAAAAGGATTGCTGATGCAATTTTGATAGAGATACAGGTCATGGAAGCTCAGATCAAGACTACAGTGACCAACATAATTTTTAAGAAAAACCTGGAAGAATCCAACAAAGCTAATAAAGATCTAAAAGACTCTATCCTCCAATCAAAAATTGATAAATTTAAAAAAGACCTAGCTAAATTTAAGCATGAGGTGGTATACCCTTACACCAGCGATCAATATGTTGCACCCACATTTAATAACAAGGGCAAACGCCTGGGATCCACCTACTCTGGCAGCAGTTCAGATGCTGATTCAGATGGGTCTGACCCCAATGATCAGGGTCAATACCAACCCAGAGGTAGAGGGAGGAGACCGTTCAGGAGGGGTCAGAGCGTCCCCCAATTCCAACAGTGGTGGCCTCCAACCCCATGGGGTTTCCCTCCACCACAATTCCAAACGCCCAATCCATGGCAACGTTTCCAACCTATGTTTCCCCAGCAGCCTTTTTTAGGGAGAGGCCAAGGAAGGTCACGTGGGCGACGACGGAACCCACAGAACCAGCAAATATCAACACATGCCGACCCAGCATCGACAGCTCTGAATCAGATTGGAACTCGCTCCAAAACCAATCAGGGGCAGAATCAAGGGCAGATGTGATGGATTCAGGACATAAGGACCTTATAGTCAATCTTAGCTCTAAGATACTAGCACAAGATGAGGTATCAGTCCTCAATAGAGGCTTAGGCTTTGTCACTACAAGTAAGGGGGATGATTTCACAGTACAACGTGAACTATCCCAATTTTTTAGAAAGGTGCGGCTGCATCATTTCTTCAAAGACAAAACACCATCTGATACCCAGATTGAAAATACAAATACCACCCCAGGTTTTGGCTTTTGAGAGAGCCGTCCTCGAGGATGTCAGCCTTCTTTGTGAGAACAACAAAGGAAAGGTGTATTCTAACATTCCCAAAAAAGAGTTACAAGCACTTGCAGCATTGACAAATGACCGGTCGATTACAATCAAACCTGCCGATAAGGGGGGAGCGACCGTCCTCATGGATTCAGAGAACTATAGATCTGAGTGTATTCGACAACTAAGCGACAGAAATTGCTATCGCCCCCTCAAAGAAGATCCTACTCCTCGTGTGTGTAGTATCATTAAGGAAACAGTGGATGAGGCATTGACAGAGGGATGGATTACTAATCAGGAATCAGTATATTTACAGACAATCCACCCTGTCATGCCCTACTTTTACATCCTCCCCAAAATCCATAAAGTCCAAAGGCCTCCACCAGGGAGACCTATTATTTCAGGCATAGGTTCCTGTTTGGAACCTCTCTCGACTTTTGTAGACCACTTTTTGCGGCCAATTGTACAAAAGATGCCGACCTATTTACAGGACACGAAGGATGTACTCAGACTCCTGCCCACAGTGGACTTTAACCCTGATCTTGACATCCTTGTATCTCTAGATATAGTGTCACTATATACATCAATTCCGCAGGACGAGACTCTTGAAACTATTTCGGACATTCTAAGCCATACTGAACTCGATTCCATAACTCCGGTCAATTTCATCATGACCTTAGCTTACATTGCCATGAAAGAAAACTTTTTTCAATTTGAGGAGACCTATTATCTACAGGTGTCAGGTACAAGCATGGGCAGTGTTTACGCGCCGAGCCTGGCAAATTTGTATGTGCACATGTTCGAAGAAATGCATGTCCTGACCACCACCAATCCCTTCCATGAGTCGATCCGACTCTGGAAGAGATACATTGATGATATTTTACTGATCTGGCGAGGTGACGAAGAGTCAGTTCGAACCTTTCATACTTGGCTCAATACACAAAACAGCTACCTAAGATTCACTTTAGAACTGAGTAAACATAGAATTTCATTTTTAGACCTCTCCATTTATGTCACTCCGACTGGTCTATCAAGTGAACTCTATCGGAAACCAATGGCTTGTAATTCTCTACTGAGATTTGACAGCCAGCACCCCAAATCACTAAGGGAGAATCTCCCTTTTGGCCAGTTCTTACGTCTGAAGCGGAATTGTTCCACATCGGAATCTTACAAACATCATGCTAACAATTTATCCAAACAACTACAGGATAAGATGTATCCCAGACGCTTGGTAAAAATGGCCTGTAAGAGAGCCTCTAATAACCATAGAGAAGCCCTTTTGGAGCCTAAAGCTGTGAAACCCCCATTGGAACGCATGACTTTTGTCAATACCTTCAGCACTCTGAGTAATTCCTTACAAAAATGTATTCGAAAGAACTGGCGTTTTTTGAACACACGCAATGAACGGATTCCCATGCCCCTCTTTGCGTTTAAGAGAGGGCGCAATTTACGAGATGCTTTGGTACACACAAGGCCATTGATGAAACCTAGCACGAGTAACACCTTATGGGACCTACCTCCGGTCAAAGGTAATTTCCCTTGTGGCAATTGCTCCATGTGCCCTCAGACAAAACAGACCAAAACCGTTGACATTGGAACACAAAGACCTTGGATCCAGACACAGTTCTCAAACTGTAACAGTGACCATCTAATTTATTTAATTGAATGTCCTTGTAAGATACGCTATGTGGGCATGACCACAAGGAAAGTAAGACAACGGATGCTTGAACATAAGAGTACTTTTCGTTGTGGCAAATCCAATACCAAACTCACGAGACACTTTTTAGAGCTTAAACACAAACCAGAAGATTTCTTCTGGACAGTCCTGGAGAAACCAACTATACCCCCCCATGTAAGTGATAAGACTAGATATCTATTTCAGAGGGAACAGAGATGGGTGTTCAGGCTTAGAAGTGATAAACAAGGTCTTAATGACGATATTCCGTGGACACTTCTATGAACATCTTTTAACAGATGAGATCTGAAAACATGTGGGTCATGTGTCATACATCTAGTTATAGGACACTAACACTTACATATATGAGAGCACAATTTATTTCAATTTTTTTACCACTTCGTGCTATGTATAAAACTCTGACTATTAGAGCAGATTAACAAGATATGCCCATTTTGGCTTTTTTACTGCTTGATTACCAAAACCTTTCCTAATATTGCAAGGGACACTATGATCTTAATATCCGTTTGGAGAATGTATCTTTTGTCTCCAAAATACTGTTCACTCCGAACTTTCCATCCGCTTTGTGAATGCTTCGGTTTTCTTTGGGAATTATTATATTCTGAAATTAGCTCTTTTTCAATCTTAGATTGCTTGTACATAGCAGGTCTTCATTGATCTCCATTCGCTAATTTTGAAGGCATTTTGGAAGAGCTACAGAGCGGACTACTCTTAACATCCCGCTGACGTCATTTTGTAGTTTTAGTTCCCCATTGGCCGAAGGCTCATTGACGTCATGAGTCATGTGTTTCTTCACGGATCTCATTTAATGGCGTCTGCTCGTAGTAACGCTACCTCCCCCTGCCTCAGGACATACCCGGGGTACCGACGGTGAGGTAAGCGTGATAACATACGATAGGATTGTAGCTCCTTTTATAAATGCAATGTCTCCGTTGCGCTCCGCTTTTCTAATTTTACTCGAGTTTTTCCAACCTTACTCGGTGCGGTCCGTTTGAATAATGGCACCTTGGTTTACACAGCACGCTGGGGCACTAACATGATTCGCGCTGCTGCCGATCTAGTCTGTGTCCCTTTTGTATATATGTGCTCTTACTAATGCGATTTCTGGATAGAGACAAGTGGTTTTGGGACCCTGAATGATGTCTTGACTATCCCGAACATTAGAGGGTCTGACATAGCAGTCTTACGTAGTACTCCATTTTGGTTTAGATGGAACTTGATATATGTATTTTATATTTAATATACTTTTGACTCTGAGGACATATGGAATTCTCTTCTTTTCATTTGAATTTTATTTTTAGAAACTAGCCTTATTAGTATAGTTTGTCCTTACATATAATTGATAGTATGTGAGGCTTATTGCTATGTCCTGCATTTGTTATTCTCATTTTTGCAGGGCGGTGCCTCCTTCTCGACCTGAGTCAGAGCCAGGTGAGGTGAGGCTTTCTATCTCATACAGGATAGGTGAGTGTATTATCATATTTTTTGTAACGTTATGTGACAAACTAGAACAGTCCAGTAGGCAACAAATGAGACAGCACTCACATTGTGGATTTTGCTTTTGATGCTTGTTTTATTCTTACAGGTATGAAGTTTCAACCATCCTGTATGGAGGTATTGTGATTGGTCACATACATTTAACACTGTGATATTTGTTCGTTTTTTATTATCACCATACTTAATGCAGTAGCGAAATTAATTAGGTCCTGAAGAAAGCCGGGGTTCTTAGATCCATAGCGGCTGAAACTAGTAGACCATTTTCGGTAGATTTGTTCAAAACCGACACTGTATTTTTTAATAAGTCCACCAGTGGTCATCAATAAAGGGTTTTGGGCCACTGTTGCGACTTTTTTATTTCACTCACATTTATATTCTTTGCACTGCACTTTTCTTCCTTGTTACTATACGCCTAGTCTACAAACATTTGGCTCATTGCCAGAAGAGCTGAGGTGACATAGGGCGCCTTTGGTTTTCCAGATGATGACACTGGCCACCAAGGGCAGTTGATGGAAATCCTTTTTCTTCTGCCCTCCTCAGGGTTTCTCCTGACATGAAGTCGCAAAGGCTCTATCAACCTTTCATTTTTACTCACAGCTAGTTTGATGAAACATTCAATGTGGGTTGTTTGGCTTACTTCTGTTCTCTTTTTAAACATTCCCAGTGCCGCCTCTTTGCGCTTCGTTTCGCAAAACATGATACTCACACTATCGCAAAGTCGATAGTAATCTCAAGTTCGTGCTTATCCCCTCTGCTCTGTGGTAATTGCTGTTTGTGTCTAAGGAAGTATAGTTGTGCCACTGGCACCTTAAAGGTTATTCAAATGCCGTAGATGTTTTCAATGATGAAAAAACACAATTTTAGACATTCCCGGTTTTCGGCATTGTCGGTGTGCACATACATCCCCAATCCATGTTGTTAAGCAAATCCACGTTGCAGCCAGCAAACAATATCCACTACTCCAAATGACCACCAGCCAGTTGCACTCATGAGCGGGTGCTGTCAAAGCGGGGGTGTACCCGCTGTAGAATACAAGCTCCCAAAGTCCTTTCCGAAAAGCGGTAAAGTCAGCCGCCAAGAAAGACGAAAGCACTCACGAGGGGGAGGTTTCCAGTGTTTTTATTCGAAACCTTCAAGCACCAGCAAGACGCGTTTCGGCACTTAGCCTTTTTCCATTACACCAGGAAACGCATCGCGGCCATTTTTTCTGGGTTTACGAATGCCTGGAATTTTATAACTCAAAGTTCGTTTACTCATTTTGCAGGCTTTGCATCTGCCACAGGGATAATGATTAATAGGCATTGGTCTCATCGTGAAATATAATGATGTAATGAAATGAATTATTGTGTTTTTATCTAGGAACCTGAATCAATATTACCATTTTATGCCCTTGTACGGCTATAATCAATAATATCCCTATAATGGCATAAGAATCAGTTCCATATTTCAGTAAATGGCCCTTGCTGTCCAAGGCACGGCAAAAGCTACTTCCTTAGATTCCTAGAAAGCACAACGATTTCTTTCAACACCCCAAACCTCCAGCAACCTGGGAAATCCCCGCTTGCTTTGTTTTGATTTGTAATAGAACTCCTGCGAGCACTGTAAGAACTGCCAGCTCTCAGTGACAACTTTATTGACGTCTTATGTCCAAACCTTACGTCAAACTCGGCACCTTTCAGGTATAAATATACCAACGTTGCCTTAAGCAAACACACAGTGGTGGTTTTGGAGCAGAGCAGCTATCTACTTGCCGAGAGCCCAGCAGATGCGAAAAGCCCGCGGACGCTGCCCCTCCTCTTTGACGCGCTGAGAAAGACGCTGTATTTTCTCTGGCCGAGAAAATCCAGCTCCGGCGTTTCCAGCCTACCCTTGCGGGTGACTGGGATATCGAGTCCTGAGAGAGAGATACCAGACCTCCTTCATTCTATTCCCAAGGTACAGTGCTGACTAAACCCTTAGAGAGAATTCTTGAACCAGATTCTTGGCAAAACCAACTTAACTTAAACTGCTACTTACTTACTCCTTCCCACGTATTAGGCTTAGGTCAGGTACACCGGGGTAGGCGTATTTTAGAAGCACCAGTTGAGCACGTTAGCCTATGTATATATGTATGAATATCTTTTATCCATTTTAAAGTGTCTTATGGCTAAGAAACCATGTCAATGCTTTTACGGTATAATTTCATAATACTCCTTTTACTGTACATACTTTACTTTATATTAAGTATTGCAATTGTGCCAATTCATTTCTCTTGCATGAGAAGGAAGATTGCTCAATAAATAATTCCTTTTATTGAAAACGCCCGTTTCTCTATTCTCTGCACTCTGGTGAAACTAAGAATGCACATCTGACTGAGTGAAATAGCTGTCTATTGTTTTCACACGACTCTAGAAATTTACTCTTATTCTAAGGGAGCAAAGTTGTCATGTTTATGCGGTTGTCGGAAGCTGAATCCCTTCTTGTCTGAGCCAGGGAAGCTGATCTCTCCCCATTCATTCAAGAAAGTTTCCAGTGACCTCTGAGCTAGCTGGCACAAACCTAAATTAAGTCTAACATAGTCAGTAGAGACCTAGAAGACCTCAGTCCTACGTCTACACTGCAGTTTATGTTATTCCAATGCGCAGAGCCTATTGGGAAAATAGGAACTACACTACAGAATATAATGGTAAACATCGACTTGAATTGGGTTTGAATGTTTATTGTAAATTGCATGTTCCAAGATGGCGGGACTTTTGTGAAACATCTAGTCCTTTGTCTATGTCAATGTAACATTGATGAGGCTGTCAGCTTGTATCATATTTAAAAATGGCCGCAATGCGTTATGTGGTGCAATGGAAAAAGGCTAAGTGCTGAAACGCGTTTTGCTGGTGCTTGAAGGTTTCGAATAAAAACACTGGAAACCTCCCCCTCGTGAGTGCTTTCATCTTTCTTGGCGGCTGACTTTACCGCATTTCGGAAAGGATTTTGGGAGCTTATATATATATATAGATATATATATATTTTTTTTTTCACAGAAAAAACTAGGTTTCAGACACATTATAATTAGGAATTAGCATTTAAAAAACCTTGGAAATTAACTGAAAAAAACATAGGTTTCAGTGGCGTTATAGTTAGCTGGACATTTCACTGGTACTAAACCATATAAATTCCCCCATTATAGTTAGCTCAGCTAACTATAACTCGCGCGCCCGCAATGCACTGCTGATGACGTCACATATTACATCACTCATGACATGATCAGTGACATCACTCATGACATCACTGATGGCATCTCAAATGAATCACCGATGACATCATCCAGTGAATGTCTTTTTTTCTGAAAATAAAATGTTTTATATATGTATATCTCATGGTCAATGGAAGAATAAATATGTACATAAGTGTCTAAATGGATGATTTTTATTTTGTAAAATTGATTGTACAACTGACTGATCAAGTGTATCAGCAAATACATGGGTTAGTGAATACTGTTTAAATATTTAAATATCTGTATCAGTCTCTCACTTTGTGTATAAGTGGCTGCATGGGTTGTGAGTAGCTACATGAGTGTCTATATAGGTTATTAGTTGTTTTTTTGAGTATCAATGTGAGTGTCTGTATGGTTTGATGGGGGTATTATGCAGTGCATAGATGCATGAATGAGTGACTCGCTGTTTGTATGTATTGGAAGACAGCATGTGTGCAGAACTGTATGGGTGGATGAGTGTGTGTATGGGTGTGTTAGTGAGTGAATGACTGTCTCAATAGTGTCTTTATGAGTAACTACATGTGTTTTAAACTAGGATATGTGAGTATTGGTGTATATAAGTGAGTATATGTGAGAGTGAGAGATTGGAAGACTTCCTGTATAAATTAGTATGTGTTTCTATAAGTGATTGCTTAAGAGACTAAGTATGTGTACGTTTCTGTAGAAGTAAGTGTGGTGGTGTGTGTATAACTGTATATGCAAGTAAATGGATGTTTGATCCTTTGTTTGCATGTGTGACTATGTGTGTGAGTAACTGTGGATGATTGTCGGTGTGTAACAGAATGTATAGGTGTATAAGTACATATAATCGGTGAGTACATCTATGAGTGACTGTATAGGACTGTTGGTGAATGAGTGGACGTGTGTAGATCTTTGAATTACTGAATGGGTGTGTTGTAAGTGGTATTGGTAGGTGCATTGTTTTTAAAATGTTAGTTTCTATTTTTGAGTGTGTGTATCAAAGTTTATATTAGGCTGAGAGGAGGTCTGCCACTCTTTCACAAGGATGATGTCATCAGTGATGTCATTTGAGATTGCTTCAGTGATGTCATGAGTGATATCACTGACAATGTCATGAGTGATGTAATATGTGATGTCATCAGCAGTGCATTGCGGGCGCGCAAGTTATAGTTAGCTGAACTAACTATAACGGGGGAATTTCTATGGTTTTGTACGAGTGAAATGTCCAGCTAACTATAATGCCACTGAAACCTATGGTTCTTTCAGTGAATTTCTAAGGTTTTTTAAATGCTAATTCCTAACTATAACGTGTCTGAAACCTATGGTTTTTTCAGTGAAATTCAAAGGTTTTTTAAAAGCTAATTCCTAACTATAATGCCCTTGAAACCTATGTTTTTTTCAGTGAATTTCAAAGGTTTTTTAAATGCTAATTTCTAACTGTAACGTGTCTGAAACTTATGGTTTTTTAAAGGAACTTCTAAGGATTTTTAAATGCTAGTTTCTAACTATGCCTACAGATGTAGGACATGTGAAGAAAGAAAAAAGCACAGAAAGAAGAAAAGAAATGCAGAAAGAACCAACAGAAGTCCTCAAACACAAAGAAAAGTGCAGGAAGAAGGAAGACGTGCAGAAAATATAAACAGAGGAGCAGAAAGAGGCCTTGTTGCAAAATCATCCTGTACCCTCAACTTTTTCAGATGGGTACTGGTAGTAACTGACTATGACTAACCAGTCCTAGGGGCAGTGCAATGCTAAAAGACACTTAGAATACAGTGAAAACACTGATATAAACTAGGGAACACTATGCGTTGGGGTACCCCTGTGATTACCTTGGCCTCCTCTGTAAGACCCTAGTACATAATAGGGCAGGGGGATTAAAACTACCTCTTAAAACGTGCCACAGGGTGCGTTTGCACAATGATGAAGGGAGGGGGGGCTTGAGGTAACATGTGTGCAAAGTCCCCCTTAATCCTGAGTGTCCCTTGGGTCCAACTAGCCCACCAGGAACCTCCAGTAAGTGCCACAGAGCTGCATTGCAGGGAGGTGTAAAAAGGGGCACAGCCTGGACCACCTCTCTGCAACGCTGCACAGTGGCGCTTACTGGATGCACCTGGTGGGCTAGTTGGCCTCCAGGGCCCTTCAGGATTGAAGGGGAATTATTTCCCCAACTTAAAATGCGCCACAGAGTGTGTTTGCACACGTCACCTCAGGCCCCGTTCCCTCCCTTCCCCCACTGTGTAAACACACCCTGTGGCCATTTTAAGTTGGGAGATTAGGTTCCTTGAATCCTGAGGGTTCCTAGGGTCAAACTAGCCCACTAGGTACCTCCAGTAAGCGATGTTGCAGAGAGGTGTAAAAAGGGGCACAGTCTGGACCACCTCTCTACAACGCAGGGCAGTGGCGCTTACTGGAAGCACCTGGAGGGCTTGTTGGCCCTCAGGGACCCTAATGATTGAAGAGGAATTAGTTCCCCAACTTAAAACGTGCCACAGGGCATGTTTGCACACGTCACGTCAGGCCCTGTCCTTTCCCTTACCCCACTGTGTAAACACAGCCTGTGGCCGTTTTAAGCTGGGAGATTAAGTCCCCTTGAATCCTGAAGGTCCCTAGGGTCAAATTAGCCCACTAGTACCTCCAGTAAGCACCACAGAGCTGCGTTGCTGAGAGGTGTTCAAAGGCCGCTCCCCTTTTTACACCTCACTGCAACGCAGCTCCGTGGCGCTTACTGGAGATAACTGGTGGGATAATTCACCCCCAGGGACCCTTAGGCTGGAAAAGTAATTAATTCCCCAACTTAAAACCTGCCACAGGGCGTGTTTGCACACATATCACCTCAGGCCCCGCCCCCTCCCTTCACCACTGTTCAAATGCACCCCATGGCACATTTTAAGTTGGGGGTTTAACTCCCCTTGAATCTTGAGGGTCCCTGTGGTAGAACTAGCCTACCAGGTACCTCCATTAAGCGCCAAAGATCTGCGTTGCAGAGAGGTGTAAAACGGGGCGTGGCATCTGAACACCTCTGTGCAACGCAGCTCCCTTGTGCATACTGTTAAGACTGAGCTGGTTAACGACTGTCAACCAGAAAGAGGGAAACAAATGCCGGTTAAAGAAGCTGCCTCCATCTATGTCCCTCCAAGTGGTAATGGGTCAGTCCTCAATAACCCGATGACCTGAATGCTTGTTCTAGACTGATGTTTAATTTCGTGTACACTTCCTGGACAAAGGCTGAAATGTTGCAGTTACGAAAAGATATACCAGACTTCAGAAAGAATCCTACTTGGTTCAACGAGAATGTCCAGCAGATACTGAACACTTATACCTTAATTTTTATGGATGTTACTCAGTTCTTCGGCTTGACATTACCAGCTGAGCTCTGGAAACCACTCAGACATGTTGACTATCAGGCAGCCTTCCATGGCACATGGGAAGAACTGGAGAAAAGGGACAGAGACAGGGACAGGAAACCTGGAGAAAAACCCCATGACGATATCCTAGCACTACCTCAAAGACTGTTAGCTAAACTAAAGACTTTTGCTCCAGAGAGAAAGATAGACTGGACCCTTCTCACTGCCTGCAAACAGAACCCTGGGGAGTCAGTCTCTGATTATTTTACGAGACTAGGAAAAGCATACACCGACTTCAGTGGCCAGGATGTGGCCACCAAGACTGGCCGCCACATACTCATCTAGACTTTTAATAAAGGGCTCTTACCAGCAGTGGGGAACAGACTTACGGCCAGTGAAAGTAGCTGGCCAGCAGCAACACCAGCGACAATACTGACTATGGCACAAAACCATGAGAGCCAATACAAAAACGCAGAAGAAGAGAAGGAAAATAAGAAAAAGAAATTGAAGGAGCAAGTATTGCTTAGTCAGTTAGACACCCACATCCGTCCCCGTGGTCAAACCAATGCCAGTCAGAAAAATGTCAGGTTTACCCAGCAACAACAGAGCCCTCCAGCCCCAAACCAGCAACTCTATAGGCCTGGTCCCCAACCTGCTGATATTTGCGCTTAGTGTAAAAAACCGGGACATTGGAAGAAAGATTGTTCAATATTAGCAGCCAACATTGTCGCTGGAAAAACGCAACAACGACTGTCTAACACTAACTCCCGACCTCAATATCAGTACAGGGACAACAGGTTTGATCACAGTTAAGAGCGTCAGGCTACCATTCAGGAACCTTCGATAATAGATCATCCCTATCAGCTTGTGTTGGCTCACCTTTATTTACACACTTATACAGTTTTCGAAAAACAGGTGGTACTTCTGAACCTGTCCCCTCTCTCTTAACCATGAGATGGTAGGCCATCTGTTCTAAAAGGTAGCTTTTTGCTGGCGTATGTATCTGGTCCTTAGCCGCGGCATGGAAATCAGAAGGGGCAGCGCAGTCAGTAATCAACTGATAAGCCATACGATCTACATTTTGTTTCTCTGTCTCACTGAGTCTTGGGTGATGTGACCTCCTATACTCCCTTTGGTCGGAAGCATAATTGGTGTCTAAATCACCACCCTCTTTCCTAGTCCTACTCTTTTTCCTACCCTCCTTGTCATACTGGATTTGGAACTACAACGGGGATGAGGGGTTTGGTTTTGTCATCTGGTATTGCTACCAAAACGGGCGGGGGTCGAACGTGAAGCAGGGGGGAGTCTAAGACAAGTACCGGGGGGGGGGGGCTGCGTCAATTGTTGTGTCTTGTGGTAAGCAGGGGGTCTAGACAATACCATGGTATCATCGCCATCAAGTTTGGTGGCTAATTAAGGATGTTGTCCTGTAATGTTTAACCTGTGTTCTCGGTCGCATCTCTCTATATTCCTTTCTCGCTCTCATCTTCTAAGGGCTGCTATTTCTTGCTGAGAGTATTTTCTGAGTGACTTGTTCTCTTTAATTTGCGCTCGTTTCTTTCTCTCGTCCATTTCTTCCCTCCATAGCCCACAGGAATCAAGCATGCTGGTTCTCACCTTTCGTCAATGTAGTTGTTCTTCTAAATACATAAGTTTAGGTACCTCAAAAGAACCGAATTTGGCCATTGTAATTCGGCATTGTATTTGGTGTTTTTCAGCAACAAGTTGGTATAAATTATACCGGAAATACCGTATTTGATGTACATCTCTTTATTAGGGGTCCCTTCCGCAGGGGCCGGTTGAATGTCTTCTAAAACATCCTGGCAGTCTGAAGAACAATAACAGATTTTACGGAACATACTAATAACAATTAATTAATTGCAGCTCTCCCTCCTCACTCGACCGCTATCCGCCGAAGAAGCCCTTTTCCACCTTGGGGAGGGTATGACATGTTTTCATTGCTGTTTCACAATAGTATGTGGTGAACCTACCATCCCTTGACGCTTACATTGACCTCATTTAAGCATTAGATTATGTGTTGCCTACACTTACTCCCTTAATGTGTGCCAAGTTTTTAGTAACGTGCATGCCGCTTCATGGCGAACGTTTTGATTATACTAAGCACTTGGTCAGCGCTGCGTGGTCCGACTAGACCCCTTTTTTTTTACGATATATCTATCTATCTTCTCCATAGTCCTTACTCCTGACACCGAGCGCCATTCCCATAACTGTGTATTTTAATGTTAGCAGTTTGACCCTCTGACTGTAGTGGTTTTTAAGCCCCAGCCAACAACAGGATTCACTGTCAGCACGTACTCCAGTTCGAGTCTGAACCCTACCGCCCAATTTCTGAGAGCTATACAGTTATTATCTCCATTCCTCCTTCCGTGTTACACCGCCCTTTGTAACGTTGGTCACTTGATTGTGTGGTGTTGTTTCCTACAAACTATGATGAGTACTTTCTGTAGACCATTGTATCTCTCTCCAACACCATGACCTATGTATTGTTTTTCCTTCCTTTTTTTAGGTCTCCATCAGGTTTGAACCAGAGTACACAAATAAGACGTGTCTCAAACATATTCTGTTTATACAACCTCAACAAAGATCTGATAGGAATATAGAGTGTCTTTCCCTGATTCCTCCCTCTCTTTATCACTACTCATGGTCCTGATGAAGCGCTCCGGGATCCATTAGGGACCCATTAAGAGCGTGAAACATGTCGACCACCCCTCACTTTTAACACCACAATAACACTGTCACACAGGTTGAGAGAAGTGGGAATCTATCTGTTTTTTCCCCTCTCTATTAGCATAAAGTGCATCTCTATCCCCGTCCAGATTTTAGCTTAACCCTGAGGACCCCCTAATAAACATATTGGGGTACCAACAGGTTATTTTATCTTCACTTACACTCACCACTTGGCCCACACACCCACGTGCACAACTACGGCAACTCCTAAAAGATCTCCACCAGAGTGCCCTCCTGGAGGGCCTGTGAGGGACTGCAGTGCCACCCCCTAGAGGAGCAGTTCCCAATGATGACGCTTTACACTCTAAAGTGTGTGTGAGGGCACAACACACACAGGAGTACCACTGCCCACTTTTACACACTCATTCCTTGTCTTTGGAGACACCTATCCTGACTTGCAACCATAATAGGCTGCCGTCCTCTCACTTTCTTTTAGGAGCTGGTACCATCTTTAGTATGTTTACTGTATGTCAATAATATTTCCTCTAAACCAGACAGTTCACAATTAGGAACAATTACCTGTCCTTCGGTCTTTGCAAAGATCAAATCAGAAACAATTAATAAAAACAGAAAAAACAGGCACATGCATGCGTAACTGACTCAGTAGAAGAATTCTTTTTATGTCGCTTGAAGTGACCCTACCAGAATATCCGATGTGTTTCTCCGCTCCCAGGGGGGTTCTCCTCCTTATTTTCCAGACAGACTTGACGGATCAGAAAGGGACTCCAGTCAGGACCGGGGCCGCTGTAGTCGAAGGAACCGTCGAGGGAAGGAGATACAGGAGACGTTGTCTACGGAGACTTGAGTCTGATTTCCGCAGGTGCATTCCTCAGTTACAGATCTACCACTCCTCTCCAGGTCGTCAAGCTGGGACCACCGAGTCTCTGATGGATCCCCACATTGAACGCCAATTGTAGAACTTGTGGTCTTTGAGGAAAACCACTCAGCGGTGAAGGGACCACCCAAGTCTACAGGTTCCTCCAAGTATATAAAAGAAGGGAGACCACACCCCCGGGAGTAAAGAAACACAGGTTTAATAATTTCATACAGTCATTCTTTAGAGATGGAAAAGTGTCCGTGACCCACTGGAAGGTAGGTAATGGGAGACTGTTCGACCTGTGAGGGGCACGCAGCATCCCTTATAGATTGTTGGGCACTCCCCTCACGGGAGAAGGAATGAAAAAAAGTCTGTTTAGCTTGCGGGGGTGGAGAAACAAATCACCTGCCTCTTCTCAGGTAGCTTGATGCAGGAATGGAGCAGTTTAAGCATTAGGTACATCAACTGCCTCTTTTTGTGTTGCTTGATGAGGAATGGAACCTACGGGTGAGGACATCTACTGTCTCAACATTCCTGGAGCATTTTAACATGGGTACAGCAAAAGGTCAGCTTGGGGTGAAGTTTGGCACGTACATGGTCAGTGAGCCAGAGACAGAATGGACGCTGTAACACAAAATGGTGGTGCACATGGCAACTTAGCAGTTTCAGGTTTCATACAAGTTATGCTTCAGACCATGGCTAACATATTCATGCCATATTGTGTCTCACTCCAAGTATTTTCTGTTGTTAAAGGCAGCAAGATGCCGTGATGTAATCAAACCTAGTAAGTGTTAGATTCACCACTCCTAAGTACCCCAAACAGGTATTCAAATTCAGATTCTAGATTGTCTTTTCTAAGATACCTTGATTCTATATTTGAAATGAAATCAATATGTTTTGTCTAGTGTTAGTGCTTGAATATTAGGAAATTAATGGACAGATAGGAAATGTGTGCATGTCTCTGTAAATGGAGAGTCATTTCCCATGTCCTTTATCACAAGTGATAGAGTTTTTTTTAGAAAACACGTCCTTGAAATGTGTATACTGGAATTAAAGCCCTTCATTAGTGGAGAGTAGTTCAGAGGTATTATTTCAGCATGGGGTATGCGTACTATTGCAAGTGCACATACATTGACATGATAAAACTATATGCAACTTTGCTTGTGCAGGTTTTAAGGCAAGAGATATTTTGTGAATTGTTTAGATGTTGAGTTCTATGTTTTAAATAGAAAATATGTGTGCCAGTTGTATGTTACAAATATTCTAACATGATGCTCAGGGTATAGCATCAGGTGCTTGTATTTGGGTATGTTTGCAAGAATGTTGGAGCAATATTGACTGAGTCTGGTGCACTACATTCAGTTTTTGGGTATGTTAAGGGGAAGCATCACCTCTGCATGGGTATCTCACTGATCTGTTTATTCTTTATTTCAACATTGGCAGCCCCTGTTAGGCCATCTACCTGCTATCTAACATTATTATATTGTAGCTTCATGGAGAGGAGTCTGCTCCTTCTGCTACATTTTTTTCATTTGCAAATGGGTGCCTACCTGCACCTCCCATATACACGCTCTTCTGTCCTGGGGACTGCATGAAAAGATGTTTGCTAAAGAAGCATGTTTATTTTTGCATAAAGAACATTCGGAAGATGAATCATGATGGTGGGAACCGCAAAGACGATACCCTCTGTCCACGAAGGAGAAACATCAGATACCTGCCCACACTTCATCTTTGCTAAAGGAATGTACCTCAGCTGGGCAGCTTTGACCCAATACTCACCAATTCCCACATCACAGCCACTTTCCCAGGTACAGGAAAGCACACCACCATACTCCCACTTCTGAAGAAACCCTCAGAAGACTCGAAAGATATTGGCTAACTACTGACTGATCTTCTTGCTACCCTACCCTGCCAAAGTCTGACAGAAAGTCATCAACAAATAACTGGCCAATCACTTAAACAAGAATCACCTCCTTGACCCTGCCCAAACTTCATTAAGGCCTAACCACTGCACTGTACTGAGACCTCCTTCAATGCCACCACAGATGACACCTGAATAATCATGGAGAGAGGAGACACCACAGCTCTTTCCTTACTATTATCTGTCACTTTCCACATCATCTCCCAAACCACCCTCATTTAATGTCTCCACAAAACCAGCATATGAGGGCCTGTTGTTCTCTGGAACTACTACTTCCTCCTCAGATCCACCCAGTCTATCAGCCTGGCTCTCTATACCTCATTCGTCACTAACCTTATCTGTGGTATACCCCAAGGATCATTTCTCACTCCCTCGCAACTCAACACCTATATGGCACAGCTCACCAACATTATATGATCCTAGAGAATCAACATCATCCACTATCTTAACAACACCCAGATCATCCTTTCAGTGTCTGACAAAATATCTAGCACCATGTCCAACTTCACCTGCTGCATGTCAGAAGTCGATTACTGGATGAAGACCAACTGACTGAAACTGAACACAGTCAGAACAGATATGGTACCCTTCGGCAAGAACACCTCTCTTTGGAACTCCACCTGGTGGACAGAATATCTAGGACCAACACTCTGTCAGGCTAATCAAGCCAAGAACCTGGGTATAGTTGTAGACAAACATTTCTCTATGACTTTTCAGGTTAAAGGGGTTGTGCTCTCCTATTTATACATCTTAAAGATTGTCCAAAAAATGGTCCTTGGTAAACACATGCATAACTGTCACCCAGGTCCTTATCATCAGCAAATTACTATAGCAGTGCACTCTATCTCTCTTTGTCGGTATCATCGCCCAACTGACCAGAAGACATTAGGTCATAGAAAGCGCAGCAGCTAGACTCAGTGAGTTCGACTCTGCATATACATCACCTTGCATCCGACAGAACTCCAATGGCTCCGTTTACAAAACTGTGAGCTCTTTATACACATGTACTAAACTGTGCACCACTCAGGTCTTCCTACCTTATCAATTTTCCCCTCAACCTGGCCTGCTGCCCCTACACATCTCTCATGCATCTGCAGAGCAAGCAGTTGTGCTTTCCCGTTCCTGACTCCCATAACCTAAAGCACCCTCCCCCCCCCCTGCACATCAGGACCACCTCCTCCTTCATTGAGAGCCACAAGAAACTAAAGACTGGGTTCTTCACCTAGACCACAAATGTTTCCTGCACATTCACTCCCTTATCTGGCACTTGGATAACCTTCAGGGTCTGACACTCTCTCTCCAAGAATTCATAACATAACATTCCATAACAGATCATAAAATAACATAACTTCGCATAACATTTCAACACTTGGCCATAAGTTACAAAATAGTTTACCATCAAGACAGGCTCATCAAATGTTTGGAAGGGAAAGCAAAATGGCTGACAAAGAGCTCTTCATTTTGTGGGATTGTAAAATTTAAATCAGTTTTGAAGAAAGCAGGGTGATATTCTAAAACAGCACAGTGAGATATGCACTGAGACTTGTAAATACAAAATGGCCAACTCACTTACATTTTTCCTGAAGTAGGTCTGACTTACTCCTGCCTTTGTAAATCAGGCTTAAAATCTTGAATGATATTCAAAACTGTTTGGTACCAGAATATCATAGCATAAATATGGTGTGACAAAGATAGAGTGTGGTACCTATTGGCTCTTTGGAGTATAGTATTAGAAAATCGACATCCTTTTGAGCAGTATTTTTTTAAACGATATTTAGGCCACAAAATGTGTCTCAGACAATATTTTTTCTGTATATGGTCTACATATAAAAATTCAAACGACTTAAACAAAGAAATGATTCTGCTTAGGGCAACACATCATTTATGGTGCTAAATTGTTTCTCAGGGAACCCATGCAAAGTTAAACTATGAAGCAACAACACTTGTTTACAGCCATTTCTACGAGATCTATAAATTAAGAGTGACTGAGTACTTTAAACATTGAGAATGTAAATCCGGTCAGCCAAATTAAAAATCAGGCCCATAGTCTTTTTCACACTACAGACAAATAAGAAATAAACCAGTACATGTGTTTTATTTTTGACTATCATAACCCCCTGCCTATTTGTTTTGACAGTATGTTGGGCGGATAGCTCTGTGAGGTGAATAAATAAAATGTTCTGGAGCTCATGAGATTGAATCATGTCAAGGCAAACTTGAATTTCCATCCTGGTGTGTGTAAATTAAGAACATTAATTGGCTACGAATCATATATGTTGTTTACAGTATCTAGAAATGGCAGATGAATGATACTTTAGTGCTATATAAAAAGTGAAATATCATTGTACCTACAATTATGAATTGAATTAATTTTTATAACGTTCTTTTTTAACAAATCCATGATATTCTTCTGTGTTGCACCAATGTTTATCAATGTTTTTAAGAAAATTGATTATTTTTATTAAAAAGCGTATTTTTAATTATGTGTTTAACTTATATTGTGACGGTTTTTATTAACTAATAACAATAAACAATAAACTGAAACTGAACTGAAATATTATTAGGAAAGTTTAGTGAATACTGAAATAGGTGCAAGTTAATAACAAACATAAAACATCATTTACTGCTGGCGTCAATTACAGCTTATTGAAGCAGCAATGTATGATTTGCCTCTGGCAAAATACTAAATTATGTACTTTAAGTTGATAATCCGTGTTATAGTTACATAACGATGCGAAAAGTGGCTTGCTATGGGGACACATGAAGCATTTCAATTACAGAGCAACAATCGTCCACTGAAAAACTGGAAGGGCATCAATACTTTGTGTGCAAGCAACTAAAGCTGGTAAGTGAAACCGCTCAAAGGGAGTGGGCTTAAGAAAGGTCTCTCTGTTACTGGGACCATGCCATCATTATGTGTGACCCGGGTCATTATCTAGTGCTATCACTGTCACATAGTAACCTTTCATGCCACTGCAAGATTGTGAACAAAGGGGCATGTCTCTCGGGTACAAATGTCAGCCTCCGAGCACAAAACAAAGCAGGTTGCTTCACATTTTGGATTCGAATGCAAACTTTAAGCAGCATTGTTTAGATCTTGGGATTAGTGTCTTTTTCTTCCAGCAATACATCTGTTTCCCTACTCACTTAGGAACCAAGTGCTTGCGGGAAGCAACTCATTTAGCGTGTAAGAGGATAGGTGCTTGGTAACACAGTCAAGGGCAAAAGCATTACTGCATTAGGGCTCGCTTTTTCACATTTCACAGAATCCTGTTCCCAAAGAGATGATTCAGGCCTTTTCACTGTTTGTCTGACCTCCCGAGATACGATTTCTTGCCATTACTATCTTCTTGAATAGAAATCAGATTGCCGAGTTCACGGCTTCCTTGTGCTCCTTGTTTGAAGGAGAAGTTGTGTCATAAAAGTAGTAACTTAATCTTTATTCGCCTAGGGCAGAACATTGCTCAGGATTTGTTTGGTGCCTTTGGGAAATAATTTACATTTACATTCAATGTTTTTTGTGATAAAAAGGAAAACTAGTGATCTCCCATGAAATCTTGCGTAATGCTACATGTTTTATTTTATTCCTAAAGATGATTTATCTCCATGACCTTTGGCAGGTAAAGACATAAGAAAGGCATCATCCCAATTGACAAATAATAATTAACGGCCACATGTATCAAAAAAATATTTTGCGATTACCAAATAGCAATTTTTACCGAACCGCTATTTGATAAATGCAAAATGCTATGTATGTGAGGAATCACCAGAGAGTTAGTGATTCCCCAAATACTGCTCCATTCGGTCCTATGGGCCTAGAGGCCCATAGGTGTGAATGGTTTTGTATTAGCTAATTTCGGGTAATGCAAAGCCAAGGGTACCCGGGGGCCTAAGTTCCCCTTGAAGCACCTCTAAAATAAAGAGTCACATGTATCAAATAATTTTGCATTCGGTAATTTCGTCCATTTGCAAATTCAAAATAGCCTTTTAAGATGTATGAAAGGCTTTGTAGTCGCAATTTTAGGAAATCGCAAAAATAGCGATTATCTCAAATTGCGACTACAAATTGGGCATCACAATTTGCGAATCCCTTAGCACATGTACTAAGCATTTTCGAAATGCAAACTGTGCATTTAGGAAAATGCTATTAGTGCAAATATTGAAACATGCACAAAAATGCATTTTTCAAAGTGTCACGTACCGCACACATGCCCCCAGGGCATGTGTGCAATTTACATGTGCACATTAGTTTTTTTGGGGGATGCTTCAGGGGGGCACCCTTGACTTTGCATTACCTATTTTGTGATTACCAATGAGGTATTCAGAAATTAGCTAATTTTAAACTATTCGCATCTATGGCCCTTTAGGCCCATAGGAACGGAAGGGAGTAGTATTTCCTAATAGCGATTACCTATTTACCAACTCTGTGGACTCCGACTTATCGCGGAATGGAGTTAAGTAAGTAAATAAATAAATAAAGCAATGAACATTGCACACACTTCATCAAGAAATTGGCGTAAATTGTTTTATTTATTTATTTACGTACTTAATTCTGTTCCGCCGTAAGTCTGTGTCCACTACTCCCGCAACCTGGCCCTCCCTCGCCCCACCCCACTGCCCGCAGCACTCCCTCAGCGAGCCGCCACTGCATTTGTATACTCTACTCCTTGTAGCCACATCCGTTTCACGGCCAGACATAGACGCGTGATACAGTATCAAAAGCCGCACTTGGGTCTAGCAAGAATAATGCCACCTTCTTTCCTTTGTCAGCCAGTGTATGTAGCATTTCTAAGGCTAATAGGAGGGCGGATTCAGTGCTATACTGCAGCCTGAAACTAGATTGCGTCTCGTAAGGAAGCTACATTTTCATCAATGAACGTCATTAGTTGAGAACGTACATGTTTTTCAGCAATTTTCGCAAAGTAAGGACGCATCGGAATTGGTTGAAGGTTTTCAGGCTTGGAAGAATCCAAAGTAGGTTTCTTAAGGAGGGGAACCACCATAGTGTGTTTCCACTCAGCTGGGAGTTGTCACACTTCGAAAGGTAGGTTGAGCTGTGCAGATAGAGTTGGAGAAAGAGTCATGAGCCGGCGTTCCAAGATGGCCGGAGAGGCCATATCTTGCTGGGAGCCTGACTTAACCTTTGCAGCGAGAGAGCCTGATCTGCCTGTGGTACTCCCTAATCGCCTGTAGATATGTGGCTCCATCTGAGATATGATAGCTCTTACTCAATTTACGTTCAAGGCAATTGCATGCCTTTTTTATCTGCAGAAGGTCCTTAGTAAACCATTCTGAAGTGCGTCTAGACCGAGTGATGTTCTGTGTCTTCCAGGGGGCCTCTGCAATCCACCCCAATTCCTGTTGATTACCAACCTGTTGGCAGGAGTGTAGGCATGGGGGTTTACGATTCAGAGTAAATGTAAATGCCTCTGGGGTCACCAGGGGCCATTTACAGACCTTAAAGTGGTGAGCCAGTGGCGGTCTTTTCAGGAGAGCAGACTTAAGGATCTGAAGGTGTGTAGGTGAGATTTCATGGACGGATTTAAATATCAGGGTAAGTAGTCATAGTATGCTATGGTCTTAACAGAGAACCAGACAACCTGCTGCCCATTGTAAGAAGGTGTCTGTATCTTCTGATTCAACAGTGTATGGGTGGCAAGGTTAATGATGGATGATTCTTCTAATATTGGAAGGTGCTTGCTGTTAGGGCATACAGTGGTTTGTTTAAATGAATATTTTATTGATTAAGCATTTTGCTTTATGTAGTGGGAGAAGTGGAGGGATCTTGTTAGCTGTAGCACTGGAAGACATTAATTCCTTTAGGTTCATTATGGAACTTAAGTTCAAGCTAAGATGGTAGGATTGAGATGACATGAAGTGGTTGAAATGGGATAGGTGTAAATGCAGTCCTTGGAGCATGGTAGTATAGGAGTAAAGAATTTCAGCTTTTGAGGAGTTCAGAATGAGAGAGCAGCGATCCTCCTGTGATGTATTGCTGTGATGCGGTCAAAGATTCTGTTCTCTAAGTTGACAAACAAGACGAGAACTGGAAAAATATTTTCACTGTTGACTATGTGGAGGTTGTGCAACAACACACAGGAGGAGATGATTTCACATGAGGTTTAGTTTGGGAGGAGGAGAACATCAAGCCCTAAATCTTGGTGTGCGCTGATGGTTAGAGGGCTCTGTTGGGAGTGTGCGGTGCAACAGGAGACTGACTACGACTGGATAAAGAGGCAAGTGATTTTTGTGACAATGAAGTGAGTTATGTAAGTATAGCACAATGGTCAGTGGTGCCACAAGCAGCAGCATGGTCTATAAAGATATGCATTGCCTTCTATTGTAATTGCATTTAGATAGCGCTTACTATCCATGACGAGGCATCAAAGCACTTTTTCAGCCAGTAGCACACTACTCCGGAACCCATAAAGGATTAGTGTTGAATTGGTATAGTGAAATATGAAAGTAATTTGAGTGGTGGATAGGTTAATCAGTTATTTGGATTCAGAAGGATAGTAGAGGGATAGAAGAGGGAAGAAGGTTTGCATTATATAGCGCTTGTTACACCTGATGGGGTGTTGAAGCGCTTTTTTGGCGAGTAGCACGCTATTCTGGAACCCGTAAAGGATTAGTGGTGAATTAGTATACTGAAATATGAAAGTAATATGAGTGGTGGATATTAGTCAGTTATTTGGCTTGAGAAGGATAGCGGAGGGTTAGAAGAGGGAAAAAGGTTTGCATTTATATAGCGCTTGTTACCCCTAATGGGGTGTTTAAGGGCTTTTTGTCGAGTAGCACTCTACTCCGGAACCCATAAAGGATTAGTGTTGAATGAGAATAGTAAAATATGAAAGTAATTTGAGTGGTGGATATGTCTGTCAGTTATTTGGATTGAGAAGGGTAGGGGTATAGAAGAGGGAAAAAGGTTTCCATTTATATAGTACTTGCTACCCTTGATGGGGTGTTGAAGCACTTTTTCGGTGAGTAGCATGCTACTCTGGAATCCATAAAGGATTAGTGGTAAATTAGAATAGTGAAATATGAAATTTGAGAATTGGATATGTTATCCGGTCATTTTGATTGAAAAGGATAGTAGAGGCGTAGAAGAGAGACGGATTTAGACCTTTTTTGGGAGGGCATAGCAGTAGGAGGAGGCTTGGGATAAGTAAAAGGGGATATGGAGTGGAAGAGTCAGAGAGAAGAGTTTAGAAAGGCTTGTTTTGGGGGATCCGTATAGTAAATGAGGTGTCAGATGATGCATGGAGGGGTAGCGTCTAGAAAGTGGATTACGACTTGAGGTGAGCAGTGGTGATGAAGTTTACGACATGAGTAAGGACTATTGTTCTAAGGTAGAGAATCTCGAAGTCAGATTGAAGGGGGTTTTATAGCGTTTGCTGAAAATTAGGTGTTTTAGTGATTTAAAATTGAAAGGTAACTGGCAACCATTAAAGTAGATAGTTGAAAATGGGTTGACAGGGTGTTTTAGTAGTGACATAACAGAAGTCGATTTAAAAAAGTGGAGCTATATGCCTTCGAGTAGGGAATGATTAAATAGGTGGATCTGGTAAGCAATGACATTTGGAGGAAACCAGATGTTGCATGAGCTGGGGTTTGCGGTGGTCACTGTTTCACAACATTGGTTAGTGACCTTCATGATGAGAATGACCTCTGTGGCATTGTAGGTGTGAAGGGTGTGAGTGCTTTAAATAGAGATGATGATGGGTGGCAAGTGTAGAATAATTAATGAGGCAGCTCTTGTAGGTATTGGAGAAAAGGCAGGAGGCAACATTTGATGATGATTAATAAATTTGATAGCTGTTAGTATCGGAAGGCGAAAACATCAAGTTGGCTGTTGTAAGAAATTAGGTTACTGGTTGAGTAGGGTGAAGGTGCATGGTTACAGCAATCATATATGAATCATGGTATTATGCAAGGGAGAGGGTTCATGGTTTGGTGCAGTATGATAATCTGTGAGGGAGGTCTGGTTTGAGGAGAGTTGTAGCTAAACTATACATTCAATCAATTACTTCATCAATATTTTCAAAGGCATTGAAACAGGTGTTAATGATGCCTTTTCAAAAATGTCATCTGATGTTCCATCTACCTCAAGCCACATTCTGCCAGTTTCTATGCGTGCTTTTCCTTTGAGGATACTAGAAAAACATATTAACACCCAACTCTCTACTCAGTTGAGGGCATATCAGCAACAAACCGGTGATAATTATCGCTAAGCGCACTTAGCGCTAGGATAATTATCACCAGCTATCGCTTGTTTTTATCGCAGAGATAGCGTGCTATCAGCGACGCTTATCTCCAAAGCAATTTAAAAAAACGTGTTAGCTGCCAAATGTGCAAATATCGCTGAGATTCCTGCGATAATCGCACATTGTTTGGTGCTATGTTGCTGATAGGGAAGTGCATACTTAACTATGATATCCACCTTCCATTGGATATCATGGCTAAGTCAAGCTAAAAGCAGGCGTAAGGAAAGTAGAGATAACCGCGTTAGCGCTACTTTTCTTATCGCTATGCTTGTTAGCGTGCCCATTGATAATTGGAGAAATGTCGCTTAGCGACATTTTGCCAGTTTTTTGGGGAAGGAACGCTCACTTTGCATCTCATTAGAGATGCAAAGAGAGGCGTGGAGTAAAAGGGTGCTAACATGCGATTAGGCATGTTAGCACCGTCTTGGTGATAGGGCGAAAACATAATCTCCGCTTTCTGGCATTTAAAGCCAAAAAAGCTGAGATATGGCCCTTGATGATAAGCCCCTTAGAGCTTTAACAATTTCACAGTAATGATTCTGCTTTAATAGCAACACTGAATGAGTTGGGTTAGAGTCACACGTAGAAAAGGGGCCCAGTGCTAGTCCGGATATCTTCCTATTTAGCTGATCAATCACCAGCAGTTAAGTTGCTACCTTTTCAGTCTGTATTCAGATCTGCCACCAAGGATGTTCCAATAGGCTACTAAAATAACCTTGCACTCTTCATGAAACTCCAGCTCTTCTGGCTCTAAAAATGTTTGTTTTCAGTCTAACATTGATGTCCTATATGGACAATATGCTAATTAGTACCATTTAGATATCAACTTGTACCATAGCCATCTGAATTTCTAAAAGTGCCTCTCAGCAGTGGCCGATTGGATGAGCGTTAATGTGCTCACACTGAACACAGATAATGTTACACACCTTCCTGTGCAGGTGAGAGCAATGCTATCTAACAAAGTTCCACTGGCTACTTCTTGTGCTAAGATTATCTTAGTTAAAGCAAAAGAGATATTGGCGAACCGTCACAGAGAAATGTCACAGTTACTGTTTTAATGCTGCAATATTTTTTGCTTTCTGTTTAATAACCTATATTGTTGCCACTATTTTGTTGGTTTTCATAGTAACCACTTTGCACATTATATGCACTAAGATCGTTTTATTTTTATTTTAACAAAGTCATAAAAAAGTATATTGCTAGTATGAATTATTGAGTGTGTCTATTCATGGTGAAACGAGACTTGGGGCCCTCACATAATAAATACTCCTGTGGGTCTCATAGGACAGATCTTTGCCAAATATGCTGAAGGGGTGCATAGGTTACAGTCCACTGGGTTCCTTGTCTCATGAGGTTCTCTGACTCATGATGGTATGTTGACTAAGTCTGCACGGGCAGAGAGTGTATAAATCTTAGGCAGTATTCGGAAGAGATACTGGAAAAAGTATCATTGCTATTTCCTGGCCTCTACCTACAAAATAATTCCATTAGGCACATTATCCCTTACAAAAAGCCAATGATGTCAATGTGCTACCTATCTTTATATAATCGCAAAGCCTGGGTAACCTGAACAGGACCATCACCCCTATTTACTACATCACCACAGTCACCACTGCATCCTTCTTTCATAATTAGGCTCCACCTCCCAAGCATGGACAGAGTGATATGATTAGAACATTGGCCACTGCTTGCCCTTTTGGTCTGTGCCAGATATAGTGATTCCTGTTATGTGTTCTGCCCTTCAAGCATGGAAAAAATACATATATTTAGTACATTATATTGTTGGGCCTATGATCAGTCTTCCTGATCCCAATTTTCTGAGCATACATGGGTAAGAGTTACTTTTTAAAATATAAGTGTAAGACTTCATAGAAGGTAAATACCTAAATATCTTCAAATAGCACATTCAGCTTGAAGCTATAGCTGCACTCTCCAGGCAAGCTAATTTTTTAATTGGACTAAAAATAACTCATTAAGTGCCCAGCAGCTGATTTTGGCTTCTGTTAATTTCACTTTGCCCCTTATTTTCAAATTCATTGAGCACTTACACAGGACTATCTGTGCCCCCACCCCCCCATAGCAAACTTTCAAAATCCAGTCCATAGTCACACAGCTTTGGGAAACAATGTCACAAGTTGGAGTAGTCCGAGTCACAGGAGCATACATGATTAAGTTTCACATGCATGATTAAGTTTCACATGCATGATTAAGTTTCATAATTCTTCAATCAACAAGCTCCATTAATAAAAATATGTGTCCCACTATTGGGATTACTAAACTGCACCAGTCTGGATCGAATTTGGTAATTCAGGATCCCACTGGTGGAAGTTTGTTTGGCAGGAATGATTCATTTGAAATGCAATGATGAATCATGCCATGCTTGTTAAGAAGAACAAATGGTTTTTACCTCATATTTTAGTACTACAACTTCTTGACAAAACGAACACTGGTCATGGTGCACTTAGAAGTTGTGAATTTAAACAAATTGAGCTAATTTTAAATCAAAATCTAGCTAGCATGGAGATGGCCAGCTTTTTGTTTTTATTTTGCCGTTTTTGGAAAGCTGCCACGCAAACAAATAATGGACGGAATGCTGTATAAAGCATACTTTAACCCCCAGCCACGAGTTCTGGGTTAAATCCATCATTCTTTTGCTCATCATGCCACCCCAGTTTAGACCCAGCCATATCCAAATCAGTCTTGACCCTATGCCTCATGGGAACAGTCCAGATCGAACTGCAAAGCCAGGTCCTCCCTGGACCGGAAACAAGCATCCTGAGACCGATTCCTGGGTATTACCCTTCATCAGCCAGGCTTTCTTAAATCCAGTGGCACAGTGAACAAGGGACCCACGTCTGGGCATTCCCATCCCACTTAGGGTGAAAAGTGCTACACAAACAAATGATGGATGGAATGCTGAATAAATAATACGTTCAACCCCAGTCAAGAGATCTGAGTTAAAGCCATTGTTCTTTTGCTCACCATGCCACCCCAGTTTAGACCCAGCTATATGCAAATCAGTCTTGACCCTGTGCCTCATGGAAACAGTCCAGACCGAACTGCCAAGCCAGGTCCTCCCTGGACCGGAAACAAGCATCCTGGACCAGTTTGTAGGTATTACCCTTCATCAGCCAGGCTAGCTTGAATCCAGTGGCACAGTGAGCAAAGGACCCACGTACAGGCATGCCCATCGAGTGAAAAGTCCTTCCTGGACCGGAAACAAGAATCTTGGGACCGGTTTCTGGGTATTACCCTTCATAAGCCAGGCTGGCTTGAATCCACAGGCACAGTGAGCAAGGGACCAACGTCTGGGCCTACCCATTCCACTTAGCGTGAAAAGTGCTACTCAGACAAATGATGGACGGAATGCTAACTAAATCATACATTCACCCCCAGTCAAGAGATCTGGGTTAAATCAATTCTTCTTTTGCTCACCATGCCACCCCAGTTTAGACCAAGCCATATGGAAATCAACCTTAACCCTGAGCCTCATGGGAACAGTCCAGACCAAACTGCCAAGCCAGGTCCTCCCTGGGCCGAAAACAAGCATCCTGGGACTGGTTTCTGGGTATTACCCTTCATCAGCCAGGGTAGCTTGAATCCAGTGGCACGGTGAGCAGGGGACCCACGTCTCGCAATACCCATCCCACTTAGGGTGAAAAGTGCTACGCAAACAAATGATGGACAGAATGCTGAATCAATCGTACATTCACCCCCAGTCAAGAGATCAGGGTTGAATCTATTATTCTTTTGCTCACCATGCCACCGCAGTTTAGACCCAGCTATATGCAAATCAGTCTTGACCCTGTGCCTCATGGGAACAATCCAGACCAAACTGCCAAGCCAGGTCCTCCATGGACCGGAAACAAGCATCCTGAGACCGATTCCTGGGTATTACCCTTCATCAGCCAGGCTTTCTTAAATCCAGTGGCACAGTGAACAAGGGACCCACGTCTGGGCATTCCCATCCCACTTAGGGTGAAAAGTGCTACACAAACAAATGATGGACGGAATGCCGAATAAATAATACATTCAACCCCAGTCAAGAGATCTGAGTTAAAGCCATTGTTCTTTTGCTCACCATGCCACCCCAGTTTAGACCCAGCTATATGCAAATCAGTCTTGACCCTGTGCCTCATGGAAACAGTCCAGACCGAACTGCCAAGCCAGGTCCTCCCTGGACCGGAAACAAGCATCCTGGACCAGTTTGTAGGTATTATCCTTCATCAGCCAGGCTAGCTTGAATCCAGTGGCACAGTGAGCAAAGGACCCACGTACAGGCATGCCCATCGAGTGAAAAGTCCTTCCTGGACCGGAAACAAGAATCTTGGGACCGGTTTCTGGGTATTACCCTTCATAAGCCAGGCTGGCTTGAATCCACAGGCACAGTGAGCAAGGGACCAACGTCTGGGCCTACCCATTCCACTTAGCGTGAAAAGTGCTACGCAGACAAATGATGGACGGAATGCTAACTAAATCATACATTCACCCCCAGTCAAGAGATCTGGGTTAAATCAACTCTTCTTTTGCTCACCATGCCACCCCAGTTTAGACCAAGCCATATGGAAATCAACCTTAACCCTGAGCCTCATGGGAACAGTCCAGACCAAACTGCCAAGCCAGGTCCTCCCTGGACCGAAAACAAGCATCCTGGGACTGGTTTCTGGGTATTACCCTTGATCAGCAAGGGTAGCTTGAATCCAGTGGCACAGTGAGCAGGGGACCCACGTCTGGCAATACCCATCCTAATTAGGTTGAAAAGTGCTACGCAAACAAATGGTGGACAGAATGCTGAATCAATCGTACATTCACCCCCAGTCAAGAGATATGGCTTGAATCTATTGTTCTTCTGCTCACCATGCCACTGCAGTTTAGACCCAGCCATATGCAAATCAGTCTTGACCCTGTACCTCATGGGATTTTGATTTTAAATCAAAATCTAACTAGCATGGAGATGGGCAGTTTTTTGTTTTTATTTTACCGTTTTTGGAAAGCTGGCATTCAGGAACTAGCTGACCTTTTCTAATTTCATCAGACTACTTAATGCATATTAAAAGACTACTGGTAGTCTGTGCATTGCCAGTTTCCTGCTCCAAGGTCCTGTGACTGATGCATCTTATAACAGGAAGTCATCATCGGAGGAAACGCGAGCCCTCCACATTAATGGAAGAGGTGGCATGGTGACACAAATGGCTAGCAGAAAATGGCAATGCTGATTTTAGAAGTAGGTGAAGGGAATCAGGCTTGTGACTTACCGTGATAATGAAACAGAGCTTTGTGAATGGATTGCATGCAGCATCCAAGAAGCATCAACACCTCTCATTGCAATTAGCAGCCAATCTCATGTCAGGAACTTTTCTCACTGCCGTGCCATGTTGCTCTAGAGTTCCCCATTTTGCCTTTCTTTTTTAAAAGCAAAGTTCAAACTTGTGTTGATACAAACATTCATCTTGAGACTTGTAGGGTAATTATTCATTTTAAACTAGCACAATCTTGATAGTTAATCTCCTAAATCGAATTTGTGATAATGTATTGACCACTTCAGAATTCCTCAAGTAACGGTGAAAGGTTGTGGGAGGGACGGGTGGAAAATGAATCTCGGATGCTTAATGTGCAGATCAATCTTGGTGTGTTTTTATTCAGGGGTAAACAACATGAAGCCCATCAACGTAAAAGTCCTGGGTCTTAACTTCTTCTCACAATGATGACCCTTCTTCTCTGTTTTCCAGGGTAATCTTCATCAGGAGGACATCCCCAGGTGTCTCAGAAAAAGAGAAGTTGTTGGTAAGTATATCTGTTTGTGTTACTTAATTTGAGTGCATTATCCTTCACCACACCCAGGAGTGCTGAGAAAAATGGCCTGAGCCTTCTAAGTGATACCCTACACTGTTTAACAGGGTGCAAAATAAAAGTGTTAGGATTCCTCCCTCTCTTTCTTTCTCCGGTGAGACCTATTTTCATGCAGGTGGTATGGAGGACGAGACTTCTGACCCCCCCTATTTTTTCCTGTTCCTTTTATTCAAGGGACAGGTATTTTGCTTTAGAAAAAACAGCCTCTGTGCAGCACCCAAACAATACCACACAAAAAGGAACAGAACATAAAACAAATTAAATATCCCCTGATCGATATTCAGTGTACTGTTCCTTGATGGAGATTATGGGCAGGTCTGCAACAATACACTAGGTTAACGTGACACTCCTTTGTGACCCCCCCTCAATACTTCAATCTCGGAGCCGACTCCCCGGCCACCTCCCCCATCCGTGGTACATACCGCTACTGCCACAACTCTCCTGTGTTATGGCTGTGTGTAGGCATTCCCCAGGGGGGTTCACCACTCTTTACTCCAGTCCACTGGAGTTTCATCTGCTTTGTCATTCCTCTCCTCCTCCTTTGGCTTAGCTTCCTTTCTCTGCATTTCCTCAGTGTTTCCTTGGTCTTCTTCAGGTCCGTCGTTGTTGGCGTCTTCCGGGTCTCCCTGACCCCACCTTCAGGATTCTCCCTAATCATGCACATGACTCTCCTCCTCTTCCACACTTCTTCTTCTTCTTATTATTATTATTTATTTTTATAAAGCGCAATAGTCACCCGGAGGTATCCCAGCGCTGAAAGAACCCTAATTCACCAGATCTGAGGAGCGGGAGGTGAGATCGGAAGAGAGGAAGGGTGAAAAATCAGAAACAGGGGGGGGCGCAGAGGCTAGGGAAAAAGATGTGTTTTTAGCAGCTTCCTGAAGCGCAGATATTGTGGTTCAAGCCGTAAGTCATGAGGGAGTGAATTCCAAAGACGGGCGGCTTGTACCGAGAAGCGTCTTCCTCCTGATCGGGTTTTCCTGAATCTTGGGGTATTGATAAGGTTTTCTGCATTGGAACGGAGGGATCTAGAAGTTATGTAAGGGGTGACAAAATTGCTGAGGACTGGGGGGCCTTGGTTATGCAGAGTTTTGTGGACAAGACACAAGGCCTTGAATTTGACTCTCTCCCTTATGGGGAGCCAATGGAGGAGTTTGAGAGCGGGTTTAGCAGATGATCTGGCCGGGGTGTTTGTGATAATCCGGGCGGCAGTGTTCTGAATTCTCTGCAGTTTATTAAGGGTCGCTTCGGGAGCGCCCAGATACATCACGTTACTGTAATCTAGTCTCGATATTATGAGACCTTGGATTAGTAGTTTTTGGGATTTAGGGGGGAGAAGGGGCAGGACTTTCCTCAAAGATTTTAAGAGACCAAAGCAGGTCCCTGCCACCTTCTTTGCTTGCGAAGTGAATGAGAGATCGGAATCGATCCACACACCCAGACTTTTCACCTCTGTTTTTGGGTCAGGGGGAGGACCAAGACAGGCTGGCCAACTGTCCAGGGGGAGTGAGGTTCCTTTCGGGCCAAATATAAGGACCTCGGTTTTTGTCCCATTTAGCTTTAGGGCTGATCTATTCATCCAACGATGGACCTGCGTAAGGCAATTGAAGAGATCAGCTTTCTGTTGTTTGGGATGGGACAGAGACACCACTAATTGTGTGTCGTCAGCGTAGCTGACGACGCTCACTCCGAATGGGGTGATGACCTCCTCCAATGTGGACATATAGATATTAAATAATGTAGGGCTCAGGGAAGAGCCCTGAGGCACACCACATTGGAGGGGCATTTCGGAGGAGCGGGCGTTCTTCTCCCAAATCTGATAAGACCGTTGGGCCAGGAAAGATGAAAGCCAAGATAAGGCTGTACCTTCCACTCCAACTCTTGCCAATCTTTCGATGAGGAGTTGGTGGTCAACGGTATCGAACGCCGCGCTAAGGTCGAGGAGGATCACTGCCACTGATCCTCCCCCATCCAATAGCGCTCTGGCCTCCTCTACCGCTGCCAGGAGGGCGATGTCCGTGCCCTGTCCTGGTCGGAAGCCCGTCTGGGAACTTTTTAATTTGTTATTGGCCTCTAGAAACTGCGAGAGTTTCCTGTTGACTAACTTTTCCGCGATCTTGCTAACTCCTGGGAGTAGGGAAATGGGCCTGTAGTTTGCCAGGTTCTCGGGATCGAGAGCAGGTTTCTTCAGTAGGGCTTTTACCACAGCCTTCTTCCAGCTCGAGGGTACAACTCCTTGTTGGAGTGAAGTATTAATCAGATGGGTAAGGGAGGGGATGATAGTGGGGGCTACCTCCTTAAGGATCCGAAGAGGAGCAGGGTCCCTAGGGGAGCCGCTCTTCATGGAGTTGAACGTATTTCTCACCTCGTCTATCGTGACCTGGCCCCACGTGGACAGACAGGTGGAAGTGTGTGGGAAAGCGATTTCTTCCTCCGGGCTAGAGGGGGGGATTGAGTCCAGAATTAGTCGGATTTTATCATGGAAGAAATTAGCCAATTGTTGGCATTTCTCCTGGTCGGCTTTAGGATCGGAGGGAGGTCCTAGTCCTTGTTCTGGGGGCTTTGAGAGCTCTTTAAGGATGGCGTATGCTTCCTTACTGGAGCATCCCGCTTTCTCTATTCTCTCCTGAAAGAACATGCTTTTGGTTTTGCGAATAGCGGTTTTGTAGGTCAGAAGAGAAATAGAGTAGATGTTCTTATTGGTTCCTGATTTGTCGCGTCTCCAAGAGCGTTCGGTTTTTTTGCACTCTTGACGCAGAGCTTTAAGCTCTGGAGTGTACCATGAGGCGGGGGATATTCTTTTAGGTTGTTTAAAGGTGGTAGTTTTCGGAAGCAACGTATCAAGGGACGAAGTGATCCAATCGCTAAATTGTTTGTCAGCTGTGTTGGAGTCAGAGGAGAGCTCGGGGATGGATTCTGCAAGGGAGGCAGCCCATTTCTCAGGTGACAGTTTGCGCCATTGTCGGTCGGTAACCTGGGTTTTAGGGGTTGAGTGAGTAGGTGTGGGGATTTCCCAGAAAAAAGGGACCAGAAAGTGGTCCGTCCATGGTAGGGTCACAGGTAAGTTAGTGGTCACCGTTGCTATATTGGTAAGGATCGGGTCCAATAGGTGGCCCTTCTCATGGGTAGGCTTCTCAGTTCTTTGCATCTGGTGTTTTGTAAGAGGGGCTGGTCTTCTTCCAGTGAGCGATAGCCATTTTTACTTTTTAACCCCTTTCTTTCTTTTCTTGCAGGGATGAAGCCCTCTGTGTTCTGCAGTGTGCCCAGGCCATGTAAGGTAAGTTATTCCTTATGGTGATGTCTCCCACCTCACAAAGGTACATGCTTAGGAGCATCTTCTTAGCATTAGAATGTTTGATTCCTTTATCATTAAGTACACCATAAAGTGGGGGTACCAGAGTTCTCCAAGATGGCTGCACTCTACAGGGGCCCAGGAGGTCTGAGGAAAAGATCTGGCATGATCTTTTGCCATAAAGTGGCCTGCAAGTTATACCTTCCAGAGTATAGTTATAAAGCTACAAGTGGTTCCGTTGGGTAAGCACCACAAGGTGCTAGTTTAGAACCCAAAACATTTCTTCAGAATCCCTATTGAATTATAGATTCCAGAGTATAAGCATATTCCCATTTGACAAATATGCCCCTGTGGAAGGCCATGCAACCATTATTTGGAGTGGGAAATGTGCAGAGCGGAGGCCTACTGAGGGCCACTACAGGGGCTTGAGTGAGATGCTGATAAAGCCCAGTAGTGAACTATGATCCTCTGTGGGGGCGGCAACCCTATCTGGCATCTGGTGACTGCTCGTCAGTGGACCAGAGGAGGTGCAGCGAGTACTGACCTAGGATTGGGATCAGGTTGGGCTATTGCACAGCATGATCCCTAGCAGCACCCTGGGAGGCCTGTCTCACCCCAGGCTCATTGAGGAAAAAATGGGCACAAAGTCACAGGCTTTGATGAGCTGCCACATGGCATGGACACTAGTAATTGTTGCAAAGAATTGTGGCCCTGAGGTTTGGAGCCTGCAGGGACATGAGACATGGGTCATGGGGATCCAACCTGCGCTACTACAAATTGAGACATTGGGGGTGTCTTTCCTGGACTTAGGACTATCAGGACTGAAGGGGTTAGATGCAAAGAGGACCTCTTTAACGGTCTGAGCCATGAGGACCAAGGATGCAAGAGTCAGAGAGATTGAACCTACAAAAGTCAGTCCTTCAGCCAACCAGCATGAAGGTTATTGTACAGCCCTCTCAGACAGCCTATAGATCTGCATGTGCCTCTCCGTTTGTAGGTGCAGTGCAGTGGAGAGAGGCAGGATCTACTCTGCCATTAGGGTAAGTGCTCACACAAGACCAAACGTTTACTGCTGTGATAGACCATGTTTGCTGGTATAGTCCAACATGCTTAGAAGAGTAAATAGACTCTGCACTCTAGGAATTTATAACCCCATGTTGTGAGAGTGATATTGAAAAATTCAGAGAACCAGGGGTGTACATTTCTGGTGAATTCTGCTGTGTCATTGAGCCCCGGGTTGATTTCATAATTTGAGGTTATGGTAGCACATGTCTGCTGCTTTACGGAGTGGTGTCACGTATGGACAGTGTAAGTGATGTGATTTGTCCAAGGTCCCCATTGAGAGGTCAAAGGACCCTATAGTGTTTGAAGCATCATCATATACTCTGCGACATGTGGTGGTCAAACTATGGTTTTGGCAAAGCTGACACTTAACAGCCCAAGTTGACTTTTGGCTTCCGGCACAACCACGAAGCTCCAGAAGCGGACTCAGTAGGGATAGATGAGAGCCAACGAGCATTCCAGAAGGAGAAGGAGGAAAACCATAATGAGAAAAGTCCACTTAAAGCAGTACAACATAACCTCACCTTTATGGATAACAAAATACATAGGCTCACAACCATAATGGAGCTTAAGAACTCTAAACTGGGCTAGTAGGAGTTGCACCAGGTGACAGTGAAACAGCACCTTTTGATGTGGAAGATGCGGCACATAAAAGAAATGAAAACTTTTAAATAGGAGAATGCACTAACTGTGATCAAAGAAAACATGTAAACTTGGAGGTGAGATCAAACCATAGCAATCTTTGAGTCATTGGAGTACCAGAGTTAAATAGAGCTATCTGTTGAAGGATCACTATCCTCAATTTCAGGTGTGGGATTAAAAAAAATGTTTTAGTGGAGACTGTGCATCACTCTCTCATGCTTAGATTGGCCCTGGTCTTCTTGCACACCCTACTCTTCAATGTTTATATGACCCCCCTGATCTACCTGGCAGAGAGTTTGGGTGCCAAAATTATGGCCTACGCCGACGACACCCAACTCCTCTTCACCTGGAAAGGTAATGATCTACAGACTGGGAAAGCCCAGCACAGTCTGTCGTCAGTTTTTGCCTGGCTGGCCCAGGCCAGCCTGAACTGTAATGAGGAGAAATCCGAAATACTTCTTTACGGACAATTCCCTATAGCTTTCAAAGAATCACTGTGGCCCACTGGATCACCCTGTCCAAAGGGGGACTGCGGGATAGCTAAGAACTTAGGGATTTGGTTTGGGGCTGATATGTGCTTTCGAGAACAGATCAAAAGTTTAGCGGGAACACGTTTTGGCACCCTGACAAGCCTACGGAAATTCTATCCCCTCCTTCCTAGAGCAGCTAAAGAGGCTATGGTTAGGGATCTCATACTCTCGCGCCTGGATTACGCCAATGCCCTGTATATTGGCTCTCCTGCGTTTCTTCTAGGGAAACTGCAGGTGGTACAGAACGCGGCAGTTAGGCTCCTCTTTGACATCCCTAGAAGACTAAGCATCCGCAAACAACTATGCAAACTCCATTGGCTTCCGGTGACCCAAAGAGTATGCTACAAGGCCTTGGTCTTGACTCATAAAGCCCTCCATGGCCCCTGCCCAGCCTACTTGAGGGCTAGGTTTAAGTTCTATCAGCCGGCGCGACAACTACGCTCGGCTGCTCTTAGAAGCTTGGTTGTCCCTAGTTTTCGGAAAGCTCGCCTAGGGGGCAAATCCTTGGCGGTTAGTGCTGCCAATATGTGGAACACCCTGCCAAACCAACTACGACATACTATGGATCTGCCCACTTTTAAAACACTATTAAAAACACATCTGTATAAACAAGCCTTCTAGTTCCCTGATATATGCTGTCTTTGTTTTCTCTACGCGCCAGGACAGTCTCGACTAACAGTGCGCAATACAAATCAGCCTATAACATAACATAACATAACATAACACCCAATAATTGCCCACCTTCTTATCATTAGGTACAGGGACCTAGCTACATGCCTTGCTCTGGTAAAAACAGGAACTATCATATAATGAAAAATTGATATCTATCTTCCATGACTTTACTATTACAGTCCAAGAGGCATGATGGGAGTATAACTCAGTAAAGAAAAAATTACAGCTGGCAGGGTTCAAATACTCAATGTTCTACTTGGCTTGACTCTGACTGAAAATCCTTTCCAGGAAAAGCAGCACATTTTCTTAAACCAAAGCAAAAATTCTCCTTTCAGAAAAAATGACTCCTTGCACCTGACTGCTCAGTATGGAGCAGCTAATCCTCTATTGACTCACACTTGAGTGATGTGGAGTAGTAAAGGTTCATAGGCATTTATTGATATAGAATTTCAGTTGGGCTTCTTGATTTTCATCTGTGGTTATAAAATAACTAGTCTGTTTAAATATGTCATTTTAATTATTTTGATGTGGCGCCTGCATTATAGATATTTTACACACTATCAATATATGAGCAAGTGTTGCTGCTACCTATCATCTCTTCTGACCCCCTCTTCCATTTAAAGAGGCATTTGACCAGCATGCGCAGTAATTCCTGAGGTAACCATCCCTTTTGAACGTTAGCATTGCCAATTTCTGGGCTATTTGTTTTTGCTGATCACTTTATATGGGGATTTGTTGAGCAGGGTGTGAGAGTTTACACACTGGCATGATTAGGATGTTGAAGTTGAATTAGGGTAAGTAAAAATGGGTAGTTTAGTGTTGCACACTCATTACATGGCAATAGAACATTATTCATCCTTTCTCAATAAACTCCAGATCCGCAGCTCAACCGTTTAAACCATCAATTACACTTAGCAACTTAACCTAGAATTGTTGATATGGATACTAAATTGGTTACACTAATCAGTGTGGGGGGCTAAATAATCCTCATAAAATAAGTTAAGTGCTGTTATATATCTGAATAGGCAGGGCACTGAGAACGGCCTACTTCAGGAAATGACTGCTGGGCAAGCACTGAACTCAAAATATGGCTGGAGGTCCATCACCTGGTGAGTAGAGGGCAGAGCCTCCAATAACGTGGCTGGATGGCAGGCTTCCCTTCTTCTTAACATGCGCCTGCAAGTCTAAATATGAGTTGGGAATTTATGTTGCAATTCATTTGGCAACTCCTCAAAGGACTTAGGCCCAGATTTATCAAACAAAAATGTAAATGTAAATGTACAGGAATTTATATAGCGCAAATCACCGAGCAGTTTCTAAGCGCTTGCTTAGGGAACCCGTCCTGGTATTCCCCTGTGAGATAACCCCAGCAGGGTATCCACAAGGTGAAAGCCAGGCATCCCGTCGCGAGGGGCCGTTGTGGAGATTAAGCAAGCTATTGCCCAGAGTCGCAGAGTGTGAACCCATGAATCGAGTAGGCACCGGAGCGAGAATTGTCGAGTCCATGGACATTTTAGGACTCAAGACCCCGCCGAGCCAGGAATTGAACCCTGGTCCCGGGCTGACCTCTGCTTCCAGGTCTGCCTCCACTAACCAGTGAGCCACACTTCTCCACAAAATCCGCTCGCAAAGGGGCAGATTCTCAGAATCTGCCCCTATGCAAGCGGTATTTTTGCATTTGGGATGCATCATCCCAAATGCAAAAATCGCAATTTTAGAAATCGCTAAATTGCGACTAATTGCATTTAAGGAATCTCAAATTGAGATTCCTTAAATGCAATGCATGAAAGTTTTTAAAATGGTGAAATCGCTAATAGGGCACGCAAATTACCATGAAGTACAGCTTCATGGTAATTTGCAAAAACTGTGAAAAATGCACTAAAGTGCATTTTTCAAAGATTCATGTTACGCACACACATGCCCTAAGGGCATGTGTGTGCGCAACATATGTGCACATATCAATTTCAGGGGTGCAACAGGGTGTCCTTTGGACACCCCTGCACCCTTGAAATCGCAATCTCAATTTGCAAATCGCTAATCACAAATTGAGATTGTCTTCCCTCTAGGCCCATAGGAATGAATGGGGAGGTATTCCTTAATTGCGACTCGCAATTTGCGAATCGCAATTAAGGAATTCTAAGAAATCGCTATTTTTTAAGTGATTTCTTGATGCATTCCATTTTGCAATTCCTTAATAGCGAATCGGTATTTTTCGCTATTAAGGAATCGCAAATTGGGTTGTTGATGCATCTGGGGGCTAGATTTCTCAATTACATGGGGTGTGTTTATATTATTGATAAAGCTTGATGAGATCATTACTTGTTAGAGCTGTATATCTCTTTTTACCCAAATACATTAATGATCAGTACAACTTAGCAAATTCACTGGTTTCTTAATTTCATACCAAGTCAAACAATTGTTCTTAGTAAGCATACTTCGCAACCATAAACATATCTAAAAACCCTAGGACTTCCAGGACAGATTACAGATAAGATCTATTGTCAGCACTCAAAATCTGAATTGCAATAAAAACGTAATTGTGATGTTAGAAAATCACCTTAACTTATATATACCAACGCAGCTTTTTTCTTAACATCCAAATGGTTCTGTTGCATCAAATAAATGCATCTGTTTGAAGGGCAATGTTTTTGAAATAAGCCATTCAGAATAAGAATGAAGTATATCGGTAGCTGACTAATAGATTGAATCAATCTTCTATTGCGAAATAATTCTCTCTGCTAGTGGGAATGTAGGAATGTCTGGTTCCTGCCGAATATCATTCTAATTCCTGCCTTTATGAAGAGAATGTTAAGTAAGAAAGAATGTTCCTTTGTACATGGTGAATGTAATACTCACATACTTGACGTTCTTTTTCTATATAATATTGGACAAGGGCATAAAGTCCCATTACATAACTTTAACATTTTGTAACACTGATTCTGTGTTTTTAATATCTTGTTGGAGTTGCTCACATCCATTACCAATTGCTGAAACACATCTATTTTGATGTTTACAGCATGCTTTTCCTGTGCATACGGTTTGATCTTATATTTTCCCCTGGGTAGTCCAAATTATTAAATACACGGCATTTGCGTGAGCTTATCAGTTGTTGCATTCATGTATATGGAGAAAATAAGCAGAAATGGAAGGTATTCATGTGCTGTGGCTGGTAGACAGTATATCAGAAATAGTGTGTCTGGTAAACATCCAAGTAACATGACTTATATAAAGCTCTTTTATTGCACTGATTGAACCATATGGGAAGCCCAAATGGTGAGTTAATGCACTCAGATGTACATGTCAACTGCCTTTTTGAAAGTTTTTTTTTCATTTGCAAACCAGTGATGAGTCCTGTGAATGTTATGAATGACGTATATGTAAATGATTCTGGTGGCAAGGAATTTTCAATACATCTTTAAGTTCATATTTATAAATTAAATTGGGTTTTGTGACATTATTAGATTCACCTTTGTTCTTTACATGAAACCCACTACAGATGAACCTCTCCAGGTTTTTTTAGCATTTCCTTTTATTTAATTTGACAAAATAACATCAGAAGAAATGTATTTCACTGATTAAACAGAGGTACTTATAGCTGAAAGCAGGCCATCAGTCCAGACGACATTAGCATTTTTTAATAAATGAATCACTGTCTTAACGATCTGTAAAGTAGCACATGCTTTAATTGCTTCCTGCTTATCAGCAGTGTAGGAGTTATAGAAGTAGCAATAGAAGCTGAGTCAGTAATCTTGCCAAATCTCGCCAACGAGTAGCTCCCCGCTGGTAGTTAGTTCTCCAGATACCTGTAAGTAGCTCGCCTGTGGGCAGTCCACTATAGTAAAACAGAAGCTTTTGCTTGATCCAAATGACATATATACCACATTGAGAATGTGTTTGGAGAAACTAAGCTAAATTTCCAAAACATATTTAAATATGATATTTGAGTGATAAATCATTTGGCATTGTGGAGAACTATATATAATAATATTACATGGGTGCCAGAGGCCTTGTAGCTATAGCTGTTATGTAATATCCATGTGGAGACATTACAAATAGACAAAAACATTTTTACAATACTGCTGGCAACGTTGACAGGTGCACTTAGGTGATCACTACTAGTGAGTTTTCATATGGGGGCTACTAATGTAATCTTGACTGATGTGGTCACTATTAAAACTAATCAAAGGGGAAGGATCACTTGTCCTGCATGAACCAGGGTATGCAAGTAATATACAAAGTGTCTCCAATAAAAAAACCCTCATGCACGTGTTGGGTAGTGGGGGTAGTGGTATATCTTGGTTCTCCGCTCTTCATGCACGTGTGTGCATAATAATAGGGTTGATTTTTGGTATGCAGCCTCCACCAGGAGGATCTTACCCATAGTTAAAAACAGTAGTGACCCAGTGATGTGAATGGTGTTCAATTAAAAAATACCCGTACAGCCAGATACTTAACTTGATTGGGTCTGGATTCGGGTAGCCCCTTATGGGGAATGCTGGAAAAGTGCGTCCTGTGAAAATTTAAGAATTCGGAACGCGCTAGCAATTAGTGAGAATAAAAATGGCCAACATGTTTCAGCCCCATTTGCCGTGATTCGGACTTATGGGCTTTCTTCAGGCCCAATCGTGATAAGTGAGAGTGGTGAAAGTCTACAAAATTATCGTAAACAGATGTAAGAAAAGGGAAATTATCAATCTGTTTTTTCTCTTTGAGGTCTCAGTGTACCTGCAACAAATAATTCAGACACTTATAGTAAGACATACATGGGTTAGGGTAAGGGGAGACATATAAAATAGTTCTAGACTACTAATCAGAAATCGAAATTGTGGCAACTTAAAATGGCAATACTTTATAGGACCCCCAGTAAATGGCAGTTTCAACTCTCTCTTTCTCCACAAATGTGTTGCATGCAAAAAGGGTGCCAAACCCTGATAATTAAGGTATTGGTAAGCTGATTTATATTCATGCCATGTCATATTGTTGTAAATACTGTATTCACTCCCACGCGTTCTTAAAATGTGTATTGTTGTACTAACAACCTCAAAAATACCAACAATCGCATGCGTGCTCAAAGATCATATCATGCTGCTGAAGGTTTGGGTAACACGTCACACTCTATGGTATAAGGATCTAGACATACCTGGAGTGTATATAGATTACACTTCCTTCGGGTGTTGCAAAGGTCTAGAGGGGGCTAGACTCAAAAGAGAGTCAGAAAGTATTAGGTATCGGTTCTGTTATACTTGCGGTTGAGTCGGGATGTTTGGAACTCTGCCATCTACCTGATGCTCCTTTCCTCGTGCTTCGCGTTACGCTGAAGCTGTCTATTGCGACCCGGAAGTAGCTGCACAGCGCCGCCGGGTTCGCTTTAACAATTCCATTGCGATAGAGCTCGAAAACGGACTCGCGGTTTAAGGGATGGTCCGAGGACTGGATTGATTAATATGTTTTCACTCGATGAAATATTTAAAAAAATGAAAGTTAAACTCATTTTTCTAATGTTTGCGCTTGATTAAGTGGGAAAAGGCTAAAAAGTGTTCCCGAGTCTCTCATCGTATTTCATATGAGATGGAAAACAGACTAACATTCTAAAAGGTAGTCTATAGAGTGTTGTATAAATAGAAGGGGGGTGAAGGTTTTATTAATGGATTATACTTAGTTATCCGTACTTAATTCATGAATAGGGGAAGTGTGATGATTACCATGTGAGGTTAAAAACTGGTTCTTTCCTGAACTCTTAAAGTTCTCATATATGCAAGCCAATCGGTGTGCAACATGATGGATGAAGTGAAATAGTAAGCAGTGAGTACGTTGTTTAAGCTTGGTATAGAGCGCATGACGTTTTATAAGACTGCTTTGCAATCAGTAGTCCCATTTCCTAAATGTACTGGGAAAACAGGTTATGAAGAATGTTAAGCAATTTAGCATTTCATACTTTTCACATCTCTTGGTAAGGTGGGACCAGGGTAGTAATGCTGAGTGGGCTTCAATGTCAACTGCAAGGTAAATAAGGTCACCAGATAGAGCTGAAGTACAGATATCTTTGTGATTGGTATAGAGCTCTGTCGTGGATATGTTTACATCCACTCCAGAGGATTTCATTTAAACAAGCTCGACCAAGGAATGTTATCGTTCAGGCCTCTAGTGTCAGTGCCCAAACGATGGATCCAACGTTGTTCCTTTTCGAAAAGGATTTTGTCGGCATTTCTGTCTTTGTTGTCTAGGATTTCCAAGACAACCCAATTGAGTTCTTCCACTGTGTGGCCTTTTTCCAGGTAATGATTGGCCATCTTAGTGGTACTTCTCTTGCATTTTACGTTGCTCCGGTGCTCTCCGCTCCTCTGCTTTACTTTTCTGCATGTCATCCCGATGTATCTCATTTGGCAGGGACAGCTTATCATGTACACCACATGACTGGTGTTGCAATTAGTGTGTTTTAATATCTTCCATCTGAAGTTTGGGAGAAGTTGTAGCTCTTTTGTTGGTTGTGTCAAACTGCAGGCCGAGCATGAACCACACGGATAATGGCCAAACATTGGGGCATTTCCCCATAAAGTTGTTCTTTCTCGCTGTATCGAGGGTGGTGGTCTTGTGTGGACAAGAATATCAAGTTCAAGTTTCAAAACTTTATTCAACAGCAGTCATAAAAGCAATCTTACAATATTCCCTACACAGTAAATACTACAAAAAGTTAAGAACATTTCACCTTTTCTTAAAAAACTCATTAAACACAATGCTGTCATTTAAAAAAAAATGACTACATAGAATCATACAATCAGCCATATCAATAATTTCATTGAGCAGTATCTACCTGTTGTAAAGTGCGGGTGCGTAGGGTCCATGACCAACCTAGGAATTTTGCCACAGCAATTGCCAGAAAGGAGGTACAATCAGATTCTAATATTCTTAGCTCCTCTAAACACCAGCGTGTTCCTAAATTTTGGCAAGCTGGTTTTATCCATTTGCATTGGGGATTAGCGTACAAGGGACAGACAAACAATATATGGGCCACGGTCTCCAGCAAATCTTTAAAAAAGGGACATTTATCGTCCTGATTTATCGACCAATTTAGGGTGAACGCCTTTGTAGGTAGCGTCCCAATTCTAAACTGAAAATACAGTTTTCTGTCGAATGGTTTTTCGATGATGTCCCAATAGAGCTCGCAAGATGGTACAGATTCAATATTTAGATAGCGTCCTGTTAAGTTTGTATTAGAGCCTTTACATTGGGTGGACATCCATACCATTTCCCAGTACATGGTCTTCAATGTGTCCTTTGACGGAAAACTTTCAAGTTTACCGAGGAGGCCTTTTGTTTCCTTTAGCCACACAATCGAATGAAAATGGTCTGCCCTACTGATATCCTTTAGGGCAGTTGCAAAATGCACACGTTCGGGGGTGGTCATAAGGCATCTCCAGTAAAGTAACGGTCGTAGGCATGCCAGGTCCTTAATGTGTTTCCTACCTAAATCGTACGCCAATGCCACTGTAGGGGTACTTTGGGGGACCCCAATCAACCTTCGAAAGAAGCTGTTTTCTGCTAGTGCTAATTGCTTTAGATTGGAGAAACCGCAAAGTTCCGATCCATATAGGGTGGCACTAATCACTTTCATATGATATATTTCAAGGGCAGGGATAATGAGCTTAGTCTGTGAGGTTTATATTTGTGAGCCACTACTCCTGCCAGTTGGTGAAACTTTAAGGCAGCCATATCGATATGATTCTTCCAACTCAAATTACATTGGAGATTTATTCCCAGGTATGTAAATGCCTCGACTTGTTCTAGGGGGATACCATTAAAATGTATTGAGCCCCTAAAGGTGTTCCGCTGATTTAAGCACATGAACTTGGTTTTGGATGTATTTATCTCAAGTCCATGTGCTTTGCAGAACTCTCTGAAGGCGTTTACTGCTTTCTGGAGCCCACTATGAGCGTGTCGTCCGCAAACATGAGAACAGGCACACGCTCTCCCACCAGAATCGATGCATCAGTGGGCGTGCGTCTTAGATGTTTTACAATACCATTGATATAGATGGAAAACAGTGTTGGTGCCAAGACACACCCCTGCCGTACCCCACGTTCAACTGGGAATGTGTCCGTCACCTCACCCTGAGCACCCCACCTGATTCTAGCGTAATTGTTCTCATGTAAGCGGACGAGTAGCGTCAATAGTTCCGGAGCCATCCCGGCTTCAGCAAGTACCCCCCAAAGCTTGGAACGGGGAACTAGATCAAAAGCTGATTTTAGATCTACAAATACAGCGTAGAGGATTCCCTTAGTAAGCATCACATTCCTCCAGTAAAGGGCTATAAAAAAGAAAACCTGGTCTACTGAGCTTGTACAAGGGCGAAACCCGGCTTGGTATGGGTATAGGATATCATTAAGTAATCAAAGGAGACTAGCTATGAGTGGGGTTGATATGATATTTGTTTTATAAAGATCATGGTGACTCAGTTAAGCTTTGTCAATGGGGAGTGGCACCTGTTGGGTGTCTTTAGAAAGCCCTCACCCACCAACCTAGTTGGTGGCATGCTTCATCATCGGGCCCACCCAGTGACACCTAGCGTGTCCCGGGTGTGCTACGACGCCTGGTTACAGCGGAGCAGGTATGTCACTGTGTGTGCGGTGGAGGTGGTGAGATGGTGAGTTTAAAACGGCTTGGCGGGGGTCCCAGTCCTCGAGAAACTTTATTAATTGGGCCTCCGTCAGCGGTTAAAAATAAGGCTGTAGGACGTTGGGGGCAAGTTACGACCTCCCACGTCCTTTAAAGTGTCAACATGTTTCAGCCAGTGCCTTATCGATATGCTGGCTTTCTTCAGGACTAAAAAATATGGTGTGAATTTAAAAATTCAAAACTAGTGGGTGTGTAGTGTGGACTATGTGTCTACACGCCCTAAAGTGTATCTAACTGTGAGAGGGAGGGGATTCCCTTCTCAAGATCACGCTAGTTTTAAGGTGTGCCCTCTTCAAGGTTTGTTGAGGTGGCAAGGGGTAGACCAGGACTTCTGGTCAGCGCCAGCTTTTGACCTGTTGTGCCTCCTTCTCAAACCGGATATCATTTTCATCAATCCAGTTTTGTAATTTATTTTGTATCATGCGACCTATTATATTTTGTGCAGAATCTATAAGACTAATTGGTCTGTAATTACTGGGTAATCATTTGTTTCCCTTTTTGTGAACTGGGATGATTTCTGCTCCCTTCCAAGAGGTCGGTATGGGAGCACCTCTGGCCACAGAGTTTGCTAGCCACTCAAAGTACTGGCACCAAGTAGGATGATCACTTAGGAACACCTCTGCAGGTATGGCATCCATTCCTGGAGCGCGGCCCCTAGTCACGCAGTCCAGCGCTAAACTAACATCTTTTATGGTAAAAAGCTGGCTTTGGTAAAGAACTGTGGGGGGGTAAGGAATAATCCCTTTCAGTCGGCACACACGCATATTGAGGCCTGAAAAATTCTACCCATTGATTTTGGGCTACATTTTTTTGTGGGGGTTGGGGCACCCCTCCTCTATCCCATTTGACCAGAGCCCAAAATTGACTCTGGTTCTTTGCGTCACATGCGGTTTTCAGGTCCCGCCAGAGAGCCTCGTCCCAGTTTTTCTTAGCCTCTTTTTGAACTTTCCTATAGGTATCCCTCGCTTTTCTCACCCCTAGGATGTTCTTATTTTTAAGTTCCATGCTAAGATGCTGGCGGGCTTCTCTACAAGACTTATCATACCATCCTTGTTTTGGGATTTTATTTTGGGAGTTTCCTGATTTCTTCTCCTTCTTGAAGAACTCCTGAAGCTTAGTAAAAAGAGTAGTATGGGCTTCAACCATAATTTCAGGGAAATTTAGCTTGTTAACGTGTCGGTTAATCTCAGCTATTTCTTCTAACACAACTTCTTTAAGCTCCCCTAATCCCTCTACATTCTCTATTAATCTGCACCATTTAATGTGACGCTGATTATTCGAAGTTACAACATCTAGGGTGGTTTTAGCTCCCCCTTGATTTGTTTTTCTTAATCCTACAGGATCTTTGAAGCCCATACAGAGAGGATTATGGTCACTCTCCATTCGGGTTTTTACTTCCATGTCTATCAGTATATGCCATAATCTAACATCCACTAGGATGTAATCTATTCGACTACAAGATCTGCCATTATCAAACGTTTTATTTCCCTGTCGATCCGATGGGGTTCGCCCATTTGTAGCTCTGAGTCCTCTAGCTAAACATAAGGCCTTCATTTGGATAGCCACAGCTGTCCATCTAGTAATTGCAGGAAGCTCTAGCTGCGAGATATCCCACTTACTGTCCTCTTCTTCAGTTAAAATTTGGTCTTCTGTGCCGAGCGGTTCAAAGGTGGTATTAACATCGCCCCCAATAATGAGGAGTAGATGATTTGGGAGAGCTTCAAGCTCATGATCCAAGGCAGTTATAACTTCTGATGTTTTGCCACCTACTACACCCCTGGCATAGATATTAAATACGGCCATCCCATGACCATTGACCCAAGTAAGAGTAATTGACAGTATATCGTCTATTAAAGAGCTCCTTTGTTGGATGCTGCAACATAAATTTTGGCGGACCCAGATTATTAGGCCCCCTACCGGACGAACCTTGGGGTTTTTTATGGCTGGGATGTGAAAATTAAGGTAGCCTAGATGGTGTATTGGGGTCACGGACCATGTTTCCTGGAACAGTAGGATATCAAACTGATCTATAAATGTACACCATTCCTTTAATGTCAACTTATTTGAGATCCCTGCAATGTTCCAGGAGAGAAAAGACAGCCCTGGCTCTACCAATCCCGCTACTTCTAGGGGGGCATGAGGTAGAGTAGAGCTTTGTAGATCCTCCCCTAGCCCTATATCCAAATCAATATTGGTGTTATAGTGGCGTGTGAATTGAAGTTCAGATCCAATTAGATCAGGAACGGGACTTGATTCTACCCTTGGGGTGTTTTGGCTGTGTCTCCAGATATCTGTTCTTGATACTACTATTTAGAGTAGATGTTTCCTCTATAATTTTCCCAGGGAATAAGGGGGTGGCATGTGTCAGGCAAAGGTCCTTCTCTATAGGAGTGTCCACATTTTTTGACTCAGCTGGTTCGTAAGACACAACTCTGTCAGGCTGTTTGAGTCAATCACACTCATTTAAGTTTGATAGTGCCCCAAACCGATTTTCAAGATTAATTTCCCATTCACTAGGTTGAGGGACTCTACCCCACTTGTGGGACACCAGATTCCATTTGGTCTTTAAAATGTTTGGATTCCCTATTTTACTACGATGATTAAAAAAATCCAGAGTTAATGGAACTATGTTTGTGCTCCTACGTTGTGGGGGAAGAATATTCCTTAAAACCTCGGGAAGAACTTCTTGGTTTAGGAAATGCAAGACTACACAGTCACCCTTGAATTTTTTTAACCCCATTCCCTATCCATTCTACCCTTCTTGCCATGGTGATTTCCTCAGCTAATTTTGTTTGCCCCATGGGGATATCACCATGTTATTAGATAGCCAATGAAAGGCTTTGCTAATCAAGGAGGCTGTAGATTCGTCTTGACCCGGCTTTAAGAAGGGTACATTGGCCAGAACAAGAACAAGGGGGGACGCCTCTACCATTAATTGGACCGGGCCTTTCTCAGTACCTGTGTTCATAGGTTTGGGTGGGGGAGCTTCGATAGTAATCCCCTGATTAGTATTGGGTTCGAGTTGATGGGGCGTTTGTACAATGGGGGAGATTTTATCCCTGCCCTCTGTCTCGGCATTTGATATGCTAGCTATGGGGTCGGATCTGCTTGAGGCTGGAGTTGGTATATTGACCACCTTTTCCTTCATCTGATTTATGATGCCCCCAAGCCTATTTACCTCTGTTGTTAGATGGTCAATTTTGGCTAGCAGCGGTTTAACAACATTCCTAATCTTAGATTCGATCATATTCACGAGTATTTTAATTTGGTCATCCTCCAGTGACACCTTCCTACCTAACTCCCCAGTTGTCTCATTTGTGGGTATGGGTTCAGGAGGGGAAACAATCCTTTTCCTGCTAGAGCGTAGCCCACCACGTTTATTCTGGCCCTTTCTACATGTTCTTACTGCTCTAGTTACAGGGGAGGGGGGAGGGATTTTACTGGGGCCATGTTAAATTCTAGCGACTCGTTAACCAAATTGATAGCTAATGTGGTGGATTGGTCATTATCAGGTAGGTCACCGCAATGTACCTGTATCGGAACTTTGACTATATTTGAATCTAGTGATGAATTCAATGTAGGGAGTAAGGGAGTAGAGCTCAAGCCCAGGGATATCCTTCTCGAGCTATTTATTTTACTAACTACTTGTACTAGGTAGTTATCCATAGTATTAGGGGCTGAAGATGTCTTCTGTTTAGACATATTACACTCAATAGAATAGTATCACAGTTACACAGGGTACTCAGATGAGCCAATAAATAGCAGATATCAAGTTAAAACCAACATATACGATACTTGGGGGTGTTAGAAACAAAAAGTCTTACTAGCAAAGTTCCATAGGAGAAGAACTCGGGAAACAAAATAAGTACTCTGGCCCAGTCCAGTCACGGTCAGTCTCGGACTGTCTAAGACTGTCCGCCCTTTGTCCGGGCTTCGTCCGGCATCCCGCTCGCGTCCCGCTGAGCGTTAAGGGGTGTAACTAAAATAGGAGGAGTAGGGGGCGGGAAGAGACACCAGGTGCACTGGGTTGGTCGTGCGCGGAACCCTGGGTCTCGCAGTCCCGGCCCCTGTGTGTTAGCAGCAGAGTTTCCACAGGGATGGTTATCCTTCGTCTGAACTGGCTCCTGATTCCGAGGTAAGGCAGGATCAATTGCTATGTCCCAATGCAGCAGCTATGAGCGGCTCCCGCGAAGCGGGGGCCGCGAGCTGTAAATGGCCGGTGGAGCAGGGAGGAGCAGGGGGCGGGAAGAGACACCAGGTGCGCTGGGTTGGTCGTGCACGGAACCCTGGGTCTCGCAGTCCCGGCCCCTGTGTGTTAGCAGCAGAGTTTCCACAGGGATGGTTATCCTTCGTCTGAACTGGCTCCTGATTCCGAGGAAAGGCAGGATCAATTGCTATGTCCCAATGCAGCAGCTACGAGCGCCCCCCGCTAAGCGGGGGCCGCGAGCTGTAAGTGGCCGGTGGAGCAGGGAGGAGTAGGGGGCGGGAAGAGACACCAGGTGCGCTGGGTTGGTCGTGCGCGGAACCCTGAGTCTCGCAGTCCCGGCCCCTGTGTGTTAGCAGCAGAGTTTCCACAGGGGTGGTTATCCTTTGTCTGAACTGGCTCCTGATTCCGAGGTAAGGCAGGATCAATTGCTATGTCCCAATGCAGCAGCTACGAGCGCACCTTTTTAGGTTGCGACTCCGTTTGTTGGCAAACCTGGGTTTTGGCCATGTGAGTGTTCCTGAGTCTATTCTTGTCCACACTATGATTATGCACACACGTGTATGAAGAGCGGAGAACCAAGATATACCGCTACCCCCACTACCCAACACGTGCATGAGGGTTTTTTATTGGAGACACTTTGTCTATTACTTGCATACCCTGGTTCATGCAGGACAAGTGATCCTTCCCCTTTGATTAGTTGGCCTCAATATAGGAAACTGAAGGATCAGTATTTCCTCCTTCCTCGTTTGATTAGTAAGTAGTCACTATTACAACACTATTAATATCAGTAACTAGCTTGTGATGATTTTCATTGAACATTAGTAGTTCTCACTACAAATAAGGGTGTATAGAGTATCTTATAGCAACCTTGAAATGTCAGGCAGATTAGCTTCTCAGGCCACCTTCTCTATTCTAGTCTAGCATCCGCTGCTCTGGTGCCGTTGTAACATGTTATCTTTCACGCTTCATGTTGTTTTAATGATTGGGATTCAAAGAATTTAGCAAGCTGTGCTGCTTATTCCACAACTTTTTGGTGAGAGACTAGTACTAATCTTCATGTGATTTAATCAGATATCTAGCTCCCAGGGTTTTAATTTTTTGGAGTTTTATATAGCGTGAACTCGACCCAAAGGTATCAAAGCACTTTACATGAGCACCAGTTGCGTTACAGACAGACACGTTCATTATGTTACACACGGGAAGATTAAGTAATTTTGTCAGAATCCCAGGATTTTGAGCGTCCCTGCTGAGAATCGGTTCCCCAGCTCCGAGGGTGACTGCGCTAGCTGTTAAGTATTAGCTGTTAAAATTATTTGGCTTGTCTAGTGTGTCAGATTTCTTGGAGTCCACAATGGAAGCTAGGCCTACAGAGATGCACCTTGAAATAACCCTGCTTTATTAATTTGTCCAATGTTCTTGGATTTCTTGAAAACGCAGTTAAATTCTTGCTTGTCAAAAGAAAAATGGAGGATTTTATAACAGCTAACAATCTAATGTCAATTTTAAAGGATTAGAGGCTAGATGGACCTCCAATGTCATCAAAAGGTGATGCACTGAGTGATCAGATACATGCCACAAAACACCACTAATAAAATTCTGTGAGTCAACTAAACATCGGGAAAACAAGCAATAATCATTGCAGGAATAATTTTAGAATTTTGGGGAGAGAAACATATCACCTCGATTAAGTCATTTTAGATATGTCTTAAATCCACCAGGTCAATGTTTTGTACAATTTTCAAAAAGACCTCCAATAATTTAGATTAATACAACCTCAGCCACTACAAAGACCAGTCCCAGGAAGAAAAGGTAGCATACTATTTTATTGCAAGTATGAAAAGGATATGAATAGTGCCAAATCGATATGTATGTGCTAAAGTGAGCTGGGATCATCTACATTTGGCCCATAAATGATGCCTACCATGTTACTGTGCCCATTCAAGCTTTAAAGCTGAGACATTTTCCTGAGCTCCTGATCTGGGACCTACTCTACTCAACCTCCCCAGACGTCGCCTTCCTGACAGAAACCTGGCTGAACCCCTCCTTGGCACCTGACATCGCCATTGCCGTCCCGGAAGGCTACAAGGTCACCTGCAGGGACCGCACCAACGGAGTAGGAGGAGGGATCACCATCATCCACAGAAACACTCTCAGAGTCTTGACCAACCCCGACGAGACCCTCAGCACTGCCGAACACCGGCACTTCCAGATCCACACCGATCCCAACACCACCCTCAGAGAAACCCTCGTCTACAGACCCCCCGGACCCCGACCACAGTTCAGAGACTCAATCGCGACTTTGTCAGCACACAGGCCCTTGCCTCCACGGACTACATCCTCCTCGGGGACCTGAACTTCCACCTCGAGAACAACGACGACACCAACTCCATCACCCTGATCGGCAACCTAGCCAACCTCGGACTCATACACCTCATCACAACATCTACCCACTCCGCCGGCCACACACTTGACCCCATCTTCACCGCCAGCCCCCACATCTCCTTCAACTACACCACCGAACTCCACTGGACAGACCATCGCTGCATCTACTTCACCTTCCGCACACCCACCACGCACCACCACACCCAACAGATGCCTCGCCGCTGCTGGAGCAAAGTCACCAAAGACCAGCGATCCACCCCCCTCACCCAGAGCCCACCCACCGACGACACCGATCCAACACCGTCACCTGCAACCTCAGACAGTGGATATACGGCTGCGCCAACACCCTCGCCCCACTCAAGAAACCCTCCAACAGTCACACAAGCAAGAAAAACAGCTGGTTCACTGAAGACTTCCAGGCCTCCAAGCAAACCTGCCGAAAGCTGGAGAAGAACTGGTTCCGTGAACGAACACCAGAAAACTACCCAGCCCACAAGAACGCCAGATCCACCAAAAGGGCCTCCTTCAAAGGCCGCCTAGACAACAAAGCACACAACAGCAAAGAGCTCTTCAACATCGTGAAGGAACTCTCCAAAACCCCAGCTCCAACACCAACAACATCCCACTTTCTCAAGACCTGTGTGACTCACTGGCCACCTTCTTCCATCACAAGATCACAGACATCCACAACAGTTTCAATGCCACAACAGCCCCGACAACCACTGAGACCTCTGCCCCCACGACCACCATCCACACCAAACGCCTGCTCTCCTGGACCAACATCAATGACAATGACACCATCAAGACCATGACCAAAATCCACTCCGGATCTCCATCAGACCCATGCCCACACAACATCTTCAACAAAGCCAGCACCACCATCACACCCCATCTCCGGAAAGTCATCAACATCTACTTTGAGACAGCAACCTTCCCAGACAGCTGGAAGCACGCCGAGGTCAACGCCTTACTCAAGAAACCAAAGGCGGGCACATCAACGAGCCTCAAGAACTTCCGGCCTATCTCCCTGCTCCCGGCGAAGGTTATCGAGAAGACCGTCAACAAACAACTGACCCGCTACCTCGAGGAGAACAGCATCCTGGACTCAGCCCAGTCCGGATTCCGCAGCAACGACAGCACCGAAACTGCCCTCCTCGCCGCCACCGATGACATCAGGACCCTGCTAGACAACAGAGAAACCGCAGCCCTCATCCTCCTGGACCCGTCAGCCGCCTTTGACCAGGTCGCCACCGCACACTAGGAACACGCCTCCACGACACCGGGATCCAAGAGAAAGCCCTGGACTTGGCCACCTCCTTCCTCTCTGGCAGAACACAGAGCGTCAATTTTCCCCCCTTCCGCTCCGAAGCCACCAAGATCATCTGCGGCGTACCCCAGGGCTCATCCCTTAGCCCAACGCTGTTTAACATCGATATGGCACCGCTCCCCCATGTCACCAGACTGCACGACCTCACATCATCACCTACGCCAATGACACCCAGCTGATCCTCTCCCTCACCAAGGACCCCCACACCGCCAAAACAAACCTCCATGAAGGCCGAAGCCGACTGGATGAAAAACAGCCGACTGAAGCTGAACTCTGACAAGACGGAGGTCCTCATCCTCGGATCCACCCCTTTGGCCTGGGACGACTCCTGGTGGCCTACCACACTGGGAACAGCTCCAACACCCATCGACCACGCACGCAACCTAGGGGTCATCCTTGACCTCACCCTCTCCATGACTAAGCAGGTCAACTCCGTCTCTTCCTCCTACTTCAACACCCTCCGCATGCTCTGCTGAATCTACAATGCATCCCCACCGAAACCAGAAGAACGGTCACCTAGGCCCTCGTCAGCAGCATGTTGGACTACGGAGTTGCCCTCTACACAGGAGTCTAGGCCAAACTCCTGAAACGGCTTCAACGCATCCAGAACGACTCTGCACACCTGATCCTTGACATCCCTCGCTGCGGCCACATCACACCCCACCTAAGAGTCCTGCACTGGCTCCCCGTCAACAAGAGGATATCCTTCAAGGTCCTCACCCACGCACACAAAGCACTCCACAACACTGAACCAGCGTACCTAAACAGACGACTCAGCTTCTACACCCCTACCTGCCAGCTCCGCTCCAACGACCTCACCCTCGCCACAGTCCCCCGCATCTGAAGAGCGACCTCTGGTGGCAGATCGTTCTCCCACCTTGCCGCCAAGACCTGGAACACCCTCCCCATCCACCTGCGGCAGACCCAAGACCTGCTGACCTTCAGAAGACTCCTCAAGACCAGGCTCTTCGAGCAGTAGCAGCATCCCCCACCCACCAGAGCCTTGAGACCCTCACAGGTAAGCAGTGCGTTTTACAAATTATATGATTGATTGATTATAATATTGCCCAATGTGGGCTAGTAATAAATACAAGTGGTCTCAGTTTGAGTGTGTTCATGTTATATACACAGTCCCTCCTGGCAATAGCATCCCTACCCTTGATTTGCTGTGAGTTGTGGTGCCCCAAGAGGGAGTACGGTTTCTATAGTGTAAGCTTAGACAACATGGTCATATGGCACAGATGTATCATACCATAGCCTTGCCCATAACATAGACCTGCCCAAGTGGGCTAAAGTGCCTTACAGTTGTGTGAAGTTGTCTATTAATAATCAGTGTAGCTCTGACCCCATAGGTAGCTGTATCATGCACTTGTTAGAGGTGACCACTTTTAAGTTGACGTAAAGAAATTGAAAATGAGGTGTTCATCTGGCTACTCTCAGATTCACTCCGTGAGCATACCTGTGTGCAAAGATAAAAACAGATAGAATTCAGTGGTTAAAATCAGTTCAAAGAACCTAAGTGTACAAAATTGGGGAAGGTAAACAAGCAGAAAAATTGGTAAATAGCAATGTATATAATTAGCCTAAATCTACAGACATTTCCTCACTAGAGTTTAAACCAACAAGAGCTATTGTCTTTAAGTCCAGAATGTATTTGGATTCCAGTACCCTCAACTTGTGCTCGCTGTTACCACCTATAATACCAGGGTGGAAGGCATCTTCCACTACAAACTAAAATTTTGAAAATGATGTTCTGTGAAGTGTCTGGCTACTGGTGCCTGATGGGTGTTATGTCATATCGGCCATCTGTGTTCCAAAATCCGTTTCCTAGCTCTATTATCACTTTTGTTCTTTTGGAGAGGATTTATTTGTCTGAATAAATTCACATTGCTAAAATTCCGGAGTGTTCGAGAGATTCTTTACTGTTGGATTATTGGTATTTTGTATGGAGCAACCAGAGCCAGACTCAAACATCGAAATGCTAAGCCCCTGCACTATATATATATCTACTGCGCTGCTGAGTTTGCAGGAATAAACCCTTTTGCCAAAAACTTTGGGACTCGTTGGTCTTTGTTTAAACAGCTGAATAGCTGGGAGGAATTTGAACCGACCTTTTCCATTCATATATATATATATATATATATATATATATAGATATATCCAGAAAAAAAAATCTTCTCCAAGGAAAAAGTGTAGAGGCCACAGCAGGGGAACAAGTGGAAACATCTTTATTCCTTCACACAGGTAAGAAGTAGTCCCGCATCACCCACTATCGGCGAATGCATTTCAGCGTATTTTGTTGCCTTCATCAGCGCCAGGGGTGTGAATGAATAAGGAGATGGGCGTGCATCCCAGAGAAAGTATCTTGCCCTCTCCTGATTGGTCGTGCATAATTCCGCCCTCGAAAGGTGAATACCTATCGCATGCATCCTTAGCAGGTCGCTCCTGAAACTGCGCCTACCAGTCCCAGCATGCAATGTTCGTGTTCTTGTCCCGTGGATGCTGCGTGGGGCGGACTAGCACTGCGTGGATAGGGAACCCTCCAAATCCGATGCTCCCAGAATGCGCTGTCTCCTCCAGTCCCCAACCGCTTCACCCTGCATACCACGGGGATCCATTAGGCGGGGGCAAGGATGAGAATCATACCCCGCCCGAAGTGAAGCCAAATGGCCTCAGCACCGCCCCATCTCTTCCCGGGCAAGCAGGTGGGCTCTGGCAATTCCGGCAACCCGGATCCAAAAAGTCCACCCAAGTAGAAGCCAGTAGACCAGAGCCTGCTTAACGAAACGGGAGCCTCTATGCGCTATACTGGAACCCGCGCTGTAGTAAATCCAGAAAAAAACACCTTCTCCAAGGACAAAGTGTAGAGGCCACAGCAGGGAAACAAGTGGAAACATCTTTATTCCTTCACACAGGTAAGAAGTAGTCCCGCATCACCCACTATCGGCGAATGCATTTCGGCATATTTTGTTACCTTCATCAGCGCCAGGGGTGTGAATGAATCAGGAGATGGGCGTCCATCCCAGATAAAGTATCTTGTCCTCTCCTGATTGGTCGTGCATAATCCCGCCCTCAAAAGGTGAATACCATCGCATGCATCCCAAGCAGGTCGCTCCTGGAACTGCGCCTATCAGTCCCAGCATGCAATGTTCGCGTTCTTGTCCGGTGGATGCTGCGTGGGGCGGACTAGCACTGCGTGGATAGGGAACCCTCCAAATCTGATGCTCCCGGAATGCGCTGTCTCCTCCAGTCCCCAACCGCTTCACCCTGCATACCACGGTGATCCATTAGGCGGGGGCAAGGATGAGAATCATACCCCGCCCGAAGTGAAGCCAAATGGCCTCAGCACCGCCCCATCTCTTCCCGGGCTAGCAGGTGGGCTCTGGCAATTCCGGTAACCCGGATCCAAAAGTCCACCGAAGTAGAAGCCAGTAGACCAGAGCCTGCTTAGCGAAACGGGAGCCTCTATGCGCGATACTGGAACCTGCGCTGTAGATATATATAGTTATAAATATATATCTCTTCGCACAAGCTTTTTCCTTTTCTGAAAGAAAGCCGACTCGAGCCCAATTCCGCAAAGCGTGTGATTTATTCAGACAAAATGACAAAAAAACGCCCCACGCGTTTCGAGGCAGCCGCACCTTGGTCACGGGTAATTTTAGTTTGTACACTGTGAAACTTTAAAGTGCTCGACAAACATAATAAGAAAGGTAGGACTACCTGTCCTAACACAAAATGTTGCTTTCAGAGATTGGCAGCCATCTTGGAATGACCACAAACTAACGCATTTCACAAGTTTTATACAGTTATTATACATATAATTTCAGATCTAATCTCACAATTGAATTTGCTAACACAAAAGTTTCTCTTAGGTTCGTTTGTTTGATAAATTCATTAAATTAAATTACGTTTTTGGCAATCCCACCTGTAACAAACAACACAATGTGTAAAGTGCATTGTGCTTATATCTTAATGCAATTCTGCCAAAGTGGGCAATACCTCGTACGGAGTAAAATCCAATATATACATAACACCATTGAGACTTATATTCAGATTAATTTCATCGTGCCTATTGACCTGGAAAGAGAGGGGTTTAATTAACTTTGAGGAATACATGTACCTCAAGGTGGAAAATACAGTAACACCCACAATATACTTTCTACCGAAAGTGCACAAGTCACTTATTAATCCCCCAGGAAGGCTGATAGTGAGTTCCATGGGCTCCCTTTTGGAGATGACATCTCATTACATCGATGTGTTCCTGATGGAATATGTGATGAAGTTACCGTCATACTTAAAGGACACCACAGCCTTCTTGAACAGATTGAAAATCATCAACTGGAACAACCAGCAGACCATGATCACAATCGATGTGGCTTCATTATACACTTCCATCTGCCATAAGGACGGCCTAGAAGCAGTGAGTAAATTCCTGGAAACAAGATCATTGAGCCATCTGGAACACTCACAAATGATTGTGGACATGTTGAACCATTTGCTGATCACATAATGTCTTTCTCTTTAATGGGGAGACATTTCTCCAGAGGCAAGGCACGGCAATGGGGACTTCTTTTGCCCCAACGTATGCCAATCTATTCATGGTGGTCTGGGAGGAGGGTATTCTACAGAGTGAGTACAAGCACAACATTCAATCGTGGATGCGATATATCAACGATTTATTTTTGGTGTGGAAATGAGATGAGTCGATACTTGGAGAATTCATTCTGAGCTTGAATCAAAACAACTACATCCTATCCTTCACGTCCGCTTGGAGCAAGACACAAGTAACTTACTTGGACGTTGAGGTGTTCGCAAAAAATCAGATGCTCTGTACCATATGGCTGAGATACCCGCCACCCCCTCTCAACACAATCCCCAAGAATGGGAATACGGAAACGGTTCTGAACTTTTGGAAGGCAGGAGGGAGTTACCCTCCCGGCCGTATTTATTAAAATATGAAACAAAATTAAAACATTAAAATAACAGTTTCATATCATGTACAATTTCATTTCCACAGTACGATGTTCTTGGCTAACCTTAACACATCTCTAATACAAAGGTTCTCCTAGCCGATACTAAACATCCTGCAAATGCATTTCTAAAATTGAAATTGTACATCCTAACATTACGGGCCAACGGCAAGGTCGTAACCGGTGTCAGATCCCTAACCCAGATTCCCCCCTCACTTGTGAGGGTCGGTCGCACAGAGGACTACACCTTTGTGCCTATTTCCAATTTCCCTTGTCTTGACGGGGGCCCCATGTTAACTCGACGCCATCTTAGTGGTCGTCCGAGGACTCGTGTGAGGTGTCTAGAAGGTAGCGTAGACCCCCCTCCCACCCCACACAACTTACCACATCTGCCGTCGCAGATGTCCTGGCCCCGGGAAATTCCCAGGAGAGGCCCTGCAGCCCCTCCTCCCCAGGGAGGGGCCTATGGCCGCCTTCCCTTTCGGCGTCCCCATCCTTAGAGGGGACCGCCTCCCCGTTGAGGGGCCAATGGCCGCCTCCCCCCCGGGCGCTCCCATCCGTAATGGGTGACGCCCCCACCTCTAGGGATCTTCCAATTACTGCTCACCGATCATGACCTTACCGCCCGACCAAAAAATAAATACGACAATCTAAGGCTAAAGAGGAGAAAACAATTATACTTAAGCATACAAAGTATAAACTCTACAGAACATCACTGCTCAACTCTGGTGTAACTACTTCTTAATAAACATGTTGAAAATGAAGATTATCATCTTTATTGCATATCACATCACCAACTTTATTCAGAACAACCTGTAAGAAAAAACAATACCACGTCACACGATTTTATTCAAACAACTCGCTGTCATCAGGGGCTGGTGGGTGGGTCAAAATTGGCTCTTCGTTCCGTCTCGAGCTCACGGGCAACGGGGAGGTGCAGCTTCAGAGCACAGGAACAAGAGGATGCTCTCTTGGCTTGTCGCTCCTTTTATCCTTCTTCGGGCGGGCGTGGACCCACCTCCCCTCCGCCTCCGGGGCGTGGCTAGCGGCTTCGGTGTCTAGGACCACCCACACTTGGGCGGGAAAAGGCGCACCCCGGCTACGCCGCTTCGGGCATACCAGCCGAGACCCGCCTCCCGCCCAAAATGGCTTCCCGGGGGGATCGGGGTACTCCACCATACGTTCGGGGGGACCGAGTGGTCGCCCCTTTCCATATGGCTGAGATACCCGCCACCCCCTCTCAACACAATCCCCAAGAATGGGAATACGGAAACGGTTCTGAACTTTTGGAAGGCGGGAGGGAGTTACCCTCCCGGCCGTATTTATTAAAATATGAAACAAAATTAAAACATTAAAATAACAGTTTCATATCATGTACAATTTCATTTCCACAGTACGATGTTCTTGGCTAACCTTAACACATCTCTAATACAAAGGTTCTCCTAGCCGATACTAAACATCCTGCAAATGCATTTCTAAAATTGAAATTGTACATCCTAACATTACGGGCCAACGGCAAGGTCGTAACCGGTGTCAGATCCCTAACCCAGATTCCCCCCTCACTTGTGAGGGTCGGTCGCACAGAGGACTACACCTTTGTGCCTATTTCCAATTTCCCTTGTCTTGACGGGGGCCCCATGTTAACTCGACGCCATCTTAGTGGTCGTCCGAGGACTCGTGTGAGGTGTCTAGAAGGTAGCGTAGACCCCCCTCCCACCCCACACAACTTACCACATCTGCCGTCGCAGATGTCCTGGCCCCGGGAAATTCCCAGGAGAGGCCCTGCAGCCCCTCCTCCCCAGGGAGGGGCCTATGGCCGCCTTCCCTTTCGGCGTCCCCATCCTTAGAGGGGACCGCCTCCCCGTTGAGGGGCCAATGGCCGCCTCCCCCCGGGCGCTCCCATCCGTAATGGGTGATGCCCCCACCTCTAGGGATCTTCCAATTACTGCTCACCGATCATGACCTTACCGCCACAGGCCGGATAGTTGACCGGCTATCCGGACCCCCCACAAAAAACTCCTACTTAAAGGTCATGGCTGTAAACTCTTTAACCAGGCCACGAGGTCTCCTATGAGTAAAGAATTCCCCACCCTGGACAAATGGACCCCATCCTCCAGATACATATGGTCCCGCCTGATACATCCATGCGGAATCGAATGCAATGTACTTGTACGAAACAGTCTACCAAGCTTGTTATTCACTTTCTTTACCGAATGATTTATAGCAGACACAGAATTAGCCCCTCGCCATACCTTCCGAGGAATCATATGGGACCAAGCAATCGTGCACCCGGCCCGGAACCCTTCTCGCCAACCAACTTACAGTGGATAGCATCAACTCGAGAAGTACCCGTCGACCAATGGTCACCAAATCATTGCCCCCAAGATGCACTATGACTATAGATGGCGGTGACCTTGTCCGCCCTAACAAGCCCTCCATAAAAGTTTGAAACTGGTCAATACAGAGCCCGCCCCTTCCGTAGAAGGTCACCCTGTACCCGTATTCCCCAGCCATGTGAATCATGTCACCTGCTTTGAATACGTACGCGGCACGCCTCACGTATGAGTGGCCCACGACCCACACCACTCTCTCCTCAGCCGGTGGTCTTTGACCGCTGGTTCCCAGGTGTCGGGTCGACTGCACAGTCCGCCCCGCCTCGTAAGCTTGCGAAACTGTAAACCAAACAAAAACAAGAAGCGTGAGTGCATGATATCAGCTTCACAACATGTGCAACCGCACATACCTTTTGTAGCAATTCGAGGACCAACGCCCCAACTGCTTTACTTTTTCCACACTCAGACCCCTGGCTGTAGCTTCTGTAGCAGCCCCTATCCGGAAGGAATGGGTCCCAAACTCGCACGGGTTCCAGCCCGCGGCTCTAATTGCCATCGCAAGCACCCGCTTGAACTGAAATCTAGTCAGTGGGGTGGCGTCTGCGTGCCTCAGCAAGGTTCCCCCCCACGATGCCGCCCTGAGCGCTAAATACTCCTCAACACATGCAACCGGGCACATGGGAGACCCGGGAATCCGCTGGACTACTACACTGTCCCCGATCGCACCCTGATCGGTCTTGGACCTGGCAAACGAGACCATCATCGTCTCCCCCTTAATTTGTATGTGCTCTCGGCACAGACCTCCCCCCGTATCCTGCTTGTTCTTTGCTACCAGTTCGCTAACCCGCATAGCCCCATGAAATGCCAATGCAAAAGCGGCCCGGAATAGCACTGTCTCAGACTGAGATGAACATGTTGCAGGGAGTACGGACAGTAACAGGGCCAACCTCTCCAGACCTATCGGGTGCCTTTCGTCCATTCTGCGACCCTCAAGGCGTTGCCACCCACGCAGCGCCTTCTGTACGACAAAAGACGCTGTGGGGTCCTGGATACCATGAGCCCGAGCCATAAAAGAAATGGCGGCCCGGTGCCTCTGAGCCGTAGCTACTGATTTGCCTGATGTAATGACAACAAAAATTTCAGGACATACTCTTCTTGGCCCCAAAGCTCCCCCCTAGCGGCACCCAAAAAGGACCAATAGGAACGGAACGCCCCTTCGTATGCCTTCCTTGTCCTGGGTGCTAAACTCTCTCCCACGAGGTTTTGTAGTTCGGGGCACCGAGAGACCAGAGAGCTTCGGGAAATGGTGCCGCCACCGGGTCCGCTGTGGGCAGCAAATCCCAGAAGGCCTGCATACGGGAACGAGAAAGCGCGTCAGCTGCTTGATTCAGCACCCCTGGCACATGTTTTGCCCTAAAAAGGACGTTCAGTTGCATACATAGCAAGACAATTTCTTTAAGCAATCTCAAAATCCATTTGCATCGTGCTGCCTGACTATTGATACACTCAACCACGGTCATATTATCAGACCAGAACACCACCGAGTGATCCCGAAACCCCTCAGGCCATGTTTTCAAGGCCACCAGAATAGGGAATAATTCGAGAAACCCTATATTACCTGTAAGCCCACTCTCATGCCACCACGACGGCCATGTCTGGGCTGACCAGTGATTACCCAATATGGCGCCAAAGCCCATACTCCCTGCCGAGTCTGTCCACAACCCCAGCTCCTCGGAGGACACCGCCGGTTTGTTCCAGACCACACGACCATTGAAATCCGCCAGGAATGCCAACCAAATGCGCATGTCCTGGCGAACCTCTGCCGAGAGCCTTGTGCGGTGGTGCCCCTCTTTAAGGCCGACCATGGCTTGTGCAATCGAGCGGGAAAAAGGGCGAGCCATTGGTATCACTCTAAGGGCAAAATTCAGCTGACCCACAGTCTGTTGTAATTGATGCAAATTCACCTTTGTCTCGCTAATACATGTTTCCAGCGAGGCCCTGAATTTTGTTACCTTTTCTTTGGGCAACCGGAAGCAACCCTCTTCGGAATCGAGCTCTATTCCAAGAAACTCGAGCGAAGTAAACGGTCCCACGGTCTTACCTGGCGCCAATGGCACCCCGAAATGTCTCATGAGATCACAAAATTCATTCAAAGCCTGTCCACATTCGGAGTCCCCCGCTGCCCCCAGGAACAGAAAATCGTCAAGATAATGCATCACATGCGTAAACCCTGTTATTCTTGTGAACGCCCATTGAAGAAAACTACTGAATTTCTCAAAATACGCACAAGATATGGAGCAACCCATTGGCATACATCTATCCATGTAATAGCTTCCCTGAAACATGAAACCAAGGAGACGCTGGTCGTCTGGGTGTACCGGGAGCAGCCGGAACGCTGACTCGATGTCCGATTTGGCCATCAGCGCTCCGGGCCCCAGGCGATTCAACATGGCGACGGCCTCATCAAAAGACGCATACCGCACCGAACAAACTCCCGGGTCAATCGCGTCGTTCGCCGAAAGACCCTTAGGAACTGACAAGTTATGTATCAACCTAAATTCGCCTGGGTCCTTTTTGGGGACTACTCCCAGGGGTGAACAAACAAAATCAGGAACTGGCGGTCTGTCATATGGTCCGGCGACCCGACCCCGGGTCACCTCTTTCCCAATCTTTGCTTGAACCACAGTTGTATTCTGCAGAACCGACAGTTGGTTCCTACATTGTTCTTTACCCTGAAAATTCCCCGCCGGGATGCGGAAACCATACAAGAACCCGTCTCGCAACACCCCAGCGGAGCTATGATCCGGGTATTCATTGAGCCAAGGAATCATTGCCATGGTATCAACCGGGGTAGGTAGAGGCGCCCCTCGGACTATTTCAGACCTGTTTGGCGCCCCCTCTACTTCCCGTGTCACCCGTTTTGGCTCTGCACATGGTCTCGGGATGCGAGGACTGCCCACACCCTGTACATTCATGTCTAAACTTGCATGACCCCTGGGGCCTTGTACACTTGCTTCTGTTAAAACTCCAGCATGCCCCTTTTTTACCTGAGTTGCCATTGGTCCTTGAGTGCTGATCATTGCCTGATCCCGCCCGAAAGGGCGCCCCAGACGAGTGGCGAGAAAACTCACCCCCGTTCCCCCCCAACAATGGCGACTTTGCCATGCCTGATTTCTCCATTTTTTGCCAGGAAATGGAGTCGAAACAATCCCACGTCAGAGATGAGTCGAACTCCTTGGCTTGCGGAATATGCTATCGTACAAGAACCATTGATTACCCTCATATGTCTGAGAAAACTCCATGATACGTGTCTGATACACGGGTAGTTCCGCCAACAGTTCGGGCCTTCGTTCCCCCATAATTGCGGTGAACATCCCAAACGCTCTGCCCCAATTACCTATCGTTTCGTCAACTCTGAAGGCGGCCATTTTGGCGCGCCAAACACTAGGGTGCAGAAATTCCTTTTGAATTTTCACATGCTCAATCTCATAATGATCAGTTAGTAAAGAAAACATGTTTACATATTTATCAGCCCATATCCTCTCTCTTACATCCATCGGGATATGCTGAGCCACTTTTTCCCTCCTTGAGGGTACCGACCCCTCCCCCGCCATCGGCAATAGCTGCTTACCTGGACCGGTAGCTGTGACCGTAGTTGCCGCCGAACTCACTCCCGCTACTGGTTGTTCCACGGGAGCCTGCGGGGGAACAAGAGGACATGGTGCCTTCGCAGCATCCTTCGATTGCCGCAACTGCTTCATCACTGCTCTGGCCTCATCAGCCGTGGCCCCCTCGCTATCTTTCCCCAACCATGCTGCCAACTGTGCCGCCAGTTCGGGAGGCATATCGTCCCCATTCACGGGGGTGACTACAACCGGAATTGGTTGCCCCTCGTTCGGGACTGGGATCGGGGCCTCAGTTGGTGTATCTGGGTGCGCTCCCTTCTTGGCCCTTCTACCTCTCCCGTTAGGGACTACTCCCGGCAATGCTGGTCCAACGACTCGCTTGGGTCCCTCCACACCATTCATTGCCGCCATCTGTTTCTTCATCTCGGCCATGTCTTTCACCAGCATGCGGAGCATCTGATCAGTACCGACCCGTTTTCCGACTTTCTTGCCCGGCATCGTCCAACGCTGACTTTCTGAAAGAATAAAGAAAAAATTAAATCCTTCAAAATTGGCTCTTCGTTCCATCTCGAGCTCACGGGCAACGGGAAGGTGCAGCTTCAGAGCACAGGAACAAGAGGATGCTCTCTTGGCTTGTCGCTCCTTTTATCCTTCTTCGGGCGGGCGTGGACCCACCTCCCCTCCGCCTCCGGGGCGTGGATAGCGGCTTCGGTGTCTAGGACCACCCACACTTGGGCGGGAAAAGGCGCGCCCCGGCTACGCCGCTTCGGGCATACCAGCCGAGACCCGCCTCCCGCCCAAAATGGCTTCCCGGGGGGATTGGGGTACTCCACCATACGTTCGGGGGGACCGAGTGGTCGCCCCTTTCCAGAATTCATCGGAAGCCCACGGCTACTAACAGTGTCCTTCATGCCAACAGTGGACATCCACAACATCTGAAGTGGAGCATTCCATATGGTGAGATGCTCCGCATTAAGAGGAACTGTTCAGAAACCATTTACAGTGATAAAAATCTAGAAGAAACAGGCGCTAGATTTCTGGCAAGAGATTACCCTCTCAAAGTCATAGAAGAAGCTCAAGCTAGAGTAAAGGAGAAGCCAAGAGTAGAATTATTGAATGAACAGGAGCATAAGGGAGATGATGATACAACTCGGATCATCCTGGAATTCAACATAGAAAACAAGTGCCTGAGAAGGATCATTAAAAAGCATTGGAAAATATTACTGCTTGACGACTCACTGAAGAGGAAGCTACCATCTACTCCCAAAATAACATATAGAAAGACTGTCTCGCTGGGTGATATCCTGACGCAGATCCATTTGAACACACCCGAAAAGGAAAAAGGAACATGGCTGACAACTCCTGTATTTTGGAAGTGTTCGAAATGCAAAGCATGTGAACATGGAATAAATACAAACTCGTATCTTATGTCGAATGGAAAAAAGGAGTGGATCACGGCACATATCAGGTGTGAAACAAAAATCGAGGTATTAGTTTTAGAATGTCCCTGCAAACAACTGTATGTTGGGAGCACCATCGATAAACTTAAATTACGCATTCTACAGCATCTCCGAGCAATCAGAAACAAGGATCCAGCATAACCGATGGCCAAGCACTTTTCCGAAAAACATCAAGGGAACATTCAAGGACTACGATACTTCGGAGCTAAAGTGATAAAACAAAATGAACGGGGGGGGTTAAACTCTGGAACTCAGAAGAGCAGAGTCCAAATTCATATTAGCTCTTGGCACAGAAAACTCTTTTAGGCCATAATTTAGATGCTGAACTGCACATTCACCTATAAAAATCATGTAATTTAAAGTTTGGAACCAAATTGCTTAGAAAAGATCTGGTAAAAGGAGTGCGAAGAAAAAGAGAGGAGAGATAAGTAAGAAAAAGAAAATAGAAATAAATAAAAAGATGAATACCTATCCTCCATGATGTTGCCCAACTGAATGATTGGACAATCACTGAATTTGAAGAAAACCATCAATTTCAATAAAACCTGTAGAGATCGAAAAGTGAGTTATGGAGCAAAATAACATCTGCAGCTGGACTTTTAAAGATAGGCGAGCCAAGTAGGAATTATACCATAAGGGACAACACCGCCTCTAGAACTAGTAACAGAACCACTCAAGTTGAATATTAAAACTGTGAAACAGCCCAAGTGTACATCATGGATATTTCCAGATTTCATCTCAAACCTGTGAGAAAAATAGAAAGATAAAAATCTCCTGGAGAAAGAAAATGTTTTAAAACTTGCGAATTTGCACAACATATTTGGCACAATGCACATGTCATTTTATTCTTTTGGTTCTATACCATGTCTTGGGAGGTTGGTAATTTCTATAACGTAGGCATCTGCGGTTCTGTTTTGCGCAAAGTACTTTACTTATGTATTCATGACAACTTCTTTGCCTTTTCCTCGAAGACATGTCTTGTGAATTGAGAATTGAGAACTGATTGAACTTACTGCCTAGATGAGCACAATTTGCACTTAGCACATGTCACTTTCCATTCTCCATAAACTAATGACAACTTGGAAAAATGAACTGCACAATGGAAATTCAGCTACCTACATATTCTTATGAACGGTTTTAGATGTTCTAGTTCGTCTCCAGTTCAAATTCAATTTTAATGCAACCTTAAATTGTTTTTAATCTGTCCCAGAATAGGTATAAAAATAAGGGGATTGGGGTCACATATATAAAAATACTTCACTTAGCAAGTTTGGACCTGACGTGCATCTCCCTCGCCTACCGCCACACTTATGAGTTAACATCCCTTGAAAAACTCTTTTTGACATCGCCCTTTATTTAAATGCTTTTGCTCACTCACCATCCTTCACTACTTTTACTATTATCCCCTTTTTCTCCTCCTTTGCCAAATTGATTTTAGATACACGATTTTAGAAAATACTAATCTATATCACATGCTGCCAGGCATTATTCCTTTAGAAATTTGTAAAAAGTACTTTACAGTAAATACTGCCAATATAGTTTAATTGTGAAAATGCAACAATGAAAATCTGAAGAAAATGGCTGTTCTTTATTGCCTATCAAAAGAAGGTTAATGTGGGTTAACAGTCCAGTCTATTTTTAAATGGAAATCAATGAGGGACCTTTCCACTTTATCACTTTAAATAGACAGTCTATATGGCGGTACTCTATAGTCCAGTTGAAGGCCTCTGCCGCAACGCGTCAACCGTCCTTTTTGTTTGCACATGAGAAAAAATAAAAATTACCTGAAAGAAACTTGCCATGCTGTGACTCCCTCTTTGCCGTGGAGACTATAGATGGGGGACCTCGCCGAGTTGCTTTAAGGATATATATATATATATATATATATATATATATATATATACCTTTTTCATTTAAGATATTTAAGTTTAAATATATATACTTATATATTTTAACTTAAATATCTTAAATTAAAAAAGGTATTTAAAACATGTTATAATAAAATATAAAGTGAATGAATCCATATTATTTTTATCATCATTAAGTTTTGAGATTTTTTTTTAAAGTTTAAATAAATGAATTTATTGTGACATTTTGTCCCAAAGAGTATTATTTTAGGTCCTTGTCACCTTTATGGGACGGTGTTGAAGTACCAGTGGTTGGCCATGTGAGGTACTGTACCTACACCAGTTCTGATCTAGGGTATACTTACTATAGTTTTGGTTTCTTTTTGGATGAAATAATTTTAGAAGTACAGTGTGTGAATAGGAATTGACTTGCTCTTTTATGGATGGTGTATGTCCCTCCTTAAACCCCTTCTTAAAATCCTCCTTAATCCATTCTTACTCATCCCAAAGCTCCTCCCATTTATTAGTATGTATTCCCCATTTTCCAGCCACTCCTCTCTGACCCTCCCACATTTACTAGTAAACCATAGGAACACATGTGTGAAGATTTCTGAAGCCAGGGCAGAGATTGCGTTAGAGAAAAGATAGTAGAGGCGGAGGTGAAGCCCTCGACGCGTAGATTAATGAATATCATAGCCAAAAGGAAGTCAATTACTTGGATTTGACTGTTTTCATTGAAGGTGGTAATCTACATACCAAGCTCTTTCGCAAGGCCACCGCTGGCAATTCGACATTATATGCGACCAGCGGGCATCCTAAGAGCTTGGTGAATAGTATACCGTACGGTGAACTATTAAGGATAAGGAGGAACAATACCAAGGACAATGAGTTCAGAAAAGCAGCCAGCAACTGCATACAAAGGTTCAAAGCTAGGGGATATAATGCTGAAATACTCAAACAAGCATTAAGTAAAGTGGAGACTCTAGAGAGGAGCAAGTTGCTGGAAGACAAAACTCATGAAAGAAATACTGAGACTGGGCAATTTCGACTTATAACTACCTATTATAGGAATTCCGGAGACATCAAACGCATTCTGCGTAGACATTGGAATATCCTGATGACGGATAATGTTATAAAACAAGATCTGCCCTCCTATCCTCTAGTAACATTCAGGAAGGCCAGAGCACTAAAAGACTATTTGGTCCATAGTCACCATGATGAACTGAAGCCCAAACCTAAAATTGAACCTATGAAAGGTTTCTTTCCCTGCTGACTGTGTAAGGCGTGCAAGGGAAGCAAACGCATTACTCAATACAGCATACTAGGTGTTAAGGAACCCAAGAGAATTCTAAAATTCCTCACATGTACCACGCCTTATGTGGTGTACTGTCTGACATGTCCTTGTGGCAGAAGGTATGTGGGCAGTACAACCAATCCGGTGAAACTGAGAATATTAGAGCACCAGAGAGCTATCCAGAATGCAGATGTCAGTTATCCTGTTGCAAGACATTTTGACAAAGAGCATGGACGCAACAGAGAATTACTCACCTTAGAATCACGATACATTATTGACTTGTTAAGCAAAATGCCTACTGGACTTAACATGCATGAGGACTTAGCTGTGCATTTGGTATGAATACAGATATTCAGAGTTATGGAAAATTGAATATTGAATTGACTGCATCATTGCTTTATGTTTTTTGTCAACTGTGACGATGAACTGATTTCTAATAGCAGTTATATTGTCCATGAGGGTTGTGGCACGTTGCAGATACCATGAATGGTTTAAGCCCATCCAGGGCGTGATAAAATGCAGATATATGGGGATCATGTGCTTTGTGTAGATATTGTAGTCATTATGGCTCTTGTGAGTATTATTATCCAATGATTACACTAAGCTTTTACATCTGTATACTTGAACCCATTCTAAGATGGCGGATGCCGAATGAATTTGAGTTTTATTTTAATTTATGTTTGCCCATCCAGGGCGTGATTTAGTACTACACATGAGAATCAGTTTCATTGTGTGGAGATTGTAGCCATTTTGGGCTTGTTGCATTCGTATATTATTTATGCATTATTGTTAACATAAGCGTTTAGCACAATGCTTTCATATCCACTCTAAGATGGCGGATGCCGATTCTAAATTGAGTCCTATCTTTATGTTTATTACTCGTGCAACGCGAAAGTTTAAATGAATGAGTATGGGAACTTCCCACTGTCTCATTACTGACGAAGGCCTAGTGCCGAAAGCGCTATTTTGTGAGATTAAAACTTTGTGAATCCTATCTTTTGAGTGCTGCCTCCTGTTTCCCGAGTATTGCGGGGAGGGACTGTTGGAGCGGACATTATTGTCGGGTGCACCCCCGACTGGCAGGCACCCGCCTCTGAGTGCTACAGGCTGGTGCGAGTGGAGCTGTCATATATATATATATATATATATATATATATATATATATATATATATATATATATATATATACCTTTTTCATTTAAGATATTTAAGTTTAAATATATATACTTATATATTTTAACTTAAATATCTTAAATTAAAAAGGTATTTAAAACATGTTATAATAAAATATAAAGTGATTGAATCCATATTATTTTTATCATCATTAAGTTTTGAGAATTTTTTTTAAAGTTTAAATAAATGAATTTATTGTGACATTTTGTCCCAAAGAGTATTATTTTAGGTCCTTGTCACCTTTATGGGACGGTGTTGAAGTACCAGTGGTTGGCCATGTGAGGTACTGTACCTACACCAGTTCTGATCTAGGGTATACTTACTATAGTTTTGGTTTCTTTTTGGATGAAATAATTTTAGAAGTACAGTGTGTGAATAGGAATTGACTTGCTCTTTTATGGATGGTGTATGTCCCTCCTTAAACCCCTTCTTAAAATCCTCCTTAATCCATTCTTACTCATCCCAAAGCTCCTCCCATTTATTAGTATGTATTCCCCATTTTCCAGCCACTCCTCTCTGACCCTCCCACATTTACTAGTAAACCATAGGAACACATGTGTGAAGATTTCTGAAGCCAGGGCAGAGATTGCGTTAGAGAAAAGATAGTAGAGGCGGAGGTGAAGCCCTCGACGCGTAGATTAATGAATATCATTTTGCGGCACATGATAAGTACTAAACATACTAAAAAATGCAGTTTTGAATAGGGCCTACAATAATTTGAGATCCCAAGATATAAGGAGTTACGATAGTTTTCCTATTATTAGCAAAAAAGGGCATTAGGTTTGAGTTTACACAATGAGAGAGTGTAAGAAAAAACTGCAGCTGATATTTTGCTCTCCATAGTTAAGTATCCAACTAGATACCAAAATTTTTAACTGGCGTCTAAGGAGAAGTAACTGTGATTTTGTTTACACTTCCTAGTTGATATTTCCCTTCTTTTTCTCTCCTCTATCACCCCTTCTCCTTGGTATGTGCATTTTCTGCCCTTTGTTTTGCCATTTGCTGCTCATTTTTCTGCCCTCTGTTTTGCATGTTTTGCTTATTTCTTCCCTCTTCTTGCTGGTCCCCTTCTCCCACCATTTTCTTCCTACCACCAGCCAGTAGCCCCCCTTCCCCCGGGTCCTATTTAATGGGGACAGCAGCCCAACTACATTGAGCAGGTTCTCAAGGCAGCTACTCCTGCAACTGTCTAACTTGCCCGCAGTCTACTGCCTATCTACCTGCTGCCCTCTGTTTGCACCTTCTCTGCTCTGTTGTTCCTTTTCTCCTCATTTTTCTGCCCTCCATTTTACCTTTCTGCTCATTTTCTGCCCTCTGTTTTACCCTCTTATGCTCTGTTTTGCCTTTTCTGCTAATTTTTCTACCCTCTGTTTTGCCTTTTTCCGATAATGTTTCTGTGCTTGTATTTCTGCTATTGCTTTGACTTTTCTGCTCATTTTATACCCTTTGTTTTGCCTTTCTGTGCTCTGTTTCGCTTTCGCTGCTGTGTTTTTCGCCCTCTCTTTTGCCTTTTCTGCTTGCTCATTTTTCTGCCCTCTGTTTTGCCTTTTTCTGCTTGTTTCTTCTCTCTTTCCGACCTGGCTTTTCAACAGAGACCTCACACCCCAGCTCCCAGATACCCCAAGGGGTCACAGTGCTGATCGATTGATTTTGTAATGTTTATGTTCAAGGGACAACTGTATAAAGGGATAACTCAGAGGAATCACATTGGCTGTGGAACTGTTCTGTACTGTGGCTTGAGTTTTTCACTTTAATATAGGAAGAAGACAGCCTTTGTACTTCTGGTTTTGGATCACCTTTCTTTTGATACTACTTCATATTGGCAATGGGTGGCTCTGGAACCCTTTGGGAGAAACTTCAACGTCTTTATACGTGTTATACTGAGGATTCAGATCCAATGTACTGTAATTGCTGTTTTTGCTATATTGTTGTCCTCTCCTGAAACAGCCTTGGCTACGTCACAGTTTTCTTTTCTTTCCCTTGGCCTTTTATTTTTGCCCATTTTCTGTGCTCGAACTATCACACAGAGTGTTCAACTCTTGCTTGAACTTCCTACTCCAGTACCACTCTATCTGGGCTCATTTGAGAAGAGGAGATGGCTCTCATGCAATCCAACTCTCTACCTACTCAGCAACACAATCCAAAGTGCCCACTTAGGAATGCTTACCGTATTGTGCTTGTACTGCTTCTATCTGCACGATGAGCACAGCTGAGCTGTCTCATCTACAGGGTATACTTCTCTGTGTGGTGCTCCCTTACTATAGTGGGCTTGCACTACCTCTGGCTGCATACTCAGCAAAGTGCGAACCACCTCATCTTCAGAGGATTTTTTGCTGTGCGGTTCTCAAGCTATATCACTGGACCGTTTGGAAACAAAGCGCTCACCCAGATCTCTTTAGTTCATTTACTTTTGGGTGCACACTATATCAACCCATTAGATTTTTTGGCTGCAGCATTTCTAGGGTTTTCTTCACTTTTCATACGACTTTACCACTGCCGCATCACTTCCTTTGGACACAATCAGGAAGCACTTCAGTCCCTCCATTGTCACATGCAGAAATACTATCAATCTTTCTCTTCTGCTGACACAGAAATAGGACTATGGTGAGTGCACTGCATTAATTACTTTTGTCTAGGCCTGGGTGGAGTTTGCGATGTTCCGCTATGTGGTACTCTGTGAAGTGACCAAAAAACTCTGCTGGGAGAAATTTAATAGAAACCAACACTAACAGAGGTCACCTGCCTATGTGTAAGAATTACATAGGTCCCAAAAGAGAGGTTCCCAATATTATGAACCAACAACATGGGCTGATAGATGCATATATTCAGAAAAATCAACAATAGAATTAATTACCAAAAATCTTTTTCTTTATTCTCATTATATCAGACATAGTTGTCAAGCTTTAAAGATACATAAATAGATACATAAAGTGTCATAAATAAATATCTACAATGTACCACACATGGTCATTCATAACTATCAGTCATACTTACATTCGTCCATAGTAACATACACATTTGTTCCACATTAGAAACACATTTCTAGAAACTTCACAAATCAATCAAGAAGGTAAGACTGCCACAGGATGTTAGAATGGACGATTCTCGTGTGCCATCCAGATGGTGAATTGAAACAAAGTCCAAGAAACACGAGAAGCGTTAAATGCCTACATGCGTTTCAGTGTAAAGCTTAAGACAGGACAACACCTTCATCAGGGCGGAGATCGATAAGCAGAGTGGGACACAAAAACACGCCTGGAGATTAGTTATATTCACTTAGAATCTCATTACGAGGTCATGAATATAACCTAAAGGTTCAGTGTAGCAATATCAATAGTGGCAATGCTACAAAAGAGACAATATCCAAGCTGATCCGAGGGCCGTTCAGACTGCCGGAAATGCCAGTAAGGAATCGTTAGTGAGACTGTTAAAGGGATAAGTCACTAGATTCGAAAAAGAGAGCTGCAGCATTTCAGGTAAAAAGTACGAGTCCATCCTAAATGGTGTTTCCACTGGCAATCGATGGGTGGGAAACCCTCCTACCGCCCCGCCTGCTTCACCTACCTATCATTCGTCTGCAGAGGTTCGCCTTTGTATTGGTTCAAACAACTCTGCTGCACTGCTCTGAGTTCCACATAAAGCATAGTGTGTTACGTCTTGCCATTCACGCTGATTTTTAGTGCCAAGTGTTTATCCCATGTTGTAAAATCAGCATGAATAGCACCACGTGCAGAGCAAGAATGCACTGCTTCTTTCTGCCACTCGAGTAGGTATTCTACTCGAGCAGCAACTTTCTAAATGCGATTGGAAGGCTTCTCAACATGAGCAATAGCAACCATCCTCGACCGGCCGTGTTGAGAAATCTCGCCGGAAGGTGGGCTGGAGTAAGATTTCCCCCCCTTGTCAACTTAACACTGGCGAGCGAGGGAAAAACTCATCTCTGTGCAGTGTTTTGAAACTCTGCGCTGTACACTGAGTGGAGAAACTCTGCATACTCCGCGAGCTGAGCGGAATTTCACATGCAGGCCTACTCTTTTGTAACGTATGGCACCTAATTCATTTATTCTTCCTTTAAGGTGGATTTCAGGCATTTCATCGAGTACTAGTGAGTTATCCTTTTCCTCTACTCATTATTTACTTTTATTTTATTTTCCTTCTTTGTTTTTTGTTATGTGTTGGTTTTTACTTTTATACATACCACTTTTACGTTTTGTTTTTCTCTGAGTGTGAAACCATGCAAAATATTGCTCCTCTGCCATTTTTTCTAACAACCCCTGGTGATCCTTTTCTTCCATGAACTAAATGGAAGGGCTTCCTGAACTATTTACGTGTCCTTGGAACAAGTTTATCTTCAGAAAACGCATATTTACTATTACATAGTTTAGGTGCAGAGGGACAAGACATTATTGAAACACTACCTGATATTGATTCTGGTGATGCCTAACTAGATGATTTCAATTCCATAATTAAGAACTTAGATAACCATTTGTAGTCCAAAATGTCCATTATTTTACAAAGGTTTTACTTTGGCAAACGTAAAGAAGGAGATGATGAATCAGTTCAGGATTTTGTTACGGCACTACCCAAACTAGCCTTCTCCTGCGATTTAGGCAACAATATTGCAGAAACAATTTGTGACCAAATCATACTTGAGTGCAAGTGTGGCAAAATAAGAGAAGAACTATACTCCAAAGAAATTCTAAGCTCCCTGAGGTATTAATTATTGCTAAACAGGTGGAGCACACATGATGCAGCCATGAATTGCAAATGACCAAGTAAGCTGTATCTTCTGAACCTTCTATATTTATGAAAAAGAAAAAAACAACCTTTGAATCACACTAAAGGTTGATGACTAATGAAACTGAGGCCATTCTCCAAATAAATACCAATGTGAATTGTATTTTGTGTGTTTGTTGTTAACGCCCGTCTGATATTGAAGAACTCTATGGCATCTGTGTGTCAATGATTGTGGACTTGGGGGCTAGACTATCCTTAGTTTTGGATGCTGATTTCACTAAATACTTTGAAAGAAAGGTCAAGTTGTGTGTACCTGATGTCACGCCGTTTAGTTAGAGGGATAAACCTATCGAAGGTATTTTGAACAAATATACAGTTTTAAGGAAACAAGATCTTTGGTAAGATGCATGTTCCTTTGAAAGGTCATACCGTGTTAAGCTGGCCTCATCAAAAACCTTTGGAAATTTTCCTCGATCGTAATGAAAATCTCTAGGTTCAGATCAGAAAGGTGAATACCATACCAGATATGTTTTTTGGACTTCACTGATGTTATTTCTGCAAAGATTGGGTGCATCAAAGAGTACAAACATCTCATTTGTATAAAGGAGAGAGACAAATCTGTTTCATCCAAGGTTCGTAACATTCCATTCAGTTTACCGGGAGCAGCAGAGGCAGAATTAAATAGATTACAAGCAGAAGGGGTCATTGGGACAGTAGAAGCTTCTTAATGGGTTGCACCAGTTGTTATTGCCAACAAGAACAAAGGGGATTTTAGGCTTCTTGTGGATCTTAGACATCCCAATAAAGAAGTCAGTGAGGATATGTTTCCCTTACCAAACATAATAGAGATGATTGGTTCGTTGGGCAATGCAAAATATGTTACCACTATAGACCTGAGTTCAGCTTACCACCAAGTCAAACTCTGTGATGAATCCAAGAATCTTACAGCATTTAGAAATCCTTTTTGTAGTTTTAAGGCTTAACAGGATGCAGTTCAGACTTTACTCTGCCTCTTTTGTGTTTCAGAGGCTTATGACTCACTTGTTGGGGAATGTCAATTGCATAAAAATTATTTCAGGATGATGTGCTCATTTTCACTGATACATTGAAGGGTCATATGAACAAGATTAGAGAGGTCTTGAATACATTTTGCTCCAATGTCATTACTCTCAAGATTGAGAAGTGTACATTTTGTTTTCCAGAACAAATGTATTTAGAAAATGTTATCACAGGTGAAAGGGTCTAGCTAAATGATGAGCTGGTTAACACCATTCAAATGCTGATGTAACCCACTAAACAAGAGGATCTACAAGCCTTCTTAGGTATGCCAGAATTTTATGCCAGTTACGTCCCTAATTTTGTCAAGCACTCCTGTAGCATTAGGCAACTACTCAAGAAGAGGGCCCAGTATGTCTGGTCAGAAGAGTGTCAGAAGGATTTTAAGGCTATCAAATCAGCTTTAGCATCAGCACAGTGTCTAAAATGTTTCATACAAGGTTTACCATGTTGGGTGGTCACTGATACCAGTTACAAGGATCTTTTTTGGGGTTCTTTAGCAAATAAAATATGGCAAAGAAGTCACAATAGCATTTCCATTGAGATCATTGAAAGGGACATAAACACACCATTTTACAATTGAAAGAGATTATTAGTAGTGTTTTCGGCACTCAAGAAGTTTTTGTGGAGTGTCCGTTTTGTGGTACAATCATAAAAAAGGTTTACACAACATCTCTTCACACATATGTAAATGGATTTTTGCATTGCAGGATTTTCATTTTGTAGTCAAGTATATACCTTGGGTGGACAATAAATTGCTGGTTTGCTTATGTAGATTGAGAAATGACTCATTAGAAACAGGGGTTGATGATGAAGATTTGTGAATGGAAGAAAATGTCAAACTTTGTGCCTTTACATTGGGCTGCATTTCTGAAAGTAATGGATGTTGGTATTGAAGAAGGATGAGTTTATGAAATGTGTGTGTGATGACATAGTAAAAGGAAACAACATTTGGTTCCACAATGCAAAATTGGCAGGATATGACAAGGTATCAACTGAACTTGCCGGTAAAAAATGGTCTGGTATTGAGAGGTAGCAGATTAGTTCTGCCTACTGGCTATTGGGAGCCCTTAGTGCATTTAGCCCATGAGGGACATCCGAGTATCTGCAAACCAAAGGAAAGGGTGAGGACTGCTAACTGGTGGCTGGAAATGAATCTGGTTGTGGAGAGAATGGTTAGAGACTGTTGTGAGTATAAATTGACAGACAAAGCGCTGAAGGTTAGGACTTAGCCTATGGCTTTCCATGGGATCCCTAAGGAAGTTTTTGGATGATGTTGCATTTGATATAGTGGGACCCATAGTGGTGGATCAACCACTAGATAGCCACAGTACAAAGCATTTCCAAAGCCAATGCGATCCCTCTGAGTTCTGCTTCAAGACACTTCCCCCTTGAACATAAACATTTCATAAAAACAAACCAAGGAAGTGGGATGTAAAGAGGGGAGAGAAAGAAGGGAAATTCCACATAGGTAATATAAACAATACCACAGTAACATTACCAAAAGAGGGAGGACATAAAGAGAGTGAATATGAATATTGTTTTTAACAATATTCGGAGAATATCCTTTTTGTTACTATTTATTTTAAATACATTTTGGCCCATTTGACTTTACACCATGCCCAAATACTACAGAGAAGTGGATGACAAAGGAGTACCCCGCTGGAAATTTAGCTGAGTGTCATCAGCTTAGGTGGAAAATTGAAACCAGAAAGAGATGCTCAAGCTCATGAAGGGGAGCAGGTATATGCTAAAAGCAAATGGACAGAGGATGTAACCTTGTGGGGCTCTTTTATAAATAAAATAAAATTCAGAATAGAAATTGTACAGCAAACCCTCTTAGGTATCTCCGCTCCAAAAATGAAAATAAACCATGTGAGTGCCATACCATTTATGCTGCAGTGCTTTAATTTTGATGACATGATAGAATGGTCTATAGTGTTGGGTGATGCAGCCAGACCCAGAAAAATAAGATCCAAAGTGGCATTACTGACATAGTTTCTATTACACTAAAAGTAGGATAAACAAGAAGTGTAACACATAGATGGTGTTTGTTATAGGTAGTTCAAAAATGGAAGGTAGGGAGACTAAATCCTAAAGGCAGCTACAAAGAATGAGCACATCGAAAAGCGTGAGTGAGGTGTAGTGAGTGCGTGATTACCAAAAACAAATAAAGCAGGTGAATCATACCCTAAGCAGAATGGCATACTGAATATGTGAGCTTGAGAGTGAAAGTGAAAGTGCTTGGTAGGATGCTGCCTTGGCAGCACAAAAATTATTCAGCCAGCCCCATGTTCACTGTCTTTATCCACCCCTTTAAGTAAGCCTGATAGTTTTTCTTAGCTCTCAGGTATGTTAACCCTAGTTTAGATGAAGAGGCCTCCTCCTGCCCTTCTAGAATGTCCTCCAAGTCAACTGTCACCTCCATTGTTAGTATTTCAAGATTAAAAGAGACAACATAGTCACAGGTTGGCTTAACCTGCTTCTTTTGTTTTGGCTAAGAAAGGAAAATGGCCTACATTTAGTAGTTCTCACTTCGTTCAATCTTAGCCCATCTCTTCTCTGCCCTGTGAGATTTTTAAAAAACGTTTATATATATGTATAAACCACATGAACTGTCTGTTGGAGAGCAAAACACAAAATTGGAATTTTGCTGCAGAAGAATGAAAATAATTCTGAGTTTATTAGAGTTAGCGAAAAGCCAGTGTCCAGATTCTTGTGGAATTCAAGGAGAGAGGAGGAGGCACTCATGGGGAGTAGGAGGTCATTCCATGTGTTAGAAGCAATGCAAGAGAAACACAGTCCTCCTGATCTGGGTCTCTGCATGCATGCGATGTGTGCAAGTTGGAGTCCTGCGGAATGGACGTATCTCAGTGGTTTGTGGAAGGAGAGGCAACCGTTGACGGTGGAGGATTGTGGCTCAATGGTTAGAGCGGCAGACCCTGATGCAGAGTTCTGGCCAGGGACCAGGGTTTGATTTCTGCCTCGGCGGGGTTTCGGGCTCAATTTCCTCAGACCTGTTAATTCTCGCCTCGGTGCCTATTCTAATCATGGGCCCCACCCTGCAACTCTGGGTAATAGCTTGCTTAGCCTCCACACTGCCTCCAACAGCGCTAAGGATGCCTGGCTTCACCCTGGGGGTGCCCAGGAGTGGACACTTCACAGGGAAAGCCAGGAGGGGTTCCACAGTGGTGTGAGTATCAGCGCCAGGAAGCCGAATAGGCGACAACGCAAGGTGACCGTCTGGTGACAGTGCGCTCTATAAGTAATATGACATTTACATTTACATAACCGTTCAGGTAAGGGGGCCTGAGTTGTGTACTGCCTTAAATGTGTGTGAGGAGATTGAATTGAGCGTGCGTGGGTATGGAAAGGCAGTGTAGTTCCCTGAGGTATAGTGTGATGTCAACTCTATGTGAGAGGTTGAGGATGATTCTGGTTGCCAAGTTCCGAATGGTTTGTAGTCTTCTAATGAGTTGCTTGGTGATCCCAACCTAGCGGATTTTCCCAAAGTCCAACCTGCTGCTTTCTAGGGTATGAGTGACAGTTTGTCTAGTGCTGCTTGGGAGCCATTTTAAGATCGCCCTTAGTATGTTCAGGGTGTGGAAGCAGGATGCAGTAATGGCGTTCACTCGTGCGGTCATGTCCAGTTTGCTGTTAATGATCATTTTGAGGTTCCTGGTTTGGTTTCTGTATGTGGGTTCAAGTTCAGATGACCGCCAGTTGCCATACCATGGTGAGGTTTTCTTGCCAAAGATTGCTACTTCCGTTTCTTCAGTGTTGAGCTTGAGGCTGTTGGCTCTCATCAAGTTAGTGACTTTGGTCATGCAGAAGGTGTACTTGTTTATTGTGTTGCAGGATTTGTCTGGGAGGGAAAGTATGAGTTGCATGTCATCTGAATAGAAGAGGATGGTTATGTCATGTGCTTGGATGACATTAGCCAGAAGGATCGTGTATGTGTTTAAGAGGGTGGAGCTGAGCAATGAACCTTTCTGCACACCACAGATAAGATTGCAGTCTTCAGAAGAGTATGGTGAAAGGCTGACAGCTTGTGTTCTATCTGTTAAGAAGGTGCAGATCCAGCAGAGAGTGGTCCTTGGATGTCAATATCATGCATGCACTTTATAAGGATGGGATGTGAGACACTGTCAAATGCTGCAGAGAGGTCCAGAACCATGAGGGCTGCCGTGTCTCCTCTATCAAACATCCTGCAGGTATCATCTATGGCGCCAATGAGTGCTGCTTCTGTACTGTGGTTGGACCTGTATCCAGACAGGGTGGCGTTGAGGAGCTGGTAGTTGCTCAGGTGGTTGCTGAGGCATGGATTGATTAGTTTCTATAATACCATTACCGGTTATGGTCAGAGTGAGATGAGCCTGTAGTTGGAAAACATGGCTGGGTCAGCAGATGGTTTTTTGTGCAGGGTTATGATGATTTGGTGAAGGCGCGGTGGGGGCAATGGTCAGATGGAGTGGATGATCGTCAGGTTAGCAGCAATTTCTATGGTGATGACTGGAGGCCAAGAGCAGAGTTTGTTCATTGGCTGTGATGGGAAATTTAGTTGCGACAGCAACGAGGCCCAGGTGTGCAGCAAAGTTGCTGTATGTAGAGAGGATTTTACTACAGAAGAATTGCTTGTTGCAAATGTCTTGTGCAGGGGTGATGTTGCTGGAGGCTGCAGCAGGTGTGGTGAAATCTTTGATTATGGTGAAGAATTCCTTGCTGCTGTTAGTATTTGTGTTGATGCAATCTGTTAGATCTGTGCGCTTGGTGTTCCATAAATGCTGGTGGTAGTGCCTTAGGGTTATTTCAAAGATATCTTTATTTGTGGTGTCTTGTTCTCCAGTTGTTCTCCAGTTTCATTCCAGTTGCTTGCAATTATGTTTGTCAGCTCGAGTACCTCTTTCTACCAGATGGCCTGTGGACAAGCTCTTGCTGTTAGGTTGCACTTGAGCCAGGGTGTTGGTGCATGTGGGGATTTAGCTATGAGGTTTTTTACGTCTTTCAGCAAGGTGATGGTGGTGTGCTCACTCCTCTTCTGAAATGCTTTTCCAGCTGCTGCGGGTGGTTCCAGTGGTGGGTGGTCTAAGACGGTTGCGAGAGGGGTATGCTGAAACTGATGAGGGCATGGTCTGTCTAGTCAAACAACAGGAGAGTGTCAAAAAAGGGGATAAGCACAAAAACAGAGAAGGTAATCAACCTATATGATTCTCATTGGAAATCATTAGGAGTTTACTTGGAAGCCCTCACTCACCACCCTGGGTGGTGACATGCTTCATCATCGGGCTCACCAGGAGAAACTGAGTGCCTCCCTGGTGTGCTACAATGCCAGAATACTGTGGAGCTGGTTTTTTGTGACAGTGATGTGAAAAATTCTTGATGTTAAAATTGTCAAAGGACTGTACCATAAGAAAAAAAATGTATTCAATGGTCAGCCTGACAAGGTTAAAATATGTGTAGGGAAATGTGCCAATTCATGTATTGGTTATTTCCACTTAAAGTGGGGTCGACATGTTTCTGCCCTTGATGTGTAGATTTACTGGGCTTTCTTCAGGACCATTAGTAATGTACCTCGGCGGTGTGGGCGCGCTAAGGCCTACCCTAACCAGAGGACGTGAAAGTTAAAAATGCAGTATAAAAATGAAGTGCAAAAAACAAACCATAAAGTTGTGGGATTTACCTCTGCAGTAGAGGAACCTGTATAGTCTGGAAATGAAAAGAGACATACAAACAAAAAAGACAAACACTGAGTTAGTGAGATCTATCAGTCGTGTTTTCTGAAAGACCAATCTCTGAATATAAATGCTTAGGGCTAGTCAAAAGGCGTGACCGTTGTGCCATGGATGGTACGTTTATGCAAGCAACTGATGGTCTAAACATGCTCTATGGCAAACAAGCAATAGCCGATTGTGTGTAGGGCTGTTGGAACAACACTCGTGGTTAGCGATCAATAGGCCAGACGGTAGGGCCAGTGGGAATGTGTGTACCTCATGAACTACAGACTACTACTCGGCATAAAAAACAAAAGTTAATGAAGTAATAATTTTCTCACTTGTAAATTAAAAGATCCACGCCCCATAGGTCTCGGAAGGGGGGTGGGGGCGACAATGGCACACCCTGCAGAGGCACAGAGGTGTAGAGTGAGAGTAATAAACATTATAAATAAGCAAGGGTTACTTAGCTCTATGATGGTAGGAAAGAACCGGTCTTACGCCCGCAACGCCCAGCACCTGCTCAGCACCTAGCGTCTCCTGCAACCGGACGTCGTGGATGGTCCAAGTCGGGCAGAGAAAGCTAAAGAAGAGTGCCGGTAGGGGTGGGGGCGTCGTCGGGGAACGTCGGCCAATCCCAACTCTTCCATCAGAATGAGGCTTGGGAAGCAAGCCTGCTTCCTCTGTATCGTCATAGGAGCGTCGACCAATCCCAACACTTCCAACCGAATGAGGCTTGGGAAGCAAACTTATTCTTATGTGTCGTCATCGGAAGATGCTCCAATGGAAACTCGGAGTGAAAGCGAGGCTTGGAATACAAGCCAGGTGAAGTTCACAGGGGAAGAAACTTTATTTAATCCTGAGATTGAGGACAAAAATAAAGACGAGCAGGGGTGACAGTGAGGCACTTATGAGTTGCACAATACTTAGTCAAAAACAGTGATGGGTGCTTTATACATCACAGAGCTGAAACATATCATCGTGCTGATACTGTCAAGATCAAAGATTGATCTAGAGTGTTAAAGGAAGAAACTTAAGAATGGGGAAGTCATTGGTAGGCAAATGATATCAAATCAGGGACTAAATGTTAATATTTTTTTAATTTATTATTTATTCAGGGACTCAACAAAGGAAAATTAGGTATGTTAGAGAGAAGGTTCTAACGCTTAGGTACTGATGGCCAAAGGATATGATCATTTAGACCATTCAGACTATTGGTGGACATTTAATAGATAGATGTCAACAAGGTGACAACTAGAAAATTCAAGCTCACAGCGAATAACATAAAGAAACATCAGAGTTGTTAGGGAAAAGGATCTAACGCTTAAGTACAGATGACCAAGGGATTTGATCATTTAGACCAGTCAGATGTGTCCCCAATCTATAAACCCAGCGTTGTTCTTTTTCAAAGAGCACACTGGCAGTATATTTTTCAGTGGTAACTTTCTCAATAATGGTCCAACGCAGGTCATTAGGTGTGTGATTTTGCTGGAGGAAATGTTCACTCATTTTAGTAGTTGTTTTGCGACATCTGATGTTGCTGCGATGTTCGCAGATGCGCAGCGTCACTTTGCGGGTAGTCATACCCACATATCTTTTTTGACATGGACATGTGATGAGATAGACCACATTGGTGGAATTACAATTACTGTGTGTCCATATCCTGCCTGGTTCAAGGGAAAGTTGTTTGGAGTGTATCGTCAGATGACACACACTACAGTTTGAGCATGGATAGTGTCTGATGATAGGGGGTAGACCCCAAACATTGGTGATAGGTCTTTCGATAGAAGAGTTGGACACTGTAGGTTGTGGCCGAGTGTGTACTAAGGAGTCCTTCAGACTCCTGCCTTTAAAAAAAAAAAGTGGTTTATCCCAAGTTCTTTTGTTGTCATGATGATTCTCCAGTGTTTACCGATTTTTTCATGGCATCTGATAAACAGCTATAGGTGGTAACACATGTGAGTGGCATGTATGTTGGTTCTTTTACGGTTTCCTCCAGGAGAGCTTCTCGTGGTTGATTCCTTTCTCGTTTGTTTCCTTTGTCAAGGGTTGTAGCAGGGTATCCTCTTGTTTTCAATCTCTCGGTGAGGTCATTAGCTTGAGTTTTGTAGTCCCTAGTGTCGCTACAATTTCGCCGCATCCTAAGATACTGACCGTAAGGCAGGTTCTCCCTGAGAGGTCTAGGGTGGAAACTGGAAAACTCGAGCAAGTTATTCTTAGCTATCGGTTTGTAGTGCGTTCTTGTTTTTAGAGTAGTACCACTGACAGTGATGACCACATCCAGGAACACCACCTCCAGTTTGCTGAAACAGTGGGTGAATTTAAAATACGGGTCTAGGGCATTCACCCAGATCAGGAATTGTTCAAGAGAAGGTCCGTCGCCGTTCCAGATGAGAAAAATATCATCAATATACCTCCTCCATAATCCTATGGAGGATGAGAAGGGGTTGTTACTTGGCAAAATGTACTTGGACTCAAAATTGTGGACATAGAGTCCGGCTACGCTAGGAGCAAACGTGCTGCCCATAGACGTCCCAGTACTCTGGAGATATAGCTTTCCTTGGAACTCAAAGTAATTTTCTTTCAAGGCCAGAGTAGCACATTTTAGTATAAATTCTTTGGGTGTTGTATATTCCCACATAATAGAGTCCAAAGCTGTCCTTAGGACTCTCAGAGTGTCGTCCTGAGGAATGCTTGTATACAAGCTCCCGATATCAAGTGTCACAAGAATTATTGAGTCCTCTTCAAAAGTCACCAGTTCCAGTAGTTGCAACAGATTTTTGGTGTCTTTAAGATAAGTTGGGGTGTTCTGTATTAAAGGTTTAAGATAGTGATCACAGAACGTTGAGAGGTGTTCAAGGAGTGAAACGATCCCAGACACAATGGGCAGCGACGGCCCGTGGAGGGAGTTACGGTGGGGCAGGAGGGCGGGGAGGGGGAGGGGAGGGCAGAGGTTGCTAAAAACCGGCATATGGATAATTGCAGGTAAGTAAACAATGTAATTAATAAAACGAATTTCGTAGCTCGCACTGCATTGCATTTTGCGATGCAAGGCGCACTACGAAATTCGTTTTATTAATTAAATTGTTTACTTACCTGCAATTATCCATATGCCGGTTTTTAGCAACCTCCACCCTGCCCCTCCCCCTCCCCACCCTCCTGCCCCACCGTAACTCCCTCCACGAGCCGTCGCTGACAATGGGTCTTCCGGGAGGTGGACTCATATTTTTGTGGGGTTTGGGCAGGGTGTAAAAGTATGGTATGGTGACACCGCCTGCCATAAGGTATGCTGCCTCATGTTTGGAAATCCATTCATTCTTTTCAGCTTCCTTATCTAAGTTATGGATGCGTGACTTCAGTTCTGATGTAGGATCTGTTGTTAGGGGAGTGTAATTGGTCCTATTGTCCAGGAGGTTCTTACACACATTTCATAAGCTGATGTATTTTGGATAACTATGCCTCCCACCTTGTCAGTCTGTCCAGGTCATAGTTACTGACTTGTTGACTGTAATGTTGATGTAATCAGACAATAGGTGTCCAGTAGTGTGGGTGCGGTCAGTAACCTCCAGGGTGAGACCAAGGTTTCTGAGGTTTTCTATAAGGGCCTTAGAATTTGGGCCAGTGTGGTCTTTTAGGGAAAAGTTAATATCTTCAAGGAGGATAAGGTGCTGGCTTTGATGATGAGGGTGTTTTGAAGTCTGTGATGTCACTAGCAAACTTTGCACAGAGTACAGGGGTCTGTATACCAGGGTTCTTCCCAGGGAGAAGTTGGTTGTGATGTGTATCTTCTTGAATGTGAGGTATTCCATGTACCTTGTGGGTGGGGGTCCATGGAGGTGGTGCAGCTGATGGTATCTTTGAATATGATGGCACCTCCACCTCCCTACTTGTGCTGTCAGTTTTGCTTAACAATTTTGTATCCAGTGGGGATGAAGGTGGTGATGTCAGGTGCTGAAGTTAGGTTTAGCTATATTTCAATGAGACAGAGCAGTTGGTGCAGGAGTGGTGGGTAAAGAGTGGGGGAGAGCGCCTGAGAACTTGCAGAAGGCACATTTGAATGCTCCTTCCATATTGTGTGGTGCAGTGGGGCAGCAGTGCTATGAGAAGTGGACAGGGTTAAGAGCATGGAGCAGACAGCACAGTCTTAGTGTATAGGGTAGAACCAAGATGCCTGGTGCTCCTCATGGTCCAGGCTCCAGCAGGCGTAGATGAACATGAATTTGGCATAACTTCAGAGCGCCAAGGGAATGCCCACTGTGTGACTGCACTGCAGCGTAGGGGTGGCTCCTCCACGTGGGCGGAGGAGCGTCGCCCATCTGCTTTCTCACAGAGCGAGAAGCAGAAACATAAAATGGTATTATAAATACCATTTTATGTTTCTGCTTCCTGCACTGTGAGGAAGTTGAAGCGTTTATTTGGCGACGGCGGGTGGACTTTGGTGCTTGAGGGCAGGGAAGGAGTTGTTTGCCCACTGTTGTGGGGGCTGACTATTTGGTCGGCCCTCTGGGGCCGCTCACACCAGTCATGCACGGCACACTCTGCCATTTTCTCCATGTAGGCTGCATACAGTCTAAATGGAGAAATTGGCCTCCCCATACGCGCCTGGCTCTGCGCCATCTTGACCAATCACAACACTGCCATTGCAGCATTGTGATTGGCTTAGGGGAGGTGAGGGAGGCTGCCTGCGGCTGATTCCTGTTGCAGAGAAGACAAGGTGGGACCGGGCCGGCGCAGGCTCCCCCCTGCGCTACCCCCCACCCATGTGCCCCCACCCGCGAGCAGGACGGAGTGCAGGGTACTGCATGGGGAAACCAGTGATGTCACTTCCTGTGCAGATGGATGATGGGAAATCCAGTTATATCACTTCCTATGCAGATGAATAATGGGAATTTCAGTAACTTACTGAGCAATAGTTAATTAAGTCTTTCTGTGTGGCTTCTTCTTTTAGAGATGGTTTTGGCAGGAAGGCACTTCTTCTGCAGCTGGAGGATGAGAGCTCCAGTGATGTCACTTCCTTTGCTGATGGATGATGGGGGATCCAGTGATGTCACTTCCTCTGCAGATGGGCAATAGGAAATTAAGTCCTGTGTTTTATTTCTTAATTATTGCTTGCTTTTTCGATTTTATTGTAAAAAATGGTTCTGACAGGAGAAAGATACACCACTTCCACAAATAAAATGTGGTTTATATGAAAAACGTTAATATAAAATATAATCCATGCTTTTAGATTATATAAATGACAAGGTTGACCTATTATTCCAGTGCATAAATTCAATTCTGTTTGTGGAGTAGGCTATCAAATAGTTGTGTTTAACAAATAGCTGAAACAAAATGCATGGTCCATTTCGATTGCTTTAATTATAATCATCAGAAGCAGGAAAATATGCCAGGTGTGCTAAAGAAAGACAACAAGTTTCATAATCTGAGGTGTCCTTGCTTCGAAAAAAACACATTTGCAGGTATTTTGTTAGAACCACGCGATTTTGCCTAAATAAGAAATATTTTTGTTTCCGTTTATGGCTTTGCACTAGCTAATTTCATGTGCTGTGTGATGTGAATCTTAAGGTAAATAAAGAGCGTATGGGAATTTAAAGGTACATTTTCCTCAAACTGAACTGATGATAAGTTCCACAGTACAGCTGGTAAAACAAAGCCAGCTGCACAGTGTGGCTGGTATGTCGACATTGTCGGGTGCACATTGGCATCTTAATGTACATTTTTCTTGCTTTAACTACAAACATAATGTAAACGAGTTGCACGCTGTTAGAGCATACCAATTTCTTTTTTAGTCAGAATTGTTAAATTTGTTTACAAAAATCATATTGTCAATTATATGTGCGTTCTGGGGTCTAGCGAATTTTGGCAAATCAGTTAGCTGCAGTGAGGTTCTTGAAAGTTCCATGTGAGTCTCAAAGACCTTTCTTGCTTTTGCAGATTGTACATTATTGAAACTATGCACTGCAGCTGCCAACGTGGACAACTGTGTTTATTTACCATGCCGTAGACTTTCCACTTTGACTGTTACACTGGTCAGAGGTTGCTTTGTTTTTGTCGCCATTTTCTACTAAGATCAATGAAAAAGTCGCGTCTCAAGGTTTTTTAGTGAGCTTGCAATGTTCCAGTTCTTTGTCTGCAATTTCAGTCACTCGTAAACCTCGCGTTCACATGGATGTTAACAAGGAGTCGAGCATTTTACAGCCTTTCCAGAAGTTGTTAAACTCAGCTACTGTTCTTTTTCTCCAGCACTGTTAAGCGAACATAATCTAGCCTTCTGTGCGCGTAAATTTTCGTTTTCGAAAGCATGATGCAAATATTCAAGTATAAGAGACTCTCTGTGCTATATTATCAAGAAAGGGCGACACTTTATCGCCGCTTTTATCGGCAGGAAACTGCGCTAAAGCGGCATTAATGGGCTTGTTTATATGCCCTTGTGAATTCCCATAGAAGCCCAGGTTAACACCAGAACCTGGGCTTCTATGGGAATTCACAAGGGCATATTATCAAGCCCATTATCGCCGCTTTAGCGGCAGGAAACTGAGCTAAGCGGCAATAATGGGCTTGTTAATATGCCCTTGTGAATTCCCATAGAAGCCCAGGTTAACACCAGAACCTGGGCTTCTATGGGAATTCACATGGGCATATTATCAAGCCCATTATCGCCACTTTAGCTGCAGTTTCCTGCCGATAAAAGCGGCGATAATGTATCGCCATTTCTTGATAATATGGTCCGTTGTCCGGAAACACATACTGTTGCATCCTGTTTAAGTTTACTCGTTTGCTTCTGTAGAGCAACACATTGTATGGTATGTTGTGTTACATCTGCTATCAGTACATGGTTAGCAGAGTGAGACACGTCGATATCATTCTGATCTCCCAATCCTTTTTGTGTCTTTCAACTCTCCTGTTCTTCATACAGGCGTCAGTGGACAACGAAAAAGTGAAATCACTTGTGGGTCAGGTCAGTCATCCTACCCCTCCAGAGGAGCGCAAATCCTTAGCTATTCTGCAGAACTTTGACCCCATCTCGGAAGATGCCCTCCTCAAATGCATCCTCGAAACAAAGCCCTCCAACCATTCTCTTGACCCCATCCCTAGTGCCATTGACTTCTATACCCATTCTCTGTCCTATTGGACCACTTTGGTTAACCTCTCCCTCTGTCAAGGCTCCCTTCCTGTTTCCTTGAAAACCGGGCAGGTCACCCCTCTGCTTAAAAAATCCACTGCTGATGCGAACAAACTCAACAACTTCCGCCCCATCACTAACCTACCTTTTCTTGCGAAAATCACTTGCAGGATTGGCCCCAAATATAACGTTACTATGCATAGTCACCGTACATGGTGAGTCTACCATTCCTTTATTGACACTCTGGAATTCCTTCAGTTGAGTCTGCAAGGACCTGGTGAAAGTTCTATCTTGGAGAAACAAGGCATTAAGGAGCCATATTTGTCACCCCCTTCCCGTGTTTGGTCTGCTAACTGGAGCAGTTCCAAGGAGAGATCAGTAAGACCACATAAGGGTATGAGAGCCCCCATGTGTGAAGGAAGCCCAAAGCTGAAAACAAAAAGAAGTTAATACGGGGTAGGTAGCAGTGCTGTTGAGGTGGTAGTGTATTCCCTAACATAATGGTACCTCACCCTCCTGGCGTCGCATAAACCAAGGCTCAGTACCAAGTTATGAAGCCCCCTTCCTCTCTAGTCTTGGGGTGCACAGGTAATCCAGGCAACCCAGAACATCATTAAAGTGATTGTGCTGCCTGGGGGGAAATTAACATAAGATCGCTAAGAGTTGTCAATGTAAGTGTGCCCAACTTTAGGGGAACATAGACCAAAAGATCAATAGGAATTAAAAAAAATGGCCCCATCCAATGAACCTCACAATAACAAATATCTCCCCAGAGCACCCCGGGTCACCCAGGAAACTACCAGTGACAGGGACGTATGGATCATGATGGCCACTCCCCTGAACCCTCGATTGAACCCCACATAGTACACCTTATCTTATTGGAAAAGAGCAGTGTGACCCCAAAAGTTCGATTACTTGGAGTATAACAAGTCAGGACCCATGATGGTAGAGGAATTGCATGACTGCTCCCCTCTTAACATGATAGAGAGGAAATTGACGTTGTACATCAGTACTGTGAAATTGGTCATGGTAAACTAAACAGAAAGGCAGAGGTGAGAATGTGGTATGAGGATTGGGCATGAACAGACTTAGCCCTATGGAACACCCCCCGGTATCCCTCCCTTCAGGCATCAGCAAGAAAAAGAATGAGGATGGCCAGGGCCGCACAGGACATAAGCAGTGAAGTGCATGTCTAACAAACTCAAAGCTAAACAAACACAATAAAAGACTGACCAATTAAACAGCTCCCCAAAATCACCACACCTCATATTTCCCCCCTGTAGATGCACCTAAACTTAAGCAATTTATGTTACTGGGTGGTAACAAAAACCTGTTTCCTAGGTTTCTCCCTCTGCCTGCCCTTTGACATGCTCCATGTTCAGGATACACTTGTACTGGTGAAGTAAATAATATCATATCTCATGTAACTGCCCCTCCAGAAGGACCTCTAGTTTCTCCTTGCAGGGGGAACGTCATCTCCAGCAGCTTAGAGCCCTGGCGGTGTTCAGGTGTTGGTGTCTTCCCTCTCAGAGTCCTAGGTAGCAGGCATCTCCAAGTGGTCACACGTCCCCTGTGGGATCTTTTCTTGTGGCGAGGGCCCACCTGACATCCCCACCCACACCCTGCCTCCACTTGGTCAGGCCATGTCGGTGGCCGACTCTGCTGTAAGTATGTCTGTTCCATTAGCCCGTCCTACAACCCATCATGGTTGTCAACGAAGTGTGATTTGTCATTGTGTAGTACACTAAGCCTCGCTGGGAATGGGTGCATATATTGTAGACCCATAGCTGTAAATTTTCTACTTTACTTAGTCATGCAATTATCATTCAGTTTGGAGTAGGTGAGTGTAGTCCGAGAAAATCTTCACACGACTGCCATGATACACAAATTGTTTGTTCACCCTCACCCTTCAAAGGGTAATGTCCCTCATGCAGTGGTTGAAGATTTTGGCAATCATTGGTGGGGTGGGATCGCTGGAGGAGGTATTTTGGCCAACAATCTGTATGCCCTTCTCAAGCACAAAACAGTTTAACAGGAGGTCACATTCAATTCATGATGTCACTCATCTCTCCAGAAAGACCTCTGGTGTCCACCCTTTCACCCCCTCCGGGTATCCAATAAAGTGACGATTACCTCTCTGGACCCTGTTTTCAGCATCTTCTGCCTGGTCGGGAAGTTCCTTCAAAGCCATGGTCAGACGTGACACTTCCATTTTAAGGTCCGAGACTGTAACCTCCAGCTGGGAAATACGCCCTTCAGTCTCGGTCTGTAGCGTTAGTGTTTCATAGGTCTTGACATGGAAGGGCTACATCCACTCAGGCCTCTCCAATCTTAGACTCAAGACTACTGAATCACCTGTAGAATCACTGTGCTGTCTCCCACTCCCTGCAAGCTAGCGCTCCAGGGGGTGTCTCCACTGATTCCCCTCTGTTCCCCTACCGGCAGCATACACTTGTTAATTTTTGTCTAGACAGGGGGGGGCAGGGTCTTGTCGCGGCCCATACTGATCTGTCGGGTGAGTATCATTCTTCCTATAAGTGAAGCTTGTGCAGTGAAGAGTGGAGCCACTCCCGGCCCACCTGACTGACCACCAGCCTTGTGCTGGCGGCACAAGCAGCCAAGGTACTAGAGACCCCAGAGGGGGAGACAGCTCCAGCCACTCTCTGCAGCAATTTACAGATTGCACCGCTGGGCCTATCCCTGGAGTGCCATTGAACACAGAGAGCTGGTCGGGCCCACACAGCCAGCCAGTAGTGCGGACCCAGCAGGCCTGCTCCTTCACAAGTCCATCTTGGGCAGTTCGAGCAGCCAGGTGCCAGAAGTCCACTGGAAGGGCAAGAGGAGATAAGGCATAGAGGGCCCACCTCAACCTGAGGTCCCTGCAGGGGGTAATCCAGGGCACAGGACAGAGCACCAAGAAACTTTAGGGCCCCGGTTCCAACCGGAAAGGCAGCACACTCCAGGGCCCATGAGACAAGCTGCCGTCCACCAAAGTGGAGGCAGTCACAACCTTCGAGGCCCTTCCCCTCACAGCCAGGATGTCCTCTGGAAAGGTTCCATAAGGCCCAGGTGGTACCTCCCTAACAGCAGCATCTATTTCTGCCCAGCTGCAGGAACAGAAGCCACTTTCCCTGTGTCAGCCCTTTCCCTTATGACAAGTGGAGCAGCTGGATCAGTTTGTAGGGTCGCACCCCTCCTCCTTTCCAGGAGGCAGGTGCTCTATGGTAGTAATGAGGCCCTTGCACCGAGGTCCTTGCAAACCACTGCAGGCCCCCTCTCTTACTGGGGACCCTCAAGTGGTAAAGCATCACCCAGCTGCCTATTGAGGCCTGCTTCAATGTAAAGGAGGTCATATCACCAGGCCGTCAACTTGCTCTGGCGTCAGGCTGCTCAGCCATGTTATGGCCAGGCCGGAATGCCTCACCGGTCACTTGCAGACTCCTAGTTAGCCCCCATCCCAGGTGTTCTGGGCTTGCTGATGCCTGGGGTGCACTGCATGTGCCAGCACCGTCAAAATTGATGATGTTGTCAGATCCGAGAGGTAGCTCAAAGAAGAGTGACCACCATCTTGGCCATCCCGGCTCCCCCTAACAGTTAATCTAATTACTTTGCTTGAAACCTCTATTCCTAACATGGAGCAATGACAAGGACTTTCCTTCCAACATCAGAGGCCACAACTACAAAATACTATTTTCTCTAAGAATGCAGGACCGAGTTTGGAAGTATCTTATCCTGTAAACCATCATGAGCAGCTCACCATCCGCACCATCGCCTTCAGTTTTCTGAAATGAATAATTAAAAAATTCAATCAATGGACTCTCGCAATACTCAACAATATCACTAAAGCATTTGAATGCCGTTTTTGTCAAAATACACGACCAACACAGGAGAAGTCAATACACACTAAAGTACTTATTTATACAGCAACACTTCAAGAAACAAGGAGTTTGACACTCTCCTATGCACAAAAATACCTAAATCAGACCACAAAACTTGGACAACTGACAAAAGAACCTTGAGAGTCTTCTCTCCCTTAGTGGAGTGAACCTTTAAAGATCTATTATCTTGCAACAAAAAATTGAGGTCTCCAAATGGCCCATTCCCAAAGCAATTCTCAGGAACATCCCATCCATTATTGCCATTAAGGAGGTGGCATATGTGATAACCAATGACTGTCTGCTGGCACTCCACAAAACAAACTCAAATGTTCATTCATAAAACTACTTACAAACACAGCTCTGGGTGCAAGTGAACTGTTGGACCACAAACCGATAGCAAATGGATACTTCTTGGCCAAACAGATTTAAATAATGAAATATTCTATATTTCGGGAATTTACTGAAAAGAACAACATCCTCTCTGAGGTAGCCTGGTCTCTGTTCCTTCAAAGGAATTATATTCATACTTCATTTCTACAGTAGGCGAGCTCATAAAACAGGTTTACTCAAGTGGAAAATCCTTGTTTATCCTGCACACTTTTTGGCTGAATTTAATACTGTCCGCCACCCAACAATACTTCCCAGACAGAATGTGGATATGCGTGAAATAACAAACCATTGGAGTAGATTGACTCCTTCCTATCAAATCGCAACCAAGTAATTTCCCTACTGCCGTACACTTCTGAACCGTACTATCTGGAGACAGGTTTTCATCAGGGCACCACCATCTTTTTCCTCCTCTGCTGTATCTACCTCAGCCCTCTACCTCAATTGATGGAAAAGCTACTGGTTGTACATAATATATAATGAAAAAGCTACTGGTTGTACATAATTTCCTCACAAAAAAAATCAATGAAATACAACAGAACATAGTGAAATAGTGAATAGTCTGAATCACCTTTCTATATTTCACCCTTCTAACATTCTAATATTTTTAAGGAACTTGGCTGTTTATGTGGAATCTCCAAAGACTGCTACATTACGACTTTTTACATCACTAGTGACCAAGATCACCCCACCTTCCCACCTCTCTCACTCATCGACCATTTCTTCTTTGTTACAATGTTAATCATGAGGTTGACTTCAAGACAACTTTTACCATAATGATACCAGGGAGTGACTTTATGGTTCTACTTTCTTCTTTCATCCTCAGTGCTTCCTGATAGAACAATGAGTCAAGTGACTGTTTCTAAGGAACGCAATTCTTATTAAATTTCAGTGAGTGACTTTTCATAAGTGTCTTCTAGATTATCCTAAAGGATATTATAGGAGGACTGTATTAATTTACTTTAGCTCTATAATGATAAAACTGTCATTATATAACCACAAATATACAGTCATCTAGGTCACTAGATTTCCTCAATATACTCCACTACTTGGCCATAATATAATGGATAATGTGCCACCAACAGTAAATTATTAGGCTATTGCTTCTCACTTAATAGTTCTGTGGCTACAAAAAGGCCTCAGGCCACGAGCTAAGTGCTTTTATGAGGTACACAACTCCAAGATGACTTGCAATTAGGCCTGGGCGAAATTTAAATTACACTAGCATAATTTTTGTGATTTCAGGAATTTTGCATTAAACTTGTTATGTGGAATTCCTAAAAATGTGCCATTGCACCATGCCGCTCACAGCAAAGTGTTACCACAGGCTTGTGTTGTCGTACGGTTCCTACAAATTAAGTAGGTACTAAGTCCGCACATATCATCAGAGTGTGCTTGCCCAATTCCTAGCTAGCTCATAGCGCACCATTTGGACCCCTAACGTTACAGGATACTGGATGGTATCTGCAACCTCAGAACATGACCACTCTAATTAACCCAAGGAACTCGCGGAACAGATCTACAAATTTGTTGTTACCTAGGCATGCCCAAAGGGAGACACAAGAAATGTATGAATTGGCAGTTCAAACTTTTTATTGAAGCAATAGTATTCTTGTGTAAAATACATCAGCTACAATTAATAGCAGGAGGAAACAATTGCAAGAATGGCGAGAAAGATAAACAGTTCAACCATTATGACGTTACAGTGATTATATGACTATATGCAAATATATCATACTTATGCTCCTACCTAATCCTACCTACACTATTGAGAGCATAGTGAGAGTATATTCTGCTGGATCACTTGGAACATCTCAACTCCCTATACCTGTGTTTGATGTATAAGGAACCCAATCTGGTGTAGAACAGGCTGCCTTCTTCTCTATAACAGGCAATCATTCCAATATAATCGTACAAGTATTCCTCTGAGGAGCTTACCTCCAGGCCAGTTTATATGATCACAGTCCGTTTCTATTCACACTGTGTCAGAGGTGCAATGCTGGTGTGAATGTTTGTCTTTCTGAAAAAGAGCTGTCTCTAATCGGACAACAAACAGCAAGGGCAACATGCTCAGTGTCCCTCAGCCTTGGGCAGAGTGCATGTGTCATTATAAAATGCATATGAAGAAAAGTGCTGCAAGCAGGCGATTCTCTAAGTATGTTATCATGTATATGCAAAGTATGTAAAATGTTACAGTCTAAAACAATGTCAAGTGTAAACTTGCATTACAAAATTGAGGCTCTTGTTTAGGGGCCTTGTTCAACCCCACAACACCATGACTAATACCAGGGGTTAGAACTAGAACATCTGTTGTTTGTGCTAATTTTGTTTTTCATGCTATTTTTCTATGCGAGGACAGAGTTCCAACTAAAATACAGACAGATTTCCATTGCATGCGACTGTGCGTAATTTTGCATAATTTTGCCTGAAATTTTTCATAATTACAAGAAAGCAGATTAAGTGAATGTCACACACTTCTATTTGCAAAATGGCCCTGTATTGTCACTTCAGCCAACTTGCAGCAATGGCAGGGGAGGCAGGAAAATCCATTCTCTTCAAAGTCGCTGTCTGGAAGCTTCTCCCATCTCCGAGAACCAGGCTACCAGGGTATAAAAAGGGGACTGCAGACCCACTCTTCGGTTCACTTCTGGATCTGCGGAAGGACTCTCAGAGGACTGCCTTCTGCTGTGACCTGATCTGCACTCTGCCAGATTACAGCTGTACTTGAAAGGACTGCTTTGCAGTCTGGAGCCTGCTTTGAACTCCCAGAGACTTGCCCTGCTGTTCAGATCTACAACTTCACCTGCACAAGGACAATCAGAAGAGACTCCAAGGGCTAGTTTGCTGGTCTCATGTTCATAGCCACAGGGACATAACAGGCTCCCACCATCTTGAACCCTCATCTGGGCCTAGCCTCAGTGAGTCCTAAGTCCCCAAGAGGTGTCTCACCAGTCCCGGACCCTTGGTTGCAGTTCTTAAGGGGCCCAGATGTGTAATTTCCAAGACTAAGGACTTAGACACATATTTTCCAAAAAGTATTCTGTAAATCTCAAATAGCTACCAACATCTTGGAAGAGTTGAATAGAAATGTCTAGAATGGCTTAAACTCAAATGTCTCACAATTGGATTTGTTGCCCCTGACAATGGCAGCAATACAGTGAAAGCCATGTCTGAAAGAGTATATTTTAGAGGTCTGTGTTTAGCACATTGCATCAATCTAATTGCGCAGGTCTTTCTAAAAAAAAAAGAAGAGGTAGCCAGCAACATACTAGACACCAGCCAAAAGAATATGCACTAGTTTAAGTCATGCATTCAAAACCCAGAAAAAGTTCAGAATACTTCAGCGTGCTAATAAACTACATGTAAAAGCCCTCACACAGGAGCTGCCAATAACTTGTAGGTTAACCTACTACATGCTGGAATGTCAGTTTGGGCAGTGCAAGTATATCACTGAATATGTAATTCAAAGGAGAAAGAATGCAACTGCCAAAGCCATGACAGTTGAGGTGGACAAATTGGCACTACTGGAGTGCCTCATACAAATTATACTTCTTTTTGAAATTATGACACAGGAAGTCAGGAAGGAAGTTAGTAGCAGGAGCCAAGCAATCCATCCTCCGTCTCCTTCCCGAGCAGCACCAGCCAGGGGTACTCCACTGCAATTGCTTCCATTTTCAGGTGCTACAGCTGAATAGCAGTGTCCAAATGGGAGTTGGCCTCTGGGGCAGGTCCTCTGACATGGGCAGCTAGATGATCCAAAGAAAAAAAGAAAAGAACATGAGTGGTACTACTCAACACATTGTACAGTAGCCATAACATGGCTGTTCCATTAGGGCCATTGGAATTGTGTTGGTGTGATTCTTGGTCAGAGGGCAATTTTTCACACACATACCTCACACAATGCAATACCAGTGCTTGGTATGATTTATTCCTTAATCACCACAGTTATCAACATTACTAAAAAGGATGAAAAGTTAAAATTATTTCAGGGAGTAACCCCTGCAACACACATTTAATATGTGTTAATTAATTAATTGATTTATGAGTTTTATATACGACGAGCATGACACGAAGGTATCAACCCGCTTTACAGAGTAAGCACAAGAACAATAGCAAGAGGTACCTAGAGATTAGATTTTAAAAGCTATACAGTAACAGTAAAAGGAGTAAATAGTATACAGTGGGATATGTAAAATGAATAGCAACAAGTAACTGCGTTACAGAACACATAAGCAAAGATATATAACAACATTATAAAGAAGAAGAATCCAATAGACAGTAGGACATGGGAAAACATCAGTTCTGAGGTAGTTCAGGTAGAGAGATGTGAGGGAGGGGAGAGTACATGCATAGATATCCACTGAGGTAGAGAAAATACATAGCATCCTAGCACTTACGTTCATGACAACTTAGTGCTATATAGAGTAAGCACTTCAGCAATAGCAAGAGGTACATAGAGAGTAGATATAAATATATAGTAATGGTAAAAAAGAGTAAACTAAATAAAGTGGGACATGTAAACAGAAGAGCAGCAGATACCTGAATTACATACAGTGTAAATAACAATATATAGCGACAGAAAAACAAAGAAGAATATGATAGCCAATGTACACAGGCTCTGAAGTAGTTGTGGTAGGGAGGAGCATGGGTGGGGAGAGTAGATGTTCAGTTTTACCCAAGGTAGTGCTGCATAGATTTATGTGAGGGGTGTAGTGTAACATGGCCCAAGACTCAGGTATTTACGGAGTGACATGAGGCAGTGGATAAAAGGAGGTTGGGGACTAAACAGGGAACGGGAGCCTGGCGGAGTCCTTAGTGATCAAGGAATTTGTTGAATAGGAAATTGTTTTACTTCTTTCCTGAAGAGAGATGTGAATGGGTTGCATCTGATCTCAGAAGGGAGAGAGTACCAAGTATTTGGGGCCATTCTAGAGTAGGATCGCGTGCAGATTTTATTTTTCTTAGATTTTTGTGACTTGAGAAGTAAGGAGCTCTTACTTCTGGAGTGTATATTTCCACCCGAAAGGGTCAGTTTCTGGGACAGATACAAAGAAGTATTGTGGTGCAGCACTTTTTGAATCATGCATATATTTTGAAGTGCATCCTGGCCTCGAATGGTAGCCAATTCAGAGGTCGTAGCTCAGGGGTGATGCAATCACTTTTTTTAGATCCTGTGTTTAGCCTAGCTGCTGCATTAAGTGTAGCCTTCAGAGGAACAAGTGAGGCCCACAGGTGTAGCACTACCGTAGTCCGGTTTCTAAAGCACACGTGCATGAGTTGCAGTTGTGAGGTCAGCCGCAGACGTTTCCTAAGGATATACAACTGGTGGTTAGCTCCTCTAGTTATGGTGTTGATGTGTTTTTGCATAGATAGGTCTTTGTCTAAATTAATACCTAGGGATTTGACGGAATCAACAATATGTGGGGTGAAGTTCAAGGCAGAGATAAGGGGGAGCCAGTCATTGCCATTAGAGGTGGTAGTGGGAGGTGCAATTAGTAAGAATTCAGTTTTAAGGGCATTGAGTTCAGGTGATTGTGAGCCAGCCATTTTTGTGTTAATGTTAGGGTGTCATGGAGGGTGTGAATGCCGTTGAGGGTGGTTATTCTCATGTAGAGTTGAGTGTGGTCAGCATGTATTTGGTAGGAGACATGTGCGCATTTGAGGACATCGGTTAGGGGCTCCATGTAGAGGTTGAACAATGTCGGGGAGAGGATTGAGCCTTGGAGGACACCCAGTAATAGAGGAGCAAGCTTGGATAGAGTGAGATTAGTTAGGATGTGCTGTGACCTGTTGTGTAGAAAGAAGGAGAACCATGTTAGCACCATACCAGAGAGGCCCATCCTATGTTCTAGAAGGTCGAGCAGTGTAGCATGGTTGATAATGTCAAAGGCTGCTGACAGATCCAGTAGGATCAACAGGCAAGGTTCATTCAGGCCATGCAAGTTAAGGGTGTTGTTGAAAATGTGGACCATGGTGGTTTTGGTGCTGTGACCTGATCGGATGCCAGACTGGCAATGGTCTAGGAGTTGGAACTATTCAATGTGATTGTGGAGCTATAAGTGCACACATTGTTCAAGGAGTTTGGCAAGAGTAGGGATGTTGGAGATGGGGCAGTAGTTGTTGGGGACAGACTGGTCAGAGTTGTTTTTTTTAGGATATAGGTAATCTGACCAAGTTTGAAGCAGCTGGGTAACTAGCCTTGAGTGAGAGAGGCATTGATTATCAGTCCATTGTGGGAGTAGGAGGTGAATGGATTCATTTAGGAGTTTGGAGGGGAGGGGATCAATAAAGTGCTTAGAATATTTCAAGGTGGTCAAAAGATTTTTAGTGCCAATCCCATTGAGGGTTATGAATCTGGACAAGGCAGCGTCATTTTTGGGAGAGATGAGGGGTAATATGGGTGCACTACATGGTCCATTGTGGAGGGGTGGAGGAGGGGTTGGGGTAGAAGAAGATTGAGAGTGGTCTGGATGTTGTTAGTGATTAAAAATGTTTTCTCAGTATTAACGCAGGCAAAGGTTTCACAGTTAGGGGGTGCTTTGTCATTTGTGGAAGCAGGATTGTTTTTGCAGGTAGATCGGTATCTGATCATTTTGATCAGTTTCTTATGTCTCTTAGTAGCAGTGTCTAATAATTTTTAGAAAGTAAGCTGCTTTGGTTTCCCTAAGGAGCCTATTGTATGCACTGTGTCTTTGATGAAGGAGTTTGAGTTTGGCTATGGAGGGGGTGTGCCTCCATGCTCTTTCAGCAAGTCAAAGGAATCACCTTTCTTCGGTAAGCTCACTGTTGAATCCGGGGTTGGAATGTTTGGATGGGATTCAAAAACAATACATTGCTAATGTTGGGTTATCTGTTACACAAAGTATCACTTTGAAAGATTTAATAGACCTGTTAGATAGTCAGCCAATCTGAAAGGATGGAAGAAACAATGATGTGGTAGAAGGAAACTTAAAGGATGTACAGTAGTATCCTGCCATGCTGTGCTGTCATGACATTGAGCCTTGTACGACACAGCATCCTGTTGAGGTACATGATAACCATCTCTGTACCTGTACCATGGACTGTTTGGTCAATAAAGCCTTCCGTCAACCTACATGTTGTGAAAACCTAGGCCTGTGGTCCTCTATACGTTAAGCCAATACCAGGCATTTCATAGGAGGGTGTGGGAAAGTTTACTAAAAAAAGAAGAAGAAGGCTACAGACATGAGGAAGTCAGCTACAGAAACTGTAGGAATAGCAGGAAGATAGAGAAAATACATAAGATCCTAATGCATACTAATTTAATAACTAAAAATATTTAACATGACTTACCAGCAGCGCCAGCAGGAATTGCAAAGGTAGAGGCTGCTTCAGTCCTGTAGAGCAGGGCAGCAGCAGTGGTGGGTTGTCCTGAAACCAGTAAAAATAAAGAGGAGACCAAAAAATACTTTTAGTAGTTACTTTAGAGGCAAGCAAATATAGTGCCTGACCAAGCAATCCTTTACTTCCCTTCAGTTCAACCCTAAAAAAAACAGTTTAGTTTCCTGGTCTTGCACACAGTTTCCTACAAAATAAATATCTGCTCCCCCTTGCATCATACAGGTTTGAAATGTTGACACTCTGAAAGCTATGGGCAAAGCTTTACTCCCTTTTTGTACTGCACCGTACAGAGATGGAGCAGAGATATGTACAAGAGGGGTGAGGTAAACGTTTCTGTAATCCTAACACAAAGGGGTGGGGGAAAAAAGCTACAGGCAGGAGGAAGTCAGATGCGGAAACAGGGAATATAGAAAACAGAAGACAATATGTGGGGATGAGAAACATTAAAGCACCTTAACAGAAGTTTGGAAAATGAAAAATACAGAATGCTATCATACATATCAGGTGGGAATAGTTAAAGAAATAAATAGTAAATATTACATACCAACACTTAAGTAAGAATGCATTCTCTGGTTGGACATCTTCCCCAGCACCATTGCCTGCCTGGTACCTGGTCGTACTGCTGCTGCCGTTGGCAGTCTTCCCCCTTACCTGATTTGACTCTCTTTGTTTCTTCTGAAAGGAGTAAAGATAAAGAGGAGGATGATTAATAGTAGTCTCTACAAAGGGGCATTCAAGTGTTGTATTGCCTGACTAACCGATTCAATTCCTCACTTCATACTCTCCCCCCTAAAATCAATTCTCTTTCCTTTATATTGTTTGCTTTCTACAATGATATTGCTACTTCACTCACTTCACAAATGTTTCTAATGATTGGCAAGTCAGTCTTCCTTTGCCTACTACACCTCACAGAGATGAACAGTGTGTTAGCAAAATAACGTCACAAAGGATACCAACATCCCCGAAGTTGCCAGACTATCCTTGTATCTAAAATCCCTTAAATCCGCCCAAGCACACACTTGGCTCACTGTGGAATTCAATCTGGGTTATATGATTCACTTATTTTCCCTGCATATCCCTACGAAACCTCTAGTCCTACACCTTCCCTGTCAGGCTGGCAGTGACAACATGCCCAAATACTCTGTGGACCACATGCATAGCTGACATTCAAAAATGTAAATAGAAGCCATGCCCTATCCTTTAAAATAAAGAAAGTATATGCAGGCACGCTCAGATGCAGTAAGTACATTTATTTATGTGAATGGCACACATCAATTCTAAAACCCCCTTAAAAGAGCCCCATTTATGTATGAACATGAAACCATCACACAAAAATAAATATCCTTTTTGCACCCAAGGGCATGCCTGCCCACATCTTTTGCTGTAAATAAATAAAACAAATGTAATGTAAAGTAATATTTTATTACCAAGCATAAAGCCAACGACCCTCCTCACATGGCCTTGGCCGTGCATGGCATGGGGTTATCCACAGGACCTGGCTGAATGCCAGGCCCTGTACGAACCCCTTGCAGGCCTTGGGATGAGCGTGGCATGGAGTTGGCCACAGAGCCTGGCCTGTGGCCAGGCCCTGCATCCAACCATACCCTCAGGCAGCTTAGCCCAGCCTGCTGTCACATACCTGAGTCTTGCCATGGCTTATGCCTACATGTCCCCCTATGACAACTCTGCGCACCAAACCTATGCCCACATAGACCTGTTCTGGACCTCCCCAAGAGTCATGAGGGACATAGGAGGCATTGCAATTGGGACGGCGGTGCTCTCAGATCACTCCCCAATTTCCCTTATGCTGCTTCTGCCCGAGGGATCCCCCTGCCAGAGGTTTTGGAGACTGAACCATTACCTCCTCACATACGACTCCAATGTCACTGAGATACATAACGCTATACAAGCCTACTTAGTAACCAATGATGACGGCTCGGTCGCCTTCCCCTTGGTGTGGGATGCTCTGAAGGAATTCATACAGGGTAGATTCCTAGCTATTGTGGCAGGCTTGAATAAAGAGAGGAGGGATAAGCGAGATAACCTGGAAGCCCTGATCAGGGAGCTGGAGGGGATTCACCGCCAGACAGGGGTGGCGCGGATGTGGTGGCTACTCAATTCAACAAGGAAGCAACTAAGAGCACTAGATCTTGACCGGGCCGAATATGCCCTTTTGCACACTAGGCAACGCTACTACGAGGGGGGGAACAAAGCTGGGAAGCTTTTAGCACATCTGCTTTGGGCCCAGACAAAGGCTCGCCACAACTCAGCGATTAGGAAAGGTCGAGGAGAGACCCTCAGATCATACTAGGACATTGTGGCTGAATTTGAGTCCTTCTACACTGCTCTCTACACAGCGGATCAATTAGATCCATTGGCGGCCAAGGTCTACACTTGTGGGGCTCTGGTATCCTCCCTACCACTCCCGGACGCTGCCCAGATCTGTGACCAGGGGTGAGTGTCTGAAAGGTTTTAGCGCTCCGTCCATCATCTCCTTGTGTTTGACACAAAACCTAAAGACCATTGAAATTGTGTTTGCTTTGTTCGCCCCAAGTTGGCAGGGTATGCCCAGACATGGATCCCTTGCTCACTTTGCCACTGGATCCAAGCTAGCCTGGCTGATGAGGGCAGTTAGCCCGAAACCGGTACCAGGGTGCTTGTTTCTGGTCCAGGGAAGACATTGCTTGGCAGTTTGGGTTGGACTGTTCCCATGAGGCACAGGGTCAAGACTGATATGCATATAGCTGTGTCTGAACTGGGGTGGCGAAGTGAGCTAAAGAACTATGATGGATTCAACATAGATCTGTGACTGGGGGTGAGTGTTTGATAAGTTTCAGCGCTCTGTCCATGATCTCCTTCTGGTTGCTTTGTTTGCCCTAAGTTGGCAGGGTATGCCCAGACGTGGGTCCCTTGCTCAATTTGTCACCGGATTCAAGCTAGCCTGGTTGATGAGGGCAGTTAGCCCGAAACCGGTACCAGGGTGCTTGTTTCTGGTCCAGGGAAGACATTGCTTGGCAGTTTGGGTTGGACTGTTCCCATGAGGCACAGGGTCAAGACTGATATGCATATAGCTGTGTCTGAACTGGGGTGGCGAAGTGAGCTAAAGAACTATGATGGATTCAACATAGATCTGTGACTGGGGGTGAGTGTTTGATAAGTTTCAGCGCTCTGTCCATCATCTCCTTCTGGTTGCTTTGTTTGCCCTAAGTTGGCAGGGTATGCCCAGACGTGGGTCCCTTGCTCAATTTGTCACCGGATTCAAGCTAGCCTGGTTGATGAGGGATGCTAGCCCGAAACTGGTCCCAGGATGCTTGTTTCCAGTGCAGGGAACATGGCTTGGCAGTTCGGGCTGGATTGTTTCCATGATGCACAGGGTCAAGACTGATTTGCATATAGAAGTGTCTGAACTGGGGCGGTAAATTGAGCTAAAGAATGATGATGGATTCAACCCAGATCTGTGACTGGGGTGAGTTTCAGCGCTCAGTCCATCATCTCCTTGTGTTTCCTTTAAGTTTCCTTTAGGTTTTGTGACCATCAATTTACTTTACCTGTGGTGTTTTGCAGCGAATATGTATCTAACAGTAAGGGATACAATATGGTCCAATATTTCCATAGAGGGGTCCTGGTGACATTATAAACCACAAAGAGAAGGCTGAGTGGCTTGTAAATTTTACCAGAAACATGAGACAACAAAATGGGAAATATTAGTATTACATATGTTTCCTGTAATGTAATTTGTACATTACATGTTTTCTTTTTACAGTAGTTATCTTGAAACAAGTGTTTTCTTCATATTGCAGCTAAAAATGGGCAAAGATTGCAATTAGAATTTCTAGGTAGAATTGTAATGAATGACGTGTTGATAATACAAAGTAATATAGGGAGTGGTAGTGATTATGTGCCTGGAATGTTTACCACTCATTTATGGATTTTTCTGGATTTGCCAAATAATTTGTGAAATAATTAGAAAAGTTTGCAGATTTCGCAAAAATGTTGAGGTCTCTTTACATGTGAGTAAACCTACCTTTGTAAATGTGCTTCTTCACTGTGCACTAACTTTACTGCTTCGATTTATTCACTGCTTATGAGTGTATTTTACTACAAATTGTACACTTACATGCCCCCATTCACTGACACTAGGGGTGGAGCTTAATTTATGAGTGTAAAGTTACAACTAGATTTTTTTACATGTAGGCAGAAATGTCTGCGGTCGTTACATTTATTTACTATGTATTAAAAATAATAGAAGTTTTATATAGAATTTACAACAACAATAATTATTGTTTTTAAAGTTAGATTAATTTTTAAACCAAAAAAAGGTTATTAAAAATTATGGCAATGAAATAAGATGTATTTTTTAATTATAAGTAATATTTTAAACATTAACTTAAATGTATATATATGTATATATATTTAAAAATTTGAAACAAATAAGGTTATTTTAACATAATTTCTTATGGGGTTATATTTTGAGTCTCTTACTCTATTATTTTTCTGGGAGGGTGTTGCAGTACCAGTGGTGGGTAATGTGTGGTACTTGACTTACTCAAGGTTTTTGCTGGAGTACACTGTTCAGGTTCTTTTTGGCTGTACTAATATTAAAAGGTCAGTTTCTGAAGTAGCAATGAATGGGGAAGCATTATTTAAAAAAATTGTTTACTTTAATAGTGCATCAGTAACATAGTAAAACACCATGCAGGGTACCAGGTGTAACACCACAGTGTAAGAAAAGTATTAACATTAACATTAAACATCACCCCCCCCCCCCCTCCCCCATCCACCTCTCCCCTGGACATCCGTCAGCCGGTACATTTTTGAAAAGAAAAGAAAGAGAGTCAATAGCAGCGGTCCATAGGTGAATGGGAAAGTATCATTAAAGGGGAGGGGGTGTGCAGGCAGAAAGAGGGCCTGGGGACCCCATCCCTGGGGCTTACTTCGATATTAAAGGGAAGGGTAGTTTGGACACACTCCTTGAGCCTTGTGAAGGCCCCAGGGACTCCATCCCAGCTGCTGATTAAATTGCTTCTAGGAGGGGTGCTTGGAGCCCCATCCCTGAGCAGTTAAAAGGCCAGAAGAGTTTTTTGGGGGAGGGGATGTGGCCCCCTCAACCCGGGGAAAAGAAGGCTGCATGGAGCCCCTTTCCCCATGCCATCCAGTAGCGTTGGAGACACCATTCTATGGGGCCTGATGACAGCAATGTCCAAGGGACCACTCACTTGGGACACAGTTGTTCCAATTCCGCAAGTGAGTAGGCAAGGAGAACTTCAACAGAAACCAAAGCTGCACCCAGCCGGATGGGAGCAAAGCCAGCTTTCGTTTTCATTTGGGATGGATGCTGGCAGGGGAGCTAGCGAGGCTGCTGGGGCCAAGTGCCTCCCTCTGCAGCCCCCAACAGAGGTAAATGCTGTACATCCCCCAGGTGGGTACCAGGGCACCTACCACCAAAATAAAAGCATAATGTACAACAGTGCAGTTGCATTACCATGACAAATGGTAGCTGGAAAGCCGGCTGGCGCCATTGGAGCCTTGGGGCTCTACCCAGAGCCCCCCAACTATATATAAACTGTGTGTGTCCCAGGGACTGGAACACCCAAAATAAAATTAAAAGAATATTAGTGGATGGAGACACCTATTTAATATTCACTGCTCTTGGCCAGGAGAGCCCCATAATTGCTTTCAAGGGCTGGATTGCATAGTTTCCCCTGTTTTTTGGTGCCTGAATCTGGCTAGGGACATAGCCAACATGTTCTAAAAGTATTGTGGTTGGCTGCAGAGAGCACAGCAGCCCTCCAGGAAATTGCTTTTCAACTGGAATGAGGCGCCACTGGTGGGTATTTTTATGACAGCATTTTGTGTAACTATAACTCATGCCAGAAAGTAACTTGTGCCCTTGACATGCATTGCTAGTGCCCTTACATTATATCCCTCATGACATCTTCAATGACTGCATTGATAACATCCCTAATGACATCTGAAATGGCACCAACACTGTTCATGGCATGGGTGCCACATTCAAAAGATATGATAAAGGTGGAGGTCTCTGCACATACATTTGTGAATATCATTTTATAGTATGTGAAAAATATTATTGGACTACTATTAAATGTGCTATAAAGTGTGATTTGTTAATAGACACCCAAGGAACAAAGAGGCATATTCACAAGGAGCTATTGCGGAATTGACTGCACTTTATCGCAGCCAAAGTGGTGCTAAATTTACCCCACCATTCAAGCAGGTGCTAACAGCCCACAGCACCACTTTTCCCCCCGATAGCAGCCGCAAAATCATTACCATACAGGAGCCCTGCAACTATCGCTAATGAGATGCAGAGTAGGCGTTCCTGTGAAAAAAGCTGCGACAACACCACACCTCAACATTCACAAAGACTAACGACTGGACAGATCGGTAATAAGAACATAAAACACGCGATAAGGTGCGTTAAAAGCAGGAATTTTACTCCTGCTCTGACCTGGTGCTAAGTCGGACCACAGTCTGCACCACAAAAAGGAGCACACCCCACAGCCACACCTGAAGACAAACAGATGCCATGGAGTAACTTATCATGCAGCATGGACAACCAAGAGCCACAGCACCCACCGACACCACACCCATGCCCGCAACATCCCCCCCTGGGCCCAACCCAAACCCGGACCAAGAAACTGCACACCAACACCACGAATCACACAATTAATATGTTGCCACAAGTCACACAAGCAGGAAAATCAACATACATGCCTGGCAAGAAAATGGAGAACCAGTCATACAGCAATACATTCACCAACACAAAACACCGTACAAACTAAAATAATAAACAACCATTCTGATGAGTCCTAGCGGGTCCACACTGGACAATCCATAGGACACAGCCTGGAAGACGAAATACAACCAAAAAAAGTGTGCCATGCGCCCAACAAAGGAACGAGAGAGAGAGAGTGAGGGAGAGAGACAGAGTGAGACTGCACAAGCTGTGCAAGCCCTTGCAGGGCACCTGGCACAACATACCAACGTGTGTGTGTATAGCCATCCGTACACAAGGAGCCCAAGACTGTGTCCCAATCGCAGCAACAAAGTCACATCACATTCCGAAAACGCAAGTAGTAGTCAAACAAACCTCGGGGATGAAAGCTCCATTGTCCCAATGCATACGGCGGGAGGACACCTGCACATCTGACCTTGGTCCAGAAAGCACCTGGAACACCCTGAGAGAGATGCCACAGCAGATGCGGGCGACTCCCACACCACACATTGCGCAAAAGAACTATCGACTTATCCACACCCGACACGACGAAGCCCCTGACTGAGGTACCCCCACATGGGATGGTCTTGACTCAAATGGAAACAGCACCCCATGCTGCCCAACGTTGCACACACATTCAAACCATTGCTCAGGGCCATGGCATATCCTCCACACAACTGCTGCAGCACAGAAGAGTGAAGGTTCCACGAGATGCACCAAGGCAATGGCAGGCCATACCGGGCACATGCACAATCCCCGTCACATGGGACACTACCATGCACTTATGCTGCATTTAGTGGGTCAAGTGCCACTGGCAGTGCTGCGGATCAGTTACCGGCTCAGCTTCCGCCTTGCATACATCACCTGCGTCCAGCCCTGGTTCCACTGCCGAAGATGCACATTCGAGTGTCCCATGAAAGTCTGCCTATCCAACACAACCGTAGATGAATTGGACTATGACTTGAGTGTGCGCCCCCTGTTGGAATACGAACAGGAGTGTAACCGAGACAGCCGAGCATGGGATGCATTGGCACTTGTGCATGGGAGATTGCACAATTTCTGGTGTTGAGTCACTACATCGAGAAGCTATCCTATTGGGCTGTATTGTGGATTGGTGATACGGCGCGTGCTGAGCACACCTGCCCGGACCAGTTAATGGATTGCCTCTCCCTGGTGTTCCTTCAACAAGACAACAACGTACTATTGGAACACAGTGCATATGAAGCTGCACGGGCATTCATGGACGAGTAACTACGTCCCTGCAGCCACATCTGACTGTCACCCACAACACAGGACTCAACGACATGTTGCTACGTGGAGATTGCTCACACGTGCCACCACAATAGAGGACACGTCTGCCTTCGTATGATCCCTGGATGCATGTGCATGTAACAACGCGTGTGCACAAACACTTGTGCAAGGTGAGGTAGGTCCATGGTCGTAGCAACACAGCTTCATTTGGCAACGTTGCGAATGTGGGCACACTGCTGGGGGACAGCACGCACATAGCACTGTGGCACGACATATGAACACGTCGGACCCTTTCAACTGAGCACTGTCAGCAGAGCAGACAAAATGCGCACACCAGTGGTAGAGCACCATGCAGATCCCATGGGCAGTGATTCGTTCCCCCTCACACTGGACAATAGGCAGACGCCAAACAGCACATGACTCATCCAGTATGGCAAGGTGGGGTGGGAGTATTGCCATCCATGATGATCTTTGTCCATTTCAATAAAAACAATGTCTGAACCTCTACTTGTACCCATGTTGCGTGCAAGTGTCCTAAGCATGTCCCTGCATGTTGTGGCCATTGCCTCATCCATACTGACGCGCACATCCCAAGTCCATGTCACCCCACTGGTGTCTAAGTGTGTGGTGTGTTCATTTGATTGTCCACTTGTGTGCCACAATGAGCATCATCCCTATACAGGGAGGAACTGATGGTGTGTCCCTTTTGCAAGTTCACACTCTATGAGCCAGACATTGTCATGGGATAGGTGCTGGCCGACATGTGCACTTACGTGACTACAACAATGTGAGTATGGTGTGCAACCCCTTACCATGTTGAGCACTGTCATACATCATAACGGATTATGACCACACAGATGTGTGTAAGTGGGTTTGCAATGTGCAGTACTGTTGACACATGTCATGTAGGGCAGCACTCCTGGGCTGTTACAGATTTGGTCACTCCTACCCACAGCCCCATTCAACACATGAACCCGGGGCTATAGTGTGGGGGGTCGTGAGATTATTGATGATGTGCAATGGGGACACAGCAGGTATTCACCTTCAAAGTCATTCAATTTTCCATGTGTCTCAGGGATACACATGTGCATAGACGTAAGTTACCATGGTGTACCTTCATGTGCAATCATTGTGCCCACATCCATCCATACTCTCATACGTGAGAGAACATAGTAATGACACATCTGTGTGATTCAGAATGTTTTATTCAGATTCAGGTGATTGACGGAGCGGGTGCTGTACATGGCCATCCAAGCCCACATCACATGGAAGCCCGGTGGTGGGTCAAACACAGTCCTTTGGGGATTGAGCAATGATTAGGAAGTGGGAGAGTACATTCTGCAGCAGGATTGCTATGTAATTGCTCAGGAGTGGTGAAATGACCATCCGATTCGGGGTCCGGGTGAAAGTCGCAGAGTTTTCCGGGGTTCAGTAGGAGGTTTTCCCAGGGCATGCTGCATAGGTCATCACCAGGCAGGGACAGGGCACGTGGCGGTGATGGATGCTACTGCCACCTCCTCACACAGAAATTCCCCTCCCCTTCTTACTCCCCTGATAAGGGTTTTGTGTCCGGTGTGTCCATTGTGTGTGGTGGGGTGATAGGGCTGCATCACTGTATGCCACTGACACAACAGACTGCGAAGGTGATGGGGCAGCATCACTGTGTGCCACAGACACACCAGGGCTCGGAGTTGTGTGTGTCGAAGTTCCCGCTGCAGTCATCTGGGACCGGCTCAGTGGCAGCAATGGCAAGATGAAGTACTGCAGGGCATTTAGGTTCCCAGTTACTACTTGCTGGTGTCCAGACGTGGCAGACAGACTTCCAGCCTGCATCTGCTCTATGGTCTCCATTGACCTCTGTATCTGTGCCAACCCTGTGTTCTGATCGCTGGTGCCTGTCTGACCACACAGCTCTTGTATGATAGACATTGCGCCAGCGAGGTCAGCCAAGGTCTGTGCTGGCACATGGTGAGTACAGGGGGTGTCCGATAGGGACTGTACGTGGTCCCTGATGGGACTCAGACACCCACGTATGGCATTGAGTTTGGCTGCCACAAGTTCGAAGCCCACCCATAGCTAGTCAGCCAACTCCACCTGGTGACACCACATACGTTGTTGGAACTCCAAGAATAAGTCGGGGTGCTGGGAGACATCTGTGGTAGTGTGTGTTTCCTGCTGTGTGGTCTGTGCAGGTGGTGGGCTCACCTTAGGCAGCTGAAATGCCCTGCTGCTGGGGATTAGGTGTGGAGGCTATCTACGATCCGTTGGAGGGTGTCGGTGCAGATAAGCAGTGGGTCCTCTTCATCGTCACTGAAGATGTGTCTGGTCTGCAGGTAGTGTTGGTTCTCCCTCTGCAATGTGTAAGAAGAGAAGCAGGGTTACAGAGTTGTACATTTATGTTGGAGATTTGCTGATGTATACGTTCTGACTGCATGCCAATGTACATTGTGGCTATTTTTGGGTAGCTGGCTATTTGATGGCATTCAGTGTATTTGTTCGACTACATGACGGATGTGTGGTAGTACCCATGCTTTGTCATCACAGAGTGTCAGGCAATGCCAGATATGAGTGGACCGTAACTACACACATATGGGACCTGTTGTGAGTCGTGTACTATGGTGCTGGTGTTGCGCTTTGTACCTAATTGTCGTCATTGCTGTTGTTTTGTGATTGATATGTGTGTGCTGCATTGGGATGTTGGGGATCTGGAGGGGGCCCCTCTGTACACATTGTGGACAGGGGCATACTTGGTGTTTCTATGTGTGCTGCAGTGTGTCAAGGCTCTCAGTGACATTTTCCACGATCATTGCGGGGTGCAGTGTGCTACACATATTCGTGCATGTTTGCCATTGTGCCCATCTCCCCCCACTTCCCTGGTCGTTACTCACCCTGTTGCTGTTGGGTCAGGTCGTATTGTGCTGTGTCCAGCCCCCCCAATGCCTGCCACCGTCTCCACACTGCTGACTGTGGCCACCATTTCCTCCAGCTCATGAGTCACCTCCTGTGTTGCAGGAATCCCACCTCCAGTCGCCCTTGCTGCCTTCCTGTTGTCGGCGAGCTTCTCCTTGGTTTGGCTGTGCACTTCATGCCAGCACCTCTTGACCTCCTCCGCTGTCCTCCTTGCCACTCCGACTGCATTGACGTTGTTTATGATGGCCTGCCATATTTCTGTATGGGTTTCCAGTGCCGCAGTGGAGGTGCCGAGCAGTTGTTGGTAGTGTCCTGTAACCTCCGTGAAGATGGTCCGGTCTTCCTGCAGACTGAACCCCGTCTTCCTCTTCCTCTTGTCCTTGCCCTTCCCCGAGCACAGGGTTCCTTGCTGGTCCTCTGTGGAGCTTGTGGGGTTCAGCTTGTCCTCTGCACTCGGTCCGGATGCATCCATGGTGCTACACAGTTTGACATATTTTTTTCTCTCTTTCTTTTATGGTGCATTTTCCCGCCTGACGCGTGGTATCAGCAGGCCTTTGGCTGATTTACTCTGATTTTTGTACCGCGATTGACCTCATCTCATGTTTTTTGCGTTCATGTTTTGCTGATTTTTGCCACGTTATCTGGTGTCAATCTCATGCTACTGCCTTGTTGTGAATTCCACGTTTCCACGGGGTTATTTTCCCGCGATAGGCTGCGATGGTGAAAGTTGCGTTATGCTACTCTTGCAGTAGTTATCACACGTTCCTGTGAATATACCCCCTAAGAGGATTGTATGAGAGGTGAGTATCTGACCATGTATTATAAGGAATAAAATACCATCTGTCACCCTGTAAAAGGATATTGCAAGTCTCCTCGGAATTTCCTGATATTATAAAGGAAATCAGCATTTGGCCTCATTCTTCCAAGGGGTCCAAGAATTCCTCTGTGACTTGCAGTACCCATAATGTACAGCAAGGAGTACTGAATTTAAATTTAATGTCTTTTTTGTATTGTACTTTTTACACTGAACATAACTTAGTTGTCTCACACAAATAATAAAATAGCATTTAGATTGTCTTCGTAAAAAGAGTTTTGTAGCTCCCAACAGTAAAAAGGGTTCAATAGCATGACATTTTCGGGTCTAGAGGTATACACTCTGCATACAAGGCATTTGTGGAGATTTCAAGACAAATCGTGTGACCATCTAAGCCTTATTTATTTATTTATTTATATATGTATTTATTTATTTATTTAAACAACTTCTAAAGCGCACAAATACCTTTGAGTGTCTCAGCGCTTTAAACACTGGATTCATATTCCCATAGACTGTATGCTGTGTTCACCAAGGTGTCAAAAAGGTAAGCGGTGTCATTTATGGTAATGGCTTAAACAAAACCCTTTGCAAAATACTGCTTGAAGGTGTGCAAAGACAGCATGCGTACAGAAGAGGAAATTGTAAGCACCTTTCTACATATGGCTTTCAAAAGTGCTACTGACAAGTTAGGACTTTAATCTGTTGTAGTTTTGTTGAAGAATATGACATGGATTCGTACATTTCCATGTTTACTGTAGTGTCATGCTCCCAGCTTTTTCTTAATACTACCATTTGGTGCATTTAAAAACTGAAAAGTGCAGGTGCCTCTGTTAAACTCCTTATCGACTTTTGAAAGATGAAATCCGAGCTGACACTGCCGGGATTCGAATTTGTAGCCCACAGAACAAATCCAAATGTTAGATGGAAGTGCTTAGCTCATTATTTCATCCCGAGGATGTTTTTAGTCATACATCATACATATGTGACAGTACCTCGGACATGAATGTCACCTAGATTAGTTATTGTCTCCGCTAGGAAAACAATGAAACAGTTGTATTGAAAATGGCCACGCTCACTTTTTTTTCTTTTGTTTATGGAATTCAGATTACAGCCCAGGAGATCGTGAGGGAAACTCAGCACGGTTCAGTTCCCCAGGGATTTTCCTTATCTGCTTGAACGTTTCCTGACCCGCCTTCTCATCCTCCTTGGGAGGTCTGTAACAGTTTCCTATCATTAGTCTTTTTTAAGCATATATGTCGTGCACTTCGGTCCGAACTGTCTCTGATGTGACAGCCGGTCTGGATACGAGATTACTAGTTTACCCGCTAACGTCACCTTACACCCAGGCACCGCAGAGCAGACATCCATGAGAGGTCTAACCTTTCCCGCAATTTGATGCCTCTCCTCTTCATTACAAACATACCATAAAATAGGGGCTTATCATTCAAAATGACATTTTCAATGTTTTTTTTGTGTGTGCCTTTGGCGTCCTTGATAAGTTAAGTGGTGATTTAACAATATGAATTTGTGTGTGAAAAAAGTCTGCATTTTTCTTCATACTCCACATATTAAGTTGGTGTTTCTGTTATTTGTTATAATTTTATTTGCATGCATGCCTACGACGTTATTGTTTGTGTCTGTATTGACATAGTGTTTTAATTCATCATAATAATTGGTTAAGTAGACGTTATTGCCCTGCAGTTCTAATAATTGTGTGTGTGGTTGTGTTGTTGCACATTGTGTATGTGGCCAGAACAATACTGCGGCTTCCTGCTGTGTTCCTTTTTGCAGTGCAAGCATTTCTGCTGCTGTAGCATGTGCATTGACAGTTTCAGTTTGCTTGTTCATATGGCTGAGATACCCGCCACCCCCTCTCAACACAATCCCCAAAAGGAAGTGAAACCGGAAACAGTTCTTAAAGTTTTTGGATGTGGGATGGAGTGACCATCCCGGCCGTATTTATTAAAACAAAAAATTAAAACATTAAACGTTTCATGTTATGTACAATTTCATTATCACATTACGATGTTTGGCTAACCTTAACATAATCTCTAATACAGAGGTTCTCCTAGCCGAACTAGCATCCTACAAAACATTCTCTAAGAACACTGAAATTGTACATCCTAACGTTTAAGGGCCAACGGCAAGGTCATAACCGGTGTCAAGATCCCTAACCAGACTTACCCCTCCCACTTAGGAGGGGCGATGGCACAGGGGCTTACCCAAGTGCAACTACTAACAATTTCCCTTGACTTGACGGGGGCCCTTAAGACTCGACGCCATTTAAAGGTCGTTCGAACACTTGTGTGTGGTATCTAGAAGGTATCGTTGACCTCTCCCCACCCCACACAACTTACCGCATCTGCCGTCGCAGATGACACTGGCCCCGGGAAATTCCCCAGGAGGGGGCTGTAACCCCTCCTACAAAGGAAGGGGCCTTGACCGCCTTTCCTTTACTTCCGGCGACCCGCCCTTAGACGGGACCGCCTCCCCACTGAGGGGCCAATGGCCACCTCTCCCGAGCGCTCCCATCCGTGTTGGGTGACGCCCACTCATAGGGATCTACCAATTAGTGCTCACCGATCATGACCTTACCGCCTACCAAAAATTAAATACGACAATTCTTAAACCTATGAAAACATTGGTCGCTACGACCGAAAGAACATGCTAGAAATGCAACACTACATCAAATCATTTTAATCGTAACAACCTAAACGATATACCATCCTTTATTATGATTAACCACAAACTGATACTGTTTATAGGCTGTAAACGAAATGGAAAAACAAACTCATCAATTCACTTTATTGCACAACGACTTTGCTGTCCTCAGGGGCTGGTGGGTGGGTCAAAATTGGCTCTTCGTTCCGTCCCGAGCTCACGTGTAGCGAGGAGGTGCAGCTTCGGAGCACAAGAACAAGAGGATGTCTTCTGGTCTTGCGCCTTCTTTTATCCGTCTTCAGGGCGGGCGAAAACCCGCCCCTGCCCGCCCCGTGGGCGTGGCTGGCTGCGTCGGTGTCTAGGCCAGCCCATTCTAGGGCGGGAAAAAGCGCGCCCCGGCTACGCCGCTTCGGGCATACCAGCCGTGACGCGCCTCCCGCCCAAAAATGGCTTCCCGGGGGGATCGAGGCACTCATCCATACGTTCGGGGGGACCGAGTGGTCGCCCCTTTCCATATGGCTGAGATACCCGCCACCCCCTCTCAACACAATCCCCAAAAGGAAGTGAAACCGGAAACAGTTCTTAAAGTTTTTGGATGTGGGATGGAGTGACCATCCCGGCCGTATTTATTAAAACAAAAAATTAAAACATTAAACGTTTCATGTTATGTACAATTTCATTATCACATTACGATGTTTGGCTAACCTTAACATAATCTCTAATACAGAGGTTCTCCTAGCCGAACTAGCATCCTACAAAACATTCTCTAAGAACACTGAAATTGTACATCCTAACGTTTAAGGGCCAACGGCAAGGTCATAACCGGTGTCAAGATCCCTAACCAGACTTACCCCTCCCACTTAGGAGGGGCGATGGCACAGGGGCTTACCCAAGTGCAACTACTAACAATTTCCCTTGACTTGACGGGGGCCCTTAAGACTCGACGCCATTTAAAGGTCGTTCGAACACTTGTGTGTGGTATCTAGAAGGTATCGTTGACCTCTCCCCACCCCACACAACTTACCGCATCTGCCGTCGCAGATGACACTGGCCCCGGGAAATTCCCCAGGAGGGGGCTGTAACCCCTCCTACAAAGGAAGGGGCCTTGACCGCCTTTCCTTTACTTCCGGCGACCCGCCCTTAGACGGGACCGCCTCCCCACTGAGGGGCCAATGGCCACCTCGCCCGAGCGCTCCCATCCGTGTTGGGTGACGCCCACTCATAGGGATCTACCAATTAGTGCTCACCGATCATGACCTTACCGCCACAGGTCCGGATAGTTGACCGGCTATCCGGACCCCCCACAAAACTCCTACCTAAAGGTCATGCTTTAAAGATTTTAACCAGGCTAGGAAGTCTCCTATGAGTAACTCATTCCCCGCCCTCGACAAATGCACACCATCCCCCAGATACATGCTGTCATCATTAATACAATTATGCGAGATTGAATGCAATGTCTTGGAACGGAACAACCTACTCACTTTGTTGTTCAATTTTCTAACGGAGTGATTCAAAGCAGGGACCGAGATAGCCCCCCGCCACACCTTTCGTGGGATCACATGAGACCACGCAATTAGGCACCCCGGAACTCTCCTCGCTAACCAACTTACCGTGGAAAGCATAGACTCCAGGAGCAGTCGTCTACCGGTGGTGACCAAATCATTGCCCCCCAAATGTACTATGACTATGGACGGCGGTGACCTCATCCGCTCTAACAGGCCCTCAAAAAATTCCTGAAACTGGTCAATACAGAGACCGCCCCTTCCGTAGAAGGACACTCTGTACCCGTATTCCCCAGCTACGTGAATCATGTCACCTGCTTTGAATACGTCTGCGGCCCGTCTCACGTATGAGTGGCCCACGACCCACACCTCCTTCTTCACAGCCGGTGACGTGCGACCGCTGGCCTGGTGTTGGGTCGACTGCTCAGTCTGCCCTGCCGCGTAGGCTTGCGCAACTGAAAACAAACAAAAGACAAGAGGCGTGAGTACATGAATACAGCTTCACAACATGTGCAATCGCACGTACCTCTTATAACAATTGGAGGACCAGCGCCCCACACGTTTCACTTGTTCTACATTAAGACCCCTGGCTGTCGCTTCAGTGGCAGCCCCTATACGAAAGGAGTGGGTCCCAAATTCGCCCGGGTCCAAGCCCGCTGCGGCAATGGCCATTGCAAGCACCCGTTGAAACTGAAACCTCGTCAGCGGGGTGGCGTCTGCATGCCTCAACAATGTCCCCCCCCATGATGCCACTCTTCGTGCTAGGTAATCTTCTAAGCACTGTACCGGACACATGGATGACTCGGGGTTCCTGCGAATGATCGTGCAGTCCCCTCTCCCATCTTGGTCAGTCTTAGACCTGAGAAAGGAGACAATCATCGCATCACCCCTGATCTGAACATGTTCCCTGCACAAGCCCCCCGTCACATCCTGTTTGTTCCTTGCAACCAGCTCACTAACTCTCATAGCCCCGTGAAACGCCAGCGTAAATGCAGTCCGGAACAAACAGGTCTCAAAAGGGGACGAGCATGTGTTAGGGAGTGTGGCCAGTAACTGGGACAACCTGTCTAGACCTATCGGTCGTCTTACGTCTACTCTGCGACCCTCTAGGCGTTGCCACCCACGCAGCGCTTTCTGTACAGTGAAAGACGCTGTTGGGTCCAGGATGCCATGGGCCCTGGCAACAAAGGAAATGGCGGCACGATGCCTTTGGGCCGTAGCCACCGATTTCCCAGCCCTGTGTAAAGACATAAGAAAGAGTACCACCCACTCTTCCTGACCCCAAAAACCCCCTCTCTCTGCCCCCAAAAAGGCTAAATAGGCCCGGAACGCCCCTTCATATGCCTTCCTTGTCCTGGGTGCTAGACTCTCTCCCACGAGGTGACGAAGTTCGGGGCACCGAGAGACCAGAGAGCTTCGGGGAAGGGTGCCGGCTCCGGGTCCGCTGAAGGGAGGAAACCCGAGAAAGCCTGCATGTGAAAACGAGACAGTGCGTCAGCGGCCTGATTCATTACTCCTGGGACATGTTTTGCTCTGAAAACCACGTTCAGTTGCATACACAGTAGGACAATTTCTTTGAGCAGCCTCAAAATCAATTTACAATGGGCTGACTGACTGTTGATGCATTCTACTACGGTCATATTGTCGGACCAAAAAACGACAGAATGATCTCTGAAACCTTCTGGCCAGGTTCTCAGGGCCACGAGAATGGGAAATAATTCAAGGAAAGCGATATTACTCGTTAGCCCCTTCTCGTGCCACCATAGGGGCCATCTTTGAGCAGACCAGTTCGTGCCGAAGATGGCGCCGAAACCTATGCTTCCTGCTGAATCCGTCCATAGCCCAAGCTCTTCCGAGGACACGGCTGGCTTGTTCCAGACGACTCGGCCATTGAAGTCCGCCAGGAATGCTAACCATATCCGCATGTCCTGGCGGACCTCAGCCGATAACCTCGTGCGATGATGACCCTCCTTCAGGCCAATCATTGCTTGGGCAATGGAGCGGGAAAAAGGGCGAGCCATTGGGATTACTCTTAAGGCAAAATTCAACTTCCCCACTAATTGTTGCAACTGATGCAGTGTAACCTTGGGCGTATTTAAACATACTTGGAGGGCTGACCTGAATTTCACCACTTTGCTGGCTGGTAAACGGAAACACCCCTTCCTCGAGTCCAACTCGATCCCCAAAAACTCGAGGCAAGTCGTGGGACCCATAGTTTTTCCCGGTGCCAACGGCACGCCAAAATGACCCATCAACACACAGAAATCATCTAAGGCCTGGGCACACTCGGGGTCTCCGGCGGGGCCAAGGAACAAAAAGTCGTCAAGGTAGTGCATTACATTTCGAAAACCCGTTTTCTTAGTGAACACCCATTGCAGGAAAGTACTGAATTGCTCAAAATAAGCACATGATATAGAGCATCCCATTGGCATACACCTATCCATGTAAAATGATCCCTGAAACCCGAATCCCAAAAGACGCTGATCGTCTGGGTGTACCGGGAGCAACCGGAACGCTGACTCGATATCCGATTTCGCCATCAACGTCCCGGGCCCCAGGCGATTCAAGATGGCTACTGCCTCATCAAACGATGCGTATCGCACCGAACAAACTTCCGGATCAATTGCGTCGTTTACCGAAAGGCCGTGTGGAGCAGACAGATTATGGATCAGACGAAACTCTCCTGGGTCCTTCTTGGGGACCACCCCTAACGGAGAACAAACAAAATCCGGTACCGGGGGTACACTAAACGGGCCGGCAACCCGTCCCCGGTTAACCTCTTTCTGAATTTTTTCCTGCACCACAGATGAATGTTGTAAGACGGAAAGCTGATTCTTGCAAATCCCTACACCCTGAAAGTCCCCCACCGGGATGCGGAAACCATGTGTAAAACCGTTCCGCAGCACCCCGGCAGAAGCACGATCCGGGTAATCACTGAGCCAGGGGATCATTGCCAAGGTATCAATCGGGGTTGGTAAAGGCGCCCCTCGGACTATATTAGACCTGTTTGGCGCCTCCCTTACCCCCATTCTCACCCGTTCTGGCTCTGCACGATGACTCAGGATGGGATGACCCACACGTACCACATTCGTGTCTAAATTTACAGGACCCCGGAGGCCTGGTACATTTCCCCCTGTTAAAGTTATAACAGATACCCTTTCTCCCGGTATTACCTGCGGGCCTCGACTGGTCGTCGGTGCTCGTACTTGGTCGAAAGGGCGACCCCACATTTTGGCGGGAGTGATCAACAACATTGCTCCCGACCAATGGCATTCTTAACATTCCCGATTCCTTCATTTTATCCCACGTTAAAGAATCGTAACAATCCCAGGTCAAACTCTTGTTATGTTCCTTTTCTTTCCTGAACAGATTATCATAACAAAACCAATGGTTACCTTGATACGCCGTCGAGTAACCCATGATTCGTGATTGATAAACGGGAAACTCAGGAAGCAACTCGGGCCTACGTTCCCCCAAAATCGATGTAAAAATACCCCAGGCATTGCCCCAGTTGCCAATGTTCTCATTTACCTTAAAGGCGGCCATTTTTGCGCGCCAAACACTCGGATGCATTAGGTCCTTCTGACTTTTTACATGCTCCACATCATAATGATCAACAAGCAAGGAAAAAATATTCACGTATTCCCCTGCCCAGATCTTTTCCTTTATGGCTAAAGGCACATGTTGACCCAATCTCTCTCTACGAGAGGGTGCTGACTCGTCCCGTGCAATCGGCAATGGCCGCTTACCTGAACCGGACGCAGTTTCTGCCGCTTGCGGCCTGTCTGTCCCTGCCAACGGTGCAGCCACTCTAGCTGCCTCTTTCTTCTCACGAAGCCCCTTGATTAGCGCCTGTGCCTCGGCAGCCGTGGCGCCATCACTGCTATCCCCTAACCAAGCTGCTAGCTGTGCTGCCAGCTCGGGGGGCATATCTTCCTTAGGTGTCGGGGTGACGACAACGGGGATTGGATTCCCTTCGATCGGTACCGGGGTCGGCGCCTCGAGCGGGGCAGAGGGAGCCGGGACATCTCCCCCGGCTGGAACCCTTCTCGGCCTCTTAGGTCTCCCTCCAGCCGGTGGTTGGCCCGATCCCTCCTCCCCGTCTCGCTCCGCCAGCCGCTTCTTTATGTCGGACATATCCTTGAAGAGGGCCCGAACCATCTGCTCAGTCGTCATTCTCTTTGCGCCTTTCTTGGGCATCTCTAAGACGAAGTATCTAAAAGACAAAGAAAAAGATCAAAACGCTCAAAATTGGCTCTTCGTTCCGTCCCGAGCTCACGTGTAGCGAGGAGGTGCAGCTTCGGAGCACAAGAACAAGAGGATGTCTTCTGGTCTTGCGCCTTCTTTTATCCGTCTTCAGGGCGGGCGAAAACCCGCCCCTGCCCGCCCCGTGGGCGTGGCTGGCTGCGTCGGTGTCTAGGCCAGCCCATTCTAGGGCGGGAAAAAGCGCGCCCCGGCTACGCCGCTTCGGGCATACCAGCCGTGACGCGCCTCCCGCCCAAAAATGGCTTCCCGGGGGGATCGAGGCACTCATCCATACGTTCGGGGGGACCGAGTGGTCGCCCCTTTCCATTCAGCACCGTTGTGTTCACTCTTCACATAGTTGGAATATTCTTGGCAACTATGCTTTGGCATGAATTTCACACACTTCTGGGAAGGATCCAACTCAGTATCCTGATGCTCCTCTAAGTTCTCATGTCCCACCCACATCCACATCCTTACAAAATGGCCTTTCTTGATGACATAATCTCCTCCTTATAATCTTTTTGATATATTGTTGACGACGAGACACAAATATTTTCATTCACCCCAGAATGGTGTAGCTGGCAGCCTTATCTAACTGCTACCAGCTGACACTATGCCAAGACCAAGATTAACTGAAATGCCATTAGCCATGAAAGCTGCCTCTGTTCTGACCATCATCTTCAACATCTTAAAAATAGTAGTATATTTGGCCGTGTTTTCGCTGTTCACACCTCCCAGATGTTCTTTCACTTATACTATCAACACCAAAAAGGCCATCTTTTAGTGTACTATATGTCTTTCTAAATCAAAGGCATCCACCATAGGTCCAGAATGGCCTAATCCATTCCAGAATTTCAGAACAACTTGTGGCTGAGTAAAAGGTTTCTTTAAGGTTAATTTAACATACAATTATCCTAATGGTCCTTGTTGAATACCTTGATGATTTATTGGAAACACTACCACCCACTACACCACTCATCATTATTCTTGACCTTGCCACCAATCCAAATAACCACCAAAATGATACTCTATTCGCCAAGTATCTCATTGACCACTCATTAAAAAACATGCATCCATCTCCTGCACACTCAAATGAAAATCATCTTTGTCTGATTTTGTTTGCTATCCCACTCCCCCACTTAACATTACTCCTTCAACCTCGGGCCATACCTAGAAAGATGTTTCAGTTTCCATCACTGCCACTCATTCCACACCATGCAACAGACCAATCTGAAAACAAATTAATTATTTAAATACCCTGCCAGCATTCTTTAATCAAATTGACAATGAGTTCTACTTTTTTTTATAAATTTGTCCCAACAACACTTTGACCACAACCATGGATTACGTTCACAACATTGAGAACTGGAATATATGCACTGCTTGGAGAAAGAAACCACTGTAAAGCACATTGGACCCTACAAACTCATATTGAGTACCCACAGATCTACCCTTGTCAATGCCAAATCCTCTTACAACAGGACCTTACCTATCCATTACGCTCCTACCTTAAAAGTCTTGCCAGAACTAAAACTCTTTTTTCCTCTTTCTTGAACATCTATCGACCATTCTATTGCCTCTATTGGAGATTTTGCTGCAAACATTTCTTCTAAGATAATGGTTAATAAAATAAACCTTCAATTACTCCCCTCCAACCAATCTCCCTCATCTTACATTTCACCTACTCTTCCAACACCTAACACATTATCTAGACCATCTGCCCATTCAACTCTGTAAAAACACTGACACTCTCTTCTTGAGATCTGACTTGCCTGGCATCTCCCTTTAATCATTGCCTAAATACAGGCATCCACCCACAAGACTTTCAATCAGTGGTGGGTAGGTGCCTAATGCAGAAGCCTGCTGCAGAACTTCCATCCTCCAGTAACTACCATATTGTCATTCAAACCCCTTCTTTTAAAAGATCCTGGACTGTCTGAGCACCTGTCTCATCACTCGCAATCTACTTGACCCTCCTTCATTATGGTGTCTGGGCACAGTGGTCGAGGGAGAAACTACTTTCTCTTATCTGATCAACTTCAGAAACTCTGCCTGTCACGATCCCTTCCCATCAGTCCTCATACTTGAGTGACTCTCCCCTATGTTAGGGGCTGTTGATTGTCCAACTTTGCTCTCTACACTACTAAACCACATTTTCACAAACTTGTACTCATATTGTGTACATCCAATGTCTAGGATCTCTCCTTTTCAGCGTGTTTTTAGGGTGTTCCTTACTCTTCCACCCCACAAACTTCTATCAGAGTGCATTTCACAAGTGTGAGTCCTTGGCCTTCTCCTCCTCTCCCTTTGTACAATTTCACTTTGCTGGTAACATCTCCTCCAGGTTTTACTGTAATCTCTATGTAGTTTATTCTCAAATCTTCTTACATCCCATACTTTCACCCCACATTTACATCACTGGATGGATATTGGCTCACTCGGATTAAACCCATTCAAAATCTAAAACATGCATTTTCATGTCACATCAACAGGTGCCTATTTCCCCTAAACTGTTCATTGGTCCCCATGCACTCTTACCACAACATTCCCAGCACCTTAATGCATACTAAATATGGCAATGTTCAAAATGTACACAGCTTGAAAAGTCACATTTCAGCTACTGAACATATAGAAAATGTGTCTAATCATTTGTACCTACGACATTTATTGACAGAATAGTCCTCAGCAAACTGTACTATTGTAACAGACTGCTGCTTGGCCTCTCTTTATACTCTTTCACACCCAGGTGGGCCCAGGCAGTGATGGAGAGTGATCTCCACCAAGAAAGCTTTGCAAAATATCCATGATCCATTAATACAAAAAGTTCCACAATGGAATACTCTGACTGTTCAGAGACGACATACAGCAATGCACTTAGTCACCTTTTCCCACCTTCTGCATCCACAAACCTGTAGGGGTCAGGGGCACCTCTGAGCTGTAGCTCTCATCCTTTGAGCCATCTTTTTTAAAGTAGCCCAACCTAACTTAATTTTAAATCTTATTTTCAAGGACACTTCTAGAGTCTCTCACTACATCAGAACATCTTGCAAAGTGGTCTAAGGGACCCTACTGCTGCAACCTGGGCGAAGGAGGCTGGAATTACTAGAGGAGTCTCATGCTCTCCATTAGGCCTGCCTATCAAAATAGCATTGTTATCCAGCGTGTTCCTCTGTTACTATTTTACACTACTCTCCCTGCCCATAGGTCCTTAGAATAGTCAATTGTGTTTTAGAAGTTTGCAGTAATACTCCACAAGAGGAATTTCAGAGCCAAACTCCACATTGCAGCAATGAAAAAGCTATTCCCAATCTCATGTTTGATTGGATTGCAATCTTAACACATAGAAGCAACCGCTGCCTTGTGAATTCTCCTTAAGAACTCTGGGCTTTTAAAAAAACAAGGACTCTGTCAGGATGTGGTAATCTCCCTTCGCTTTATGTTTGGTGGTAGGGGTATCCAAAGATATTGGAGTAGACGCCTCACTCACTTATCGTGACGTGCTTCATCATTGGCGCCTATTCACAGCCGGGTAATATGGTACTACTCGGTATGGTGTAAAAGAGTTACTGGATTGCAACCCTGCAACATAGTCAACTCCAGTTCAAATTTGCACAATTCTTAACACCCAATATTTTAACATATTTGAGGTGTCTCAGTGGAGTGGTAGCAGGAGAGGATGATAGCATCTTTCTCCACCACTTTCGAAACAGAGCACCATGGTACAACTGGTGGGGCATTATGCCTTCTCGCAGGATCACCTAACTCATTTCCTGGAACATATGGTGTGCTCTTACTCACATAGGCTCAAAGATTTTCCAGGATTATTAGGCAACCAGGCGCTAGGTTCACAACTAGGCATCTATTTTGGACCTACCACCTTCAAAAGCAATGCACAACAACACTTTTTTGTGGGTCAGAGTCCCAAAAACCTGTTCAAAACCTTGTGTTTGATCTCACATGCACCACATTATAGATCCCATGCGCGTTTTTCTAAACTCTGTACAAGATTTCTTTGTGTTTTACATGCTCAGGAAATAAATAAAGACAGGAAAAATATAAAATTTAGTCAGATACATTAAATGGAAAAAATTCAGTATGAGAGAGGCATTTTTGTGTTTCATGATTTGGTCGGGATGTTGTCTAATGTGGGTGTAAATGTAAATGTGGGTGTACTTGTAAAGCGCACTGCGACTCCATGGAGTATCCTGGCGCTGAAGACCCCATCCTGGTTTTCCCTGTGAGATGGTCCCTTTCTGGGTATCTCCAAGGTGAAACCAGGCATCCCCGGCGTCTGTGGGGGGCCGTTGTAGAGATGAGGCAAGCTTGATGCCCAGAGTTGCCGAGTGTGTTCCCTGGTTAGAGTAGGCACCGAGACAAGAATTATCCAGTCCGTTTTGACCCTGGTTCACGACCCTGCCGCATCGGAAATTGAACCCTGGTCCCAGGCCGTTCTCTGCTTACGGGTCTGCCGCCTTTAACCAGTGAGCTGCACCACTCCACTATTCCAAGATATACATTTTCTTCTTAGGTCTATAGTAATGTTTAATTCTTAAGGGTAAAATTATTTTATTCAGTAATTTCCAAGATTAAAAAAGGAGGTGAGGATTTTCCAATACTTGTCAAGTAATTGTTACACTAAGTAAATATTAATCATATAAAAAAATTACAGATGGAGATACCCCATTCTAGTATCACTCATGTTTATGTACAAGTTCGCTTTTTAAACAGTTTTGTGTGCAGCTTAGCTCTTAATTTTACTGATGTAACCCTCTGTTATGTGGTGTAATTTGTAGTTGCTCACATAATACCTCTTTTTGTGTCTGAGATCATTAAAAGATTGGTTCTCGTGGCGATTTCTTTAATGGACATAGAATTAATTCATATTGTCTCTGCTACAAACATGATGAATAGTTGCATAGAAGATGTTGTCATTTCAATGTAATTCCTATATTATATTCTCAAATATTTAGTTGACTGAAACTCTCACTGCCATGTACATCCTCGGACAATTAGAATCACAGTTATAAGTTCAAAAAACGTTATTTGTATACCAAAAGTATCCATAAAAGTGCAAAAATATAGCGATAAAACTAGAATCAATTAAACTTCCTATTTGCAAAAAATGATAATTTATTTACTTTTGCAAAGTGAAGTTATTTTGCCTTTTCGACTACCTTTTAGATTCGAATTGCACACAATATTTTCTAGAGGTCTTGAGTTGTGATTCAAATACCGGATTTTCCATTTATAGACCTTGCTTCAGACAGCTTTGGCTGTTGTTCGGAGAACTCTTCTCATCAATGCATCAAAACAAGCATAAGGAAGCATAGGCAGCGTGGACTTTGGGTCAGCTCTCCTCACCGATTGCTTTTCTTATGTTTTCATGCTTTGCCTTTGCTTCGATGGACTGTCCGCCAAGGCCATGACATTTCCAGAATGATTACAACTGAAAGCCTTTTTGTTAAACTGCAGATGCAACTTGACCTGTTGTTGAAATCGGGTCCTAGTATGTGTTCATTGATGTACTTTCTTTGCATGCACACCCGCACTTTACTTGCTGATTTGTGACTTTTTGGCTGCTGTTTTGGACGTTTCAACCTATCATAAAATATAGTACAGTGTTATCCACCAATCGTTCTTGAGCATTCATTTATTTTACTTTGCTGCCAAGATAACATGTTGATGGATTTAGCTAGTTTTGTTCCCAAAATAAAGATGCATGTGCACATAGGCTTTCTTAAACATGGAAAACACAGAAGAAAGACCGTTCTTTCAGAAGAAAAACAGTGCATGTTTGAGCTTCCAAATTCGAAATGCTATCATTTATAAGCTTGGAGTCTAGCGCTAACATTTAATTATGAGACACAAATGTCATAATCTTCCGTGCCTCACCAGCCATACCATACCTAATTTACCATATCTACCTAACACACCTACCTCCCTACTGTGTCTACAATACCTTCCTCCTATACCTATTCAACTTAATCTAACCCTAACTAACCTACCATATGCCCCATGCCTATTCTACCATACTAAACTTAACATACCTATTCTGTTAAATCTCCCCAACCTATGTACCATACCTACTTACTAACCATAGCTACTTACCAGCCCTACCTACCTTCCATACATAACATATAACATACCATACCTAGCACAACTACCATGTCCATCCAGCTATCATTCCCATTATACATGCCTAATATTCCTATCTTAGTTAACTAGCTTTACCAACCATGACTAAGATATCACACCTTCTATATGTATCATACTTAACCTACTGCCTGCACTTAACATCCATACCCAACTTTCCATACCTAACTTACCATACCTGCATACCTTCCATAAATATCTATCACAGCTAACTTTTCTTGCCTACCTTACTATTTACCATACTTATGAACCTTCCTGTCATACCTACCTACCACTCCTATCTTATTTAAACCACTTTAGCTCACCATAACTAGCCAACCTTTACGGTCTGTACCAACCTATCATCCCTAACCTTTAAAATCTTCCTACCATACCTAACAAACTGATTTACCATACTTATTAACCATACCTACCTCCTATACCTATAATACTATACCTGCAATACCCAATATGTCTACCATATTAATCTACTTATGCACCTACGTATACACCAAATGTGCCTAGTAACCTAGAAAAATTACTTGCCATACCTATCTACCACACCTACATACCATACCTATTCACCCACCATACCTACTTACCTATCATGCCAATTTACCTAAAAAAGGCCTAGCTAACAAGTCCTACCTACTTACCATAGCTACAGTACATATTTATATACCATAGCTACCATAATTTAACTACCATAAGATACCTATCATATATAACATACCATGCCTAAAATAAAGTGCCTTTCTATCAACTATACTTAACCTTACCATAAGTAACATACCTTACCCACCTGCCATACCTAACCTACCTACAGTACCTATCCCAGCATATCTAACCCACCATACCTACTGTCCCTACCAAGCCTCTATACCTACTTACGTATCATATCTACTGTTTCTACATACTGTAACTACTATATTTGCTTATCTACGCTATCTACTATAACTACCTACTATACCTACCTACCACACTTAAACAATTTTGACCTACCATGGCTAACATACCATACTTTCCATACTTACCTAACTACCATATTGTACCTAATTTACTACCCGTACCTAGCCTAACATACCTGTCTTCCTACCATACCTATCATATCCACTTACCTTCAAAACATATACCTACAATACCTAAAATACCTACCAGCCATAACTAAATGTCTTATACACCATTCATAACAACAATAGCCTAACTACCATAAGTTACCTGCTGTAGCGGACCTTCCTACTATAGCAAATGTACCATACTTATCCTAACAAAACAAATACTCCCTCCCCTCTGCAGTACACATCTCTTATGCCCACTCCGAGGTGGCGGTTATATGAAAACAGCAATTTACACCTGTGGGATTGCTAATGGCAGCTTAAAGTATTGCAGCCTGCCACAGAAAGCTTTTGTGTTTAACTAGAGGGGCCTCTGGTAAACTGCATTAGGTGATGAAGCCTGAATTGGGACAATGTTGAGTTGAGGTTTTGAAGGACATAAAGAGTGAGGAAAAAGGATGTGCAAATAGAGCAAAACGGTTAACATATTTTAATATTACAGACTAGAAACTCCTGACCAATGTTTGAGGCATCAAAAATGTCATTGCTGCTGGGCGTTGCTGATTCAGTAGCCTGTGGGGGGAAAGGGGAGCAACGAACTGCAGGTTGAGCAAGGATGCTTTGTGGTAATGATGGTGGTTTATTTTTGAGAGCAGAGAGTTCATCGTGAAAGCAGGGGTAAATAATTTTATTAGAGGGAGGAATGTGGGCCTAGGTCATATACAGGTTGAAGATAAGTGAGAGGAATTTGTACAGAATGGTGAGGTGACAGGGCTGGTTTCTGAGGAGGTCAGATGCGGTTTCTGGTGGTGAATCTGAGTAAATTATAATGGGATAAGAAGCATAGTCTGTCAAACCAATAAGAGATCAGATACAGTTTAACAACTTGCTGAAAACAAGTGAAATTCATCAGAAGTAAATAGATTGAAATATAAGAGAAACATGAGTGTTGATTATTTGAATCGGTGTTTCTGTGTCATAATCAGATGTGAGATCCATATGGAAATATGTATATTAATAAGGCCTAAATATATAGCCGAGAGGCTGAGCATGAAGAAAACATATAATACCTAGAGATTTTCCCTGAGAGAAAGAGTGAGATGTAGCAACAGATTTAAAGAAGAGAGTGAAAAATTAGGATGATGGAGAGAGTGATAGAGAGGTAGAGAAAGAAATAGAGAGCAAGAGAAAGCCAAAGAGAAAAAAGAGAGGAGGTAGAAGGTCAAGTTATACTAGACTGGTATATGTGAAGATGATTATAAGGGAGATCATGCCTGAATTACAATGATAAAGTTAAGTTGATATGATTCAATTATTGATTGCTTTTGTATACTGCACTTTGTACCACACGCTTTCTGTTCTTAAGCACTATAAACAACTACTGTTGGCATTAACCAATCTAATGGTACACTATTTTCATGCTTTGGCTGATTTGCCTGGCTTGAGGTGTGCAGAGCAAAGATGTCAACAATGAGGGCATAACTCACTTGTCCTGCCAGCTACAAAATGGTTCCATGGTGGTAGGGAGGGTCTTAGTATGTGCCATGTTAGGTAGTTTATAATTATTACTGTTTTACAAAGCAGATTCTCAATCTTCCATAAAATAATTCGAGAGAGGCCACTTAGAGCCTCATTATAAGTGGCCTGAAGTGGGGGAGGGTAGATAGTAATTCAACACCCCAGGGTAAATTATGCTTAGAGTTTGGTTAACTGAGAGGGAGCAAAATGAACAGGAATTCCAGCTCCAAACATGAGTTTCCCTGAAAATTTTGGACTACAAAGGCAATCCATAATTCTGTATTGAATTCCCCACATACATTTTCATATTCCCCTTACAGTTTCCCCCAGAAATGTAACATGCTTTCAGCAGCTGAAATCTCAGTGGAAAGCTTGACAGGTTTGCAGTGTTTTTCGTAGACCTTGTAATTCTTGATGTGGCTGATAACTCTGCTAATCCACCTTTGAGAAATTTGACCCCTCATAATGAAGCCTTTAGAATCTTCTGCAATTGGTAAAAGTTTGCTGTAATCTACACATTTTTCCAGATTACCTAATATATTCATGGAGGTTTTTCATTACCTTTGGAGCATAGATAACACAAATGAGTAAATGTGTTGTGTGGAATTCAGCCTATTGCAGATCTATCTTTAACACCTTGGCTGCAGCGTGAATTCCGCAGCGCTGCTGGACATTCCAATCACAGGCGTGGCTCGGACGGCCCCCCGGCCGTTGTGCGCATACGCCCACTGTGACTCATGACGGCCGGGGGCCGTCATGAGCACGGAAGGAATTAACATAGAGCCTATAATTCTAAATTCTTCAGATACTCAGTGCCATATGCAGACATAGCCCTCAAGTCAGGTTAGCAGTGGGTCCACACATAATCATGCCTTTGTTTGAGTTCCTATTTGAATAATATTTTGTCATTCATCACTGCATTTTATTTGCATAATTTTCTACCTGCTTTATAAATTCCTCTGAACTTTGCTGACCTTTAGTGTTATAGTTGAGAAGTTAAAATTCTTTTTTAAATTCAAATCAGACATTTTCCATAATTAAACTTTTATTAATTAAACTGAATTAACGTTTTTCTGCCTGTGTTCTTCTGAAATGTCTCTATGGCTTCTTCACCTGTCACAATAGTTGGAAAGTGTGGTCATTCGACAAAAACGTTTATACTTCAGCTGAGTATAGTTGTTTTTAGCACAGCACTCACTCCATTTAATGGCAACTTCACAGTCACTTCCAGACGATGTGTTCCTAAGGGGAAATTGGGGGTTTGGGGTGTCAGAAAGCATCCCAAGACCATAAAAAAGACTATTTACATATTAGGCCAAATTCACAAAACTATTTGCTCATACTAGTTTAGATCACATAGGCAAGTGGCTATATATACAAAACTTTTGCCGGTCACAATTTTTTGTTTACACTTGCAAAAGAATAAAACCACAAATAATTTTTGGGGAGTGCACCTGCCTTCAGCGGTGGGTTGCCCATGTTCTAAGGCTGAAGTGTCCTAAACCTACTGATTGGTATTCACACATTTTCTACAGCCCATTCCCACTACGTAAAATGTTGGAAGTTTACAATAGGCATTGGCATGAATAAATAATTTGCCAAGGTGGAAAATGGAATGGAATACCCCAAAACCTAGTGGTAGTTCAGGGTAAAGGGTTTCTCCTTGGGGGAAATATTTTACTGTATTCACACAATGGAGAAGCATTCCACATGTACAACTGCACTAAGGGGTATATTCACAAGAACTTGTGATATCTATCGCAAGAGTAGTGCAACGCAACTTTCAACATCGCAGCCTGTCGTGGGAAAATAACGCAGTGTCAACGTGGAAATCACAGTGCGGCAGTAGCATGTGATAGACACCAGATAACCTGTCAAATGTCTGCGTGAAAATCAATGCCAAGCCACAAAAATGCAAAATGTGAACGCAAAAAAACATGCGATGAGGCCAATCGCGGTACAAAAATTTGAGAGAACAAGCCACAGGCCTGCAAATCCCAGGCCTCTGGTGGGAAAATGCACTACAAAAGAAAGAAAAACAACCTATTCAAACTGCACTGCAACATGGATGCCCCCGGACCGAGTGCAGAGGACAAGCCGAACTCCACAAGCCCCACGGAGGTCCTGCCAGGAACCCTGTGTTCGGGGAAGGGCAGAGACACGAGGAAGAGGAAGACAGGTTTCAGTCCGCAGGAAGACCGGATCATCGTCACGGAGGTGATAGAACACTACCAATAACTGTTCAGCACCTCCACTGCGGCACTGGCACCCAAACGGAAATATGGCAAGCCATCGCCACCAACGTCAATGCAGTTTGAGTGTTGAGGAGGTCACTGGAGAAGGTCAAGAGTCGCTGGCATGAAGTGCGTCTCGTGGAACCGGCACTCTTCTGAACTGCTGCAGTTGTGTAGAGGATATTCCACAGCTCTGAGCAATGATTCAAATATGTGTGCAATGTTGGGCTGAATGGGTTGCTGTTTCCATGAGTGTCAAGGGAATCCCATGCATGGGAACCTTAGGCAGGGGCTTCTGTGTGTGGGGTGTGGATAAGTCGGATAGTTCATTTTCACAATGTGTGGTGTGAGTGTCGTCCCCATCTGCCATGGCATCTCTCTCAGGGTGTTCCAGGCGCATTCTGGACCAAGGTCAGAGGAGCAGGTGTTCTCCCGCCTTCTGCATTGGAACAATGGAGCTTTCATCCCTGATGTTTGTCTGACTACTACTTGCGTTTTCGGAATGTGATGTGGCTTTGGCGCTGAGATTGGGGCACAACATTGGGCTCATGGTGTATGGATGGCGATACACACACACACATGTTTGCATGTGGATGCAGGTACCCTGCAAGGCCTTGCGCTGCTTGTGCAACCTCACTCCATCTCTCTCCCTCGCTCTCTCGCTCTCTTTCCTTTGTTGGGCACATGGCACACCATCTTTTCTTGGATTTAGTCTTCCAGGCTGTGTCCTATGGATTGTCCAGTGAGGACCCGCTAGGACTCAACAGATTGGTTGTTTTGGCTATTGTCTGTATGGTGTTTTGTGTTGCTGATTGCATTGCTGTATGACTAATTCTCCATTTTCCGGCCACCATGTATGTTAATTTTCCTTCTTGTGCGTCATAAGGCAAAATATTTGTTTTGGGATTCGTGGTGTTGGTGTGCAGTTTCTTAGTCCAGAGTTGGGGGTGGGCCAGGTGGGGTGTTGCGAGCCTGGATTGGTGTTGGTGGGTGTTGTGGCCCTCTTGTGTGTCCGTGCTGCTTGACCAGTTGCTCGGGGGCATCTGTTGCACTTCATGTGTGGCTCTGGGCTGTGCTCTCTTTTATGGTGCAGGAATTGGTCTGACTTTACACCATGTCAGAGCAGGTGTTAATTTGTTGCTGCTAACGCTCCTTATTGCCTGTTTTGTGTTCTTACCGCAGTTCTGTCTGGTCGTTGTGAATGTTGTGGTGTGGTGTTGTTGCGGCTTTTGGCACAGGAACGCGTACTCTGCATCTCATTAGCGATAGTTGCAGGGGTCCTCTATGGCAATGTTTTTTGCGAGTGCTACCGCTGGTAAACTGGTGCTGTGGGCTGTTAACAGCAGCTTGTGAATGGGAGGTACATTTATCACGACTTTGGCTGCGATGAAGAGCGGTTAATTCAGAGATAGCTCCTTGTGAATATGCCCTTTAGTTTAATTAATTGTGCATACAAAAATGCCTGCAGGTGAACAAATCTGAAATCGCCAGAATTTCCAAATGGCATGCCTGGAAATCTGTAAATGTGCAGGCTTTTAGGTCTATTCTTGGAAACGTTGTCATTTTCAAAAGTCAGAAACATGCAAAACTGGAAACTGATGGGTGTAGTTTTTCAACTTTATCTCTGGATCAAGCCCAGTGTTTGCTATCGTGGCCATATGTACTGCACTTGCTTTGAGAGGAGGTTTGCTAGTTTGCCATAATGTACCAGCGGTCTATCACAACGGTGTGCTTGATATGTCAAGGTGGGTACTGAATTGTTATGCTTTTGAGTATTGTATTTGTACACACTCTTTTGAGAATACATGTAATTTTCATTTAAAATGTATTATTAGGAAAGAAAAGAGTTAATCACCATTCACATACTGCATAATTTGTTTACAGGCGCTGGCCACCAGTTACAATATGTAGCAAGATGAATGTGTTTACAATTCGTTACCAAATGGAAGTTCGTTCAGGAGCATTTGTGAATTGAGCATGCTCTCGCAGGCTACCAACTAGGGAGTGGATTTAAATTCACAAAATAATACTGCTACAATTAGTATTACTTAGGTTCTATAAGGTGTGTGGGCAATGGACGATTATTTAAGCAGGGAAAGAAGTGTTGCTGTTTTGATGCAGTATAATTTTCAGTGCCTTTCTTTCCTGCTGAATTTTTAAATCCTAAGCATGAAGACGCCTTAAGAGCCTGTCAATATTCACTACCCATATTTGCTAATTCTAACCCTCATAAGACACAATTCCCTCAAAGCGCCCACATAAACCTGTCATTTTCATTGAATCACTTACAGCCTTATTCATGAAGCCGAAATCGGCTCGCAAAGGGCGCCAGATTCTGAAAATCTGGCCCTTTGCGAGTGCGATTTTTGCATTTGGGATTCATCATCCCAAATGCAAAAATCGCTCATTGCGATCTCGCAATTTTGCGAGGAATTACATTTAAGGAATCTCTATTTGAGATTCCTTAAATGCAATTCATCATCCAATTTTGTTTTGCGAATTCGCAATTTCTGGCCGCAAATTACCGCGAGGTCAGACCTCGTGGTAAATTGCGAAAACTCAGAAAAATGCTTTTAAATGCATTTTTCTGAGTTGCATGTTACACACACACATGTCCTTTGGACATGTGTGTGTACAACACCTGTCCTTTGGACATGTGTGTGTACAACACCTGTGTAAAATTTCATTTGAAGGGTGCTACAGGGTGTCCTTTGGACACCCCTGGCACCCTTCAAATCGCTATCTTATTTGCGATTAGCTAATTGCTAATCGCAAATAAGGAATACTCCCCATTCATTCCTACGGGCCTTTTGGCCCATAGGAATGAATGGCGAGTTATTGCTTATTTGCGATTAGCAATTTGCTAATCGCAAATAAGGATTATGTAGGAATCGCATTTCTTTATGCAATTTCTACATGAATCCCGTTTTGCGAGTCCTTAATAGCGATTCGCTATGAATCGCTATTAGGGGCTCGCAAAACGGGAGAATGATGAATCAGGCTGATGCTTTCTAAAGCAAATGCAAGGATTAAAGGACAAGGGGGCTATATGAGATTCCATAATGAATTTCTATCAAAAAAAGATACTGCAAAGACAACTTTACAGAGACTTTAAAGCAGCTACAAATATCCGGAGAAAACAGTATACAATACAAAGGAGCTAGAAACAGCTAAAAAAAAGTCTTTTACAGATGCTAATTAGAAGCAAGCTCCCTCTGTAGCAGAAACAGGCACATCATAGGGCCGTAATTATCAGTGTATATAATCCCTAAACAAATTGCATACAGTGCCACTTGTGCTGCAGTGTACACCCACTATTCTACAGGAGGAAGCACGCTTGTACAGGACTCATATTGTGACATTCACGAAGTGATGTAGACCTAAAAGGAAGAATTCTTTCTATTGCATGTATATGCGTCTAATTCAAATGTTGGCTTGTAGGTTCATGCATAGAACAGGACACCGAAATTAGTCCTAGTTTATATTTTTATCTAGAACTCAACAAATATATGTTGTGAATATAACAATATCAATCTGCATTTTATTATCAATTGTCCACATCATAAAAAAAAAGGGGCAAAACAAATCTCAGTTCAGATTAAGGGCCTGATTATGACTATGCTGTAGCCATGGTGGCAGTACTGACACACCCGCACCGGCGATCTGACCACCCTACTACAAGTTGGTCGGTCAGACCTCTATGGGACCGCCGCAACCGCCAGGGTTCTGAGATTATTGGTGGTCTTGAGGCTGCAATATTATGATTTTCCTCTACTCCCTGGCTTTTAATGGAGGTGAACTGTTGCAGAGAGGAGACAAAGGGGGCCTTACAGAGTCCCTGTGGCCTGAGGGCCGTAGGCTGCATGCAGTTAAGCACATGTTGTGCCCCCCCCCCCCCCCCCTGTGTGCATGCACCACAGTTCCTGCACGGCATTTCCTGCAGAGTCCACGTCATGCAGGAACTGCCTTTGACGCTCCCAATGAGGTGCCCTTTTTCAGAGGCATGGCGTGGTTCTGCCAAAGAAATGCACACCAGATATGAGAAAACTTTTAATCTGGCGGGCGGTGCTTACACAGCTTTGGCAGTGTGGCAGCTCTGCTCCCACACTGCGAATGTCATAATCGGGCCCTAGGTAACCTGTTTGCGTTAGGTGCACAATGGCAGTAGTGCACAATGCACACAGGACACAAATGTGATGCATTTGTAAACTCGTTCACTATGGGTATGGGAGTTGATTTGAAGTGGAGAACTATCACAAAGCTTTAGTGAATGTGAATACATTTCTCTCATCTTGAAACCAAATAGAATTTTCAGGACACGTGACCCTGCCCATCACCATTTTTATTGCCTTCGTTTTTGTCCTCTTCAACCTTAAATTTTTAGAAACGTAGATAATAATGCTCTCAACTGGGAGGGTCCATTTAGCATCATGGACATCTATGGTTGTTACCAATTTCATAGAAGAATATTACAAAGTTAAATTATGGGATGCACTACCTTTCCTTCTTGAAGGCGAAACCACCCTTCTTCCCTCTATAAAAATGAAAAAAGAATAAACAATTTGTTTTATCAGGGCTGTCAGAAAAGTATTCTCTATACATGTTTGTGCAAGTTGTTTGCTATTTATCCAAATGGTATATTCATAACCCTCTTTGTCACCGGAGATTATGCAGTTTATTTGCCTTCCTCCTGTATTAAGGGCTGACTCTCCCCCATATTGTTATTAGTCTATCCAGGGTGCTACAAAGCTGTTGTGGTGTGGCATTCAGGTCATTGTAATATCTCACAAAATAATTAAATGATTAACATTCTCAGTATATAAATACATTTCTTTTACAACTCTTCCCTTTTCTTTGCATTAATAGCCCCTCTTAAGGGATTAGAATCTCTCTTTCACCTTCATATGACACTTCTCTGAAATTACCAATTCAGTGCGATCTTAATGAGTTCTACCAATAGCAATTTGTCACTGGAATGTATTACTTGTTTTCTTTTCATATTTCCCAGTTTTATCCCTCTTTCTTTCTCTCTTACCAAGAATTCTGTTTGCACTTCCTATTTAAGTGAAGGTATGCAATTCAGCCACAGTTTCATATCATCGTTATTTTACATCATCTTTTATGTGAAATTTTAGGTCCTAGACGTAGCTTCAGGAGGTGGTGTTGCACCGCCAAAAATAAATGTATTTTCTGATAAGTAGTTGGGTACAAGTGTTTTTAGTTGGGTAATTCCAGGTGTCTGTCAGATGTCACCATGAATTATTACAAGCACGCAGACAAAAACGCAGACACAATCTCTACCTCTTTCTATTTTGAGAGTCCTAAAAAATCTTGGTTATTTTCCAAAATATTGTGTTTTCTCTCACTTAATACTCCTACCAATCCACCTTCCTTTCCATTCCACTGCCCCTTAAGCCCCTCTCATGCGTCTGCTTGTCCTATAATGTATTTTAACAATTATATGCCAGCTTGATTGTTGGTGAATCTGAATCTCACTCCCTCCCCAAGTCTTACTGACCAAGCTACACCCCTGTTTCAGGTAGTCTCTGAAGCTTAGAGCAGACTGTGTATATATAACAGCAACTGGACAGATACGTGTCAGATACAAGTTCACCATGTGAGTGTAACCCACATTTAGTAGTCCAAGGAAGCAATTTCATTTCAGATTTAAAACATTTGTTTAATTTTCTAAACACAAGGAAACATGCTACATACAACGTAAACACATCCAAGGCACAGAATTAAAAATAAATTGAAGCAAATAAAGACAAATAACATGTAATAATACATCTGCATCTAATATTGAAACTACTGAAGTGCAGTTAAAACCCGTAATAAAACCATAGCAATCCTTTGCCAGTGATTAGTCGCAGAGACAAGATTATTTTTATCCAGCTAATGCCATATTTTCCAACTTGTTCAAGCACCTTGCTATGGGAAAGTAACTAACCCCAACAACTAACACATGCCCATCAACGATGAAAACTATGATGTTCTGTTTTTCCCAGTGTTTTGCCTTCAACTACAGTTCGATGGTGTTAATAATATCAAAAATACTGAGAATTTGGTCATAGATTATGTCCTCGGTATCAGAGCCATATTTAATGACAGGTAAAGAAATAGAAATTGATATGCACATTTACATCTGGATATCCTCATGGGAACTATTTCTACTCAGAATCTATGAACTAAAAGACACTGAAACATTAGACACACCAGCACACCATTCTCTTTTTTCAAATTACATAAAATTTGAATTTGTAAATCTGTCATTACTGGGCTACAACTATTCTCAAAGCTGAATGAATTATACCATCTGAAAGAATCATTTTAACGTTTATTCTTACTACTTTAAAATTTCAAATAATGTCAGGGGTCTATTGTCATAGAATATAATCTCTTAGGGCATGGTTACGAGTCTAATGGTCCATGGACAGCCAGACTCATGGGGGTGCGGCGGTGGTGGTCTCCTGACTGCTCTATTACAATTAGGGTGGTTGGACCGCTATTGGCCCACCACAGCAACTAGGGAACTGTCATTCCCTGACGGTGGTGCGGCTGTGTGTAGAGAAGGTAATCTGTTTGGCGGGACCACAGCAGTCCAGGCAAACATATTACAAGTGTCTTCTCTGCCATGGTTTTCATGGTGGTTGAGAATGATGGTAGAGAGGAAACAGGCTCCCTGGTGCCTCACACCATGTATATGCACACAGGGGGGCAGACCATGTGTCCCCTTGTGCTCATGCAAACCAGTTCCTGCACGGCATGGACTTTACAGTCCATGCTGTGAAGGAACTGTTTTTGGCTTTCCCATTGAGGTGCCTATTTTTTGAGGCACCTCCATGGGAGCGTAAAAAAGAAAAAGCCCGCTAGACACGAAAAACACTTGTAACCTGGTGGGCAGCCCTACCACAGGTTTGGTGGTGCAGCGGCGTGACGGACCTGGTGACTCGCTATCAGGCCCTTAGTATTTTGCAATTGATTATAATTTTAAAATTCAAATTTATTCAATCCAAGTATTGTATTAAGCTCATCCATAGCAAGAATCAGTATTTCCTTTATGAGATAATATGGAAAAAGTAGTCTGCATTCCTGTACAATATCATGATGGCAATGACATGATTTTGCTTTCTATTACAGGACTGTAAAGGTATGACATTTCAACCTATTATTTGGAATCATTTCAAAATATTAGTTTCTAGGATTATTCCTTTTTCAATATATGGTTGAACAATGTCATGACCAGGGAAAACTGAAGTGGGAAGGGCTTTCTAGTCTGTCAGTCTGACTTTAAGAAAAATGTGAATATATTTTCACATCATTATGCAACCATTCAAACTGTGCTTTATTAGACAGGTTCACAGATATCGATCAACATCCTGCAACTGTAGCTCTCAAAATATATTGCATTTTCTGTTTTTCAGACCAATCCTATGTCTTTTAATTTTCCGTATAAAATCATATAGCAATTTATCTGCAGTTTGAGACAAGCTTTTGCAAAAGAAGTAGGGAGAATACTATGTGCCATCCCACAAAAAAGGCTGTAAATGTTTGTTAAGTATAGGTATACACTTCTGCTCTGCAGAGATTTCCAACAGTTTGTCTGGGTGATCCAACGTCTCGGCATACATATAAGTTCCATTTGATTTTCAGAACTTGCATGCATACATGCATAATTTTCACATACTTTATAACATTTGCTTGTTTTCTCTAACCTTCCCTGTGTTGAGTCTTAACATTGGATTAGGTAATTAGACTTGTTAAAAGTACATTTTTGTTTGCATTTTCCCTTTATTGAAAATGTATATTCTAGGAAAAGTCTTTATATACTTATAAATCCTGTAAATGCAGGTGCACTTCATCACACTTTCTACACAACTTATATATAAATCATCAAGGTGTAAGTATGGAAAAAAGAAAATTGTGACATAACTAAAAATACAAGGCATAATTATTTCCGCAACTGCTTAGTCAAAGTGGACAAACAGTTTTTAGGATGAGCCTAGGCAGTGCATGATCTGTCTCTTCCAGGCATGCTGTATTCACTCTGTGGGTTTACAGCTTGCACATTGCCTTTTTATTCATCTCTTCCTTTATTGTTCAAAAATGATCGCTTGCTAGTGGTTAATCCTTCCTCTTTGTCCCTCCCTTTTGAGTTTGGTTTCCTCCCACAGAGCACCGCCCTATTACTGTTAGCATTATGCTTCCGTGTTTATGTGTTCATTTGAGAAACACATGTTTTCTTTGATTCCAGCATGTGTCACTGTTTGTTCATCTTTGGTGGTTCTGCTTCGCCTCTTTAATTTTCTCTGACTTCAAAGTGCAAGGATTTCCCCGGGCCCCTCCAGCTTCACTGCTTTTTGCTTTAGCAAGCCTCGGTCACCTGATCTTCAGCAGCCCAACCTTGCAGCACATTTAAGGGCATGGCTTGCACAACTCCTGCATCTTTTTCTCTGATGCTTGTTTACATAATGCAAACTTGAGTAACCTAAAAGTGTTGGAGATTTTTACATGAGTGCTAGTTACATTACACAATGTCCAAATAATTATTGGCGGATTTCCCTAGAGCTCGAACTTGACTGACTTAAAGTATTGAAGGCACTTTACAACAGGGCCAGTTATATTAAACAAAGCCAGGTCAAATTTTTAGTTATTAGATGTGTGGCAATTAAGTGATGATGAAGGTGCCCCTGTTCATTCATTATTTCTCTTCTACCTGTCAAATGGGAGGAGCACGTATCCCTCCCATCTCCTCTCATATCGTTGTATTCCCGCCCGCTGACTCTTCCTGTCGTGCTCCACCTCTCAGAACTCTAGTTTCAAAGCATATTCATGGCAGCTCCCCAGGGAGTGTGAGGCATTTTTTATTATATAATGTGAACTCGAGTGCCCAAAGGTGTTGGAGCACTTTACATAAACGCTACTTACATTACACAATGCCAGATTACTTACTGAGGTCATTTTCACAGAGCGCAAACTTGATTGACCCAAAGGTATTGAAGTGCTTTACAGAAGTGCCAGTTATATTACACAAGGTGAGGTTAATTATTTTTTGCAGGTGCACAGAGATTAAGTGATGCCGATGCCGCCCCTGCTTATTCATTATTTCCCCTGTATCTGACAAACAGAAGCAGCTTTCGTTTCTCCCACTTACTCCCATGTTGCCGCATGCTCACCCTGCTGCCTCATCTTGTTTTCCTCCTACTCTCAAAGCTCTCATTTCAAAGCACACCCCAGGGACTGTGAGGAATTTTTTATAATATAATGTGAATTAAGGCAACCCAAAGGTGTTGGAGCGTTTTACATGAGTGCTAGTTACATTACACAAGGTCAGATACATTTTAGGGGCATTTTTATACAGCGCAAACTCAACTGACCCGAAGGTATTGGAGTACTTTACAAAAGCGCCAGTTATATTGCACAAGGTCAGGGTATATTTGTTTTGTTTTAGGTGAGCGTAGATTAAGTTTATTAATTATTTCCCCTCTACCTGACAAACAGGAGCATTTTGTTGGTGTTGCTATGTCCAGTGCTCCTATACTCAGGGGGCTTGGACAGAGGGTTTGGTGAGGGCTGGCTGGTTTCTATATATAGCTGTTATTGGGGCATCTGTATATATGGAAAGCGGTTCTGCTGTCTTCCATCTACAATAAAATCTTGGATGAACTCTATTGCAAGTGTGATTAATTGCAGCCTCACTTAATATCAATATATACAGAAGACATAACCAATTGTGCATTTAGTGGCATCACTGGTGAAATGAAATATTCTCTTACCCTTGACATTATTATTCTCATGATGCTTAGCTAAAGTCCTATAAAGGATTTTTAATATGTGTATGTCCTGTGTGCTGATTTATTTGTTCTCTTGGCAGGAAAAATGGTGAGAAACACTGCTGATCCTTAGTTACTTACAATATTAGGTAGATTACTTTGACAGAGATGTTTAAAGCTAAACATTTCATAGCACAATTCATTTTGAGGAATTGTAGTAATAAGAAATGGTTCAGACACATGTGACAGGCACATATGAATGCAGAGTATATTGTATGTGAATATCCATTGTATAATGAGGGTTGCAGCTTTTTAAAATTATTCATACTACTATGGGTTCCTGCCTTCTAATGATGTCTATTTGCTTATCATCAGATTTTTTTGTTTTGCACATCCCTGCTGCTCATATTCCTACACTGCCTCCCTGAATGGATTAATTTATTTTTTAGACTTTCAAAACAATCAAATGTCCTCCTAACGCTACCTATCAAATCCTTTACCTGCTCTGTCTGTTTTAATATCTTAGCACCCCACAGCCCCAGTAACATCTTTCTCACCTACCTGCTGCAGAAGAACCACTACTCTCTCAGATGCTGGTGAGACTCATAACTGCAGTGCCTCCTTCTATACCATCTACACATAGACACATCTACCATAATAGAGTCTCTGAAGATTCACCAAGACATGCCTAGTCATCCTTCCAGGGATAGAGAAAAGCTATGTGCTTCACTTATTTGACAAAGGCACAAACAATGAAATCATATCAGCTGTATAGTGGGTTACTTAAACTAGCAATAAACCAATTAGGCAGAGTAGGGTTTCTGAAAATAAAGTTGTAATTGAGGGGACGTAGCCAACAAACATGGCAGTGATTTTGACCGGCTCCGCCCAGGCCCCGCTAAGAACATGAATTGAGGTGACTCAGAGTGCACCCTGACCATCCCACGGTGCAGCCAGGTGTGGGTGAACAGCAAGGATCTGTTTCCGCAACCCGAGTAGCCCCCGAAGCGTAGTATTTAGGCACCAGCGGAGCCGGGTCTGCCTCGGGAAGTTCATCGCAAAATGGCGGGTCGCCCTGCCGGGAGCTTTGAGAGGTAGTCGCTGAGATTCTGCGCTGGATAGTATTGAGTGTGGTACTGCTGGGGGCCTCTCTGTGACTTGTTGTGTTCCCCTGAGTCGCGGGAGTACGGCGACAGCTGAGCTGCGCTCGCTTTGGAACGGACCCTGAACTTTATAAAATGGCAGCTCTTCCTGCCAAGCGCAGTAAAGGGCAGTGACGAGGAGGCCTCGCTGGCTAGAATGATGAGCGTAGCAGCGGGGCTCTCCTGTGCGACCCGCGGTGAATCCCTGAGGTGCTGAAGCAAGGTGCCACAGGAACCAAACCTCCCCTAGACCGAACCCATAAGGAGCTGGAGGATCTCCCCGCTGGGAGCAGCGGACAGCGTAGAGTGAGTGCCCCAGGGGGAGCGCAGGGTGAGTGGTGCAGCAGGGGTCCCCCATTGTGGTTGGGTGGACCGTGCACGTACCCAGCAAGTGGGCTCCATCACCTGGTTGAGAGTCACCAGCGGCGCAGAGCTCCCATGTCTCCTGATTGCAATTGAAGGCACAACTTACTGGTGGTAGGTGGTAGGCAGGCTAGCAGTGTGACGCGGGCGAGGGCCCCTGAGTGGGGGTCCCCACTCCTGAAGAGACCTGCATGCTGTAGGTCTGGGCCCATTCTCTAGCTGTGGTCATCTGGCGCCTGACTTCAAGATGGCCTCCTTGTGAGCTGATGATAGTGCACAGGCCCAGTGAGCAGCAAGGAAGTAGGAATGCTGTTCCCCTCTACAATGAGACCTGAAGGGAGGAGGAGGCCTGGGGAGCAGCAAGCCTGAGGTCCCGCCAGCTGAGAAGGAGCACGGGAAGTACTAGATGATGCACTAACCAGGGGGAGGTCAAGTGGGCTATCACAACAGCCCTCACAGTTGCCGAGGGCAGAGCCCTGGGTGCTTCTGGAGGGGCGGAGGAGGGGAATCATACCCCCGTGTTCCCTGAGGAGGCCAGACTGGTTTGACGCAGGAGGAAGGGCGGCCAAGAGCTGGTCACAGAGCGCGTCCCCTTATGCCACCGAAAAAGGCACCCAACAACAAAATCTCCAACTATTTAGCTACCGAAGGTGCGGGGACGCTCATATTGAGGAGACGACACCTCCTAAAAGCGCAATGGCACTCACAAGAGAGGACTTACTGGCTTCCCTATGGGAGTGCAAACAAGAGCTTTGTGCAGACATCAAAGCAGATATGGATGCCTCCGTTGATTCTTTCAGAGCGGAGATGAAAGAGAAACTTGTGTCTCTACAGGCGGACGTCGATTCGGTGGGCACCCGTATGCTGGACCTCGAGGTAAAATATCAGGAGTTGACCGAGCATTTAAAACCCTTGCGGGCCACCTTACTCAAGTGCGAGGACTTGGAAAACCTGTCCGCCGAGACAACATCCAAGTCCGAGGCCTGGAGGAAGGAAGCAAGGGACCGGACCTGGAAGCATTCATGGTGGGCCTTTTCTCCTCTGTCATGGGGGAAAATGGCCCTGAAGTCCGATTAGAATGAGTACACAGTGTGTGGCCGTGGTTCCCGGGGGGAGAATCGGATGCCTCCTGACATCTTGGCAAAATTCAGCTCATTCATGGTCAAGGAATCGGTCCTACAAAAGGCAAGGATCACGGACAAGGTCATCTCCCAGAATTCCATGTGCGCGCTCTATCAGGATGTGGCCCAGGCCATGCTGGCGAGATGGCAGCAATTCAGTCTGATCACAGACATCCTATGAGAGAAGAAGGTCAAGTACAGATGGGCATATCCATTTGGTATCACCTTCTAATGGGATAACAAACATCTGCATTGTATCGAATTGGCGGAGGCGGCTGACCTCATGGGAATCAAGATCTCATCACTTAACAGCGCAGCATCTTCAAGGGCCACTGAGGGGGAACAGCTGCATGTGGTCCATGGTGACATGTGAGACGCAGGAACAAGAAAACTCCAAACTGACATTGGCAAACTCTGGGTCCCATGGTTGGACTGTCCCCTAAGTCAACCGAGCTGAACAATCCCCACCACTGGTGCGGTAAGGGGGTATCAGATGGAGGGTTGGTGGGGCGGTGGACTTGCACTAATCCTGTAGGGTGTGGAGAAGCCTGGATGGACAGATTTGAGTAGCTAATACAAGGAAAGAAGGGGGTGCACTGATTACTATATAGCGGTAAAGCACAATTATGCATACGCCTTAAATGTTGAGGATGATGGGGCTAAGGGAGCGGAAGTGGCCTCACTACTGGAGATTTTTGTAAAGGGATTCCCCTCTGCTAAGGGGATTCTTCAAACTCATAGTTCTTGTTTGTATTCTTGTGTTGCACAAGTTCGATGTTATGATGTCTTTGCACCGCTTTACACTTGCAGGGTCAGGGGGGAGGGGTGAGAACCAGAATGGGGAGACTAAGGGGGAGGGGCTTGTACCCAACCTGATAAGTATGCAGTGCAGGTCTTACTTCCCCTAACAAGAGGCAGCGCCTTTGGAAATATTTACTTGACCACAATATTCAAGTGGCGGCACTTCAAGAAACACACCTCAAAAAAAATGAAGAACACCGTCTAAAACACAAAGCTTACCCTCTCATTTTTAGATCACGCCTCAAAACAGAATGGGGTGGTGCTCCTTTTTCATGCGGGGTACCTTTCCAGCATCACGACACAAAATTTGATAAAGCAGGGAGATATCTAATGGTGCGGGGGGACTTGAGAGGACGGTTGTGCACGTTTGCAGTAATATACGCACCCAAAGTGGGTCAGCAGGACTTTCTCCTCTCTTTCCTCACAAGCCTGGAGAACTTTGCTCGGGAGGACATAATCCTACACAAATTTAACACCTGGGCTTGGTGGACGTAAGGAGGGAGACTAATCCCCCATGTGTGACTATTCCTTCTTCTCCCATTCCCACAGGACATACTCTGGAATTGATGACTTGTTCGTGAGTCAATATCTGATCCCCACGATTTTCCAGTCCTACTTCCACCCGATATGTCTGTCTGACCACACTCCTCCCGAGATGACCCTTAGTTGGCTGGCTCCGTGATCAAAGCATGCACGCTGGTATTTCCCTAATTTCCTCTGCAGGGATGCACATCTGCGAGACGAACTCAGACTAACCATCAACCCATTGCGTGCGCGCATTGGCCGATAGCCGTCGCGAGCACTACTTCAGTAGTGCTGCGCACGTCCGTTGGCTGACACAGCCCCATCCACTCTTTAGAACTCCCACACCGCGTCGTAATTTGCGCCGCGGTTAAAAAGTTAAGTACTATTTCACGTATAATGATCCCGAGCTCACCTCCCATGCCACCACCTGAGATGCCTTAAATTAAATTAATTAAAGAGATTGTATTTATTTATTGGTATTTATTGTTAATTAATTGTTAATTAATTAATTGGTAATTCGTTTTTTAAATAATTTCCTAATATTAATTATAAATCATTTATTAATAAATATTGTTTATTCTTGTAAATATCTTGTTAATTAAATATTAATTGGTAATTAACTATTAATTGGTAATTAATATGTGTTAATTAGTTAATTTATAATTACATCAATGTAATACTATTATTTGTTATTAATTGATTAATTGATATTTATATTAATTGTGGTTTTTTGTATGTGTAGTGTGTGGTGTGTTAAAGGGGGAGTAGTGTGGGAAGTAATTTTTACCCCCATGTTATCCAACGCTTTCCCTACTGTTGCACCCTCTGGAGTGGGAATAGTAATTTTTACCCCTATGCTATCCAACGCTTTCCCTACTGTTGCACCCTCTGGAGTGGGAATAGTAATTTTTACCCCTACGCTATCCAACGCTTTCCCTACTGTTGCACTCTTTGGAGTGGGAATAGTAATTTTTACTCCTACGCTATCCAACGCTTTCTCTACTGTGGCACTCAATGGAGTGGGAATAGTAATTTTTACCCCGACGCTATCCAACGCTTTCCCCACTGTTGCACCCTCTGGAGTGGGAATAGTAATTATTCCCCCTACGCTATCCAACGCTTTCCCTACTGTTGCACCCTTTGGAGTGGGAATAGTAATTTTTACCCCTACGCTATCCAACGCTTTCCCTGCTGTTGCACTCTCTGGAGTGGGAATAGTAATTTTTACCCCTACGCTATCCAATGCTTTCTCTACTGTTTCACCCCCTGGAGTGGGAACAGTACTTTTTACCCCTACGCTATCCAACGCTTTCCATACTGTTGCAGCCTTTGGAGTGGGAATAGTCATTTTTACTCCCACGCTATCCAACGCTTTCCCTACTGTTGCACTCTCTGGAGTGGGAATAGTAAGTTTTACCCCTACGCTATCCAACGCTTTCCCTACTGTTGCACTCTCTGGAGTGGGAATAGTAATTTTGACCCCTATGCTATCCAAAGCTTTCCCTACTGTTGCACCCTCTGGAGTGGGAATAGTAATTTTTACCCCTACGCTATCCAACGCTTTCCCTACTGTTGCACTCTTTGGAGTGGGAATAGTAATTTTTACTCCTACGCTATCCAACGCTTTCTCTACTGTGGCACTCAATGGAGTGGGAATAGTAATTTTTACCCCGACGCTATCCAACGCTTTCCCCACTGTTGCACCCTCTGGAGTGGGAATAGTAATTATTCCCCCTACGCTATCCAACGCTTTCCCTACTGTTGCACCCTTTGGAGTGGGAATAGTAATTTTTACCCCTACGCTATCCAACGCTTTCCCTGCTGTTGCACTCTCTGGAGTGGGAATAGTAATTTTTACCCCTACGCTATCCAATGCTTTCTCTACTGTTGCACCCCCTGGAGTGGGAACAGTACTTTTTACCCCTACGCTATCCAACGCTTTCCATACTGTTGCAGCCTTTGGAGTGGGAATAGTCATTTTTACTCCCACGCTATCCAACGCTTTCCCTACTGTTGCACTCTCTGGAGTGGGAATAGTAAGTTTTACCCCTACGCTATCCAACGCTTTCCCTACTGTTGCACTCTCTGGAGTGGGAATAGTAATTTTGATCCCTATGCTATCCAAAGCTTTCCCTACTGTTGCACCCTCTGGAGTGGGAATAGTAATTTTTACCCCTACGCTATCCAACGCTTTTCCTACTGTTGCAATATGTGGAGTAAGTTTATATATTAATTTATATGTAGAGTATTTCATTTATTTTAAATGTATATGTATTAGTTATTATTTTTTAAATATGTTTTAATGTTTATATTTATAATTTGTTAAATTATATGTATTTTAAAATTATTTTTACATCATTATTCATACATTTAAAAAAAAGATATTTTTAACTTCGATATTTTTGTACTACCATATTTTTGTTCGATATTTTTTAACTTACCTTTATGTAGATAGAACGCCAATATTTTTGATGTCGATATTTTTGTATGTCTATATTCTGTCTGTCGATATTATGTCATTGATTCAGCACACCGGAGTGGATATCAGTTTACTCCAGGAGACCCACCTGCTTGTGAATTACTTTCATAGACTCAAATCCAAGGTATTCCCGCACCAATTTCTCTCCTCACACAGGCTCAAAACAGCTATGGTGGTGATCCAGTCCTCCCGTAAATTCCAGGGTTCGATAGGCCCTAAGCTTATCGAACTCAAAAGCCGCCTCCTGGTCTACCAAATACAGCTAGGTACCCAGACACTTACTCTGGGCTCCTTGTGCGCATCTAACGAAGGGCACGAGCACTCTTTCCACAAGGCACTAGCTGAGGCACTCACATCTCAAGACAGACTGGTCCTAGTGGGGGGTGACTTCAATATAATTTTCAATAAGAATATGCACTGCTCCGTCCTTAGGGAGGGAGGAGCCGGGACACTGTCAGTGGAGGGACTTGCCCGAATGAGGGAGGTGGATATGACAGATCTATGGAGGCATACCATCCCCACACCCATGACTACACATTATTCTCACACGCTCACAAATCATACGCCCGACTGGATTACTTACTAGGAACTTATGACCTCCAGCAATCACTCCGCTCAGTGGAGATGGAACTGAGAGCCCTATCCAACCACTCAGCATTCATTCTTGAGATCCACAATCTTCAATGGAGGGACACGCGATAACATTGAAGGCTTTGGGAAACACTATTGCAGCAACCAGAGGTGGTCAAGCAGATTAAGAAAACCATAAGCAACTATTTAGACATTTACGACAAGCCTGGCACGCCCACCTCCATCCTTTGGATGCTCTGAAGGCAGTCATTAGGGGAGAGCTGATCTCTCAGCAGCCAAAAACCATCAGCTTAAGGTTAAAAAGGCAGAGCTCCAGAAACAAGTTTGAGAACTGGAGCACAACCTGCACTGCACTGGAGCCCCCGGGATATGGCGGTAGCTGGAGGCTACACGGAAGCAGCTGGCAAGCCTAGCTCTAGACAGAATAAGAATACACATTCTTATGCATGAAACATTCCTTCTATGTGAATGGAAATAAAATTGGTAGGCTCCTCGCCACCAAGCTTCGAGCCCAGCAACAGGCCAGCACAGAGAACTCCCTCCTGTCAGAAGAAGGGGACCTACTAGAAGGCGATGCTTAGAAAGCAGCCTGCTTTAGAGAATTCTACACAGCCCTGACCTTGGACCAACCTGACCCCCTGAGGCCATAACGCGCTACCTCCACAATGCTGCTACAACCCACTTAACTGATATCCAGGCTGCCTCTCTCGGCGACCGCATCTGGATAGAAGAGGTAATCTCCGCTATCTCTAGGCAGAAACCGTTGAAATCCCTGGGCCCGAACAGGTTCTCTTCAGGCCTAGCCCCAGGTCTCACTCAGCTCTTTAATATAGTAGCAAACTCAGCCACTCTCTCAGCTTCAATGCTTGAGGCGACTATAGTTGTCATCTCCAAGCCCAGAAAAGACAAACGCTTGTGCACTAATTATCATCCTATCTCACTTTTGAATTTGGACGCAAAACTGTTCATGGAAATCCTAGCATCCCTCCCTAACACCCTCGTGCAGGGCCTAATAAGTGCCCATCAAGTGGGATTCATCCCGCAGAGACAATGCACTGATAATAACAAAAGGCCCCTACATATCATAGACAAAGCTCACCTTAGGGAGTGGTTCAGAATGCTGCTATCAGTGGATGCGGAGAAAGCCTTCAGCCGGGTCCACTGGCCCTTCCTCAATGCAACACTGATGCACTTTGGATTTGGGGAGAGATACCGATCCTGGGTCCTCAGCAGTTATGGGTCTACATTTGCCTCGGTGCGAGTGAATGGGCAGGGCCCTTGTTACTTTTCAATAAGCCGGGGCACGTGACAGGGCTGCCCTCTCTCCCCTCTACTATTCACTCTCTACATGGAGCCTTTCACGCAGTGAGTGAGAGATCATCCCAGGATCCAGGGGATTCCCCTAGGTGGGGAGGAGCACCGTATTAGACTTTACAAAGATGATTTAATGGTCATGCTGGACAACCCCTGTGAGAGTCTGCCCCACTTTCTAAAGGAGCTAGAGCAGTTCGAGGAGGTATCTGGGTTTCGAATGAACCTCCATAAGCCCCAGGCTCTCAACCTCACGGTTCCCCCTCCTGTAGTAGAGGTCTTGAAATGGACCTACACAATCTTCTGGGCTACCAAGTCCATCCCATACCTAGGAGTCAAGCTCTGCCCGACACTGGAGAGAACAAACATCCTAAATTACAGAGGACTGATGAAACCAGTAAGCACTGAACTGGATCAGTGGTGGTTTTACCCACTGTCCTTGCTGGGCCATGTCACAGCCTCGAAGATGACCACTCTTTTTTTATTCCAGGCCCTTCCCGTGACCTCACGATCTTGACCCTGCAGGGACCCTTATCCCTTCATCTGGACAGGCAAATGGCACAGAATGAGCAAAGAGTGAAGCTGGCTTTCCCAGCAGAGGGTGGACTCGAATACCTTGCCTGCTCCGGTTCAACCAAGCCGCCCAAATTCGATACCTAGTGGTAAGTTTAATTCCTCCCACGTGCGCATCGAGCACCTAGCCTTTACATCTCACCAGTCACAAACTCCATTCTAAAGGTTACAGATGGGTGCACTCACTGGGGAAGACTGACCACCCTTCATTATCCCCAACACTGGTCATCGACAACCTAACTTTACACCTGGCACTGGGTCATCGTTCCGGGCATAGCGAGAAGCAACCTGCAAAGCAGCAGTCCACTTCTTCGACTGAGATGGCCCTATTCCCTTTGACACCCTAAAGAAAGACTACACCATCCCCGAAGACAAACATTTCTGAACCCTCCAAATTAGACACTTGTTAATTCACCCATCAGCGGAGCGAATATTGGCACCTTATGAGAAGTGGCTCTTAGGCAAACAATCAGACAAACACCATATGTCAGAACTATACGCACTTCTCTGGCCCACGCTGGCCAAAGACAAATCCCCGGCTCAGAACAGTTGGGAAATAGAATTAGGGCACTAACTCTCTCCGAAAGAGTGGCACACCATATTCCATAGAGCGAGGCACACCACCTATAACATGTTAAGTATTGAAATCTTCATAAAAGTCACCTCTAACTGGTAAGTAACTCTGGTGCGGCTCCACTGGGCGAACCCAGCCCACAGCAACAATTGCTGGTGCTAGTGTGGGGCGAAGGGCATGCCCACCCACCCACATACTCTGGGACTTCCCAAAGATAACAGTGGTCTGGACCTTGGTACTGAATGATATCAATACCCACTTCTCCACCCAGCGCCCTAGATTCCCATTGTATACCCTGCTCGGCCTCCCAACCCCTCTCACCTACCCTCTCTCGTCACGCAGGGAGCACCAATTAGGTATAGTGCTCGGACCACCCATTAGACCGTTATAGCACTTTGGGCGTCAACTACCACTCATGTGGCATGGTTACAAGGCCTCTGGGGTATACTGGGGATGGAGAAACTCACCCTTTTGCTCACATCTCTTGGTGACACATTAAGAACTACATAGCATCCCTTCATAGTCCTGTTAATTCAAGATTTAAGAGCGCTGTCCTGTCCCCGCTATTTGCGATTACTAAGACTCACTGACCTAGGACCACATGGAAAGGAGGAGAGCATCTGAAAGCAACTCATAACCAGAGCCCTTGACACCGCACACTAGTACTGGGGAAGGGGGGGAGGGAGTATTGAGGGAGTGGTGGTTCTTCTTCCTTTTTTTCATTAATTGGGCTGAAAAGTCGCACTGTGTACCTAGGATGCAGAGGGGTTACCTCCAGCGCCAGGAATTGTTAACATGTTGTGCAAGATGTGACAATAAACAGATTTAAACCATAATGTCATTAGCTAGTAACTTCCTATTACAAAAGAAACAATGGGCAAATCAGGGAATATGGGCATGGAAAGAGTAGGTAAGTAGCAAAGACTGTGGTTTGAGTGCGGCCAAAGGCTACACGCACATAAACTTCGTACTGCTTCACAGTTCATTAAAAGTACGAGTGTATTTATGATCCTTTAGAATAAACGATGGGACCAATTCACAACGGTAAACCTATACGTTTGTGTAAATTTAATTCTTTTCCGAATTCACAAAGGTAAACTTAGAGTAAAAGTCAAGCTTTACTATTTTTCGGTAAACTTAGACCAAATGTCTAACTTTGCTACTTTTCAGTATCCACAGGTAAATGGTTACTCATAAAGTTAGACTTTTGGTCTAATTTTAACTTTGTGAATACCAAGGAGTAGTAAACATGCACAAATCGGTCCCAATATGTGTACATCAGCCTGACACATGCTGTTATACGCATAGCCGTGTTCAAAGAGACTTTGTCAATCAAGGAATTGTGGACAAGTATGCTGTTGATTCCTACATTGCCGGACGGGCTAAATCCTAGATATTGTCTCGAAAAATATAAAGGTTTGTGGCACTAAGAAAGTATAATTACTATGTAATAGATTGAACAACAGGGGTGTATATTATCTGTGCACAAGGGAAAGTTTCATGCACTTGGTTGTGTTTACAGGATTCATTCACAGCACAGCAGGCGCTTTTCACGGTGTAATATTCATCCTAACAGAGATAATTAGATTTTCAACCTAGTTATCATGCTCCAGACACAGTGATACTTGAAAATGTATGCTTTAGCAGTGCATTTTAAACAAGGTTGCACACTTAAAGTCAGAATAGATTAGAGGTGAGTGTTGAAGTTAGCAATCAGAAAACGCCTGAAATGCCCCTCATGTCACATCTGCCATATGCTGCAAAATGAGCTTAGGGTTTTTAATTTACAGGAGGAGGGATTTCAAGATGTGATGTAGTAGCAGACTGTTTTAGGACAGTACAGTAATGGGGTGGATGTTATCATTTTTCAAGACAGTAGATTTGTTTACTGTTTGCTGTGGAAGACTAGAAAGTCAAAAACGTTTGCATGAAAGGGAATGCAATACTATACTAAAGATCCAGGCTATCTCATTCCTCATGCAATGGTCCAGGGGTTTATTTCTCACATACTTGCATACAGAAAAGTCATCTAATGATATTCTGCAGCATTAGGCACTTCCATGAAGTGTAAGTAGGGCCTTTACGAGTAAAGCTCTTTAATGTGCTTAAGTCTTCTAGATACCAATGGACGGTTGTATATTTGTGAAAGAAATTCAACATTGTCTCGTGTGAATTGAAAAGCAGGGGCAAACCTTGTGATGAACCAGCACTCTATCGGCAGCCATATTAAAAGATACATTCCCAGAAAAGAATAAGCTGGCAAATATTCGCCTTTTCTATATAGTCTACGAGATTAACATACAACTATGTAAAATTTATTTAAAACAAGTTCTTGTTGGTTTTTTCATTCCTGGTACCATATGGGGCACATGTTTTCTCAGCAACGAGTTAACATGAAGTGATAACGATCAGGATGAAATTGTAGATACTGTGTCTTCGTCCCATCCTCTAATGCTAGACAAGCAAATTCAAAGTCAAATCCTCACTGATGGGAGAAATAGTTGTTGCTTAAGATTGTTCTCTTCCAAATAGGGAGGGAAAATGTCATGCTTTTTAGCACTCTAAAACACAATGTCACTTCAGATGTCCAGATGTCTTTGTTGAGAAAACTATTGACATACGGTTTTTAATCTATACATCTGAGCATTGTGCCTGGCGAGACACCGTACCAAGACGTTTGCTAATTAGAGTAAAAAACCTTAGAAGTTACACAGCACTATATAAGTAAACTGTGGTCATGAAATTCATGTTAACTCCTCACAATTGTTTCTGCACTGTAACTATCACAGCGCAGCACTAGCCAGCTCCCACTGTATCACAAGGCAGCTCAATACTCAAAAAGCGTTGACAAAGCCAATACTTCTGGTCAGGGCCTGCTCTCGCAGGTGTAAATTTAAACAAAATTTCAAGCATATGCCCCAATAATACAAATTAAAAAAATAATAAACATTCTGAATAATGTATAGAAAACAGTATAAGTGCTTCCTAAAGCTAGGTGTACTCACAATAAGCACTGAAATCCTTTTGAGCTGTAATGACGTCAGATAAAAATATGGTCCTAAAAATGACAAAAAAATGAAATTTATGAGCATTGGCAATGATATTCTAACAGTCTTATGAATGGAAGTGCCTTTTATTTCATTGAAAGTTTTAGGTATTCAGGTAAGCCCTCATACATGCACTTTGGCACTCTACTTTACTCTAGTGCATTCATCCATCCACTAACTCATTATTGCATTCACCCTGTGTGACACAACCACATTTAAACCCACACAGACACACACAAACTCAACAGCATATGCATGGTACATGAAAAAAACAAGTAGAAAAAAGAAAGCATCCAGCCATCTAAGCACCGTGAGCATACACTTGTAATTGCAAAACTAAACATACCAGTAGGTGTCCGTGTTTCAGTGGTACTCGCGTGTGTTCGCAGCAAAAACAAACAGAGCAAAAAAGAAAATGGTGGCTGCCATTCTCTTTATCAGTGATTTCATAAATGATGCCATGAAACATGTCATGAGTGATGTAATAAGTGAGGTCATAAGCAATGCACGCCGGGGGAGTAAGGTATAGTTAGCCTTGTATTAGGAAAGAATTTCAGTTTTTGTTTAGTTCAAACGTTATTGTTGTCACTGACATATTCACTTAAATATAATGTAACTTTAACCTTTGTTTTTACAGTGATTATTTATATAAATATCCATATATATTATTTTTTCACAAACCAGTGAGAAACTGCACTCCAGGAACTCAATTGTTATGTTAATTTATTTAAAGCTTTAATCAAACAACAAACGCGTTTGGAGCCTAACACATCTTTGTCATGCTACAAGAGTCGATCATTTGTTTCCACTTATATGTATGCCTGTCCTGCCTGTAATGAGGCACTCTGGGAAGCCTATTTAAACAATATTAACATGAAAACAAAACATTAATAAAGATAAACACCAAAACAACAGCTCAGGGAATCACATTTCATGAATTACTTCCAGGTTGTATCACTTTGATTTGATTCACAGTTAATGTAATAATGGACATCATAATGTCCAAGTAGTGAAGGCTTTCTGATGCTCATGTATGTTGACGCATATCATGTTCTATGTCTCAACATTTATGCTGGTGTCTGTAACCGCCACATGTTAAATGTTTTAACAGACCCATTATAGTTGCGTCACTTCATGTCATCAGTGAATGGCTTTTTCAGTAACCCATTTGTGTTTCATATTATGTGACACATAAGTACGTTCAAACTGTTGGTTTTGATTTATTATTTATTACCTCCATGGCATACCTGTAACGCAGGCCTGCTTTGTAATGATTGTTGAAAATCTTGTGGAGATTATCAAAATTTCCTGTGGGGAGCTTGATCTGTGAACCACAAAGAGCCTTTAAAGATGTACATTTAACTCTTCAACAAAGTTAAGCCAAAGCGTGGCCTTGGTTCATAGCCTTAGAATGTATTTTGATTCCATTTTGTGGAGCTCATGAATCCTGTCTCTTCCTCTTTCACTTTTCTTCCCATTGTCTATATCATTTTATCTGATTGATCTCCACTTATTATCGTGGTATTTGATGGAATGCTTTGCAATAGCATAGCTGCTGCCTCTGCTTTGTACTGGCCTTATGTGTTCAAGAATTCTCTTTTCAAGGAATACATTGTGGGTCCCACACACTTCAGACCACATTTGCACTCTATGACATTTACCACATACTGCATTTCTCAGGTCACCCTTTGTCCTGTAATGTCTCTCAGTTGTGTTTTTCTTAACCACTGTTGTTCCATTGTTTTTTTGTGTGAATTTTGCCTCCTGCCCTGTACTGTTGTCTTGTAAATTGTGCTCCCTACTTGTATTATCATGGTGCTGAGCCTTGCATTCACACAGTGTTAGATTGACATGAGCTTATTAGACGTTTATACGCCATTTTTCCTTTGTGCTGCGTTTTGCACATGGCACACACTTTATCAATTGTTTAGAGTTTAGCAGAGTGTTGTGCTTCACTCGAGATTAACATGTTTTTCTACATTAGTAGTCCTGCTTGGTAAGCTTAGTCTGAACAGTGAGTGCCGAGACCTTCAAGGGTATTTCAACACTGTGGTTATTGTTCGGATTGATCAGTGCACGTTCTAGACATAACACATATGCAGCTGCGGCCACCTCTGATTTTGGCGCGTTTAACAATGCACTGCGTAGGCATGATCACACACAAACTTGGAGAACATTCGTATGCTGAGAGCTTGTGCAGAATTTGATGTGATCCTCTTCTGCTAATACCAGAGGTATGGAGCCGCCTATATTATCCCAAGAGACCTTCTGTAGTTATAAAATAACCTACTAGCAAGGGAGGGTGAAATATAGGTATATTTAAAACCTGTTTCCATTTAGCATTATAACATGCTTTCTCCCTTTGTATTTTATGGAATAGTAACTATGCTGACAATCTTGTTTCTGATAATATGTCTGCTTGTATTAGCTAAGATGCTGCGCATGAGAACACAGCGTTAGAAATAAAATTTCAAACTTGCACGTGTCTCTTTTTATTCCCTCTTTTGGACTGGTATGAGAGTATAACGAAAGAGTTTTCCTGTTTTCCACATTGCCTGAGGTAACCTAAGTCGCATGTTCTGGGTTGTATAATCATTGGTATTTTGAAAGAGCCAATGTGACACTGATGCTAGTCTGGTAGGGTATTTTAGGTACTAAGGTGAGTTTTGGCACACCCTAATTCACTGAGGTTCAAAGTCTCTGTGCACAGTTCTGTGTAGGAGCAGAATCCCTGCAACGATGGTGGTCTTATTACATGAGACTTGAGTAGTACTTATATCAGTCCTTAGCACCTTCACTGTTGTTTCCGGTTAACAGTGGTGTCGGATAAACCTACCTATAGTTACATAGGTCTTTTCAAGCTTGAATCTTTCAAAACGATTTCCTTTTGAATTACTACCCAGTTGTGCTACATTGTTTTACATTGTACCTCTAATTCTCTATGTCGCTATGGCTAACTTTGACATACCGCAACATAGTTGCATTGTGATCCGCAATCATTTTCAGGCTTATAACGTTGGTTTGGAGGGCATGGCAGTTATTTTGGTGGTGAGTGCTGAGGTTGCTTACCCATTTGAGATTTTCTACTCATGGGTGACGTTTCCTCCAGTGGATGCGGCTACTCAGGTGTTTTACAATTACACTCACACAGCCGTGCCCTTGGAATATATTCCTTATAGGACACAGGAGATTCCGATTTCTGCATGGCAGCACCGTGTTTGGTTTGATGGCGCCCTTTCCCACAGTGTAACGGCGATTAGATTAGGTCCTTTGTCCATTCTAGGCACTTCTTGGCCTGTTTTGGCTGGGTTCACCCCGCATCCGCGTGCGGGGGTAGTCCCCGTTGCTGAATTACGGCCCCTATATAACTCTGCAATCAGTGTTATTAGGGCCCTAGATCAATATATCACCCGCAGTTTCCAGGGCGGGCCCCCTGGTGTTGCGGCGCTTCCCGCTGGACCGAGCGGAATGAAGCTTAGACCAGTGATGGTTAATGGGGTTATGGGCAGGCATCCACAGGATAAGGATGATATGCCTTTTTGGCTTGCAGAGAAGTTTGACCAGCTGGAAGCAGTTTTTCCTAATTCGACTCCTGTAGGAAAACACAGGAGTCTTACAATTAGTTTACCCAAGGACTTGGTACCAGAAGCCAGTGACTGCGAGTCATGGGGTAGAATTTTGCGGCACTGTACACGAGGTGCTTCGGCACTCCGTCAATGGCTGTCCTTCCGATGGTCATTAAGCGGTTCAGGATGAACACGGACCGGAGGCTGCGGTTGAATTGGGAATGAGACTCGTGGGCTCATTTGACGTAGTTTCCGATCTTAAAGGGAGATGCGGTGAACTTTCAAGTGGCGAATGCCTTGCGCGATGTCTCCGATGCCAACAAACCCCGACAGTTACCGAGAATTATTACGGCGGCTTATAAAACCATTGGCCGTAATAGTTTAGGTGTCAAGCCCTTTTCTGCTAAAGATAAAAAACAACCTCAGTGTTCGAAGTCTGAAACTGACATTTAACCCAAAGCTCCAAAACAAAATTGGAACAGAAATAAAAAGCAGGGGAAGCAACAACAGAAAAAGTAGTCCCGTCCTGCATCACCTGTGCCTGTGTCTACTGAGCGCGTTTTTGATTTGCGCGACCGCTCTACGATTAAGTCACCTGATCGTTTTCAGGTTCCTGATCAACGCTCTCCTTATGCTTTACAGGACACATCGGTCTCTTCGTCCAGTGGTGGAGGCGGCGACAGAGGTCGGGGTGGCAAGCAGAGTCGCGACCAGCCCAGCCCGAAAGATGGAAAAGTCAAGCAGGACGATTCTTCGCAGAAAAGACCCCAGTTTCAGAAAAAGAAAGTTGCTGAGATATACCACAGATAGTGAGAAGGCAGCTTCGGAATCTGACATGGGTGCTGACGTTGTTGGACAGCGCGGCGGAGATTACTATTGTCCGCGAGTCCCTCCGTCCACTACTGAAGGTGACAGCGACTGACCAATTTATTGTTGTTGAGATAGCTGATATTAGAGTAGCTCCCCCTGACAGGCTTTTTGAAATTGATCTTTTGATTGAAGGGGACATACAACGTACCATAAAAGGGGTATTTTGGTTAAATCTTACAACTACCTATGACATTTTGTTGGCAGAGGCTGACTGGCCCCCACCTTTTGTTCTCGCAGCTCCGAGAGGGGAGGAGGTAATCCTCCCTAGTTTCGCGCACATTTTGTCTAAGGAGCATGCGCTGAATTTTGCAGAAGAGTGGGCTAAGGTCCTTGCACAGGTTTTGTACCGTACTCACTGTGGTTGGGATAAATTCTCCCCCCACCACGAGATTCCCTTACGGTCTATGCCACAGCCTCAACCTCAATATCCCATGCGGTGTGATGCAAAATCTTCCATTGCAGAAATCCTTGAACAATTGGAATATCAAGGAGTGATTGAAACTTGTGTATCTCCAATGAATAACCGACTTTTTATTGTAACCAAGCCTGATGGTTCGTACTGTTTGGTATTGGATTACTGGCATTTAAACTCGCATTGCTGTACCTGCGCAGTGCAGAATACCCACAGCTCTGCTTTAGTGGATGGTCTTGTGCTGAAACGGTTTAAAACCAGACCTATGCAATGGTTTTTTGCCCACAACTTGTCTGGTCTAAGTTCCCAGTGGACCAGTATTACCAGTGGTGGCAAGCAACACCAATTTAAATGCTTGGCCATGGGCTATAAGAATAGTCCAGGAGTGTTTGCTGCACGTATCGTATCTCTTTTAGATAGAGTCGACCCAGATGCGTGTTCGTATGTGGATGACATTTATCTCATGGACGACAAAATACGTGCGCATCTGCGCCGCGTTGACCACAAAAGTTGTCAATTTGGGGGCTCTGGTTACAAATTCAACTTTGCAAAGTCTCACATTGCAGAGTACACATTCTTGTTCCTGGACTATGAGCTCAACAATGAAGGTCGAGGATTGGCTCCTCACTTCTTGTAGAAATGTGCACAACTGCGCGCTCCGACAACTCTGAAAAAATTACAATCTTTGCTGGGATTTTTTAATTTCGGGCGTACATACATTCCCGAATATGCCCTGCGAATCAAGCCATTGTATGCTTTGATACACCTACTTTTACCAAATCAGGCTGGCTGCCTGAACACTCAGCCATTTTGCAATCATTGCAGGCTGATCAGCTAGAATCTAAATTCTTACTGACTCGTGATAACCACAACCTGGTGATGAGAATCATCCCAGGGGCGGTGGGTTTCACATACCTTACTTTTAACGAAGGTGACACAGTCCCAATCGCTTACAAGTCACACTTGTACACTTCGGCTGAAATGCGGTTTCCACTGTGGAAAATGTTTTGACAGCAGTGCAAATGACAATTTTGAAGGAACGCGCACTGTGGCAGGGAAAATGCATGTTCGGTTTTTACCCCATATCCTGCTTTGGAGGCAGTGACGAAAGCCAGTGTACCTAATTCTAAAGCTTTGCACCCACGGTGGTTACAATGGGCTTCATCATTGACGTCTCCGGATGTCACGTTCATTTTTGACGCCTCCTTTCAGTTTCAGGAGTTTTTGCAGTATGAGTTTGTTCATCCTGCTCTGTTGACTATGCGGCCTTTGGAGGATTTCCATTGTATCATTTACACTGATGGTTCAGCACAAGTTGCGCATGGGTCTAAGCACGCATACGTCTCAGATTGCGCCATTGTGGTTGGTACCATGGTGAATGATGAATTCAAGTCCGATGTCGTACATACACAGACATTAGGGGACTGTACCACCCAATTGGCAGAGCTACGTGCTCAGATGCTTGCATTGGAATATGCTGATCCTCATGTGACTACTCTCATTGTGAGTGACTCTTACTACTGTGTCCAGTCTTACAATGAAAACCTGTACTTTTGGACTCAGAATGATTTTCGAGATTCCAAGGGTAGCACAATTAAACATAAAATGATCTGCGTCTGAGTGGCTGAACTTTAGGAGCAGCTGCCACTCATGTATGTAATTCATACTCTTGGTCATCCGCATGTGGGAGTTCACACTGTTGGCAATAGTTTGGCCGATGAGGCCGCGAAGACAGCAGTTTCAACATATTTGGTTGCAGCAGTTACACGTTCCAAAAGTAAGATTGATGATGACATCTTGGCAGCAATTTCCGCTACTAAGAAGGGAAATAAATGTCCTACTGGATTTCCTGAAAAGTATTTATCTTTTAAGTCCTGATAAAGTTCCTTATATGAAAATACCGAACGTTGGTGACAGATTGATTCCCTACGAGGACCACACTGATTATAGCTGCCCGTGAAGGTGTTGCGTCTGCGCATGCAGGCGTTTCGGCTACTGTATCTCAGTTACAACAACATTTCTGGTGTCAGGGACTGTACAAACAGACATGTGATTATGTCCTTCAATGTGACATTTGTCAGCAGATAAAGCCTTCGACTGCTACGCGTCTGCCCCAGACACAGTTGTACATTTCTAATAGACCACTTGGTTGTGTTTATTTAGATCACTGCGGTCCTTTTTCCTCTGATACTGCATATAAATACATCTTAGTTGCAGTTGATTCTTGTACACGCTTTGTTTGGGTCTGGCCGAACCGCAGCGCTGATTCGCGAACTGTCATAAGAGACTTGCGTGTCTTTGTGGGAATATTTGCCTGTGGCACCTTCGATTCGGACCAGGGTCCAGCATTCGCCTCTAAGTCGTACAAGGATGCCATGAGTTCATTGGGGGTCCAAGTCAAGTTTTCGTCTCCATACCGGCCTGAGGGCAACAGTGTTGTGGAACGAATGAACCGTGATTTAAAGCAGTCTTTGACAGCCAGAGTTATAGGTACTTGCAGGAACTGGCTATCCCTTCTAAATAGCGTACAACATGCACTTAATAATCTCCCTAGAAGGTCTCTGGGTGGGCGGACCTCATATGAGATGCTCTTTGGTATCAGAATGTTCGTCCCGGACCTTGAAGGTCTATACCAGGTGGCGGCTGCCCCCTTTGACGTAGATGAACATTGTCATGCTTTACAGAATCTACAAGAGACGAGAGACAGTCTTGCAAAGGAACACTTGCCCTCCACATCAGAAGCTGCATTGCAGATTCCGATAGTTGGTTGGCTGCCCCGAGTTGGAGAACTGGTTCGTGAGAAGATCAAGAACAAGAAATAATTTTTTCCCTCATATCGAGCTCCAGTTCCTGTACTTGGCATGCACGGTACAAGAACAGTCATTTTACCACCGCTTCCAGGTCGTAAAGAAAAAAGGTACATCTCCATTGACAATGTCAAATTACCCAGAGTGGCTGATTCTTCGTAGTATGACACCTGCGGTCTCATGTCCATCTATACTGAGACATTCTGTTTTGGCTCCGGCTCCTAACACCAGGCCTGACGTTGCCATCGAGAGGCCTGCTGTTTCCAGTCCTTTATTGAGTACCCCACCTGATGATCATCTTGATGATACTGAATATACTTACCCCACAGACTTATCGATGCCTGATCTACAAACACGTTTGGCAACTGAGTCCAGATTTTCATTTGACACTAACTCTACCACATCAAAGTCCCCTTCAAAAATCTGTTTTTTCTACATGGTTTGAAAATAATTTTTTGATTCCTCCTTGGACCTACATTTGGTTGGTACTTCTTTCAATTTTTTTGTTCATGTCAATTGGATTTGTTGTGTATTTTTTCCGTCTTGTAAACGGACACTATGTTGAAGAGAGAAAGTCTATTTGACACATTAATGGAACATTGGCACCCCATTCCTCATCACACAGATTGAAGAGGGACCTGCCTTTTGTAAACATTACTGCTTGGCCCGTCTTAGATGGGATTATATGGGATGCTGTTTGATTTCAAATCCATGGTCCTACAGAGGTTATAAATGTCCCGAATGTCCTAGTAGTTTCTATGGGGGATTTGATTAAACTAAATATACGCTCCGATGATTGGGCTGTTCAAGCCGTAGAGGCTTTGTTTTCAGATTTGAAATGTTATGCTGCTTTTGATGCTGAAGATTTGTATTTAGATTCAGCGAATGATGGTGATTTATTTTGTTATCAACACTTTGGCAATCACTACCTGCATAAGGCAAACACCAGGAGCAATATGGTTAATTATACGCAATGGGAACATTGCCCCGCTCCAGTTCAAGGCAGCTCCAGTTCTCTTTTAAAGAGGTTCACCTATTTTACTGATTTTAATCAGTCAAATCCCAATGCATTTTATTTTAAGATGATCGAAAAGTCCTCTTTCAAAGTTAGACTTACCCACACAAAACTGTTATATACCAAGTCCTTTCTTGACCAATTGGCTATTGGGGGCTATAGACTGTGGAAAGATACTATTGATCTTAAATCTGTTTGGGGTTCTAAAAGTTGGCAAGTGCAAGGCACTGAGGCTTTGCATCATGCATGTCTCATCCCAAACCATATGTTGTTTTTGAATTCTACTATTTCACAAACCACCTGCTTTGGATTGGCTACTACTAAAAAATTCAATGCTCCGTATTTCCCTAAATTGGAAGAATACCCTGGTTGGGATAATAGTACCGGTTTTTCTATTAGAGAATTACAGACCCTGTTGCTGAATTCCACTTTTAACATATCCAGTTTGGATCCTAATGGTTGGTTGTTGCGGCACAAAAGTGCAGATTCTAGCCACCTTAATTTTCTGGGTTTAGCCCAAGGCTACACACAGGTTAGGGTGGATCCCCGTTTTGAGAGTGACCTTTCTGTGACTACCTATTTCATATGCAAGTTATGTCAGAATTGGCTCAAACACTCCACTTTAGTGTCAGTTAAGCTTCATTTGTTTAAATTGACTGACGATGTTGATCTAAATAATTTTGTCAAGGGCCCTGCTTCTGGCAGATCCAAAAGGTGGATATATCCTTTTTACAACAAAGTTTGGAAACTGTCCCAGATTGAGGCTTCTTCCCGCTTAAGAGCAATAGATCAAGCTAATTTAGAAAAGGTGCTGGCAGTTGTAGATAACATCATTAACACGCTTTCTTCCCGCATTTACACTTTAGATAATATTGTTTCATCTGTTGTTGATATTGTGCAAGATGATTTCTCTGTTTTGTACCATGGTCAAAATCAATTGCTTTCTATTATGCAATTCGCATTGAACTTTGCAAACGTTAAAGGCAGGAAAAGTGCCGTGGCATTACATGAACACATCATCCTTGTTTGCCCCTTTTACTTTGACTGATAAGCAATGTTTTATGTCTATGAAGGATGCAACTTTTTATATGTTACATATTGCAAAGTTAGAACCTTTGCCGTTTTCTGTGACCGAAACATATTCTGCTGTGTGGCTCGTCCATGGGTTATAAACATTACCTTTTCCTTTGTTCAAATTCGAAGCTCAAGCAACCAAGATGCGCCTAATCTAGCCTGTGTTTTGAAAGGTACACCGAAGCCTGCTACTATACCCACATTCACATTACTAGCAAACGGTAGTTATTTATAACCCTGGGCAGTGAACTACGCTCCACTCGCGGAGTTTGCGACGTTGCGGGAACTTCGCGCTTTGCAGTGAACACAAAGTTGTTGAATACTTCACAATCTACAGTGTAGCGTAGTTGTTTTCTTACTCACGCGCCCAATAGTGTTTTAGCGTGCGCGGTAATGACTTACCGTGGTTCTGCGTTCGACTTCTCGATTTTCTCTCCCCGTCGCGTGCGCCACGAGGTTTGGAATCCGACCGCACAATCTCGTGAGACTGTGCGAACACGATCACGTTATTTGGATGCGCGATCACGTCATTAGGACGTGTGATCGTCCTTTCGGTGCAGTGTTGGCAAGATCTCGTTTCCGAACAGGCATAAACTACAATCTGGCACAGAATATCTCTTGAGCATGATAAAACCTTCTCAAAACTGATCATTTTGCTCAGAAAAACCCCTCAGATTGTGATTTGGCTGTAGTCTTTTTTGCAAGGAGTCCTCTTTTTTTCTTACTCTTTTTTTCAAGAGTAAGGAAGTGCCCCTGAGTCTCCGACTTCCTGTTCCTATCCAGCAGGCTCCTCCCAGTGCTTTGTCCATGTGCCGTTCACTTTCATTTGGATTTGGAGCTGGACGGATCACTTTTTGTGTATGTCTGCTGCATCATATCATTGATTTGGATTTATTGAGGACTTTTGGATTTAACATTTTATTTTACAAGTAAGTTGGAGAATTGGTGTGCATGTTTGTTTGATTTGTGTTTTTTTTCCTTACCTACAGTTTTCTGGGCTTTTCAATCCTTGTTAAAAATTATTGTAGAGGGAGGCCTGTACTTTCATGAGGGGCCAAGTTGTATTTCTTTGAAATTAATTTCATCCAGTAGGCCCAACCATGTTTCTGTGGCGTCTGTTGAATTTCAAGTTTTTAAACATCATGGATGGCATTGTATATAAATTGCAAACTGTGTTTATTGGAGTGGAATTCCAGTTTGTGTGTGTGTGTTAATTAAATATTGGCTTTTCAGCCAATAGGTAACCCTAGGAGTTCATATAGTTAGTGTAGGCCTGCTTGAGTTCATTGTATGTACTTTCTGTGAGTGGCCTGGCCATGTGAGGGCGGCCATTTTGTGAGACCAGCCGCTGTGCTTTTGCCATAGGCCTCCAAGCTTGTTGCCTACTCTGTCAGTAGGCCCAGAGGTACTACTCAAGTCATCATGGGTACATTTAAACATCATTTAGGGCATGAACTGCATTGGATTGAATTCCCAAATGTGGTGTTTGGGGTGTAGTTAACTTTTTGGATGTGTGTTAATAAATGCCTTTGTTGTATGTGTAGTTGTTGTGTAACTTTCCAACCTTTTTAGCCATGCTGATTTTCTTTTTTGCATTAAGCTGTGATGAGGAAATAACAGGCATCCTCCTTTGTCTGGACATATAGGGATATAGGCCTGCTTGACTTTATTGTATATACTTTCTTTTTGGTGGGCTGACCATGTAGGTGTTGGCCATTTGGTGAAGCCATGCATTGTGCTTTTCCCATAGACCTGCATTGTCTGTTTTTTATTCCTTTTCTTATTTTTTGTGAGCACCTGGCCATGTGGTGGAGGTCATTTTGTGGGACCAGCCACTGTGCTTTTGCCGTAGGCCTCCAAGCTTGTGGCCTACTCTGCCAGTAGGCCCAGAGGTACTGTTTGAGTCATCATCGGTGAATGAAAGTTAATCAACTGTTTTTGTGGTGTTTGTTTAATATGTAATATCATGTATGGCATGGATGGCTTTGGATTGATTTGCAAAATGTGGTTTTTGGGGTGGAATTTCAGGTTTTGGGTGTGTGTTAAATAATATGGCTTTTTCTGCCAGTAGGTAACCCTAGGAATTCAGCTCGCATAGTTTTGGTAACTTTGCACAGTGCGACAACACAACTTTACAGTTTGTCGCACGTTCAATCTGCGTGCTCGCGCATGCAATAACGACTTTTTGTACAGTTCGCGTTGCCGAACACGCCGAATTTGCAGTCTCGCAAGCAATATGTCTCGAGTTGCATAAAATCTTCTCGAAAATGATGATTTTGTTCATTTTGCTAAAAACTCCTCAGGTTGTCATTTGGTTGTAGTTTTTTGAGCATGGAGTCATTTTTCTGTTTTCATTTTATTTTTTAAAAGAGGAAGGAAGTTCCCCCGAGACCTCAACTTCCTGTTCCTGTCCTTTGTATGTACTTTGTTGTTTGAGGGTGTGCTGACCATGTGGTGGCGGCCATTTTGTGTGACCTTCCACTGTGCTTTTGCCATAGGCCTCCAAACTTGTGGCCTATTCTGCCAGTAGGTCTAGAGTCTCAGAGGTAGTCATCAGGGGTGCTTGATGTAGCTATTTCTATGTTGTCTGTTGAATTTAAACATCATTTAGGGCATGGATGGCATTGGATTGAATTCCCAAATGTGGTGTTTGGGGTGTAGTTAACTTTTTGGATGTGTGTTAATAAATGCCTTTGTTGTATGTATTGTTGTGGTGTAACTTTCCAACCGTTTTAGCCATGGGGATTTCCTTTTTTGCATTAAGTTGTGATGTGTAACAGGCATCCTCCTTTGTCTGACCATATAGGGATATAGGCCTGCTTCAGTTTATTGTTTTCTGGGCTTTACCCATGTGCCTGTGATGAGTGACCATGTGGCTCGGGCCGTGGTGGTGGTAGTAGTAGTGTGCTATTTTGTTTTTGCCACATAGGCCTGTGTGTCTTTCCATTATTCCTGTTGGCTTACTGTTTCCATCCATATTGCTATCTGCTGCAGGTCACTGATGCTGCATCCATCCGACATGATGCACAAATTAAGGATAAACTAGTTCCACTTCCACTACATTTGTATTTTAGTTCTTAGTGCTATTCGTACTCTTACTGAGTGTACTAACACTAGTAGTAATTAAAATTAAAGCACAACAAATTCCACATTTGACTGATGTTCTTCTACCTTCTTTGCTTGTAGGTGCACAAAAGACTGAGGAGGAGGTGTCTGTTATCGTTCATCGCCCGTTGTACTGCCAGACGGACGTCCTTCTGTTGTACGTGACGTGTGGTGTGACCTGACCAGACATCTATGCAACTTGTGCAACTGAGTGCTGCTGACATCTGAAGAAGATGGGCCCAAAGAAAGCAGGTTTCAGGTCCTCCAAGACCAAGAAAGTTACTGAGAAGAAGAAGGAAGAACAGAAGAAGGAAGTGACACATAAGTCTGGAGTTGACCACAAAACCTTTTTTGGGAAACCAAAAGGTATGCCTGCAGCAGCGGTGTCCAGGGGGCAAGCTGGGGCCAGCAGCTCTGTATCAGTGGGCCCAACCCACCAACCCAGGCCCAAGCAGATGAGTGTGGAAGAGGTAGCCAACCTAATGGTGGAAAGCAGTGATGCTGAGCATGACCTAAACGTATCGCTATCTCAAAGTAGTACAAAATCAACGCATGAGCGAACGCAGCAGATAAGTGGTTAACAACAACAACCGCAACCACCACCCGCAATAGTAGTTGTTGTTCCTCCCGAAGTAGGGGCAGTTCAGGAAATTAAGCCTCATGCAGAGCAAGAAGAAGAGGAAGCCACTCATGCAGGAGATCTATAGTCTTCCAAATCCCCACCAAGGAAAAGGAGGGTTAGTCCATTGAGTTCTTCGCCAAGCATCCCTTCTAATGATCTAGATCTCACTTGGGAGCCACAACAACCCGAGCATGAGAGGGAGACACATCCCAAAAACCAGGCGAGGGAAAAGAAAGGTTCCAGAAAGCCTTACACTATTTGAGGTCGATGTAGAACAGCAGGATAATGATGATGATGAGTCTGACCCAGTCCTCACAAACATCACTCCTGGCCCAGAGGACATGGAGACCAACATTTTTACCCTATCCAGAATGGCTGTGACTAGTAGGGATGTAGCATGCATACCTCCAACACAGGCAACACCAACACAACCTCCAGCTTCCATATTTACATTAGCAAAGGGCCGGCAGCGTCCTACATCCAGCACAAGCACCACCTCAGCAATAGTAGGTATTGGTACTACGGCGCAGCCACATAGTCAAATTCAACACACACCCTCCAGTTCATCCCGCATTGGAAATGGCACCTCTAGCAGGAGACAAAGGTTAAGCTCCCCAGTGTGGGACTTCTTTCCAGTTAGCGTAAAGGAGGAGAACATTGCTATATGCTCCATTTGTCATTCCTCTGTTAGTCGTGGTAAGCTTGGTACAAACTATGGTACCGGAGGCCAAATGACCCATTTGAAAAAATACCACGCAATCAAGTGGGAGGACCACCTTCGTAGCATAAAAACTGGAACCATTGATGTTGGTGGGGATAAACTAGTACAAGGTCCACTCACAGTCGAACAGGAAGAAGAGGGAGACATTCTATCTGGTAGTGGTACACAAAGTAGCCCTGTCCCCAGCACTGCAGTGGTACAGCTCACATACTCCGCATCAGCAACATCTCAGTGGTACAAGAGTAAGAGTCAGCCGGAGACACCAAGGAGTACTGCGATGCAAAGTGCTGCTTCGAGCTGAACAGAAAGAAATACCATGCCGCGTACCATTCTTAGCATGTTTACTAGGCAGGAGGCAAAGTACGAATGTAACCACCCAATAGCACATTTGTACAATGCTAAACTGGCTAAAATATTAGCACTGGACCTTCTCCCTTTTTCTTTTGTTGAAGGGGTGGGTTTTCTGGAATTTGTGACAACCATCTGCCCAAAATGGAAGGTTCCCAGCTGCTACTATTTTGCCAGAGTTGCTGTTCCAGCACTACATCACGACGTGCTGGAATTGTTTGGAAAAGCCTTACATCAGAGTGCTGTTCATAGTATCCACCTGATAACAGACATGTGGACCAGTTGCCAAGCCACTGATTACATGTGCATCACTGCACACTGTATCTCTTTTTCAGGTGTTAGAGAAAAGCTATCTGCAGGCATTGACACTGTTGAGATTTTTAATGAGACTCACAGACATGCAACTGTAGCCATGTTTGCTATGGAGAAATCTCATACTGCTGCAAACATTTTGGCTCAGTTTAACAGCAAGGTCTTTGAATTGCTGTGACCAAGAGGGCTTAATATTGGTTTTGTTGCTACGGACAATGGCAGTAATGTAGTTAAGGCCATGAAAGATTTTGGCTATTTCAGGGTCCCGTGTTTGGCACACTGCATTAAAATTGTTGTTCAAAACTTTCTGAAAAATGAAAGCAAAGTCAGCAACTTACTGACCACCTGCAGAAGAATATGCACACATTTCAACCATTCTTTTAAAGCCCGGAAGCAGCTAAGGGTCATTCAACTTGAGCATAAAATACCAGTCAAAGCACTCATCCAGGAGGTGCCAACACGTTGGAACTCAACTTATTACTTGCTTGATCGTCTGTTTGAGCAGTACATACCACTTAATGCTTATGTCATGACAATAAGATTAGGAGATCCTACTGTGAAAGCCATGACCGTTGAGATGTGGCAATGGGACCTAATTAAATGCCTGACAGAGATGCTACTTCCTTTTGAGGTCTTCATACGTGCAGTCAGCAGGGAGGACTGTACTATGGGCCAAGCTATCCCATTGTTGTACATGCTAGAGCAACAGCTGAAGGAGGTGTCTGAAACATAGGAAGGTGTGGAAGACAAAGTAGACGCATTTTATTTGGCAAACGCCTTAGCCGTCTGCTTATCTGACAATACAAGGAGTCAAAATAAGATTGTGTCACATCGACATTACATTACTGCCACAATTTTGGATCCACGGTACAAATTATTTCTGAACAGTAATGCAGTAATTCCTTTTTCAGAAAGGGATGTTGCCAAGTATAAAACTTTAATAGCTGAGGAAGCCACTGATTTAGAAAACAAACGGCTCTCAATTAGAGACCTGCCAGTGCCAGCCCAGGACAGTGCAAGTACTACAGGGCATCCAGAGTCAAGTTCTTCTTCAGAGCATGAGATCAGTGCGTTTGCTTCCCAGCAGTCACTAAAACTACCAATAACATCAACAACAGCACCAACAGGATCTGATTCATCAGACACAGCAAAAAAATAGCTGCTTGGTTTCTACAAAAAAGGGATGGGTAAGTCCGTTGCTGGTGCAAAGTCAAAAGAGGCCAAGCAAATCGGAGCATCACTGAACATTGAGCGGATGGTCCAGGCCTATCTGGATGACACAACAGAGGTCTTCATGGAGCAAAGCCCATTGGTGTATTGGTATGGGAAAAGAAGCCAATGGCCAGTGCTCAGAGGGCTGGCGATAAAGTATCTGGCTTGCCCTGTCAAAAGGGTCTCTTCTGAGCGTGTTTTCAGTGCTGCTGGTGCCATTGTAACTAAGAAAAGGACCAGTCTCTCCCCAAAAGCATGGAGAGGTTAAACATGATCAAAATGAATCAGCACTTCATACCACCGGGCTACAAAAGACGTGAATCACAGCAGGAAGAGGAGAGCGACTCCAAAGACATAAGTCGTGGCTTACATGATCTACTTCTGTCCGAATCACGAGGGTTTGAGGACGAGCTCCTCTTCCCTGACAACTAGGCTTTCAAATTGTTACTTTCTCCCTTCCTTTATTTGAGTGTATATCTGTCTTTCTGGTTCAAATCAGACCACAACAAATCCATCACCACCGTCTCTTATTTTTATTTACCTATTGGAGTTGCACGTCTGTGCATTTAACTCTCCACTCTACTCCTCAGAGTCCTGCTCCATCTTCCTGACCCGCGATAAATGTAATGTAATGTAATCTAATGTAATGATGTCTTGTAAAGCGCATGAATCACCCCACATGGGGTATCTCCGCGCTGTAGACCACTGGGGAACCTGTCCTGGCTTTCCCTGTGAGATGGACCCTGCTGGGTATCTCCAGGGTGAAACCAGGCATCCCCAGCGTATGTGGGGGGCTGTTGTGGAGATGAGGCAAGCTAATGCCCAGAGTTGCCGAGTGTCATCCCTGGTTAGAGTAGGCACCGAGGCGAGAATTATCGATTCCGCTGACCCTGGTCCACGACCCTGCTGCATCGGGAATTGAACCCTGGTCCCGGGCCATCCTCTGCTTCCGGTTCTGCCGCCTCTAACCAGTGAGCCACACCACTCCACTACATATTTCCATCTTGCCGGATATTGGATGGAGATGGAGAATAGTACAATAATGTAGCCTCTAACAGTCCCTCCATAACAAGTTAAATGTACGTGACTATACCAATCTTCTGTTTTGTTTCCAATCCGAAACTCATCACTGTCTTGAGGCTACCACCTCTGTCTGCAGGCAACACAACTCTTCACTGAGAGAACTTGAGCAGACATCCAAAACTAAAGTAAACTCGTCATCACTTTCAGAAGGCTTTGCATCTCTGATCTGACAGCTAAAGAGAAGAGCAGGACATGTATATGATTAATGAATGATGCCATGCATTGCATTGGATGCTTGCTTACTCTGAGCAAATGTGCATGAAGTCGAACTATACTAGTAGTTAAAATATTAACAAAGTAAAAGTGACTCAAGTGATAGTCAATGTTTCCATGTTGTTTAATATTAACCAATTGTACTCCTACTACTGCAGGTGCAGTCTGGACTCACTTAATTAGAGTCACTCACTACAGACTGAGTTGGTGTTGGTCTGTTGGACAACACGTACACGTACCACACCATGATGATGATGATGACCAAAGTATCTTTGCACACAGTCAGTCAGTTGGATCTGAGATGATTTATGGAATGCATTTCAGGCAGTGGCATAAAAGGTAAACACAACCAATCAACAAGAACCACAGCAGACCTAGGCTACATGTCTGTGCAGTGGTGGAGTCGAATAGTGGTATGATGACTGACAGTGGCGCATTGATTTACTCACTTGATTTGGAAAATGCTAGGTTGCTGTATATGCCTTTTGTCTGGCTCTGTCAAAAATTAAGGTAACTGGAGTTTGGGTCACGGGCCGGTGCCGTGGGCCTGTTCTTTGCTGGCTCCTGTCTTATTGTTCTTGTAGATTAATGCTGTATAAATACTAGTAGAGTGAACACAATGTATCCAAGCCGCCTCAGTCTGAAAGTCTTCTCATTCAAGAGTCTTGTCTTTTTGAACTACACCGTAATTGATTTTTTTTTGCATTCATTCATTTTTCAATACCCCTTTTGTTTTTCCATCAACGCTTACAGGCCCGCCTTTTACCCAGTGCTATTATACTTGGAGCAACAACTCACACTTACCTTACCAATCCTCATCAGCTAGCCAGTGGCACCCAAGAATGATGTGCAGAGTGTCCATGGAAGGGAGGAACAAGATGAATGATGAGATACAACTACACATTTGGACCTGGATAATACAGTAACTTTAGAATCATTTTAGTCTTTTTAATAACTTGATTAGTTTTTTCTTTTCATTCATTTTACGCCTGTGTGACTTTGTTTGCTAATTGCTCCATGCAAATATTTTTTAATTTTCTTTGCTATCTTTCAGCCCGGTACAGCAGGGAATTAGGGTTTCTCTGTGGGCATACAGCCAAGGCAAATTTTATATAATACTACTTCCCTGTACTGTCGAATTGTGTAGTAGTAGTTAAGTACTACTCATTAACCATCAATTTATCTTCATCATGCATGCATTTACTTTTTTCTACCTTTATAGATTTATTGGATAGTGGATCATCATCATCTTCAATATTGTTTTACTTTTGTTGTCTCCATGCATACTGTTTTTCTTTGTCAAACCTTTCCCCCCAACCCCCCTTCCCATCCATTCATCAAACCCTAACCCTCTTCCCCTGGGCTGTGTGATTTTATATTGAGGTGTGATGTGACTACATTATATCTACACCAACAATTGATCACACGCTTGCTGGGGCAGACGTGGTGAAACCAACACTAATTAAATGTCAACGAGGCAGGACTAGGATCTTCTTATGCTTGCCCACCCATGCTCCGTGTATGTACAAGCCAATTAATTTTCCAAAGGGACCCACCGAATACATCATAATTAATTGCAGGCATTGATTGGATTTAAAGTTTACGAATTAGGATTGTGTTTAAGTCACTCCTTCAACACAACTACAGTTTAACTTCTTAGCTTCTTGTACTAGGTTGTCCCCGCCACCATTGTTTTCTTTTAGTTTAGCAGTCGCAATATTATTTGTTTGGCAGTCTTCTTATGTACTATACCTTTCTACTACTCCCGCAGTCTCTCTCAGGCAAATGACTGTCTCTTTTTTTTATTGTTTGCAAATGCTAGTGCCAGTATCTACCACTACGACCACAACCACAGCATCTTTTCCATTCTCTTGGGAAAGCAGGCAGCCATTGCTTTGCCGAACGTAATCCTCATCAATCACAGGTAAGATAAGTTTGCTGGGAGGTACAATGGACTGGTAGTACTAGTAGGACAAATATAACTCAGTGAGGGGTACTGTATCTATCTATTTGCATGTTACAAAATTGTCAGAATATTTAAATTAAACACTGACTGCTGCCCTGCATCTGCAAGTAAACCCTGTGATGTATATTAATTCGTCAAACAGTAACCCTCCCACAAAACATTAACATCGTATGTGTAAGTATAAATACATAACATTTATTTTCATTAAAAAAATAGCCTATTCCACACCTCACCCACCCCTCTCTCTAACCCCAACCCATGTCCAAGTCCACCAATTATCCGAGCCGTTGCTGGGTGAGGTGAGGCCCACTTCCCACACAAGGCTGGGTAAGTGCAATTGAGATTTATTACCCTTTTTGTACACAGATTATCTGGTTGTGACGTGATATCATGCACAAGATTTCCACTTGGCCGTTATAAAATTAACCGGCCCACTGAGTAAAAGAATGCCACAATGTCTGTTCATACACTTTGTTTATTACAAAAGATTTTTGCTTGTCACATTATTGTTCCTTTCTCCATGCTGTTTGCAGGAAAAGATTGCTGTTGACATGGTTATCCACGAGGATACGGTAGGGTGGTATGTTTAGCCACTGAGTTCTACTTACCTAACCATGCAATTTCAAAAATATTTTTCCTAATTATGATTTCACTCTCACAATAGTGGATGTTGCAGTAGCTGTTATTCCAGCCTGGCCCTGAAGAATGCCGGTAAAATATTACCTTTACGGCAGAAACATGTTGGCCTAGATTCTTCACACTTACTGTACAGTGATTTTTTTACACTGTCATCACTTTTTTTACTTGACGTCCAGGGAGATATCAATAAATACATTTTTCTACCCTGACCGTCATTTTAAATACACATTTATTCCTTTGAGCACTGCACCCTATCAGTACCACTTTCAGTGAGGACACATCCTTTTTCAGCTTTGGATCTATTGGTACCAAGCACTAATACTCAGGCTTGGCCGTAGATAAACCTGCTGATAAAGTCCTAGATGACGATGCTCCGCCACATGGGTGGGCTGATAGGACTTCTTTACAACTGATGGTCCTTCACTGTTAGTCGTGATAGTGGTGTGTGATATTTTCTTGTGGCCGCTTCTTTTTCTTAACTTTGCAGACCCTCAAGTTCTTTTTGTTGTTGTAATCAAGTCCACCAATGTCCAAAATATGAGAGAAACCACAACACCCAATTCCCACCCACCAACAAAAGTACTAAAAAAGGGGCAAATCAACAGGGTCCATCTATAATCGGCAGGCTTTAAGGTGTTTGTCCACCAGGATTTTGACGTGCTCCTCAAATTGGTCCTCCAGCTGTGCCATCCGGAGGAGAAGTTGCTGGAAAAATGCACGACACCTACATTTGCATCCATGTGGGGGGGGCAGCAGATGTTGACAAATGGTGGCGGTGGGCGGCTGCCTGACCGCGTTGCCGTACTCCTGCAGGCGGGGCCTGGTGGGGGCCCTGGGCATTGGAAGAGGCAGCAGCTGCTGCTGCTGCCGCCTCCTCCTCCTCCTCTGCCTGAGCCACCAGCCGGCTGTATTCCTCAACGATGGCCTGCAGTTTCCGTTGCCGGGCCCTGGCTTCAAACTCCTTCCGTGTTGGTTTTTGGGAAGGAGGATCTGTAAAGAAAAAAACAGAATTGTAACCAAAACTCTTAGCAAAACAGTTACACAAAATGAATTCAACACATAGTGGCACAGTATCACTAGCAAGCGCAGTACATAACATTTGTGGTAACTTTAAGTATCTATCCTCCTGCTTCCCCGGCCTCTAACATTTGTTGGAGTTTTTTTCTGGCATTATACTTGCCCTAGTACTATGGATGAACTCCAGTACACAGAAGAACACCAGTCTTTTTCTTATCTCTAGTTTACATAAATTACATAACCTTGTTTTAGGCTGTAGCCGGCAAGCCAGCTCAGTAAGCTAAGCTTGCGTCCAAGACCAACAAATGAGTCAATACGCAGACGCCTGTTACTTTTATTTACTAAGCTGCAGGTGGGGAAGCTAGTATATTTTTCGATTACGGGTGGCACTAGCCATACTCTCTCTGTTACATGAAGGGCAATTGCTCAATTTCACTTTCGCTGTGCCCTGGTGACTACAAAAAGGCAGATTAATAATAATATAATATACTTCTGATCCAATAATCATTACTTATATGGAACGACACATCAGTCCAGTAGCGGTCAGAGGTGGGAGTGCTGGCGGGCAGTGACGTGGAGAGGGGCAGGGTGAGGGGGAGCCAGCTATGGATTGTACACATATAAATAAATAAAACAAATTTTGTTGTGCGCACTGCATTCAGAAACCATAGTTACCATCCCCCCCACCCTGCCCCCCACTCCCCACATCACCACCCGCCAGCACTCCCACCTCCGACCGCTAATGCATAAGGTACTTTGTTACTTGATTTTGCAACCAACAGATAGGCCACCCTCTGCAAGTTGGCTGAGCTGACACAATTGAAAAAAAATTAACATACGTAGGAAGTGGTCCTTGGATTCAGAGGAAGGTGCTTGATAATATATATGAAGTTCTTGCAAACTACTGAGTCATCAACTGTATTCGGAAATAAAATTCTACTTTTTATGTAATATATGATGACCTTCTGCTTTGCTACTCTGGCGCAGTCTCTTTTACATTATCTTAAAAGTAAGACTCGTCTGCATCCAGTGACAGTCTCCACCTTTGATGAATACATCCAGGGGGCATCCATCCATTAAAAGTAAATGTCTATCATTACTTTGTAATTATGTATCGCTTAACAAACCTTAGCTGGTTTCACTTCCACCAACAACCACCCATGCGCCCACTCCTTCCTTCCTTGCCTTGGATTTGGGTTTGACACAAACAACGCTGATGATTCTTGCTATCCACTATCCACCTATATTGTGTCGCCCACCCAGGCCTGAGGAACAAATCAACTTTCTGTCCCCCCAACCACAACATCTCAAAAAACATCATTGCTTTTGAACGTTCCGTCATGTCATCTTTGAATATCCTTGAGAAGAAACGTCCGTTCGTGCCCCATAACATTACTAAAAAACATAAAGAAGCCATACAAGAACTGAAGACTCAACAAGAGGCAATCATCAGGCAAGCAGATAAAGGGGGAACGGTGGTTTTGTGGTCCAAGGACCTTTACCGAACCGAAGGACGGAATCATGTCTACAACCAAGAATGGTACCGCCGGATCACACATGATCCAACAGCTCAGATCCAAGATGAAGTTAAAAGACTTGTCAAGGCCGCCAGAGAAGCAGGGATACTCGGACCTAAGGAATCGGAATATCTCGTGAAGCAACATCCACGGACCCCGCATCTGTACTTTCTCCCAAAAGTACACAAAGACTCTCAAACACCCCCAGGACGGCCGATAGTGTCCGGATGCGACTCTGTCTTCGAACCTATTTCCCAATTTGTGGACATATTCTTGAAACCCCTTGTTGTCCAGGTTCCATCTTATTTGAGGGATACTATGGACTTCATAAATAAAGTCGAAGGCATGGCGTTTGATCCCACGAGTCAATTGTTGGTCACAATGGATGTGTCATCTTTATACACACAGATTCCTCAGCAAGATGGCCTTGATGTCATGGAACTATATTTGGAAAGCCGACCACGCCCACACAGGGTCCCCACTGACCTAATAATCTCGTTTGCGACCTTGGCCCTAAAGAAGAATTTTTTCACATTTGAGGACGAGATGTTCCTGCAAGTCAAAGGCTCGGCGATGGGCTGCCCATTTGCCTCGGAAATGGCCATTCTGTATATGGGTCAATATGAGGAGAAATATGTGTTGAACAATAACCCCTACAGAGACCATATCGAGCAATGGCTCCGATATATAGACGACGTGTGGTGCGTCTGGAATGGAACTCCAACGTCACTTGAAGAATTTCATGTGTGGTTGAACAACAGGAGCCCGGACATAAAATTCAGTCTGAGTTATGACTGCAAATCCTTACCATTCTTGGATGTAGAGATATCAGCAAGAAATGAGGGACTCTCATGTTCGCTGTACCAAAAGAAAACAGATAAAAGCAATGCACTCCATTACAAGAGCTATCACCCGAGGAGTCTAAGGAATAATCTTCCTTATGGACAATTTCTCCGTGTCAGGCGGAATTGCTCTTCTATACAGCAGTTTGAATTGCACGGACTGACATTGACCACAAAGTTACAAGAAAGGGGATATCCTCACAAGTTATTAAAGCATTCCATGAAGAGAGCCAGATGGACACCCAGGGAACATCTTCTTCAGAAGAGATCAAGACCAGCAACTGAGAGAATGGTTTGTGTGTCAACTTTTGGCCCCCACACCAACCAACTTCAAAAAATCATCAAAAAAAGTTGGCATTTGGTCGAAGAAATTCTTCCAGACATAGGTGCTCCACTCTTTGCCCTTAAAAAAAACAGGAGTATTGGCCAGATGATCACATCCACTCGGCCCCCTGTCAAAAGAGACTCCCAGAGTACGATCTTCGGAGCAAATCCAGTCAAGGCCCACCGCAAGTGTGGGACCTGTTCTGTTTGTGACCTCACAATAGAGGGCTCGCTCTTCACAGATGGTAACAAATTCTGGCGCCATGATGAACATACTAATTGCAAGACTAAATACACTGTATATGCAATCCAATGCCCGTGTATGAAGCTGTATATCGGCAAGACCACGCAGGAGGTCCGCCAAAGAATCATCCAACTCCGCTCAAGAATAAACAATTAGAACCTCACTGCACCTCTGGTTTCCCACTTTCTGCAACAAAAACACTCCTCTCATGACATAAGATGGACCGTCTTGGCAGTTATCAGAGGGGGTAGTGGAGACCCCGACCTTCGCCTTTCCCAAAAAGAGGCGTACCTTATCCTGAAATTCAATACATCCAATTCCGGTCTCAATGAAATGTCCGAAATTGCCAGTCTATGAGCCTCTTTCGAACTATGAATCCTGTTCTGCTTAGTTTGGTTGAGCTGTGTTCTAACTGTGCTGCGCCCTTTCTTTGTTTTACTTCTGTCTACTAATTTCAATCACTGTCTAGTTCTTTCCCCTACATCTCGTGCCAGACACGGTCGCAATACCAACCAAGAGATAATGTATGTGTGTTGTACATCCATGTGTTCGATATGCAGTGCTATAACCATGCCTGTGGAATCTTTGTGTTAATGCTATGCCTGTGAAATCTTTGGGTTATTGCTACAATCATGCCTGTGAAATGTTGGGTTTTTATCCATGATGACCCTCCATGTGCGTTGTAATGTCAATTATTGTTGAAAAGAAAGGTTGGTGTAATTATGTTGAACTATACTACCTTGCTTCTTTCCCTAAACTCTGGAGGTTCTGAATACCATGCCAATTGTGCCGAATATGAGATAATTCATGTAATTGATGTGTGCAGGGCTATTGTGACAAAGAAAATAAGGGTGTTGGTTTCGAACTGTCACATCTGTGCTACACTGATTTGTTAGGTACGACTTACCTAGCTATGTGCCAGTCTGATACTTGTGTAATAGATCTTACTTAGCTGATAGGACACTCGTCAGTGCTGTCACTAAGGGCCGTCAGACTGGTGGGTCCCTGTCAGCTACGCCCACATGGGTGATGCCCATGCACTCTTTCAAAGTGCCTATTACGAGCCCCCGAGGTCCCTGATGTGACCCAGTCTCTCATAACCCTCGCTCCTGCAGCGACGTGTCCCCTCCACCTACAAAATGCTGTGACCCAGTCCCGGTTGCTGCCACTAATCCAACTGGTCACCCCGCCTCTGACGTTGCTTTCTAACCACCACCTTGGACTATGAATCCACGCTCACATCTAGTCAGTTGTTTCACGATGTCAGTCACATTATGACTACATCTACCAGCATCCTTAAGATGAGAGTGCAGTCCTTCCTCGATCACCATGCTTCCTGGAACTCCGATTCGGTCTTTCTAAATATACCGCGGCGGTGTCCGCGGCTGACTCACTGACTGAATTTCCCTCGGAGCGGCAGTGCAGAGCTATTCCTTCAATACGAGTAAGTGCCCCCGGCTCTTTTGACACGAACCGACTCACCCGTAGCGCGGATTCGTAGCCATACGCCTCAGCTAATTTGCACCTCTTTTGTTTTTAGCGGGTCGCGGTTGAATGGTCCCCGCTTGCTGGCTTTAATCTGTTTCATTGACCAGTCGACCCTCGAATTTCTTTTCAAACACAGGTAGGAGCTAATCTCTAGTCCCGTTTTAAGTGCTTTGCCATCCTATTCATGACTATGGCTGCTCAAATTGTTCTCGTGTTTTTCCCCCCATGTGTCTCGCGGTTACTGACTACAGCCTACAACACCAGCGCTTAAACATGTGAGCCGCCCTCCCAACTGAGTTTGCACCGCGTCGCGGGCATCGCGCCTTCAGTCTATTACTTTGTCAAGCACAGGTATGAATTTTACCACCACAGGCCATGTGTCACTACATGTTGCACGCCATTTGTTTAACACAACGGTTTTTGACCGCTCTGTGCACTTTCCTATTTTTCTTTTAGACTTTCATTTTGAACTACGGTACACCTACACTACGGCAACCTTCGTGCCCGCCGTGCAGGTAATATTTGTCCCCCCGCCGCGCAGAGTCAGAGTAGGTCCATGCAGTGTTACTTTGTATATATCTGACACCATTCCTTAATTCCCCTGCAGATTAATCCTTTCCCAGTCCCTGTCCTGAGGAGAACCTATAACATCCAAGGTTCGAAACGCTTTGACATCCCCAACCTGTGGCAAGACCAAAGGGTGCGGCTAGGGTGTAAATCATACCACTCCTGCGGGCCCTAGCCGTGAAATCCTACAAACATTCGACCACAGGTCCTGTGCGACAGGCAGGCACCCTCTTTCCACCTCAGTTCCGCCTGTCCATTGGTGTTTAGTTCTAAGGACTGGTTTCTTTTTCTTTTCCTTCCATGCACAAATAATGCACTGTCCCTAACAGCATTTTGTACTTTGCAATTGATTTGGAATAGTATGCGTTCTATCGTTTTTGGTGTGATAATATGTTTTTTGTTTGATTCTTCACCTTAATTGTTTGTACATTTGTATATTTGTATATATTGTATACACGCTTGTATGTTGCTGAACCAACTGTACTGACAGTCTTCCGTTTATGTCTGTTGTTTTTGAAACCAATGAAATCTAAGTTTAAATGAAAATAAATTCTCTTGGAACATAATTCCATTGGCCACGCAGTACATATTGGCTGCGTGGGTACAGAGTCTTTTGTTAATCATCCTGACCAGCCAATCTGTTCTGTTTTTCCACTTGTTGAGATCCGGGCTGGCCAGATGTAGGATCCTATACCTTCACTGTTCCACAGCCCACCCAGGCAGGCATCTTCTTTCACCTTCCACCCATCCTTCAACAACCCATGCATTTGATTCCTATCAGCCACCTGCATGCTGCTTCCAAAGTATCCTTCACTGCTAGTCATATTAGATCTCTTTCGTCCTTCCTCCTTCCACCCTAGTTCTTTCCCTTTTTTTTTTCAACAAATCCATCAAGGTCATCTGATCTGACTTTTAGCCTTCTACATAACTTTCAGAGCTGAGTTGGAGTCTGATAGAAGAGGCCTTTGTTTACTCAACTCATGCTGGTAATACTATTGTTAATGAATTGGTAATGCTAAGTAAAGGGTGTCTTCTTCAACCGTTCTATAGTGTTCAGTGCAACTTCAAGTTCATACTTACTTAATAAGTCTCACAGTACAGTAAGTGAAGTGTTCCCCTTCCAGCTAGTAATGTCAATTAGTAATACATATAACTTACCTCCGCCTACCACTGCTGTTTCCTCCCCCACTGGGCTCCTGCATGTGCAGCATCTCCTGCCCCCTCCTGAATGGCAGCATTGGCATCACCGCTGGCCCCGCCGGCACTGTTGGTTGGTACTGGTAGTGCACCTATAAAAACAAGTACACCTTTTTAGATGCCTGTACACCTCCCCCTATTTTACTTGTTTTCACCAGGAAGGAAGATTGAAAAAACTGTTTAAGTACAACATGAATCATCACTAGTCCAAATTGCGTACTACAGTAGAGTCAGTAGATGGACATTAGTAGTATTATTATATGGTCCCTAGGGTCATCTCATCTCTACTCCTACTGTAGTCTTTGGAAAGTTAGCCTAAGCCATGTAACTATTTTAGATTCATGTCTACTCTTTTGCGCATGTTACCTCACAGCTTGTTGCGAAGTAAGATGCCTTTGAGGCCACATGAGTGTTGCATATAAGTGAAGAGGATGAAAAACAAGCCACTTTTTCATGGAGTTCAGTTAGTCCCTATTGCTTAGCCATAATGTTACACTTTTTGGCATGACTGCAAAAAGCTTGCATAATTGTATTATACTGTCTAATGTGCCCCATTTTGATCATAATAGGCAGACGATTCCCTTCTACGAACCAGAGATTTGCAGAGCTTACGAAAGATGCATGTAACCAGTATACGTTCAACGGTGAGAGGTCTCCCAGAATTCACACAAATCTCTATCATTCACTAGTTGTACACATGTTTAGTTTTAATCTTCTTTATTTTGCATGTTGGAGCTGGATGTAATTTCATGGAACAACTTACAAAGCTTGTTATTATTTAAAAAAGTAAAGCTTTTGAACTTGCACATAGACTCTGTGGAATATTGGGTGTGTCTGTGGTGTGAACTTACACGAGTGAGTGAGCGAAAGGGTGGTATGTTCTGGGTTGTGTAATAAAATCATTGGGTATTTTCGTGTGGAGGTTCGGGACATAATGACTAATGACTGAGACACTCTAGCTAGTCGGTCAGTGAATTGTGGGTTCTGAGTTCTCTGACTGAGGTGTAAGTAAGGTCCAACCTCCCAGCACCAACATCCTATTTTCTTGTGCATAGTTCTGTATGTGGCTGTGCAGAATACCAACAACAGTAGTAGTATGTACTACTACCCTAACAAAAAATACTAGACAAACATCTGGTTGCGCATTTTGTTTGTGGGAATTGTCAAAACCTAGAGATTAAAGAGGACAACGCAAAGGACAGGAGTGGACCCAGTGGCTACAGCTATTGTTCTATCAAAGCTTTATTCAAAAGAAAACCTTAACTAAAGAGTGGTCAACAGGGCAAGCTTAGCTACAGACAGTCTTATAGCAGAAGTACAGAAGTACAGACAGTCATAGCAGAGGCAGTTTGAAGGAACTGAAAGGCAGGGATACCCAAAATTTGGAAAACAGATAATGAAGATCAAAGATGCTTTTGTTAAAAATTGAATTAGGAGGAAGCCTAATTAATAGTTTGAAAAAAAATAAGGTGTGTTAAAAGTTAGGGAAATATAATTGTTAATAATATGGGCACTGTACGACTTACTGGGGCCAGCAGCAGGATCCTCGGTAGAGGAGCGCTCCTCTGGTGGTTGTCCCTCCGACTCGGACCCTGTATTCTTGCCCCTGGGTGCTGATCATGTAAGGAATAATGAAGAAAGAGAGAAACATTGAGTGCTGTGAAACAAATAAATCATTAAAAAAAACGCTCAAACATTTTAGGAAAGAACAATTGCAATAAAATTGACCTATCTAATGAACTACTGGCTTGCAGGATTCACGGACCGTCTACTTACATGAACACTAATCAAATGTTCCATAATCATTCTGATTGCAGAATACCAACGAAGCCAGTAATACCTGACCTACCCCACCTATTCCAGACGGGCAAATTGTCTGCATTTCCATTTTATTTTTGCCAGCAAAAATGCATACATGAGATGGAGGACACATGCATGAATTTGTGCATTCACCAAATTGTTGGTTGGTTGCGTCATATGTTGTTCTTCTACTGACTGACAATGCTATTGCTACGCCTACCACTCACTAAACAAACTACAAAAAGGTTCTATGGAGGACTGGGGTAAGAAGCATTCAGTGACAGAGGAGGCGTCAAGCAGACCGTAAAAAAATATATGAACTAATACTAAGTAAACCTATTATCCATCCACCACTATTTCACTGAAGGACAATGGAAGGACTAGACTCTAGCAATAGCATTAACTACCTTCAGTTCTCTAAAGTAAACTATACCATCAATAATCAGCCCAAGCTAGCGCAAAGTTACAAACAAGTAAGAGAAGTGCTGAGCAGCACCTGTGTAATAAAATCACAGAAAATGTTGAAACCAAATTGATCTGCAATGTAACTAAGCGCACCAGTAATCGTGTTATTCGTCCAAGAATTATACACAATACTTATACTACTATATATTACTAGCTACTCACCAAACCACACGACCTCGACAACTAGCAGGTCCAACAGGTCCTGCTCCCGGTCCAGGATGTCTGACCACCGGTGGGCCAGCTGCTGGTGGGTGCGCCGGATCCCCGGGCAGCGAAACACTGCCCGGCACACCTTCGCCCACCGGCGGTGATGCTCCTGGGTAAGGTACCTGGAGCCTGGCCTGTCACCTGCTGCCAAGGTTAAGGGGAGTTGGAGCTGGATGAAGAAAACTAGGGCAGCCACCTTCGCCTCTCCGAAAAGTTGTCGGCCTGCACCCCTGTAGGGCTCATTCTGCCGCAAGGCAGCCGGCTCTTGGGTGCAGGCGACGTGCCCTTGGAGCCGGTACTGCTGCCCTAAGCCATGGTTCTGGGGTGAAGGCAGAAAAGAAAAGAAGGAAAAAATAAAGTTAGGGGGAATAAGTGGGAGTTTGAATAAAGAAGTAAAATAAAACAGTAGAAAAGTAACAAAAACACAGTGAAAGTAGAAATAAATCACAAAATATAAACTTAGGGACAGAGATGAGAAATAAAATGAGTGAGAAAAACAGTGAAAATAAGTAAAGATTGCAATGATTAAAGCTGGATAGAAAACTAGGCACAGAATCATAGCATAGAGTGAAAAACAAGATGGCCGCGCCCGTCGCGATCATGTGGGTAAGTTTGCGCGATATTTCTCGCTAACACGCACTTGTCGTCGCGAATGTTTTTGCTGCGGCGCATGACTTCTTGGCACGCAGTTATATTGAAGAGAACCCGAGTTGTCCTATGACGGTACTAGAGGCTCCGGTTATTGAGGAACATGTATGTTCCGTCCCATTAATGAATTGGATGGCTGAAATGTTTTCAGATGAGAACAATGACTTCCTGTTGGAGGCTGTTGCAACGTACTGTGTATATACACTGATGGAATGAGATGCTTTTCCTCTTTTCCCCCTTTTTGTGGCCGACGTCACATGTTGGACATCAGATTTTTTTATTATTATTTTTTCCATCCTCATTTTTTTTTCTTTCACCGCAGGCCCATTGACTTCACTGTGCCCTTTAAAGTGATTCTTAATTTGAAGTATTTCCAAAATTTTTACCACTGTGGCAATTTGAACTTGATTCTGACTCTTGAACTTGAACTCTGAGTTCCAAATTTAGTGAAGTAGAGTGGCTCACTGGTTAGAGGCGGCAGACCCGAGAGCAGAGGACGGCCCGGGACCAGGGTTCGATTCCCGGTGCGGCAGGTTTCTGGACCAGGGTCAGCGGACTCGATAATTCTCTCGCCTCGGTGCCCACTCTGATCAGCGATCACACTCGGCAACTCTGGGCATTAGCTTGCCTCATCTTCACTAACGGCCCCACCAGACCGCCGGGGATGCCTGGTCTCACCCTGGAGATACCCATTAAGGGACCATCTCTCAGGGAAGCCAGGAAGGGTTTCGCAGCGGTCGAAGCGCCTTGGGACCCTCCGGGTAAGTAGTGCGCTATATAAATGCCTATACATACATACATACAAATGTGCCCCCTTCTTGTCTGTGCTCAGATCAAGGGAGGGTGTTGTGGGGTTGAGCCTTGCTTTCACACAGTGTCAGGTTGACATGAGCTTATTGGAAGTTTAAAGGCCATTTTTTTTCCTGCTGCCTTTTGCACACAGCACACATTTTATTACTTGTTTAGAGTTTAGCGGAGTGTTGTGCTTCACACAAGATTAACATGTTTTTCTACATTAGTAGCTTTGCTTGGTAAACTTAGTCTGAACAGTGAGTGCCGAGACCTTCAAGGTTACTTCAACACTGGTTATTGTTCGGACTGATCAGCGCACGTTCTAGACATAACACATATGCAGCTGCAGCCACCTCTGATTTTGGTGCGCTTAATAATGCACTGCGTAGGCATAATCACACACACTTGGAGAACATTAGTATGCTGAGAGCTTGTGCAGAATTTGATGTGATCCACTTCTGCTAATACCAGAGGTTTGGGGCCGCCTATGTTATCCCAAGAGACCTTCTGTAGTTATAAAATAACCTACTAGCAAGGGAGGGTAAAATATAGGTATATTTTAAACCTGTTTCCATTTAGTATTATAACATGCTTTCTCCCTTTGTATTTTATGGAATAGTAACTATGCTGACAATCTTGTTTCTGATACTATGTCTGCATGTATTAGCTAAGATGCTGCACATGAGAACACGGCGTTAGAAATAAATGTTTCAAACTTGCATGTGTCTCTTTTTACTCCCTGTTTTGGACTGGTATGAGAGTATAACGAAAGAGTGTTCATGTTTTTCACATTGCCTGAGGCAACCTAAGTCGCATATTCTGGGTTGTCTAATCATTGGTATTTTGGAAGAGCTAATGTGACACTGATACTAGTCTGGTAGTGGATTCTGGGTACTTAGGTGAGTTTTGGCACACCCTAATTCACTGAGGTCCCAATACTCTGTGCACAGTTCTGTGTAGGAGCAGAATCCCTGCAACAGCATTTGCCCTTTTCCCTGTGCCCCCTAGCCGGTCCCGCTTCCTGCCGCTGCATCGCCTGTGGCCCCGTCCCCCCGCTCCCATTGATCCAGCTCCCCCACCCAGCTGCTCCTCCCTCCCACCTTCCCTTCTTATAGCAGTTGCTATGTGGGAGTGAGAGCGACCCTTGACCCTGCTTCCAGGCAGGTCGCTCCCCACTCCGCGTAGCTCAACCTGACTGCACCCGTGCTATCCCTCAGCTTCTGCCGAGTTCAAAGCCCACCTGGTAGGACTTGGTCTGCCTGTAATTTCTCGCAGTTGTGTTTTTCTTAACCACTGTTGTTCTGTTGTTTTTTTGTAAATTGTGCAGTCTGCCTTGTACTGTTATCTTGTAAATTGTGCTCCCTACTTGTATTTTTCCCTTTTCCCGCCCCCGCTCCCATTTATCTGGCTCCCCCCACCCAGCTGCTCCTCCCTCGAAGCTCCTCTCCTTATGGTGCGCCCAAGGCAAGCCCATCAGCGCCCGCAACAGAGACACAGCTGCCCTCATCCTCCTGGACCTGTCAGCCGCCTTCGACACGGTCTGCCACAGCACACTACGAATACGCCTACACAATGCTGGAATCCAAGGGAAGGCCCTGGACTGGACCACATCGTGCCTCTCCGGCACAACCCTGAGCGTCCTCCTCCCCATTTCCGCTCCAAAGCCACGAGATCATCTGCGGCGTACCCCAGGGCTCTTCCCTCAGCCCGACGCTGTTCAACATCTACTTGGCACCCCTCGCCCGCGTCGCCCGACAGCACGACCTCAACATCATCTCCTACACCGACGACATCCAGCTGATCATCTCCCTCATTCCGCCAAAACCAACCTCCATGAAGGAATGAAGGACGCCGCTGAATGGATGAAGAACAGCCGACTGAAGCTGAACTCAGATAAGATGGAGGTCCTCATCCTCGCCCCCACCCCTTCAGCCTGGGAAGACTCTTGGTGGCCGACTACACTGGGAACAGCACCGACACCCACCGACCACGCACGCAACCTAGGAGCATCCTCGACACCACCCTTTCCATGACTAAGCAGGTCAACGCTGTCTCCTCATCCTGCATCAACACCCTCCGAATGCTCTGAAGAATCTTCAAGTGGATCCCCACTGAAACGAGAAAAACAGTCACCCAGGCCCTCGTCACCAGCAGGCTGGACTACGGACACACCCTTTACTCAGGAACGTCAGCCAAACCCCTGAGACGGCTACAACGCATCCAGAACGCCTCGGCACGCCTGATCCTCGACATCCCCCACCGCAAACACATCACCCCCCACCTGAGACACCTGCACTGGCTCCCCGTCTACAAGAGGGTCACCTTCAAGCTCCTCCTCCATGCACACAAAGCTCTCCACAACACTGGGCCAGCATACCTCAACAGACGACTCAGTTTCTACACCCCCACCCACCAGCTCCGCTCCGCAGACCTCGCCACAGTCCCCCGCATCCAAAGAACGACCGCTGGCGGCAGATCCTTCTCTCACCTCACCGCCAAACCTGGAACACCCTCCCCACCAACCTACGGCAGACTCAAGACCTACTGGCCTTCAGAAGACTCCTCAAGACCTGATAAGTATGTAGAGGATCAGTAGCTGCACCCGTTTCCCCTCCCCATTGCCTTGAGTCCCTCACGGGTATATAGTGCACTCTATAAATGTCTTGATTGATTCATTGATTGTCTGATGGCTAGTGTCTGATTCTTATAGCTTGTAATACATTTAATGTTCTCCCCAATTTTGCAGGCTTTGAATTTATAACATTTTGTAAACCTGAATTGTTTCCCATTCAACCATGGTTTTGCTGTTGTTTTGCAGAAGTTACTTTTTATCAATTTGTCTTTTAAGGATGGGACTTCTTTTATAATAAATCAGAGGCTGTGGGCCATCTCCATTGCAGATGTTTGGATCTTGATTAATTAAATTTGTTTGTTTGTAAAAAAAAAAAAGAAATTGAATTTCTTGATTTACCTTGCTATTTATTAGGATCAATCGTATGTCTTCCTACTTTTCATGTCAAGCACTCGTTCTTTTTTGGTATTAAGAGTTTAATCCAATTCTTCTGTTTTGCTCTTTCCAGACTTTTCTTAATATCCATCTAATGCTTTCCTCTCTTTTTGAGTCTCTGTCAACTCTTTGAATTGTATTTCAACATCCTGGTCATTGGAACAGAAAATACTCTACAGCTCTCGAACCCACTTGATGTTTAATAGACATATATAATGATATTACCTTATTGTGAACTCTAAATAGTCACCTTGCCAAGTCGCGTTGGCTAATATTCTGAAGAAGTCACTAGTGTCTCTAATGTAGGAACTTAGGGGCTTATTCCAATGTCAGTGGGCCTGCCACTACAGGCCATCCGACATCTACAGGAGCAGTCCGACTGCCGGATTCTGATCTGGTGGTCGGAGGCATTGGGCAGAGGCCTGACAGCTGCTTTCCGACAGGCTTGAGCAGCCCTTCGATGCATTGGACAGTTAGTAATCCCTATAATAGGGGCGGTGCCTGTTCAGGCACCGCTGTGGGATTACAGTGCCTGTTTCCCTCTGCCTTTTCATCGCAGTTCAACCGCCATGAAATGCCAGACAGAAAGGGACTTTGGGAGTGCTTAGCATGACCCCAATCCCTCTGGACTCCGCCATGGGGCCCAGGGGGGCACATGTGGTGCCGCCATACATCCAAGCACAGTGTGCCAGGCCCAACGCGGTGCATGGATGTGTAAAATATGCCTTTTTCAATTGCAGCTTGTGCTGCAGCCGTTTTCAGGCCATAGCATAAGCTGCTATTAGAAAAGGCATTTTTCCAACCACCATGCTGCAGGTCGCATTGGAATACTAGAAGTGGACCACCGACTACATGTCGGGCGGTTCCACTCCTACTGCAGTGATGGTCAGACGCTTGTCTAACCAACATTGTAATGAGCCCCTTAGACTACTTTCTACTGGTGCAAAGTAATGGTCAACATAATGGAAGATCTTTCATAAAATGGATTTTAGGAAGGAAATAAATGGTCACAATCCAGTCATTTCAATCATTTATTTCCTCCCTACAGATCACATGACTCTGATTAATCCACCTGGGTGACCTCTAGATTCTGGGCGTGGCTCTTTATATAAAAAGATATCCATTTATTGGTTTTCATTTTTTTATCTGATTATAATTATTTCTTCTTTGTTATGTTCTGTATGTAGGTTCTATTTCATAGAAGGGGTCCAGAATGCATTTTAATATCGACACAGTGTCCCGAAGATGGTCTCAAGTTCTTTCTAAATGCCCGGGGACCAAAATGCCGACAGATTAACCACCACAATTGCCAGGAAATGGGCCTGTCTCTATTTTTTTAAATTATTTAAAGAAAAGAACGGAAAGGAATTATCGACGAGCGGTCGAGTGGTTGTCCTATCTGACTCAGCTCACTCTATGAGAAACATGTAATTTACCTGATCACTTATTCACAGGGGCTGATTTTGCTACTTTGAACCTATATATGTATTTCTTGATTACTGTTAATTAATTAAATAATCAGTTTTGAATACTGATTAGGAGCATGTCTAAACTTGACACATATCTGATATATGTATTGTGGAATAAATTAATATGTGTATGGGATTGGATGGTATGACAACACCAAATCCTTCTAAGTAAAAGGCTAATTTCAATTAGTTTTCCTCCTTCAAGGGGCATTTGTGTGTGTATATACATATATCCTTAACCCAGTTCTCTGGGCAGTTATTGGGTTGCTGTATCTTGTGTTACTGCCAAGCCAGTGAGAGCAGTAACCACACAAGATAAATTAGAGCTGGTTACGTTATGCACATAAGCAGTAATTACTCTAATAAGTAGCCTTTTCTCTGTGTCTGCTTGTCCACTTACATGTTGTATTGTAGATTCATTCGTAGTACATTCACATATTCCATTGTCATGTTAAATTCCATGATCTACAAAATGTTGTATGTATTTATAAATTTCACGTTGTTCACTTTTTAATTGAACTACTAACTTATCTAAATTATGTACGCCCATTGTCACTTGGGTCATTGCATTTTGAACTTCTCCCATGGCAACGACAGATTCATTAGCAATAATTGGTTTTCCAAGTGGGTCAGCAGTCCTGGAAGGAGAAGTATTATTAGTAGGTGAAGCACTATATTGAATTTCTGCATTGGTATTGTTTACTTCTTCTATTTCTTGAATGAGCATTTGTGTCTGAAATTCAAGTAATGCATGTCAGTATGTCATTTTTATAAACATTCAATGCATCTTCATAGCATTGAAAGGAACCTAGAAGTTCTTCTTTGCACCATGGTTTAAATATTTTAAGAAGTGATAAATAGTAAAAATCTTTTTTTCTCACAACTTAATTTATGATGGTTTATTAGATGTAGGTTTGCTATGATGTATTAAACACACGTGCCTTCTACTCGAAGTTTACCTGTGTTGATTTCTTCTGTCACATTGTTTCTATATGTGTAGAACTGAGTAGCTTCATAGAGGCATATTTTTTCTAAAAATTGACTTTTCTATGAGTTGTATGTGTCCAACATATTTGTTTCCAAAATGACTTTATTCGTGGGATCAGAATGGGCTAGTTAATCAATTTTGGGCATACTTTTCAGAACTCTTTGAAGTGATGATGACAAGCCTTTACTAAGCCATATGATTACTTTTGATTTACCCATTAAGCTTGAGGAACTTAAGCAGTCACATGCTTCATGGGTACTAACCTAATGGTGAGATTGCATTTGTAGGCTAAATCTATATAATCACTTACTTAAGGATTGCTCAGGATATATTTCTCACACTACTTTCTTCATATTTGTTTTCTCATCCTTTGTAATGTAGGAAGTAACATAACATGCAAGCACTGTTGGGTTTTCTGCAACAAATTGTTTATTCAGGATAACATCCTACTTATGTATAATAATGGGGTTGTAGTCATTGATCCTTTGTGATGCTTGTGGTCTTCTAAGATTGCACATGTTTTGGGGTTAATTTATAGGAACCGCATGTTTTACAGATGACATGAAATTATTGACTCTTCATTTCTGTCGAATTGGTCTTTGGAATCCAAAGCAACATTTTGAATAATATTTAGATTATTTTTTATATTTTCCAAAGCAGTATTTACCATATTTATGTGACATTTCAACTCTCTGTGTCTTCTAAACCAATATTAATTTGCTGCTCGTTGACATGCCATAATGTTGATTCAGTTATATTCTAGATTTTTATTTTTTTCATGGAACTTTTCAACAAAATCTTGTGCTGTTATATTTGTGAGGCACATTCCAGTTTACATTGTGTGCCCCAGTTAAGAAGTGACAGAAAGTTCACTCTTACATAGAAGAATGAAAATATAACGAATATTTTGTCAAAGGTGTGGATACTCTGAATATAAAGCTGTAGCTCAGTACTCAAATGCTGAAATTAGAACTGGACTATCATCATATTGTCCACATTTTCTAGCGGGAAATAAATCTGGATAACATCTTGCTGCTGTTATTTTTACAAAACACTAATAGGCTCTCCTTTAGCTTCCTTCATCTGATACAGTTCTAAAGCACCACTCTTCATATTTTTTTAATCTAGTGGGTTTATCCCATATTGTTCAAATATTTGTTCAGCATGTTCTTTGCTAATTTGTTTAAATTGTCCTGTTTGATTTGCTTTTCCAAATGATAAGTATGTAGAGGAGATGTAGCTTGCAATTTCAAAATATTTATAGCTTATGCTCATTTTCTGAAGGTAATGTAGTGTCTTTTGAACATTTTCTATGCTAATTAATTCATGCCAAGGCTTCTTTTCTTTTGTAGGTAAACCATTAACGTTTGCTCTATTTTGTGTTCAATTCCAAGAAAGGTTATGTTTGTGTTGAAATCTAATGGGAGAAAAACAACTTTTCATTTTAGTGTAAATACTAATTCATGTGGCTGAAATCTAGCAGATTTTGATTGCATTATTACCACAAAATGGTTTGAAAAGGATGCACTGTTTGAATTAAAATGCTTTCATATACATTCTGTTGCTGTAGTTGTGAAGGGATTTAATATTTTTCCAAATTGTTACGCATGTGAAGGCATGAAGTTATAGTCTAGTTGATCAAGGCAGTAATTGCAGAGTAGATAGTATTCACACAGATCGTAACTTTGTTCCGCAAATAGAAACAGAGTTAGATTTCTCCACTCAAATTTATCCTCAGTTTAAATTGTTTCAAGGGGCGCTATCATTTTCGCTTGCTTCTTATAATGTGCTGTTCAGCACCAAATGAATATCTGATTAGGGATTTCAGAAACTGTTTCTGGAAGTTCAAGAATATCCATTTGTAATTGGCTACGCGCATAAATGAAGTTTGTGATTGTTTCTGAGAAAAGGTAATGCCTGGACAATTATTGTGCTCAGAGAGTGGTTCAAAGTATTTTAAGTGGATATAGTCCGTAATATTGTTCACTTATGCTGTGTTAGAGTGAAGTAGAGCATAATTTAGTTCCTCCAATTGAAAGGATAGTGTTTTGACAAAGTTAAATGTCTGCACAAGTTTTCTTAACATTGAATGATATGTGGAGAGGTTTTAATTATGATGGATAGTGGAATCATACATGTGATTTATCAAACAACCTAAGAAATGTCCCTGGAGGTTAGTAATGGTCCAAAATAGGCAGGCATCAATGTTTTGAAGAAGTTGTTTTTTTAAGTGTGGTGACATCTTATATATCTTTTTATCTTTAGAAATGTCTTTAGGTTCGGAATGGATGTGTCAATTATATTACAAATATTCTTTTCCATTCATATACAGGGTTCTATTTTATTTGGCCTGCAAATCTTCACTAAATATTGGGCCTGATTCACAAATATAAACTTGCACTTTTCAGTAAGTTTATGATTGTTTTCTATTCAGAGAGGTATTTTGCAATCAGTATCTTAATGACTGCTTAGTCTCTGCACATAAAAAAATAGGGCAGTCAAATATTTTTATGTGCAGAGACCTTGCAATAGTAAAGATGGCACTTCTAAAATACCTTTATGAATAGCAAACAATTATAAACTTACTCAAAAGTGTAAGTTTACCATTGTGAATCAGGCTATTGTTTTTCATATGATTTTTTGTTTCTTTCCCTAGCACATTTCCGTGTGAGACTAAATAACATCATCCTTCATATGTGACTAAAGCCACACGATTCTGTTGATGGTAACTCTCTTCATGAAAGTATGGTTCAGTGCTTGAAATATGTCTCACATTTCCTTGACAAATGTTGCAGAAATGGGGTCTCTAGTTGTCAGTGGTTTGCCCCCTGTCCAAGTAGGGACCCTCACTCTAGTCAGGTTATGGGAGTCACACAGAAGCTAAGATAACCCCTGCTAACCCCCTTCGTAGCTTGGCATGAGCAGTCAAGAATTAAAGTATTTGTACACACACACACACAAACACACAGTAACACAGTGAAAACACTACAAAAGGAGTCCACGCCAGTTTAAACAAATAGCCAATATTTATCTGAATAAAACAGGTCCAAAATGACAAAAAAACAGCATACAAAAGTCAAAATATCACTTTTAAAAGATTAAGCAAGTTCAGTCCATAGAAATCAATGGAAGCATTTGTCTTAGCACAAAGCACCTTAGATATGTCAAAAATCAAAAGAGAGTATGAGGTACGTGGAAGATGAGGTGTCAGAAAAAGCAAAGAAATGCATTGGTTCCTTACCACGCAGGGAAGGTGATGTTCCTTACTGGCAGAGGTGGTGTGGAGGCAGTTCCTTAAGGCTAGGCAGGGGAGGAGATGTGTTGGATCCTTACTGGCAGGGGAGGTAATGTGTCAGTTTCTGGACACACGGCCTCAGTTCCTTACTGTGGTGCGTGTTGAAGAATCAGCACCCAGGGGCGATGTGTGAAAAATCCAGATACTCTACATCACTGCAACAGCGGTGAAGCAGGTGCTGTGCTAGTTCCACTGCTGCTCAGCGGGTGCTGTGTCGTATTGGGCATCATGGACATCAGTGACATGGGCATCGAAACTCAAACTGCAGCATTTTTTCTGATGCACTGCAACAGCAATCTGGGACCTGCGGTGAAAGCCGTGGTCAATGCGTCAAAAGACTTCTAAACAGGAGGCAAGCTCAGCTCAAGCCCTTGGAGAACCGTGAAAGCAGGATGCTGAAAGCACATTCCAGTCCTTCCACTCCCAGAACAGAAGCTGCAAAGCAACAGGCCAACACAGCAGAATGTCCTCAGTCCAGAAACTTTCTGATTTTGGGATGTCGGAGGTCAAAACCGTATAACCCTTTCCGACTTTTGAATTTGGAAAACTTCAAAGGAAAGTATTTGTAGTGCACAGGACCCTGCCTTTCTCTGTCCCAGCGTCAGTGTCAACTCTTCCTATCACTCTAGCTTATGAAGGCCCATCAGCCAGGTGATGCACTATCAGGATATGCAGGGCACTCCTCAGCTCTCTTTGAGGGAGATTTACTAAGATTTTGCACCGTGTTTGCATCACAAAAGTGACGCAAGATGCCGCAAAATCTTCTTTTCTAATCAACTGTCTCACAGGGGGCTTCACTGCATTGCATGACTTTTTTGTAAATCACCTCTTCTGTGTCTAGAGTGAATGCACAAGAGCCGGACTTTCAGCCAACCTAGATGTGTAGTCTACAAAAAGGTAGAGGCATAGAATGGTGAAGCAAAACAATGCCTACTTTCTAAAAGTGTCATTTTCAAAATTACAATTCAAAAACCAACTTCACTAAAAGATCGATTTATAAGTTGTGAGCTCAGAGACCCTAAACTCTAAATCTCTATCTTTTCCCAACGGGAAATTACACTTACAAGATATTTCAAGGCAATCCCCTATGGGAGAGATAGCCCTTGTAATAGTGAAAAATGAATATTAGCAGTATTTTACTCTTAGGTCATGTACAACACACTAGTAAATGTCCTCCTTTTAAACACACTGCACCATGTCCATGGTCCTGCCTCGGGCCTACCTTAGGGGTAACTTAAATTTAGGAAAAAGGATTGTTTGGGTATGGCAGTTCAAAATGGCAGCTCAAAACTGCACTCACAGACACCGCAGTGGCAGGCCTTAGACATGTTTGTAGGGCTACTCATGTGGGTGGCACAATATGTACTGCAGGCCCACTAGTAGCATTTTACTTAAAGGACCTGGACACACCTGGTGCACTGTACTAGGGATTTACTAGTAAATCAATTAGCTAATTATGGAGAAAACAAATACCATTACATTTTAAGGAAAAAGCATTTGCACTTTAGCACTGGATACTCGTGCTAAAGTGCCCAGAGTCCTACAGGTAATTAAAGGAAGGTCAGAAAAACAGGAGGAAGAAGGCAAAATGTTTGAGGATAAACCTGCAAAAAGGGCCAGGTACATTTAAATGGTCAAGGGTTTTGAGTCAATTAATTATGAAAATGAAGAGTTTTTGTTTGACATGAAATGATTTTTCTACAATATATTGGACATATTGTTTTTGTATGAGTACCTCCACCTTTTCCATTTTGAAAGGAAGTGTTTTAAGCAGATTTTTCAGGATAAGTTTTCATAATGCTTTGCAGTTATACTCCTAATGTTGTCTCTTCTACTCAAAGTGTATATTTTTCTTGAATAGGCAGCATTTTCTTTGTTGGAATAGCTAGCTGTTAATGATTCTTTCTTTGACAATTGCTTGTTGTTATTTACCTCTTTACTAATAATGTTAGGGTGCGTAGAAATATTCTGAAACTTTTGTAGTCTTACCAGTACTATTGTTTTTCTTTAGGCATCCTCCTTCTCTCTGCTCTTTGTTTTTTCTGCACTCTTTGTAGTACAATTTACTTTTTTGTTTCTACAGGTGTTATGTAGGCATTGTGTTCAATGTGGGCAAATCTGTTTTTGTAATGATATAAAGAAGCAATGGTTACAGTAGCAATTACCCTAATGCAACTGTTGAGGTATTTTTATTTTCCTGTATTATTTTTCTATTAGTATACCATATAGAAATGTACCTGTTTTGTTTTGAAATATTTAAATGGAGGTGATGAGGCATATGTTTTAATTTCCCTGTTATGTCTTTCAAGACGAAATAGAGCTGTATTGTTTTCCAACAGTCAGCAGAGTCTCTCTGATTGTTGGTGGCATTTACTAGTATTGGAATTTGTTGATAGCCCACTTTGTGTTATTAATCAGTCATTTAATGTTGTTTTTCCCAATTTTATTCCTTATCTGCTTTTGTAATGTGACCAGAAATGTGTGTTTTAAATGTCTTTTTAATACTTGATAAATATCATTGCTTCAGACTAGCTTATTGTATTTCCTCATTTTGGGTTTTGGTAGAATTGTGCCACATCAGTAGCCCAAATTGAATTCACGCCAATAATTGTCCTCCTTTCAAAATTAGTTGTTGGTATGATGTAGTTTACTAATGACTACTCGTGTAACTCTTTATATAATTATTTGTCCGCCTCTGTGTTCCTTATTTCTGTTTGTCAATATACGGGCAAGATGGTTAGGGCTTGGTTTGTTGGGCAGTTTCTTTTTTTTAAGCCAGAAAGCTTGAAAAGAAAGTAGGCGCTGAAAATGATCTAGGTTTGAAAGTGGTCTAACTAACATGGATTGGTGAAAGAGGTTTGAAATTGTTTTTACTGATTCTAATTTCCTCTGTAATTGTGACCATCCCCACTTTATAGTTATCTGCTGTGGAGGCAATGACACTTAACTGGAATTGGACTGGAAATTGAGATGAATGAGACATTTTCCATCTAAATGGCCATCTTTCCAAACATATGTTTTGTAATCTCTAATATTTTTCAGACACAAGTGGATGTGGCCTACAGTAAATGCTACTAAGTTTAAAAAGACTCAAAGAGATGTGAACAAGGCAGTTTCAGTATTCCTTCACAGCTATAAAATGTTGTTAGTTATTCATTTGCATATACAATATTGCAATGCAGCACTGTATCATCCTGATAGTGTGCATGTTTCAACCCATGGCAAATATATTTTCATTGCAAACCTAAAAAGTTGGTTTGACAAATAAATATCAAAATGTTTATTAAAAAACAATGGCTCTTTTAAGAACCACCCTATATTATGACTAATTTTATTTTTTCACACATAACCTATTTTCTAAATTTCACTTAGTACTGTAGTACATTTCATATGTTTTCAAGATAGTACTATAGTACCCTGTAAACTTTAAAAGAAAGTATATCAATCAATATAAGTACTTTTCTATGACTCTACAGAGTTTTTTAAACAGCCTATTTTTTTGCTATTCATTCATAAAATTAGTAAGGTATATTTCACATGAAAACACAGAACAAAGGCAAATTGTGGTCTAAAAATATGGCTGACTTTTCATTTTGCAGGGTATTTGATTAACCAATAATATTGTGTTTTGTCCCAACAATTAAACATGGTATGCTGCAACGATACAGTGGTATACCATGACCCTATATATCACTCCGTTTTGTTGTTTATTACTTAACAACTCCTAATCAAATTCTGATCAAGTAACAAAGAGGACCCTTTTTATACCATAATCTTTATTTCTGGCAAATTTCATGAAAATCTGTTCAGCCATTTTGGTACTACGTCTGTTTAAAACGTCAATAAAAAATGCAGTGGCAGAAAAAGGTTTTTTTTTCTTTGCACCCCCTTAACTGATCACCATGAAACTTAATCTTCAATTTAGGATGTAAACCTGAGTACCTAAATTCTTCCTCCTCCTTTATTTCCTCCATAGCAACATTTTGCTCTTTCAAATTACTCACTATTATCATTCCTGTTTCATTATATTCTCTAATAAAATCATGCTCTTCACTACTTACCAAACACAAAACCTTTATTCATATTAGTATTCTATTTGTTTTGTGCAATCTCTCTCAAATACTTGCTATATTTAATTTCCCTATCATGCTCATTAATGACTATATTCTCCAAAGACACATTAAGATCAGTCAGAGAAGAGGAAAGAAACTCTTTGTGATTAAAAATCGCTATGAAAACATTACCTGAAATAGAATACAAAATCTCTAATTGAACATAGGTAGATCCCTCCCCAGCTGGTATAGGAAGGCAAGTGCAGGCATAATACCCATGTTTCATTATCCATGCATTCCTTAATCATTTTAGTATAGATATTATCTCTCAAACCCCTATCTAAATGCTCTTTATGTACTAATATCATTTGCTTAAATGCTATGGTTAGTTCTAATGCCAACATTGCTACCTATGAGATCTGAAACATTTCTCACCGCCCAACTAGTACTAATAAAGGCAATATTCATAACACCATCCAAACAATGTTACAGCATTTGCAGTTACCCATCTTCCTGTTAGAGACCAACAATATCTTTTTTTCGAAAAAATCAAAAAATGTTACCAACATTTTCAAGAAACAATAATATTTCTCTTTCTTCTTTTCTTCTTATTTCATTAAAACAATAATATAAACAAAAAGTCAATCTGTATTTGCTTTTCAGTCTTTGTAAAAGTTCAAATCTCAAAATTCAAAACAATTTCATCAAAATGTGATTAGTCTTTGGATGACATTTCAGTTATCTCAGTCTTTAAGCAAAATTATTTCGGACTTTTTCTCATTTTCTTAATGTCATCATCTAGGTAGTTATTCCTTGGTGTCAAGCTACAAATTTGATGTACTGCATTATGGCACTTGTCCATCTGAAAATAATCCTCCTCATTTTCATCTGTATCTTCCTCCAGTTCTGTAGCTAATTATACCCTCTCTGGTGAGGCATATTTTTTATTTGGATTCTCTTTCTAGTCGGTCTTTTAGCATTTGGCAATTCTATGTCATCAGTCATCAGTTTCAAGGTTCAAATATCTCTTTAAGTCTTTCTCTGGTTCTTTTAGCAACTGGTGATTCTCTGTCATCAATCTCTAGGTTCAAATATCTCTAAAAAGTATTTCTCTGGTTCACAATGCTTTCATTTGCAGGTTCTCTTTCTGGGTATGTCTTCATCTTTCTCTTTTTCAGCCACAATATTTTGATGTTTATCCTTTTTGTGTCTTCAGTTCAAACTTGAAAATCCACTCAGACTCTTCCATCTGGTAATTCCACATTGAAATTCTTCCTTCTGAAGGGGGCATTTTCCACTCTGATTTTCAACTGCAACTCACCACTGTTAGGATCATTGACGCATTCTTCTTATTGCCACTCATGTTTGCTCTTTTGCATTGCAACGGCTCTTCAGTCTGATCACTCTGTAACTGGACTTCTGATGTTTCATGTTCTTCATCAGAATTTTCACTCACCTGACACCTTTGATCTTGTCTTTGCACTTGACCTTCACCAGTTTCAGAAAAATTGTCACTCCCTGTGGATTCACACTGCAAATTTGGATTTTTCTCAGAGCTTTATCTGCATTCTGAGTATTTTGATAACCCATCTCATCCACTGCTTCAGCTGGTCTTACTCTTTTTGTGTGAGCAGTATGTATACACTGAGACACTCTGGCACATTGACTTACAACATTTATTTGTTAAGATGACTTGGAACAGCCCTCTCAAGCATTATTAATGCAACACTTAGGGTCATATTTTCGGATAATCACCCAATGTCCCATGTTCAAACCATGGCAAAGTGTATCATTGAAAGCTTCTTAGGCCACATTCACCTGGTGAGAGACACATTTCACCAAATCAGTCAGACATTTGGAATCATCTAGAATTATGAAATCAGTTATTGAAACTAGTGCAGCTAAATGTACATGTGCATGTCACATTGCTCTGACAATTACCACCACATGGGCTGAAAAACCAATCTTTCTGTCTGGAGTACTTCTTATGTTCATTACAACAAGGAGGAGTGTGTCAGGCCATTTCGAACCTGTTGAGGCACACACTATTGCAAGTTTATTCTTAAAAGGGCCATTTGTTCACTCAACTATACCTGAGGATTATGGGTGATAGTTATAATGAAACCTTTGCTTGATCTCAAAAGCTTTGCAGATTATCTGTAACACTTCATTCTTGAAGTGTGCACCACGATCGGTCTCAATAGAAGTAAGGGTGGGCGTAGTTCGCGAAGTAGCGCTACGCGAAGCTACGTGAAGTGCACTTCGCACTACGCGAACTTCACGTAGCACTACGCGAGCTGCGTAGTAGCATGTTCGCACTGTGCAAGATGCGTTTTCAATGATTGCACAGTGCAGACAAGCAACCGGCACTGTGCAATCATTGAAAATGGCATCTTGCACAGTGCGAGCTGTAGTTTTCTGCTGCTCGAGTAGATTTTTACTCGAGCTGCAGCTTTCTCAACGTGAACTGGTAGTTTCTCATTGCGAGCGGTCGCGAGCATGCGCAACCACTCGCAATGAGAAACCTGACTTCCCCGCGTTGAGAGTCTCTCCGGGATGTCATTTTGCTTGCTCGCGGTCACGAACATGACGTTGAGGACCGCGAACAAGCAAAAAATGACCTCTGCACTACACTACACTGCACTACGCGTGTTCGCACTGTGCTACGTGCAGCTCGCATAGTGCGAATTTGCGCAAACTGCGCAAACTACGCGAGGGTAGCGTAGTGCTTTGCCCAGGGTTAAATAGAAGTTGGGTGGCCACATTTTTGGATCAATTCCATCATCAACAATTTGGCATCTGTAAAGTTATCTGCTTTTATGGTGGGAAAAGGCAAGCAATTACTACGTTCAGACCATTTTAGTGTGGCATCTCAATAAAGTATGCCTGTGGTCTCATAAATGGGGTCTGTGATCTGCCAATGTGGTTCATGGTTGCAAAAGTCTTCCCAACAGTCTTCTTACCTTCATTATTTTAGTTACATATCACACAACGACTACATACATCTTCAGCAACATGTCAAAATCCTGCGTTCTCCCAGTATTTCTTACATTACCTTACCAGACTATCTCTTTCTGAATGAGTTTGATTATGCAGATATTTACACATACAATGCAGCATAGTGTCTAGCAGGACATATTTTTGTTCTGAATTTGCAAATCTTGATCATTCTTTTTAAAGCATAATATTTTCCATTTTCATATCTCATTTTCAGTAGCATACTCCTACAGATCTCTTACCTCACTCAAAGATGTCTGCGTTGAATCCATAAAGAAACAATGTACATTGTTTAAACCTTGTATAACATAATTTATGAGACTTTCATTTATATTGCTCTCAAAAACGGACTCTTCTTGCAAGGCACAATACCTCACCATCTCATCAGCAAATTTGTTTTCAATTGTAACCATATATTTGCCTGCCAATGAGCTACACACTTTACAACTGTCACTTCCTTTTGCTTCTGAAGTGCATTCAGCAAATAAAAAATGTACATGCTATTTTTGATTGGAGTACCAGATGATGTCATGAATCCTGTTAGTGACCATAGTTGCCCATGAAAACCATACTGTCTATCTGTATAAATTGTCACATACAGATTTTCTCATAAGCGGCACGCTTGGGCTAGGGCAATAAATTCTGTCTCTTGTGCTTAAGTCACATTTGGTAAAGAGGATGCTTCATGTTTCTGTGCAGTAGAACTCACTACATAAGTGGCTTTTAATCCTCCATACTGGTCTCTCAAACAAGAATCATCAACAAATAATGTCAAATCTGCTAGTTCCAATGAAACTTTCTTCATATCTATTCTTGGTTTTGTGTATAATCCAGTCACCTTAATACAGTAATTCTCCAATTCTTTATGAACTTCACTCTCCCTGTCTTCACATATGTCTGAAATCGGAAGCAGAGTTGCTTGGTTCAGTATATGACACCTTTGAATGGAAATATTCTCTGCTGCAAGAATTATCTATTTGTACCTTATTAACATACTGTTTGTTCTATGTTGTGTTCTTTTAAAAAAAATCATAACTGAATGTGGGACATAGACCATGAAACTATGCCCCATCATAATGTCTTCACTCTGTTTGATTACCAAACAAACAGCTACCACTGATTTCAAACAACCTCAAAGACTTACAGTGACTGGGTCTAATAATCCAGAACCATATGCCACTGGGCGTATAAATCCCCCATGTTGCTGTGTGATGATTGGAAGTGCATACTCATCTTTTTCGTGAACAAATAGATAAATGATCATGTTGTAATCAGGCATCTCGGGTGTGGCCACATAACACAAACTTTCTTTCCGTTTCTTAAATGCAATCAATCAATCAACCAGTATTTATATAGCACAGCTTCTCAGCCGGGGAGGGAATCCAGGTGCTGCGGTATGGAGGGGCTTAGTCAAAAAACTAGGTCTTGAGTCCCTTTCTGAAGTTGGTGAGTGAGGGGGAGGTTCGGAGGGGGAGTGGGAGTTAATTCCTGGACTTGGCGGCGGGGCAGGGGAAAAAACACCTCCACTTCGGCTCCACTGGTTGCGAGTGTGTGCAAGGGAGATGGATCGAAGTTGTCTGGTCGGCTCGTGGAAGGTCAGGTCGTGGTTGATATAGAAGGGTCCAGTGTCATGGAGGGCCTTATAGACGTGAGTCAGCAACTTAAACTGGCATCTTTTCTGGATGGGGAGCCAGTGGAGGCTTCTGAGGTTGGGGGTGATGCTGGTTCCTTTGGGTCTGTAGTTACTTGAGTAGATGGGGTGGTTCCGGTGTAGAGTGCATTTCAGTAGTCCAGTTTCAGAGCAGTTGTTCTCGTGGACAATGTAAGAATCCTTACTGATATACAAGCACAATGGGCAGTTAAACTGAGAGCAGGAAATTGAATGAGAAACAATATACACGACACAGTAAAGAGACCAAATACTGGCTTGCACGAAATACTATCTGTATTGAAAAACATGCAAATTGTGCTCGGTGTCCCATGTGAAAAAGAACCAACAAAGCGTAAGCAACACAATATAACATATATCAGTGTTTCATCTTAATACAAACAAATCACCATTTTATGAATGAACAATGTTTCTACCAGCCTCCTTCCTAATTTAGAAGGGCCGGATATGGTTCGTTATGATAAGAGTCGACAAAGTGTTGACCCTGTAAACAATAGGGGATCTCATCAGGACCAAGAAATTGGGACACCTGATCGAATACAACAAACTTATGCCAGAGTTGGTCAATTGCACACCATTTGGGTGAAAAGGGAAAAACTAGTATTTACTCATACAGGGCCCAGCCAGGCACCTAGGGGCTAATTATGATGGTAGGCGGACATCAGTCCACCCGCCATCATAGCGGTGCTGGGACCCCCGCCAGATAGCAGTGGTCCCGCCAGCCAAATTAGGATGCGCCCACCAGTATGGCAGGCGAATCCTGGACTTTTAACATTGCTGATGGCGCTGCTGGCTGGAGCACCGTTCAAAATGTTAAAATGCCACAATGTGCATTTCCATGCACAACATGGCAGGTACCAGGTGGTGCCTGCCACCTTGTGCATGGAAATGTAGAGGGTACCATGGGTACCTACAGTGCACCTACACCCGCCCCCCACACAGAGGGGGCCCACAATGGCCCCCCCAAACCCGATCCCCACCAGCCTTTCCATGGCGGCATTGTCGCCATGGAAAGGGCTCTACCACAGCACATCCTAATATGGTGGATGGTGCCTGCTAGGCACCGCCACCATCTTATTGGCCCTTTTCCGCCCGCCCGGCAATCGGTGCGATTGCCACCAGCGAAAAAGCGGCAGACGGACTTTGCTTCTGCCTCAATACCCATCGCCATTCTAATTTGGCGGTGGTAAAATCTCATTGTGATGGTGGTAGGATCGCCACCGCCAGGTCTCCCGCCATCATAATGAGCCCCTTAGTTAGGGTGAGTGTGGGGGGTGCCCCAATCTGGCAATGAGCAGTGTGTTGCAGCATGATAAAAATGAGGCTCATACAGGCAGGAAGATTTAGACACTTGGACCTGCTCTAAGAAATCAGAGCGTGAAGCCTGGTCTTTTGGGCCAGAGAAAGTAGTTTGAAAGTGTCTTCAAATAAGATGTAGGGATTATCAGAATTGTTCCGGAATAAGGAACGTGTGGGCCGCTTAAGTTGACCTCACATAACAATTGCCTGTCTCAAAGATGAAGGGTAGTGTGGGCAACCAAAGTCAGCCTCACAAAGCCTGTACTTTTTCTAGGACCCTGACTAGGAAGGGGAGCAGCGAGATGGGGCGGTAATTCTTGAGCTCGCTGGGGTCAGCAAAGGGTTTTTGCAGGAGAGGTTTTATCTCTGTGTGTTTCCAGGTGTTGAGGAAGAAGGCAGTGGTGATGGATACATTGAGGATGTTGGTAGTGCGCTGCTGATTTCCTTCCATCCCAGTTGAAGGCGTGGTGGGGGCAGGGATCTGTTGGTGCTCTGGAGTGAATGGTGGTCATGATCGCTGTGGTGAATGGCCTGGTGAGCAGTGACCAATCGGTGAGGTGACTATGGGAGTTGTTGGTGTGTGTCAGGAGGTGGCCAAGGTAAGTTGGCAGCACGTCAAAGTTGCTGTAGATGTCTGCTAACTTGCTGTGGAAGTGGTCTCCCAGGGAGTCACAGAGGGCTTGGGATCAAGGTCTCGGTGGCAGACGGACGGGAGAATTCTCTAACGATGCTGAAGAGTTGTTTTGCATGATTGGAGCTTGCCTCAACACAGGTGTTTAGGCCTTCCTTTTTGGGCTCCTTTAAGGCAGTGCTGGTATTTGCTGAGGGCAGATTTGAAGGTCGTGAGGTTTGAGGGGTTCCTCCTGGAGCCCCATTGTCTCTCCAGTTACTTAAACTTGTGTTTGGTGGCTTGGAGTTCGGGGGTGAACCAGATGGTGTGTTTGCTGGGTCTACTAGTGCTGGCCATTTTTACAGGAGCAATAGCATTGGCACAGTTGGAGATCCAGTCAGAGAAGTTTTGGATGGCCAGTTCAAGGTTGATGGTGTCGCAGGGTCTGGTGGTGTTGAGGGTGGCAGTCCACTGGGTCTCCGTGATTTTGTTCCACCTGTGGCAGGTGATGTGGGGGAATGGAGATGTCTTGTGGTGAGCCTGCAATGGTGAAGTGGATGATGCTGTGATCTGTGCAGGGGAGTTCAGTGGTGTGGCTGAATTTGATTCTGTCAGTGGCTGTGAAGACTGGGTCCAGTGTGTGTTCTGAGTAGTGAGTGAGGCTGGTGACCATTTGTGTGAGTCTGCTGCTGATCATGCTTTCCAGGAGGTTGGCAAAGTTGGTGTCAATGGCGTCATTGAGGTGGAATTTGAGATTGCCGAGGAGGGCGCACTGCTTGGAGTCAATAGCCAGGGGGGCAATGAGCTCAGAGATGCAATCACAGAAGCCAGAATAGGGGTCCGGGGGTCTGTGGGCAAAAGTTCTTCTGACTGTTTTGTTTGCATCAAATCAGATTTGGACATTGAAGTTTTCACTGATTGCTAAGCTGTCGTCTTCATTGGTGGTGCATTGGAGGGTCTCCTAGTGAATGATGGCAATGCCTCTTTCTGTATCATCTTGTAGCAGTTCGGAATTGTGTTTGTGATGTCAAGGGTTGAGGACGTTGTGAGCTAGGTCTCAGTGAGTCCCAGATTTCCATGGTGTGATGCAGAGGGAACAGGTGTTGAGCAGCATGCACTGGAGCTATTCCAATGGGTTGGGGGTTGGCTGTGTAGGCATGGTGAGGGTTTCAATGTCACATGTGAACCGGTAGTGGTAGCATTCAAAGGGTTCTTCCATGTTTCTTGGGAACGAGATGCAGCAGTTGTTGTTGTGGCCTAATGGGACCAGGGGTTAGGGCTCAGTTGTTCTGTTGTGATGCAAGGCAGGAGAGTCAGGGTTCCTGGCACTGGGTGCTGTCCAGACAGAGACAGGCACAGACAGGCTTGCCTTTGGCGTGCGAGTAGTGAGCCTGCTGCATGTGTATGCTGCGTGTATGTGTTGCAACCTCCATAAATTGTCCTGGGAGGTGGGTGGGGCCAGCCAGGAGCCACGATGGTGGGAGTAGCACAGGCAGGATAAATCGGCATTAGCTCAACCCAATCAGCAATACATGTGGCGGTTTCCAGGCTATCAAAAATATACAAACGAGAGGACAAACCAGGAGTAGAATGCGGCAGGGGAGCGGTGACCAGGTCCAGGAGAGAGTCAGGAACTGTTCACAGGGGCCGCGCCATGGCCTCCATAAGTTATCCTGGGAGGTGGGAGGGACCGTCATTAAAGCACTCCTCATTAAATGGTAAAGGATCTTGTATATCATTACATTACCTTTCTAAAGGCTTTGCAATCAGGGAAAAGTTTTGATCCCCAACGATTCCAAGAAACATTCAAACCTCCCTGTTGTGGGACTCAATTTCAAAATTGCAGAAACATGTTCGTTAGAGACTTTCCTCACACCCTTTACAACATATTGTCTAAGAAAAACAAACTCTTTTTCACAATGCTGCATTGTAATAGGGAAGACTTTATATCCATTTTTGGACAAATGATTTAGCAATTCAACCATATTGAGTTTGCAATCTTCTTTTGTCTTAGATGCTATCAGTAAATCATCAATTTCCTGAACTAGAACTAAACAACATGTACATTTTAAATTCGCAAGCTCTTTCTTCAGTATTTGGGAGAACATTGAAGGGCTCTCTGTAACCTTTGTGGAATTCTGCACCAAACTAGAAGTTCATTTAAAATTGGATTACATCAAGGAATTCTTAATCGTTATGAAATGGTATTGAAACAATGCTTGGTACAAGTTAAAGACAGAGTAACATTCTGCTTCTGATGGGATTCAAAACACTATTACTGCTGGATTTGGTCACACCAGACAACAAGGAACGACAATTGTATTAATCTTTCTGAGATCTTGAATGATTCACTATTTGCCATTCGGCTTTTAAACTCTCATCTCCTGAGAAATGCAAGGACTACCAAGCACTTCTCAAAGAATTCCATGCGCCATCATTTTTTTATTCACTGGCTTCATTCCCTCTTCTGCCTCCTTTGTGCATCTGTGCTGCCTGTTCTGGGAAATATTGCATCTAGTTTTATCTTTATTTTGACTGATTCTGCTCTTTTAAGCAATCCAATGTTATTCTGTTAAATGTGATATATCTTCTTTGACTATATGTCTTAAATCCAAAGTGGATAAATTCATTGTTCATTTTTTAAATAAAAATGCGTAACATCTCTACTTGTGTGTCTTCTGACCTTAATTTAAAAACAGAATCCTCATCCTGTGTTCATCTTGCAAGAAAGGTGCCTTCCAAGCAGGTTCACTGGACCTGAATCACACAATATAAACCAATATGAATTCTCCATCTGTCCTATCTTGACCGACTGACATATCTGCTGTAACCTTGTAAACAATTTGCTTATTACTGAATCCTACAACTTGGACTGCTCTTCCAGGCAGGGGTAGGTTTGGGACTTTCACAGAATGAACTGTACAACGGGTATGTCCTGTATCAGTTAGAAATTAAACCGAATGCCCATTGACTTCTCTGTCAACATATGGATAACTTTTGGTCTACTTCCGGAACTGATCCAAGCAAGCAATCCCCCCCGCCCTCCAGGCACTGTCATTGAGAACTGCTTCTTGCTGTCTCATCTATCAGAATTACTGCATTCTATTTGTAACCTGCATTATATGGCATTTTATGTCTTATGGTTAGTTGCACGACTGGGCTTTTGGCAGTGGCCTTTAAAATTATTTCTGATTCTGCATGTTCTGACCTAAATTCAGCGTGATCACCATTATATTGTCCTTTGGTATCTGATGACATAGTTCTCTTTAATCCTATTAGGATTTTTTCTACATTCCCTTTTCCAGTGCCCAATCCACCCTCAAATATGGCAAGCTGAATTATTTTTCAACATTTGCAATCATTCCATCTCCTCTGCCCAATTGTATCACTTGATTCATCCCATTCATACCATTTCACATAAATTCATATTTGAACCGGTTTGATTCTTCGATCCTTTCTGAAACTGTTTTGTTTGAGAAACCATTAACTTTTTCTTCAACTTCTTTTGTATCTTCATTAAACAAAAACTACTGTTATCCCCAAATGGCTCCTCCATTTGGGGATATACTAATCAGGATGGCATCCAGAAGGTGGAGAATACATTTATTAGATCCCTTCTCTCTGTACCACAGTCAACTCCGACCTTTTCAACTCACTCGGAGTTGGGGTTGGGATTTGTTACAGACCGATTGAAGTCCACTCCTGTAATCTGCTGGATCAAAACCTGGCTTAACCAGGACACTTCCTTGAATCATTTGATTCTCAAGGATTGCCTGGCTTTGGATAAAGCCCTCAAGATACCATGGTTGGCCTATATTAAAGCCATGGTAACAAAATTAGGCAGACCTGAGCTTTTCCATTCTCCCGGCCGTATCAAAAGAGAAGACGTGGGGGAGATTAAAGTTGCCCTGTTAAATGTATTTACTGTCGAGCGGGAGGAAGGAGATGGAGAAACCACTTGTAAGAAGGAATTATGGACCGATAACTGCCCCTGGTCTTGAACCTTATCTCTTGGTAGTAACGAGACTGTTTCATCGGTTTGTTTCAATCAGATTTCGTTTTAATCTAATACACTTTATGCTTGGTTCTTTCCCTACCTGGGATACACCAGAAAAGGCCAAACCCTGCGGCTGTGACAATTTTTCAACACAGGACACTCTACAATTTATGATGTTTTGTGACCATTATGCAGAAATGAGGAAAAAAATGTTGCTCCCGATTTTGAGGGAGGCAGGCTTCCTCCAGGTGAGGCCCGCTCTCCTGTTTCTGCAACTCTTACCTAGTGCACGAGTCACTTTTCATGTAGCAGGCTACTTTGTAGTTTGTGTCCGTATTAACAAAGGTCGCCATAGGTCACAATGTACTCCCTTCCATTGTATGAATTAATTGCATATTGGCTGTTTTTATTATTTTAATGGGAAATATCTTAACTGTATTTTTATGAGTAATGTATATATATATATATTGACTGTATACCATATGAATTGCTGTTGTTTCCTCCTTTTGATGTATTCATATTTATGTCTCTTTTTTTTATTTTGATTAATCGAATAAAAGTATTTTGACTGACTGACTGACTGACAATCACAGCGTGATTTCTCCTTGAACAAGGAACCACAATATTCCTTTACAATCAATAAATACCTTTGTCTGTTCACCCGATATAGGAATAAAGTTAGCACTTAAGAAAGAAAATTAATTCACAACTGTGGAAACTCATTTTCAAGATAATATTAAATAAATTGTATAAGAAACAAGAATGGGTAAAACGCAGCCTACAAAGCTCTCTATAAGCAAATTCTGACCAGCAGAATTCTACTTCAAAATCAAAGTATTCCACTTCATGCACTCAGGGCAAGCACAATAACTCAAGTTAAACTCTCAACCCTGCAAGGAAAACTGTGAATACAGAGATCCTAGAGATGTTTAAGTAGCCTCTCTCTCTATACATCACAATACAGACAAAATAATCAACATCTCTAGACCTTGGATTTTCCACAAATCTGATAACCAACTCAAGTCTATGTCAATAATGGAAAAACTTCAAATGGGTTTACACATGTGAATAATACATCAACACAACAGTAATTAGTCCACCAATTCATCCCATGATCATCAATGCATACACAAGAAGTGCAGCACAATTACAAAGGTCCACCATCACAACCTCATACTCCAAATTACTCCCACTAACTCAAGTTTTTCCTATTCATACTTACACTCCAAGTTCCTTCTGGACCACACAGCAATACAGCGTGTTACCTCACAGTTGAATCCAGCACTGGAAAGTTGGTAAAAACTCAATTCTCCTTTGGTCTTAGCATTTAGGGCTCAAAACATTTTGTGGAACCCTTAATGAGGAGGTGCTTAGACTCATGCCCCTTCTGTATGTTATTTGAGGATATTGGGTGAACACATCCCAGAGGTTTTCTTCTTTGTTTGACTAGAATGTCCTTCACCTTCCTGGGCTTGTTGCTATGTGTGGCGAAGAATCTGAATACCTTGTTGCCCTCAACTTGGTCCAGTGTGTTCTAAGGGTAAGTAGTTAATGTCTGGTTATTCCCCTAGCCTTTAAATAAGCTGTTTGTAATGTATTCTCATAATACCCTTTTTCCCTGAATCTCTTGAGCATGGTCTCACTTTAGCGTAAGAACCCCTCCTCAGTGCTGTAATTTTGTCTAGCTCTGAGTAACTCCACAAAGGGGATACTGTGAATAAGGCCTTAAGGTTGACTACTATTGGCATGTACTGTGTTGCCAGCAGTAATTTTTCTGTGCAAGTAGGTTGTGACTTTGTCTTCTACCTTGACAAACACATCTAGAAAATTGATCTTTGGGTCACTTATTTCACTAGTAAATTTCAGGTTCAGTTCATTTTTGTTAAGTTCTGAGACAAGTCTTAGTTCTTCTTAATGTTTCCCTTTCCAAATTATAAAGAGATTGTTGATGAAGTGGAGCCTTACAGCCACATGTGCATTAAACACTTCATTGGGACCCACCACCTGTTCCTCCCACCCCTAAGAAAAGATTGGCAAAGTTTGGGGCAAAGAATGTCCCCATGGCAGTCCCCTGTTTTTGCCTAAAGTACTTCCCATCAAATATAAAGAAATTGTGACAAAGGAAATATTCCATCATTTTAATGATCATCTCTGTGCGGAATAAGTGTAGGTTATGTTAGCCTAAGAGAGTGGAAGTCAAGTAGACTAGAGAGAGGATGAATAAAGGTAGACAATTAATCAATTTCTTTGTGATGGGCCAGGTTCAGGGTTCAGTATCCTCTCACACGGTAGGTAGGAGCGGCATCATGTTTTGCAAGCTATAGGAAATTTGCCCTTTGCTTTGATATTTTCTTCAGGGTTTCCATACTACTTTATATATATGGGGAAGCTGTATGTTTCATTCCTTGTGATCCTGTTTTGCAGGATTACACCTTTTTGCCCACTCTAAATGCAAAGCCCCTGTGGCAATGAAAGCAAATCATCTATACATATCAGCAACTGTATAGATTAAATTTTACTCATTAATCTTGTTGAGTGAACAGTGGACAGAACCTTATCCTTACTAGTAGCAACCACTTAGATATTTTACTGCACAAGCAACACCACATAATTTAAAGGAAAGCCTTGCCAATACAGGACAACACCTTTGATTTTATCTTGTTAAAGCTGTGTTATGAGAAAATGAACACCCTTGTGAATTGCTTTGGCAACATAGTCTCAAGGTTTCAGAGAGAGAAAGTTAAAGGCATTGCATCCTATCTATAGGGTATGGCCATAGTCCAGGCTAGAAAAAATAGTAGCATTAAACCAAGTATATGAGAAAATTCTTATTAATATGATTAGAGAAGTGATTTATCAGGATTAGATGTACACTATAAAATGTATTACATCTTTAATTTATCTGTTCAGGGGCAGATTCTAGTTACTTTTTATTACTGATTTCTTTAAAACCCAGGATGGTGGGTTTAACAGTGCAGCAGAGTTTCTCAATAGCTTTCCCTCATAAAAACCTTATATTTGTCCTAAATAAACTCAGGAACAACATGCTTAGATGCATCACATCTTTAAATGCCATTAGATAGCCTGTGGGGATTTTAGCTATCTCTGTTCTCATATACATTGTTTGCTGTTTATTACTGGCATACATTTTGAAGTCCAGCTTGTTCTTTCTTAATACGGGAATTACTTGAGCTATTAAACTTGAGAGGTTAAATTCAAGAGGAGAAAGAACAGACTTCTGGGGAACCCACACTCAATAATGTGTGTCAAATGAACTTAAACCGGACTCACTTTAAATGTCATATCTTCCTCGTATTCTTGCAGAAGGTAGAACATTCATGAGGGAGGCATAGTTAATATCTATTTTTCTTGAGCCATGTGCTAGCTACCTAAAGATATGCTGAGTCCCTGTTATACTCTTGGAGCACCCGCTTACCCACTGCGCCAGTACGTAATGTGGGTACACTGGCAGTCCATTGGTCCTGGGGTCGTAATGCCTGCCATGGAGTACAGCCACCCCTCTCACAAGTCCATCACAAAAACATGACAGTTACGTTGGGTGAAATGAAACTATTATTCTTTTTCATCTCTTATATTTATCATTGCAACCATATGACTAAATTGTGTCAATAGGTGTCTCTTATTATGGTCAGTGCAGGTGAAAGGTGTGTATTATTCTTCCTTCTAAATTTCCTTGCTGTCTTTATATAGTAGAATAGTAGGACTCCAAGCTCAATCTATACAAATAGTCCTAGCACCCAATAATCAATATCAAATCTGATTTCAAACAATTTATCATTAGGCTGGACTGGTTACCTGAAATATCAAAACAATATACAAGTATTAGAAATTAGGGTAATACATCTCATATTATTCTTATATTTGCATGTGAATAATACATTCGTCCAGAAGTAAATATTTTTCGATATAGCAGAAAATAATGGAAGGTGTTTCTTTGTTCGTAAAATGTAATGAAAGTGGTTAATTTTAATTTATGTATTTGTAGATTATCTATTTATTTATGTTTAAATGTATTTACCTAGTTTCACATCACGCTTCATTTAGCAAGTTACAAACACGTCAGAACTTTTGAAAAAGCTGTGATAATTAGCTGTAGAAATCGATAGTGCTTTCCATACGATACATATCCATTAAGTGTTCATTTAAGAGTTCTGACATAAGTGAGAGTCACTTCACATATGCAAGACCCCCATTTCCAGGAAAATTAGGAGAGGACAGAGGAGCTAACATTGGTTGTACTGAGACCTGTGTAGTGCTAGCATCAACACAATTGAATAAATAGATTGTTTGTTGTTTCAAATAAGCAATAATTCATTTGTGACATAACAGGCTGGTCCTGTGCAGCAAACTCTGAACCCTTAAAGAACTTCTACATGGTTTTCTTTAATTACACTTGGTATGTCAGTACATAGAAGTGTGCCTAGATTGAAGATTCATGTTGGTATTGAATATAAAAGTCCGTTTTTGCAGGTAGCCTAGATCTCTGTTCCAGAAGGCCATGGGTAGTGTGAACATTATTCTTTATACTGCCATTGATAGAATTTCAATGGAGAGATTTCGAAGTTGAAGTGCTGCAGTAACACAGTGCTCAGCAGCGGGTGTGCCGCTGGTGCACTGAAAGCACAACAAAGGTAAGCCCATTTGCGCCTGTCCACGCCTGGACTATTCCCAGGGCCAGGACCCCTGGATCTTCCTCCCCAAGAAGCTACACTGCTGCAGACCTCTGTGCCCTGGCCCATGGAGGCACCAACATCTACAGCTGCGGCATAGCCCGTAAACCAACAATGGACAGTTCTCCTGCTGACACTGCCGCTTCAGCACCAAAGCAACCAACAATACCACCGACATCACAAATGTGACCCCATCTGCCACATTGACCAAGACCACCTTGACACAACTCCCATACATCCTGCTCAATGCATGATCACTCGGTAAACATGCCACAGAGATCTGGGACACAATCTCATCCTTAACCCTGGATGTCATCTTCCTCAAAAAAACCTGGCTAAACCCCGCCTCCACACCAGACCTCCCCACCACCATCCCCAGAGGTTACAAGATAACACACTGGGACTGAGCCAACAAACATCAAGGTGGAATCGCCATTATCTAAAAGGACACCATCTGCTCCACAACTTCCCCTCATGACCCGAAAATGGAACAGCTCAACTTCCAACTCCACACAGACAGAAAAAGCATCATCAGGGGCACCCTTGCCTACAGATCACCAGGACCCCACCCAGCTTCTGCAACAACATCCCAGACATCATCGACCTGCTCGCAATCAACTCTGAGCACTACATCTTCCTTGGGGTCATAAATTTCCACCATGATGATCCCTGGGATGCCAACAGCATTGACCTCCTAGAGAGTATGAGCAACATTGGCCTCAAGCAGATTATCAGCAACCTTTTCCACATATCAGGACACATGCTCAACCCCGTTTTTACCTCCAATGACAGAGTCAGATACAAATATGGCACTCAACTCACATGGACCAACTACTACAGAATCTACTTCACCATCACAGTACCCACCCAGTCCACACCATACCACACAGATCCACACACAAAGACTTGAAAAAGGTATCTGAGGACCAGTGGAGCAACGCTCTCCACTGTCACCTTCCAGATTCTTCACACGACCAAGAACAAGCACCCAAAAATATTTCCCAGTGAATCACCGAATGCCGGACATCAGCCTGCCAAGACAGCCAAAGTCAAAGGACCAACCAAAAGAGCAAGCTGGTTCACTGAGAAAGAGATAGCTAGAAAGTAAGAGGCGCATCAGCAAAAAAAAGAGGAATGCATAGCCTTCAGGCCCCTCTCAGCCTGTATCACCGCCTCCTGAGAGAAATCAAAAAGAATGCTCCGAAAGACTGCATTGTAGCCAGTACAAGCCGCAGCGAGAAATTCTTTGACATTGTGCAGGAGTTCTCCAATCCCACAGAGAATAACAACACACCCTCCCAGGAACTATGTGACCATCTTGCTGACTTTTTCACGACAAGATCTCAGCTATCTACAAACCTTTTGACCACCAACCCTCTGCAGCTGACAGGTTGAACCAGCTCACATCCTCAATAAGGTACTCAACACCTCCATTACAGTGGCCTTCTTCCCTGAGGACTAGAAACATGCTGAATTCCGACCCCTCCTTAAGAATCCATCAGCTGACCCAGCTGAACAAAAGAACTACCAGCTCATCTCTCCAGCTAAAGTCATTGAGAAAGCAATCAACCAACAACTCATACAACATCTAGATGACCACAGCCTCCTCGACCCCTCCCAATCTGGATTTTGAGCTAAACACAGCACCAACTCAGCCCTGATCGCAGCAACGGATGACATCAGAGCCCTCCTGAACTGAGGAAAAACAGCACCCCTCATATTCCTAGACCTGTCTGCCAAGTTCAACACCGTCTCCTATCACATTCTGATCAATAGACTTCATCAAATAGGGATCCCGGGAGATACCCTCTGATGGATCACCTAGTCCACACAGGTAGAACCCAGAGGATCCACCTCCCAACATTCACTTGGAGCCCCAGGAGATTGTTTGTGTAGTCCCCGAAAGATCATCCCTCAGCCCCACCCTCTTCAATGCCTACATGGCCCCACTGGCCGACACTGTCAGATCGCATGGACTCAACATAATCTCCTACACTGATGACAATCAGCTCATCTTCTATCAGAAGATCCCTTCACTACCAAAGCCAGCTTCCATAGATGCATGATGAACATCACAGATTGGATAAAGGACAAAAGTCTCAAACTCCACCCGGATAAGATGGAATTCTTATTCTCTGAAATAACACTTCATCATGGAACGGTGCATGGTGGCCTGTGGAACTTCTCCCACCCCGTGCCCTGACAGACCACACCCACAACCTCAGTATCTTCCTGGACAGTAAGATATCCATGAAGTAGCAAGTCAACAAAGTCTCATCCACCTGTTTCCACACCCTTCTCATGCTCCATAAGATTTGCAAGTGGTTCCCAGCCAACACCAGAAGAACCATCACACAGGCTCTCATCACCAGCAGACTGGACTATGGACACACACTCTACATCGGAATCAATGCACGCCTCATGGAAGACTCGAGAACATACAAACCTCAGCAGCAAGATTCATCTTTGAACTCCCCAGAAGGACTCAAATCACTACCTATATCAAGGAACTAAACTTGCTGCTGATTCAGAAGAGATGCCAGTTCAAGATGCTGATCCACGCCTACACGGCCCTGCACAACAAAGGTCCTGCATACCTCAACAAATGCCTGACTTTCCACCAACCAACCAGCCACCATCGATCTGCCTCCTTCTCACTCGCAGACACCCCACGAATCCTCCAAACCAACAGCAGACAAAATTCCTTCTCACCCATCACAGCCAAGGCATGGAACGACCTACCCCTGAACATCTGGACTGTACCATCTCTCCAGCAATTCAGGAAGCAACTCAAGACCTGGATGTTCAAGTGATCACCCCACCACGCAGCAGCAAACGTTTCCAGCACCTCAAGAGCCTCACAGGTGATTTACCATGCTTTACAAATCCTTGATTAATTGATATGTTTTAGTTTAATGCCGCACTTTGAAGCATGGTACTGAATTAACTGTTGATTTTGGCTCTGTGTTTTGGGTAACACCTTGAACTAGACACTAAAGTACTTTTGCAATGGATTATCAATGATCTAGTTAGTTCCTTGAAGTGTTTTTCTAATTTGTTGAGCTAAATGTTGACTATTTACCTGGGGCTGACAAATTTATATGAGTTGAACATTTCTTTTTTATTTCCATGCCACGAACAACAAAAATGCAAAGGATGGATTAACCAGCACCTTTAAAACACAACTTTCTGGTGGAATGTCCAGGGAAAGATAGCCATAGAAAATAACAAAAGAGAAACTCACGGATTTATATCACTGAACATGCATATGGAGAATTAAATAGGAAGGATGCCAATGAAAAGAAAAAATATCTTACCACTTGAATACTTGTGTTTAATCATTGTGGTGGTTAATAAATGACAAAACATGGCATGACACAGATCTAACGTATTATTTATTGCACATTTGTCTTTGATTTGTCAAAAATGTATACCAAGGTCTGGTCATCTAGGCCACCCCTGGTGAATCTTGGTGTGGGAGTTTCTGATGCTTTACTGAAGTTGACGGATCCTAATGTGTAACATCCCCCACTATAATGTGCTATGTCACCTTTTCGTTGCACCTCACTGTTTCTTGCTGACACGGGAACCATTCATTCATAGCATTCAATTTTACCAGAGGCAGTAAACTGAGCTCTGTTGGTGCCTGCCAATCAATAGAGTGTGCTTGAAAGTTACAACTTAAAGTTCACTCCTACGTTATGGCTCATTGTTCTCATCACTTTTAACAACTGTAAGGAATTTTAGATTAGCTTGTGACGACCCTTCACACCTTCACCTTGTATTCATGCATGTTTGTAGTTTGGATGGTTATGTGGAGTAAGCAGATCACAATTTTGTCATAGAGTCCTAAGTTACACGTTCTTTGAGCCCTGTTTGCTCATGATTGATCCATAGTCTTCCAGTGTTCTGATGTTGCCTCTCAATGAGTGAAGGAGATAGGATAAAACAGAACGTTTAAGTACATTTAGGTATGTCAGAATATCAGATTTCAAAAACAAAATATTAGAATTTTATAATTGGAAAACCTTTATAAAAAACGAAACATCCATTCAATTCAGAAAATGGAAGATATAATCATTACTTTGTTTGTAGAACAATAATAGATGTGTGAAGCAGACTTCAAGTAGTTAAATAACTCTACTGGACCATATTGGTAGTTTATGGACTGATAAAAACATAATAACATAAAGAAATTCTCCTCACCAACCAAATTACTTTGGTATCAATTCACAAACAAATTTCAGCTCAGATGTGATAACGTCCTTTTAAAACATTTGTAAACAATATGCTACCATACACATGCAGTATAATGAGAGGCTCTTAAGGTTGGAAATGTTTTCTTGTGACATCAATATCCAGTGAATATTTGCTCATGACCATGAGGTCTCTTTAATACAATATAATATTAGTCAGGGTCCAGCTTGGACATTCCTTGAGTGACTTAGAAATGTTTAACTCTACCATCTGGGGCGCCCCTTATGTTGAGTGTTGATTGTGAAGTAAGGTTTTTCGGAATTGCTTTTTCTCCACATAAATACCAATACTATCTGCAACAGAAATACACCAGTGTGGGAGAAACATTTGTGAGTCTGGCACTCCAGTTTGTTGGTGAGATAAGACATACCATCTATGCATCACATTTCGGATCACTGACACAATATCGAGAACAGCAATATTCTAATTAAAAACTATTGTGTTAAAAATATTGATTTAAAAAATATCATTCTCCTTCAGCCACTTCAACATTCACAGGCTCAAGCAATATCAAATTGCAGAAGCGAATTTTGAAATGGCTATAGGAGAACTGTAATCACACAATATGACAGTGTGTCAAAGAGTTGTGCCATATATGAGATCCATTATGGTTTAAACATCAATAAATAATGTAAAGGGGCACACGTAACGCCAAAAACAAAATGAACAAGTATAAAATTTAGCACACTGTGATGACGGATGTTAATGTTACCAACCAGAATAACGTCAATCCACTTATCCTTGCTTGGAGACATCAACCAATGGTAATGAGAACAGATGCAATTAAAAGGCTCGCAATTGATACCAACTTACTAACCAGTATTGAGAAAGGCAATGTCACCGAAACACGTCTACTTGCTTATAATAAAGAAATTTTGAACCCCCACAAACCTAGCAACTCACACTTAAAATATAACTAAAATAAATAGGTGTGACAGACATTTTACATAATTAATAATCAATGAAATATTTAATATTAAATTAATACTTTAGTTAGTTAATCATTACTTAATTAACTTCCCATCATATGCCCCAGCACACCCAGGAACCCTCACCTAAAATATAACGAGAAATATAATTAGTACAATATTTAGATAATTAATTATCAATTATATAACTAATAATTACTTAATAAACTACCCACTCTATGCTCTACAAGCCTAGCGACCTGCTACGATACTGTAAATTACTACATGTAATAAAATTACAAATTATAAATCACTTAAATGTACAAACTATATTTAAAAATATTATTAACAACAACACATTAAATTAGCATATGAACTAAAACACATTAAGAAAATTTTAAAAACTATATTTTGTACAATTATATAATTGCAAACATTATCAAAAGTGATATTCTTACAAGTTATAGTACTTACCTGAAAAAACAATAGTTCTGCATCACAATGTTTTTGTATCACTTTATTTTTTTTCTGATGTTTCCGTATCTTGATAGTTACAACTTAATATTTTCTTCAAATATCTCAAATTACCACCATTCCTAGACACTGTGAAAAAAGTGGTCAATATATATTGCTGACAAATTCTTCATATGGGAAGGCTGTGACTTCCTGTTGTTGCTAATTGTGTGTGATCAAAACCTATAATTTGCACTGGACAACAATGACATTATTGGATTGTGGATTACAGTTTCATCTTTTAACCACTGCTGCAGACAAAACCCATAGATAAAAACCTCTTTCTTCACTTTTTGGGTCAAAATACAAAGGGCTGGATAAATTCTGTGTGAACAATGTTCGCGCCTTGAATGTAATTGTACATTGGTGTCGAAGTGCATCAAGTGGCATATTTGCTAATATTGAGCTCAGTGCAGGGTAGCAACCAAAGCTGTTGTGCTGTGTTGTTTGAAATGGAGAGAGCAGAAATGCACCATATCTGCAAAGATATGGGGCACTTCTGCTCCCTTCTTCCGCTGACACACTTGAGGCTGCCTAATGTCAATGCAGGCAGCCTTGCACCATGCACAAAAGCAATCCTTAAAGGTATTTTCCTTTTTTATGTGATGCAGAATGCATCACACAGAAAAATGAAATAACAAAGAGAAATATAGATATTTTCTCTCTTTACGCATGGGTCTGGGAGGCACACCATTTTGGAGTAATCCCAGGTTTAGTGACCTTAGCAAATCTGGGATTCCATCACAATCCAAGGGATGATCCACGGGAACACACATGCTCCACCCACGGAATGCCTCCTTGATGCTAAGTAATGCAAGGCAGTGTTCTGAGTTGCGTTGTTTTACTTGTATTCACAACATCATGCAAAGTGACTTTGCATGGCTTTATAAATCCCAGATAAGGATTTGTGATGCCTTGCGTCACTCGAAGACAAGGCAAGTCCTTTGTAAATCTGGGCCGAAATGTTCAGAGATTCTTCAGCAGCACACTGACACAACAGACTGTAGACTTTTTAGCAAGTGGTTATCAGCATAGAGTGATTTGTCAAACTAAGAAGAAATACGAGAATTTGCATGACATGTTTTAACCTCAAAGTAAAGAATGTACCATGAGCAATAGAATAGTTTGAGGAACTAAGGGGCCTATTAGGATGGCGGATGGACCAGCATCCGTCCGCCACCCCCGAGGTGGAAGGACCATCCGCAGGGGCATCGGCGGTTCCTCCGTGCGAATTAGGATGTGACCGCCACCCTGGCGGTCACATCCTGTGTATCTAACATTGCGGCGGGTGCTGCTATAAGCAGCACCCGCCGCAAAGTTAAATATGCATGCTTTCCATTTGCATGCACAAAACGGCAGACACCGCTCGGTGCCTGCCGCCTTGTACATGCAAATGCTGGGGGGTACCATAGGTACCCCCCATGTGAAACCCCCCACCCCCGACACCCTGGGGGCCTGCAACGGGCCCCCCAGAAGCAATTGTCCACATGCTTTTCCACGGCGGTAAATCCGCCGCGGAAAAGCATGTTTACAATCCCATTGTAATTTGGCTGGCCATGTCTTGCAGACACCGCCACCAAATTGCGGCCAACACCCCGCGGATCAGCGGCGGATCGACCTGCCGTCCGCCGATGATCCCACCGCCATCATAATCTGGCGGTGGGTGTTTTAAAGGTCCGCAGCACTGATTCCGCATCCTTCAGGCCGGCGGTGGCGTCCGCCGGCCCGGAGGATGCGGAATTACCGCAATCCTAATCGATCCCTAAATTTGGTCAATACAGCAATCAAACCATTAATCTTATGAATAGTAGCTGGCATTTACTGAACACTCAGAATGGAGATACTCTAAGCTAGTCATTGTTTGCTATTCAAAGAAGAAGGAATGTATATGATAGGCTGATCCCTGTGTTTGTCAAACATATGGTGCAGTTCAGTCTGACTTCGAATGTATTCCTACTTTTTGCCTTCAAACATGTTGCACTTTACAGTGTATGTCACATAAACTGGAAGGAAGAGAACAAAGTCTCTTATAAGGACATAACTCATAAATTGTCAGTACACACTTTCCGCTGTAAATCAATGTTGTGTACCTTATCCTAGAGGATAATCATGAATGAGCGAGAGACCAATAATGAAGGATAAAGGATTATGTGGAAATAATGTATGTATTACATGACTTATGTCATATCTTGGTATGGTTTTGAACTGTTAATGTATGTTATCAATTGTGAGATATTTTAAGATGATTCTCAAATACTCTTGTGGTCTCAATTTAATTGTTCATAGGAGTAGGTTGGGGGAGTAAAATAGCGCTAATCAGAACGACTGAGTATTGACAAATCTAAAGTTTTTCAGTAATTTGAATTAGTTAAAAATATGTCTTGATTTTGGAGATGTCTATTTATTACTGTACAGAATGTTAGGCCATTAGAGACATACCAACACATTATAAATGAACTAACCCTAGCACTTTGGACAGAACATTGAGATTTGTGTGCCAATTCAAGGAACATAGGTTTTACAGAATGGTGTAGTTTTACTCTCCCGTATATCCAAGGTCCTCAGATTATTCTATGGATTACAATTTGTATGAGTTCATATCTCATAGAGGTAGATAAGCTGGAAACTCATGTTTTGTTTCCTCGATATGCTTTCTATGGAGCAAATACCAATCCAGAAAGAAAACTTTGATGAACAAACGGTGGTTGTTTAAGAGACAGACCCATAGGGGGCACCATTGGGACTACACTTGTGACTACAGCATAATTAACAGCAAGCACATTGTATTTCAAGCCCCTTGCGCCACTTTTGCGTGGCTTTTCCCATGTTAAAAATGACGCAAAAGTGTCGTAAGGGGCTTGTAAATCTGCCACATAGTTTGTAAAATCTTACATATCAATGAACTGGAAAGAGCAGAATCCACAGCACACTCGTGAACTCTCTCCACAAGCAGCACCACAGAATAAGCTCACCATTGGAACACACAAACAAAATGTTTATACAGAACACTGCAATGTGACATAAACCTGATGAGTTGCAAATCATGGCTTTAGTTTAAAAGTCATTTGCAAGGGGCAGAGCATCTAGTCTCTTTTGGGCCTCCCCATTTGGGACAACAAGGCAGCATCAGTAATAGGTACATGAGCTTAATCAGTAGGATTCATATGGGAGCCACAAGACCATATGAGCATATTTACCTTTGTGAATCCAACCCTGTGTGTGTGTGTGTGTTATACCTTGTTATAGTGAGAGCCACATGCAAGCTTGCATTGTGTTAATTTGTCTTCCATGGCTATGGCCTATGATGTGTATTGTTAGTTTTAATTAGAATATGATGCATGTCCTGGTAAAAAAATCATTTTTAACATAATCCAGCAATATTTCCTCTCGAGATGAAGGCATTAGTTATTTGGCTGATCTTCTGCCTGTGCTTTGCATGCCGATATTATACTAAAATTTGTTAGAGTAGCTCATAGTATATCCTTAGGGTAAACCGAGGTTTTGCACTAGGGGCCGGAGCAGCCCTGGCTACCTCCAGGATGTTCTCCTCCATCAGAAGTTCGAGCTCATTGGATTTCGCATCTTTAATTAAATGTACAGCTTACTTTTAGATTCTCGCACAGTTCGGGTCATTGTTTGTGTGATTCTGGGACCTGGAGCATCGCGTGCACTCTGATACACATGCTGCAGAAGCAGGAGTGACACTGGCATTTTTTGTCAGGCTCCCTGGCCATGCATAAATGTCATATTTTGATTTACAAATAAGAGCCGCTAGAACGCATGTTCTAATTTTCGCCTCTGGATGACTATAATCAGCATTGGTGTTATTGGCATTAATTAAACCAGCTGGTGTGTTACATTGATGATAAGCCTAGCTGTGACTTATGCCTTCCTTTTTCTTTTCATTCCACACATTAACAGAGTCGCCAACGTACTCAATGCTGCTGTGTGCCACACGGCATCGGCATTTTTCACACATGCACACACAGTAAAGCTACAGTGTCTCACAGGATATACACTTTCTATGGAAACTCTTCCACAGCCATAAGAGAGGAGCCTACGCACAAAAAAGTCCCATCTTCTACTAGCACTCCAGGACATGGGCAGTGCACCAGGGGGCATATTATCAAGGAGGTTTATCTCTGCTTTTTCGGCTTTAAAAGCCAAGAAAGCGGAGATAATTTTATCTCCCTATTACCTAGCTGTCGCTAACACCAGTTAGCTACAGCTAGTAGGTGATAGCGACCATCTTGGGCCCCGCTTTGCATGTCAGTGATATTTATCACTAATGACATGCAAAGTGGGCGTGCCAAGATGTTAGCGACTGGAAACAGTCGCTAACATCGCTATCTCCTATTACCAACTTTTGGAGATGTTCGCGCTAAGCACGAATATCTCCAAAAGCTAACACCTGCCCCTGAGCAGTTCTTAGCCATGTTATCCAATGGTAGGTGGATAACATGGCTAAGAGCATTAGCTCGATAATGCATGAATATCGCTGACTTTTCAGCGATATTCATGCATTTTGGCCGATTTTTATCGCTTAGGAGATAAACCTTGATAATAGCAAGGGGGCATATTACCAACAACTAGCGATAATTATCGCTATGTTGGTTTAGCGGCGATATTTTTATCGCCGAGCTGCGCCGATTTTTATCGCTTAGGAACCTTGCTATTATCAAGGTTTATCTCCTAAGCGATAAAAATTGGCCGAAATGCATGAATATTGCTGAAAAGTCAGCGATATTCATGCATTACCGAGCTAATGCTCTTAGTCATGTTATCCACCTACCATTGGATAACATGGCTAAGACCTTCTCAGGGGCAGGTGTTAGCTTTTGGAGGTATTCGCGCTTAGCGCGAATATCTCCAAAAGTTGGTAATAGGAGATAACGATGTTAGCGACTGTTTCCAGTCGCTAACATCTTGGCACGCCCACTTTGCATGTCATTAGTGATAAATATCACTGACATGCAAAGCGGGGCCCAAGATGGTCGCTATCTCCTACTAGCTGTCGCTAACTGGTGTTAGCGACAGCTAGGTAATAGGGAGATAAAATTATCTCCGCTTTCTTGGCTTTTAAAGCAGAAAAAGCGGAGATAAACCCCCTTGATAATATGCTCTCTGGTTCCTAATCGATAAAAATCGCCGCAGCTCGGCGATAAAAATATCGCCGCTAAACCAACATAGCGATAATTATCGCTAGTTGTTGGTAATATGCCCCCGATTCCATTGTTTTTGCTGGTTAAAGGGGTAGGCAGAGTTGGCATTATCAGGCATTGGATTTGGAGGTGCAGACTGCACCTCTAGTATCTGCTATCAGCGCCCACACACTTCAAACATGAGTAGTGATCATTTCACTGGGCAGAGTGTTTGTTGCTCAGATATATCTGCCAAGCTCTGCTATGCACAAGTACTACCACTCGCTCCCCATTTCTCACCAAATAGCAGAGCCTTTCTTGAGGGTTTAGGGTATTTCAGTATGTTTGCACGAATGACTCACCCACCCCCCCTCCCCCTCCTGAAGACCGTGCCCCTCCAAAACACACCTCTCTGAATATGACCAATTATTACACAGAGAAAATATTTCAAATGATATGTGTCAGTGTTTGGCAGGGCTTCCTTAGACGATGCATTTTGACATCAAAATGGCACACAGGTAAGACTGTGGATCTTTGCTTTAAAACAGCTTGCAAATTACTTGGTAATTTATAATTTCCAATGGAGCAAATTGAAATAAGCAAGTAAAGATCAAAATATATGTACATAGTTTCTTCATAAACAGAAGCATACAAATGTTTGCTGCAGAAAAACATCCGGAGATGTTGAAAGCATTATAATCTGAAACTGTGATTATTAAAACGTTCAGCCCTAGTAATAATGTAAGTGGCATTATTCCGGTGGAATTCGTTTTAGTACTCCATGTTCAATTTCTCAATTGAAACTGCAGAGACAAGTAGAACTCAAAAGTTTAAAAGTTATACAACTTGAAAGGAAGAAAATTGTCAGCGAAAGCAGCATATGAACACACCATTTCTAGATGGAGTTAACACATGAATGGAGACACAGTAAACACAGACACCGTTCACACACATAGAAAGCATCTGTCAGTGCACACATCGTGTTTTCACACCATCTCTTCCAGGAAGGAAAATAACAGTTTCTCGTTGTCAGTGAGAATTAAAATGTCAGTCCATGTAACACTAAAGTTAAAGTTAATTTCACGGCAATTTGCTTGAACGTGGTAATGCCACAAACCGCATTTTAGTGACTTGCTCCTGTTGGAAACTGCAGAATTTCACAAACCATTAGACAGTATTTCAACCTAAACATTGCTGTATACCTTGTTGTATATTATTTGATGGGAGTGTTTTAGATAAAAAAAAATTTAGTTTACAGCTGATGAAGACTCACATTATTTATCATTGCGATTTGGTTGGAGACGACTTTTCCCTGTGTATATTTTTCTTAATTTTGACAAATTGTGAATTGGATAAAATGTTTCCCAAAAGATTGGTGGGTTGAAATAAGACACTATAAGCTCTATCTCTATCTCTTTCTTTGTTTGTTTCTTTCTGGCTCTCTCTGACTCTACCTTTTCAATCCCACTCCTATTAGCTTTTTGGAAAGGGTCAAAAAAACTCTTTTATGAATAGGAAAATGGATTTTGTGACTTCAAAAAATGCTTTGTACATTTGTCCCATATCATGCACATGGTTGCTAAAACATTCTCCTACTTTATTTCCTTGATTGAATAGTGAGTTACCCCTTGACCAGTCCCGTGCAACTCTTTTAAAATAGTATTTGTATGGGTTAAAATCACATTTCTGCTCATACGTGTCATGATTAAAGTTTGCTTGTAAGAAATGTCAAACAGTGGGCTAACAAGAGTACAGTGGGCCCCAGAAGAAGCACAGAAAATGGGCCGCCTTACCCTAGTTCGATAGTAAAGAACTGTAAATGATGTGTGCAAGACCTCTCAGTCACCTGGGCCCCATTGCTTCTATACCAAGTGACCATTTGTAGCTATGCACCTGAAGTCAACCTTAGATTATGTGTAGCCACTCTGTTAATTGTACACGTTCTTGTTATTTTGATTACTTCTTTTGGAGAAGATGAAAGTAAAGAATCTTATCTTGGTCTCTGCCATGCACCATGTTGTCATCAATGCCAGATGTTGCAGTCATGTTATCAATTATGTAACAGACCATGTCATCAGTGATGCAATATGGGAGATACTTAACAGTGCATGGTGAAGGCACGAGTTATTATTGCTTTAGGGCATGAGTTATAGTTACTTGAGACAACTGTTGAATTTTAGTGGTTTTGTTAATTTAGAAAGATTTGACTGACATTTGTTGAATGCTAAACTGACATTTTCACTTAACTGTTAGGTCCCTTTAACCTTTGCTTTTTCAGTGAATTTCTAAGTTTTGTTTAACGCATAGTAAAATATTATTACTATACCTAACTAAACCGTCATGGAGGAGAAAAGATAAAATCAGAGGCGTACAGATACAGAATACAGAAACACACCTACAAAAGGGTAAGTCAGTTGCAAGTCAAAAAGATTATTACCCTTGTCAATTCACATAGTATGACAGCCCAAGTATACTCACATTACCTCCAGGTCCATCCTGTCCTCATCTTATTCATAAACAAGTGAGATAATCCTATCTCACCACATGAAAAAAAGATGGGGCTTCTGGCTGTATCGCATCTCCGCTGCCAGGCATTGTGGGCATTGCTGTCTGGTATGTCTCCCTCGCCACCGGGCTTGATGGAGACGTGCGTGGTTCCTCTTCAGGCCTTATTATCCATATTGCAGGCCATGCCTCCCGAGTTGCTGGGCACACCAGGAGGCACAGGTTTCCTGGGGGAGCTAACTATGTGCTTCCACGGAATGCGGTTCACTTCCAGGTTGAGTTACCTGACTTCTTGTTTTTCTTCAGTCCAGGGGCTCACGCGTGTTGAGACCGATCAGCTGCCAGGAGGTTGTTGGAATTCTGTATCTGGCATGCGATGGGTGAGTACACATCTACTCCATTCAAGCATTATAATCAGTAACGCTCCATACGTAAATACTCACAGGAACTGCATGTGAGTCACATGAAAACCAACTGAGGAAGTTAACAACACTGCCAGAACATCTAAATTAATTAGGTACTTAAAAGAAATATAAATGGTCCTATTCCTTTAGACATTCAGAACATCTATGTAATCACATAGGAAACATATTAAAATATATTAAACATATAAGTATTGCAATTATTATTGAAACATGGTCGTATACATTTAGACATTGCTGACACCTATATAAACCACATTGTAAACATGTTAAAGACATATTAGAAATATTAAAATTAGAAGAAATCAATAAAAAGAAATACAACTAATGTAAAAAAATAGACATGTTATTTTATACCTGTCTTGAAATAAGTTGCAGAGACCCATATAAACACATTTTAAAAATGTAAACATAACAGGTGAACATACTTAAAACTTTGCAGATATGTAATTTATCAATGATTTATTTTTGAAAAGGCATGTCTCACCTCACACACATTGCTATACATGTGCTCAAATATACACTTTGATTGGCCAAAACCTACACACACACACAAGCCTGCACACACACACACACACACACACCATCACACACACACGCACACACACACACGCTGAATCTGATGTGGGTGATATGTATGTGCTTCCACTTGTCATGGCGGTCAGGTGTATGATATTTACCTCAGAGGATGCCTGTTTCTCCATCCTTTTTAATTTCTGGTTCCACAGATCATAGGCAACATCACCACCTATGCTATGTAGAAATTTGTCAACTGTATGCTATTACTTAATTTTGCCTGATATTTATCTTTTCATAGTTGCCTAACTTTAATGATTGCCTAACTGTTTTGACAACAAAGTGCTTTAAGTGGGCATTTCATTTGAGTGGAATATGTGTTTTCTTATTGTGAGAACCCATACGTGTACGAAGAGTTGACTGTTTCTGGGAACTACATGGTATATTTGTTTATTTAAATTATGGGTACTTCACATTTGTCCTGCTAGATGAAACGCTAGTACTGACGATCTGAGTACTATCAATTAGGCCATTAGGATCAGTTCAGAATTATCATGCGCTCTTAAATAAAAGTGTCAAGAGCATATTTCCTAATATGTATTATAGTTCGTCTATGCATGTTGCTGTGATACATTTTTTTCTGTATATTTTCGCAGTAATAATAAGTTTTAGAGAGATCATTAAAATGTACTACTGCTTTCAGGTAAATGATCAAAAGAATACAATCAAATGAAGGGGCAGATTTAGATGTTATTAGATGTCCTGATGTACAATGTGTGTTCCCTTATTTGCTTAAATTGTGTGAAGTAAATATTTGGAGACACAGACATCTTTCAGTGAGAAGGCTTGTTCATAAGCACAAACAACTTTGGCATGTAAATGAAACAGCTCTACACTGTTTGATAGACCCTGGGATGCATGAAATGCTTGTGTATTTGATTTCCTGAAAACATAAGAGGAAAGCAAACCCTGATATAATCCCGATATAATGATAAATAGGCTATACAATGATCACTTGAGAGAGAGTGAGTGCCACCAATTACATTAGCTCATAGAAAAACATCCCTGGCCAATAATAAGAGATAAATCGAGGTACCCGCTGAATAACCTCACTTTATAACTTTTATGTGAAGGTTTGATGAATGGAGGCAGGCAGAGGTACAAGAAAGTGATTAAAAACAGCTTGCAGAAAAGGCAGCCCTGTTGATAACCTTCCGGAGTTAGAAAATGTTTCTGCTCGAATTAGAGGCATTATTAACTCTTTCATTCTACCAATCTATGTGTGCGAAGCTTAAAGACTTATTTTAATGCGCAGGCGTTTCACCTGGATTAGTGACCCAGTTTTCTTAGATTCCCACCCTAATGCTTTATTGTTATTTTTTTTTACTGTGGATTTGTGTACTTTTGGCTTGTAAATGGCACCTTTTTACACTTTATTGTCCGGGAAGCAAACTATAGATAAGATTTGAAATGCTGACTCTTGTAAACAAATAGGTGCTCGGAAAAAGCATTGTTAACTTAAATCAACACTAACTTTTGCATCCACTGTAGCCTCAGTGTACCTTTTGAGTAAAAGGTCTTCTTTCGGGCTTACTTTCAAACCATGGGGTTAGGTTTTTTTCTTTTGTTCAGTTAAACTCCGAGTAAGAAGGTGATGACTCATCTAATTGAATACTTTTAACAATTTTTTTAATTTATGTCTTGTTGAATTAGGACCGAAAAGAGCCGATAAAAAACTAAATACAAAATCTCAATTTACATAAAGCAAGAAGCTCGAAACATTTCATTAAAATATGGGATATGAATGTTTTGCAACTATCCGAAGAAGACAGTGTCAACACAAGTGATGTTGCAAATATCAAACTTAAGTAAAGGTTAGCAGAACCTGAGTGAAATCAAGCAAGTTATTTTGTATTATTATTATTATCAACATCATCATCAACTCATGGCATAAATTACCACCACAGATATCTATGTTTCTCTGCTCGCATAACTACTCTCTTTGCCCTTGCCTTTTTTAAACCCATTTAATGAACTCTGTGTTCCTTTTCTTCCCTCAGCCGGCTATGTCTCTACTGTGTTCTTCTGATGTCCTCAACCTCTCTGTGTACTCTTTGTGGACACTGTGTTTCTCTGATACATGTGATTTTCTCTCACTTCAATTTGTGACTTTTTGCTTCCAACCGCCTCACTTTGCTATCTATTTTCCTTTACTTCTATCACTCTTCCCTGTAGTTCTTCCTGTTCTGGCCACTCTGTGTGTGCTCTGTGTTCATCTTCTCCCCTCAACTCTTCCTGTTATCCTCTGTCCATCTTGTATTCTCTCATCCAGTTGTGTGCACTGTTTCTCTATACCCAATGCACCTATGTTGGTGCCCCTGCTTCTCTGTGTCCCTTTAGCTTCCCGCACCATGCTTTCTATGTTCACTGCTATCCCCCTTTTTTCTCTGTATTTTTCTGCCTCACTCTTTCTCTTTATACTTTCTGATTTCCTTGCCTCCCTCATCCATCACAGTTTGCATGTGTGACCAGGTATTTGTATGAGTCTCGATAATATTCATTAAATGTATTCCTTCACAGTCAAGAGCCCCTTATCCCAAACATCACACGCCTATCAAGTGCCATGCACATCTTTACATGCACAGGTTTGCAAACTAAGAGGAACACATCACACATGGCGCACCCAGATATATTTCCCTTGCTTACAATCATCTATCATATAACGTAATTGATATTGATCTATCTATAATATTTGACACTGTTTATCACTCTACTTTTTTCTCCCTTGGTACCATTGGCATCAAGGGTTCAGCTGTGCACTAATTTTCCTTGTATCTATCAAAACCACTCTTTCTCATTGACATGGGACTTGGAAAGATCCCCACCAAACTCTGTACCAGTTGTGGTTCCTCAAGATCAGATCTAGGTTGACTCCTGTTCCATTTGTTCACCAGCTCCCTTAGGAACATCATCCACTTTTTTAGTTTCCTCCTCCTCTGTCAGAATTTTCTGTGCACTTTTCAACCCTTCTATGCAGTTGAAATTATTAGCCACTGCACTGCCACATTCAATATCATAATAATATGCCCATGTTTCCTATTGCATATTGTCAAAGCACCAATTAATACATTAATACTTGCTAAAATAGATTATTAGAACGGCCTTTTTGTGGCCCTCTCTCAGTACACCTTCTCCTATTTAGACAAGATTCTTAACCGTGCTAGAAGAACCTTATTCAACCTGTTGAGGTGTACACTCGCTACTCACTTTTGTAATGAACAGGTGGCAATAAGTTAAAAATATGGCCCTCTACAGGTTGCTAGCAATTCTTTTCAAAGTGATGCATGGTATTTTCAAGTACTACTTTCCCAACATACTGACCTGCTGTACACACACCAGGGATTACATGCGGGATCAAGGTTAGGTCTGAATCCATGGTGACTCCTAGGTTTCTAACTTCTCTTGAAGTTGTCGGAGGGGCTTTGAGTCCTTAGCCCATATGGTGGTAGACTAGTAGTTTTGCCATTGTCTGCATGTCATCATCTCTCTCTTTGCGGTATTGAGCTTGGGATGATTATTCATCATCCATGTGTTTATGGCAAGAAGGAAGTCATTGAATTTTGAATTGGAGGGCCATACATTTTCAAAATGATTGGGAGTCATCTGCATAGTTGTGGCAGGTGAGGTTGTATGATTAGATCAGTCCAACAGTCGGGTTTCAGACAAGGCAGAGAGTCAGTCATCATATCCATTTGGAATGATCTAAAACTGACAGTGGACAAAAACAGAGTTACTTCTGGATTTGTAAGCTCCTCACACACAACACTGCGGTATCCTCAGGAATCCAGAAAATCCTCTATATTATTCAACATCTATCTAACCCTGTTAACAAATCTGATCAAATTATAGATACTCACCAGTTACAACTATGCATATGACACCCAAATTATTAGACTGGATGGCCAATGGTGATTACATAAATAAACCATCATATGGGAAAAAATTGTCACTCTTATTCTTACTCATATTCGTATTGAGTCAGAATTATTCAATTTCTGCATAGGTCCTGCACCCAAAAAGGTGCTTTGAGAAAGATCTACAAGTCCTCAAAAATGCAGAAGCATCTTTTGAAACATATAAATGTATCTGAAAATTGTCTATCGTGCACCAAGCAAATCGAGAATGTGCATTAGACTTCAACAATATTGCACATATGTAACCTGATAATTTGTCTAAAGTGTTCAGCCAACTTCTACTTCATTTGCCAATTGCAATTTTCGATATTCCAATTAGTATTTATTTATGCTCACAATCCAAATCCTAATTAAATCAGTTTAAAATAAATGTGTGGACCCTACAATTGATACATAAATAGGCTCTTAAGATTCTGAACACTATAAAGAGACCCTTTCACCACATTAATTCCTCTCATATTATCCCTTTATTTAAATTTGATTTGAAATGAATTCAAACAATCTGGAATTGCATGCATAATTTAAATACCATAAGATCAAAATCACAAATCACTATCACATTCTCTTGACAAAGATCTAACACATCTCTGATTGCCACAATGAGAAAGTTTCACCTTGTCCCAAGAGAACTCTTTCCTATTGTTCTTTTCAGATTGTGATGGTTTCACGATTTCTCTAGTTATCCTAACACTGGATGCTGTATTTCTTGATAACACAAATCTGGTTTCCCCATGTTGGAGCAGGGTAACCTTTGAATAGAAAGCCGTAAAAAGTTTAACACTCATATTATCATGATCCTAGTTAATGTGCCATTGATCATATATCTCATGGCAGTTTTTCGAATTATCGCCTTCCAAAAAAGGGAGCATGTCAACTTGTCATGCAAACGAATATCTCTAAATAAACACTTACGATATTACCATGGCTGCTGCACATTTTTTATTCAACAGCAGCAGAATACTCTTTCTGTGGTACAGCCGGCTCTGGAGTATCTTACCAGCCATGATCCTGAAAGCAGGAACACTGGGAAGGCATACATTTCAATCTTCAACAACAATTATAACCTATCCACAAGCTGTCCACTACACAAGGTACACCGCCAATTCCTCGAACTCAATTTACCACTAATGAGGATGGCCTACAGTTTAGGCAGGCATTATCAATCCCTAGCCTACTCAAAAAGAAGAAATAAGAGGCCTTTTGCCAAGACTTTTTCCATTGGTCTCAGCATGCCTAGCAGAAGGGAATTACAAGGTACAATTTTGTGCCATTTCTTGTGTTGTGATAGCTATACCACCCCATACACATCTAAGTGACATTAGTAGTAAATTTAAACCACATACTTTTGTAATTGTCACCAATATTCCTCCATTGCAGTGCATCTACCTTACTCTGTGGCAAGTTTAGTAAACAACTTGAATATTATGGGGTCTTTACACAATTCTACTTGTGTAGATTTACCGCTAGTAAATGTACTATTCCACTTTGCAGTAACTTTACTACTTTGGGCTACTCACACAATCTAAGTGTAAAGTTACTTAAAATGTTAGACTTAGATTTCTCCACCCACTGAAACAGTGGGTGGAGCCATATTTCCATGTATAAAAAAAGTGTAGAGAGCAGTAGTAAGTCGAGCACCATACATGGTCAACCACTGTAGCACCCGCCAACAGATGGAGACAGGGACTTTTTGTTGTGCCACAAATTTAAAATTCCAGGCTGCTCACGTCTTTTCTCAACTGTTTACTTTCAAGCTTCTTCTTCAAGGGGGTATGCTCCATTATCCTCATAGAGTTTCTTATGACCATCACCATAATATAAAAAATATGGTCTCCACCTTGACAGTTCTACTGCGACTGTGAAGCCCTCAAACAATTGTTTTAGCTGAAAATTGTGGTCAGTCTATCAGAAATCATCCTTTCTCCTTACCCAATAATGGGAGCACCTTCCATCTGTTCAATGGGACATTTTCATTCATAAAGCTATGTGTTTTCCTGGCAACAGGTCATATCCATTTAAGTAGATAACTGTTCCTTTGCAAAAGTGTTTATAAACTGGTACAAGTATCCTTAGCCGTGGTCCCATCAGCTGTTTCCCAAAGGGGTTTGGACCCCCAGCTTATCTAAAAACTTCAAGGTTTTAGATCTTCTTTTTGTGTTGTTGCCAGCATCATTGTCAAACCCTCAAATAATATTATATTGAAGACATAGAGGATGGTGAATTTACAGAAGCTCTAACAAATAATTTCCACAAGGAAAAGCAAATGCTACTTGGACGAACATGGCTTCAAGGACGAAAATTCCTTTTTCTAAAACAACATAGTGACTGCCTATCATGTTTCTGTCTGACCAGCATCAAAAGGGAGCTACCGTTTTATTAATTTACAAATTTAGAAAGATTTTTTCAAACTGATAAATCAGTTAAAGGAGTTGCATTCTCATTTTGAAGAGGGTGTTAAGTCCTCAGTACACCTCCAGGTCGTCTTAAAATTTCTCACTAGAGTTACTGGGCTTACTGTCTCTCAGCAAATAGGTTCTTTGGGAAGCATTTGATTTAATCCACTCAGTAAAGGAGCAACATAGGCGATCTTATCTGCATACCGCACCCAGACACTGCAAATTCAACTGCAGCAAAAATACGTACACTCTTGGAAGATTTAGTGAAATATCAGCGCTCAAACAATGAATGCCGTCATGGGAAAGATTCCCACCAGTTGGGAGCAAATTCCGTTCTATATAGCACAACATTCAAGTCAGCTTGAAGCAGTTTTTCCCAATATGGGCCCGCAGGAAAAACGCAGAATACTAACTACTTGCTTGCCAATGGGGATGGCTCACCCAGTTGCAGATTGCGCTACTTGGGGTAAAGCCTTTGCTGCCGTTTATACCTGAACACATGGTACCGCTTCACTGGCTGTTTTACCTGATGTGTTGAAGCAGCTACATAATTAATATGGGGTAGCAACTGCCCTGGATTTAGGGATTAAACTGATGGGCAGTTTTACTGCATTGTATGCCATTATGGTAAGTACCATAAAAGGGGAGGTGGCTGCATTGGCTCTACACCAACGACCGAGGGATATCACTCCTGCACAGCAGGAGCGGGAATTGCCTAAGATTATCTTAGAAACCTATGCTGCCTTAGATAGAGATACTTTGGGATACAGACGTAGGAAACCATAACTTAAGAGTCATTCTGAAAAGGATAACTCTAAGCAAACACCCAATTTTTTGATGAAGTGGGATAATAAACAAAAAAATAAAGAAAAACAAAGATCAAGGGGTGGGTCACCTCAGCGGGCAGCCACTGAAAAAAGATGCAATCTCAGAAACCGTGATAACATTAGGAAGCCTGACAGTTATCAGGATACCGATACATGTTCATGTTGTTCCTTTCAGGAGTCATCCGGTACACATTTGGAGAGAGGTGGGATGTCAGAGCGCAGATCAGAAGAGCATGTGAAGCTGAAGAAAGAATCACAATGCTTGTCTGACTAAATATTAATAAAGAAGAAAAACAAAGACACCTAAACCTCAATTAAAAAAGAAAAAGCTAGCTGGGACATACAAGGACGTCCTTAGGGCCAACAACTTCTCCTGTTACCTCCAGTAAGTCAAATACAGCACGATTTCTGAAAGGTCTTCGGAGGCAATGTCCCTTTTCCCCACCACTCTTCAAACACACCCATGGTGCACTACTAGTTGGAGAATGGAGTCCCCTTGGCTGCTGAGGGTCCTTGGAGGCCAACACGCCCTCCTATTACCTCCAGTAAGTACCACACAGTGAGATTGCTGAGAGGTCTTCGGAGGCCATACACTCTTTTTCCACCATTCTGCAAATGTGTCTCCTGGTGCACAACTGATGGTGTGATGAAGTCCACTTTACTCCAGAGAGTCCATCGGGCCAACTAACCCTCCTGCTACCTCCAATAATTTCCAAACAGTTGTATTGCTAAGAGGTTGTCGGAGGCCATGCCCCCTTTCTCCACCACTCTGCAAACACACCTCCTGGCATACTACTGGTTGGGGGATGAAGGTCAATAATCCTGAGGCCCTTAGGAGTAAAGTGGAATTCATTCCCCAACCAGTAGCGCACCAGGAGGTGTGTTTGCAGAGTGGTGTAGAAAGGGGGAAGGGGCTCCGGCAACTTGCTGTGTGACCCCCCTCCGTGGACTGATTTCCGCCCCAGGACTTTTTTTGTATGGGGAGAGGGGTATGCACCCCACCTCTCATGGCTGTTTTCAACCCCGGGGAACCCATCCCTCGGGCCGGCCTTTCATTTTTAAAATGTTATTATTTAAATGAAAAGAAAGGGGCTTAACATCCCCCTTCTGAACTTTTTGTATTTTTTTTTAAATTAAAGAGTGAGGGGTCAAATGGCACCCCCTCCCTGGAAGGTTTTGGTCCTAGGGACCCCATACCCCAGAGCCTAGCCTTTTGTGTTAATTTTTGTGGGAGGGGGCTGTGTGTCCTCCCTCCCTGGGCCAATTTCAACTCTAGGGACCATTGGCTGTGTAAAGTGGGTGCCTCCTGGGCACCCACTCTTAACTAGACCGCGGGGGAGTCGCAAAGCCCCCATGGTCCCTGCCAGGTCCCCACATCCTGTGAGAGCTGGCATTGCTTTTGGACACAGGGAGATGCTGAACATACATCTCCCTCTGTCCAAAAGCAATTCTGCTTCAGTTCTAGTAAGCAATAGCATTGATAATGCTCTTGCTTGTTGGACGTGGAGAGTTTGGTATGGCTTGCTGGGAGTGGTAAAGCTTAGCCTAGCCATAGCTAACTGCAATGTACTGGGGGGCACCCCGGGACATTGCAAGAGCTGTCCTTGGGGCCCTTGACTCAAGGAGGGGGGCAACGCAGCCCCTATTTTTTTTTGTCATTTGCCCCGGAGTGGTGGTGGTTTCTGGGGCTGCAAGGGCTGACTGTGCGGCCCACCCTACATTCAAATTTGCAAGAGCTCTGCGGAGGTGGCTGCAGGGGGGTCGGCATGGCGCCCTGGTTTTTTTCAAAATGAAAGACCCAGGAAGTTGGTGGCTCCTGGGATTGCAGGGGGTCCATGAGGCATGAGGCCCCCGCATTCTTTTAAGAAAAGCCCAAGGGAAGCAGCGGGCTCTGGGGCAGTGGGGTAGGCCCTATTGGACTCCTCTGCATTAATTTTTATTTTCATTTTTTTTAAAGTTTATTTATTAGATTTTTATGCAAAATCACAAATACGAACAATAGGAACTACAAGTTCCAACAGCCAGCATGTCATTATATCAAAACAATAATTATTACAGTACGAGATCTAGAAGTACATTACAAAACATGTTGCATCGGGCGGCAATCCACATAGCACAGCGCTACATTTATCCAATATTTAACCACAATCCACATTTGGAACTGTGAAGCATCTTAAGTCTCTGGGGACAAACAGGGTCGAACCAACAGGCCGGTCCCAGATATCCAAGGCACAACAAAAAAAATGACATGTTAGAAGTTTCTTTTTCTCACGGCACTACTTACAAGTTATAGGGGATAGTAGAGTACTAGTCCTCACCAGCGGGGCTGGGCTAAGGAGGGTCAGATCTATTCTGCACCCAATTTATAAACGGTTCTCATATCTCATGGGGCATCGACGTCGGGGCATCAAATCCCAGAAAATACTAAGCTGCGTGTGTCCATCGGTCAACCAATCCTTGATACAAGGTACCCTCTTCCTCCCCCAGCGAAGTGTAACCTGTCTTCTGGCAAACAATAGGAGGAGTGCGTGTAGTTTGTGCTGTTTCTGTGACGTGTCCTTCACATAGCCCAGGAGGCCCAGTATAGGGGATGTAGCATCCTGTCTGACCACAATTTGATTTGTGGTCAGTAAAGATCTCTTGCCAGATTAATATGTGGGCATTCCCAAGCGATGTGTAAAAAGGAGGCGGGAGTGTATCCACATCGCCAGCAGCTCGCATCTTCCCTAAGTTTCATGCGGTGTAAGCTAATATCTGTGTAAAATTTCAAATGGATCAGGTGAAGCCTGTAGTTTGGGGAGAGTTCAGTGAGCTGTCTACAACAGAAGTCCCATTGTTCCTCTGTGAATTGAGGGTCAAGCGCGGAATTCCACTGCTGGAAGGATTGCTGCCTAACTACTGGGTTTGTGTTTCGCATATACGTATTCAACCGTGTAACTAGCTTGCGGGCGATGGTGATTTCAAAAGTTGTTCTAAGGCTAGCAAAGTAGGGGGGGGGTTTGGGAAATCACACCCAAAGCGCCCGGCATGAACTTCTCAGTTTGTGGTTCAAAAATAGCTCTGCCAAGGACACAGTTCCATCCTCCGACCCAACAGGGGGGGGGCCTAAACTCACCATCCGGATATAAATCAGCAAACGTGTAGAGGTGCATATCAACAACTAGACTCTTACCCAATCTGTCTACAATGCAAGGGAGCATGGGTTTTCTCGCCAGTGGTATAGATGGCGCATAAAGCAAGGGAGAGTTAGCTCGTCTCCTAAGCACGCTCCACGCCCATCGCAGAGTCCCCGCTGTATGCACATCTCCCCTTGGTCGCTGGGCCTTTTGGTATAGCGCCACCCCCACAGGTACCAGTGCCACAGCATCAATCTCTACTGCTACATGTGGCTGATACGGGGTTTGGTGAACCCAATAATGAAGAAATCGGGCCTGGACGCAGAGCGCGTATAGTTGCATATCTGGGGCGCCCATTCCCCCCTGGCGCAATGGAAGCGTCAATAAGTTCCACGAGACCCTGGCCTGGCCGCCAGACCACACAAGGGACAGCATCAGTGACCTTAATTGTGTGAAAAAGTGTTGCATGAGGGGAATTGGCACATTAACGAACAGATAAAAACAATTCAGCAATATGACCATTTTCGCCAGTGCTATTTTCCCAGCGATAGACAAGGGTAGTTTAGACCAAAGCTCAACCTTGCCCTCCAGCCACATGGATGCCTTGCCAAAGTTTAGCTTCCAGATTTCCTGCAGGTCTCAGCTCAACCACACTCCTAAGTACTAACTGCCTCGGTCTCCCATCTCAAGAGAAATTCAGACATTATAGGTGTACCATCAGTTAGTGGGAATATCACTGACTTTTTCCAATTGATGGAAACGCCCTCTAGCCCTCCAAACCTGCTAAATTCTTGGAGGACTGGGTCTAGATTTTCTTCTGGGTTGAGGATGTACAGGGTAACATCATCAGCATACAGTGAGATCAGGAGACTACGCGTACTGAAGCCAATCCTGCGAGCGGCATGGTGTTGCTGAATTCTAGCAGCCAGGGGCTCCATAGCGATGGCAATGAGCAGGAGCGTATGAGGGCACCCTTGTCTAGTGCCACGTGTTATAGTAAACGGGTCGGATAGCATGCCATTCACCCTGATCCGCGCCATCTGCCTTGTGTATTATAGCCGTATGCGGTTTATAAAAAGGGGAGTCAGCCCCATATGTGCTAGTACAGTAAATAAATATGGCCACTCAAGCATATCAAACACTTTTGTTGCATCTAAAAAAATGTCAGCAGCATGTACGTCTGTGTGCAGGTAATGCAGCACTGAGAATAGTGTGGGCAGGTTATGTGAGGTCGACCGTCCATGTGGAAACCACGATTGGTCAGGGAGTGCAATCATAGGGAGTAGCGGCTGTAATCTATTTGCCAATAGTTTAGCATAAATTTTCACATCCACATTTATTAAGGATAGTGGCCTGTAGGAGTCTACTTCAGTTTTAACCTTTTCAGGTTTCAATAGGGTTATTATTATGGTTTCTCTCATGGATTGTGGCAGAATTCCCACCTCCAACGCTTCCTCAAACACCGCCAGGGATCGTGGAGCTAGTTCTTCCACATAGGTTTTGTAAAAAGCGGCTGTCAAGCCGCAAGGTCCAGGGGACTTGTCGCGTGGTAAACTTTTATTAACCTGAGCTATGTCCTCTACCGTGACTGGGAGGTCCATGTATTCCCTGTGCGTATTGTTGAACCACACCAGGGCAATGGAATCTAAAAAATCTTGTAGACCAGCCGGGCTAGAATGTTGGGTGTCCGTGTACAGGGAGGAATACAAGGCAGAGAACTCATTAAGTATCTCCATTTGCCCCCTAACAGTGCCACCGCTGGGGGTGTTGAGCTCATGCACAAACGTTGTGGACCTGGACAGCCGGATCATACTGGACAGTGTCCGGCCTGGTCTATCGCCCTCCCCGTGTCTTCTGGCCTCAGGATACTTGTCCAGGAATTTAACCTCCCGCTGTGATTCCTCGTCAAATTACAACAGCTTTGCCTTTAGGAGCGCCATTATTTTGGAGTCATTGGTAGAGTAATATTGTTTATCAAGGTCCTTTATCTGCCCTTCCAGTGTAGCAATAGTGCCCCTAATCGCTTTCAACACCCCCGCCTGTCTGGCAATACATTGACCTCTAATAACTACTTTGAACGCCTCTAATAGTGAGGATTCAGTATCTACCGATCCAGCATTTAATGTAAAGTAGTCAGTATTGTCAGTGCGGATTTCCTCCTTAAAGGCGTCATCTAATAGCACATGTGAGGGTAGTCACCAAGCGAAAGCTCGAGGGGGAGTCACAGGCAAGTGCAGCCTAAGTAGGCACGGGGCATGATCTGACAGTGACCTCGCCAAGTGTGTTGACTCCAGTGTCCAGGTGGCGACATCACGCGAGGCCAACCAGTAGTCCCAGCGGGACCAGGCGTTATGATGGCTAGATATCCAAGTCCCCTCCCTGAGGGTCGGGTGATGAGTCTGCCACATTTGAAGCAAGTCACCGTCCGACATGATGTCCTGCAGGGCAGCGTTTGCCTGTGGGTGTAGGGTGCACGCAGTACCATGTTTATCCTAGAAGTCGTCTAATACGGCATTAAAGTCGCCACCCCAAATGATTGTGGGACAACCGGTTGCCCTGATCCTGGACCATACACGGTGAAAGAACTCTGGGGAAGCTACATTTGGGCCATACACCACCACAAGTACCACAGGCACGCCTCCCAGCCTCCCGTGCAGGATGATAAACCGCCCTTCAGGGTCCACAGATACTGTGTCTTCCCACCAATCCACTCCTTTATGGATCATCACAGCCACGCCTCGGGCATAGTTTGTATATATAGATGAATTCACCATCCCCCATCTATTTTGCCGCAATCAGTGCAACGGTTTCACATTTAAATGTGTTTCTTGTAAAATACATATATCTATGTTGTGCCTGAATAAATATACATGTAGAAGTCTAGCTTTCCTACCATCAAACCCCTAAAGTTCCACGTGAGAAGATTCAATGCTTTAGCGTGTGGGCTGGTCTAAATTGTGTGATGTATACCATTGAAACCAAGAGGAGCTGCCCCCCTGTCCCTAAAGATCATTGCAATTTTCTCCGCACCGGCGTGCTTGCACAAAAACAAACAACCAAACCCCCAATCCCCCACACCCACCCACCGCCCACACCCACACCAACCCCCCAAACAGGTTGTAGTATATCCTCTCCAATTCGAACCTTAGAAACCAACTTTAATAAGAAAGGGAGACTTCCCATGAGGGCGAGGCAGAGCTAGCACACTTCCTGTCTGCACAAGGTGGCCCGGAGTAATGCAGAAGGTCAGCTGCAGTAAACAGATATACATACAATCATATTTACCTATCGTGTCCCAGAGGTGCCCGACACGAGTGATAATGCTTGGGAAAGTCAGAAAAAACTTAGGAATACTTTCAGAAAGCTAATAGCTCAAGGCAAATTATGTTACTGGCATATACTTAGAGGACACTGGCAATCACACACATGCATCTATGAAATAGCAGACCAATCGTTGTCACTGAGATGGCCTCTCAGAGCCCCCTCAGCGGCCCCAGCATATTTTGCCTTTTTGCCGCCTACATGTTTGGCAAACTTAAGGGTGGATTTTGCATCCGTAAAGTAGTGGGCAGTACCTTCATGTGATACCTTCAGTTTGGCCGGGTAGAGCAGGGAGTACGGAATTTGCACCTTCATGAGGAGGTGTTTAGCCGGAAGGAAATCCCGCTGGGCCGACTGCGCAGCCAGTGTGAAGTAAGGGTAGAAGGAAATGGTGTTGCCTTTATGAGTGATTTTCCCCCTCTCCCTCGCCAGTTGCAAGATAAGATCCCTGTCCTGATAGTTTAGCAGTTTGGCAAGTATGGGCCTCAGTGTTCTGCCAACCGGAGGTTTCGGCACCAGGACCTGTGCGCCCTCAATCACAAATACCGGAGACAGATGTGGGTCGAAGAGCTCGTGAAGGAGGTCCGCCACAAAGACCTCCATTTTAGAAATGGAGGTGGTCTCCGGAATTCCAGTGATGCAGAGGTTATTCCGTCTAGACCTCACCTCCAAATCATCGTTCTTAGCCCTTATAAGGCTTAGCAGCTTATCTGTGAGGAGTAGTTGTTATTTAGTTTCAGCTTGGAACTCGTGGAATTCTGTGTGTCTGTTCTCGAGTTTATCTAATCTGGTCTCATGGTTACATACCTGCTCCTTAACGGACTCCAGCTGCGTGGTCAGGGTGTCAAGTTTAGTATCTTTGTTCCTCAAGCTGGATCGCATTTCCAGCTTTAGAGTTCTCAGATCTTCACCGTTATCCTCTGTCTGCGAGTCTCTATGTGCCTCGCCCTGAATGCCAGGGCCATGATCAGTCTGTCTCGTGGAGCGTTCGTTGTTAAAATTCAACTTAGGTTGTTTTGCGTCCAGCTTACCCATATTGTTGACGGCGAGTAATACTCTCAGGGCACACACACGTTATTGCGTATTTCTGTCTACTCTCTTTCGCACAGCGTTCTGTACTGCTGCAGGCAAGTTTCACCACACCACGCCAAAGGCTCTCACATCAGCTGCTCATCCGACCACACCCATCCACAATACGCCCTAAGGTAGGCGACAACCAACCAGCTCTCACGTGTAAGTAGGGATCCTTTCCTCTCCAGCTGTCACCAGTGCCTGATCTGCCATGTGCACTCCTGCAGCAGGACAGGTTCCACACAGGGAAGCACGGTGGGTACGATCCTGCAGCTACGCCACACCACAAAGACACCCCCGTCTCTACAAGCAAGGGCACCCGGCAGCGCAGGTCACCTCTTGTTCCTCCGTGCCTCCAGTGAACGCCACAGGTGCCTGTGTGAAGCAAAGCATTATGTAGGTATGATCCTGGGCCTTGCATAGCTCCCTCAACACAGAGCAAGTATACTGCCCCTCAAGCACCACACTCCAAGTTTGCCGCATGGAAGAAATGGGCCTCCCGGGGCAGCATGTGAAGGAGTGCCTGTGCTTCTGTGCAGGAAGAGGGACCCCTATGCAGTCCACCTCGAAAATGCCTGTCCAACCTAGGTGAACCTGTGCTGTGCGAATTGCACAGACTCGCCAGGCGTCCCCCAGTCTAGCTCTGCCAGGCTTCAATTTGGAAGCAACTAGGCGGTGGGTGCAGCCTCCCTGTTCCTTCCTCATCAGGGCCTCTCCAGCAAAGTGACTCTTCACACCTGTAGCGTGTATGCTGCGTGGTCTATGGCCCTGCCAGAAGGCCCTCCGATCTCGGTCATCAGGGCAGTCGCGCAGCACACAAAATGGCGGTCACGGCCTGCCGAGCCGTCCTCAGGCAGCGCCGTAGAGTCATATCTCTGCAGTGCGATGCGGGCGCACCTCATAATGTACCTTTAGGGGGGTGTTTGTCCACCCAGGCGCAGCCCCCAAAGTCTGACTCAAGTAATCTCCACCACTCAGTCCGCCTCCGAGATGGTGGGCCTTTGCAGCTGCAGGCTCAGGTTACAGGTCAGCCCCAGACTCTGAGCTCCAGCAGCACAGCCGCCGCCCACCTCAGCACGCCGCAGCTCCGGGTAGCAATCTTCCTCACATACTAGACTTTCAGCGAAGGAAGCATCGGTGTCCCGGCTCCATCACAGGCTAGTAACACACTGCTTCAGCCTCCCAATTGCAGTATTTACAGCAGGATTTTCTCCAGGCTGGCGGAGCACACTTAGAAAGGGGCCATTCCGCGGCTTGGTTAGCCACGCCCGACTCCTCTGCATTAATTAGTAAAGAAGCTCCTAGGAGGTTGTGGTCCCTGTGAATAATGAGCCCCAGAAGGGGGCTCATAGGCCCCTTCCTTTGTTAACACAATGCCCCCGGGACCTGGACCACCCAGGGGCCAATTAAAACAAAGCACGGGATCCCGCACATTGTTTTTATAACTTTTCATCAGGATTCATAGATCCAGTGCAACTCCTGCTGAAATTGAATTTAAATGCTTTTGACCTCAGCAGAGTTTCTGTGGCACTCTCCCAACATATCTGAGGGGGTCAAGGTATTCCTACCCTGCCCTCTTTTCTTTAGTTTTTACTTTTATTGTGGAACTCTGCTTCAAGTAGAGTCCTTGTTAGAATTGGGGGTCTTTAGTTGGCACAGGTAGGTACTTGTGACAAATAGGGACCCTCTCCTCTAGTCAGAGTAAGGGGGATTACACTCCTAAAAGAACCCATGCTCACCCTCTAGGTAGCGTGGCGCAAGCAGTCAAGACTTATTTCAGAGGCGCTGTACGTTAAGCATTTGTGACCACATACAGTAACCCAGTGACAACACTACAAATGGACGCCATACAAGGTTTTACATCAAAAATAGGTAGATTTTATATAGAGTTACCACAAGACCAATAAACGACAAAAAGGAATCCACAGTACTATTAGCTTACAAGAGTTCTTGTTAAAAAGGATTAAATCAAGGTTCTGTGCGAGTCGGTAGCCCGGACGGGCTACAGCGTTGTTGAAAATAACAGAGTCTAGTAAATCCAGCGGACTGCGTCGGTACGGGCCCACTCAATGGTCGACAGACTCAGTCACAGTACCTTTTACGTGGGGCGGCCGGCACGGATGTGCAAGCCGATTCCGGTGATCGTCGCGGTGCAGAATGGAAGCATTGCAGGACGCGTTGTCCCTCGATGCGGGGCAGGCAGTGACCCGTTGACAGAGCCGGTAGATCAAAGGCTTGCGATGCAGGGCGGGACGGTGCTTCGATGCAGTGCTTACAACTTGCGGTGCGGCGAACAAGCCGGAGTTCGGGAGCTGGCGCCGATCAGTCCGGACAGTGGTGCGAGTTGGGCAGTGCGGTAAGAAGCGTGCGAGGCAGTGCCCAACTCCGGTGCGGTCACAGGACTCGAAGTCAGCAGAGTAACCAAGTCGGTCAGACCAGTTCGATTCGGTGGAGCGAGGTGTTGCACGTCGCGGTGTCTACCAGTCACGGTGCAGGCTACGGCTCGGTGACGGCGTCAGGACGGAGTCGGTGAGCACAGAACTTGAGTCGTTCGAGGCGGACTTTACTTGATGCTGTGCCTACAGGACACTGGGCCAGTCGTGAAAGTCGGTTACAGCTCCCTGCATCTGTAGCCACTAGTTTCCAGAAGCAATTCACAAAGGCTGGTGAAGTCCACTGGTCCTGGGACTTCGGTCAGGGGGCAAGTTCTCTTCCAAGCCCTTGAAGATCTTTTGCACAAGTTGAAAGAAAAGTCCACAAAGTTCTTTCTCCTCTCTTTGGCAGTCAGGCAACCACTGCAGCCCAATCCCCCAAGCAGCACTTCAGCTTGGGAATAGTCTCTCCTCAGTTTCTTCAGGTTCCTTCTCCTCAGCAGAGGTTTCATCTCGTAAGTCCAGAAGTGATCTAATTTCATGAGATTAGGGTCCTAGTACTTATACCTCAAAATCCTTTGTTCTCTGAGGGGAGAGGAGCCTATGCCCAGTTCAAGCCAGTTCTGAAGCACTCTGTTTACCAGACTTTTCCTTCCCTTTCGCAGCACAGGGCAGGCACATCAGACGCCCCACAGGAGGTGGAGCCAGTTTTGTGGAAGGCAAGTACAGTTCGGGAGCACTTTGTTGACAGTCTTCCTCTTCTTCTTTCAGTGTGCAGGGCAGAGACATCAGACGCATCACAGGGCGTGGAGCCAGCATTGTAGAGGGAAGGCCCCAGCCCTCTCACACACAAACCCAGACAAGGAATACACGACCTAGCAGAGGCAAGCTTAAAGGGTTAGGCAAGCAAATACCTACTTTCTAAAAGTGGTATTTGCAAACACAGAATATTAATATAAACGTCACTAAAAGATATATTTTATTATTCTGAGTCCAGGCATACTAAACATGAATTTCTACCATGGTCTCTGAGTCTGTTAGGATTATAGACTGTAATATTTCTAACAGCCCATTCTGGCCTACGGAGAACAGGTAGCCTTGCAATAGTGAAAAACGAAAATGGATGTAATTCACTATTAGGACATGCCACACACATCAGGGCTTGTCCTACCTTATACTTACAATGCAGCCTGCCCATGGGCCTACCATAGGGGTGACTAATATGAATAAAAGGGAAGATTTAGGGACTGGCAACTGGGTGCACTTGCCCAGTCAGCATGACAGTACCAGAATGCATGCAGGCTCTGCAATGGCAGACCTTAGGCACACTTTACAAGGCCGCTTGTGTGAGTGGCACAATCAGTGCTGCAGGCCCACTAGCAGCATTTGGATTTACACGCCCTGGGCACACTCTGTATATTGTACTAGGGTCTGACAAGTAAACCAAATATCCAATCAGGGAACCACTAATCAATACTTCAATTTACAGTAGGGAGCACTCGCACTGTGGCACTGGACAGCAGTGGCACAGTGCCCAAAGCATCTAAGACCAGCAAAAACACATGAGGAAACAGAAAAAATGGAAGGGAGACCCACGCCAATGGTGCCAGGTCTAAGAGTCCCCAAGATGACTACTAATACTTCCTGGTTAAAGTGTTGGCAGCCACTCAAGTTTCAGTAGGATTTCAGTAGGATTTTTGGCTCCCAGATATCTGTTTTTTGTCAAACTTAAATATCTATGAAATTACTGAACAAATTAACACCAAATCACATAAAGCACGCTTTCTGAACCAACATCTTGCTTTGTGCAAAATTTAGTGTCATTCCGTTCAGCGAATCTGGCTGTAGTGGTGTTCAAATAATTAAAAAAAAACATAGATATAACATGGGGAAAACACATTTTTCGGACACTCCCTTTTTTCTTGGTCCCCGCTTGATGGATCACCCAATTTGAAAAATTTGTGAAGATTTCTCAAGTTGTATATATATATATATAGAGAGAGAGAGAGAGATAGATAGATATATGTGTGTGTGTATGTGTATACATAGTGTATGCATATATATATGTGTGTATATATATATATTTACATATATACACACACACACATATATGTGTGAGTGTGTGTTATATCAATCATGACATGATCAGTGACATCACTGATGCCATCTTAAATAACATCATTGATGACATCATCCAGTGAATATGAGTCTTTTTAAAAATGTTTATGAGTGTTAAATATATATACCAAGGTGTTTTGGTGAATCAGTGGATGTATGAAAGCCTGTTTGGATGATTCAGTGTGTATGCGACTTACTGTATAAGTGAGTGATAAGGTGTATCGGTGAGTGGCTGTTTGTGTGAATGTGTGTGTCTGTCTTTCAGTTGGTGTCTAAGTGGTTGTATGGGTGTGGGTGTGGATGTGGGTATGTGAGGGTCTAAGTAACTCTATGTGTGCCTGAGAGTCTGTGTGGGTAGCTGGAGGAGTGCATGACTGCCTATATGGATGAGTGAGTGGGTGAGTCAGTGGCTATATGAGTTAGTGGATGTGTGTGTGAGGGGCTGTATGTGTGAGTGAGCGTGTGTATGGCTGTGTCAGTGAGTGAGTACATGTGTTAGTGGTGCATGTGTCAGTGGTATATGGGTAACTGTGTATGTGAAAGGCAGCCCAGGTGAGTGACTGGGTATATGAGTAACTGTATGGGTGAGTGAGTGAATGTGAGAGTGGCTGTATGGGTGATTGTGTGCTTGTATCAGTGACGGTATAGATTAATGAGTATGTGTTAGTATCTGTATGAGTAAATGAGTGAGTGCGTGTCTAACTATATGGGTGCTGTTATGGAACAGGGGTAGACCCAATGTAGTCAAAGGACCTGGGTATTCATCAGTATAGACAACAAATGGTCCTTGACATAATTTCACTAGTCAAAATAATCATAACATTTGATCAATCTTCTTAACTCCACAATCAGACTTAATCTATAGTCTTTCTAACACGGATGATATTAGCCCACAACCTCAAAGAACATTTACAGTATGTGCCAATAACTCAATAAATTCGAAAAGAGAGGGGGTTTCACTGAGGCAATTAATTTAATATATCATGTATTAACAAATGGAAATCAATATTTCTATATACACATATTTACACAAATCCTAAGACGAAATACATTTTTACTCTAAAACAAGGAAAAAAGAGAACGTGCACAGAGAAAGATAAAGCGTGTGCTCAAGTGAATGATCAAGAAGATCAGGAAGAAACAGTGTAGATCCTTTATATACAGGGAAATATTGAGCCTGTCCTAGGTATAGCTTGTAAAAAATACTTCTTTTTTACTCGCTGAGTGCTATCTACAATTCCTTGGTCCTTAGGTTGCCCCGTTGGCAATAGGATTACCAGGGAGAAGGGGATGGACGGTGGACTGGGGACAGGGGTAACTAGGTACAGGCTCCCAGGAGGGAATGTCGTCGACGTTTCGACCCAAATAAAGAGTGGGCGGTTCAAGTCCTCAACACCGGGTCTTCATCAGGACGGAGTGACAGGGGGTATCTCTCAAAGTGCACGTCAATTAAAACCATTTGTATGGCACCCTCCCGTGGTGCCTTGATACGTCCAAGCGCGACGACCAGTCCGCACTTGTATTATCAAGTGTCCAAAATGTATACCAATGCGTTTGTCACTGGACTGCCCTTTTCAAAATTGTATAATGTTAATTCAGCACGTCTGTTGCCTCGCGCTCGAGAAATCAATCCACGTCGAGGTATCTAGTAGTTTCGCTCCGTATCGCGCTGTGCAGCCTTCCGTCTTGCACCGCGTTTTGGAATGCGGAAGCCGCATTATACAACATTATACAATTTTGAAAAAGGCAGTCCAGTGACAAACGCATTGGTATACATTTTGGACACTTGATAATACAAGTGCGGACTGGTCGTCGCGCTTGGACGTATCAAGGCACCACGGGAGGGTGCCATACAAATGGTTTTAATTGACGTGCACTTTGAGAGATACCCCCTGTCACTCCGTCCTGATGAAGACCCGGTGTTGAGGACTTGAACCGCCCACTCTTTATTTGGGTCGAAACGTCGACGACATTCCCTCCTGGGAGCCTGTACCTAGTTACCCCTGTCCCCAGTCCACCGTCCATCCCCTTCTCCCTGGTAATCCTATTGCCAACGGGGCAACCTAAGGACCAAGGAATTGTAGATAGCACTCAGCGAGTAAAAAAGAAGTATTTTTTACAAGCTATACCTAGGACAGGCTCAATATTTCCCTGTATATAAAGGATCTACACTGTTTCTTCCTGATCTTCTTGATCATTCACTTGAGCACACGCTTTATCTTTCTCTGTGCACGTTCTCTTTTTTCCTTGTTTTAGAGTAAAAATGTATTTCGTCTTAGGATTTGTGTAAATATGTGTATATAGAAATATTGATTTCCATTTGTTAATACATGATATATTAAATTAATTGCCTCAGTGAAACCCCCTCTCTTTTCGAATTTATTGAGTTATTGGCACATACTGTAAATGTTCTTTGAGGTTGTGGGCTAATATCATCCGTGTTAGAAAGACTATAGATTAAGTCTGATTGTGGAGTTAAGAAGATTGATCAAATGTTATGATTATTTTGACTAGTGAAATTATGTCAAGGACCATTTGTTGTCTATACTAACTATATGGGTGAGTAAGTGACTGTGTGAATGACTGTCTGGGTGAGTAAGTAAGCATGTGAGTAGCTATATGGGTAGCTGACTAAGTGTGCAAGTGGCTGTATGGGTGTATGAGTGGATATGGCAGTGGCTGTATTAGTGAGTGAGTGAGTGAGTGTATGAGTGGCTATATAGGTGAGTGAGTGGATGTGTGTATTGATCTAAGAATCAGTGAGTAGCTGTGTAAGTACCGGTATAGGTGTGTGAATGGGTTTGAGAATGATAGTATGGAAGTTGGTGTATGAAAGGTTTTATGGGGTGTGAGTGGGTGCGTCAGAGATGTTGTTGATGATGTCATCAGTGATGTCATTTGAGATGTCATCAGTGATGCCATCAGTGATATCACTGACCATTTCATGAGTGATGTAATATGTGAGGTCATAAGCAGTGTATTGTGGGGGGCCTCAGAAGTAAATTGGAATTTATTCCCCAACCAGCAGTGCACCAGGAGGTGTGTTTGCAGAGTGGTGGAGAAAGGGGGCATGGCCTCCAAGTTCTCTCAGCAATCCCGCTGTCTGGAACTTACTGGAGGTGATAGAAGGGTTTCCTGGACCCCAAGCACCCTCAACATCTAGGGGGATGTCATTCCCCAACCACCACTGCACTACAAGGTACGTTTGCAGAGTGATGGTGAAGGGGTCGTGGCCTTCGGCAACTTGCCAGAGGTTTTTTTTCTTCTATTTTTTAAAAAGATTTAAGGGAGGGGCTGCATGACTCCCAGCCATTTACAGCCCCGGGAACCCATCTCCTGTGGTCAGGCCATTTTTCAATGGGTGGTGGGGGCCACATAGCCCCCATCCCTGCAACTGCATTTCCCTGAGCCCTGTCTTTCTTTTTTATATATTTTTTTATAAACGGGGGAGGGATCGTGCAACCCCCTCCCCAGGCCGATTTCAGTCCTGGGGACCCAGTCCCTCAAGGCCTAGCATTTTACAGGATTGTGTATGCGCACGCACTCACCCCCAGCCAAAATTAGCCCTGGGCACTTCAAACCCTAGGGCCTGCCCATTTAAAGTGGGTGCCTTGGAGGCACCCACTCACCAATGGGACCGTAGGGGAGCCTGGAGTCTCCCATGGTCCCTACCTGCTCCCCACATCCTGCGGGAGCCGGCATTGTTTTTGGACATAGAGAGCTGCTTAAAATGCAGCTCCCTCTGTCCAAAAACAATTCTGCTTCACTTCTAATAAGCGAGAGCATATTCTGCTCTTGCTTACTAGAAGTTGGGCAGTGTTTGCTATGACGTGGCAGGAGCAGTGCTCCCGTCAAGCCATAGCAAACAGCAATGTCCTGGGGTTTGGCACCCAAGACATTGCAGGAGCTGGACCTGTGGGGGTAGTGGTCCCCAGGGTCATCTATGGCTCCATGAGGGGAGCCACATGATGCCCCTCCTTAGTTAGAGGTTGCCCCGGGGAGGTGGTGGTCCCTGTGCCCGAGGGGGTCTGTGCGCCCCCCCCCCCCCACTAATAATAGTTAAAGCCTTGGGGAAGTGGCAGGTGATCGTGCTGCTCCCACTAACATTTTTGTCATTTTAAAGCCCTATATGATTGGTCCAAATGTTATAGTAATAGTTTGAAGCAACACAGTGAAGAACCGCTTGTGGCCTAGTGGTTAAGGTCTTAGACCCTCAATTTGAAGGTGAAAGAGACTTAAATTGGAAAGAGTAGAAGAAGACAGACAAGAAGATTTGTATGATAACTATATAATGCACTGCATCAGAATATCAAGCAAGTCAGTTAACTTGCAAATCACCATGTTACAATGGGATATGTCTTCCATTTACTATATAATGTAAGATGTCAGATTTAAGATACACAGTAGGCCGCATGTTAAATGTGAGTGTACACTTAAGGAACATGTACACCATATCTACCAGTTACCTGCAATAAATATGCAACCAGGAAGGCATGCTTGAATCAAGCATGATTACAATTTCTGCAACTCACTGTAGCACCAGAGTATCGGTAACACGTATGTGGTAATGTCAAGTACATGATCTAGATTCTAGAACATGGGCTACCAACGTGAAGTATGACTCTCATCTGTGCTGAGTAAGTTTGGGGTGACCTTCATGATTGTCTCAAAGAAGCAACTTCAAACATAGAATACTTTTTTGTGACCTTCTCTTAGTAGACCTTCACATTTAGGAAGGTATTTTCACGAAAGTGATCTCATAGTGTTGTACTTCATTTGCAACAAAATGAAGCCACAAAAGAGAAAGTCTGCAGATTTGGAGCTTTGTAGAAAGGTGTATCTACTAAGAGGAGTATTCATATGCTACTATAAATAAATTAAAAAGGACTCCTCTAAATTTCCCCCCAAACTTAGACAGAAAGCTGTCAAAGCTGTAATGGAGTTCATAGGAGCATATGTTACATGTAATTCCATCAGAAATATAAAAAACAAAGGTCTGTGCAACAATGTTTTAAGATGTTATTTATGCATCATTTATTTATTGACATTTCTTGGAGACGGAACACAGATGTGAAGGGGTATATAATATGACTGCTAGAAACATTTCACAGAGGATACAACATGAGAATTTTCCTCATATGAGAGATCACATATACAGGTTTAACATATACTTTTGCGTCACAGCAAATTTGCTTACCATCAGGATATGATAACAAAACTATGGGGATTGGAAATTTGGGAAGATGGGGCAGAGTGAGGGGTGCAGCACACAGCTCCAAACCCTAACTCAGAGGGTAGGGTTGAGAATAAGGGAGGAACCTAGAAGAGCCACTGTTATCAAGTGTAAGTGGATCTGTAAGTCCACATAGCATCTATAACATCTCAACATCGTATCATCTTATCTTAACGGGGGAAGTTATAGAGAGGGTTCATGGGGTCAGTTGCTCAGAAAAGGCCCCTAACTTTGTTACAAGCATTCATCTTATCATTAAGCTTATTGATGGCTTGTTCTTGAGGCTGTTAGCTAGGAGGGTGAGTCGTCTGACCTGGACCACAGCTAAATTATGAAGGATAGTTATGGGGAGGAGAACAGGAGAGAGCTGTTTCAATAATGGTGCCTCCTTACACTAGTCCAAAACTAACCTACGGCTGGGCAGGAAGGAATGTAGTCCATATTGCAAAATAACTGCATCACCAGCAGCAGTCAATGGTAGTCCTGGGCGGTATTCCGTTCCGCTCGCGGAATTTGCAGAATTTGCGGAATTTGGGTAATTTCGCGTTCTGCGGAGAACGCAAAAGTACCCCAAATTTTGCATTCCGCGACTTCGTGACATTTTTTGCTTGTTCGCGTTCTCAAATGCATGTTCGTGAGATATTTCCCCTCTGGCACGTAAAAAGCGATTGTGATCAGTAAAAAAGCATTGCGACAAGCAATTCCACGTGTTCGCGGAATTTCTGCGTGTTTGCTGAGATTTTTGCCGATTACGCAAATTCTACCCACGCCTAGTCAAGGGGCAATAGCTCAGCCGTTTTCAGTTTCCAGGGGGACCAATACTAATAATGCAATGTTTTGAAAAACTTCAGTCTGGCCTCACACAGAAACCTGCTGCCTAGTATTCCAGCGTATAATCTTTGATAAGTCTTGTGGTGGTAAGGAAGGGACCAGAGTGCAATGTTTAGATATGGACCCGTTAGAGGCCTGAGATCACTCCTCAGAATTGGCTCAAGGCCTTGAGATATTGGAGGACAGGAAGAGAGAAGGTCCACAAGAATAGCCCAAACATGGCACGTAAACAATGTGCCAGCTGGCGATACTGGCAGTGGTCCATATTCAGGTTCCTGAATTCCAGTTCCAAGGCTGAAAATAGTTTGAAAGCCCCTTCACTGTACAGTTGATCCACCATTTTCAGGTCTTTCCCATATCAAGAATTATGCCACAGTGGTGCCTTAAGGTACAGCTGCAATGATTTGCCCATGATTTCATGGGCCTTACTCCAGACAGTAGCATTGGGAAGTAGGTCTCAGGCCACTACATGATTGGTAGCGGTTAAATACACTAGGAGGAACAGGTTTGAGCAGCCCAGGAAGTGATGCTTTACATGTACCCTCAGTAGAATCAATCACCTGTTGCTTAAGTATGGGACCAGTTGCATAAAATGAAAGGCCTGCTGTATAGTTTCATATGAGCATCCGCCGGCCACATTGTCAGACCAAAGCAGGGAAGCTTGGAGCCTGGATCTGCGCCCACTCCAAACTTAGACCCTAATGTTTGAGTTGATGTCAGCCAAGAGTTATCAGGGATCTTGAGGGATAACATGTTGAAAGTGTAATTAAAGTGCAGGACACTTCAAGAAATCTTGGTGGGGGCCATCAAATGGTGGAGGATATCCTCAACCATATGAAAGCGCCCCTAATTTACTTGTGCTCCAAAGTAGCGAAGCCCCTCTGGTCCCCAACTTAGATTATGATCTTGTGTATTAGCATTTTTGGTATGCCTGGACATAGATAGTACCTCACATTTTGTCCAATTTATCTTGATCTTGTAACCAATACTTGGAAAAATTAGTTGATGCTAGACATCACTGCAACTATCGAAGATGAAGGGTGGGACAGTAGCGGCAGATTATCCTCTGCATACAGCAGAGACTTCAGTTTTCAAAAACCCAGCTGTACCTGAAGCAACATCACTGGAGTTCCATTAAACATCTGCACAGGAAGTAACATCGCTAGTTTTCCCATCATCCATCTGCACTGTAAGTTACATCACTGGTTTTATGTCAAAACTGTCTTTAAAAGAATAATCAAGCTAGAGGACTTCATTCCCCATCTGCACAGGAAGTGACATCACTAGTTTTGTGCCCACAATACCCTGTGCTACTCCCTCTTCCCAGGCCCTACTCAATGGTGGCTGCTCCGGCTCGGGTGCTCAGCGGATGCCCCAAATGTGTATCAAAGGCAAGTCAGTGTGTGCCCGTCTGCAACTGGACGGCATCCAGAATCAGAAAGCTCTTGTTCGTCCTCCATCCTCCTCTATCCTGCCGTGCTCTCAACCCCGGCACCACTCACCATACTGCTGCTACACCATGCCACACAACACTGTAGGAGAGTTCACATGTGCGTCCTGGACGTTCTCATGCACTCATCCACATCTAAAACACACCAACAGCACCGAGAACCCCACCCGTTCACACTCAAACAAACCAGCCACCTGCTTGCACTCACACAAATGAAACACCACCCATGCAACTTCCACACTTAAATGCATGCTTCTCCACACCCGCTCGCTCCCCAAACATGCGACAGAGATGTGGGACATTCTGCATGATCATTTTCCGTACCTGCTCTTCATCACAGAAGCATAACAACTAGTTACAAGACCACCAGGCAAGACTATCAGCATAATCCCAAAGGTGGAGTAGCCATCATATTCAAAAATATCATCAGCTGCACCACATAACATATAATAATTACATAACCATGACTTAACAGATCATTGGCTTCAGTAGCGATAACCTTCACTTGCCTCGAGAGTTGGATTGCCGCCAGAAGAGGTTCCACGCTAGAAGGAAGTGGAAGGAGGATAGGGGACACCTCTGGCAGGTACCACAGCTGCTATTAAAGGGTGCTGCCATTACGCCACCCCAAGAGATCTGCACTGCAGGAACATCGTAAAAGAGGTCGACCTTGCATATAAAGTCCTCACCCAGGCCCATATGGGATATGACATAGAAAAGATACTTCCACTATACGTGGTCAAAGACATTCTCAGCATTGAGTGAACGCGCTAATATATTTCCTCTAAGTCATATTTTGTCCACCAGAGGAGATGTGCCAAAATTTGAAGATAGTTGCAGGAACTGTGACCTGAGACAAATCCAACCTGTGATTCATGGATAAAATGGGGGATCACCCTGTGTAGTATTGTGGCCAGTATATTAGCCATAGTTGTCAGATTTACATTAAGCAGGGAGATTGGACGGTAGTTATCACAATCCAGGAGGTATTTGTTTTTGTTAAGAAGGAGGGACACAATGGTATTATTGGATACAGCCCCCAGAGAACCAGCCTTCTCTGCCTCACTGTATGTTTGGGTTAAAGTAGGTACCAGAAGATCCTTCACAGTCTTATAAAATTTCCCAGAAACGAATCCTCTCCTGGGGATTTCAGCGTTGGGAGGGCTGATATGGCATCCATCAATTACTTCCTATGTAAATTCCCCTGCTCACAAGGCCCTATCCTCTGCAGACAAGACCAGGAGATGTAAGGGGCCTAGAAAAGCCTCCATTCGTGCACAAGTAGCATTAAACTCCGAAGGCTAACAAAAAGAGTGTTTAGAGGTGAATCGACTTACTCTATCTACGGGGTGGACAAACAGATTACTCATCTTGTCATTTATTGCTGGGACGGCCAACTGCAATTTACACTGTTACAGCTGCACAGAAAGAATTTTCCTAGCTTTTTCTTCATGATCATATCTACATCTGAAGATTGATCAAGGCTTTCTCTGCTGCTATGTTAAAGAACGAGTTCAGCTGGACTTTAGCAATCTCCACCTCCTTTGGAAGACCATAGGTAGGAGCTGAATTAAATTGCCCTGTGAGGCCTTGAACTGTTGCCTTCAAATGGCAGAGATCAATATGGTATCAGTGTTTCACCACCCCTGAGTCTCTCAACACCATACTTTATGCATTGCCTTGTTAGCCACCCACAGAATCCAATTCGGAATTCACTTTCCCTCATTGTCTGTAAGGTAAACCCTAATCCATGTTGGCAGGAGGAAAAAGTGTAGTTCCTGCCTAATGGGTGGAACAGTCACAGGATATCTTCAGGAAGGGATTACCTTCCTACACAAAAACTATTCTTAAAGGCTTATTTTTCTTTGCATGTGCTTCAAAATGCAGCCGTGATGCAAAGAGGAACTAACAACGAGAAGTAAAGATATTCAGAAAGGTGCCCAAATTTACTGCACCCACACATTAACTGACTTTAGTAATTCTGGGATTAAGTCAAAATACATATGTGGTGTAACTCACCCCTCACCCCCCCCTCCCCCCCCCCCACGCAAATTCTTAGTAAACCTGGGCCTTAATTTGTATGTGCTAAACCTTGATAATTCTTAATTTGCATGAAACCATTGTAATTTATGGTTGCACTATTGTTTATTAGTTACAATCAGATGTGATTCCATCAGTTTGAAATTGCATTTTAAATACATGTAGGCAATCTCCCTTGAGGCATATGTATTTTTCAACATTAAGGTCCATGCTCAAATATAGGAATTTTGGTATACTTCATTTTATTTTGAATGCCTATGTCAATATTTGTATGGGGTTCTAAAACATTTATGCTATAAAAAATATATTTTATTTCTATATAATGCTTCAATAAGTACATTATTTAATATTATTATGCTCCCTAACACATACAAAATAAAAGCTTCAATGTAAACAAATTGGACATGGATCATCGTTGACTTGCATATAACTGCTAGAAATCAGTTGTCGCCTATTAGTCTATCAAGTTACGTCCAATAATGATTCAGTGGCTTTCTTTTTTTAATTTCTGAAATTCTTTATTGTATATGAAGAAATTATATGTGATTCTCTTAGTGTCTACTTCTAATTTCCTGTGGGCCTCCTGTGTCAGCATGGTGTTTTCCATCTAAAGTGCTTTGTAATCAAAGAGAAAGATTAACATGGAAAACAGCCAAGACCACCCAGGATTAGAACATTTGACCTACATGTTCCATAGAGTTTCAACGGTATTTCTTAACCGAGCTACATTGTAGTCCTAATATTTTAGATTCTGTTTGATAAACAGAAGGCTCCCCTTTGTCCTTTACTGTCCAAAAAACGAGAACAAAAGATTGAATAAGCTCAACAATAAAACAGCATTCTTGCATGTTCCTATGTCATGATATTGACGTGTACTTTTTTCTACGAAATATTTTGGGCTTCAAAAGACAGAAAAATAGAGTATGTCTACCACCTGTCTGGTCCATGCTGATCATGTAACTGAAAAAGAAACTTAAAAATTAGCACTATGGGTTTTTTAGGTGTTTTATAGAGATTTGAGAAGAAACAAAAGGCCAGATGTGTAAAACTATTTAGATGTTGCAAAGCCTGAGATTCACTAAAGGCCATATGTATGAAGATTCAGATTTGCGATTCGGAATCTGCGATTTTTACCGAATCGCAGATTCAGAATCGCAAATCGAAATGTATCAACATAATCGCAAATATTTAGCGATTTGGATAAAATCGCTAAATACTTGCGAGAAAGACAATTGCGATTCCTTAAATGTGAAAAATCGCATTATTGCGATTCCTTAACTGGAAAAATCGCAAAATTGCAATTTTATCCAAAATCAGCCAATCGCAATCTTGATGCAGGTTGATGACATCACCATCCAGGAAGTGACTGACTATCCATGCTGCAACAGTATTGTTTGTCAGAGAGTGGGAGAGTGAGGATTGCTACTGAGGAGCCATGGCTGAGAGTGGGAACAAGGAATTGCCTGCAACCCAGCAGGAGCAGCAGGAAGGAGAAACTTCTAGAAAGAGAAAGATGAAGTTCTCAGAAGCTGAACTGGAAACACTCATTACTGAGATGGTGCCAAACCACGATTTGTTGTTTGGAAAGAGCTCACTCAAGGTGCCAGAGGCAAGGAAAGGACGCATCTGGGCAGGCATACAGGCGAAAGTCAATGCCCTGGGAGTTACACACAGGAATGTGGAGGTACTGCGCAAGCGCTGGTACGACCTGCGCCAGCGCTCAAAAGAAAAGTTGGCAGCCAGGCTGGAGCAGTCACACCTCACCGGAGGAGGGACCTCCAATGTACCTCAATCTACACTGCTGGAGGAACTTGTAGAGGGAACACTGGCTCCAGAGAGTGTGGCGGGCGTGTCTGTGCTAGACAGCTCCGACCAACCAGCTTCCAGACCAGGTAAGATGCATGCCATCACACCCCAACCCCTCCCCCCCCCCCATCCCCCTGCAGAAACCTAGGGATTAGAGGAACCACATGTCATGCTAGAGCAAGTACACAGGCAGTCACAGCAATGCATTGTGGGAGATGTAGTCACATGATAAATAAATGTAGTGAGAAGCAGCCACACTAGGCAATTTTCACATGTGCAGGTCAGGAAAGGGGAATAACAAAAGTAAAGTAAGGCTAAACTGTGAAATATTTTATTTTCACATTGGAAATTAGTAAATTAAATTAATGTGTGCTGTTTTATCCACAGCAGCTGCAATTAATAAGCCCACAGGCAGTGGAAGAGAGACAGAACCTCCAGACTCTGGAGACGCAGGGCAGGAGCAGGAAACAGATGAGGAGGACAGCCCTGTCATTCCACCAAAGAGACCCAGGAGGAAGATGGTGAGGCCATTGGCAGTCATGGAGGACGATGATGAGGACAACAATAACAATGTGCAGTCTGATGTTATAGGTTTGCAGCAGGAGTCAAGGCCACAACACAGCCAAGGTCCAAAGGCCACGGGCAGGCGTAGACCCCGCACGGCCAGCGGCTCCGTTGATCAGCAGGAAGACTCGGTTTTCGCAGGTCTGGAATTGAACATGCTCCAGGTGCAGCGCCTACAAGCAAAACGCATGAAGGCGTTACAGCGTAAGATGAGAGCAGGGCTCAGGGGCATACAGGAAGAAATGAGGGGTGCTGTGCAAGTGCTTCGTGAAGAGTTTCGTGCCGAACGCGCTGCTAGGCGCAGAGAGCTGAGCTGCATGGACCGGTACATGCGTGCAATCAAACGCCTGGCCTCATCAACCAATATTCTGTCCAGGCATACCATTGCAACACAGCGTGAGTTCTCACACTGCATACAGGACATCGCCACTGTCGTTGTGCAGTCCACATCTGCTCTGGATGAACTGCGTACCCTACGTACCACAGGCCCTGGAGTACTGACTCCAAGTGAGGAGGACTTCGTCAGTGCGGAGCTCCACCACCCCACCACCCACCATAGAGAGGCGCTGTAGTGGCAGGAGCAACAGGCCTGCTACATACCATTAGAATGTGCAGCCAAATAACAATGATTAGCAGGGGCCACATATGGACAACTACAGTGTTGACTTTACAGACACTCCACTTACTTAGTTGCACTGTGAATTAAACATGTGCATTACATTGGGAGTGTATGTACTTGCCTATAAGGATGTGTGGCATTGTTGCTGTAGCTATTAAAACACAGTTGCAAAGATAGAAGTTGTCATTGTGTCATTATTTCTCACCTAGAAGTAGTTGCGCGTGATCTCATCACGCCTCTGGCGCCCAGCTGCAGCACCAGCTACGCCAGCTGCCATGTGTCCAGGTCCAGGCCCCTCCACGTCAGAGGATTCAGATTTGCTCAACTCCACTGGTGTGCCTTTCCTGGTAGCGGTATTGTGCAGCATGGCACATGCTACAACAATTTTGCAGCAAGTTTTGGGGCTGTATTGGAGTGCTCCTCCACTTTTGTGGATTCACCGGAATCTGCTCTTCAATATGCCAAAGGTTCTCTCAATGATGCCTCTTGTTTAAATGTGTGCCCGGTTGTAGCGCCGCTCCCCAGCATTAGCAGGATTGAGGTAGGGTGTCATGATGAAATCCCGGACTGCATAAGCACTGTCACCTGTGTTGGAAATGTAAATGGTCCGTCACTGGAATGCACATGCTAGTCAGTTGCAATGTGACCTATGTATGTGAGCATTTACCTAGTAGGTATCCCTCGTCAAAATAACCTCTTGAGAGTCTACGGTATAGGCCACTGTGATGGAAGATAAACGTGTCATGTGTGCTTCCCGGATACTTTGCCACTATGTCAGTGATGATGTTTTTGGCATCACACACCACCTGTATATTTAGTGAGTGGTAGCATTTCCGGTTCCTGAATACGTACTCATGGTTTGAGGGGGGGGGATATTGCAACATGTGTCCCATCTATGCGTCCTATGACGTGGGGGAATTGGGCGATGTTGTAAAAGTCCTGCTCGGTCTGTGCTATTTCCTGTGGGGTGCTGGGGAAGTGTATGTGGTGTTGCATCCTCGGTGTCTTGGCATCGAGGAACGCATGTAAAAAGCACGACAGGGCACTTTGTGACACCCCTCCTGCAGTGGCTATCACCCCCTGAAAACTACCTGAGGCCAGCAGGTGTAGTGAACACAGGACCTGGATGTGTGTGGGTATGGTTTGTGTCCTGCATGTGGGGTGTTCTAGATAGGGTCTGAGTTCTTCAATTAAATCTAGTTTGCTGTCTTCCTCCAGTCTGTAGTGGGTATAGATGTCCTCCTCAGTGCGCTGGTAGATGGTGGTGCGCGCACGGAATATCCTCTCCTGCCGTCTCCTCCTCTGCGCCACAGCTCTCAATCTTCACCTCCTCGCTATCACGTAGAGCCCAGACATTGTGGAAAAGAGTGTGTTGCATTGTGGGCTTCCTTAAATACTTTGCACCCGGTTATCACCTCCTCCCACTTGGTGGTAATTGTGAATTCTAAGAAAGCGAATTTCGTGTATTCGCAATTTGCTAATTTTTGATACATACCATTGCGAATCCTTATTTGCGATTTCCCGATTTGCGAATATCGCAAAATGGAATAATCTCAGATTTGGGAATCGCTATGGATTTCGCAAATTTCTGGCTCTCGCAAATTTTGGGAATCGCTATATTTGCGATTCCTTCAATTGCGAACAATTTTGGCTTCATACATTGGAAATTGCTAATTTTCAGTCGCCAACGCTATTTTTACCAATTCGCAGCATTTGCGACTGAAAATTAGCTTCATACATATGGCCCTAAATCACAGGATTTGCAACTGCTAAATAGCTTGTACAAATGTCCTAAACCATTCCGTAACATGTTCCTGAATCGACAAATGAATAACTAAATGGGTTAAGGAAATCATAAGCAATTGCCATTTGGATTGACGTGTTTGGGGCATCATTTACAAACAGTGATTCCTTATGGTACTTATTAATGTTTAGCAACCAAATTCCAGACTCAAAACAGTAAAACTTTCATTGAGGAGGTAAGCCATTTTCAAGCGGGAAGGGGTCCCGAAAAGACACCCTCCTCTTTGAGAATGTTAAAAAATATATTTTTAAGAGAAGGCAGTGATCCCATGGATTCACCTTTTTGTTTTTTAAATGCATCCCTTTTTCCATTAAGGAAAACGGGTTGAATCTAAAAAAGGATGCTTCATTTACAAGCAATCATAGACATGGTCATCTGCTTACCCCAAACAGCCTTCATCCCTGTGACGGCTGTCATTTCTAATTGGTCTCAATTTGCAACCTACTTCATCAGATATTTATGAGGTAGGTCGATTTGTGATCCACTAGGAATCAGTCATTTAAAAATATTACTTTCATACATCAAGAATAGTGATCACTGTATAGCGACTGAAAAACAATCGCTATTCGTAAATTGCTATTCTAAACGATTGTACATCTGGTGCAATGTGCTTTACAAAGAATATTCTCAGAATGGAAGGACCATCACAAACATGAAGTCTGTAATAAAGAATAGCCTGGTATGAGAAACTTAAATGAGACTAGGCCCAGGCAAAATTACTATTACTCTGGTACAATTGACAAAATTTAGAGACTTTTGCATTACATTTTTTATATGAACTTCCCAAAATTATGTAACAAAGCCAGCTTGCATAATTACGCCAAGTTTGCGGCAGAATGATAGCGTGCCAGCACATAAACAGAATGAATTACAAGAACGAGAGTGGCTACCTTTCAGGATACTTGTGTGTTTTAGGTGTTTTTTTGTTTTAGTGAAAGGCATCCTTGCATCCAAATTGGTAACTTGTTAGAAGTTGCTTTAAGAGGAATATTTGTAATCTACATCTAAGCCATACATATCACCACACACAGAAGACTCAGAAGAGTAATAGCTCTACTCTGTATGCAACAGAGCTGATAATAAACTATTTACTTAAAGCTTGTATGCTTTAAAATTGTATTTATTTGCTTCATTTATTCACTTACTCTAATTACATAATCTCATCTGGATGTAACTCAAAATTGGCTGCCATCCACCATTATGAATGGTCCTAATAATGTAACCTATTCTGATTATTTGCAAGGTTGACCAATCAGATTTTTGTTGACTCAGCAATCTGATTGGACACCTTTTCAACCATTCAAAATAGAGCCTTGTGTTAGGTCCATTTTGATTCGCTATTCACTGAATCAGAATGGTAAGTTCACAGGGGGCCATGAACTGCGAGAAACTGCCCACTGCTTGCATTTCTTTTGCGATAAGGCAACTATCCATTGTGATATGTTTCTGCTAACCAAGAACAAAAAATAGACTAGTTCTGTGGACAGCAGCAACTACATTACCAGAATAGGCTGACAAAATATTTTTTGTCTGAGTAGAGAAAATGCCAGCTTATTACTGCAATATGAAAGAAGAGAATTGTGGCAAACTGTAAAAGCATTGGCTTTTCTAGTAGCGTAGGAGTCTATAAATACGATTCGTTGGAATGCCTTCAAATACATAAACTTGAGAACATCCTCTTTCTAAGGCCAGAGCAATATTAGCTCTATAGAGTGCCTAATGATTCTGAGCATGCGCAGTAGGAGAAATGATGGCTGTTAACAGGAGAACTTCAGGTTGAAGGCACTCTGCCACAGTTAATGGCCTCCTCCTTCAGAAGTGCTCTGGGTGTGTGTATATTACTAGAGTACGGAGAAGGCGCAGAAAGGCCTCTGCTGACATTAGGGATGGAGTGTTACTGATGATGAAAAGGCACTTTGCAGGAGAGGGGATGTTGCGAGAGACAATGAGTATTTGTCTTTTTGATTGCTCGCCTGCTTTCATCAGCTGTGAAAAAAAGGCTTTGTCCATGGTTTATGAAACCATTTGTCGGTTTGTGCTCTTCCCAGGTTCACCAACTGTTTAATTAGTAACCGAGAAGTGCCCAGATGTCAAAATAACCTTAGAGGCTTTTCCCAGATGCCTCTTTAATATTTGATAAGTATTAAATAGAGTTATCCCATTTAAGCAGATTCATTTATCAAGGTATTGGATGCTGGTATGAAATGCGAGTTCAGGGCTGCTGGAGAAGCTGGTGAGGGAAATGTATTTTTCGCCAAATTGATCTTCTACTTAGACATTTATTTTGTTTATTGCAATCTACAGGGCAACAAACAAATAAACTCGGTAAGTGCATATTTCATAGCACTGGAAAAATTCTTCCTGTGATATACAATAACCTATCAATACTTGGGCAGTTAAAAAGTTCATCTTTTGTCAACATTTTAAACATCAATATGTTACTTGGATTTCCTTTGGAGATTTGCAGGTTAGCCTTCCTGCATCTTAATTCACCCAGCAAATGTTTAACACATGGAACCTTCAACAACAAAACCGGCGACTTAAAACAAAATGAATGGGCCCCAGTGCAGAAAGTTATAATGGGCCCTGGAGGCTCCCATGTCTCAAAGATACCCATAGGTTTTGGACTGAATGGGGTCCCTCGGTGAGGTGCCCCTTGTTCAACCACAGGAGTTACATGAGCTTCCGTAATGTAACATAATTTGTACTTGTAAAGCGCACTAATACTCCAACTGGGGTGTCCTGGCGCTGTAACACATACTGCTGTGGCACACTTCCTGGCCTTTCCCTGTGAAATGTCTACTCCTGGGCACCCCCAAGCCAGGCATCCCAGCGCTGTTGGGGCCGTTGTGGAGATTAAGCAAGCTATTGCCCAGAGTTGCAGAGTGGGGGACCCATGATTAGAATAGGCACCGAGGCGAGAATTATCAGGTTTGGGGAAATTGAGCCCAAGGCCCGCCGAGGCGGGAATTGAACCCCGGTCATCAGGGTCTGAAGCTCTAACCAGTGAGCCAAAGTTCTCCACTAAGGCCCCTGAACAAAACCTCAGTCACTAACCTAACTATAAACAGGACCGCAGAGAGGCTAGGGGCATATTTACTAACATCTTGCACAATGCAGGGCAGCAAGCATAATTTCTGTGCTGCGCTGCATGAACAGAAGAGAGCAGAACTGGGCCATATCTACTACGATATGATACAATCTGCACAAAAGTCTTGCTTCAGGCCAACATCTGCGCCACAAGAATGTAAAAAAAAATACAAAAAATATTTAATAAAGTTAGCACATTTTTCATTCAGTCAAAAAACCTGTGGTATAACATACCTAGGCTGCCACCAAAGCATTTTAAACGTCCATAATATAGTGGCCGTTGATATTCTGGATATACTTCCGGAGACAAGGGCCCATGATCTGGTGTTTACCTTCTTCGAACATTTTAAAAACAACTGCTATGCACATATTGCTTCTGAAATCTCTTTTGCACAAGCCACATAAGATGCCCATCCTTCTTTCTGGAAAGAACCCTGGGTTTCAAGGAAAAGGTCCGAAGGTGTAAGGTAGAGAGGTTAATTACCTCTGAACTGCTTTGATATCATAAACATATATAAGGGATGCATAACCTGATTTGTATAGAGATTAAATGGTCTGTATTCCCTTGGAATACATTGCAGATCCCACAGAGGCCTCTCCACTACTGCCTGAGATATATGCTTGTATGGTTCTCTTTGCAACCATTCTCCTAATATATGGATTTTTGCATCCCTATAGCAGTTAACAATGTCTGGGTATTATATTCCCCCTCTGCACTGAAGAGTTTTAACAAGGGAACTTACCAATCACGATGGCTGACCCTATTATCCAAAGTTTAACATGTATTTTCTGGAGGTAGGCTAGCAATTTGTGGTCCACCTAATAGGACGGCCTGAAAAGCTTAATGGGTAGGATATTTATTTTGATCACAGTGGTACATGCAAACCAAGAAAGGCACAATAATGCACCTTGCTTGAACAATCTTAATTATCTGTAGCAGTTCTTAGATATTGGCCAGTATAGCTGCCCACAATGGGCGTCAATAAATATGGTCCACGGTATGAGAACCAGGACTCTGTCCTGCCCCTGTGAAATATTACTGTCATTCAGATTGATAGGTAATAGCTACGGGTTCTCATGAAAATGTTGAAGCAAGAGATGGAATCATTTTCTCGAGGCATGAACTCCATCTATGATAGGAGTGGTATTGTAGTGTCTGCAAGCAAGACCATGATATGTTACGTAAATGTTTACAGCTCATTTTTGCTACCACCAAATCTTATTGTTCTAATCTATTCATTGCTCTTGTCTTTAATGTGCATGGCTAGCAGTCAGCTTGTCAGCACAATGAGCAAGGGTATAGAGCCCACCCCATCCCCCTATTCCTCAATAACTGAAATCCTCCTGGAAAACATTTCAATGCAAAGTTCTTGCTTCCAGAATTTTATCAACCACCAAAACATTGTAAAGTATGTCTCTCTAGGACAAATCACCATATTCCTCTAGCCATGGAAGTCTAGTGCACTCTCTTGATCGCCTTCTCCGCATCCAGGGAATTTGTAATAGCCAAAAGCTGACATTTTTTAGCAATTACTTATTTTATAATCTATGCCTTTAGGAGCATACTTTTATTATTTAACTTTTTCTCATGTTTTCCTTAAAGAAGTCCACCTAAAATTGCTTTAGAAGGAAGGAGTGCCTCACTAATACCAACCCCCCTCTTTTAGTTGATCTCAAAGCCTGAGAAAATTCCTATACTGGTATTAAAAAGTCATATATAAGGTGATATATCATACTGTGTGGAAACCAACTTTTTGGGTATTTTTTAAGTCCTCATCTATGTGCCATACAGATATGTGGGGAACTAGTTTATGGCATTATATAATATTCTGTAATACTACCACACAAACTATTTAATAAATGTTGTTTCCCTACCTTAAATAAACAATTTTCTTGGTTCTTATTCTGCTGTTGAGTGTTTAGATTGCTGCTCAAACTTAACTTGGATCAGAGCCAATCAATGACAATGATCAACAGTTATTTCTTAGAACAAATACTTGAGTTGTACTATCCAAGATCTAAAAGGGATATATAAAGTCTCTCACTTTACAAAATATGAAAGGCATGTAATGATCAAAAACAGAAACCTTCCATAACCCTCCTACCCACTGGTCCCCATTTAGGAAATAGCTCATTGCACCACTTCTGAAAGCAGACTCCAAACAAAAGCCATGGTCCATCTCCATAGTTGTTGTTCCCAAAGGCATCTATTGAATCAGCAGCTATAGAGTCAAGAATTATGTTCAATAGATATTGTCAATCAATAACAACAAGCATGTTCTCAAATCATGACATATTAAAGATACATACAAGAAAGGAAAGCAATCAAAACAAACAAATAAACTGTGACAGTAGATACACTTAAACACTTGAGGTAAGTAAGTTATTTAAAGGCGTAATTATGAGATTTAGAAGTTATGAATGATAGAGTGCCTACAAGCTGCTGCCAGGATGTTCCCTGATTTCGTTGCTGTTGGTGTTATCATGGTGGACACCAGGGGATGTTCTATGACAGAAGCTGACAGAAGAGAATCACATACACAGGGAAGTAAATCTCTGTAAACCATATCAGATTATGCTATTTAGATAGTTTCAGTACCTATTTTGAGACCCGCAAATATTGCAAGACAGTGTCTAACAGATATCTTATAGTGCTAACCTTACATTGGCAAGTGTAGGGCCAATTTCATAAGACAAGTAATTTATACAATAATTGAATTACATGTTGAGCAAGGTGCCAATAGGGATGTGTTGCAAAAGACATACAGCTAGCCTGTCAGTAAGTAGAACCAAAGGCTGAAAGAGCAGGCATTTGTCCTACCAGTCTATACCATCTGTTCAGCCGCGGTCGGTAATGGGTGTACCTGCAGGGTGTTGACGTGGGGAGGGGGAGGGGCAGGGTGGGGGGTAGTAATGTATGGATTACGGAGCTTTACAGGTAAGTAAGCATATAAATAAATAAAACAAATTTTGTTATGTGCACTGCATCCCCAAATGCTACCCCAGATTACTACACCCCACCCTGCCCCTCCCCCTCCCCACGTCACTGCCCTGCAGGAACACCCATTACCGACCGCGGCTGCATCTGTTTGCTGTGTCCTGACAGTCTGGGTTTTGGTGCAGTAATAAGAGCAGAAGTTGACATTGTGTCGAGGTGAATGAGGCAACACACAGTTTCAAAGAGGATGCAATTACAGTATGAGTATTTATTAGTTTAGCACTATAAATATCAATGTTGGATTTGACTACAATTATAAGCCGTTACAAAACACAATGTAAAATATAGTTAAACATTTGGGAGACATCCCCTATATTATGCTAGTGAAATTGTTAGCATAAGGAGGTACCTGTGTGTACATGTGATTTGCACTGCATGGCCTGCCCTGGTGTTTCCCTGCTGAACCTGCAACGAATCCTGCCTAAGCCAGAGCAACCAAGCTACCTGAAAGAATGGCTGTATGTAAAGAGTGAAAATAAACAAAATATAATCAAAACATCTATGTGCTTCTAGGGTGTGTGTTAGAAGTTGCTTTTGAGGGGTGACATTGCCTAACAATGTAGGTGTGGGTGAAGGATAGATATGGGTGAGTGATTATAAGTTTGATTTTGGTGAGTGAGAAAGGGAGTGAGAGAGAAAGAGAAAAAGGTGGAGGAATAGAATGTTATCTGGTACCACATTAGTGTTGTGGGAAATAGGAAGTCATTATAGCAGGTGGGGGTGCATCATGGAGAGCCTCCTCGAGGAGGTAAGATGAAGATGAGAAGCTCTTAGCCAGCTGAATCCTGGAGTACATCCCCCTCCTCTTATCTTGCCATTTAATTTCCTCCAAGTTGCATGCCTCCTCCACAATGCATTGGCACAGCCTGTCACTTTCTGAAACAAGGCTGCCTTTTGTGTGCCACTGAAAATGAATGGAGTAAGCTCATGTAGCTTTTTGAAATGTTCTATCTAAGCATGGGCGAATTTTGCGAATTCGCGATCCGCGAATTTGCGGATTTGCAAATTCGCGATCTGCAAAATTCGCGAATTTGTGCGAATTTGCGGATTTTTGTTTTTTTGCGTGTTCGTGGGGTTTTTTGCGTGTTCGCGGGGATTTTTGCGTCTTCGCAAGCCGCTTGCATAGCGAAGTTACCCATGCAGGCGTTTATGGGAGAGGAAGAGATAGATAGATAGATAGATAGATAGATAGATAGATAGATAGATAGATAGATAGATAGATAGATAGATAGATAGATAGATAGATAGAAAGAGAGAGAAAGAGAGGGAGAAAAAGAGGGAGAGAGAGAACGAGAGAAAGAAAGAGAGGCCGGGTCTCTGAAGGGCCAGATTCCTGAGTTGCCCCTACAGAACATACAGCTTTTTATTTTTAGCAAAATGCATATGAAAATTGTGCTGTAAAGGTCTCTTTTAGTTTAACCCCTCCTGACAACTCAAAACGGGTGTATTTGCCATCTCTCCCTTCTTCCTGTTTTTTATATCTGTAAGTGCTTCCTGGTGAGGTTTAATTCCTTGGACAGGTGCCTCGTTGCCTACTTGTAACTATTCTCTGACCCTGCTTCAAGGGTCAGAGCAGGGTCAGAGAATAGTTGCAAGTAGGCAACGAGGCGCCAGGAAGCAATTAGCAGCAGGTGTCCAAGTTGAAGTTAATTTGTTTGTAACCCTTTTGTAAAAGGTTACAAAGAAATTAGGTTCAACTTTTGCACCTGCTGCTATAACCCTTGCTTGGCTGAAAATTCGTCCCTGCTGATTCGCGGATTTTACCGCGATTTCGCGAGATTCGCGGATCGCGAATCGCGGAAAATCCGCAAATTCGCCCGCGAAACGGATTTTACGCCCACCCTTAGTTCTATCACAACTTTCAATATATTGGCTTTCTGCTCCTCAGTGAAATGTGTTTTCCTCTTAAGAAATTGTGTATGTATCCTTCTGGCAGAATGGGAGGGATGCAGGAAATGAAACACAAAAAGTAAAAAAATGTAATTCTTTGGTGGGGACAGTATTTATGTTGGTGGAAGGAAATATGGGACAGGTGTGTATTATTTGATTCTTCTATTCCCTTTCATGCAGAGGTCTCTCTCTCAGTTGCAGGGGTCTCCACCACAGGTACAGAGGTCCTGCCAAAAACCAGTACACAAAATATAGCCTTAAAATTACTAATAGAAAATTTGAAGTCATATCTTACCATTACGCAGGCTCCACGCCCTAAACTGATGGGATGAGGCCTGTAAGTCTACACTTTGTAATACCTTTTGTCTTGGGAATAGTGAATAGCCTAAAGTAGATGTTTTTCTACAAAGTGTAAGAGTAAATTGCATATGTAGATTTATACGTAGATTGCCTCACATGCAAGTCTTCCTTTGTAAATAGCCCCCACAGACGTTTTGCCTAGTTTGCTGAAAAAGCTATGTGAATTGGTCTGCAAAAGAGGAAACCATTCTACCTTGGGTCTCTTTCCTGCACCTGTAGCACCTCAATAGTTTTTTTTTTATTTATTGGCATTTGTAAATCTTACAATGAAAACTTCCAGTTAACATACAGACCATAGCACAACAACATCCATTGTCCAGCCCTAGTACAACTTAGCATACTACAGATTGATATATCTTTCAACATTGGTCAGACATGCATTACATTAGTTTGTTACAGTCTTGAAATATTCAACTAAATATGTCCAGTAATTCCACGGTCGGGAGCCTGCGGGTAATTCCTCTTCATAAGTCAAAAGTGTGTCTTTACAATAGGTAAGGTCCTGCAACCATTGCTTGGTGCTCGGGGCCCGTCTGCTATTCCAGCCTAGTGATATTCTCCTTTTAGCTATAAGCAATGCGATCATACAATATTTACGCCTGGCAGCCCGGACCTTAGACATCAGTCCTAATAGACATGTTCGCACCGTACATTCAATAGGCACACCCCCATGGTGCTTAATATACCTACCACTTGTGCCCAGTATTCCGCCAGCTTCGGGCAGGTGGTAACCCCGTGAGTGTGCAAGTAATTTTCCATTCTTCTAGCGTCAGTGGGGTATCTAAACTGGCATTCCATTTTTCTAGCATATACAGTGTACTATCTGCTATGTCCTTTTGTAGCTGAACACATAATCTAGACACTATATGTTTCGCTGTAGGAGTGGTGAGCATGAGTTGTAAACAGGATAACTGTTGGGGTTCTTCCGGATATGAAGTGTACAACTTGTTCACCGCCCCCTGTAGTCTATGGTACGTGAATCTAAAAAGGAGCGTCTTATTGCTGACGAAGGTTAGATCATCTAATGTCTTAAACCGGCCCTCTTGATATAAGTTCCCCATCGTGTCTATCCCTACTTGTTCTAGAAGTCTCATTCCCACCTTTTCCTGGGTAACCAACAGTTCCGGGTGGTGGTGGAGTGGCAGTGCAGCTGCGTATAGTGGTAATTTATGTGCCTTTCGCCCCATCATGCGCCAGGCATTGTTAGTAGTATCTATAGTGTTAATGTCCTGTTTGTGCAGCGGGGGTCTGCGGTGTGGAAGGATAGCCGTTAGTGGCACAGGGGAAGCATCTCCTTCTTCTATGGCAACATGTGTAAGATACGGGACTTCATGATACCAAAAGTACGCATATTGTGCTTGCACACATAAATAGTACAACAGGAAGTCAGGCACCTTAAATCCCCCCTGTGAGTATGGCAATAACATGGCTCTTAGTTGTATTCTTGCCTGTTTCCCTGCCCATATCAGGTTCAGTACCATAGCGGAAATCCTGCGAAACACCTCCATCGGCGGCTTTATTGGGACGTTATTGAATAGATATAGCAGCTTTGGCAGGATTACCATTTTGACTATAGCTAAACAATCAGCCAGTGATTCCATCTAGTAATTTTGTCTTCTATGGCACTTATCACTCTGCCATAGTTCGTGGGGATGACCAGTTCAGGATCTCTATGAAACCACATTCCCTAGTATTTGATTGGCTCCTCTTGCCATTCTAATGGATAATCAATAGGATGCGGGGTCGTGGTATCTGTTAAAGGTATGATTACAGATTTGGACCAGTTTATTTTAAGTCCGGTGTGTTGCCCGAATTTTATATACTCCCGCAAGAGAGGGTTCAGATTTTGCACAGGGTCTCATACATATAACATCATGTCATCTACATATAGTGACATATGCAAAGGTCGCTATATAAATTGGAGTGCCGAGTAGTCATGGTTCTGTCTTATTTTGCACGCCAGGGGTTCGAGTACTAGCGCGAATAATAACGGGGAGAGAGGGCACCGCTGCCTTGTTCCTCTAGTAATTTTGATTGTGTCTGATATATATTTGTTGACTTTAATGCGTGCAACCGGGACGTTGTATAGCATGGTGATCTATTGTAAAAACATAGGGGGGAATCCCATTCTCCTAAGAACTTGATGTAAATACGTCCATTCAATGGAATCAAAGGCTTTAGCCGCATCTAATAATACAGGCGCAGCTTTAGTGTTGGGTACTAGATAATGGGATAGCGCGAACAGCGTTCTGGTATTGTGGGCAGTCGAGCATGTTGGGATGAACCCTGACTGGTCTGGCAGGACTAGGTTGGTCATAGGTGGTTGCAGACGCGTGGCTTACAGTTTGGCAATAATTTTCGTATCAACATTCTTAAGGGATAGGGGTCTATAAGATTCACATCGCACTGGGTCCTTGTTCGGCTTCAATAGGGCGATTATCAAGGCTTCCCTTAATGTTGGCGGGAGTACATTGCAACTATATACGGGGCTAGATGATCCACAAACACTTTTTAGAATTCGCAGGTGAATCCATCTGGACCCGGTGCCTTACCATTCGGTAGTGATTTTATTATAGTGGTGACCTCCTCGACCGTGACTGGTAAAGAGAGATATTCCCTCTGTGCATTAGATAGCCATGCTATCGACACATCCTCAAGGTAGGCCATGATTTCATCTGCCGTGGCAGTCGCCTGAGAGGTATATAGGTCACCATAATGGGTTATGAATTCCCTCAATATTCCCTGTGCATCATATTGTATAGTGCCACTCTCGTCCCTTATGGCCTGCACCATTTGCGGAGCATGTCCCGCACATATTTTAGCTGCTAGACTTCTACCATGTCTACCCGCTTCTCCATAGGATCATTCTATGTGGCGTTTCGTTATATATTTTAGTTCATCTTCAGCGTAACTCTGGTGTTCTAGTAAGGTTTCTTTAATTTCTCCCAACAGCCTAATTTCTTGGGTATTTTCATATTCCCTCTCTAGCGACCTCAGTTTATCTTCCCTTGTAGTAAGCTGTTGTCGTATATCTTTAAGTATGCCAGCGGTCGTAATAATGCATACCCCCCTAATTGCTCTTTAAAAGCTTCCCATAGTAAGCCCGGGTCTTCAGTTGTAGGAGCATTCAATGCAAAGTATTCCATTATGGCGTTGTGTATAGTATCTGTGTATACTGCATCTAACAGTGCTGTCACATTAAACAGACCAACAAAAGGGTGGTGGCATATAGTTTGGTATTACCAATGAGATCAATATCAGATATGATCAGTTCGTCCTCGAGGAGACAGGCTTCACGTTGTCTCAGGCTACGCCTCCATCCCGATTGGCCAAGCCGACTTTAGTCCCATTTCCGGTTTGGGGTTGCCTGGACACGAGTATACTTAACGTTCCAGTTCAAGCCCCTTAGTACGAGCGCTTCTCACGGACAGCTCGTTTGGCGTTCATATCCAGATCGCCTTTTGCTACATCGCTGAGTTTCATCGCTGATGTTACTGCATCAAGGGTAAGCCCACATACTGAACCCGGATTGATACCGAGTAAAATCCTTAATCCCATTTTTAGGACTCCGTTTGCAATCTCCGTGTCCGGAATTGCACCGGTTTTTTAAGAATCACTTAGGCACTCCCATGGATAGGTTAAAACACTTTGTCACCTAGGCACCGTAATGACAGAATGTGGTTGTTTGAATTTTGAATCTTACACCACTTGGTCCTAAAAATCCTTTTTAAAATCTTTTTTGATTTAGGTTGACCAACGGGCTACCCTCTGGAATAAATCACCTCTTGACCGATCCCCTTGTAAGTAACCTTGAGCGACTCTCGTCATTGTTGACGTAATGTACAAGCATCTCTCTTATACCTATTCCTTTCCTTCCAGCCCCCCCCTTGTCTTGATAAAGACCCGCCGCGACCACCAACTGGGGCGCAACCAGGGTCGAAACGTCGAAACGTCGAAACGTCGACGCTCTTACATTTGGCCAAGCTAACTCCAGGAATATGGATACTAACCACTTGTCTTCCTTGGAACATTTACTCGTATAAAACTGGCCACAAAAACTATAGGAAATACATCGTTCTAACTTCCCCCGGTCCCTTTTTCTGTGATTTTATTGTAAATAAATGTTTTTGTATATAAGTGTCACTATATGCATTGCACTTGTCACTTGAATCACCACAGTCACTGCTCACGTAGTTGATAAGTACTCGTCAGTAATGTAGTGGAATGAAGTAATTCCAATATATTGTCTCTTTTTTCCCTGTTTTTAATATATATAAAAACTTTGCCTATCAGAGAGTTTTGCTTGTTTGTGTGTTTTGGAGCTGTTTTCAGCCTACCCCAAAGAGATTGTCACTACCCAACAGAACCACTTGTTTGTGAATCAGATAGTGTCCGAGGCATGTGCTTGATCAACTCAGTCCATAGTGCCAGTTCATCCATGCCCAACCAATAGTCAATTCACGACCAGCTGTTATGTACGGCAGTTATGTGTGTGGCCTCTGTATGCGTGGGGTGACGTACTCTCCATATATCGGTTAGACCCATATCAGCCATGATGTCCTTTAAAATGCTCGAGGCCTGCTTGTGTGGTTCTGTTGAGCCCCTAGATCTATCTAGGCCATTCTGTAGTGCAATGTTAAAATCCCCACCCCATATCATAGGGATGTCTCGTACTGTCTGAAGTTTTGCCCGTACATTACAATAGAATTCAGGGTCATCAGTATTCGGGCCATACGTATTAATGACTACTAACTTCTGTCCCCTGAGAATTCCCAGTATCATCACAAAGCGCCCCTCTTCGTCATGGACAACTTCCCTAATGCTGAGATTTAAACCTTTCCGTATCAGTATGAGGACCCCTCTGGAGTATGTGGAATAAGCTGAGCTATGCACAGATTCCGCCCATCTACGACCAATATTGGTGTGTGCGTTGTGAGCTATGTGTGTCTCTTGGAGAAGAGCTATGTCAATTCTCAGCCTATCAAGATAATTGAATATTCAACAAATTTTCTGTGGATTATGTAACCCCTGTACGTTCCAGGTTAGAAAATTCATATTTTTGGACTGTAATTTTCAGTAGCTGTCAGTGTAATATATCATTTGAGATCATGTCTGATAGTAGCTAATGCATACATGCCATATATACCTTCTGCGATATTTCTCATGTGCCTAGGTCCAAAAAACATAACCCCACTGCGATCTTCCCACCCCCCACCCACTTTCAGCATCCCAATTATGCCAAAGACATACCCACTCAACAAACATTTGTATAACTGAACTTCGGTTGGGGAACACCCGCTCGGGGGGTCCGCCCGGTGCACATTTCGTCATCCAACATAGTGGATGTGGCCAGGTGTCAATTTAGAAATACAGACTATGCACATCATTGTATTAAAATACAAAATACAAGAAACCTGGGGGTCTATCATCGAGACAAAGGTGTGTCTAAAACCATGACTAATGTTAAACTACAGAGTATCTGTGCGGTAATTTAATGGTCTAGTTATATAGAGTATATTGAACCAACGCATTGAACCACCAGCAGCTTTAGGTGAAATCGAATATCCAGAGATGGATTCCCATCAAAATCTTGTTGGTGATATAGTTTTCTCATGTGGTCATCCACAGGACTAATCTGGTGTGTCTCTAGATCAAATGAGACTACAACCAAGACAGCCTGTCAGGACTGGGGTCACTCCCGCAGTTACTAGTCGACCATGCGTGGGATCACCAATTGGAAAAAAGGTGCAGTGCAAAGGGTGAAGGTGTGAAGAGAAAGTGACATTAAAAAGGAATAGAGGACTCACAGTAAACTTTAATGAGTGAGAAACCTCTTTCAATTTAAAAACCAGAACAGCGCAAAAACAGCAGTATAAACAAATGACTGCTTAGGGCCGACATGTTTCTACCAGTGGGGGATATCCTCCCTTGGCTTTCCTCAGGGCCTCTGTTCTTAAAAACTTTTGCTACTGCAAGTGTTCAAACCAAATCAAACCAAAACATAAATTATATACAGTGACTTGTTTCAAAGGATATGTTCTTATTCCTCCATGTCAGCTGGTGTGTAAATCACCCTTCTTGACAGGGGAAATTGCCTCACCTCACCTGGACCAAGCTCAGAGTAAGGGAGGCCACGCTCTATCCGTCGTTGCCCCAAGCTGTGTCTGAGGCTGGGGGAGGCATTGTATTATGCAATTATAAATACAAAATGATGAAAAGATATCAAAACATAGCAACAGCACTCCGTGGAGAGCGGTAACATCCCCATGTCACCTAGGAGTACAGACAGGTCCCGGTTAAGCGGCATCATGTCAATAACAGTGGGTCCTAGTTCTGTAAATTCGGCAGCCTCCCCTATATCATTAGTAAACAGACAGGTGATTCCAGTAATTTCACAAGTCACTGAACTGCCCCCCAGCACTTCTGGACCTCCTATATACCAGACATAACCTAAAACAATAGCACTAGAATTGGGGGGTATTGTGTACATCCATCTCCACGAGTGTCTGTGCCAAGAGCTCCTGACTTGGCTGGTTGGGCTGGGATGTCTCATTCTAAATGATTACCTACTCCTCACTTGCAGTTCATTTGTACTGTTTACAACAAATCTCCCCTCAACAGGTTTAATATTCTGCAATGGATACAGATGAATAGTTCACGTTTTCTAACGCCTCCCAACAATGCGCCTCAGTGCAGTTTCACGCAGCTAGCTTGGGGGCAGAACTTGTACTTACAGTGCCCACTTTTCGCTGTCCCAGTGGATTCATACTCACATGGCACTCCAGGCTGTGCTCTCGAAAATACCTTGCATACCGCGATGTCTGTGATTGTTCATTCTGAGTCGCAGTTCTGCTCACTCCGATTTTGTTCCTTGCGTTTGCGACGAAGTTGCTTGAGGAAGTCCTGTGCTGCTTTTGGTGTTGGGAGGATAGTGGCGCGGCCATCTTGCCTCACCTTTACCCGTGCTGGGTAAAGCATGGCGTATTCAATACCTAGTTCTCGCAACTTCTGCTTTGTTGGGTTGTATTCCTTGCGTGCCAACTGAACTGCCATGGTGAAATCCGGATAGAACTCCAGTGTGTTGCCTTGATAGTTTTTGTCCAGCTTTTCTCTTGCCAGCTGAAGGATGGTGTGGCGATCTCTGAAGTTGCTCCAGGCTTTGGTTCGAGCCCAGTGATCTGTGCGCCCTTTCAACAATGAGGAATGAGGAAAATGGTCCCGAGCCAAATATGTTCTTGATCATGTCCTCTACGTATGATTCCATTTTCCCAGTGTTGTTGATTCCAGTACACCCGTAATACGGATATTGTTACGGCGAGACCTCGCTTCCAAGTCTTCCGCTTTGTTTTTTATGACCTCTAAAAGCCTCTCGATGTCTGAGCGTTTCTTGGTTGTGGGGTGCGATTCTTCTTCCACGGCAGCAATTCTAGTTTTGGCTTCCACCAGGCGTTCACCATGTTTATCCAACTTAGCTGCCGTATTATCCACGCGTTGCGTGATATTATCTCGTTTTCCATTAATGTCCTGTAAGCTCTGCTGTATGGCCTACAGCACATTCGCCATGTCACTAAGATTTTGCACTGCATCCTCCGCCTCCCCGTCCGAGGTTACCGTTGTGTTCTTGGGCTTTTTCTTCTATTCAAACGGTTACTTGGTTTATTGTTTCTCAGGCTTGCCCATTGTCATTTTACTTTGGCGCTTCAATTTACAAACAGGTGTGTGAACAGAGTTAGAGAGGACACAGTTCTATTGTGCCGTGTCTGCTTTACTGAGTCCAGAAAGATCACCCGCCAGCTCCGCCTGTGTATGATGGAAATCACCAGAAACATGCGATGGGGATGTTACAGTATGCGCCACTGCACACAGAGATCACGCAGTCACACCCGCAGCCAAAACAGTAGTAGTGTCACACATCTCTTGCGTCGCCGTCTAGGAGGTCCCACTGAAATGCCCTCTTGCACTTATCTCGAATCCCCTTGCCACCATCTTGTTGCAGTGTCACATAATATATGTCATCAGATCCCATATATGCCCTCGCAACTTCACCACTGCCACAGAAATGAGCTCAAAGAACACATGGTGTCACTCGCACCGTCCAGTGTAGCACACCAAGCATTCACTGCCACTGCCACTGCCACTGCCACATGTGGAGCTTACTTCAGTTCCACCTGAGTACTGGGCGCCGCCATTTTGTATTCCTTACAATGCTTACCGCCAATACATTTCTGTGCACTCCTCACTGATACTCGTTTTGCACCAAGACAGCCGACTCTCAGCGAGTGACACAGGATATCGCCTCGTCCGCACCACACTAATTCCTCATCTGTGGCTTTGCTGGTTAACGTTAACAACAGTTCAGCAAGCAGACACTAGGTCATCGATATCACTCTCAATGTATACAGCAGAGGCACAAGCAGTCCGTTTTAGGCAGTAAATGAGGCATGCAACAGCAGCATTACTCTTGTTTTTTTTTCCTCATTTGCCTTAACCTCTTTTCAAGAAACGCCAACCACCTTGCGTGTCCTACCTTGAGAGACAAAGCATTTTTAGTTGTCTCCCAACCCCAGACACAAATGACATAATGGCGGAAGAAGAATCCAGAAGGACAAGAGGAGGGACGGGGTGTGGGTTAGCAATTAGTCCATCAAGGTATTTTCCAACCTTATCTTATCTTATGTTAAAGGGGTTTTATATAGTGCTCTGTCACCATAAGTTTCCTGGCGCTGATTGGGTGCTGAGAGGTGTGAGGGGAACTAGCCAGACTGTGTGAAAAGACATGTCTTCAGGAGTTTTCTGAATTCCAGAAGGGAGTAGGAAGATTTGAGTGAAAGGGACAGCGGGTTCCAGAGTTTGGGAGCCAAATGCGCAAATCTGCAGCCACCAACTTTTTTGAGCTTGATTGGGGGTGCAGCTAAGAGTTGGCGATGAGAGGACCGTAAGTTGCGTACTGGACAGTAGGGAGTGATTAAAGATTTAAGGAAGGCAGGAGAAGTTCCAAACACAGCTTTGAATGTCAGGCAGCCGATCTTAAACGCAGCCCTCTGCTCAACCGGCAGCCAATGGAGTTTGCGGAGTAGTGGTTTCGCAGACTGCCATTTCGGGGTTTTATAGGCCAGTCTCGCCGCCTGGTTCTGCACAATTTGGAGCCTGTGGAGAAGATATTTCGGTACGCCATGGTACAGAGAGTTAGAAAAATCTAGACGGGAGAGCACCAGGGCAATCAGAACTTGTATCAGGGCCTCAGGAGTGAGGAGATGGGAGACTTTCCTGATTTTTCTTAGCTGAAACATGCAAGATGACACAACAGCACCCACCTGAGGCTTGAGGGAGAGCTCTGTATCAATGATGACCCCGAGACTCTTTGCTGACTTTGCCGGAACAGGCGGGGAGCCAAGCTCCACCGGCCAGAACTGTGGGCCCCAATGAATGGGGCTGTTACCCGGGAGGATTATCTCTGTTTTCCCCGGGTTCAGCTTGAGCTGGTTAAGGTTCATCCATTGCTGGATGTGTAACATGGCCGCTTGACAGTCGAGGGCTGCATTAGAAGTGTTGAGGGCAAGTCATCTGCATAGTTGAAGACGGTAATGTCCCACCTCTTCAAAGAATGGATGAGCGGTTGGATATAAAGATTGAAGAGCAGGGGGGACAAAGATGATCCCTGGGGCACTCCGCAGGTGGACAATTCCTTAGTGGCCATGAAAGGGCCTAGACGTACCGCCTGGGTTCTGCCCGCCAAGAAAGATTTGATCCAGGCAAAGGCCAGGCCCCGAATGCCGGCCTGTTCGACACGGTGGAGAAGGATGTTATGGTCCACCGCGTCGAACGCCGCCGACAAGTCTAACAAGACGAGCGCCTGAGGAGACCCTTTGTCGGCATTGCCCCTTAGAGAATCCATAACTGCCAGTATCACAGCCTCGGTGGAGTGGGCAGGTCTGAAGCCGGCTTGATTAGGTTCGAGGTAGTTGGAACACTCGATACACTGAAAGAGGCAGCTGGTGACATGCGCCTCCAGGAGTATGGATAAGTAGGGCAGCAGAGAGATAGGCCGGTAGTTGGCAAGGTCCTCTGAATCAGCTCCGGGCTTTTTCAGCAGGGGTACTAAGACAGCCTCCTTAAAGGAGTTGGGCACCGTGCCCATCTCGAGGGAGGTGTTTAACAGAGGCGGAATGCGGTCCGGCAGAGCCAGGCAAATATCGTGGAAAACAGAGGGGGGGCAACAATCGTTAGGTGAACCGGATTTGACTCGGCCAGCAAGTTTGGCCAGAGTGGAGGAATCAAGGATGGGGAAGCATTATAAAGAGAGCGGATTTCCAGGAGAGGGAACTGATTGAGCAGCGGGAGAAGCGGGAGGGATGGTATTCTTGATCTTCATAATTTTTTCAATGAAAAAACTATTTAAGGCGTTGCAGGTCTCTTGGGTGGGGGCCTGTGAAGGGAGGGTTCTAGCGTCAGATGTAAGCTCACTCATAACTCTGAAAATCTCCTTGGACTTGTTGGGGGCAATGAGGATCCTTTCAGAGATGTGTGAGGATTTTGCTGCTATGATTGCACTTTTATGTTTTTTCCATGCAGCGACGTAAGCCTCCCTGTCGGTGGGCAAGTAGTTACATCTCCACCTGCGTTCCATCTGGCGCAGTTCAAGCTGCTGGGTTTTTGAGGGAGCTGTTGAACCACCTATGTGATTTGTTGTGACGGGAGCGAGGGAATCTGGAGAGGGGACCAAAAAGGTTGCTGGCTTTTGTAATCCAGCTAGAGAAATCATCCTCCAAAGTATTAACAGTCGTGACATTGCGCAGCGGGGGGTGAGTTTCAGCCAGAAAAGAGAGAAAACCTTGAGAATCGAGGGCGCTCCATTTGCGAGCAACCCCACCTGCCAGGGGAGGAACCTTAACACGACCTTTGACTGTGATCACAGTGTCAATCATATGATGATTTGACCAGACGCAAGGAGTGATCACAGGGCAGGAGAACGTGAGGTTGTGGGTCAAGATATGATCTAATGTATGGCCCCTAATGTGGGTAGGAGAGGTGACAAGCTGGGTCATGTTGAAGTTAGAGAGGACATCAAACAGCTCGGCTGAGTGGGGGCCAGCGTTGCTGTCATTGTACCAGTAATTGAAGTCACCGAGGATGGCGACTCGGGCAGATGAGGTGATCAGATTGGCTAGCTGTTTGCTGAAAGTGACGGGGAACAGAGGCATAGAGTAGGGGGGGGCGATAAAGAACAATGAGGCGTTTCCAGGCTGATAATAAGGTTGTCTACGTCAGTAAGGATGAGGGAGGACGTAGAGATGAATTTGAACTCTTTTCTTATGACAGCTGCCACCCCACCACCAGGGCGAACAGCCGGTCGGTTCATGTTGAGCATGTAGTAGTCGGGGGGCAATGCTGCCAGGATATCAGGGAGAGAGTCGTCAGTCAGCCAAGTCTCGGTGATTAAGAGGATATCGGGGCTTTCGTCGGTGAGTAGAATAAAGAGATCAGCCTGATTTTTTACGAATGATTGTGTGTTTAAGTATAGTGCACGTATACGCGTGTCACTAGTGCCAGGACAAGCTGAGGGCTTGCCACTGGGGCATGGGGGGGATGATATGCGCACAATGCCAAGTGAAGAGACACGATCTAGGCAAGCAGGAGGTAAAACACAATGAGTGGATTATAGATTCCTCAGGACAGAGGGAGAGTAAGTAATAGGAGTGATAGCATCCCGGGCCCCTGGACCCGTCCGGCCGCGGACGGGCAGGACTCTGGCACGACTCCGGCGCGAGTCAGGCACGTCCGCTGAACGCGTCCGCTGCGTGAAGGCATGGACAACCCCTTTTATGCGCAACTAGAGTGCGATGATTTCCAGCCACACTCAATATGGCCGCCGCTATTCTGTGCCCGGGACCAACTCCACAGTGTCAATCCTCGGCTGGGAGTGGCCCAGGGCTGCGGGAGGGAGGGGGAAAGGAGTCAGCAGATAAAGCTTCTTTAATCAAGCTATTTAGGTAGAGTTGCTGTTTAGTAATAAAATCGCCGATTTTTGCAAGTTTTCAAGTTAAGAACAAGTTAAGAACAAGTAAAATTAGAGCAACGCAGGCAACACAGCCTCCCGGCTTCCGCCTCAGGAGGGACTCAGACACTCACACAATCGAGCCCCGGGTCGAGCGAAGCCCCTTTTATGCGCAACTAGAGCGCGATGATTCCCAGCCACACTCAATATGGCCGCCGCTATTCTGTGCCCGGGACCAACTCCACAGCGTCAATACTCGGCTGGGAGTGGCCCAGGGCTGCGGGAGGGAGGGGGAAAGGAGTAAGCAGATAAAGCTTCTTTAATCAAGCTATTTAGGTAGAGTTGCTCTTTGGTAATAAAATCGCCGATTTTTGCAAGTTTTCAAGTTAAGGACAAGTTAAGAACAAGTAAAATTAGAGCAACACAGGCAACACAGCCTCCCGGCTTCCACCTCAGGAGGGACTCAGACACTCACACAAATGTTCGACCAGTTGCAGTATCCGATGGGACCGACAACCCATGGTCCATGGAGTGTTATAGGCATAATCATAGGACCCGGGGGGAAAATAAAAACGGAAATCCTATCTCCACTGAACCAACAAATCCCAGAAAGTCAAATCTTGTTTACTGCACGGTCTGGCCAAGTCCACCTTAGATGTTTCATACAAGGACATCAGCCAGCCAGCGTGTGTTGGTGCTGTGGTATCAACCCAATGTTTATAGATTTGCCTTCTTGCTAGAAGAATTGCATAAAAAAGGAAAGACCTTGCCTTGCCGGTGACGCTTTCGTCTAACCCAAAAATGATTCATGGCAGAGTGATGGATAATGTTGTGTTGAAAATAGAGTCTAATGATGATTTTACTTCTTCCCAAAACAAACAAATAAGAGGGAAGTCCTTAAACTTAGGAACGTCAGAGGCTTCGGGGAGATTACATTTATTACAACTCTTTCCTGGCTGGAAATTTGAAATCCTTAGAGGGGAGAGATAGGCACGGTGTACCGTGAACAGGTGGTTGCGCCTAAGCCAAGCTGGCTTAACTGTTTTATACAGGAGAGTGAAAGATTTTATCCATACTTCCTCGCATTGAAGACCAATTTCGCCCCCCCACAGCTCCTCAGGAAGGGTAAACTCCCCATCCACCTCCTCCAAAATACTCCAGTACCAAAGAGCCACTTCTTTGCCTCCCCCTTGCCTCTCTATCAACTGTTGTTCCAGGTTACTAACTTTCCCCACATGGACACCTTTCCTACCCAAGGCCCGAGCCCAACTATCAAGCTGCATGTGTTTGAATCTGGATAGCGTTGGTCCTACCCTGTCCCGTAACTCTTCCCATGCAGTCATTGACCCCCCTGCCAGCAGGTCACCCCATCTTACAATACCAGCATCCTTCAAGAGGGTCGCCAGGCTATCCTTTAAACATGGTGGTAGCCCTGGGGAGTCCCACAAGGGGGCAAAGTTTTAGAAGTAAGAAAGCCCTATTCTCTTTTTAATCTGCGCCCAAGCTCTTGCCAAAGACTCCAGAATCTTTAGCTTGACTTTTTAAAAAAAAATTCTGGTCCCCAAATTTAAATAGAAAACCATCATTTGGTAGGTCCGCCCATACTAGCATGGCCTTAAACATTATCCCAATTGACGAGCTAGATGGTGTTTTCAAAAGCATTCTAGAATGGGATAACTGAAAGGCCCATGCATAGTGCTGTAAATCGGGTAGTGCCAGCCCCCCCTTTTCCCTCCCCCTTCTCAGCTTCTTCCATGCCAACCTGGTCGCTTTGTAATTCCAAATAAAGGAGTTGATCTCTCTCTGACATTTGTCTAGCTGTTTTGCCTCAAAGGCCAGGGGATGGTGTTGAAAATAAATGTAAATTTGGGAAGCATAGGCGTCTTTATTAAGCTTATCCTCCGAAGTATGGTAAGTGGAAGACAAACCCAAGATTTTAATAGCTTCTGACATTCATTAAAAACCCGATCTAGGTTGTTTTGGACGATATTTTCAACCTCATGGGTGATCCGAACCCCAAGATAACGCATAGAGGAGGTCACTTCCAGTTGTGTATTGGCGATGTTTCAGGCCATTATTTCCATTTTACTTGAGTTGATTTCGTACCCCGAAATCAGCCCAAAGTCCTCTGCCCTCTTAATAACCGTAGGGAATGAACGATCAGGGTCAGATGTAAAAATGAGGATGTCGTCTTCGTAGAGGGATACCCGCTTCTCCCACCCATCAAATACAAAGGAAGGGATGTTAACCTCTTCTCTCAAAACTTGCGCAAACGGCTCGATGTATAAGTTGAAGAGAAGGGGAGAAAGCGGACAGCCCTGCCTGGTACCCCGCGTAATTTTAAAGGGCTCTGTCAAGTCGCCATTGACTAGCAATCTTGCCAGTGTGGCCTTGTACAAGAGAGCGATAACTCGACAGAAGCCATTTCCAAAATTAAATTTTCTCATAACCGCGGTGAGATAGGGCCAATTGACCCTATCAAAAGCCTTGGTTGCGCCTAGAGTAAGGGTTGCCAAAGGAAGAGAGAAGGTGGAGGCGATGTCTATAGCCCCAACCAAATCGTTGGTAAGATCAGCTAACTGACGCCCTTTTATAAACCCTTTTTGGTCTTGGTGGATTATTGAGCCAATTGCATTCCCCAATCTAGTTGACATAACAGTAGCAAACATTTTATAGTCGTTGTTCAGAAGCGAAATTGGCCGATAGGATCTGCACTCAATCAGGTCCTTACCTGGTTTAGGAATCAGGACAATCGTTGCTTTGCTCCACGACTCTGGGGGTGCCTCCCCCTTTAGAAGAATGCTATTGAAAAGGGTCGTCAGTGTTGGAATAATGGCTGCACTTAACACACAGTAGAGCTCTCCTGGCAGGCCATCTGGGCCAGCCGCCTTCCCTTGCTTTAATTGTGCAATGGCTTTACCCACTTATGCCTCAGATGTTTCCATTTCTAAGTGAGTTCTCTGTAATGTTGAAAGAGTCGGCAGAGAGATTTTATCTAGCCAGGAATCCCTTGCCACATGGTCATCAGTAATATCCTCCTTGTATATCTCCTGAAAGAATTCCTGGAAAGCGCTCCCAATATCAGAGTTGGACGTCCTAGGTGCTGCTTTTCCTTCCAGTTTTATCTCCCTGATGTAGTTTTGTGCTTGGTCAGATTTTATTTTCCCAGCCAAAACCTTACCTGCATCCTCCCCAAATTCGAAATGAGAGATCTTGCTTGCCTCCCATCTCTTAGCCACTCTTTCTTGTAATATGGTTTCAAGCTGTTTTTTCAACTCAGCCAGCTTCTCTTGTTCTTCTATTGAACCTATGGAGGTACCGAGCTTTTGGTCAATTAGACTCATTTCCAGCCCCAATTTTTTTAATCTTCTCCCTGTATACCTTCCGTCTATGGGAGGCTCTGTTGGTTATACAGCCTCTCAAAAAGGCTTTCAGGGCCTCCCACACCATGGATACAGCAGCAGATCCAAGATTAATCTCCAAGAAGGATTTAGACTCTGCTTCCACAAAACTGTATTCCTCGTTTTCTAATACGATGGTCCGGTCAAAAGACCATGAAGCATGTCTAGTCTGCTGGCCAGATTTTAAAGTAAAAAGGATAGCTGAGTGATCGGACAGTTGGGAAGGGAGATATACTATCTCCATCAGTGACTCTTTCAGGCAATAACTAAACAACGCATAGTCGATTCTAGACTTATGCTTGTATTTCAAATTCTGAAAGGAGACCCCCAGTTTATTACCTGCCCTTTCCCTCCATAAATCCGCTACACCCAACTGTGTCATTATTGATACTAGGATTTGCCTTGACTTACACCTGCTCTAGAGTTAGGTGACTTATCAAGTCTAGGGTTAAGCACTATGTTGAAATCACCAACCCAAATAACCGGATCCTGGGAGGTAACCAGATGATTCCGAATCGTGTCCAAGTAAGATGGGTTGTCTTGGATTGGACCATAATAGCCCACTAATATGCAAATCAGACCATCTACAAGTACGCCTAATAAGAGCCATCTCCCACTATGGTCCTCTTTATAGTCCAATATCTGGACTTTGCCCTGTTTTTTAAAAATAAAGAGGATCCCTCTTATGTTTGCATTTTGGTTTGTACATATAAATTTGTCAACCCATTTCTGCTTTTTAACATGTTGGTCACTTCTGTCTTAAGAAGATATGTCTCATGTACGACAATGACCTGCGCGGGGGAGTCTCTCAGATATTGAAGAATACAGTGTCTTCTGATCTTTACGCGCAGGCCATTGACATTCCAGGATAAGTATTAAAGGGAGGTCATATCATTGCGTTCCCTTCACTTACTCCATCCCACTCGCACTCTCTTAAGCCTGGACCACTTAGGCGCGTTTTCTGACAACACATAGCTTGGAGACATCCAATATTAGGACACTTAGAACACTTGCAGAGGTCAGACTTAAGAGGATTTAAAAAAAATTCCCCTACCACCCGGTGCCCCCCACCCCTGCTCCCCCACCTGGAAAGCCCCCCTCACTTACACTGGCAAGGTGTATAGCCAGGTTTGCGTCCTCAGACAACCTCCCCCTCTACTGCATTGCTTAAGTTAATAGGAGTGCCAACTTAAAAGGCCAGGTACTGGAAAGGTGGCTGAAAGTGGAGAGAAGACCTTATTATAGTCGTTTTATCTATGTATATATATTTTTTTCCTTTCTTTATCCCCCTTTTATCCCAGTTTATCTCCCTATCTCTTAGTCGTATACTCTATTTTTCTCCCCCTTTATTATGTGTTTGTCTTATGTTATATATTTTTTTTCCTCCCCCTTATCCCATATTTTTTTTCTCCCCTTTTTTTTTAATCTAGCTTCGCAGAAAGAGAGAAGACCTTACTTTCCTCAAAAATGACACCAACCAAACCATCAAATGTTGGGAGTAGTGGCCTAATCTAATAATTCCCTGTCCTAATGTCATTGTATAGCGAAGAGGCGCTCTCTACTTTAACTTTATTTTAACTCCCCCCCCCCCCCCTCACGAGTGATCCCAATAGATTGTAGCAGTTTGTCGCCTCGAGAGAGGAACGGATGTTATTCATTTTATTGTTGTACATCACCCGCAAAAACGCAGGGAACCTCATCTTCAGCATTGCACCCAATGCTCTAAACCTCTCTATTCTTTGGCCCAGTTCCCACTGTCAATCTAAGGTGGATTTAGAAAGCTCTGACCGAACTTCAAAGGAAAAGTCTGGGGCTTTTAACGATTTAGCCTTCAATGCGAGGTTTAGAATTTTCTCCTTCAGGGTATATGTGAGGAAGTTCACCAGTATCTTTCTGGGTTTAACTCTTCCGGGGTTTAAACAAAAGGGATCTCGATGTATCCGCTGGATGTCTCTCTCTAGGATGTCAACTGCCTGATCTAAGTTTAATGAGTCTTTTAACAGTGGCACGACGAAAGCTTTAATGTCGCCCCCTTCTTTACCCTCTGGGACCTTCAGAAGCCGAAGATTATTCCGCTGTGAATAATTTTTCAATGACTCAACTCTTTCTCGCATGACTTCCCCCTCTCTCCTTAGAGTTTGCATTTTGGTCTCAGCTGCCTCTAAATTATCTTTCCTTGACCCCACGGAGCCTTCCAGGGTCTCTGTTCTTTCGTAGAGACCGTCTACTTTCTTCTCAAGAGTTTTCATGCAGCCCTGATCTCATTCTGATTTAATTTGGAGACCACGAAGCTGCTCCTTATTTCATCCCTCATGGATGTTAATAGGGCCTCCAGTGAAATCCCAACTCCCTTTACTCCCTCCACATATACCCCACTTGTCGCACCAGCGCAATCCGCAGAACCAGAGACCTCCCCAACCCCAGAAGCTGGAATGTCTTTAATTAAACCAGGGTCATCCACTTTAGTCTGGGAATTTATGGCCTCTTCGCCCAAAGCATCCAGAACATCAGTAGCTATAGTTTGGGGTAAACTTTGCGGGGGGGAGGACTCGGCCATCTTTATATTGGCTGTGGTACTGTGCTTGATCGCCTTCTCAGGGAATATATCCAAAACCTGCGGTAAAACCTTAAAAAAAAGAGCGCAGAGATGGGGGGTAATGCACACTGCACTGTTTAATGAGTGCTTGTTCTTAACCCCTCGCTGAAGGCCACTACTAACTTTAGAAGGCTTACCCTCCTCTTTGCTCCTATTCCCTTGGTTGACACCTGCACTATGCCTACCTCAATCGGGTTCGGCCACTGCTTCCACCTCAGCCTCACTCTCTCCTGTTGGTGCAATAGGTACTAAATCACCCTCCCCTCCTCAATTAGCCTCTCTGAGTGTGTACAACTTTTATATCCTTTCTCCCGCTTTTTACCTTTGGAAGTCTGCCTTTTGTTTGTTCTCTTACCGGGATTAGAAAGGGGAGTCTCCACACCCTTTACCAAGTCCCCAACCTCACTCTCACCATGCACAGCTGCGCCACCAAAAAACTCAGAACTTTCACAGGTCACCTCACCCGACCCGATTTCTCTCTCCTCCTCTCTCTCACAGACGCTCTTCTTTGTGCCAGCTGCAGGGCGAAAGGAGGCAAATGCGGGATGAAGCCCAGCCGCCGCCGTCAGGCCGCCTCCTCTATCACCGCCGCTGTTCCCTCGGAAGAGCCCGTGAGCCGCTGCCCTGCGGCCGTGCCTCAGCTCCACGGCTGCACGTTTCCACTGCGGTAGGAAGGCAGAGGGGAGGGGTCTCACACCCACGCCAAAACACATCAGAGCCGATAGTTGCAAAATAAACCATCCAAACTTCTCCAGAGGTTTATTATTCACTCCTCTCCTGCTATGAGACCATTTCTCGTGCTCGGAGCCTCAACATGCATGCAAAAGCACCAGTAAGTGAAGCAATGCTTGGGAAGGGATCCGGATGCGCGTACCGCTCTAGCCTGTGGTCGCCATGTTTTCCAACAGCAGCATTACTCTTGTGCACAATCATGAATCATCCATCTCAGAAAGCCGCGATCGATACGCAGTATCAGTCAGCCCGCGAGCTGTGCACCGCCATTTTATAGTCCGACCGCTAGGTCCCGTTTATATTCCATGCATGATGTACACCACTGTGCTGCCAGTCTCATGCTTATGCCCTGCAGGACATCAATGTATTCAGTGCGATTCCCCACGAACACAGAGGAATCCACAGCACTTACTTATGTAGCAGTGTGATAGCCTTAGACACCGGGTTTAGCTAGATGGACGCTGCCATCTTGTAGCCTACGCTGGTCTCACCGAGTCCCACCACCCAGTCTCACTTTCATCTAGATTTTCCTTTCGTCGCAATGATGGATTAACAGCATGCCGCCTCCTGTAGCAGTGTCACTGCATTCCGATATTCAAAGCTGTCATTTAAACTCAATTCCGAGTCCGTTAAGCATACTAATATGCCGCTTTACAGACCTGGCCAGCGGAGCTGCCTCAATAGCCAGCCATTCCGCTGTGCGCCCTCTAGCGCCCCCGTAGCACCCCAATAGTTGTTTGTTATTTATTAAATGTCTGAAAACATTGTTTTGTGGAGTGATAATACCTTCATCAAGTATTTTACAAACCAGATCTGTGAAGCATATTTTAACCACATGGCTGCTGGCCGTTCCCCCCCCCCCCCCCTGTGCTGGAAAATGCCATTTTAGTGGCACCATGACGAGCTCAGCTCGTCATCAGCACACGACACCCGTGGGTGATGACGAGCTGAGCTCGTCATCAGCATCGAAAGGATTAAGATAAAAATCAATGACTTTCTGATAACATTATGATGATTTAGAGCTGAAGGTCCAGTACTGGATGTCAGGTCACATACCATAGACAGTTTAACTAAAGGGGGAACCCTACGAAATATGTACTGGAATGCCCCTAGAATTCCTAACTCTTGACTGATATTTATAGTCAATACCTTTTCTTTTAATTCATGCTTCATTCAGTTGCATGCATCTGAATATTTTCAGAAGAGATGTGATGTGTATCCCCCTACTCTGTAGTATGGATAAAAGTAAATAGCTCTCTTGGTGCAGTTCAAAGTAAAGGACATATTAAACTCACTCTTGTTATACCTTTGTTCTCCACACTGTCATATACTCCTCTTGACAGACATGACATTTCTCAACAGAAGGAGGAGGTGAAAGGGAAAGAGAAGGGCAAGTGAGGTGATATGAAAAACATGTAAATTAGTAAAAATGGCACAATCAGCTCATATTAATCTGGATAAATGATTGTCCTTGCTTGTGCCCTTTATTATAACAGAGCCTGAGAAATGCAATTCATAAAGCAATTTGCATGTGTTTCTACATAAGACTGTGTAGACAGCTTAACTGTAATATAACTGAGTGTTCCGAAAAAGCAAAGAGTGTCTCACAAATGTCGTAATATATCATATGTTTTGGCTGTTGTCAACAGGTTAACACGAGGTAAAAAATGTCCTGCTTCTTTCAAACAAATTGTAACAAACCTTACAAAGGGACATAACACTGCTGCCTATATCTATTTTAATTTTGTTTTTGTCTCGATGAACGCCTCTGAATAGGGTTACAAGGAGAAATATTGACACATACATAATGGATTAAGGGAATCTACTAAGATGCCGTATGAGAAGAATTGATGATATTGTTAATTAACACTCATGTAGTATGCAGTATGTCATAAGTGTGGCATCATAGTGCCTTTCAGTAGTAGAGGGTATGGCATACGGGATAAATACATGTGCTAAGGTTTATTAGAGGAAAGGTATAAAATGTTGACATGTATAAAGAAGGTGGTACACCCTTCTCTCCCTGTTAACCATACTTTTATCAAATTATTCACCACTACTTTCTAAATTACTCACAGAAAATGATTGGAATATATATTCATATTCTTTTTTCGTAGCACTCTTCACATATTCATAACTCTTACGACACTCTATATTTAGGGCCCAATGTATATTTTGGCGTTATGTACACTCTGTGACGACAAAGTATACATACCACCAAGATAAATGTGGCGGGCCTTATGTTTAATCACGGTGGAGACTACTCCTTCTCTGCCCTTTTTAAACCCCTCTGACAGCCCTCATCGGAGGCAGACCTCTAATTTAGCCCACCTAATTAAGATGGGCGCAATTAGAGGTCAGTTTTTACTGCCTGTGACTGCCAGGAAAACCCTGGCAGTAAAGGGTTGTGAAAACTGCTAAAGTTTCCCTTGCCATGTGAAAGGAATACTTTAGGATTTTGTTTTTTAAAAGAAAAAAGAAAGCAGTTTGGTGCAGGACACCATTATTCTGATGGAGCCCTGCACCAAACTGTTAACAGCATTGACAGGAACCGCTGTGAGGGCAGCTTCTCCCATTGCTTTGGAAATGACCTCCGGTTTGGCAGTAAGTTCTAAATTTGGCGAGTAGAGTAGTCTCAGCCTGGCAGTCGGTAAGTCCTTATCCAGGCCAACAGAGATTCAATCAATCAATCAATCAAAGCATTTATATAGCGCACTACTCACCCAGAGGGTCTCAAGGCGCAAGGGGAGGGGGTGAAGGACTGGGTTTTCTTAAGACCCAGCGGTGCCAGGGATAACACCTAAAACCTTCGTGGGTAACCTGTTCCGGCATACAAATGACAGAGACACGGGACACTTCCTTCGGCGTCAACGATTCGAGGTTTATTTACTGCAGGGAACACAGAAGTCACAGGAAGTACAGCATTTGTATGTTCGAGGAGTCTGCTTCGACTTGCCTCTGTGGGTCGCTCCTTTTTATACAGTTCTAATGCATTGAACATCATGGTACACAAAAGGTTACAACTCGGTTCCCATCGTAAAACCATAAGGGGTTACTTTCATGTATTCAAGGCCCGGAACATAAGTACAGAAATGTTTGGTGGTTCCCAACTGTAAAAACCCATCTTCCCACCATTAGTACATTCCAATCAACAATAAACAAATCGAGGAAGGGACAGAAACAGGTGCAGAGGAAGACAGGAAGAGTGGGGAGATCGAAAAGGGTGTAAAAAGGGGTGGTATCGGGAAACACGAGCTGCAGGCATCAAAGGGGACGTGCCTAATGAATGCACAACTAAGACAATAGACCGGCACGGCAAGATGAGCCTCGAGCGGGGCCATCTGCCTTACAGTGCCGTCCCCCTTATCATAAAGACACCTTCAAAGGAAACGTGTCTTCCGCAAGAGTTTGGGAATCCCAGAGTCGCGAAGCGGACAGCGTCCGTTCGCTGGCTACTTGAGGGCAAGAGACAAAATGGATGCTGCATCTAAGATGGAACCCGTGGGCTCCGATGTAGAAACCCACGAAACAAACGAACGGTTTAGGTTAGCACAGCGAAAATGCGTACACCCACTAAACTCGTCATTTGCGGTTCATAGATACCAGACTCGACCATATTCGTACGAGTCGACAACACCACTTACGATCGTCACGGAACCTCAGATGCTCCTTTTGCCCTCATGTAGGCAAGCACTAGTCAGAATCATATTCGATATTCATCAAACCATCCAGATGTTGCTGCAACATAATTCTATCCATCTGAGCTCCTTTGGTAACAGGCGGCTGTCTTATACACGTTGTAGCACAGAGGCCACATAAGGCAGGACCACACTGCATGCAAAGGCAGCACGTGAATAGAAATGCTACAACAACCCCGATGATCATCAGAATCTTTCAACCCCAAGTCGACATCAGGCCCCAAAACCACCCAAGTAGCGTCCAATTCCCTACGTCCACGTGTATGGACTCAGAGATCTTATGCAACTTTGAGATGGCTTGATAGACAGTCGGAGCGTTATCTGGAATGAAAATACAGCAGCTCGAATGGATCACCTTACATACTCCACCTCGATCTGCTAAAACAACGTCTAAAACCATACGGTTTTGTAACGTCATGAGCCTATCCGCCTGAAGTTCTGCTGTGATATTACCAAGGGCACTGGCAGTGATATTAGCTGTCGATTCCACCACTCGGGTCAACTGTCTCAGGTTCCTACTATTAACCATAGGTCCCCAAAACGGAAAGAAACCTTTGAAAAAGTCTCCTGCCTCTTGACCGGCAGTGTCCTCTTCGCTAATCACGCCCCTCACAATTCGAGTCTTGTGGTAATCGGAGGCGACTGTAAAAGTCGGTGGCAACAAATTTGCAATGTAACATGCGCCCGCAAAGTCAGAGGGCAACCACGTATACGCACGATCATGACAGACAAAGTACGTACCCTTGGCAGTCAGAAACACAGGGGACGAGAGCATCGGCAAGACATACGTCTCGGAGCAAGCACTCTCTCCAAGATGAGCTCTCGGTCTTCGGCCACGACCTTTTAGACAGAAATTACCAAGGTGGGGTACGATCCATATCGGAGACGAGCTTCTAAGCTGTCTTTCACCCACGAGCGCACTATACTCAGCCTCACTCAGATCCCTACAGGCTCGCACCTCTTCCTCTGGGATGAGCGAAGGCTCATAGATATCCCTATCTAAATCAGCGATCGCTATAGCCAAAGGATGTGGTACGGACCAGGACCAAAGTGGGAAGGACGTGGCTCTCGATTGGGGTAGGAATCTAGTGCACTTCGAAACATTGTTTGGAATGCTCGAGCTGAACCCTGGGAACTATAAGGAAGGACCAAGTACGGAATTCCCTTATCAGTGGTATGTGGCATCAACCCACACACCCAACAATTGGTAGTGTTAACCACCAACTGATGTTGATGAAGGAGCTGAATAAAGGAATTATTCATAAATTCCGCACATCTGGCCTGCTCGTGTTGAGGTAAGATGTGGAAGGAATGAGGAGAAACAGTGGAGGTAGTTTTAGGTTCAGGAGAAGAGGTAGGTGAGGCAAAAGGCAAAACGTCAATATCAAGTAATACACCCCACCCGCCAATAGCGAAGAAACAGTTAAGAACAAGAGGAACACTTGAATCATGAAGCATTTTGTGCGAGTAATTTGCTGCAACTTGAATCTTCGAGCCTGCGCTTTTTCCAAATCCACCAGCTTAGAGAACGGCATCCTCTAAAACCGTCCGCAACGTTTCTTGACGCACTTCGTTCTGTGTAGCAGTAGTCAATCCCCAGGAGTTCCCAGGAACCGACGGCCTTCGACCTAGTGTCAAGACCTACTAACCAGAAGGAAGTACACGTGCGGCCCTACGGTACACCCGGATGTGAGGTACTTATTTACAAATATACACAATATCTCCAAGTTGTGGAAGCAAAAACATATATGGAAACAAACTCACAATATTTACAAAAACCAAAATTATACGAGTGTGTTCAGACTGAATGGTGTCAATGGGGTAATGTGGATGTCAAGGGAGAAAGCAAAACCTTTTTTATTTGTCCTTAGTATTAGATCTCAGGAAGTATCGGCTTCTCCCAGGACGTGTCTGTTCATCAAACAACTGATCCGATGGTAGGACAGAGTTCTGCTGGTCAGTCAATTGTTCAGATCTTGAGTTTGTAGGTGGCAATTGTTCAACAATGTCATCCTGCTGCGCTGAGGGTTCTCCAACAAGCTGAGCGTCGCTAAAAGGGACGAAGGTCTGTGCAGTTTCCGTTTCAGACGAAGCAATGCCTTTCCTCACCCACAAGTCTGCCGGCAAAGGTAGAGGTACCTTTTTAGTATGGGTGGCGTGCACCCAGTGTTTACGACCTTCCAAATGAACAGCAGTCCTCGTGGCGAGAAGAACTTGGTAGGGTCCAGTAAAGCGGGGCTCAAGGTTTCTTTTACGTCCGAAGTTCCGCGTCACCACCCAGTCTCTAGGCTGGAGCTGGTGGCCTGGACCCTCCGTCTGCGTCGGCAGTGCTTCAAAGACCTGTTGGTGAATTAACCTCAGTTTAGCAGTCAGATCATGCAGATAATTGATCAACATTGGGTACTCAAGATCAGAGAACACACTCGGTCTAGGAACCCCCAAACATTCGCAGGGCGGCCGAACACAATCTCGTAGGGACTAAGCCCTACTCGGGAGTGTACAGTCGCCCTAGTAGACAGAAGAGCTAGAGGTAAGGCGTCAGGCCACGAGAGACCAGTCGTAGCCTGAACCTTCGCCAGCTTTAATTTGAGGGTGCCATTATACCCTTCAACCAAACCTGCTGACTGGGGATGATTGGCGCTGTGGAATTTCTGGGTAATTCCAAGGCCCTTACACACACTCTTCATCACACTCCCCACAAACTCACTTCCCTTATCAGACCATACAATTCGTGGCATTCCATACCGAGGAAAGTATTCCTTCAGTAGGATTTTCGCAGTGGACAAAGCAGTATTATCTTTGAGAGGGTAGGCTTCGATCCATCGGGAGAACGCGCAAACCACAACTAAAACGTATTTCAGGTTATTGCATCGCTCCATATGGATGAAGTCTAGCTGAATCACCTCAAAGGGACATGAAGGGGGAGCAAAATGGCCAGGAGGTGTAGGGGTTCCTTTTCCAGGATTGTACATCATGCATATCATACAATTCTTCACCAGTCTATCAGCACACTTCGTGATACTATCATTCTTCCATACAGGGGACAACAACTTACAAATACCTTTCGCGCTAATATGCGCCAAGCCGTGTGCCATCGTCACAACAGCTAGTACATACGCATCTGGCAACATCCACCTCTTATTCTCCGACAGATCAATCCAACAACCATTCGCATCCAACTTTCCCGTACTCTCTTTCCACTTCGTCTTTTCAGTTTCGGTGGCCTCGATCTGAATTGTTTTCACATTCTCGATGGTATCCTTACACATAATAGTCTCTGTAGGCCACCTAACCGAACTCGTCACATACATTCTGGTACTAAGATTCCGAGCAGTCTCCTTAGCAGTTTCATCAGCGAACGCATTGCCACGACCAACATCATCCGTCACCTTACGGTGTGCACTACATTTAATAATCGCCACCTGCTTGGGCAATGTAAGTGCATCCAAAAGATCATTCACGAGCTGTCCGTGTAGGATCTTCGTACCATGCGATGTCATAAAACCTCTCTCTCGCCACAAACGTCCAAAGCTATGCGCTACGCCAAATGCATACTGACTGTCGGTAAACACATTCACCAGTTTCCCTTTCGACAACACACACGCTCTAGTCAAGGCAATCAGCTCTGCCGCCTGGGCAGAATTCTGATTCAATCTCGCAGTCTCCACAACAGTATTCAATGTCACCACAGCATAAGCCGTCGTTACATCGCCATTCGGCAACTTAAAACATGAACCATCCACATACAGGGTCCCATCGGGATCTTCCAATGGAGTATTTTTCAGGTCTACACGACCTTTGTTTCCTCTTCAGTTCGCAAGTAGCAATCATGAGGTGCTACTTCATCTGACTCCATACTGATTGGCAACAAAGTCGCCGGGTTCAGGACATTACAGCGTTTTATTTGAATGTGACTTGCCAAAAGCGTCAACTCATAACCAGACAACCTTGCACTCGTCAAATGCTGAGTTTTCGTACAATTCAAGAGAGTGTCAACTGCATGCGAAACCATCACCGTAAGCATATTATCCATGATCAATCCTGCAGATTGTCCGATGGACACCGCAGCTGCCGCTGTTGCTCTCAGACAACTCGGCAATGCTCTAGCTACTGGGTCCAAGGTCGAGGAAAAATATGCACATGGACGTTGCTTACCGCCGAATTGTTGCGTCAAAACACTCAACGCACAACCTTCTCTCTCGTGAACGTACAGTATAAACGGCTTACTGTAGTCAGGGGTCCCTAGCACAGGAGCCGAACACAATGCGTCACGCAGTTCAGAAAAACTTTTCTGACATTCTTCCGTCCATGGTAAAGGAGTTGGAACATCCTTGCACGTAAGAGCTACCAATGGTTTCGCTAGCAATGAAAAATTTGGAATCCACTGTCTGCAGTATGACGTGATACCTAAAAAGGCACGCACATCTCTCTGAGTTGTTGGCACAGTCATTCGAGCAATCGCTGCAATTCTCTCTGGGGTCAACCTTCTTCCCTCCTTTGACAATAAGTGACCTAGATAGGTTACTTCTTGACAATAATATTGAAGTTTAGAAGGTGACACCTTGTGCTGTAAGTCACAGAGATGCTGCAGCAATGATACCGTTGCAATTTTGCAAATGTCCTGAGTATCTGCAGCCACCAATAAGTCGTCAACGTATTGGATCAAGGCCGCACCAGCCGGCAACACAAACGCATCAAGTTGGCCCTTCAAGGCTTGACTGTATATCGATGGACTCTCACAGTAGCCCTGAGGAGCACGTTTAAACCGGAAGCTGCGACCACCAAGAGAGAAACCGAAAAGGTCTCTACTTTCCTCAGCAATCGGAATACTGAAGAAGGCATTCTTCAGATCGATCACAGAGAACCAAGATGCAGAGGCTGGAATCAGAGTCAGTAGTGCCGTGATGTCAGGCACAACAGGGAACTGAGGAATCACAATTTTATTCACCTCCTGTAAATCGATAACAAAACGATAAACGGGTGGTTTGGATGGATCCGTGCGCTTCAAAATGGGCAATACAGGGCTATTGCACACGTTTCCCCGAGTCTCCTCGATAACATCTTTGTCAATCAAATCGTAGATAATAGCTAGCAATGCTTGCTCACCATCAAGGGAGATACGATACTGGGGATTACGTGGCAGTCGCACATTAGATTTCAAGTGAACAACATAGGGGGAGATGTCAAGCAGGCCCACGTCATTGGGACCTGTTGCCCACAAAGATGCAGGAAGAGAACTCAATTCCGGTGGAAGCTTATCGATGGATAAGTACATAGGAGAGACAACTCTCTCACCTAACGTAAGCTTTACTCCCGCAGTAGAACAATACAAAGTCGCATACAAACGTTTTAGCAAATCCAGGCCCAAAAGATTTTCACCACAACCAGTGGTCAAAATCAGCGGAGCTTTCAGCTCACGAGGCCCAATCGTAAGGGGCAAAGGGCACGAAACCGGATTGCTAACAGGGGCGCCAGAGAATCCAACGGAAACATTTGTTAAGCCAGACAAAGGTGCGCCAGGGAGTTTCAAATGCATTATGGAACTTTTCGCTGCACCAGTGTCCAACAGAAAAGGCTCAACGACGCCCGAGGTGGCAACTGCGACGTAAGGCCCTCTCTGATCAACCGGAACTGATACTACTCCCTCTCCTTGTCTATGGCTGTCCTAGTAATTACCGTCGTCAGCATCCTGATCGACGTAATAATCATCCACATTTTACTGAGCAGATCGCCCTTGCGATGATCCACGCTGATCAAAACAATTATTGGAGTCAGAAGTATTAGTGGAACGGTCGTTTTGAGCACCGCGACCTCTACCACGTGATGTCTGTTGAGAACCACCACAACCTCCTCTAGACGAATTGCCACTATTACGCTCATTCCGAACTGGACAATCGAATTTTAAATGACCCTCACCCCTACAATAGGCACACTGATTGTACCCTAACGAAGATCTCTGCGAAGAGGAATCATTTCGTGATTGTGACCTATTCGACTGAGATTGTAATCTGTTCCGCTGTTGCGAATCATTCTGATTCGAACGTGGAGGATACGCCTGTTGCAACAACACTTTAGTTTTGAGCTCTTTCGTTTTCTTGTAAGCACGATCATTCTCCTCTTTCTCCCTATTCTCATAATATTGGGCCGTAGCCAATATTTGAGCAGAAGTAGAAACAGCCCACGCACTTTCTGAATTACGCAATTTGTTGCTTAAATCAGGCAGCAAATTTGAGACAAACTTATCCACAAACAATCGCTGACCTCCTTCAGTACCCATATCTTGACCACTGTGGTCGATGAAAGCCTCCTCAAATCTCGTAAAGAAATCAGAGACGCTCTCATCCTTCTTCTGCTTGCAAGCGGACAGTTTGTCCCAATTCACCTTCATAGCTGGCATAAGCGTTTTCATAAGAGTTATTATTCTCTGAGGGAGATTAGTAATCAATTGTTCGGGCTTGGCCCCACCAACTTGCAGGCCATCTGCCGCAAGAAGTGCAGCCCAGTCACCACCTAATTCTGCCGCATGGTCTTCATGCCGAATCTTCACCCATGCCGGTTGCGGTACAACATTGCCGAACAACATATAGATATCGGCGAGATTCATCACCGTCGCATCCACTAACTGGGACAATTCCTTGTAATACCCTGCAGGATTTTTGCGAGGGTCAGGCAAAGATTGCTTTACCTGCAAAACTTCCGATCGTTTCCACGGAAGATGTATCCACACTCTCTGGAAGTATGGCGGAATAATGGGGTTAGCATTAGGAACGCCAGGCATCCATACTGGTGGAACTTCGCGCATGGGGTACTGACCAGGTGCTGCAAGCGATCCCTCAATGTCCTCCACAAACAATGCCCGAGGCATCGTAGAAGGACGAAAAGACAATAATTGCTCGACAGCACGTCGAACATTGGTGCCCACCAACATTCCGCTCGCAAACTGGAGCTGAAGGTTAGTCAGAGCAGTCAATACCTCATCAGATGCATCAGCCGATATTAGGTCACGCAAAGCCTTGCACATTTCTTCAAACACGAACCTTTGTGTCGGTATGTTGAATTGGCAAAACGTATCTAACACTACATGAGGAGGATTTCTAAAGGGGTATTTCATCCAACCCATAGCCATATTATACAATGAGTCACGCTCCCTACCACCAGGAAGCTGACTTCGTCTTTGAGGACCGTCCGAACCAGCGGACTCAAGAATAGGTCCAAGAGAATTATAGAAGTTAGCAGCAACAGAGGGAGTACGACGTCGAACAGATGGAGAAGAAGAGTAACACAACGGGGTAACAAGAGAAGAGTCAGGAGCAGAAGTAGCAGCAGGAGTAACCAGAACAGCAGGAGCAGCAGGAGCTGCGGGAGCAGGAGTATAGGGAAGTACAAGTGGAGGAGCAGTAGGGACGGAAGCAGGTAGAGGAGCAGGGACATTTTGAGGGACAGGTTGTGGAACTGGAGCAGGAGGAACAGGGGCAGGAGGAACCACAGGAGTTACAGTGCCCTGTGCGTACGGAGGTGGCGACTTCAAAAGATAGGACATTAAAGGGTCATCTGCAGATTCCTCCTTCTTATCCGTACCCGTCGGTAAGGCGGGATAACACTTGTCTACAGACATACGCTGCAATCTATCGAAAACTTCCTTTTCCTCCTTATCTCGCTGAAACTGCTCTGCATTTCTTACCGTAGTAACAACTCCTTCTCTCTTATTGCGTTTAATCTGTCTGATCTCTCTCTGTTTGGCTTCTTTACGCCACAACCGAAAGGCATCAAACATGGCCGGCCTTGATTTTTTCTGAAACAATTTAGCCTCAAGATTATCTAAAATCGGGGTCTCAAAACTACCATGAGGTGGCCAACTAAGGACACCATCCTTTTTAGTATAGCGAATCCAATATTCATTAAAGGTAATCGGACCTAACCCTTGTTTGCTATATAGCTCATAAGTTGGAGTTCCAACCGGAGGTATCGGACACGAATCCTCCAGTCGGGAATCCGCACCACAACGTCTAAAACAACTGAACAAAGTACTACGGCCAGGCATCTTGCACACTAGCCGAGTTTCACAAACTTCAAGGGTTATAGGATGAACAATGTCCCTGCAAAGAGCAAAAACCCTCGGTTTTTGGCGACTGCAGACGTCAAATATCAAAACAAAGAACCAAGTACTAAGAACCACAAATACAATGGAACCATGCAACAACTAAGCACCCACAACTAAGGACTCTGGGAGCGACCTACAAATACTTAACTCAAAGATCGATGGCGTCACCAGGAAGGCCCGTCAATCGTCTCGCTGTACCAAGGTCTACGCCAGGCGCCAAAACAGGTCTACAGTCAGGGCAGCAGTCCGTCGCAGCCGTCAGGAGGCGGGGATCTTCGCGGGAAAAGTCGTCGGGCCACTTGTTTCGACAACAGGATCGATGAAGCGGGGTGCACCTTCCCTCGGAGATTTCACACGAAGTTCCTCACGATCGTCGGGCTTGGACCGGTACCACTGATGCAGCCCCACGTTGGGCGCCAACTGAAGGACTGGGTTTTCTTAAGACCCAGCGGTGCCAGGGATAACACCTAAAACCTTTGTGGGTAACCTGTTCTGGCGTACAAATGACAGAGACACGGGACACTTCCTTCGGCGTCAAAGATTCGAGGTTTATTTACTGCAGGGAACACAGAAGTCACAGGAAGTACAGCATGTGTATGTTCGAGGAGTCTGCTTCGACTTGCCTCTGTGGGTCGCTCCTTTTTATACAGTTCTAATGCATTGAACATCATGGTACACAAAAGGTTACAACTTGGTTCCCATCGTAAAACCATAAGGGGTTACTTTCATGTATTCAAGGCCCGGAACATAAGTACAGAAATGTTTGGTGGTTCCCAACTGTAAAAACCCATCTTCCCACCATTAGTACATTCCAATCAACAATAAACAAATCGAGGAAGGGACAGAAACAGGTGCAGAGGAAGACAGGAACAGTGGGGAGATCGAAAAGGGTGTAAAAAGGGGTGGTATCGGGAAACATGAGCTGCAGGCATCAAAGGGGACGTGCCTAATGAATGCACAACTAAGACAATAGACCGGCACGGCAAGATGAGCCTCGAGCGGGGCCATCTGCCTTACAGTGCCGTCCCCCTTATCATAAAGACACCTTCAAAGGAAACGTGTCTTCCGCAAGAGTTTGGGAATCCCAGGGTCACGAAGCGGACAGCGTCCGTTCGCTGGCTACTTGAGGGCAAGAGACAAAATGGATGCCGCATCTAAGATGGAACCCGTGGGCTCGGATGTAGAAACCCACGAAACAAACGAACGGTTTAGGTTAGCACAGCGAAAATGCGTACACCCACTAAACTCGTCATTTGCGGTTCATAGATACCAGACTCGACCATATTCGTACGAGTCGACAACACCACTTACGATCGTCACGGAACCTCAGGGGGTCTACTACTGCTCGAACAGCCAGGTCTTGAGTTGCTTCCTGAAGGCGAGGTGGTCCTGGGTCAGGCGGAGGTGGGTCGGGAGGGAGTTCCATGTCTTGGCGGCGAGGTAGGAGAAGGACCGTCCTCCTGTGGTGGCTTTTCGGATGCGGGGGACGGCGGCGAGGGCGCGGCCGGTCGATCGAAGCTGGCGTTTGGGAGCGTAGAAGTTGAGGCGGCTGTTGAGGTATCCTGGGCCTTGGTTGTGTAGGGCTTTGTGTGCGTGGGTGAGGAGTAGGCATGGGCGGAAAATCCGTTCCGCTCGCGGATTTTGCGGATTTTCGGGAAATCCGCAATCCGCGAGATTTGCGAATTTCCTGCAAAATCCGCAAATTCGCGAGCAGCGGATTTTGCTCGCACTGCTCGCACTGTTCGCGTGAGTTCGCGCCCCGCGAATAAGTGCGAAATTGCAGAAATACGATCTAAGCAAAACTGAAAGTAACTACTTACCAGGTTCAAAAGTTCAGGCACATCATTAGTAGCCATTTCCTGTAGTGCTTCCTGAGGGGCCCCTCCAGAGTTCAGTTGCCAGTTGAAACTATTATGTGACCCTGCTCTGAACCTCAGAATAGTTACACATATGCCACAAAGGTCATGAATTACAGCTAAGGGAGACAAGCAGGAGCCAGGCTGGAAGTTAAAATCCATTAATCAGCCCCTAATTCATTATTGTCAGTTGGGGCAGGGCAGGTGTTGTAACTAATTTTGCAACAATGAAAGCACTTAGCAAGTGCAAAAGATCACTAATCAGGGCGCACTAAGGAAGCAGGTGCCAGCTAAAAAAATATTCTGTGACACATTAATCAGCCCCAAATTAATTCAGGTCACTTGAGGCAGGGAAGGTGTGCTTTGCTTTGCCGAAAATAATGTACACTGGACAACCAGAGGGTGTGGTGATGAAACAGAGGGTGGCATGGGTGGGCCAGAGGGTGGCATGAGTAGTCAGAGAGTGGCAGTGGTGACAGAGAGTGGCAGTGATGAAGAAGGGTGTCCCAAACAGGTTGGACACGTAGAAACAACAAGTTCGCAAAACTTGCGACCCGACAGGTAAGTTCGCAAATTGCGAAATTGTAAAAACCCTCGCGAACTGGCAGAAACACGGGCGAACACACAAAAAAAAAAAATCCGCAAATTCGCGGGAATTCGCGGATTTTGCGGATTGCGAGTTCGCAAATCCGCAAATTCGCGGATTGCCAATCCGCAAAATCCGCTCATGCCTAGTGAGGAGTCGGAAGGTGATTCTCTTGTTGACCGGGAGCCAGTACAGGTCTCTCAGGTGTCCGGAGATGTGGCTGCGACGGGGGATGTCCAGGATGAGTCGTGCTGTGGCGTTCTGGATCCGCTGGAGTCTCTTCTGGAGTTTGGCGGTGGTTCCGGCGTAGAGGGAGTTGCTGTAGTCCAGACGGCTGGTGACGAGGGCCTGGGTGACCGTCTTCCTGGTCTCGGTGGGGATCCACCGGAAGATCTTACGTAGCATGCGCAGGATGTTGAAGCACGACGAGGAGACGGCGTTGACTTGTCTGGTCATGGAGAGGGAGGAGTCCAGGATGAAGCCCAGGTTGCGTACGTGGTCTGTTGGTTTGGGTGCGCTACCTAGGGCGGGGGGCCACCAGGAGTCGTCCCAGGCGGAGGGTGAGGATCCCAGGATGAGGACTTCCGTCTTGTCCGAGTTCAGTTTCAGGCGGCTGTTCTTCATCCATTCGGCTACCTCTTTCATCCGTTCGTGGAGGTTGGCTCTGGCGGTGGCGGGGTCGTTGGTGAGGGAGAGGATCAGCTGGGTGTCGTCGGCGTAGGAGATGATGTTGAGGTTGTGCTGGCGTGCGATGTCTGCGAGGGGGCTCATGTAGACGTTGAAGAGGGTTGGACTGAGCGAGGAGCCTTGAGGAACGTCGCAGATGACTTCGGTGGCTTCAGATCTAAACGGGGGGAGGCGGACTCTCTGTGTCCTTCCGGCGAGGAAGGAGATGATCCACTCCAGTGCCTTCTCCTGGATTCCGACGTTGCTGAGTCGCGGCACTAGTGTACGGTGGCAGAGGTCGGTGGGGTCAGCTGATGGCTTCTTTAGTAAAGCGCTGAGTTCGGCGTGCTTCCAGCTCTCCGGGAAGGTAGCGGTGTCGAAGGAGGTGTTGATGATGTCCCGCAGGTGGGGTGCGATGACAGCGTCGGCCTTGTTGAAGACGTGGTAAGGGCAGGGGTCGGTAGGAGATCCGGAGTGGATGGAGTTCATCGTGCGGACGGTGTCTTCGGTGCTGATTGGGGTCCAGGCGTGGAGGGTGGTGGTGGGGGGTGGTGGTTTGTTCGTGGCGTGCGTCGGTCGGGTGCTGAAGCTGTTGTGTATGTCCGCGATCTTGTTGTGGAAGTAGGAGGCGAGGGAGTTGCAGAGGTCTTGCGAAGGGGTGATGTCGTTGTTTCTGGCATTGGGGTTGGAGAGCTCCTTCACGATGCTGAAGAGTTCCAAGGGGGTGGTGGTGTTGCGGTCGTTGTTGTTCTCCAGGTGGAAGTTGAGGTCCCCGAGGAGGATGTAGTCAGCGGAGAGGAGGGCGTGCGGGCTGATGAAATCGGCGATGTCTTCGCTGAATTGTCCCGGGGGTCTGTAGATGAGGGTGCCTCTGAGGGTGGTCTTGGGGTTGATGTGGATCTGGAAGTGCAGGTGCTCGGCGGGTGCGAGGGTGTCGTCGGTGTTGGTCGTGATGCGGATGGTGTTCTTGTGGATGATGGCGATGCCTCCTCGGTCTGGTTGATGCGGTCCCTTCGGATGATCTTGTAGCCGTCTGGGATGGCGATGGCGATGTCGGTCTCTGTCAGCGAACAATTGAAGGGGACCCTAACTATATAAGTGGGAACATACTAACTTTTCAGGCTGAATAACTAAAATGCACATCCAGAGGCAGCTGATGCAATCACTTCAAGCTATTCATCTATTACAGTGTCCAGCGCAATTAGGAGGGTATGAATCATATCAGTGATGGTAAGAAAATTGCAGTGGGGAATGGTAAGTCATCAGCAACCTAGTTATAAAGCAAAGCTACTTTATATAAATACGGAAGACAGGTATCAACAACGGAACGTTTTAAAAAAAGAGTATGGGGCCCACTTACAGTTCAGTTTCTTAATCTTAAAGATGCTTATATAGTGGAACCATTGTTAGATGAAATCTTCCCTCCTACAGCGAGGAAATATTATCTTCAATTTAGATATGGAACACCTCCGGTAAGGACCTGGGTCAACAAATGGTCGACTCCCAAAACGATAGAATGTCCGGCGTGCGGGGCAAATGAAGAATCTGAGGCCCATGTTTTCTTTTTTTGCCCGACTTACAAATCCATACTGCAACGTTGGCTTATCCAATTCTGTAAAAACTTGGGAATCAGACATTATAAAGAGGCCCTTAGAACACTTAAGAGTAATTCTTCTACCCCAGTCGCATTCTCAGTTTCACGCTTTATTGACGCCATGTGGCGAAGGAGAAGATCTTATCTGTAGAAGGAAATTATTTATGTACAGTACTTAACTCTTTTTAATGTTGTATAGTTTTCATATTTGTATTTATTATTAGTGCTCCTTGTACAGTGTTCTTAAGAAATGTTTAGGATGGTTACTATGTATCTTTTATGATCTTTTGTTTGAAATAAAGATTAAATTGACAAGTATTAAAATAAAATCATTTATCACATGTGAAGATTAAATTATTTATAAGGTAGGTGACGAGGACAAAGACAAATCAAGCGTATAGTTTTGGGGATTTAGCCCCATAAAATATTGTTTTGTTCTGTGTAATTTAGTGTAGTTTCTGCAGTTGCAACCAGTGAAGACATTTTCTGCATCAGACAGGCCTAGATCTTTCTTTTGCTAAGATCATCAACAGTTGCTTTCTTGACTAAAAAGTGCAACTGCTCCGGAGGTGTAGAGGTCATGAACATTAATGTTGATTTTTGAGTTCCCTACTGGCAACATAAATTATATCTCAAGACTCCTTTTTGTAACACTATTTTAGGATGGTGCAGCTCCTCTCAGTTGATACGATCTGTTCAGCAAAGGGCTCTACTTATGAAGTCAATATTTCTGTAGCCCAAGATATTTCTTCATTATTTATTACTAAATGCATCCCTCAACCAAGTGTTGCACTATTTGATTCGCCACTGCTTATTTTTTAATGTGACTCATTTCTGTACACCAAGATCAGTGATATCTGCTTCATCCACAATGATGTTGCTCATCTCGGACTGAGCAGTATACTTTCAGTCGGCAATGACACCAAGCCCAGCAAAAGGTCATGGGCAAGACCTCTCTGCTTTGACATCCTTCTTTATCTTCACGACAGATGAAAGTTGTGTGTCCCATTTCGGTTTCATGTGCTCTTTTTGCCTGCGGTCAGATCACCCTTTTATGTCATACTGTTGCTCTGATGATTCCTGAAAGGAATGAGGCGAATGGGTATCAGATGACTGATATTTGTCTGGAGTCTTATTATTAGTTTGATCACAAAGATCATTTAGTCTTTCAGAGGGCTTTAGAAGTGGAGAACCTCCACATTGTCTTGTTTTTGTTACTGTTTGGATCTATCCCATGGTGTTTTAGGAAAATCACCGGTGGGTCTGGCATCCTTGTCAGAACAAGGCTTAGCAAGTGGTGATACAGAGGTCTGGTCGCCAAATGATTACATCCTAGAGACGTGTATACATTAGCAATGATGACAGGCAACTCACGGTCAGCCACTGCTGTTAAGGAAAGCCACTGGCGTATAGCCAAAGACGCTGCTTCATCCTTCACATTAGAAATAATTATTTTGGAGACAGAGCGAAAATTACCCACAAGTTATATCCCCAAATCGAGGGCAAGACCTGCCCCATGTTCATTCTGTATTTGTTTGAGGACATTCAGCAGATTTGCCATCGAGGGAGTGATATGACAGAGTGTAAAAGGTGGCAAAAATTGTCCCTCAGGTGTTGCAGTCAGCTAGAGTGGGAACCAGAACAGTGGGCAAGAACATGGTAAGAATGATGTGCTTGTCCTGTGGTCTTGTAAGGGGAAACACAGCTTCTAGTTGACCAATTTTCTGGGCGATCCAAAAAGGTATTTCTTCACAATTCGTGAGGTTGTTTGCCCATAACTGAATGAAGAATTACAGGACAAATAACAGGCCCCATAGACTGTTGGGCCATGTCCTTGTATGCCAATTCTAGCTGAACCAGCTAGCAAAGTACAGGAAATATATAATATGTAAGACATTAGTATAGGATGACTAAAATATTGTACAAAGCATGTGTCTTAACTAAATTAATATTAGCCATATAAGGATACGGAGTATAGCCCATTAATGCCGGCCATGTGCCCAATTGAATACCATTCAAACAGCCCCAAGGACATGGGGAGGGTACCATTAAACTAAGTCTGGTGCTCCCAGACAGTAAGAGGAACTTCATAGGGTGATATGCATTAGGTGCCAGAGGCATTGTATATTCATGAAAAGTATTATCATTAGCGTCCACAACCAGAAATGTGACCCAGGAATAAAAAACCTCAAAGCGAAACGCTGCTTCTACTTCTACAACAAAAATCACAGAGCATCCGCATTAGGGACCCCATGTTGAAACAAGTGCTGAGTAACTGCTGGAAGGCAGTTGACAGGAATAACAATAGGCTGTGCCATTTAAAGCGAAGCACAATGTGGGTAGAAACAACAGAACTAAGTGCACCATAATAACTGTGGAGGACAAATCCCTAACACCATGGATGTCTCCGGGAGAAGGTGCAAGGGTATTGTGGGCAAGCCCTATTCAGGATTCCTGCAAGTAAGTACCTGATCAAATGTGGGGGTTGCCATTTTGCAGGAATTCTACTCAGGAATGGAACTATGCTTTTGACCATGGAGCATCGACATGTAGGGACTGAGTCCCATACCACCCCACTACTTATGAGCCAGAGTCTGACTAGCTTTAGTGCTTCACTTGCCCTCCTTACCTTACCAGAGAAACAAGTGAATTTTCACCCCAGAACACAACACTCTTGACTCTCTCAGGGATCTTAGTAACAGGACACACGCTTTTGCTACCGTACTCGTCCACAATAAGATAAATAAAGGACATGAATGAAGTTTAGAATGTTTATTCAAACTATTTTTTCCTACAATGCGGTATTCCTGTTGCAATTGGAAAACAATTACATATCAGAAACACTGTTAGCATGGCTATTGAACCATATACTAGAAAAAGCCCTGTCATGATATAAGACAGAGTAACCTAACCCCCTTCCTACAGAAGCTAAATGATCATATGTCAAAGATCTCTGAAAATAGTGGTGGACCCCGTACCTTAGCATACACGGATGGTCGTTCTACATCTCAACTGATGCATCATCATCACACTTCCAAACAGTATGTCTAAAGCAGGGGGCATCAGCTGAAATGCTTTTGCTGCAGGCTAGACTTCCTGCATACTGAGCCATGCCCTGCAATGGCTCAAAGATGTCGCCGGTGTGGCAAGGGTAATATTTTTGAGAAAGTTGGCTGAGTATCTCAAAAAGACCTACCAAGACAGTCAAGAGAACCCAGATCTCATCATATTGCAAAGGTCATATGGGATCAACAAGAACCCTTCTCCAGCTCTTTGCGATCAAGTCTCCAATCACATTCTAAAGTCTAGTCTCAACGCTCTGTGTCTGGTGAGGCACAATACCTCCCACCAATCTCTCAAGACAGTGAGAAATATGTTTGCATGGCCGCTGATCAGCATCAACAAAAGAAATATCAGAGACTGCATATGCAAATGGACCCCACATCAGTAACATGATCACATTTATCAATGGAGTGAAAATCTTTTCTAAATTTGGACCTTAACAAGGGTTATCACCTGCTTGAACTTCATGAGAGCTCATGCTACATCACTGGGATTTTAACACATCAAGGTTTATTCCGATACAAATGGCTTAGCTTTGGCATTTTTATCTGTAGCTGAGATCCTCCAGGAAGTGATCAGGAGAATAACTTGTCATATTCCCAATGCCCTCAACTACTGTGATGACATTCTAGTGTTTGGCGCCACTGTAATAGACCACGACAAGGCACTAAATTGTGTATGCCATGGGCTACTGAAAGCAAATCTGACTCTGAACAAAGACAAGTGTGAGTTTCACAGATCCACGCTAAAGTTATGTGGATGCATCTTTTCCAGTGAAGAGATGAGGCTGGACCCTGAAAAGGTATCAGCCATGAGTGACACTACTTGCCCATGAGATGGTGGGGATGTTTGGTTGTTTCTGGGGATGGCCAGCAACTGTTTACATTACATCAAAGACTATGCCACTATCAGCTACCCCCATCATGGACTAAAAAAAATGGTCAGCAATTCAAATGATCTGAGAGGTGTGATCAAGCATTTAAAAATCAAGGTCACTGACGAGTCTGCTACAAATCAAGCTTACTTTAATCTACGCAGAAAGCCTGAAATCACCATAGATGCCAGTACGAATATGTGACATTACAACGCGATCATTTACATCGTGGTACGTTATATCGCGGTTACTACAACGCAAGTCGTTACAATTACTTGCGCTAGAGGCACTGGACTTAGGGATAGTATGATTTACTATTCGAACTCCAGTGTGTGTCACAGTTGGGAAAGTGTTGGAATAGTAAATCATACTAATTCTTAGTGTAGACGCCATCCAACGCAAGTAGTTGTAATGAATTGCGTTGCAATGACCGCATAGTAAATTTATCGCGGTGTAACAACTGTGTTGTAAAGGTCATTCGCCGCCAGTACCATAAGACTAGGAGCCATACTAGAATGTTATGACAAAGAAGGTAATCAACGACAAATAGTAGCATATGCTAGCCGCAGCCTGACTGACACTGAGAAGGCATACTCACATCCAGAAAAGCAAAGCCTGATGGTAGTCTGGGCCTATGAGCATTTTCACATCTTCATCTATGGGAAACACATTACGCTCATTACAGATCATCAGATGTAAATAACCATATTTGGAAATCCCCAAGCTAAGATGCCACCCAGGATAGAGTGATGGGGAATATGTCTCCAAGAATACACATGCACAATCATTCACAAACTGGGAAAGGCAGCAAACCCTGCGAACTGCACATCATGACATCCCAGAGCATCGTCCAGCATGAAACTCTTGTTAGTGGGTAAATACATCCACTTTATCATCGATCAAGCAAGATTGCCTGTGGCTACCTTTAAAGCAATAATTGAGGCCACTGGAGACGATGTCACTCTTCAGGATGAAACACGTCGCTTCTGCACCAACACATGGAGGCATCAGTCAGAACCAAAAAGTAAATAGACACAAAGGAACTGGATTCTTCTTGACATGTGAAAGAAGAACTGATGACTGCCAAAGACTGGCTGCTACTTAGAGACAAACGAAACGTCATACCAAAAAATCTGCGGCAAGGTCCGATCAACCTTGCATATGAAGTTCTCAGGGGCATTGTGGCGCCAAGCAAGTTTTATGGGAAAGTGTCTGGTTCACCTCTCTTGACTTGATGGTTGAGGCCACGTTGAAGGATTGTCCTTAATGTCAGCTCATCAGTTGAGTCAGTCAGGCAAATACATCCTTTTTTATAGTGGATGAATATTCAAGATTCTTGATTGCTGAACAAGTATCCCCCCCCCCCAAAGCAACCACCACCATACCTGTATTGGACAAATTATTTCCTGCATGGGGCAACTCAAAAGTGGTCAAAACAGATAATGGTCCTTCATTTAACAGACATGAGCCTGTTAAATCAGCAGATCATCTCAATTTCAGACATTGAAAGATCACTCCTATGTGGCTTAAAGCTAATGGGATGGTGGAGATATTTATGGCCATACTGAAAAAAAATGATGCAACAAACCTAGCTGTCAAGACCAGATGTTCAGATTGCCTTCAATCAAGTCTTGCGAGCTCAAAGAACCATGCCCTAAGCACCCCGGATAAGTGTCCAGCCACCTTTATGCTAGGTTGCACAGTGCACACAAGAATACCCACCTAGGAAAAGTCAATCGGTCATGTTCATAAACCTCGAGATTATGAAGAGCTGGCAATGCTCGACCAAATGAGGAAGGCTAAGATGAAGGATAAGCCTACAGTCATCAGAAAGCCAAGCCATCAACTATAGAGGAAGGAGACTAGGTGCTTGTCAGGGAAAAACGAAAGAGAAAAACAGGAAGTGAAGTCACAGCTGACACAAAAGGAAAAATGATAACCCAAAACATTTCTCACTTCAGAGAGGGCATTCCACCCACCAAGGAGTCAGTGACTGGTTCGGAAGACAATGATGCTCTTAAGACCATTCAAGCACCCACCAGCTGTGACGACCATTACTCCTCCCCTCCTGAGAGGGAAACAACATAACCAAGTCAGGCACATTGGTCACTGTGTTCTGTCGAAGACCTGCACGTCTCATTGAAGAAATCTAAAGACTCACACCCCCACAGCACTCTTCTTTTTTTTTGTTTATGTGGGGTTGAGTGTAATGTTGTTCAATAAGTGACCATGGCACTAGGAACCTGTGGCGGTGCATGGAGAGACAGCAGGATAAAGGAAGAAGTTAAGGAATGGGAAAAGTAGGAGTTAGCGAGGATTAGCGAGGGAGCAAGAACGGTTGGCACCTGAAGAGCTCCTGTGATGCGATATTAATAAAAGGGCTTCAGAACTACATATGGCATTGTGCTGCATTTATCCAGTCACAACATTACACGGGTGATGAAAAGGCCTGAACAAAATTTCCATTACACTGATGTCCTTCATTTTGTATTACAATTGTACGGCAAAATGCCTGAGATTACATCATGATGCCAGGTTGCGAGACTTTGTTCAGGTAAAAATACTGTCACAGGTGCTTGGGAAGAATGCAAACAACCCGAACATAAGCAGGCATGGTTTGCAGCACCTACGAATTTGCACAATTTCTTTTTAGTGTGAAGTGCATGCCTCAAATGAATGTGAGGACCTAATTCTTGATAAAAATAGTGTAAAATTTAAAAGCTGGCAATTTGTGTAATAAAGGGGGATTTCTCATACTTTTTGGGCATTTTCACGTGACATTTGAAAAAGAAATTACACAGATTTAACCCAGGCCTAGCGATGACCCGTAGATACATATTCTAGTGCCCGTTCATATAGCACACCACAAGCCTCCTTCCTACAGATCAATAAACCTTATTGCTACTGGCCCCTAGCTAAGATCTGCCAAATATTCCCGGGCCTGTATTTTAGAACAGAAACTGCGAATGTGTCCCTTAAAGATGGTCTTCAGCCTAGTTGTATTTTGAAGGTAGACTTCTGCACCAATTCTTTGAAAGGGATTGATTAGCTATCGAAGGCACCATCTTCGCTTCACGGTGGCATGAGCAAAGTCCGGTCTGCCGAAAAAAGTCCCTCCTTCGAATGCCTTCTGTGTGTTTCGTCGAGCCTTATATATAAATTGCCTTCATAAAAAATTACCAAAGGAAACTAGCATCACCCTAAGCCTTTCAGACTCTCTCTGTGGGTATTTGTTTGCCATAAGTGGAAACCTGTGGGAACGTTGGATCTCCAAGTCCCAATCCCACTTAACCTAATCCGGAAAGGCACCACTCAAGAGTTTCACCATAAAATCCCTGGAATTAACTCCCTCCACCCCTTCAGGGATCCCGAGAAAATAATATTTATTCCACCTCTGGTGATTTTCCTGATCCTCCATCCTAAGCATAACATCAGTTACGGCTGCACCCTGGGATGCATTTTCTGCTTTCAGAATTTCCATCTGTGCTTCCAGAGACTCTGTGGGGCCCTCCACTGTTGTTAACCGTGCCACAATTTCTCCGCAAGTTGTATTTATTTTTTGCATCCCCCTTGCAATTTCTTTGATGCAACCCTAGCTCGGTGCCTTTCACTCCGATTTACTTCTTGCATTTGTTTCAGGGATTAGAATATAGCAGAGAGTGATGGTTCCTGACTTCCTGTAGGCATTCTTGTGCCTATATTATCAGCATCCCCAGACTCTTGAAATGATAGTTGGCCATTAGAACAGTCCCATTTCAGTTGTTGTCTGCTACTTCCTGAAATACTATTTCTTGCCTATTTGTTCTTCTTCCTTGAAGTTTTCTACTTTTGGGTGAGCGGAAGATCTTCTACCAAAATGCCACGATTCAAAAATCTCCCCAGATGACTGTTTCAACTTTTATTGTGTCTGTCATATCCTCCCAGTTTTCCTTTCCAGTTGCTCCTGATTTTACTACAATCTTGGTGCCCCCCGCAATCAGATTTGGGGTTACTCTGCTTGAATTATGAGGGACTGTGTTTCAATGCCTCCCTCAGTATTATTAGCGATCTGACCCATATCTGTACCTTCAATGGTTAGATTTTCAACCTTATTAAGAGTCGAGGGTCATTAATTATTTCTAAAGAAGTGATGGAGCAAGGTTCCATACGTTCCTAAACGTGCTTGGACTCAGCCCTCTCGAAATAATACATAATTAATTAATCAACATGTTTTCTCTACTAATATTTGCATTATATGACATTTTTAGTATCTAGGGGAAGCTTACCTTTGTGCTTTTACTAACAATAACCCGAGTGTCCTAAAATGGCCGCTGAAAATGTGGGAACTCTTCTGCGCATGTGTCTGCCACATCTACTTGGTGTGACGTATCTGTGCTTTTGGTGGGAACGTCTTGCTTCTGCGCACTAGTTTCAAGATGGCCCATACATGCTTACTCATATTTACGCATATGCTGCTGCTTGTACTAAACTTTTTTCGTTCTGATTACCTATTAATGCTATAGTATAAATAAAGTAATGGGGTTAGAGTAGAGAAAAGTGGTATGCAGTGCATTCATTTATTTTTATATTCTAATGTGTCTCTCTTCGACTTTGTTACTAGCTCGTATTTGGGCCCGAGGGTGACATAAAGAGCCATTTTGAAAATCCGCTCTGCGCATATGTACAGAACTCCGAGAAACCTCGAGCAATGACATTGAACTGGTCCCAGTGACTGTCTTTCCGCTAATGCACCTGAGAAAACCTCAAACCTAACCTGGGAAAGGAAGAAGCCTTGCAACTTTATTATACACTGTATATTAAAATGAAATAATATTGGTGGGTGGAATAAAGACATGGGAAAATAAATTGTGGGCGGAAACTTTGATCAACTATATTGAATTGAAATGATCTCATCTTAGTATGGTGTGATGACCTCTCCTCGTCTTTCTGACCAATCACTGAAGGGGAACACATAGATTTGCAACATTTAGGGGTGGTACATAGCCCTGGAAATGGTATAACTAAGGTAGGCTTAGTTAGAGAAATTATCCGACTTGACCAAGTAGCTGACCTGTCACTGACCCAGCGCATGCTATAGGAGATCGAGAGCAGAGGTGCTGGCGGAGCACTCTGTCAGAAGAATCGAGATTTATGTGAGGGAGGTTTATCAATTACCCAATCAGGGTATTTAAATTGGCCTAAGGAGAGGGGTGCGATGCTGGCATTGCACTCAGCTGAGGTCACCTGTCCTGATCTTCACCTGCCTGTCCCATGGGCACCTGATTAGTCAGGAGCCCCTGTGTTTACCCCAGCCCCTGGCCAGGATTGGTCCTTGCACCATTCTAGGTAAATATAATCCATGTGGTATGTTATTTTGCTATTTCCCTTTCTCACCCAATGTTTAAAGGTGTTACTGTGATTTCTTGCAAACTTTATGTCTTATTAATTATTTTCTTACTTGTGAAATTTATGGTCACTGTAATTTGGACAAAGGCTCACCGAAACCTGCATAGATAAAGTGTTTAAAATTTCTCCCGAGTCTGTGGTTATTGTAGGAAAGGAAAATTGTTTGACTAACTACTCATTATTCTAACTCACTTTTTCGATCCCTAGGACTTATAGCATAAGTGACAAGGATTGGTAAGTCATGGTTTACAGGTATAAGTCCTAAAAGTACTCAAAGTACTGATTAGCAATAGAAAGCAGGACTGCTAGTTCAAAGTGGGAATGTTTATGGGCCCATGTGAGTATGATAAATTGAGCTGGTAGTCCCACGCGCCATCAGAAGGGTCACTTTTTTTTCCCCTCCTGAAATGATGGGGCAAACACAGATGCACTAGTAGGTTGTGCAAGCCCATCTTCAATTTGTCCCAAGCTGTGGAGATTCCTTAATATAAGTTTTTTGTTTCCTCCCAGCTCACGTTAGAGCTTACCAGGACTCTCGTTCTGCTTTGCTTCCCAACTCACCCCAACAGCAAGAATTGGTGGGCCAAATACTGCGGGTTTCACTCGCTGTACCCGCTGCAGCACTGGCAGTACTCGGGCCTGCAGCCAGTGTCTTCCCCGCATTCCCTTCACAACCAGCCATACTCTACCCTGGTGGCTCTTCACCACCCAGGTACGGCAGCGCCCCAACAAGAGATCCAAATCTAGGAAAACCAGCAAAAATCTGACAAACAAGCCGGTGGACCAACTCCATGCACCCTCGGAATGAAAAATCCAGTCTCCAGTCGAGCAGACAGGAAGCCGACAGGTCTTAGGAGGAGTGAGGCGGCACAGACTGGGTGAGTTAAGCAGACACCATCTTTGCTCTTCATGAAAAAACATTTTTTTCTTTTTTGTAGAGTGAGGCAGGGTGGGTACAGGATTGAGCATTCATCATCGCTCAGGTTTTGCCTGATTGCTCATGTTGGGGTGGGGGGGTGAGTAGGGATGGGAATGGGGGGGCCACACAGAAGGGCTTGAATTTGATTTGGTTGGCGAATCAGGGTATGCTGGGTATATTGAGGGGTATATTGCATTTTATGTGGTACAGCAGGTGTAGACAATAAAGTATCAATGGCTAATTATATGAGAAGTGTGGGGAAACTCTGGATTGTCACTTTGAATATATGTAGGTTAAATGATGCAGAGAAAAGGCAAAGGGTTTATTATTGGCTGCATGTATTGCAGGCACATATTATGTGCCAGCAATAAACCCACATAGAGAAGAGTCAAGAATTTAGGTGTCTGACTTATGGAAGGGACTACTCAAGGGACTCGTACACGAGGTGTTGCTATCCTAGCCCAAAATATTAAGCTGCAGTTTGTTCAAACTCGGACTGACCCGATGGGGAGGTGGGTGATTACTAAGTGCAGTCTTATGGGCACCCTCAGTATACCGATCAATAATGGATGATCATGGGGTCTTTAATTGGGTGACCAATGAGCTAGCACATTGGCCATTACCCATCATCCTCTGTGGGGATTTTAATATCAATTTATTAAAAATTTGGGAATCACATTCAAAGTATGGTGGGATAAAACCCAAAGAATTTCAATCAATGATAAATATACACATGGGCAGACTGCCATAGAAAAACACTAGTGCAGGCATTAATCATCAGCAGAGTGGATTACTGCAACGGCCTTCTTTTGGGAGCAAATGATGGGCAGCTCAAAAAACTGCAAGTAATCCAAAATACGGCAGCTAGGATAGTCCTCAACGCCCCCCCCAGGACTCCCTCCCTTCCCCTGCTGACCAAACTTCATTGGTTACCAGTGAGGAAACGAGTGCATTTTAAGACCTTATGCACAATTCACAAAAGTGTGATAGGCAAAGGCCCCAAATATCTGGCCAACATCTTCCTGCCTTATGCCCCTGGGCGAACCCTGCGCTCTGTGAACCAACAGCTTCTGCAGGTGCCCAGAATAAAAAAGGCCAGACAAGGAGGGCGAGCCCTGGCCCACCTTGGACCAAAGCTTTGGAACTCTCTGCCTCTTGAGATAAGGACACTGACCAATCATCTGACCTTTCGTAAGGTCTTGAAACACATCTATTTCCCATTAACTGATCTCTCTCTCTAAATGCACCATTCTCCTCTTCATTTAACATCTGAGGACTTACTCACTGGCAAAGCGCGGAGATACCCCTCCGGGGGTCTATTCTTGCGCTATAGAAGAATATAAAATAAAATAAATAAATGTCTGGGCTAAAGTTTGACCGCTGGGTGTCCTAACAAGTGTGAGAAAACCCACTATCAGGAAAAAAAACTGTTGTTTGAACTTTTGTAAAATAATGTCAATTAATTTATTTTTTCAAATGCACTGGATATTCTGAATAGTGCACTGTTTGGCCCTTGCCCTTACCAAAGGTTATTAAAACGCTCAGTCACATATATTTCAACCTGTTTGGGCTTTATTGTCTTTTTGTCTCATTTATGTGTTCACTTTTTTTGTTTTTGATTGTGTTCAACTTTGTTTTCAAAAAGTGTTTAAGTCGATTCTATTCATTTGTATGTTGAATGACCTGTTTAAGACTTGTCTAATGTTATGGCTAATTAATTTTCTGTACAAGTGTATATATTATATGTGCACAAATTGAGCTTGTAGTTTTGGTTATGTGTTAGTTTAGATGTAGTTCTTGTAGAAACTGATGGAAATTTCTGAATATTCGAAAAAATTAACTTTTTTAAAAAAAGAAATAGAAACAAATGTTTTTGGGTAACATTGAGTTGCTACATGTGCTCCAATGAAATAATGATCAAGCAATATAAGTCTTGGCATGTGTGTTGTTGTGTGCTTGGGCTAAAGTAAGGCCATTTGAAAACGGCTTTACATATTATTCTGCTCCCCATTCCAAACACATTATTTTTTGTGTCAGCATCATTACAGCAAGATTGTAGAATTAATACATTTCCCAGATTCTCTTCTGATCACAATCTGTTATTTCTGGAAGTTACAGTGGCAGAAATGCCACAAAAACCCACTGCATGGATTTCCAGAGAGCTTTTTTGTTCAATGTGGACTCTAGGGAGCACATAAGAGAGTGGAAGCCGGAGTTTCTGAAGTGGAATGTAGGTACTGCTTCCATAGTTATTGTATGGGATTCCTTTAAAATGGCTGTTTCTGGGGAAACTATTAGATTTACGTTAAATATAGGGAACATAGAGAAGCGTAAGATCCAGTATTCATATCAGAGATTAGCACGAGCAGAGGAATAACTTGTTCTGTCAGTACAGCTGGCGGAAGGGATTGAGGATGTCCAAATTGAGGTAGCACTAGCTAAAGCTGCACGGCAGGAATATGTACGTAATGAGATCATCTATATTACAGATCCAGCTCTGGGCATGGTATCCGATATAAAAGAGATATGAGAGGCCTTCCAGAAGTATTATCAATCTTTGAAGAAATAGGGGGGTCAGATTCCCAAAAACAGGATTCAATTAAGCAATATTTAAGTCGTCTGCTTAAAGTACCATTGACAAAGGAGAAACAAGAACACTTAAAAGGCGCCTTTACTATGGGAAGAGGTGTTAGTAGAACTCTCAAGTCTGTCTGATGGGAAAGCCGCAGGGCTAGATTTAATACCATCTGCATTTTATAACACCTTTGCCGATCAGGTTAAGGAGGTGATGATAAACCTCATCAGACAAACCTTCAAGCGGGAGGACTACCCAAATCTTGGGCAGAAGCAAAAATTGTGTTTTTTCAAAAAACACATTAAGCCAGTACAAAAACCAGGCTCTTAACACCCAATTACCTTAAGGAAATGTGATGACAAAATTTACTCAAAGGCTTTAGCTGCACAATTATATTTAGTGGTTGATAAAATGGTGGTAGGTTTACAGCACAGATTTATCCCTGAGAGGAATATCACAGATCACATTCGGATGATTATTCCAATGTATGACACAGGACAAGTGTCAGAAGACCCTATGTCAGTATTCCTGTTGTATGCTGAAAAAGCTTTTGATAGGGTCTCCTGGCACTTTCTCTGGGCTATAATGTTTGAAACGGGGATTGGCCCAATGCTATTAAAGCATTATATGTAAATCCAACTGCCAGAGTATGTATACATGGGGAATTATCTGAACAACTGAGGATTACAAGGTACAAGGAAACTCAACAGGGGTGAGTGCTCCCCACTACTTTTTGGTTTATATATCGACCCATTTTAGAGAGGCTGAATTTAAATCCAAATATACTGCTGTTGATATTACAAGGGTACAGTACTAAAGTCTTGAAATATGCTGATGACGTGGCTTTGGTTTCCTCTGAACCTGAGGTTGCTTCAATAGTTCAAGAAGATTAAGCAGTGGCTTTTGGTGCACTTTCCGGGTATTCTCTGAATAAGGGAAAAAATCAGATTATCATTAAGGAACAAGCTACAATAAGTGATAGTAGAGTTGTAGAAAGTACAATCTATTTGGGGGTCACAATCAGGGCTGATTTGGATACTATTGTGAATGAGAACTTAAAATCATTAGCGGAGAAAACCAAAAATGCACTGCGGAAATTAGATAATTTACATTTAACAATGGTGGGCTGATGTAATTTAATTAAAATGATCTATTTCCCGCAGATCTTATATTTTATGAGAGTCATTCCTCTTATCTTTCCCACTCAATGGTTTAAAAAGTTTGAAAATATATTTTCACAATATATCCGGTCCTACTCAAAACTAAGAATATCAGTTAAATTGTTATCACTTTCAAAAGAACGTGGAGGGTTGTCCCTTCTCAATCCGAGAATTAATGATTGGGCTACCTTTCTAGTGCACTATACTATACTTTTTAGGGAACACCCAGGTGGTGAGTTGCAGGGGTACCCCTCTCCATTCGAGTTATTGATTGGAGTTGAGGCTTTGGGTTGCCTATGGTGCCAGTTGGAGCTAGTGTGCTACAAAAGGATGAAGTTTAAGACTCTTATGACTGCCTTTAAAATGTGGGTTCCTATCTGTCGGTTGTTAGAACTAAGCAGGCTTAATGTGTGTACTCCCCTTCAGGTTAATGGGAACCTTCTGGAGATTTTTAACAACTTACGTCTGAACACTTGGAGGAGAGGGGGATTGATAAAATGGCGTGTTTTTATACACTGTCGGGCTTTATTTCTTTTGAAGAGCTTAAAATGAAGTTCAATTTTACTCACAGAGAATTTTTTTTATTTCTTCAAATGAGGGATTTTTATTGAAGAAGGGGGGAGAGCCTGGGGAAATGATCATAAATTAATTTATAGAGAAATCGATGAACGAGACTCCCCTCGTATCAGTATTACATATCATTCTCTAAGTAATCTAATGAAGGATGATATGACAAAATACTCATAAAAATGGCAAGTTGTTTTTTTTATTATTATTATTTTATTGAACAGAGCTATCAAGAATCATCCTATATTTGCACTTAACAAATACTGCAAATTTAATCCAAAATACAAAATACAAAAATCTTTGTTCATTAATTAACGAAAACATATACAAAAAACCATCATCAAATTAACAATCAACAAAATGCTCCCAAATCCGTGAAAATTTCTTAATTGCCCCTATTCGTTTAGCATAAGCTTCTTCGAAATGCGTTGTACGTTTCATTTTCTTAAACCACTTCTCGAACAGGGGTACTTCCAGTTTTGTAGAATTAACGAACGAGAAACCATCATTACAATAGCAAGAAAATAGCCCTCAGTTGTTGATAGTATGGTCTCCCTACTCGTTATCCAAAACACAACAGCCTCTGCTGTGGGTTTGTAAATCTTTTTAATCGCCCTACTAAAATATGCAAATATTTCTTCCCAAAATACTATCAGCTTGGGGTAGGAAAAAAAAGTATGCCGCCATCCCCCTTCCGCTAAGGTACCACAGCGAAAGCAGCTATTTGCCACATTTGGATACATTTTATTGAATGCTTCTGGGGTGTAGTATGACATCCAGTGAGCAAGAAATGCCATTCATTTATAATTAGCAGCTCTCAGTATCATATTTCCTGCGATTGATATCTTTTACCATTCTTGATAAGAAAAGTCACATTGAGTTTGAGCTGCAACTTTCTCCAGCATTTTTAAAACCAATGGCGATTCGTCTTGGGAACTCATTAAACGATACCAATTACCCACTCCAGACAGCTTTGAAATATACAGTGTGGAGGCTATTTTTCCTGGAGGGGGTACTAAATATAAGATTATATTTTTTCAAAAAAATAATAATTTGAATAAATTCCAAAAAGGAAGGGAGGAAGGTTTATTGTGGACAAGACCACTGGCCTGCACTTCTTCCCAGATAGTCATCCTGCCCTGTACATCAAATTGATTAACTAGTATTAGCAGCGAGACTGAACAGGGTGGTTAAAACTATTGTCCACAGTGATCAGAGGGGCTTTATTCCCAATAGACAATTTAACGAGCTAACTTTTCAAGTTATTGCTACAATAGATATTGCCATAGAAAAAAAACTGCCTCTGACCCTGGTAGCGGTTGACGCCGCCAAGGCATTTGATCAAGTAGATTGATCATATTTATGGACAGCCTTGGCCAGCTTTGGTGTCCCAAACACCTTCGTAACAGCTATAAAATCTCTTTATTGTGCACAGTGTGTTAAAGTTTTAGTGAACGGGTCTCTTACGAATTGGATACCCATCGCCCGTGGAACGAGGCAGGGCTGCCCTTTGTCGCCTCTTTTGTTTAATTTATATATTGAGCCTTTTGTGTGTCTGCTGAGGTCTGACCCATTAATTAAGCCCTTTAAGATTTTTAACCTAGAATTAAAATTTGCGTTATACGCGGATGATTTATTGACGTATACTTCAAATCCAGCTGAAGCCCTGCCAAGAATAATAGAGTTAGCAGAAATTTTCTGAGAGATCTCAGGGTATACAATCAATAAAGATACAACCGAGATTATGATTGGAATCAAGAGGCAGGGACGTTAGGACCAAAGACACGAATGAGATATCTGGGTGTACATTTGGATAAAAAGATTGAGGATATCCCAAAAATTAACCTAGATAGAGTCACCAAAGATGTCTATACCCTACTCCAGCGATGGTCGTCTCTCCCTTTAAATATCTTTCGGAGAGTCAACCTAATCAAGATGATTATCCTCCCAAAGATAACGTTCCTATTTAATTCCATCCCTTTATCTTTTCACATATTGGCTATTAAAAAACTACAAGGGAAATTATTATCCTTTATTTGGAACTCAAAGTCTCCACGAATTGCCTGGAAAAGGCTCAGGAGAAGCTTTTCTAGACCAGGCTTTTCCAGACCTATTTGTCTATTGCCATGCATTTCACTTCAAATACTTCAGATTATTGGCTGGTAAAACTGATCAATCTTCCTTGGGTTTACTTATTTCAGCATTGATGCAGGATACCCCACAGGGACAAGACTCTTTTCTTTTTAAATTTGGGGATACTAAATTTTTTTTAAAAGTGAGACTCAACATTCTGGGGGCGGCCTTAAGAAACTGGGCATATGTTAGGAAAAGGCTCAATATTCCATATTACGCAATGCAGGCCCCGATATGGGATTCTCCTGGGACTCCAGCCTGTCTGGACGACCAGTTATCCCGGCACCTGAGGTTGGCCGGGTTAGAACGTTCGGGGGACCTGCAGGTGGATGCCCAGCTTTTGAGTTGGTAAGCCCTTTCTAATTTGACTGGGGGTACACTTACCAGATTTAAATATTATCAGCTAGCCGGATGGTGGTCAACTAGAGCTTGGGACTTTAACAATTCAAATCCGAAGTTTGATTCAGTAACCAGGATTGGGAGGTGGAAAAATCAAATCTCATATTGGTACTCAGCCATGCTTGATGCTGAAAATGTGACGGAACCAGAGATACAAAAACTTTGGGGTAATTTTTTAAACTCGAATAGTGGGAATATTGGGGACTTGTGGTTTGATTCTTTTTCCATCTTGCAAGCAGTAGTTAAGCCTGCTATGTTAAAAAGAAATCATTTGTATACTATGTACAGGGTATACATAACCCCTAAAAAATTAGCTAAATTCTCCAACTTAGAATACCATTGTCCGAGATGTAGGCATCCCGAGGCGGACGATGTTCATATGTTCTCTGATTGCCCAGAAATAAAAGACTACTGGGTCAAGATTTGAGGCTTTCTGGAAGATGTCCTTCAAGTACCCCTGGAGGTTACCACAAGAACTATCCTATCAGGGTTGTGTCTGGACTACAATGTAAATGATCCCCTTACTAGATTTGATTTTTATGTTATGCTCCTTGCAAGGCATGAAATTTGTAGAGCCTGGAAGGATCCAACTACTCCCACTTATTCAAATTGCTTAAGACACATTATTTTTAAAAGCAAATCTGACATGGCATGTGATTCCACAAGTTTGGTTAAAACCTGGGCTGCTCTAGTGGCATGGCAAGACGGATGATTGGTTTTCCAATGATTTATCTGGGGCCCTGTTGGTTCCCTTGACTCCAAAGTAACAAGGGCGGCAACTATGGTGTGAAATGGAGTAGAGCTGGGAAGGTAGTGGCTACTTGAGGGATCAGGCTTACCACCTCGCTATTGGCCGATAGAATCAAGGCTGGACCAGGATGACCAACTGAGTTGAGGTTGCCAGTCTACCATCCAGATTTCCAATAATGGTATATGAGGAATACCAACAAAAAAAAAAATTGACTAACTAACCCCAACCCTGAATCATTCAATTTTTCCAACTGAGTGGAATGAATGTGTAAGCCCGAGAAAACTTTTTGTTTAAAAATAGTACAAAGTCTATTTGAAAAGTCCACTAACGCTTTATATCTTGTTTTCTTTGGGAGTTTAGATGTCTTTAAAAATGTGGGAACTTGAGTTCCGGCTTCTTGAATCATTTTGTTAATAAAAAAAGTATCGACCTGCTTTTGTTTAGACAACAAACACGCTACATAGTCAAAAAATGATAGTCATAATATGAACGTATATTTGGAAGTGCTAAACCGCCTAGCTGAGTATCTAATTGCAGAATTGGCCACTTAATTCTAGCTGCCTTCTTATTCCAAATAAACAACCTAATCATTGAGTCGATCCCTTTAAAAAAGCTAGCATTGACCTAAATCGGAATATTGGTAAAAAGAAATATCAGAAGAGGTAGGATAGATATCCTAATCAGTGCCAAACGCCCTATTAAAGTTAAAGGAAGATTGGTTCATTTATCAAGTAGTTTCTGAATCTTTATGCTGGTGTCTTCATAATTATGCTTAACTAACTGACCATATTGGCCTGTGACATAGATCCCCAAATACCGTATGGGATTGGTTTTTGTTGCCTGTTGTTTCAAATCTTCTGGCAAAAATTCAGACCCGGTATTTTTAATTTAAATTTCAGTTTTACATGAATTCATTTTACAGCCCCTTATTTGTTCGAATTTCCTTAACTCTACAATTGTTGACTGCAGATTGAATTTTTCAGAGGACAAGTAGAGAATGGCATCATCCGTGAAGAGTTTTAATTTCGCTATTCCATCGATCGTTTCCTATTAGCTTGTAAACTGATTGCCAGAGGCTCAATAAAAAAAGTAAATAAAAGGGGTGATAAGGGGCAACCTTTTCTAGTCCCACGATTTATGTCGATTAATCCTGTTTGGGCCCCATTAACTATTATCTGTGCCTGCGCCCCAAGGAAAATATTTTTGAGCATAGCTATTACTGAAGACGGAATCCCAAACCTAAACAATGCATAAAATGAAGTGTCCCGAATGACTAAATCAAAGGCTTTTTCTGCATATACCATCATGATACAGGCAGGTGTCTTATTGGTTTTAAAATAATCTAATGCTTGTATCAAAAAACGAGTATTTGTTATCATCATACGACCTGCTATAAACCCCATTTTACTTCCTTAGCTGCCAAAGTAAAACGCTGGGCCCAGATCGTCATAAACATTTTATGGTCAGCATTTAATAGACTGATTGGTCGAAAAGAATAGAGATTATTAGGTGGTATACCCTTTTTTACTAAACTAATTACTATCGCCCTTTTAAATTCTGAAGATACCGTCCCACCAGTTTTGATATGGTCAAATATTTTTTTCAAAAATGGGGTCAACTCATTCGCAAAGATCTTATAAAATTCTACTGGAATTCCGTCTTCACCACAAGCTTTTGCTCCAGCCAAAGATATAATAACAGCCGATATCTCGGCCTCTGTGATTTCCTTCTGAAGTTGCAAAGCTACACTCTGTGATATTGTAGGTAATTGGAGTGTAGCAAAATACTCAAGGCAAGTTAATTTGGATATTTCAGATAGCATGTTTCAGCAAGCTTTTTTAGTGGTGCAGGACGTTTTGATGTCAGCCAAATTGTAGGTTCAGTTTTATAAAACGTGTTTCTTTTTATATTATACACCATACCGAATTGCAAAGTGGGGAGAAGGGAAGGGGACGAGGTGTCCTCACTGCACCCTTTTTAAGGCAGATATAGATCATGTGTTTGCAACATGTAATGCCCTCACTTTGTTAATGGGGCAAATTGATGATTTCTTAATAAACAAACTGAAGCTGAAGATAGTCATGACCCCTGCCTTAATTATATTGGGAGTACAAGAGAATGGCAGGATTAAGGAAGGGGGGGGTTGTAAGCATTCCGATGACAATATTCAGGCTATGTCTATCATCGGCATAGCTAGATCGAGACCCCCCCTTTTTTCAGCAGTGGCTGGCTCAACTGTTATCGGTTTAGAATTTGGAATAGGGCAAAGAAAAAAGGATAAAAAAATATGGAAGGCTCTCTACATGGACAGAGCCAAAAGAATGTTAAAATTGCATGCGCACTTTATATAAGTGAATTATAATTTACTAGCAGCCCGTCCCGATGTTGTCCCGGTATGAATTGCTGCCGGCCAGTAGTATATTGTTTTGTAGGATTTTGTTTCGATAGCATTTCTTGTCTGTGACAGGCCTGTGAAACGCTCCGATTCACAGTGCACTGCTGATGCACTTAAGAGTGCGCGTTCAGTAGTGCGTGAACTCGAGTTTCCCTACTTTATTTTAATATTATATAGCGCGAACTCGACAACATGGCATGAGCACAATTTACATTACAGAAGATCATATTCATTTGTGGTAGGCACGGGGAGACAAAGCGATTTGCCTGGAATCACAGGATGTTGAGCTGATGCCGAGATTCAAACGTAGCTCCCCAGCTCTAAAGTTCGCAATTCTAGAACTTGTGGCGGGAGGTGTGTCTAAAAGTGTATGTCGGTGCTGGCCATCAATGAGAGAGACCTCTGGATTTTTCAAATCGGTGGTGAAAAAATATGAGTATGTTGCTGGAGATGTGGGCCGCCGTGCCACCAATGTACTTACCGGGGGAGACTAAACACCCATTATTCCGCAACTTTCTTTCCGCATACCATCACTCCGCATACTTTCATTACGAAAGTACCATGACTCCGCAATGCCATTATAACACAAGGCATTACATTTTATATGCTTTTACCACGCATACATTTACAACTAAATTTGTTGTAAATGCATGAATGGTAAAAGCATGTTTTTTTTAAAGCTTTTATAAGGTAAGTATTGGTCTAGGGGTATATGTTTTGGGGTACTGAGGTATATGTTTTGGGGTGTTTGGGTATTTTAATCGTTCAGATATAGTTATGGGTTATGGGGTACAGGGTTAGTTTTAGGGTTTAGGGATAGGTATGGGTTTTGGGGTACAGGGGTATTTTTAGGGTTTAGGTCTAGGTTTGGGTTTTGGGGTATAGGGGTATTTTTAGGGTTCAGGGGTAGGTTTGGGTTTTGGGGTACAGGGGTATTTTAAGGGCTCAGGGCTAGGTTTGGGTTTTGGGGTACAGGGGTATTTTAAGGGTTCAGGGCTAGATTTGGGTTTTGGGGTATAGGGGTATTTTAGGGTTCAGGGGTAGGTTTGGATTTTGGGATACAGGGGTTTTTTAGGGTTCAGGGGTAGGTTTGGGTTTTGAGGTACAGGGGTATTTGTAGGGTTCCGGGCTAGGTTTGGGTTTTGGGGTACAGGGTTATTTTTAGAATTTAGGGATAGGTTTGAGTTTTGGGGTACAGGGTTTATTTATAGGATTAAGATGGGTTAGTGTTTAAGGGTGTTGGGATATTTTAAGGAGTAAGGGTGGGTTATGATTATGGGGTGAAGTGGTATTTAAAGGGAGCAGGGTGGGCACCCAGAGCTGGAATGTACAGAACCTGGGAAGAAAAAACAATGAAATATTGGGGACAACGTTCGCTTTTTTCCCCCGTAATCCTGTGCCCCGCACACGCCCACGCCCCTAGCACACGCCCACAGCACATGATATGAGACATGGCATGAAGGGCGGAACGAACGTACCACACCCCCCCAGCAGTTGTCACGCCCCCAGCACATGCCCACAGCACAACGCAGACACGCCCACAAGGGACTACTTTGCTGGCACGGTTCTTTTACCTTTTAAATGTATATGGTGGGCGTCTGCATAGCCTATGTCCTTCTGCTGCAACTGCCCTTTCCAACGCTGTATTGGGTGTTGTGTTGGTGCTGTGCTTCCTGAGATTACCCGCCTCAAAGGTTTGGGCTCTCTCTTTATTATATTAGTATAGATTGAAAAGAGCATGTATGTTTTTGTTTATCATTTTAGATGTAGTCCTAGATGTATCACAGAATCTATCGAAGGTCCTCTCTATCTGGAAAGAGCAAGAGGGAATCTCAAATGAAATGTGCACTTTATGATCTATGTAATTTATTGTAAAAGTTCTGGTTTTAGGTGGACGGAAGAGTTATTTTGTTTTACCTGATCCTAGCGTTTCTGTTTCCCCTATTTATTTTTTTGCAATGCTTCTGTGAAGGGCAGGGTGGGGGGAGGGTTTGGAGGGATAAAATGGATCTATAAAAACTAATAAAGATATCATTAAAAAAGGAATTTGTGTTGTGCAGTTCTTTGATAACTGGAATACAAATTAATGTATGATCTGCATCTGTGGTCATTTTTAATTAAACTGAATTTATTGAATAATAATTGATACATAAATATTTGAGCATCAAAATAAACATTTTATTTTTATTTCAAAGCTTATTCTGAGGATCCATTGTTTTGAGTTACATTACATGATACTTTGCTTAGGTTCATTGAAGATATTTTCTATTTTATGGATTGAATATGTATTCACTTCCTGCCCAATCATGAAAGAGTAGGGAATGTAGCACATTATTAAAACACCAATACGCGCATTGAGTGCATGTTGGTTTAAGTTTAAGTAGCTTAGTCCCAACTTAAAACATAGCTACAATGCATGCATAAAATGCTAAAGTGTCATTTCAGACAGAATGCCACTCATAGAATAAGTTCCCTAGTTTGTCACTTTTCACATATAACTATTACATAGGAATCATATTTTAGTGCTAGTAAAAGATCATTGATGTCTTCTGAATTAGCTGCAAGATATCATCCTGTAGTCTTCTATTGTCCATTATTAGTATATGTCTTTCTGAACTAGGTTGTTACATCAAGCACACAAACGGTGATAGAAAGAATGCTTGCAAATAGAAATAAACCACTGGCAATTTCTCTAGGCAGTATTCCGATCCATTGTTTTTCAAACATGGTATCAATCTAGACAGAGGCCCATCCTAAGCAAATCAGCACTGGCCCTCCTCCTCATGGGAACAGTCACTCTCAATCACCTCACCTCAGAAGGGAGTACAAACAACGCCAACTTTATTAGGCTTCATTAGCGAAGCATACCTAGGATCCTGTGGTATACAGAGCAAATTAACCATAGCTGGGGTTGACCTTGGCTGATACAGCAAATTCACAAAATAAGATGGAAGAATGCTAATCTAAATCACTAGCAGTCGCCAGTCAACCCCGCCACTCTAGTGGTTTAGACAATTTGCAAGCATTCTTTCCATCACCTTTTGTAAGTTTGTTGTTCCTATGGGCGTCCTCAGAAAAGGTGTTGCCCTTCGGTACCTCAATGGAGCTTGTGTAGTATTTATTGTTAGTCAGTCAATGCTGGGAAACTGAATAGCTGTCATTTGTGATACTCATCAAGGGCACGCTAAAATTGCACTTGAGAGATATGGAAATTAAGGTTTGATTGGAAAAATCAGATGCGTCCTCAAGATAGGTATTCATTATCTATAGAGCTTGAAAAAGAAATGACTGCATGGCTTATGTAATGTAATGTAATGTAATGATGTCTTGTAAAGCGCATGAATCACCCCACATGGGGTATCTCCGTGCTGTAGACCGCTGGGGAACCCGTGCTGGCTGTGAGGTTCCGTGACAATTAAAGTGGTTCTTTCGACTCGTTCGAATATGGACGAGTTTGGTATCTATGAACCGCAAATGACGAGTTTAGTGGGTGTACGCGTTTTCGCTACGCTGACCTGAACCATTCGTCTTATTCGTGGGTTTCTTCATCTGAACCCACGGGTTCCATTTTAGATACGGCATCCATTTTGTTTCTTGCCCTCAAGTAGCCAGCGAACGGACATCGTCCGCTTCGTGACCCTGGGATTCCCAAGCTCTTGCGGAAGACACGTGTTCCTTTGAGGGTGTCTTTATGACGAGGGGGATGACACTGCAAAGGCAGATGGCCCCGCTCGAGGCTCATCTTGCCGTGCCGGTCTATTGTTTCAGCCGTGCATTCATTAGGCATGTCTCCTTTGATCCTGCAATCGTGTTTCCGATATCGCCCCCCTACACTCTTTTTAATCTGTTGACTATCTTTGTCTTCCCTTGCACCTGTTTCTGACTCTTTCCTTAAACTCGTTTACAGCCGGAATGGAATGTACTTAATGGTGGGATAACGTACTTTTACAGTTGGGAACCAGCGATGCTACTGTAATTATGTTCCGGGACCCTGAATACATGAAAGCAACCCTTTTGAAGTTTGCTGTGGGAACTGAGTTGTAACCTTTTGTTCGCCATGTTGTGCTATGACAGAAATATGTATAAAAGGAGCGATCCACAGTTGCAATTCGAAGCAGTCTCCTAGAACCTACATGCGTTGTACTTCTTGTGACTTCTGTGTTCCCTGCAGTAAATAAACCTCGATCTTTGACGCCGAAGGAAGTGTCCCGTGTCTCTGTAATTTGTACGCCGGAACAGGTAACCCACGAAGGTTTCAGGTGTTGTCCCCTGGCACCGCTGGGCCTTAGAATAGCCCAGTCCTTCAGCTGTCCCTGTGAGATGGAACCTACTGGGTATCTCCAGGGTGAAACCAGGCATCCCCGGCATATGTGGGGGGCCGTTGTGGAGATGAGGCAAGCTAATGCCCAGAGTTGCTGAGTGTGATCCCAGGTTAGAGTAGGCACCGAGGCGAGAATTATCGAGTCCGCTGACCCTGGTCCACAACCCTGCCGCGTAGGGAATTGAACCCTGGTCCCGGGCCGTCCTCTGCTTCCGGGTCTGCCGCCTCTAACCAGTGAGCCACACCACTCAACTTATGTTCTGCTCATTGAGCTGGACATAGCAAAGCACATCCATTCCTTTGCATTATTATTTGTTTCAAGACCACAGAGGCAGGTAGTAATGTAAGATGATGGATGTATTTGAGAAGCTTAACATGAAAAAGTATAAATAAATTAAAAAACCTTTTTGCATATAGCCCACTCTGTAGACTGCGATGCTTTCAATGACTTCAAGTAGAGGAACCATACAACCATAAATATGCATTAGCAGCAGGTTTTTAAAGTCATACTTGATTTTTGAATGGAGGGTATGGGGCCAGATATATGACCATTTTGTTTTGCAACTCGCAATTTGCAACTCACAAAACAGAATGTACTAATGTGTCTTGGACACATTTAGGAATTCTAAATGGTGTTGCATCAATATTAATGAGGCAGGTCACAATTTGCGGACAACGGGATGCATTTAAAAGACAAAAATGAAACGATTTCTTTTCATTTTTAAAGGGCAGGCAGTGGTCCATGGGAAAAAGATTTTCACATACATTCACAAAGGAGAAGCAGTCCCAAGGGGACCCCTTCCCGTTTGTGACTGGCTTATGAACTACTTGAAGCAGGTAGTACACTGCGATTGTTTTGCGACCACATTTGCGGTCGCGAAACAATCGTACATCCCCCTGCAACTCGCTATTAGTAGGGGAAGCCCTTGGCATGCCTCTTCCTAATAGTGATCCGCAAATCCTATTTTGCAAGTCGGTAATAGGTTAGTGACTAGCAAAATAGGGTTTGTACATGCTACAATCAAAACGGCATGATTTTCCATTTGTGACTGCTAAAAACAGTTGTAAATCTGACCCATGGTGCCTCGCATTCAAGATGGTATCCAGACCATAAATAAAAGAGGTCTTATGCAGTGCTTAATTTGCAAAATAATAGGTGCTAGTGCCCAATGTTTTCCTCAGAAGCTCGCAGCCAGGGCTGACCAATATGGGAATTGCTGAATACCAATGCTGCATAGTCTGTATTCCACCTCAAGCCTGTTTCTTCCACTACCATACATTCCTTGCACCTTCATTTCACTTTTGCATATTCTTTTGATCGCTGCTCACTTCCCTTGTTAATGTCTTTCTCTTCCTTCTCCATTCCTCTGTTTATGTTTTTCTTTCTCTTCCTTTGGGTCTATGGGCCATGTGTATGAACATATTTTCCCATACACACAGAATGGGCAAAACCCTTTGAAACATCTGGCCCTAAGTCTTTTGAGAAAACCTACAAGTCGGTCCCTAAAAATGAGCTCCCATGCCCTGCCCAACGCAACTACTGGCTCAAATTAAGCACTTCTTACACAGCTAACTAACTGACAATATCACTAATTCATTTCAATTTTCCACAACTGGATATATGACTATATGTCTGGCTATGAGTAGATGAGTGAGAGAAAGAAATGAGGGTCTTTAATTTTGTAATGACACAAATATATTTATGTTCTTGCTTATGTTTGCTATATTTCATATTTTTCGGAATATGAATCAAAATATTAATGCAAAAAGCACACTATGTATCACAAGCGGAGGCTTTCGAGATTTAAGAACTGCACACACGTATGCACCCTATGGTACAAGGTATGAATGTAATGAAATCGTGTAACTAGAGAAGTTTACTGTATGGTCCACAGTTCAGTGGAAACGAGCCACGGTGCTGTATCTGCCATGTAAGGGGAGATTCTAAGCTTCTTTAAACGTATACAACCTCGCAGTGCACATAGACTTTCCCTGGCTAAGCTGAAATTCAAATTTCTGCTGCTTGCAGTGATGTTGCTAAACAAAGGCCCCGGCCCAGCATGGGTTAATAACCTGCGCTTCGACTGGTACATAAATCTCCTGATTGTGCTTACATATCTAAGCTGTGTATGAAGTGCTGCCTCACTATGAAAATCATTGCTGGACGATGGCTAGGAAAAAAAATGAACTGGCAACGCACACCATTATAAAGGAAACTATAAATGGGAGAGGTCATGGACGAGGCATGTACGCAGCAGGAAAAAAGTCTTCCCCTTGGTTTATATAACCACAGCTTTAAAGTCTGAGCGGATTCCAAATAAGGAAGAGGAACTTTTCGAGGCACTAGGCCCGTCCATATTTCATGACCTTATAATTCTCACAGTTCTAGACATTCCTAGGTAGAGGGTCACCCAGACAGGGTTGTCATTTCTTGTGCATATTTATTTCCAGAGTATCTTTTGCATTCTTTCCCAGTGAACTCATGTGCAACTGAGAAGAGGAACGTCGGTAAGATTATTTTTCAGGAGAGTGATGTCAGACAGCACTTTTGCTCTTATCAAGTGAAAGTGGCTGAACTTCAGTAAGACACTTATCCACCACACACAATTTACAATACTAGCAATTAGCGGCCAGTGGCAGCCGGTAATTTTACCAGGGATGGGGGACACACACACACACACATGCAGGGCCGTCTTTAGGGCTGAGCGACTGGTGCGACTGCACTGGGCACCGACCTGTTGAGGGGGGTGCTGTGACCTCAGGGGAGCGCTGTGTTTAGCAATGTCTTTTGATAGGAGAGATGAGGGGCTCTTTCGCAGGTGGTAGGGAGAGAATCCGGGGAGGCGGTCATGGGACGTAGGGGTGCAAAAGTGATTGTCGCACCGGGCGCCACCAGCGCTAAAGATGGCCCTGCACACATGCACACTCATGCATTTGCACACACAACACTCACTCATAAATTCACAACACTCACGCACAAATACACATATATTCATACATGCATGCACACACGAAACACAAAAAACACATAGAACTTGCCTTTGCTGCAGCTCTCCAAGAGGGAAGCCTCTGAGGTTCCAAGAGGTTTGGGACTGCTGATTTGCCTCATTGGCTGACCTTAGGTCAGCCAATGAGGGAAGGAAGCAGTCCCTCACTCGCCACAGAGCGGGATGAGGTCAGTGAGATTTCTGACCCCACTCCATTCTGTGACGAGGTGTCACTGATTGACACTCGGCCCTGGGCACTTCGGGGCTGGAAACTGAAGCACCCAGGTCCGAGGCAATCGGTGACCATCACCTTCATCATGATGGAGAGGGCCTAGAGGCACTTTTGCTAGGCTGAGGAGGTCACACCGCCAGGGCTGTGAAAAACTCAGCCTAGCAAAGTTCACTCCTGGCAGCCAGGTGTATGCGCATTTAGGGGCTAATTATGATTGCGGATTTCCCGCATCCTCCGGGCTGGTGGAAGCCACCGCCGGCCCGGAGGATGGGGGAAAACCGCTGCGAAGCCTCCACAGACCCACCGCCAAATTAGGATGGCTGGTGGGTCTGATTTTCTGTCCGCAGCTTTTCCGCCGCAGTCGCCTTCCGACCGCGGCGGAAAAGCACTAACATGTCTGGCGGTGTCTATCAGACACCGCCAGGCATATTAGGATGTCTGCAATTCTATGCTTTTCCACTGTGGCTTTTCTGCTGTGGAAAAGCATACGGACCTTCACTTCGGGGTCCCGTTGCGGGCCCCCTGGGTGAAGGGGTGGTGGGGGGTGCACATGGGGGGTACCTATGGTACCCCCCTGCATTTGCGTGCACAATGCAGCAGGCACCGCACGGTGCCTGCTGCTTTGTGCACGCAAATGCTGTGCATGCATTTTTAACATTGCGGCGGGTGCAGCTTGAAGCTGCACCTGCCGCAATGTTAAAGATTGAGGATGTGACCGCCACCCTGGCGGTCACATCCTAATCTGCTCAAAGGGAACGCCGCAGCCCCTGCGGACGTTCCCTCATACTCTGGGGTCGCGGACTGACTCAAGTCCGTCCGCGATCCTAATGACCCTTTTAGTGTGTAGATGAATTTTTTAATACAACACAAAATAATATAGTTATAATGTATGTGCGATGTTAACGTGCAGCCTTTTTAACAAATATGAAATACGTTTACAAATATAAAATGTACAGTATACAGACATATTACTCGTAATAGGCCTCACATGGCTAAAGCTGCATTTTGCTTGAAAGTAGTTTAACTAGTTCTGCTGAACCAATTAAATCTTGACCTCTCAATGATCATATGTTTTTTTCAATAATAAGGTACACAAATATCCTCACATCACTCGGCTAAACATTTCTACTCACACAAAGAAGACTGTTAATGTTTTGATTATAAACTGTAATTTAGTAAAAGAATAAAGAGAATTGCATTAACAAATTAAGCATTTAAACTGAACATCACCTTTCTTAACATACTTTCTAAAGGGTGATGTCATGCGGACATTTTTTCTTTTTGTTATTAAAATATTCACACTTTTAGATAGAGGGTTGTTTGAAAAATTTACATATTGATAATTTAGAAGGTTAAACATACAGTTAGACGGGTGGAAAGAAGTCTCACATAAGAAAATGGTCTGTAAGAAGCTAATCACCATGTTAAAAGTAGCACACCTAGCATTACAGTCTGAGGGCTATTGTGTTTGTGTTAGAAGAAGAGGAGTAATCCTGTTCCCAGGAGAGCACCGAAAGCTAGCCGAGAGGAGGAAAAGATGCAACATGAACTGCAAAATCATTTTAGTCTGTTTATAATAGTGCGTTTTCCTAGAGTAGGTTCATTTTTCCCGCCACTGGTCTTTATGATATTCCCAGACCCACTTGCCATTCATTGCTTTTTGCGGTTGTTACTGCTACTGTACATTTTATTTTGTCTTTTTTCACATTGCTACGAGACATTTCTGAGGTTCTTGAGCCTCTCTTCATGGGAAGTTATGCTTTGATCGATTATCGATTTTTAAATTGATTTGTTAGCTTCATGCTTGATCTTTCACTCACTGTCGAACTTGATCTTTATGGGTTCTAACTGACACACATTCACCCGATCCATACACTAGATATTCTTTCCTTTATAGAATGTGCTTTTATACAGTTTATTAATATTCATGACTAAGTATTTTGTTATTTATTGATTTCTGTAGCTATATACATTAATACAAATAAAATGTATGGCTTTGAATAAAGATAACTTACAAAACTTGAATAATAAATCACTTTTATATACTTACACCCAACTCTCATTATTGACAGAACTTGGAATCGAAATTGTGATTAAGATTTTTATGTTGATTTGCTCCTCATCTTCTCAAAAACAATGGCAAAGGTCCATCAGATATAAAAAGACGAGACAGGAGCAAGGGTCTGCCCTTGTAATGGTAAATCAAGTTATTATGTAATCTGATTCTTGCTCCATCAAAATGTGGTAGCAAAAGGAAGGTTTACATTCTGAGAAGATGAGCTAAAAATAATTGCCAAAGATAGTGCCAAGTCCCAAACCCAATGCCCTGAACTTGAAGACTGACAAGGTATGATTTAGAAGGTGATTGCTCTTTTAGAAGTGGAACAATAGGGTTATGCATCATGAATTGTGAATTATTGTGTCATTCTGTGAGATGTTGGAGTACGCATGTTGAATGAATTGTTTGTTTATGTGTTTTTTGTGAGGAATTTGAAGAGGTTATTGGGCTCAACCTAGTCCAAGAACCGGTGATATTCAGATATTGATATATGGATATTGAGCTTGTCTGCTACAGATTTGTGGTGTTGATTCTGAGGGACCGTCGACTACACAGTTGAGATAGGGATTATAATGAATTGTGATTGTACTAATATCGATTGATATTGGCAGAACCTAGCTGGCCAAAACATGAAGATATACTGATTAGGATGATTTCCCGCTGGTCAAGAATTAATTTGCATGTGTTTAAACTCTTTTGTGTGAAAAAGTCAGAAGATGTAAAAAACATAATATTCCAATTGTTGAGTTGATTTTGTTTTCTTTAGTGGAGCAGACAAATTTTTGTTTATATATGTTTGTTTAAAAGTTGTTGAATTGTCTCTAAAAGAGAAACTGTAAAAGGAGGGGGAACCGCTACAAGGAATGAGATCATACATCATACTTTACTGCTGTGACATTGGTTGATTGGTGTACTGCTGTGCTATTATTGGTTGATGACTACACAGAGTGCCATGTTGTGATAGGTCAGTTGGTGTGTGATCGCCACATTGAGATTGGGTTGCAGAGTCTTTAAAAATTATAGCTCCGACAGAAAAGAAATTTGATGTTTACAGACTAGAATCCAAAAATTTAATTTGAATTTAATTACTGAACATTTGTTGTTGAATTTTGTGAAAAATCATGGAATGGTTTAATGGATTTAAGAGTCTTGTGAGAAGTGATGTTACAATTCCAGCACAGGAAGGTGAAAGAGGTACCTCCTAAGGGTTCACTCTCACATTATTTGACAACAAAATGATCCCATACGTGTCTGTGGCTTTGTCAATGGTGCAAGATTACTGCAAATGAGGATCCTTTGAGTTTTCTAAAATATGGTACATTTGAATTGAGAGTTATTGATAGATTGCAAGATAAGCTATATGAAAGGAAACTACCATATAGGCCAACACAGTACAAAGCATTAAATATTTGGAAATAAACTGCATGAGAAAAGGGAAGAGAGAAATATCAGAGTAAAAGTAGAAGAGCAGTGCATAACTATGAAGATGCTCAATGGGGAAAAAGAACAACAGAGGTATACAAGCTATAGTCAAGGGAACTAGACTATATCCAGTTTTACTACTGAGAAACCTGAGAAGCAGACATAGAATAAAAGTCAGGGAAAAGCAGATTAAAAAGAATAAAACAATCCCAATACAGATAGTGATACAGGGGATAAAATATTGGATGCACTGTTAGCCGCAAGTCCACCATCCTATTTATCCAACTACTAAGGTCGCAAATAATACAACAACCAGTGCTCTACTGACTACTGCCCTTGTTGAACATAGTGTAATCCAGATTGAGAGACCATTTCATCAGACATTTAAGATTGCTCCTGCACCTGTTGGTATGGCACCAAACTATAGTAACCCCAGGTGTTACTTCTTCAATTGTAACTGTTCCAATACAAATACCACAAATTCAAATAGCCCAGACTATGGCAAGGCAAATTGCAAATGCCCTAATAAATATTGCCCCACCCTTTAGGAGCTCAAGCAACTGTATGAGGAGTGACTGCAACAGGGTTCATCTCGGCATCGCAGAATTCACAGATTGTTGCCTGGAAACCACTGCAACCATCATGGTTTGAGAAAGCTGCAGTTATTAAAAAGACAGAAAGTGCAGAATGACAAGTTACTCCAGAACCTGAAAGGAAGAGGCCACTAAATGCTTCAAAATTGAAGGTTGAACTGAAAGAGATTATATGGGGATATTTAGAACTTGAGCATCTGAAACCGTATCAGGAAAAATAACTAATTTATCTGAGTAAAGAGATTACAAGGAGTGCAGAAATTACACGATAGATTAACTGATTCGACCAAAAAATATGATGTTGATCTTTCAAAACATTTTCCATTCCAGAGAAGTTACAGGGTACAATTAGATGATGACACTATTGAGACAATTCCTTCTTCAGGAATGTGGCTGCATATAATTGAATTACTAAAATGTATTAGTAAACTGAGTAACTTTGAAAAGTAGGAGAATAAAAGGGCAAGAAAGCATGACAAGAAATAAAAACAATCATAGGTAGATGGGGAAAATAAGCCATCAATAGGTCACGAAAATGAACAAAAAGCTTTGACTTATCCATTAAGACAAATACCAGGTGGAGTGTATATTCATGTACCATAGAGCAGAAGCGATCTTGCAGCATTACAAACAATTTTCTCAAATTGAGAGACAAACCCAGACAGTGGTACACACAAATTGACAGATTTGTTACATTTTCAAAACTGCTGTAGTTTGATTTGAATGCATTCTTTGATATTGTAGTGCCAAATGATTTGTGGGCTGAATGTAGAGTTGCTGTGCAATGGCCACGTGAAGAGCCAATGAGAGATGCCTGCACTAATGCACCATCATCTGTAGTCATGGAAAAATACGAAGCATTCCTGAAAGGTAAGGTTCCTCCAAAAGATATTGATAGGGTAAAGATTAAAAGAACTTCACAAGAGGCAAATGAATCAGTGCATAATTACTATGAGTGGTTGCTTCAGTTGTTTCAACATCACAGTGGGAGAGAATATCCTGAATCAAGTGATATGGGGATCTTTGTGTCTCAATTTGTTATTGGGTTAAGACCAGAGACCAGTACATATATACAACAAAGTGTGATTAGCTGGCAGACAAAATTCTTTGTATGAGATCCTGAGGTTTGCCAAATAATTTAGTGATGAATAAGAAATGAAGCAGAAAAGTCTTAAAGAGAAATTCATGTTAGCAAAGTTGAAGTTTGCGACATGTCACTGTACTCTACTGCATGCCACTCCACCCTACACCTACACTCATCCACTGTAAGACACTCTATATTACGCAACTCCACTCTGCTGTACGACATGCCACTTCACTTGATGCCACTTCACTTTACTCTACAACATGCCACTCAACTCTATGCCACTCCACTCTATGCCACTTTATGACAAGCCTCTCTACTCTAGGGCACATCACTTTAAACCCATCCACTCTACGCCCCTAGACTCTACACCTCTCCACTCTATGCCACTCTTCTCTGTGCCATAACACTCTACACCACACACTGTATGCCATGACACTCTACTCCACTCCATTCTGTGACACTTTACTCCACTATTTGCTACGACACTCCACTCTACTCCACTCCACTCTACTCTAAGACACTTTACTCCATGCTATGCTACGACACTCCACTCTACTCCACTCCACTCTACGACACTTTACTCCACTCTGCACAGCTCTATGACACTTCACTCTACCACACTCCACTCCTCTCTATGCTACTCCACTCTACAACGCTCTACTCGACTCTAAACCACTCTATGACACTGTATTCCACTTTACTCAATGCAACTCCCTCAATGCCAATCCATTCCACTTTACTCCACACTACTCTGACACACAAATCTACTCTACTCCACTATGTCACTCTCTGCCACTCCACTCTACACCGCTCTATTGCACTCCATTGCACAACACTTTGTTACTCCACTATATGACACTACTCCGCTCTACGTTTCTCCATTCTGCAACATTCTACTCCACTGTATGACACGCAACTCTACTCTACTCTATGAATCTCCACTCTACTCCACTCCACTCTACTCTAAGACACTTTACTCCACGCTATGCTACGACACTCCACTCTACTCCACTCCACTCTACGACACTTTACTCCACTCTGCACAGCTCTATGACACTTCACTCTACCACACTCCACTCCTCTCTACTCTAAGACACTTTACTCCACGCTATGCTATGACACTCCACTCTACTCCACTCCACTCTACTCAACTCCACTCTACAACACTTTACTCCAATCTGCACAGCTCTATGACACTTCACTCTACCACACTCCACTCCTCTCTATGCTACTCCACTCTAAAACACTCTACTCGACTCTATGCCACTCTATGACACTGTATTCCACTTTATGACACTCAACGCAACTCCCTCAATGCCAATCCATTCCACTTTACTCCACACTACTCTGACACACAACTCTACTCTACTTCACTATGCCACTCTCTGCCACTCCACTCAACCCCACTCTATTGCACTCCATTGCACAACACTTTGTTACTCCACTCTATGACACTACTCCGCTCTATGTTTCACCTCTCTGCAACATTCTACTCCACTCTATGCCACGCCACTCTACTCTACTCCATGAATCTCCACTCTATGACACTCCACTCTACGATATTCTATGACACTCCACTATACAACACTCTACTCAACAACACTCTATGACACTCCACTCTATGACACTCCACTCTGCAACACTCCACCCCACTCTATGCCACTCCACTCAATGACACTCCATTCCACTGCACTCTAGTACAGTCTAAGCCACTCCACAACACTCTACATCGCTATACACCTCTCCACTCTATGCCCCTCCACTGTACGACACTCTACTGCCTCCATGACCCTCCAAAACACTATAAGCCACTCCACACTACTCTACAACACTTTCCTCCACCATATACCACTCCACTCTACAACACACTATGCCACTCCACTCTATGACACTTTACTCCACTCTACGCCCTTCCACTCTACTCCACTCCCCTCTTATCTCTCCACAACACTTCTTGGCATTCCATGCCATTCCACTCAACCCCACTCCATTACATTCCCCCACTCTATGCCATTCCAAGCCACTCCACTCTACACCATGACACTCTGTGTCACAACACTATATGCCACTCCATTCTACAACACTCCACTCTATGCAACTCCACTCCAATTCATATAACTCCACTCTACGCCAGCCCACTCTATGCCACTTCACTCTAGTCACTCTATTACACATCCCTCCACTCTACAATATGCCATTCCACTTTACAACATGCCACTCTCCTCCACTCTAAGATGCTCTATGACATGACACTCCTCTCTACTCTATGACATGCCAATGCACTCTACTCTATGATAAGACCACTATACTTTATGTCACTCATGTTTTCTCTATGAGATGCCACTACACTCTATGCCACTACATGTCACTCCATTCTATGACACTCCCCTCCACTCTATGCCTCTCCACTCCATGCCAGTCCACCCTAGGCCCCTCCACTCTAGGCCACTCCACTCAATGCCACTCCACTCCACTCTACTCCGCTTAACTCTACTCCACTCTATGACACGACATTCTACAACAACGCACTGTACAACACTCTCCTCCACTGTGCTCTACGACATTCCATATAACAGTACTCCACTCGACCAGATGGGACTCTAAGATTGTAAACACATTTTTATGGAAAATTCAATTTATACCTTCAATTTTAATGTATGCACCGGTTTACTTTCAGCTTGCAAACCAAACAGCAGTAACTATAAGCCGCACCTTCTCCATGCACTGCTTACTCCCGTTCATATTACATCACTCATAGCATTTTCAACACTTGTGACATCTTGAATCTCATCATTTCTGAGAACACAGTACATGGTAGAGTGGCGAATTAGAGTTATTGTTGTGTGGTTAGCGAGCTGAAAGTATTGTGTATGGAGGAGCACTAGTTAGAATAATGTGAAGCATACATTTTAAATATAAAGTATAACTGTAACTTTTACATTGTTAATTTTTGTGTACTTTAAGTTTGTATTGAAAGAAAAAAAGAAGTTATAGTAATATGTTTTAGTCATTCACGTTTGTATTGTATAGAAAGAATAAACACATCTTCCTAACTATACCTAAGTTTTAACCTTTGTTTTTCATTACATACACACAGACACACACACATCCACCCGCACACACACACACACACACATAGATATATAATTTTTTTTTAATTATTTTCGCTAGTGCTGGACAGCATCTAAAATTATCATTGGCAGACCCAAGGGATGTGTCAATGCATTTTAAATAGAAGACCTATTGTCTTTGTCATTCCTTATTCTTTTGTGGTGTCGATCAAGGATAACATAATGTCTTGTTCAAACATCTCAAAATATATTTAAATAATTATTTGCCAAGCGTTGCACATTCTCCGTGTTGTAAATATTGCTATTTTAACACTACAACTACATATTTGTGACGACAGCTGCTGGGAGTGAAAAAGTTGGCGCATCAATAAAAAATCACACAGTAAAAACCAATGAGCATCCGAAAATGCAGAAATTCTCTGTCTCCTCAACACAGCCTATTAGCCCCATTCGATGCTAGACTGTAAACATTACTTATGTGGAGCCATTGGCTATTTATCTTGTCAATCTGGCATTCCATGCATCTTAATATTTCTGCAAACCGTTGCGGTCATTTTTTATTTGCCTACCCAAGAACTGGATTCTGTGTTATTACTTATTGGTCATAATCAATTAGGGAAGTTTTTAGCTGTGGCAGCCTTACATAAATACACTGGCAAAGTTCAGCTCCTATGATTTCTGACAATTAAATTGTTCTGTCACTCCGGGAGCCTCATTAATCTCAACTTGTCACCCTTGTTTATGCAGGTTATAATAGGCTGTGTGTGTGAGTGAAACGAGATGCTAAAAGCCCTCGGCTCTTTAACTCTTTTGATGAAAGTAAAACTGAAATATTTTCTTGAAAGGGTGAGGTTGAGGTTTATGTCTGCGCGAATGCTTCCCTGGAAAAAAAGGCCTTTCCCCTTAATTGCTCTGCATTTTGGCGGCGAGGTTCTCAGACTCGCACTCCTTAATGGGATGAACATTTAAGGGATGATGCAGGGGAAATATGAGAGCCTGGGACGAACAGGAGAGAAATCAGCTAAGAACAAAGGCACGCCGAGGCCAAGCATCGAGCAGCGCGCCGAGCAAAGCCAGCCCTAGTGCTTGAGACGAGCGCGCCCCACGTTGGCGCTCGGCTTTTGTGTATTTAAAGTACAAACTCTTGTTCCGAACAAAAGGAACCGCTGCTTACGATTCAGAAGACGTGATAAAAAAAAATGCTTCGGTCGGTGGTTAACACAATCAGAATGTCTAGTAGCAGCCAGAGAGTGAGGTAACGCAGTCGCTAATCAAAAGGCTGGAAAGGTAATGCGGTTGCAAAACAAACGAACCTTGCCACGGTAAAAAATCACCTCAGGAATTTCTGTTAGTTGACTGCGTCCTGAGAGTAGTAACCCAACTTGGTTAGGCTTTTACCAGGCGTGTGCGAGCGCAAGCATGAGCAGCTCTTGTACTGCTATTTTTTATTTACATATATTTTGTATTTGTTTATATGGTGTATCTCACCCCGGTGTGTTTAAAGCGCTTTATAATAATAATAAAAAAAAAACAACGTTGTGGTTAAACAGCTTAGTTTTGTTTGTTTGATTGATGCGATGTGATCCAGTTTTCGCCTTTGCTGTTTTGTGCAGCTCTTGTGTCAGAAGAAATACTCCAGCCAAATAAATAAACAATAACGGTCCAACCATAAATTCACTAAATCGTGCGATTGGTGGGATTAGGGGGACAAGGAAAGAGAGACGCGGTACGTCACATCAGCACAGCTAAGAGGTGTTTATCGTTTGAAAGTAAGCGTGTGGGAACCCTGTAAAACTGCACCAGCGTGTTTGTGTACAAAACAGCATTACCCACGACTCTGCGATCCTTCCCGAAAACATCCTCGGGACGTGTTTAGATTTGTATGCACACTGATTAAACTCCTGATTGCTGCTCTTGGCAAAGGCTGCTCATAAATTGACACATTTCTGTTAATCTTTGTGTGCAGTGTAAACTGCACTCTGCTCGTCTCCCCCCTACTCGAGGCTTCATAACTTGTAAGCGAGATGAAAACAAACATGGCAGCATCCCTGCTGGGAGTCTCGCGAAGCTCACAGTGTGGCGGGCCAATAACTAATAACCCAATTCAAGTATCATTCAGCAGAAACATTTTTTATGTTAACCTCCTGAATGGTGCATTGCAATAAATGCATGTAGTGTTCTTTGCGTAGTCAGATGCCTGGAGAAGTGTGTGTCCCCTGGGGGTACAACTGCAGGAAGCAGGGTATACGTGGGGCCTACCTATTATTATAATTATTATTATTTTTAATACCAAACATAAAAGCAATGCATTTTTTGAATCATTATTTTTAAGGATATAAAATGTGCACCTTTGCAAAAGTAGTTCAAACTTCGCATTTTTACCCATTTACCCAAAATTGAAATTAAATACGACACAATGTCGCATTCGATTGAGGTGAGGTAATGAATAGTATTTTAAGTAATCATTTTCATTTTTTTTTATAAATGGGCACCGTTTAAAAACAAAATGCATAATTCTATATATCACATACTTATGCGGATAGCGTGGGAATTACTTACTTTTTAACATTCACAAACTTCCAAAGATTACCCATAGAACACTGTGAAAAACGTAGGTGTCCAGACGTACTCCGCCAATTCCTAGTTGTACTCCTGCTGGCTGTCTGTTAGTAGGCAGAAATATTCACATCAGGGTTAAAAGAAACATGCATTTCCCCGTCATTTCCTCCATTTGCATTCCAAAGAGAAACACTTTTAGCATGTACAGAAATCTGGACCTTACACCTGCTGAGAAAAAGTGGGCGAAATAGTTCGACAATAGTTAGGACATTTTCTACATAAACCAGTCCTCCGAGGCGAGAAACTGTGAATCTTTTACCTTTTGTTTCAAGCAGGCTTTGACCCTGCTTGAGTGTCAAATCTTTCTTGACATTGTGTATTTTCTAAATTACACACATTTCACATAACACAAATGTCCTGAATTATGCAAGCATAGAAATAATTTTGCTCACCCTTTTAAACTGAGAGATTTCTCCAAGTTGATTGCACACTCAATAAACGTGTCGTTTCCACTTCATAAGACGTGCTGTGAAAAGCTATTGGGAATATTTGCGAAGACTCACAAACATCCAACATTGTGGGTGCTTTCAGCATGATGGCCATGTATGTGCCCCCTTACCTTCCACTGCTTTCGTCCCTTTTGAAGCAGACAAAAAACACATATCCAGTTGGGCACTTGAGGGGCATGAAAGTGCAGCATCCGGTCTGGACAAGAGATTCAGGCTTTTGTTGATTTAGACAACACCACTGCAATATCTGGTAAAATGGGTAAAGGCCAGGTTTGTTGTCTTTTTCACATTCAAAGCCAGACCTATAAGGATCACCAAAAGCAGGGCTTTAGTTCAAATTAACTATTGTTTTCGTTTCAACTTTGAACCCCTTTTCTGCTTTTGAGCAGAATTTGTAGATTTCGCAGAATGCAAAAATAATATCTCTCAGGATTGGAAACGAATGCTTTGCATAGTCATGAAGACGAGACTATCTAAACGGTGTTGAAATAGCATTCAATGTGTAATTTGAATATTTAATAAATCAGCTAGTTTATGCTGATTTAAATACACAGGACCAGAAAAAAAGTTTCTGTTTTTCAGTCCCGTCTGAAGTAGGGTCAATTATGTCCATTCTATTTTCATAAATTAGGACTAGACGGTTAGGGGCATATGTTCGAGGAAGTGGCGGAGTGAGGTGTTAGCCCTCATGGCTGAACGTCTCACTCCGCCACTTCAGAAACGCAAGGCTGCACCACATTTACAAGAATATGGTGCAGCCTTGTGTTTCCCCCTGCGCTGGCGCTACACTTAGCAGTGTAGTGCTTGCAAGAGTGTCTGCATGCAGGGGGGGGATAGTTTATGTTTAGGAAGGTGTCCCATCCTACACATAAACAAACCTAAAATGCAATTTTGTCACTTGCTTCATGCAGTACACATTTCTTTACAGATTGTTTATGTACAGGAAGGGGAACTTCCTGTACATAAACAATCAATGGCAGTTTGATTTTCCACGTGTACTGCACAAGGCAGCACACATTGAAAAAGGAAAAACGAAGAGAAATAATGCATTTCTCTTCGTTTCGCCAATTTAAGACCGTGGGGCATATTACCAAGCAATAGCGATAATTATCGCTATTGCTTGGTTAGAGACAAGAATTTACCGCTGGGCTGCGGCGATTTTTACCGCAAATAAACCTTGGTATTACCAAGGTTTATCGCAAATGCGATAAAAATCGCCGCAAAGCATGAATATCGCTGAAAAGTCAGCGATATTCATGCATTACCGAGCTAATGTTCTTAGCCATGTTATCCACCTCCCATTGGATAACATGGCTAAGAACTGCTCAGGGCAGGTGTTAGCTTTTGGAGATATTCGCGCTTAGCGCGAATATCTTCAAAAGTTGGTAATAGGAGATAGCAATGTTAGCGACTGTTTTCAGTCGCTAACCTCTTGGCACGCCCACTTTGCATGTCATTAGTGATAAATATCACTGACATGCAAAGTGGGGCCCAAGATGGTTGCTATCTCCTACTAGCTGTCGCTAACTGGTGTTAGCGACAGCTAGGTAATAGGGAGATAATTTTATCTCCGCTTTCTTGGCTTTTAAAGCCAAAAAAGCGGAGATAAACCCCCTTGATAATATGCCCCCAGGTTTTTTCTGGTCTTATTTTTGGCATTGCCTCCTATGTACGCCTCCCTTGTACATAGGGGGCAGGGTCAAAATCAATTGGTGCTGCGGTAGAAGCCCACTGCAACACCCACTGGCCACCACTTTCATGCTAACCATAGCATGAAAGGGGGCATTATTTACAAGGCCGTGTTAAGCCAAGTTAAGTGGTTTAACGCTGCCTTGTAAATAAGGCTAAGCCCCTATCGCCACCACAACGTCGGAAAAAGTGATGTTGTGGTGGCGATAGGGGCTTGTACATATTCCCCTTCGTGTGACAGCTCATTTTGGCATTTGGCTGCATTCTTACGTATTTATGGACCATATATAGTCACTGGGTGTGATTCTTCTACTTGAATTTTATAAAGCATTATAAAACCAATAGGGGTTATAACAACTGGTAAGGCTATTTTCTATTCTAGGCCCCTTTGACACCAGATTCACAGAACTATTTGACCACTTAAGTTTAATATAGTTACATAAGTTGTAGCCTGTATGTGGGCAAAACCACATTGTGCTTGTGAGCATATATGCTCAGATGGGTGGATTGTGGGTGTTCCAGGGCAGATACATTTGGAATAGGTGATGAACACAGTGGGAAATCACCACATTTTCACTGATAGTTTTCCTGCTTGACAATGGTATAAAAAAAGGCAGTTGTAAGTCTGTATATAGTGCAAAAAAGAGACAGCACAAACCCAAAATTGGGGTATTGGGAAAGGAGTTTCACCATGTGAACTTGCGCAGATGGCACTGACTGTTGCATATATGTATGCCGAAATATAGACTTGGTAAATTTTGGTGTGTAAAGCTTAATTCATGTAAGTACTCCTGGGGATCTGTGGCAGTTGACAATTCTCAATGTACTTCTAAAATTCTTTGAGAATCCTTGGAAAGTCATACATTTTCACTATTCATAGGCATAAGCCTACATGTGTACATTTTCAACTTCCTTTTAATAGTTGCATGAAATGTGGCCTAAGTATGTATTTAATTTTGTTATTAATTTCCTAACTTCTGTGGAGCAAAAGCAATAAGCACAGCCCCCAGGTGCAAAGAATCAGAATCAGACTCTGTAACATTTTCTGATTTCATGCCTTTAGATCATGTTTATAAGGATGGACGTGCACGCATACACACATACACACACACACACATTATAAAGAGTTTTCATATGCAAGGAGAACGTACACCTGGAAAAAGTAAAGAAGCTCTGCATGCAACCCTTATGGTATGATTGTCTGCAATAATTATCAATATATTGAATATTGCACATAATGCATAATTAAATGAAAAGAAAAAGAAGCACATTCAAATCAAATATTAAAGTATTAACTCCACATCTATACAGATGTGCACATTTCACACATTATAAGGATTCCTTTTTTGAGAGACATAGCTACAGAAACCGTTTTGTGAAATTACATATTAAAACTTTTCAAGGGCGTATCAATTTAATCATATTTCACATTATGCCATTTTGATAGCAATCTATTCTGCATATTCATAAAAGAAGAGCATATCTGATAACTAATAGCGTTTCATCAGTTCAACATCGATTATTTTGACTACACATGTTCAGACAAAACAGTTTTTCACTCAAATTTAAGCATGTGAAGTTAAATAAAGGTCTCTTAAAAAAAATCTCATGATCTGAGTCGTAATTCTTAACCAGAAAACACATCATACAAAATATTAATGTGAATATGAATTAATTATTTATCAATATAAGGATCAGTTCATAATTTGTAAAAAGTATCTAATGCTGAAGATCAACGTTGAATAATCATTGAGAACACAATTTGAATCTGTTTTTAATGGCATATATTCCACTTGTAACATTTTAGTATAAGGTCTGGTGAGACAAGCTGTGGAAAAAGCTTCAGAATTGGGGAATGCCAAACAATATTTTGAGTGCAATTAGGCTGCTTTATGCAAACACCTGGGTCAAGATCAAGGGGGTCATTAGGGTGGCGGGCGGATTGCCCCGCCAGGCTGGCGGTAGCCACCGCCGGCCTGGTGTGGGCAATCCGCCCGCATTCCTCAGCTAAATGCCCCCGCCATATTAGTATGGCGGGGGTGACCGCGGCAGACAGAAAGACCATCCGCTGGTTTTCCGCGCTGTTCGCCTTGTGACCGGTGCGGAAAAGGTATAACTTGGTGGCGGTGTCTATTTGACACCGCCAGCCATATTAGGATGGCCCAGGATAGATGCCTTTCTGTGGCGGCGATGCGGTCTTCACATTGGGGGCCCCCTGCGGCCCCCGGAGTGAAGGAGAGTTGGAGGATGCACAGGGGGGTACCTGTGGTACCCCCCTGCCGTTGCATTAACAAATCGGCAGGCACCGCGCAGCGCCTGCTGCTTTGTTAATGCAAATGCATTCGTGCATGTTTAGCATGGTGGCGGGCGGTGCTGAGAGCTCCGCCCGCCACAATGCTAAACATGCAGGATGCTCCCACCACAGTATCGGGCACATCCTAATGCCCCCACGGGACCCCCACCCTAATGACCCCCCAAGGGCGGAGATGGAACTCACCTGTCCAGAGGGGTGAGGACATCTATTGGCTTTAAACAAGGATGCGTCCTTGAACCCATTTATCCAACTTATATATCTTGGACATCTCTCCGGCACTAGGTAAGCTGACATCACATACCCTGATCTTTGGTGGCCTTCCCTTATCAAATATTCTTTATGCCGGCCGCCACACCAGTACTGAAATAGCCTCATTAGGCCCGTTGGGTTGTAGGCCAGATGCTGTGTACGACTACAAGGAGCAATAAAGGTTTTGGAAAAAAAAAAAAAAAAAATCTTTATGCCAATGACCTGCTTCTCCTCAGCAACACCAGAATATGGATGCAGAGGTTAATTAACCAACTGGCGACATGTGCAGATGACAACCAGTTAGAGATCAACCTCAAGAAAACTAAGGTAATCCCCCTAAACTGGCCTACCTCTAAACAGAGTAAAATGGCACCTTAATGGATCCACAATAGATGAGACAGTCAGCTATGTTTACCTTTGTGTCAAGATAACTACAGGGCATTGTTTGCTACAAAAAAGGAAACAATTAAAAGGACAGTCCTGGCTCTCAACTTTGCATGTGCAATCTTCGCAAAATCCATTCGGGGATATAACCTTCATCCTCTGGTTGCAGTAAATGATCAAAAATTCATAACATCTATTTCCTATGGAGGGAAAATAATGTAGGGGTCAGATGCCAGCCTACTTGACAAAATCGAAATAAGAACTTTCAAGCAAAGCTTTTAACTGCCAAAATAAGCATCTCCAGCTAAAATTAAGCTTGGGTTCTCGCTGGTGAGGCACACTCTTGCAAGACCTGGGGCATTTATAAAATGCCGTTACAAACTGAGATCTGCTACTAAGGGGTCACTAGGCCACTGTGTTTGGGTGGAAATTAACCATCAGAGAGGTAGAGGAGACTACAATAAGTATCTTGAAGACAGCATAGAAAAACTCGAGCTGACTGACCTGTGGAATCTAGACATATCCAACCAAGTGTTTAAGAGGATGGTAAATAAAAGGAGCAAACTGCAGAGCTGGTTGGAGGATAAGGTAATAGTGGCAAAATGAACGAACAGATGGTTGGTGCTGCGTTCCTACGGCAACCAAAGGATAAGACCTTTCCTGGCAGCAACCTATTGCCTTAAGGTGAAACAAAAGCTATTGTTAATAACGAATGGGAGAGCTCCGCACCCTAGACTTTAAGTCAAAATGGCAGGAGGAAGGAGAACTGGGGGACATCAAGTGCCGTCTTTGTCACCAGACACAGGAGACTTTGCGGCATGTTCTTTGCCTGTCCCTGTCTAGGCCTGCAGTGGAGGACCCTGCAGAGACACTTGTTTAAAGCATTGGGGATTAGGGTGTGCAGATCAGCTGCAACAAAGTCACTGAACCCGTGGAACATGATGCTCAATATTTGATTACTACAGTTCATGGATGTCTTTGAAGACCTTGTCAAGGCCAAAGTCTCCGCGCTAAGCAGGCTTAAAGCTGACTCTTAGAAATAATGCTCCAGAGTATATTAGCAAGGATTGCAGAACCAAAATTGAGATAAGATAGGCTATCAGGGGTGGAATAAGCTAATCAAGGCTCAGAGTCGCACTTAGAGCGGGTCTAAGGCTGACTCTTAAAATTATGTTTCAAAGCCTGCTAGCAATAATTGTGTAACTTTATCTGAGATCAAGGCTGGACACTAGGGGCGCAGTAATCGCCCTCTCTTTCTTCCCTTTCCGAAACCCTATACCGCCTTGCCAAAATTGGGTAGTACTTGGATTTAGCATGCACCTCAGCACTTTATGTGTGGAAGTTACCCAGGGTCATGATGATGAATGGTTGAAAGGATATGTAGGCATTCAAAAGCTCATTGGCAGTGTCCAGTTAGCACTTTAAGATCAGGGCTAGGGGTCGAGCAATTGTTTCTCCCCTCCTTCTCCTGCTTAACCCATACACCGCTGCTTGAACGTGGCCTTACCACCAGGACATAATATGCACACTGGCACTTTATGTGTGGCAGATACCCCGGGTATCCCTAAGAAAAAAATACTTTACTTTTTATCTTTCTCATTTTTTAAAGTTTCAAAGTCCATAGGCAGCATCCAGCTAGGTTAAGGTGGGCAACTAGTGAGGTTGTACCCTTTGGATATAATATGTACTTGGCACTTTACACGTGATAGGAATGGTTCCTCCTCTTTTTAATAATAATGTGTTTTATCTTTTCAATATCATTGGCATTGTTTTAGATGATTTCATACTGAATTTTATTGTATATTGTATTTTAACATTTAAATGTTCATGGCTTTATTGACTAATAAACATATAGTATTCATTCAATCAATATAACTGATATTCATTTAAGATATAACTACAAACATCTATCACTTGGTGGAGAATATCTCATTACTGCCTTTTGGCGATTATTTTTTATTGTTTTAAGGATTATTCTCTTCTACTGACATTATTGATTTTATCAATTAAAACAAAAAAATGATGGCTGGATAGCAATATCAGCCACTGCTAGTTACACTTCGCTCCAGCCCAGTCCATTGTTTTTTCGTCACTATGCAACTCCTAAAAGAGACCAACCATACAAAACATGATTTGTTCTTGCTCCAATGGGAACAACTCAGCTAAATTGCTAGCTGTGCTTGCAATGCCATAGTATTCAACGTGCACTTCACTGCTGAGGCCCAAGAGGGCTGAACCTGGTCTGGTGCTGCTTGATTTGCCATGTAAAAGGGCCCTGTATGACAGCTATCCATGCAGAAGGCCAGAGTAATGCTCCATAGTCCCTCAGAGCTCAATTTCGCCTAATATTTACCTCTAGCTTTTTTCTCCTAGTCACTTTTGAAATCAGAAAGCAGGAAAATAACCTATGGGAGCAGCCAAGGCCACTCCCTCGTCAGTGGGCCCTGAATTTATATCGCATAATACTTCTTGAGGCAGACTATATCTTCCCCCAAAATCTACATCTTGCAATAGGCGCATATCCACTCTCCAGCAATTAACTGTCAGCCCTCCTGGAGGACCTACAACATAAGGAAGACCAGTGGGACAACAATCTGTATCTAGGTCACTGCGTTGAGAAACAAGATATGTCTGTCTTGGGTTCTTTTTAATGCAATACATATATCCTGTACTGCAGTCGAATACCCCCTGCAGCACATCAACCAAGTCAGGGCTCAACTTCAACGCTAGATCTCACCCCCTTTTAGGCAGATGGAAGGTGGTTTAGCTGAGTCATTCCGAAATTAAGGCCCAATCCCCAATACAGCTGAGGATGGGAGTCTTGGCAGTTCATCCATTAATATGCCTCTTGTTCTTCAAAAGAGCACTGCAATTAGGCACTGTAAATTTCAAAATGTATCTTGAAATATGTAATAGTAGTCATCTGCCACACTAACCCATGCACGTTCTTAGAATAACAGTTTCTTTTTTCCTAGCAATGATTGCAGCCTCACATATTGCCACCACAAATTCCTGAACCAAAACATCCTACAAAATAAATGTGCATTTACATGCTTTAGAGCTAGATTCTCTTGGAGGGAAAAACGATGTGCAGTTTTCTGCTCCTTGAACAAACTCCAGCTTGTCTTCTCTCAAACTATTCATATTGACAGAAAATTATTTCAATTTCTTCATATCAGCTATTAAAATAAACTATTTTACGCAGCCCAGTCTTTAAAGCAGTCCCCCTGTAGCCCTTTCAAAAGTTCCCTTTGTGCTTAACCCTAAATTTTTTCTTTCATTTTATCATCTGAGTGGTCTTTTCTTAACAGACGCGAAATACTTTTCATGTTTGCTTTGGCACCATATTGAACACTTGTTTAAGTTGGCCATAGCTCTTTCTTTAGGCTTGGTGATAAGCTTGGAAATATCATTTTCTGCTTTATTTTATGACTTTAGGATCAAGCTACATGTTTTAATTTAATTTTTATTTTATTTACCTGATATAGTGCAAAATTAGCTGCAAAGAGCTGTAGATCTCTTGATAAACAAATTAATTGTATTGCTTTAGAATTACATCAAATACGGGATACTGTACATAGCATTCAGTTGAAAACGTATTACGAAATTGGGTTGAGTAGGGGTTTTTGGAAAGTAGTAGATGGCAAAGTTTATTTCATGTCACATCGTTTTGCACAGTACACTATTACAAATATTTACATTATACATTTTTACTGTCAAATGCAAAGGAAGATAATCGATTGCTGAGGAATAATATTTGGTCCAAGGATTAGATCCTAAGTCTGCAGCAAGGAAAAAAGTAAACAACGAAACTAATAGAAAAATCTCCTCCCTCTTTTACACTGATATTTAAGGATTATGCCTAAGATTTCTGCAATCAACAGGGGCTTAGGAATAGGGATTCAGGGTCCAATTTACAAATTGTGTTTTATAATACATAACTTAGTACTACAGTAGGACTTCTCATGTAGTTCAAAATGCAACGTACAAACCTATGGCCAGAGACCTCCACCTCCATCTCTGTCGCTAATATCTATTCTGTGTGGATCTCCCCACAGTGGTGGGGTCTTACACTCTCTTAATCTACTTTTTAGTAGTAATTATGAAAGAGATTGGTGAAAAAAATTGATATTATCACATAATAAATGGGTGTGGTTTAGCTACATTTAAGGAGAGGTTTGGCTAGGGACATGCTAATACAAACACACTCACAAAAGCGTAAGTCCATTGCTATTCAAACACTAAACTTATGAAGTTACTTCAGATCTAAAGGTGTCAAAGAATTGTACTACTGAATATTAACACCAATAATATCGGGATAGAAGAACATAGGGGACAAAATATTGAAAGTTAAATGCATCTAGGGAAGTATAGATTTACTGTTACTAACTCCACATCTACGTACCTTGAAGTTATATGTACTGCGTAGGCACATAAATGTGGAGTTTGGTATATAAAACCTGGACCTACTTACCTGTCAATATTCAATTTTCAATGCTCTGTCCTCGCTATTAAGTCCAATCGATAATGTTGTTTTGAAATTCAGGATGCATACCATGTCAAAACAGGCATAAATGTACTCCAGCAAACAAAGCAAGATGATGGATGAAGTGCTGTAACTTTATAACCACTCACTCCCAGTCAAGAGATCTGAGTTTAATCCTTTGTTCTTTTGATCACAATGCCACTGCAGTTTGGACCCTGACAAATGCAAATCAGTCTTTACCCTGGCCACTTAGGGCGAACATAAGGATTTCACTGACCATGTCATGAGTGATGTAATATATGAGGTCATAAGCAGTGCATTACAGGGGCATAGGTTAGTGTTAGTCAGGTAACTATAACTGTGAATTTCATTGTTTTGTATGAGTTAATCTGAGCCTAACTATAACGTCCCTATAACCTTTGTTTATTCAGTGAATTTCCAAGTTTAAAATTGTTTTATTTCCTAACTATACCATCCCTGTAACCTTTGTTTTTTCAGTGAATTTCGAAGATTTCTTAATGTGGTTTCCCAACTATAAAATCCCTCTAACCTTTGTTTTTTTAGTGAATTTCTGTTTTTTAATGTTATTTCCTAACTATAACACCCCTGTTTCTTAAGTGAATTCCTAAGGTTTTTTACAGTTTATTTCCTAGCTGCAATCTGCAACTTTTGAGAGTGAGTGTGTGAGTGAGTGCATGAGTGTCTCAATAGGTGGTTGAGTGAGTGCATGAATGTCTCAATGGGTGTGTACGTGTTTGTGTGAATTTCTGTGTGGGGTTGGGCATTGCTGTATAACTGTGTCACTGGGTGTGTGAGTGTCTGAGTGGGTCTGTGAGTGGGTGCATGTGTATCTGTAAGTGGGTGTGATAGTATCTGAGAGGGTCTGCGAGTGCCTCCATGAGTGTAGGAGTCAGTCTGTGAGTGAGTGCATGAGTGTATCAGTGGGTCGATGAATGGGTTGTGAGTCTCTGAGTGGGTCTGGTCTGTGAGTGGGTGGGTGAGTCACTGAGGGGGTCTGTGAGTCAGTGTGTGAGTCTCTGAGTAGGTATGTCAGTCGGTGTGAGAGAGTATGACTGGTTCTATAAGTGGGTGCATTAGTATCTGAGTTGATCTGTGAGTTGTTGTACATGTCTAAGTGGATCTGTGAGTGAGTGCATGAGTGCTTGAGTGAGTTTGTGAGTGGGTGTGAGAGTGTTTGTGTCAGTGTGTGGGCTCATGAGTGTCTGAGTGCACCTATGTGTATGTGTGAATGTCTGAGAAGGTCTGTGAGTGAGTCTATGAGTGGGTGTGTGAGTGTCTGAGTAGTCTGTGAGTAGATGTATCAGTGTCTGAATAGGTCTGTCAGTGAGGATGTGGGTGCCTGAATGTGTGAGAGGGTGTCTAAGTGTGTGTATGGGTACACCAGTAGCTGTGTCGGTAACTGGGCCAGAACAGAACTGCACCTACCCCTTTATCAAAAAAGAGTCCACAGCCACTCACTCACATACAGTCAGATACAGATTGCGCTCCAATAAAACACCAATGCATTTACCTCCACAAAAATTGCCACATCATCTTTCACTTGCAATTGCTGAGAAAACACACTTGCTTTGCCTTCGCCAAGCCCAGGAGTTAGGATCATTTGTCCTTTGCAGAAGTGGAGCTTTCAACTGGGTCACCTGCTTTGTTTATATTTCTAAGTGCTTCTTGTTGAGATTTAATTTCTGTAAAATGAGCATTATGGCCAGAACGGAAGCTCACCTGCCCCTTTATCCAACAAAACCTCACAGATTTGCACAAAATGTCTACTCACTTAAGAGTACTTTCTTTTGGTTACATAGTAAGGTCTACCTAGTTTGGTAAATGCCCAGTGTCTAGTCTACACTACAGCTGCATAAAGAACCACAATAAAATGTCTCCAATGACCTTATCCCCTGGGCCTGTCCTCAATTCAATGGGGGATGCAGAATGGGCCGCCATCCCCTGTGGCCCAGACACTATTCAATGGGGGAAGGGGGCTGCGTGGCCCCACTCCCCAGGCTGATTTCAGCCTTGGGGATCCCATCCCCGGGGCCCAGTCGTAATTGAATTGGGGAAGGGGGGCATGCTACCCCACTCCCTGGGTTGATTTTGGTCCATGGGACCCCATCCCTTGAGGCCCATCCATGTCTCCCGGTGTGCACTGGTCCCACCCAAGGCACCCAATGTGCTATAGGATGGCAGGGGGGGCCTCAACACCCCTTCAGTACCTGCCAGCTCCTGGCCTCCTGATGGAGCTGGCATTGCTTTAACATGCAGGGAGCAGCTGGAAATGCAGCTCCTTGCGTGAGAAAGCAATTGTTTCACCTCTTTTCCTGCCCGCACATCTACCAGCAGGGAAAGAGATGAAAACTCCACTTCCAGCACGTGGGAGCTGTTTGACAGCTTTCACTTGCTGGAAGCACAGTGTTAGCTTTTAGTTGGCTGGAGCTGTCACAGTTCCTGCCAAGCAAATGCAAACAGCTACATCGCAGGTTTGGCACACCGGGACATAACAGAAGCTGGCCCTAGGGAGTGGCAGTTACCTGGGATGTTATTGGCTCCAGCAAGGGAGTCATGCAGCCCCCCCTCCTTTGATGTGCATGACTGGCCCTGGGGATGTGGTGGTCCCCGGGGCCATATAGGGAACAAGAGGGGGGCCACACGGCCCCCTTTTTCATTAAAGAAAGCAATTTGGCCTTTCTTTAATATTTACTGTAGCCCTGGGGAGGTTGTAGTCCCTGGGGAGGGGGGCGGCCTTGTGGCCCACTGTCAATTTTAAAATTAATTCCCCCAGGTAGATGGTGGTCCCCAGGGCCCCGGGGGTGTGCGAGTCCCCCATTACAATTTACATATGCCATGGGGAGGTGGTGGTCCCGTGCCCTTGGAAGGGGGCCGTGTGTTACAAATCTCACCATGCCACCACGGGGCCTGGCCCACCAAGGGATGACAATAAAAACAAGTTTTGGAGACCAAGCTTGTTTTTGTTTTAATTCATAGTGATATTTCTCCATGAATTAAAAAAAAATGTGTGTTGCCCTGCTCTGTGGGACCCAGGACTAAGTCTGGGAGGTTGGGGTATTCCTACCCTGACACCTTTTCTTTTTTCCCAAGATGACTGCTAACACTTCCTTGTTGAAGTGTTGCTAGCCAATCAGGGCTCTGCAGAGGTCGGCATCAGCTCGTCATTTTTCGTAAAGGCTTCGTGGTTGTAGATATACAAATTTGGATTTCCTTTAATTCTTCACAAACTACTGAACAGATTTACACCAAATAACAAAAAGTGTAATCTGCACACAATCTTTCAGCCACATTCGGTCTTTCAGCCACATTCCATCCAGTGGTTTTGGCTGCAGGCCTGTGTAAAGAATCAATGGGAATTAACATGGGAAATGCATGTCTTTTGCACCTCCCCTTTGTCTCAGCCCCCGCTTGATGGATCACCATGATACTTTCCATGCGCAACTAGAATTACCAGCACATTTTTTGTAGGAAAACTTCACTAAGATTCATCAAACAACCCCAAATTTATAGGAAAGCCAATAAACGATTTTCCTATGGAAATACGGTCCTAACGATACCTACTTACTGGCAACTGCCAGTAGGTAATATAGATATAGCTATATATATATGTCATAGCAGTGATTCCCAAACGTGAATATATGTCATGTCATGTCATGTGATCAAGGCCTCGCCAGGCCGAAACGCGTCATGGCAGAGTGGTGTGGGGTTTGAAATAAATTAACACGCACCAGAAATTGGGTTTGCCTCGTCTTTTTACCGAACTAATGGTTGATGGGACGACAACGTACCGAATATATATATATATATACACAAACTTCTCCCAAAGAAAGAAGGCAGAGACCCGAGGGGAATCAGTTGGAAGCTTTATTGGTGTAGCATTGGCGAATGCATTTCGGCATTGTGTAGCCTTCTTCAGCGCCCAAAGCATCCAGGAAGTGAGGGAACAAGCTGACAATGAGTCCAGCCTCCTTTTACCATGTTAGTAGAGGCCCGCTCCTCCCCCTGCCGATTGAATGCACACCAGTGTAGACTCCCGTGCATGCTGGAAAACTACATGTCCCAGAATCCTCCTTGTTGGATTCTCGATGGTGGTGCAATGGGGAAAAAAAATGAAATGTCACACCCAATGGAAATGCGGTGGTGCAGGAATCAGCTTGTGCCCAACAAAAGAATATAATGTTCCTGCTTTGCAGTCCACAACAACAGCGCTTCCTCCAGTCCCCTGAATCCCCAGAGTCCAGGAATCCTAGCGGCAGAGGCTAATGTGACCGTGCACACTGCCCAGCGTGAGGTAGCAAACCCCTACAACTGCCAACCCTTCGTCCCGGAATCCATATATATATGTCCACACACCTCCTTTTACCAAAGATCAGAGGCCACACGAGGGGAAAACCTTTTGGAGCACTTTATTCATTTTTCTGGCGAATGCATTTTGGCAAATTCCATGCCTTCATCAGCGCCCAAGTGTCCAGGAATAGTAGCAGCAAGCTAATGGTGAATACTGTCTCCTGCTTGTTAAAGTAGCTCAACCGCTCCATCCCCTGTTGATTGCTGGCTCACCTGTGTAGATTCACAGTAGTGAAGGTGAACTACACGGGCCAGAATGCAATGTTGCGGCGCCAGGTAGGTGGTACAGGGGGGTAAAGTACATACCAAGTGGTGATGCGGGAGTACAGGAGACGACGCTTGCCCTTTGAACCAATGTTCCTGCTTGTGAAACCCAAACATCGTAGCTCCTCAGGTCCCCTTGCCGCTTCAGCCCCCGAGACCAGGAATCCTTTTGACGGGGGCTAACGTGACAATGCACACTGCCCGTTATGAGGTTAATAACCTCACAACCGCCGTATCTCCTCCCGGTGTGCAGGGCAGGCTACAGACTTTCCAACACCTTGGAAAAAAGAACTGCCACTACAGCAGTAGAGCCAGTTTAAGTCCGTGCCCTTTTTACGAAGCGGGGGCCTCCAAAGCGCGTCGCTGGCTGACGTGGTCAAATGTCCACACACCTCCTTTTACCAAAGAGCAGAGGCCACACGAGGGGAAAACCTTTTGGAGCACTTTATTCGTTTTTCTGGCGAATGCATTTCAGCAAATTCAATGCCTTCATCAGCGCCCAAGTGTCCAGGAATAGTAGCAGCAAGCTAATGGTGAATACTGTCTCCTGCTTGTTAAAGTAGCTCAACCGCTCCCCCCCCCCTGTTGATTGCTGGCTCACCTGTGTAGATTCACAGTAGTGGAGGTGAACTACACGGGCCAGAATGCAATGTTGCGGCTCCAGGTAGGTGGTACGGGGGGTAAAGTACATACCAAGTGGTGATGCGGGAGTACAGGAGACGACGCTTGCCCTTTGAACCAATGTTCCTGCTTGTGAAACCCAAACATCGTAGCTCCTCAGGTCCCCTTGCCGCTTCAGCCCCCGAGACCAGGAATCCTTTTGACGGGGGCTAACGTGACAATGCACACTGCCCGGTATGAGGTTAATGACCTCACAACCGCCGTATCTCCTCCTGGTGTGCAGGGCGGGCTACAGACTTTCCAACACCTTGGAAAAAAGAACTGCCATGAGAGCAGTAGAGCCAGTTTAAGTCTGTGCCCTTTTTACGAAGTGGGGGCCTCCAAAGCGCGTCGCTGGCTGACGCGGTCAAATGTCCACACACCTCCTTTTATCAAAGAGCAGAGGCCACACGAGGGGAAAACCTTTTGGAGCATTTAATTCGTTTATCCGGCGATTGCATTTCGGCAAATTCCATTCCTTCATCAGCGCCCAAATGTCCAGGAATAGTAGCAGCAAGCTAATGGTGAATAATGTCTCCTGCTTGTTAAAGTAGCTCAACCGCTCCGCCCTCTGTTGATTGCTGGCTCACCTGTGTAGATTCACAGTAGTGGAGGTGAACTACATGGGCCAGAATGCAATGTTGCGGCTCCAGGTAGGTGGTACAGGGGGGTAAAGTACATACCAAGTGGTGATGAAGGAGTACAGGAGACGAAGCTTGCCCTTTGAACCTATGTTCCTGCTTGTGAAACCCAAACATCGTAGCTCCTCAGGTCCCCTTGCCGCTTCAGACCCCGAGACCAGGAATACTTTTGACGTGGGAAATGCATGTCTTTTGCACCTCCCCTTTGTCTCAGCCCCCGCTTGATGGATCACCATGAAACTTTCCATGCACAACTAGAATTACCAGCACATTTTGTGTAGGAAAACTTCACTAAGATTCATCAAAGTTATAGGAAAGCCAAAAAACGATTTTCTTATGGAAATACGGTCCTAACGATAACTACTTACTGGCAACTGCCAGTAGGTAATATAGATATAGCTATATATATGTTATAGCAGTGATTCCCAAACGTGTATATATATATATTTTTTTCTCTCACCAAAGTGATCCTTTGTGCTTGAAAAGTGCTCGACAGCGGGTGCTCTGCCAAGGGGCCGGATCCAGGCCCAGACAATTTTTTATATAAAAATATTTAGGATGTCTGCTAGTGTGTATTGTCGATATAGGTGTATAAGTATTTTTGATAGTGTTCTATTGTTCATTGACAGCATGTATGAGTAAATCTACAGGTAAGTGATTAGATGTGTGTATACATCTATGAATCACTGAGTGGGTTTTTAGATACTTGTATCGCTGTGACAAATATGATACTCTGTATTTTACAAAGAGTGATGAAAGATTTTACTAGTGTATGAAAAGGTGTATGTGATTGTCACGTGGCTGATGTCATCAGTGATGTCATTTGAGATGTCATCAGTGATGTCACTGACCATGTCATGAATGATCTAATAGGTGACATCATCATCAGTAGATTGCGGGTGCGCTAAATATAGTTAGTACAACTAACTTTATAGGAGCAATTTTAATGGTTTTGTATGAGGGAAATCTCCAGCTAACTATAACACCCCTAAAACTTATAGTTTTTTCAGTGAATTTCAAAGGTTTTTTAAATGCTAATTCCTAACAATATAAGGCCTGAAACCTATGGTATTTTAAGTGAATATATATATATATATATATATATATATATATATATATATATATACATATATATATATATATATATATATATATATATATATATTCACTGAAAAAACCATAGGTTATAGACCATATATAGTTAGGAATTAGCATTTACAAAACCTTGAAAATTCACTGAAAAAACCATAGGTTATAGACCATATATAGTTAGGAATTCGCATTTACAAAACCTTATTTTACTCACACAAAACCATTGAAATTCCATATATAGTTAGTTGCACTAACTATATATCGCGCACCCGCAATCCACTGCTGATGATGTCACATATTACATCATTCATGACATGGTCAGTGACATCACTGATGACATCACTGATGACATCTCAAATGACATCGCTGATGACATCACTGATGACATCTCATTTGACATTACTGATCACATCACTGATGATATCATTCATGTGATAATACGATAAACCTCTTCAGACTCTAATATAACCTTAGATACAATCAGTGTAAACAGACACTCACAGACTGTCACTCATCCATGGAGTTACTCACACACCTAGTCAGTCATGCAAAGAATCAATCACACCTCCATTTCCTCAACTATACAGTTATACAAACTTTACTTATTCAAACATATACTAACACATATTTACTCTCTTATACAATCCCTGATACAAGTTCACAATGATCCATACAGCCACTCACACATTCACTGGCTCTTATGCACAGTTATTTATATATGTCAACTCTCACATGTACTGTGTTTTACATATGTACTTACTTTGACATGTAGCACTGAGATATCCATTCACTCACCAATACACTCATGCACACAGTCAACCGCCCATACAGCTGTTTCCACATGCACTTTTGAAACCATACATCTAGTGAATCAACTGCTCACACATCTATGCACAGAGTCATACACCTCCCAGCCACCCACACACACACTCAGTCTCCCATACAAATACTTGGGCAACCAATCAATAACCCATATAGTTACTCATATAGCTACTTATCAACACATGCAACAGTTTACAGAACAACAGACCTAATGATGCACAAATTAAGACAGTTTAGTCACTAACCCATGCACTCAGTGAGACACATTTAATCACTCACTCATACAGTCAGTCATGCACCTACTAAATCCTTCATCCAGACACTTATACATCCACTCATTCTTCAATATGTAAGACATATTTTAACTTTACAGAAACATACAGTCACTGGATGTTGTCATCAGTGATGTCATTTGAGATGTCATCAGTGATGTCATCAGTGATGTCACTGACCATGTCATGAATGATGTAATATGTGACATCATCAGCAGTGGATTGCGGGTGCGCGATATATAGTTAGTGCAACTAACTATATATGGAATTTCAATGGTTTTGTGTGAGTAAAATAAGGTTTTGTAAATGCGAATTCCTAACTATATATGGTCTATAACCTATGGTTTTTTCAGTGAATTTTCAAGGTTTTGTAAATGCTAATTCCTAACTATATATGGTCTATAACCTATGGTTTTTTCAGTGAATTTTCAAGGTTTTGTAAATGCTAATTCCTAACTATATATGGTCTATAGCCTATGGTTTTTTCAGTGAATATATATATATATACATACATACATATATAAACATATATCATCTGTATATCTATATAAATATAAACATAAATGCATGCATACATATACTTATATGCATACAGATGCATGTTATTTACATGAAAGTTGAAAAAACACTAATAAAAGCAAAGCTAAAAAGCCACCTCATTACAAACAGAATGGCTATAACTTAAACGAGGGCGAGATCTATTGCATTTTCAATGCTTGTTTACTTTGGTTCCATCAAGAAGGCATTCAGATGTGTCACACATTTGCCATAAATTCTGAATGTTAGCACTCTAGTTGCACATTAGATCACTGTAGTAAAGCTACTGCTCACCAGGGACGTCTGCTGCTGGTATTCAAAGTGCATGTTTCAGTCTGCATGTCAGAATTTTTTTCATGAAATAGAAGAGGATTTGAGAAGTCACTCAAAATGATCCCTAATTTTTCTTTCTGAAGCACTAATCATACCTTCTATGGCAAAATTAACCCCCTCATGTTGTTCCTTTTTAAATTGAGTGTTTTCAGACTTACCACTTCATTCCAATCAAGATGGCTTCTGGTGTGCCATACTTTTGCCATAAGTAAGACTGTTAGCGCTCTAGTTGTTCTTTAGAACACTCTGGGACATTCTGTCATTGGGCTATACTTGGGGTACATCTGGGTGATATTTGGGCTACATTTAGGCTCTTTTGTCTCTGGTGGCCATCTTGGGAGACTGTATGTCAGAATTTTTTAATGAAATTGAAGAGGGTTTGAGAAGTCACTTAAAATGTGCCCTAATTTTTCTTTCTGCAGCACTAATCATAATTCATATGGCAAAATATACCCCCTCATTTTGTTCCTTTTTAAATTAAATGTTTTAAGAGTTACCACTTTATTCCCATCACGATGGCTCCAGGTGTGCTATACCTTTGTAATAAGTAGGACTGTTAGCGCTCTAGTTGTTCTTTAGAACACTCTGGGACATTCTGTCATTGGGCTATACTTGGGCTACATCTGGGTGATATTTGGGCTACATTTGGGCTCTTTTTTATCTCTGGTGGCCATTTGGGGAGACTGCATGTCAGAATGTTTTAATGAAATAGAAAAGGATTTGAGAAGTCACTCAAAATGTGCCCTAATTTTTCATTCTGCAGCACTAATCATACTTTCTATGGCAAAATATACCCCCTCATGTTGTTTCTTTTTAAATTAAATGTTTTAGAGTTACCACTTTATTCCAATCAAGATGGCTTCAGGTGTGCCATACCTTTGTAATAAGTAGGACTGTTAGCGCTCTAGTTGTTCTTTAGAACACTCTGGGACATTCTGTCATTGGGCTATACTTGGGCTACATCTGGGTGATATTTGGGCTACATTTGGGCTCTTTTGTCTCTGGTGGCCATTTTGGGAGACTGCATGTCAGAATGTTTTAATGAAATAGAAAAGGATTTGAGAAGTCACTCAAAATGTGCCCTAATTTTCCATTCTGCAGCACTAATCATACTTTCTATGGCAAAATATACCCCCTCATGTTGTTTCTTTTTAAATTAAATGTTTTAAGAGTTACCACTTTATTCCAATCAAGATGGCTTCAGGTGTGCCATACCTTCTAATAATCAGGACTGTTAGCGCTCTAGTTGTTCTTTAGAACACTCTAGGAGGCTGCAGTAGAACACAAAGGAATCAACTGACAGTCTCTGTCCTTGTTGGATGTACATGTTTTACTGAGAATGTCAGACTTCATTTTCACATGACTGAGAAAGATAATGTGAATTTACAGAAAATATGCTTTCAGTTTAGCTTATAGATCCCCTTCCAAACCACTGTGGGAAAATCATGAGATATTAGTTTTCTTTCAAACAATATTCATGATATCACAGCAGAAGGTTTTTTCACATGGTAAAATCACCTTAGAACCCACCACAATTCCTAAAACGAGTATGGTACCATCAACAAATGATTTATAATGTAACTAAAGTCCTAAAACCCTCTATTAACTACAATGCTTTTTAATGAGGTGCTATCATGTATATTGGTCCCAAGATGGCTGCCAACACTTCTTGGATGAAGTGCTGACAGCCAATAAGATCAGATGTGTGGTTAGGCTCCGCCCAGATATATATCTTTTTTTGAACCTAAATTACTCAAAATCCACTGGAGCACATATATTGAGACCTAGCAAAGGCACATAGGGCTAACAGTCCCTACAATTTTGCCAAGTTTCGTGCAAATCCATTCAGCCGTTCGAGCTAAAAGTGAGGCCAACCGCCCTATGGAAATTAACATGGAAAAACGCGTTTTGGGACCCCCTTTTTTCTCAGCCCCCCCTTGATGAAACCCCCCCAAATTGTCAGGGGCTGCTCAGAAACAAAATGTTCCATTTTCCTGAAAATTTCAGCCAATTCCGTCCACAAACGCCAAAGTTATTAGACATAGAATTTTCAAAAATCCCATAGAGAAAAAATCCTAACTATATATACCTACTGGCGACCGCCAGTAGGTAATATATCCAAAAATATGCAGGTTCCCAAATTTGACGAGCAGCCACACACGAACACAGTTCAGATAACCTTTAATTTCATCAACTTGCCAGCAGGTACAAAACAGTGATGTTCTCCCCCATCTGCTGCCAAACGCGTTTCGAGAGCTGCCGCCCTCTTCGTCAGTGGCAAGGTGCACCCTTCATCCAGACACTTATACATCCACTCATTCTTCAATATGTAAGACATATTTTAACTTTACAGAAACATACGGTCACTGGATGTTGTCATCAGTGATGTCATTTGAGATGTCATCAGTGATGTCATCAGTGATGTCACTGACCATGTCATGAATGATGTAATATGTGACATGATCAGCAGTGGATTGCGGGTGCGCGATATATAGTTAGTGCAACTAACTATATATGCTAATTTCAATGGTTTTGTGTGAGTAAAATAAGGTTTTGTAAATGCTAATTCCTAACTATATATGGTCTATAACCTATGGGTTTTTCAGTGAATATGTATATATATATATATATATATATATATATATATATATATATATATATATATATATATATATATATATATATATATATATATACACATACATATATATATTACCTACTGGCGGTCGCCAGTAGGTATATATAGTTAGGATTTTCTCTCTACGGGACTTTTGAAAATTCTATGTCTAATAACTTTGGCGTTTGTGGACGGAATCGGCTGAAATATTCAGGAAAATGGCACATTTTGTTTCTGAGCAGCCCCTGAAAATTTGGGGGGGTTCGTCAAGGGGGGGCTGAGAAAAAAGGGGGGTCCCAAAAAGCGTTTTTAACATTGAGTTTTCCATAGGGCGTTTGGCCTCACTTTTAGCTCGAACGGCTGAATGGATTTGCACGAAACTTGGCAAAATTGTAGGGACTGTTAGCCCGATGTGCCTTTGCTGGGTCTCAATATATGTGCTGCAGTGGATTTTGAGAAATTAACGTTTAAAAAAACAGATATATCTGTAACAGCGTCCCGGGTAGCGATCCGGTTCGCGTACTTTTCGCGTAACGAAGCTTTGCGAAGCGAAGCTGATTGGCTCTCTGGTGTCTGTCAACATTCTAAACAGTCCGGAGCGGCCGCCATCTTGTCTCTCGGTAGGATCGAGAGACAAGAGGAGGCCAAAACAAAGGGGCAAATGACCATAAGGGGGCATAGTAGATCCTCCCTGACCCCTTATGTTTGATGTGGAGGCTTTAAAAGGGCCCCGCGGGGCCAAAAAAAAAAAAATCGTTTTTTTTCGTGGGGTGCGCCCGGTACGCGCACCGGAAAGCGGTCCGGGGAGCGTAGTATAAGGAAACAAGAATGATTGACTTTTAACTTATTGTATGTTTATTGATTGTTCGTTTTGTTGGTTTTTTTTGTTTATTTTTTATTTACGTAGCAACATGTAGGTATCAATGCTGAGTCTAAAAATCAATAAACGCCGTCTCCTTTGTAGATATCTTGCAAGTTGTTTCTGAAGTTTTTGTGGTATATGGAATTCATACCATAGTCTGTCTGGAAAGCCGAAACAATATGGAGGTAGGAGATGATAAAGAGATGTTAAATACACATTGGAGATAATATAGTGGAAGAAAGGAAGTAACTATGAGCAAACTTAGTATGTAACACAAAAAAGTTGCACAGTATATTTAAAGTCTGACTTCACATTATAATCAATGTGCTACTAGTTTACAAAATACATATAAAAATGAATAATGTGTCAAACAATTTTTGAATTATGAAATAAAAATTTATTTTTCTGATTCTTTTTAAAAATTTAAAAGAAATTCTAAAAATTCATTATCATTTTTTTTTTCATTTTCCAGTAGGAAATCTACTGCTTCCACACATTGCAGAAGTTCATTGTTCCGTGAATCCTCATTGAATTCATGGTCAATTTCTGAATTTGTTTTGGTTCCTGCTTCAATTTCCAAGTTATTTTTCTGTTGTCCTTCCATTTTGTATGCTGAAAAATGAATTTTTAAAAAATATATCAGTACAGATAGGGTACTGTTGGGTTTAAGTACAGACAGGTAGTTTGGTTTTTTAAACAGTGATTTTTTCGTTGGGCAGTGTATGGTATCAAACTGGAAGTAGAAATATGAAAAAAATTATCAAATAAACTCTTAGTCAATTCTGAATTATACAAGACAAGTCTAACTCCATCCATAACTAAAACAGAGAAGTCTATTTTATTCTAGAAGTATTACAGAGTGATAGAATATAACTATCAGAAAATGTTTTCCTAATTAGCTTACAGTACAGAACATAGTTCAGTTTTTAAAATAATATCTTACCTTTTAAATACAACTTGAAGTTATCAGTTGAAATGTAGTGGATATGCACTTCAAGAAGTAGTAGTCAAAATGGCTGTGTTTCTCTCTCTTTGTTTATATATATTCAGGTACATAACCAATCAAATGTCATGATATAATAGTAGAAATTGAAAGTAATATTTTAATTGGTTGTCAATTCCAACACTTCCGATATGTTTTGTGAAGTAATTTACCTCAGGGATTTTAGAGAGTTCTACATGCTAAATGGCTAAATGGAATTCCAACCAAATTTGTAAAAATGGTAGGGATTGGTATGTAGTATGAGCTAATGTTTAATTGGTGAAAGTGTCTCCAGTGTTTTTTATGTAAATTACTTTCCCACCTTTTTTGAGCGAGTGCTTGTCAGTGCGTGTCCCGGTACGCGAACCTGCAGCGTTACGGGAGTCCTCCATTTTGTGTTTCGGTAGAATTGAGATACAAGATGGAGGGTAAATAATGTTCAGAATGGGTAGAAGGGGGTACTTTAGACGTATCCTGACCCCCTAGGTTTTCTGAGGGTGGCTGAGGAGGCTCATATATGTCGAGAAAAAAATTGAATTTTTCGCGCGGTTAGCTGCCGGTACGCGAACTGGGTAGCGAACCGGGAAGCGAACATAAGTGAAAATTAGTGAAAAAAGGTACATTCGAAATTTCAAAAGAGTAAATAAAGTTAAGGTAGCTCTGAAAAGAGCTTTTGGGTACTGTGTAAGTTCTAGGTACTTATAAGTAGGAACCAATACACATTCTTAAATTTAGTATGAAAACTCTGTTCCCCTCATCTGAGAAATGCACGCCATCTCCTCTGTGGATATCTTGCATATAGTAACGCAAGTTATTGTTGTAGATAGCACCCATTCCATGGTCTCTCATGTAAGCTGAAACAGACTTATTTACATGCTTCCTCGATTTCTCAATTTGTGGACAAAATTGATTGGACCACCTCCATTTTTGTATTTGGCATATATTGGAATATACCAAGGCAGTTTGAGGAAAAAGTGTCATCAATTGCTCAAAGGTGTCTTTTAGGAGCATTTCCAGACCTACCCCAGTCAAAGTGCCCAAATCATTTCCTCCACAGTGCACTATTATGAGGTCAGGGTTTGGCAAATGTAAAAAGGTTTTCACCAATGGTATCAATTGGTGACATTTCAATCTTCTTCGGCCAATCCATTTGATTTCCACATTTTGTAAATTGAGGTTGTGTAAATTTCTGTTATCAGCATACCTGTGAGCCCAGTGGATGTAGCTATGTCCAAGAATCCAGACAGAAAACATGGTGAGAGGAGTTTTTGCTGCAGTCAGATGAAGTGTGGGAATGAAATGGCAGTTGAAATAGTGAAGTTTGTAATGAAAAAAAACTGTGGAGTTTGAGTGCAAATGATTCATAAGTAGTGATTGGTGTATTTCCATTGCTGAAAACAGAAAGTTAGGGTGCAGGGATGTGTTCTTTGAAAGATGTAATTTGAATGGTTATTTAAAAATGTTGTTATGAAACATTGCAGTGGATTAGCAGGTGTACTGAGAGTTCAGAGTTCATTTGAAACATTGTTGTGTGAACTTGTAAACATGAGAGGTCTGGCAGGCGGTAGTTGCTATGGAAAAAGGGCAGAAAGGGCAGAGGGGGAAGGGTGTTGATTTGAAAATAGTGAGGGAAGAGTTTTGATTGGCTGACATGAGAGATATGTGTGATGAATATCAGCGTTTCAGTGCCTTTGTTGGTTCCAGCCTCTGGAGTGCATACCTTTAATTCTGCTAAAGAAAACTTGGTGTGTTTCTGAGACTTTTTTGAAATTCAAAAAGAATTTGTAAAGGTGAGTTATCGTTTCTATATTTTAGATAAAGACTAGTATGCTTTTTTGCGTAAATAAGAAAGCCAGCTGTGTATTTAAAATGATGTTTTGCGTCAAGTGTTTGCATTATGCTTTCAAAGACGATTTTGCATTCTTTTACCAATTGTAATTGTAGATAATGTAAAGTATTAGTACTGACAAAGTGTGTATGTACATAGGAGCTGTGCTGTGTTTTCAAATTATGATCAGAAAATCATTTTTAAGGAAAATGCATGCTTTAAAAAATTATGAGAATTTATTTACTTGTGATGTGACTCCTGTAATGCGTCGCTTTTGCAGAACAGATGAATGATGCATCTGTGCTGTTATTGCCCCATGCTGCTCTACAGTGTATATGTAAAAAATGATGCATAAGTGTTGCACGGGCATTGTAAATACTCTCTTATGTGTGCTTAGCCATTTCAAGTCTCTTCCCCCTGGTTCAAGGGCCTTGTAAATACGTCCCCATGTGTGTCTGCTCATTTGTAGTCACTTTCCCCGTGGTGCAAGGCCCTTGTAAATACGCCCCCATGTGTGCTTGAAAATTTTTGATTTTGATTGTTTGAGTTACATAGCCATGTTAAAAGTTATTGAAAAAAAGGTGCAAGTACCTTAAAAAAACGTTTTCATGTGTATTAGGGCATTTTAAGTCAGTTCCCCATGAATGTAGGTATATAATTGTTTTACATAAAAGGTTTTAAAAGTTTTTTGAAATCAATTGCATGCACACCAGAATCGGTATTTTACCATCAAATTGGTTTTGATGGTAAAATACCGATTCGTTAAGGCTCCTGGGACTCTGAAGAGTCCCACCTACATATGGGTGGCTTCAAATCGGTATATTTACCGATGTTTTATTTTACCGAATCTGTAAAATTACCAATTCGGTAATTTTACCGATTCGGTAATATATTGCCCCCTACATGCCAAATTTTGTAAACTGGTCGGTAACGGCCGAAAATACCGTCTTTCGGCCGTTACCGACCGACCTACATCTGGCCCTTAAAGTCTTAGGGGCAGATTTATGATGGTTGTGCGCCTCTTGTGTGCTGCTGTTGCGTCACTTTTATAATGCAGGAGAGATTTACAAGATGCACCATGTTGCAAGATAGTAGCCGCGGGTGGTGGAGGGAGTTACGGTGGGGCAGGCAGGCGGGGAGGGGGAGGGGCAGGGTGGAGGGATCTAAACACTGGCATATGGATTATTGCAGGTAAGTACACAATTTAATGTGCGTAAAGTTTCATGTGGGCTTTTTGTTGCAGGGTGGGCAGTCATTTGCATGAAAGCCCTGTAATACTATCACTATCACAGTAAAATTAAAAACATTTTACTGAATCATCTTTATAGCATTGCTGAATCTAATTCTTGCTGTTATTGATTTACTGTTTGGTAATAGTGGTTAATAGCATTTATTTTTTATTATATTTTACCACAGATTCAACTGCAGATTATTTAGAAATTAGACAATGCCGTCTAAGGATAGAATCCGAAAGGCTACGAAACGTCAAAGACAGCAGATTACTAAATGGTTGCAGCAGTCCTCTACATTAAAATCACCTCAACGCACGAAGAAAGCTCCGGGTAAGAGAACGTAATCGTTCCTTAGAAACATTTGTAGAAACAAAAGTATAACTACAGAACAAGTTTTAGTCCAGAAAAAGAGAGCCAATTTAAATGGAAAGGAAAGGCCCGTCAAAAAAGTTTCTGCTAGAGCCGGAGATAACTCTGTGCATGGCAGTAGAAGGGAAAATACATTCAGGGACATTCGTAGGCGAATGTTCTGCAACAGGGTAATTGTCAATTTGCTAAAACAATTTAAGAAAGGTCAACAGAAAGTGGTATTTTATAAGAAAAAGAAAAATGTAGAGAAAATTATTGATCAGGCTTTCGAAATTAAGCGAAAGTTATTTATTTTGGTAATTAATAGAATTAGGAAACTAAACAAGGTAATCTATGTTTTCAAATCAAATAGTAGATGGAAGAGAGAAGTTAATCGAAATAATTTTTGTGAAGTTTTCTTAGGAGAATGGATGCATAGTTCAAATAGTGAGGCATTTTTTAATGAGGAGAGTTATTTTCAGGACAATGATTTGGTGCATGCAGTTGACAGCAGTGGTCGAGCATATGAGGTAAAAGATGGTCGTCCGGTTGAAAAAGAAATACTTGTGTCTGTAGATGCAGAAGAGGTGTTAAGTGATGAGGTTTTAGGGAGACGTCCTAAGGGACCAGTGTACACCTGGAAGTGTAGTTCTATTTGCAGTGTGCGACAGGATTCCATCAATTTGCTTTGTGATTTTATACGGACATTTAATAAGAAAAGTTTAAAACAAAAAATAAAGTTGTTGCAAGAATTAGATCCTTGCAGAGTGAGAGAAGTGACAGGTTTGCATGGTCATTCACTGGCTTGTCTTTCTAGGAGAGTATGCCAGAGTGTTTTTCATCATTTCAGGATGCTAGCAGTGCATCATAATAAAGTGAAGAAATTAGTTAGACTGTTGTATCATGCTAAGAGTCCAGCAATCATGCTTAAAAAATTAAGCAGAGCTCTTTTGCATGGTTCTGAAGTAGATGTGAAGAATATTTGTCAAGAAATTGAGTTCTGTTACTTTGCTGGTAAAGAGAACAATGTTGATATTGAATCACTAGAAGAAGGTAATGTGGAAGACAGTGTACAGATTTTCAGTACACACAAGTTTCACAAGGAAATTTCCACGTTTATGGTGAAAACATGTGAGAGGCCTAATTTCACTTGTGTGTGTTGTCGACGGACTTATTATAAGAATCAGACTAAGTTAGTGGATTTATATGCAAAAAGTGATATGGAAAACAATAGTGAATGGAAGGATTTTGTCACATACTTGATGGTAGAAAATTGTTTTGATTTGGGAGCAGAGCAACGTATGTGTACTTATTGCTATAACAAATTAAACCAAAACCAGATGCCTGCTAGAGCGGTTTATAATAATCTTGAATTAGTTGACATTCCTTCTGAATTGAAGGATTTAAATACTTATGAATCTATTTTGATTCAAAGTGTCCATCCCTTTCAGGCTATTGTACGAATGGAGCCAAAGACAGGGAAGTTGCCTCCATCAGATTTACAGAGAGGATTAAAGGGAAGGGTTGTTTATTTGCCTTTGGATTTGAAGAAAAACATTAATACAATTGGAGTAGAGAAAGTGGAAGAGGAACCTCTGGTTATCATAGTTAATGGTGTTCCGACAAAGAGTAAGAAAATCTGGCAAGATTTAGTGGATGTTAGGAAAGTCAAAAAGGCAACATTGTATTTGATAAAAAATAATCTGTACTACAAGAATGTATGTGTTGCAGAAGAGGAAGTAAGTGAAGAATAGGACAGCGATTTGTGTCCTGGACAAATTGAGAAAGTAGAAGCCTCTAAAAAGGAAGAAATATATGAATATTATAGTGTTCATCCTTTGCATTCCAAGGAAGTCATGGGGAATGCTATTGAGTTGTTTCAAATGAAACAAGCCAAAGGGAGTCCCATTAGTGTTTGGGAGGAAAGTTTGGAAGCTCGATGTTTCCCACAGTTATTTCCCACAGGTCGAGGAGGACGATATGATGAGCGACCTGTTCAAATTCCTGCTTCAGAATACCGGACTTTACGATTGTATGCAGAAGATCCTAGGTTTCGTCAATGCATTCCCCATTTATTTCATCTACTGTTTGAAAGTGATCTCTCTGGATTGTCTTATGCAGTGAACCACATCTTGAAAAGTGGTGTACAACTGCGAAATATCTCGGCAAGGGACTTTATGGATAAAGTCAATGTGCAAGACAGTATTTTGGATTCTCACCTGATTAATCTGATGGCATGTCAGCGTGGTACTAATGAGTATTGGTACCGTCGTCATGGTGACTTAAAATGTATGCTGAGGAACTTAGGAACTCCCACATGGTTCCTCACTCTCAGCTGTGCTGAGTATGGCTGGGAAGACTTACTTGAATTTCTACGAGAGGCAAATGGAAACATTGAAAATATTGAATTCAAGACACCCGGAGAACTGTGCTCTTTGGATCCTGTGAATGTATGCAGGCACTTCAATCATAGATTTGAAGCTATGATGTCTTTCATCATGAACAAGAAAAATCCACCTCTTGGAGAGGTGTTGGATTTCTTCTGGAGAAAGGAGTATCAAGCAAGAGGAGCTCCCCATATACATATGCTGCTATGGATCAAAGATGCACCCAAATTTGGAACAGATCCGGATGACTTAGTGATGAGTTTCATAGAACAGTATGCTACATGTGCTGTTCCAAAGACAAACAAAGACAAAAGTCTAAGAGAACAAGTTTTACGGTTTCAAAGCCATCGTTGTGGAAAGTACTGTCGTCGTAAATTCAGAAACAAGGACAAGTACTACACCAAATGTCGTTTTGCATTTCCACAGTCGGTGATATCAAAAGGAAGAGTTAACAATTTGATGTCTTCGCTGCGACATAATGTGACGAGGAAATCACCCAAAAACACATACAATTTGAAAAGAAACGAAGAGTCCAAGTACATTAACGACTACAACCCAGTGATTTTGTCCATGTGGAATGCTAACATGGATATACAGTTTGTGGCTGACAACTGTATGGCTGTGGCTCGGTATGTGACGTCTTACATCACCAAAAAAGAAAAGACAGAACTGAAGGATATGTGGGAGGATATTTCCCATGAAAAGAGCCTCAGTAAGAAGTTGTACAGTTTCAGTCTGAAGATGTTGTCGCATCGAGAAATCGGAACTTACGAATGTTCTGACCGGTTATCTTCAGCAAGTCTCTATGCCAAATCTAGGAGTATCATTTGGGCGAGTCTTGCTCTTGCTGCAACGCGTAATCGAATTCTGAAACCTGTACGGGAAATTGAGTATTTGGCGGAGAAGGAGCCAAACAGTACAGATATTTTGAAGACCAACATGTTGGATACATATTATCCAAATAGAAGCAGTCACCTGGAGAATGTTTGTCTGTATGATGTTCTTCAAAATTTCGTTTTCAAGAGGAACATCAAAGAAGATATTGATAAAGGAGTGTATGCTGTAATTGGAAGTGAGGGATGTCTGGTCAAGCAAAAAAATGTCAATTGATAAATCATCGAAAATTGGATTGCGAATCTCCAGAAAGAAAATTGTTTTTCTATTTAGCTCTTTTGCAACTTTTCAAGCCTTGGCGTGCAGAAGAGGAACTGCTTGGGGATTTCCTCTGTTATGAAGACTCTTTCAATGCAGCCAAGGAGTCCATAGAATGTCCTGTTTTTCCAAAATATCTAGAAATGTTGAATGCAGAAATCGAGCAGGAAGCAACAATTGCAGCCGAGATTGCTAGAGACAGTTCTCAGGACAGTCAGAGTTCTGTTTCATTGAGTCAGGATCCACTAGGAGAACCAGTTATCGAAAATGAAGCTGCCACTGCCATGATTGAAGTGGAAAGAGCCATGGCACATGCTCAGGAGGATGCGGTTAACTTAGAAGATTTGGAAAGACAACTCAACGTTGAGCAGAGGAAAATATATGACGAATTTACCAACCAAATTGAGCATGGATTAAGTCATGAGAAGAAAGAGTGCTCATGTACGTCGTTGAAGCCTGTCCGACTATACGTGAGTGGAGAAGCAGGAACTGGAAAAAGTTTCCTTATTAAAGCATTTTCATGTTATCTGCAGAAAAGGACTGAGTCATCGCTGTCTTGTGTTGTGACCGCTCCAACTGGACTGGCAGCTCATAACATTAAAGGGATTACTTTGCATCGGTTACTGATGCTGCCAGTGGAGCATGATAACAAATTACAATACCACAAGTTATCTGGGGATGCTTGTTGTGAAGTATCTAGAGTGTTGAAGAAGATGAAACTTCTTATCATTGACGAAGTAAGCATGGTTTCCAATGTCATGCTTGCCTTTGTGCATTTGAGAATGCAGGAAGTTCTTAAAACAGAGTATGATGTGTTATTTGGTGGCAAACACATCACTGTTTTCGTTGATCTTCTGCAGCTGACACCAGTGAAAGGACAACCAGTGTTTAAACTGCTTACGCATGAAGAAACCAGGAAGTGCCTAGGAAGCATTGGCAACGTTAACATATGGTTAAACTTCAATTATGCTGAGCTGCGTGAAAATATGCGTCAGGCGAAGGATGAAGATTACAAGAATATTCTACAAGATGTTAGAATCGGGAAAGTGACTGAGCGTGGGAAAGAAGCTTTACATGCACGATTACTGTCAAATTTGTATCCAGAAGAAGACGTTCTGCCAGAGAATATTTTTCATAAAATTACTGCGAAGAAATCGGGAATATGTTTGATGCCAACTCTTGCAGAATGTTCCATCTTCAACAACAAAATGTTGAATTTAGAAAAACAAGAGATTGTGAAACTGGAAGCTATTGACAAAATAGAGCATATGGGAGCAACAATTATTTTGTCTGAGAATTTGAAATCTAAATTGGATTCATTAGAGAAGACTATATCTAAAACTGCGGGTTTTGAAAAGACTCTGAATGTGTGCTTAAATTGCCGTATCATTTTGAGAAGGAATTTACATGTTGAAAGAGGTCTGGTAAATGGATCAATGGGTAATGTTGTTGATTTTGAGAAATACAGAAGTAGAGATGGAATTGAATTTTTAAAAATTAAATTTGATGGTATTGAGGAAGTACAGCTAATTGGTCGTTGCACAGCAAGGTTTTTGCTTGTAAAAGACTTATATGTTCGCCGTAAGCAGTTTCCTGTTTGCTTGGCATGTGCGGTGACAATTCATAAATCGCAAGGTTTAAGTGTAGACACTGCTTTAGTGAATATTGGCAGTTCTGTGTTCAAAGAGAGTATGGCTTATGTAGCATTGTCACGAGTCAGAACTTTATCGGGATTGTACTTGATTGACTGTGATGTCACAAACATTTGTGCAGATCTAGATTGTGTTAAGGAATACAATAGGTTAAGAAGAGAGTATGCACCACATTTGCCTCAATATCCTTTGTTTGAGAAACGTGTGGTAAGCCGGAAACGAAGATATATCAGTAATAGTAGGGAGGTTAAAGCAAAAAGACCAAAAGTCGATGATCCAAAAATTGTAAGCAGGAATAAAATGAATTCTGTTGAAAATGTTGTTGGTTTTCAATTTGAAAATAGTTCTGGTGTCAACTGCTATGCTAATGTAGTTGTTAATGTTCTCTTTTCACTAGAGACTTTAAAAGAACAGATTGTGATCAATTCGGAACAAAGTTTATGCTGTTTGTTGAATTCTGTGTTAGAGAAATGTAGTGCTGATAGAACGAGAGTAGAAAGTGTGTCTGAAATTCGTTTTCTGTTAGACGAATGTTCAGGTCAAACAGAATTCTCTGAAAATATTCAGCAGGATTGTCAGGAGTTTTTAATGTATATGCTTGATGTATTGCAAGATGAGGGTGTAGATGTAGATTATCCGTTTGGCCTTTCTTATCTATGGCAGCATGACTGCGAGAACTGTAGGCTATCAAGTACTACTAGTGTAGACTCAGAAAGATTTATATATTTAACTTTACCTGACAGTAAATCAGTATCCTTCAATAAGCTAGTAAAGGCAGCCGATCAAAACATGGAGTGTAGCCAATGTAAGTCTGCAATGCTGTCCACGTTAATTTTACGAAGTTATAGCCAGTATGTCATTTTAATGTTCCAACGATGTAGGCCTGATGGAACTAAATTGACAACTTTAAATAATAATTTTGTGGCTTTGCAGTTGTCAATATCAGGAAGGACTTTTATAACTACTGCAATTATATATCATGACAGTCCTTCAACTAATTCAGGACATTATACAGCTTATTTAAAATCTGGAAACGGCTGGTCATTCTGCAATGATTCTGTTTTAACTTTCAAAAAAGATTGCCTTTCCACCTTCAAAATTCTTACCTGGTGTTCTTACAACCAAAATTTTAGGAAAGGAATCTTGGGATTTGTTTAGAGGAATTTCCAGAGGTTCTAATGGCTCCTACTCTATATGGCCTTGTGGATAATTGTAGTACAGAGCGAAAACTGTTTGTGTTTATAAGCTAAGTCAAGCAGCAGATCAAAATAAGGAGTAGAGGAAATGTAAGTCTGCAATGCTGTCCATATTTTTTATGGAAACTTATGGTTGAAATGTCATTTTACAATTTGAACTACATAAACTGGATGAAAAAAAGTTGTTAAGTCTAATTAAAAATGTTTTGGCTACACAGTCATCGATTTCAGGAAGAACATTTGCAACTGCAGCTATTATATATTATGATGGTCCTTTGACAACATCTGGATATTACCCAGCTTATTTGAAATATAAAAAAGGCTAGTCTTTCAGCAAACATTAACAATTGAGTACGAAACAATGTTGCCTTTTGACTTGATTACTGAAGTGAGAATTTAGGGTAGGTAATTGGACTATAATGATTCTAGGTTTTGCTGTAATTTAGTGTGCTGTTTTAAATTGCTTTGTATGTCTCAGTTTTCTTAAAACGATGGAGTTTATCTTTCAGAAAGTGGCGGGCAGAAAATAGTAACAGCACAACAGAGTATAAGCTGTTCATAGGACATCCTTTGACGTCATAGAAAGTAAGTTACTTTTGAGGAGTTCTGATTTCTGCTTAGTTATATTATTTGGTTTTTTTAAACACAATCATTTTTTTCCCCGCTGTTATATGATGAATACCTTCAACTCACTGTTTTCAGTGAAATTTGATATTTTCTGATAACAGCAAAAATAAACCATTAAATATGTATAATTAATTTTGTACTTTGAATTGTGATTTATAATATGTATTCATTTTGTCTCATGCTCACTCTTTTTTTACTACCTTGTATTAATTTACATTTTTTTGCTCTTTCTTACACAGATTTAAAGTATAAAAATGATAATTGACTACGTTAATGACAATTATAAGGTAAGTGTTTAGTACTCTTTACGTTACATGTCTATCAGATTTAACTTTTATTAGTTCCACTGCTTCATTTCTTTAACCCTTAGTTTCCTGCCTTTGCTACTTCCTTCATTTCTTTTTCTATTACTTATTTATACTACTCTTTTCACTCCTTTTATCAGTCCCTCTTTCAACAGTAACTGTGTGTTACTCCCTCTATTTGTCTTTCTTTTCACATTACTCTGTTTAATTTTTTTTAGTTCGCTCCCGGTTCGCGTACCGGACCGAGAACCGGGAAGCGAATCAAAAGAAATAGAGGATGCTAGAGTGCTAAACATTCTAGCAATTTTTTTAAAAGGGAAGGTAGTTCTGAAAAGAACTTTTTTTAAAATATTTTTGTTGTTTTATATTTTTTTGTGTTTTTTTGGAGGAAGGGGAAACAAAAATGATTCATTACAAATGGCTCAACAGGAGCAACAAAAAAAAAAGAAAATTTACTTTCTGGGACGTTTTGGACATTGATGATGTTCATATGCTCTATTTATTAGAGTAACACTCCTCTCTCCACATGAAATTAATTTGCCACAAGCTATACATGTCATTTTCATCTGTCCAAAGTTCTTCTGAAGATTTTGGACCGTTTCCCTTGCCTCTGATTCTGTTATTGCTAGTTCATTGGTGGATGTACTGGCATGTCGGGGGTTATCCACCAAATCTCAAATTTGTGCAGCACTATAATTAATCGGGTGCCACCTCTCCATTTGTCGATGCATGGTATAATTACCATAACTATATTTTTTTTCGGTCCCTCTGGAGAGTACATCGTGGCAGATGAGGCAGGTGACGTACCTGGCATTTACTTTTTTTTCATGTGGAGGAAAAGAAAAAAATTGCCAAATAAAATTTTCTTTAACATGGGACGTCCTTGGCATTTCTTTCAAAAACACCCTTGTCCCTTGCTCCTGTTCCTCGTCTTCCTCTTCTTCCTCCTCTTGTTGGAAGATGACCTGTGGAGTTGGTCCTCTCTTCCTTGGTGGTGATGGTGGTGGTGGGGATCCACCAGCTGCAGCTACTACAGATGCCATGACTAAACAAGCAAAAACAGGTCTTTCTCTCATAAAAATGAAAGTCGGAGTGAGGAAAAAAGGTGGGACTTTCATCATTTGGGAAAAAAAAATGTTCTAAACCAATGAAAAGTGTTTATTTTACATCATATGATCAAGCGTTCCATCATTAGGAAACTAAAAGTAAAATGAACCAATGAAAAGTTTTCTGAACTAGTCACATGACCTGTTATGCTTACGTTACGCGCTCCGCGCCGTGCCTCGGATCGTTTCCGGGGCTCTGCGTTTCGCGCCTTGGTTCGCGTTCCAGAACGCTTCCGGGTGCGCTAGCGCGGCGTGTCATAAGGCGCATTACGCAGTAACGCGATACGTTGCGATTACGCAACGCGTCACGATGTGGCTTTCTAACGCGGTAGTTGCACTAACGGAACGTTTACCGGTTCGCGGACCGGCAGCGAAACAAGAAAAAATAATTTAAATTATAATATAATTTAAAATAAAAAAATATAATAACAAAAATATATAAAATATATTTTTGAATTAGATTAAGAATACATTTTACAGCTTTTGATATTAGCTATTAAAAAACCATTCAAATTCACTGAAAAAAACATAGGTTATAGACCATATATAGTTAGGGATTAGCATTTACAAAACCTTGAAAATTCACTGAAAAAACCATAGGTTATAGACCATATATAGTTAGGGAACAGACATAATGATGCACAAATTAAGACAGTTTAGTCACTAACCCATGCACTCAGTGAGACACATCTAATCACTCACTCATACAGTCAGTCATGCACCTACTAAATCCTTCATCCAGACACTAATACATCCACTCATTCTTCAATATGTAAGACATATTTTAACTTTACAGAAACATACAGTCACTGGATGTTGTGATCAGTGATGTCATCAGTGATGTCACTGACCATGTCATGAATGATGTAATATGTGACATCATCAGCAGTGGATTGCGGGTGCGCGATATATAGTTAGTGCAACTAACTATATATGCGAATTTCAATGGTTTTGTGCGAGTAAATTAAGGTTTTGTAAATGCTAATCCCTAACTATATATGGTCTATAACCTATGGTTTTTTCAGTGAATATATATATGAATACAAAGGTGCCATTAGCTCAGAGTAGCACACAAACAACAATGCGGAGCCCCCATGTTGTAAAAGGGTTCTTTATTTCCTTGTAAAACCGGCATGCTCCTTTCAAAGTTTTCTCGTAGGTCCTACGCGTTTCGAGGCTCCTGCCTCTTGTTCACGGACCGATATGATTACTGACAGCCTCTTCTCCGCAAGTCCCACCTTTAACCACTCATAACCTGCCCTCAAGTGGACTGACTCCGGTGTGCAAAATGCAGGCGTGCTGGAACTTGTAGGATCCAATCTGCAGAGAAGAGGCCACCATGCAATCCTTTTCTTTATAATAACAGGTCGACCCTCCAGTGGGTGCTTCAAGAAGGGAAACCGGTTTCAATATTTAAAAGGACATTGTTTTTCTGCACCTCGAGTCTACGGTGTCTCGCAGCAGTCCACATACTTTCGTGGCGGTGCATCCTCCACGACCTTGGCAGGCGTAAAACATGAATACAAAAGTGCCATTAGCTCGGAGTCGCACACAAACAACAATGCGGAGTCCCCATGTTGTAGAAGGGTTCTTTATTTCCTTGTAAAACCGGCATGCTCCTTTCAAAGTTTTCTTGTAGGTCCTACGCGTTTCGAGGCTCCTGCCCCTTGTTCACGGACTGATATGATTACTGACAGCCTCTTCTTCGCAAGTCCACCTTTAACCTGTCATAACCTGCCCTCAAGTGGACTGACTCCGGTGTGCAGAATGCAGGCATCCTGGAACTTGTAGGACTTGTGCGACTCCGAGCTAATCACACCTTTGTTTTCATATATATATATATATATATATATATATATATATATATATATATATATATATATATATATATATATATATATATATATATATATATATATATATATATATATATATATATATATATATATATATATATATATATATATATATATATATATATATATATATATATATATATATATATATATATATATATATATATATATATATATATATATATATATATATATATATATATATATACATATATATATATATTCACTGAAAAAACCATAGGTTTCACACCAGTTATAGTTAGGAATTAGCATTTAAAAAACCTATGCAATTCACTGAAAAAACCATAGGTTTCACACCAGTTATAGTTACCTGGAAATTTTACTGACATAAAAGCATTGAAATTCCCACGTTATAGTTAGTTGGACTCACTATAACTTGCGCGCCTGCAATGCACTGCTGATGATGTCACATATTACATCACTCATGACATGGTCAGTGACATCACTAATGACATCACTGATGACACCATCCAGTGAATGTGTGTCTTTCTGAAAAATAAATTTGTTTTATATATGTATTTGTAAAGGTCGATGGAAGAATAAATGGTTAAATAAGTGTGTAAATGGATGTTTTAAAAAAAAAAAATTTGTTAACTGCCTTATTAAGTGTATCTTAGTGAATACATATATTAGTGAGTAACTTTTAAATATTGAAATATATGTATCAGTGTTTCACTTTGTGTATAAGTGGCTGCATGGGTTGGTGACTGACTCACTGTTTGTATGTGTTTTGAAGACAGCATATGTGCAGGACTGTATGGGTGGATGAGTGTGTATATGTGTGTGTTAGTGAGTGAATGACTGTCTCACTAGTGTCTTTATCAGTAACTACATATGTTTTAATCTATTATATGTGAGTATTGATGTATATAAGTGAGTATATGTGAGAGCGAGAGATTGTAAGAGTTCCTGTTTAAATAAGTATGTGTTTCTATAAGTGATTGTTTAAGAGAGTAAGTATGTGTACATTTCCATAGAAGTAAAGTGGTAGTGTGTGTATAGTTCTATATGCAAATAAATGGATGTTCAATAGTTTATTTGCATGTGTGAGTATGTGTGTGAGTAACCTTTGGATGACTGTCGGTGTGTAACAGGATGTATAGGTGTATCACTACATATGATGAGTGAGTATATGTATGAGTGACTATATAGAACTGTTGGTGAATGAGTGGATGTGTATATAGATGGTGGAATTACTGAATTGTTTGTTGTAACTGGTATGGGTATCTCCATTTTTTTGAAAATGTTAATTTCTATTTTTGAATCTGTGTTTTAAGGGTTACATTACACTGAAAGGAGGTCTGTCACTCTGTCACAAGGATGGTGTCATCAGTGATGTCATGAGTTATGTTACTGACCATGTCATGAGTGATGTAACATGTGACATCATCATCAGTGCATTGCAGGTGCGCAAGTTATAGTGAGTCCAACTAACTATAACGTGGGAATTTCAATGGTTTTATGTCAGTAAAATTTCCAGGTAACTATAACTGGTGTGAAACCTATGGTTTCTTCAGTGAATTTAATAGGTTTTTTAAATGCTAATTCCTAACTATAACTGGTGTGAAACCTATGGTTTTTTCAGTGAATTTCATAGGTTTTTTAAATGCTAATTCCTAACTATAACTGGCGTGAAACCTATGGTTTTTTCAGTGAATTTCATTGTTTTTTTAAATGCTAATTCCTAACTATATAACAATATATATATAAATTAATATTTAAAAAAAAAAATTTATCATTTTTTCTTGGGGCGCTCTGGGTCCACGCACCGGTAAGCTCTCCGGAAAGCGCACCCAGAGCGCTACTTGCGTTCGTGTAAAAAAATATGAATGAAAAGTAAATAATAACGCAAGACATTTAGTACCATACATATAAAAGCAGTTTTTTTTGAATAAGGAAATGAAAATAATTTTGCATTTCCGTGAAACTATCAAAACATCACTTCGGCGCACTGCGTAAGCGCCCACGGAAGCGCCTACATTTTCGCCGCGTATGCGCCTCGGGAGAGCCTACGTTCGCGCCGCGTATGCGCCCCGGAAGCGCCTACGTTCGCGCCACGTATGCGCCTACGTTCGCGCCACGTATGCGCCTACGTTCGCGCCGCGTATGCGCCCTGAAAGCGCCTACGTTTGCGCCGCGTATGCGCACCCGGAAGCGCTCCGGTGCGCGCAGCGTCAGCGCGTCAAGTCATGTGACCTTAAAATAACACTCATTGGTTGCTAACAGTTTTTTTACAAAAAATGAAATCCCCACCCATTTCCTTCACTTCTTCTTTCACTTTTGTGACTGAAAGACCTGCCTTTATTTCTCTTCGATCTTGCTTGGTTAATCATGGCTGCCAGACCATCCAGCAGTGAAGATGAGCCTGGATTTATTGATGAAGAGCCTCCTCAGCCTATGGTGAAAGAGCATTTCATCTGGAAATATTTTTCCATACCAGATGGACAGAAAAAGGTGAATGCTCCAAAAGTGGAGTGCAGGATCTGCAAAAAAGTCCTGTCACGGGGTGACCCCAAAAAGAAATATTCTTTTGGGAACTTCACAATGCTTTGCCATGTGGAGAGGAGGCACCCCCAGAATTTTGCCCGGGAAAGTGTCAGGGCTCTGGCACAAGAGGTTCCCAGTGATGGGGCCTCTCCATCCAACGGAGGAGCAACTACTTCTGTGAGGGGGCGATCGCAGGAGCTGGTTCCAAACATTCAGCCTGCATTCAACAAAGGTGTCCTGAAATGCAGATACTGCGATCAACTCCTTACCTTTGGGGAGCAAAGTGTCCTGCTCATGTTTCGAGCATTGGAGAACCATCGCTGCCGTTCCCAGCCCTAATTTGTTTGTTTTTTTTGCTCCTGTTGAGCAGTTTCCATTCCCTGTTTTTGTATCTGTTCTAAAAAAAGAAAAAAGAAGAAAAAAAAAGTTATTTTCAGAACTACCTCCAATTCTCATCAAAGAACTATATCTTAAAAAAATGAAAAAGAGTAAGTGAAGTGGAGTGCATTGATAATGGAAAGGAAAATGAGTAAGAAAGGACAGAAAGGTATGAGAGGAGAAAGGAAGTGAAGTAGGGGGACTGAAAGAAGGTGAGTGTTGGGAAGGAAAGTAAGGAGAAGGAGAGTGAATATGGGGAATGTGGATATTCAAAGAAAATGTTGAAAGTGTGGAAGGGTAAGAAAAGATGCATTGCTGGAGTTGCATCATTTTTGTGACACACTCCAGCAATGCATCACTTTTGCGCTTACAGATACGTCTGAAATACTGACGTATCTGTAAGTACTTCCGAAATAATATGTCATATATTTAATATGACGCATGAGTAGAAGACTAAAGGCCTCATTTATGAGGCCATGCGTCACTTTAACGCCACTGGTTCGTCACTTTTTGTGACGCACCAGTGCTGTAAATAATGCACCTTATTCAGTCATATTTACAAAGTGACGCATCAAGGTAGATGTGTCACTTTGTTAGCCCCTGCGCCACATTATACCTACGTCAGGTGTAATGTATGCAAAAGGGACGTATTGACGCAAGAAAGGGTCGTAGAGGTGACGCAGTGAAATCTATGAGATATCACTGCGTCACTTTTATGACGCTGTTGCGTCCAAATCTTACGCCTGTTTCACAGCAGGCGTGCAGGCCCTTTCACATGGGGCTCGGCCCCATGTGAAAGGATGCATTGCTGGAGTTGCATCATTTTTGAGACACACTCCAGCAATGCATCATTTTTGCGCTTACAGATACGTCTGAAATACTGACGTATCTGTAAGAACTTCTGACATAATACATCATAAATTTAATATGACGCATGAGTAGAAGACTGAAGGCCTCATTTATGAGGCCATGCGTCACTTTAACGCCACCGGTGCGTCACTTTTTGTGACGCACCAGTGCTGTAAATAATGCACCTTATTCAGTCATATTTACAAAGTGACGCATCTAGGTAGATGTGTCACTTTGTTAGCCCCTGCGCCACATTATACCTACGTCAGGTGTAATGTATGCAAAAGGGACGTATTGACGCAAGAATGGGTCGTAGAGGTGACGCAGTGAAATCTATGAGATATCACTGCGTCACTTTTATGACGCTGTTGCGTCCAAATCTTACGCCTGTTTCACAGCAGGCATGCAGGCCCTTTCACATGGGGCCTGGCCCCATGTGAAAGGATTGCTGGAGTTGCATCATTTTTGAGACACACTGCAGCAATGCATCACTTTTGCGCTTACAGATACGTCTGAAATACTGACGTATCTGTGAGAACTTTCATCAAAAGGGAGGGAAGAGGAATTGTGGTCCATTCAGTTCCCCTTAGGAAGTCATTAATTAATCAACAGTGGGAATGGACACTAGTCTCTACAATAACCATTGGTTACTCTTTGACAACCCTCATAGACGCTGACACAATCGGTTGTTGAAAAAGTGCGGTATATCTTTTCGTCCGCCCCTTAGTCAAGCGTCAGGGCATAGTCATTGGGTTGTCAAAATAACGTGCTGTATGCCTGCCTCACCCGAGGCAACCTCCAGTTAGTGTAGAAGTGTCCAGAGATAGGGGGACAGATCTCAGGAGGTGATGAATAAGACAAGGGGGGGTTTGAGGAGTTGTAAAAAACGGTAGTTCCCCGTAACAATAATATTTATTCAAAGAAGGTGAGTACCGTTAGATAAAAAAGTAATGGTTATATTAAGTAATTGAGTTACCGGATTACCATATAACTCTTAAGGACAGGTCGACATGTTTCAGCTCACCTAGGGCCAAAAGGTCTATGGAGCTTTCGTCAGGACAAAACACAAAAAAAGGACATAGAAAGTACTCACACTATTAGTGTAGTTTTCAAAGGTTTGTACGAAGTTCTCAATTTGAGATTCCTGTAATAGTAAAACAAACAAGGTATTGCTAATAAGCATTAATTAAAGGATAATGGCACCTAGCACGCAAGCGTGGCTCAAAGTTTTGAGCTGGATACGAACAACATTAGTTCTTCAATGAAAGCGCACCTAATTACGGGCACCTATTGGGGAGGAGGGTCTGAATGGGAGGAAGTTCAGGAGGTTCGCTACACTGGAATTATTTACAATTGTATCGGTCAGTTGGATTTTGTAAACAGTGATGAAATTATCTAAAATTAACAAAAATGAAGAAAGTCACAGGATTTCCATATGTCTAAAACAGCGTGCAACGTGGCGACATTGTGAGGGTTTTTACACAACATACCTTCGTAAGTGGTTCAAAGTTCCACATCAGGTTGCAAAAGAGTCGCTAGTAACGCGGTCTTTGCTGAAAGGTTAGAGAGCAGAGGTAGTATTTAACAAAAGTGACTCAATAAGAGTAATGTCATAACTAGGAAATCACAAGGTTCATAGAGGAAGTCCTAACCGCCATTCTTACCCGCGTGTTCAGAAGCATGTGCTGCTTGTGCTGACTCTGCCCCTGGAAGAGGAGGCCTTAGTTCAGTTTCCTGTTTATAGTGGAAAAAGTAAAAATAAACAAGGGATAACCAGGTCAAAGCGCTTACTTCAATATGGTGGCTCTGCTCGAAATTCACTCGCAAATGAATCGTAAAAATAGACATCAGTGGAGCCTGTGATGGTAGAACAATTTTTGTCAAAAGGAATTATACATCTATATATTACATAATCTTTTTGGGAAAATCCAAAAAAACGAACGTTCTTTTTTTGGGAAAATGTCATTGTTTTTTGAGAACAGATTAAGAAAACTGATGCCAGGGAATATTATCATTCAATCCCGATACATGGGTTTTAAGGCGATTTACCCATCGCTGTTCCTTTTCAAAAAGGATCTGTTCAGCATTTTGATTCTTATCATGGAGCATCTCGAGTATTGTCCAGCTCAGTTCATCGCATGTATGCCCAGCTTCCAAAAAGTGTGTGCTGAGTTTGGTGGTATTTTTCTTCAGTCTCACATTACTTCTGTGTTCACCTATGCGGATTTTAGCGTTTCTGCAGGTCATGACAATATATTTGAGATGGCAAGGGCATGAGACCATATACACCACATGGGTGGAGTTGCAATTCGTGTGGGATCTTTGGGTCCAAATGAAGTCATCAGACAACTGTAATATTTTGGTGGTTTTAGTGAATTTGCACACGCCACAGGTACCACAGGGAAAATGCCCTGTGACTGGAGCCATGTTGATGTTCCTGATGGTAGGTGTCGTGAAATTTTTCTTCTTTGGTCGAGTGTGCACCAAGACATCTTTCAGATTCTTTGTTCTCTTGTTGGCGAATCTTGGTTTTGGCCAATCATACACGCCTGACGTTATTATTTTCCAGTTTTTTCTTATTTATTTATTTATTTATTTGTTTACATTTGTAATGCGCACAGCTACCCAACAAAGGGTTTCCCGGCGCGGCAGATCCCAATAGCAATGCGGTTACAGAATACTAGATGTTAAAGAGCCATGTTTTTAAGGCTTTTTTGAATTTGATGTAATTCGACTCAGACCGCAATGTATGTGGCATTGAATTCCAGAGCGAAGGTCCTAGGAATGAGAAGGACTTGCCACCCATGCGTGACAGCCTGGTCCTTGGAATTTCAAAATGATTTGCCGTGGAAGACCGAAGAGATCTGGAAGGACGGTAGGGGCGCACCAGGTTTTGCAGATATTTAGGAGCGGTGTTGGTGGAAATCCTGTGCATAAAACATAGAGATTTGAATTTAACTCGGTTTTCAATTTTTAGCCAGTGTAACTTCCTGATGTATTTAGTGGTTGGAGTAGAGATGGGAATTTTACAGAGTAGTCTGGCTGCTGCATTTTGCACTGATTGCAACCTGCGGACAGTAGCTTTGTTCGCCCCCAGGTACAAAACGTTGCCATAATCTAGCCTAGATGTTATTAGGGCATTGACAACTGTTTTCTTGGTGTTTTCAGGCAGCATCCAACAGATCTTTTTTAGCCATTTTAATATGGCAAAGCAGGTGGCTGAAGTCTTTACCGCTTGCTGATGTAAACTGAGTGAGTCGTCAATAATGACGCCCAGGTTGCGAGCATGAGTAACCGGGGTAGGGGGGGTGCCCATTTCAGTTGGCCAATGTTGGGGTCCCCAAAGTTCTTTATTTTTGCCCAACACGATTAACTCGTTTTTTTCGCCGTTAAGTTTTAGGAAGTTTTTTTGCATCCAGTCGGCGATTTTACAGAGTCCGAGTTGTAGGGTGGAGGAATTATCAGAATCTGCAGCTGATAAAGAAAAAAGCAGCTGGGAATCATCAGCGTAGGAAAACATTAAAAGCCCTGTTTCCTCCACTATTTTGGCCAGGGGGCTCATATACACGTTGAAAAGCAACGGGCTAAGAATAGAGCCCTGTGGAACTCCGTGTTTGAATGTCATGGTATCGGAGCAGGCAGTTTGTGAGAAGACCTGGAACGTGCGGTTTTCCAATAATGATCTAATCCAGTTGAGAGCTGCCCCACGGATGCCCAGGGAGTGGAGTGTTTGGGCGAGGACCGCATGCGACACGGTGTCGAATGCCGCGCTGAGGTCAAGCAGCACAAGTGCCACTGTTTCGCCCTTGTCCACCATGCGGCAGATATTTTCGGTTACCCCCAGCAAGGTAGTTTCTGTGGAAAAGCCTGCACGAAATCCCGACTGGTGGGATGGTAATAGGTCATGAGTGGTAATGAAATCAGTGAGGCAACCATGTACATGTTTCTCCAATATTTTTGCAAAGGTGGGCAGCAAGGATATTGGGCGGAAGTTAGCTGGCAAATTGGGGTCTGCGCCAGCTTTCTTCAGGAGCGGATGAATCATTGCATGCTTCCATTCACTGGGTACAAATTGTTCCAGTAACGAAGCATTGAGAAGATCAGTGATGGTAACCAAGACGTTGCTGTTAAGTTGCTTTAAGACTGAGCATGGCAATGGGTCTTTAGGTGAGCCAGATTTAATAGTTTTTAGCAGCCTTTGAACCATATCAGGGTTCAGCAAGGGCCAACTATCAAGTGTGACAGAAGATGCATTAACCGGAGTAGAGCAATCCGGAATGCCTGGGGCATTACCCGAGGTAGGTGATGCACAGTTTGGGGTATCAACTTTTGTACTTCATAGCTGGCAAGGCAATAGGTGGTGACACAAGTAACCAGGGGCTAGATGTAGGTAGAAAAGATTTACCGAATTTAAATTACCGAATTTTACCGATTCGGTAATTTAAATTCGGTAAATCTATGGGTCCGATATGTAGGTATTCCAGATGTGCTGGAATACCGAATCGGATGAATTCGGTATTTACCGATTCGGTAAATACCGAATCGGTAATGCCCATTCATTCCTATGGGCTTTGAAGCCCATAGGAATGAATGGGCATTACCGATTCGGTATTTACCGAATCGGTAAATACCGAATTCACAAGGGTGCAGGGGGTGTCACTTTGACACCCCCTGGCACCCCCAAAACAGGCTTGGGTGCCATGTGGCAGGCATACCTGCCCTAAGGGCAGGTCTGCCTGTCACATGACATAGGTGTGCATGCACACATGTGCATGCACACCGGAATCGGTATTTTACCATGGATTTGTATTCCATGGTAAAATACCGATTCTGTAAGCCATGTGCAGAAGGTACATTGCCTACCTACATTGCATTTTCGGTAATTTTACCGAATCGGTAAATATTACCGAATCGGTAATTATTTTACCGATTCGGTACATATTACCGAATCGGTAAATTTACAGATTCGGTAATGATACCGATTCGGTAAAATTACCGAAAATGTGCCCCTACATCTCAATAGCCCTTTACCGATCGGAAACGGCCGAAAATAAGTATTTTCTGCCGATTCCGATCGGTAAAGGGCTACCTACATCTGGCCCCAGGTCTTTTATTGGTTCCTTTTCATGCAGTTGGAGTAGGCATTCCCGAGGTTGATTCTTTGCTCTCTTTTTACATTTTGCAATCACTTGGGGCGTGTAGTCTCTTGCTCGTAGCTTTTTACTCAGGACTGTAGCTTGTTCTTTGTAATCATGTTCTTTACTACAATTGCGCTTATGCCGGAGGAATTGGCTATATGGAAGGTTGTCTCTGAGTGGGCGAGGATGGTAGCTATAATAAGACAAAAGGCTATTCTTGGCCGTAGGTTTAGTATAAGTTTTTGTCTCAAGTTTCCCCATTATCTGCGAAGATGGTCAGATCGAGGAAATCAATGCTGGTCTGGCAAGCTGAAAAGGTGAATTTCAGCCAGCGATCTCTCCTATTCAGCCATTCAATGAATGTGGTTAGGTCTTGTTTTGTTTCCCAGATTAGCAGGATATCGTCAATGTAGCGTTTCCAGTGTTTAATACTGGAAACGAATGGGTTGTCGTTGTTAAGGACAAACTTCTGTTCAAATTGACTGACGTACAGTCCCGCTACTGACGGCGCGAAGGCACTGCCCATGGAAGTCCTGTGGCACTGTAGGAAGAGGAGTCCATTGTACTCAAAATAATTCTCCTTTAAGGCTAACCTACAGCACTCAAGGACAAAGTGGCGAGGAGTCCAGTGGGACCATTCTTCCTGAAAGAGTAGGTCTTCGAGCATCTGCATGGTATCATCTTGTGGTAGGCTCGTTTACAATGATTCGACATCCAATCCTACTAAGATCATGTTCAGTGGGTCGAATTCTTTATCCGCAATCTGTATTAATAGGTCGCGGGTGTCTTTGAGATATGTTGGGGTTCGCTGGACAATCGGTTTCAAATATTCGTCCGCAAATTTTGAAAGAGGTTCCAAAAGAGAACCAATTCCCGACACAATTGGACGGCCTGGTGGTGGCAACTTGTTTTTATGAGTTTTGGGTAACGAGTAAAAAAATGGTATTTTTGGAACTCGTGGGGTCAGGAAATCGGCTTCTTTTTTGGATATCCATCCGTTTACTTCTGCCTCATGAACCATTATGGCGATGGTGTTCGTTAGTCTTGCAGTTGGATCAGAGTCCAACCTCCTGTAGAAGGTTTCATTTGATAGTAGGGCAAGACATTGTTGGTCATAACCTTCTTTTGTAAGGATCACAACCCCTCCGCCCTTATCTGCTGGTTTTATAATTATGTCTTCATTGTCTTTCAGCTCATTGAGGGCAATTCTTTCCTTTTTGGTAAGATTTTGGAAGGGTTTTTTCTTTTTTTCAAGGTGGTCTATTCCTTTCAAGATTGCCTGTTCAAAGGCTAATATTTCGATTGGTACATTGTTTGTGGGGGGTAAGAATTTAGACTTCCTCCTTAATGTGGTGTCTCCCTCATTGTTGGTTGGGGGGGAGCCATCAAAGCCTTAAGTTTTAATGTCCTACAAAATTCAGACAGTTCGCATTTAAGTTTAAAGGAGTCCAGGGTGGGGGTTGGGACGAAGCCTAGGCCTTTGTTCAAGACTGTAGTTTGTTCTTGGGACAGGATCGTATCAGTTAAGTTCAGCATGAAATAAATAATCAACATGCAACATAACAAATATATAAGTTGTGTATTGGCCATCTACAACGTTTCATAAATTAATACGTTATATAGCTTATTAAAAATGTATGGTCTCCACATTACAACGAGTGTCCTACGTAAAATCAAAAAATACTCCTAATTTCAGTTTGTAGCATACATCATAGAGAGGGATACTATTGCAGGCAGATTCAAGGAAAGAGGATATCCCCACTGGGTCATCAAACGAGCAATAGAGAGGGCCGAAAAAGTGGACAGAAAATAAACTCTGGAAAATCAAGAGATACAAACTGATGAGGTTGATGACACTACAAGAGTGATACTTACATATAATGCAAAATCAGAGGTGGTTAAACGCGTGATTGCAAAACATTGGGACATCTTAAAACAAGATAACATCATAGGCAGTCAATTACAGAACAGACCAAGTATCACGGACAGACGCAACCTAAACATTAGAGACTTGGTTGCTAGAAATGACATCACACAGTATCCAGACAACACAGAGCATGGTCTACAGGGTTTTTACCTGTGCAGTCACTGCAAAGCTTGCAGTAACAGCACATACAAAAGTGAACTGACATACAATGGAGTCAGGAGGAAGTTTACACAATTCCTTACATGCAGTACCAGCTATGTTATAAATATATATCATAGAATGCCCCTGTCAACTATGGTATATAGGCAGTACCAAGTGCAGTGCCAAAAAAAGGGTACTAGAACATCGAAGGGCGATCACCAACCAGGACCCGAATTACCCTGTGGCACGACACTTTAAAGACAAGCACTACTCGGATGCTAGTCTATTAAGTTATATGCTGATTGAACAAATCCATGCCAGTCCGAGAGGAGGAGACAGATTGCTATCCCTCAGACAGCATGAATCCAGACATATAATCAATTTCCAAAGCAAACATCCGGGTGGTCTCAATTGGGATGAAGAGTTAGCAGTACATCTTAAAAAGGGCTCATAAGAGACAACACACCTATCTCGCCCCAGTTTTACTGAGTTTCCCCGTCTAATTGAATCACTTCATATACTAAGTAACGACATCCGAAGTGGAATACAGTGGATGCCTTAGATCTAGTGGTTCAGTATTAAAATAATAATGCCTTCATGAACATGTTAACAACTGTGCTAGAAATGTTTAATTTAATTGTAATTTGATCTTTTGTGTATGTTTCTTTTACAGGAGAACAGGGAGAGTTTCCCACCATGAATTGATTCACCATCACAGGCTCCTCCTCCTGTTCATCCATTCGTAGACACATAGGGTTACGGTCAGCTATTATTATATTTCACAGTTAAGCACAAAAGAAGTTACACGTATACAAATGTAAAAATTTATGAGACTGTCGGCAAATCATGTATTCATTTGAAGCTTTCTAGGTGGTCATATTACAGTGCGCCTACATACAAAACCAGAACTTATAGGGTTGCAGGGCTATGTATTTAAACACATATACCTGGTGCCCTTCTGTCAAATATTGTAAATACGAGAGTTGAACCTGAAGTTAAGTCTACGTAATACTCTGATACTAGTCAATAATTCTTACAAACTGAAATTAGGAGTATTTCTTGATTTTTCGTAGGACACTCGTTGTAATGTGGAGACCATACATTTTTTAATGAGCTATATAACGTATTAATTTATGAAACGTTGTAGATGGCCAATACACAACTTATATATTTGTTATGTTGCATGTTGATTATTTATTTCATGCTGCACATATTCAAGGTCCTCCCCTGCTGACGATTATACATGTTAGCATATTTGACACTGGTCAATAGTGTGGAAAGCCTATGTTCAACAACAATCTTACAAAAGACGTTACAAGATGGCCGACACGCTTTGTTGTGAATATATATATCCTACATTTCCTACATTTATTATGATGTATGGTCAACTTCATCGACAACAGCACATTATCTATGTTATGCTGCACATATTCAAGGCCACATTTAGGCTTGTTAACATAATAGACATTTGTCAACAGTGTGGAAAGCTCATGTTCCAATTATATAAAAGACGTTACAAGTTGGCCGGCACACATTTTTGTGAATTTGTATGTCCTACATTTATTTTGATGTATGTGTAACTTTATTTAAAAAAGCACATTTTCTCACACAAACTTATCACACGTGATCAAGGCAAGTCGCAGAAACGCGTTGTGTGAATAAACCGAAGAATTAACACTTCTGGATTGTTGTGTGGTTCCTGAGAGCGTACAGATTTCGTTATTTGCTTTGGAGTTAATAATTACCGGAATGCTTGACCGGAGTGTACGCCACTTTCCTATGGGTCACAGCGTTGCAGTAGAAGCAGCTTTGTTTGGGATATATATATATATATATATATATATATATATATATATATATATATATATATATATATATATATATATATATATATATTTTTTTTTTTTTTTCAAAACAAAAGAGGCGGCACAATCAGGATGTCGTTTTTCAGCCTTATTTATTTCAAGATTTATTTCAAGACTTCACCCCACCAACGCGTTTCGGCCTTACTTGGCCTTGCTCACGGTTGAGTAAGGCCAAGTAAGGCCGAAACGCGTTGGTGGGGTGAAGTCTTGAAATAAATCTTGAAATAAATAAGGCTGAAAAACGACATCCTGATTGTGCCGCCTCTTTTGTTTTGAAAAATTGCCTGGGCCAGGATCCGACCCCTAGGCAGAGCACACACTGCTGAGCGTGTCCGTATGGCTGATGGATCACTTTGGATGCAGATATATATATGTATATATATATATATATATATATATATATATATATATATATATATATATATATATATATATATATATATATATATATATATATATATATATATGTGTGTGTGTGTATATATATATATATATATATATTTGTATATGAAGGAGTGGGTGTATAAGTATCAGAATGGATGATGCGTGACTTACTGTATAAGTGAGTGGTTAAACGAGTCTTACTGAATGCATGGGTTAGTGACTAAACTGTGTGAATGTCTGTATCAGTCTGTCACTTGGTGTGTAAGAGGCTGCATGGGTTGGTGAGTAGCTACTTGAGTGTCTATATGGGTTATTGATTGGTTGTCTGAGTATCTGTATGGGTGCCTGAGTGTCTGTGTTGTGACTCTGTGCATAGATGTGTGAGAGGGTGATTCACTGGGTGTATGGGTTTAAGATTGCATCTGTGAAGGGCTACGTGGGGAGTGAGTGTGTGTATGGGTGTGTTGGTGAGAGAATGGATGTCTCAGTGGTACATGTGTGAGTAACTACATATGTGAAACGCAGTATATGTGAGTGTTGGAGTATATACATGACTATATGTGAGAGTGAGGGACTGTGAGAGTGGCTGTATGGATGAGTCTGTGCTTGTATCAGTGGTTGTATAAGAGTGTAAGTATGTGTCAGTGTCTGTAAGAATAAGTGAGGTGGTGTGTGTATAAATGTGTAGGTGAGGAAATACCAGTGAGATTGATTCTTTGCATGACTGACTAGGTGTGTGAGTAACTCCATGGATGAGTGGCGGTGTGTGAGTGTCTGTATAGGTTTATGAGTGCATATGATAGTGTTGTATTGATAAGTGACTGCATGCATGCATCACTGTATGGGTGAATGAGTGGATGTGTGTGTAGACCTAGGAATCAGTGAATGGGTATGTAGTAACTGGTATTGGTGTGTCTATGGTTTTGAAAATGGTATCTGTATTTTAGAGTTGGTGGATCAAAGGTTATATTAGGGTATGAGGAGGTGCATCAGATTATCACATGGAGGATGTCATCAGTGATGTCATTATTGATGTAATTTTAGATGTCATCAGTGATGTAATCAGTGATGTCATTAACATATCATGACTGATTTAATATGTGATGTCATCAGCAGTGCATTTCAGGGTGTGGGTTTTAGTTAGCTCAACTAACTATAACAGACTAATTTCTCTGATTTTGTACGAATGAAATGTTCAACTAACTATAACATCCCTAAAACCTGTGGTTCATTTCAGTGAAGTTCTAAGGTTTTAAAATGTTAATTTCTAACTATAATGTCCCTGAAACCTCTGTTTCTTTCAGTGTATTTCAAAGGTTTTTTTAAATGCTAATTTCTAACAATAAAGTCCCCGAAACCTATGTTTTTTTCAGTGAATTTCAAAGGTTTTTTAAATGCTACTTTCTAACCCCAACATCCCTCATACCTATGTTTTTTTCTATTAATTTCTAAGGTTTTTTAAATTCAAATTCCTAACTATAATGTCCCTGAAACCTATGTTTTTTTCAGTGAATTACAATTTTTTATAAATGCTAAATTTTAACTTTGCCTACAGAGGTAGGACATGTGCAGAAAGAGGAAGAAAAGGGCAGAAAGAAGCAATAGAAATTCAGAAAGAGGCAACAGAAGTCCAAAAAGATGAAGAAAGGTGCAAAAGGAAGCAAGATATATGCAGAAAGAACCAACAGAGGTGCAGAAAGAGGCCTTGTTGCATAGTCATCTTGTGCCTCCAACTTTTTTTTGACTGGTACTGGTGGTAACTGAATCTGACTAACCAGGCCCGGAGCCAGTGCTATGCTGAAAAACACTTAGAATAAAGGGAAAACACCTACATACATTAGGGTACAGAATGGGTTGGGGTACCCCTGTGATTGGCATGACCTCACCTGTAAGGCCCTAGTACATAATAGGGCAGGGGGATTAAAACTACCTCTAAGTAAAAGGTGCAGAAAGAGGCAAGAGAAGTACAGGAAGAAGCAACAGATGTGCCAAAACAGGCAAGGGAGTTGCAGAAAGAGGCAAGTGAAATGCAGAAAGGGATTAGAGAGTTGCACAAAGAGGCAACAGAGGTGCAGAAAGAGGTAGGAGGATTGCAGAAAAAAGGAAGAGAAGTGCAGAAAGAGGCACAAAGTTGCTGAAAGAAGCAACAAAGGTGTAGAAAGAAGCAAGAGAAATGCAGAAAGAGGCAAGTGAGGTGCGGAAAGAAGCAAAAGCAGTGCTGAAAGAAACAATAGAGGTGCTAAAAGAGGCAAGAGGGTGTAGAAAAAGGCAGGAGGGATGCAGAAAGAATGAGGAGAAGTGCAGAAAGAAGCAGCAGAGGTGCTGAAAAAGGTGTGAAGGGTGCAAAAGAGCAAGAGATGTGCAGAATGAACCAACAGAGGTACAGAAAGAGGCAAGAGAGGTGCAGAAATAGGCGGGAAGGGTGTAGAAAGGGAACAGTGGTGCAGAAAGAGGCAAAAGAGGTGCAGAAAGAGAAAAGAGGGGTGCAGATAGAGGCAAAAGGGGTGCAGAAAGAAGCAAATGAGGTGTAGAAAGATGCGATAGGTGCATAATGATGCTACAGAGGTGCAGAAACAAGCAAAAGAAGTGCAGAATGAGGAAAGAAAATTGCTGAAAGAAGCAACAGAGGTGTGGCAAAAAGCAAGAGAAATGCAGAAAGAGGCAAGCGAGATGTAGAAAGAGGTAAGTGAGGTGTAGAAAATGGCAAGAGAACAACAGAAAGAGGCAAGAGGGATGTACAAAATGGAAGAAGGTTGCAGAAAGAACCAAGAGAGGTGCAGAAAGAAGCAATAGAGTTGCTGAAAAAGGCACAAATGGTGCAGAAAGAGCAAGAGAAGTGCAGAAAGTACCAACAGAGGTACAGACAGAGGCCAGAGAGGTGCAGAAACAGGCAGGAAAGATGCAGAAAGAAGTCAAAGGGGTGCAGAAAGAGGCAAGAGAGGTACAGAAAGAAGAAACAAAAGTGCAGAAATGGGCAAAAGAAATGCACAAAGAGGCAAGAGAGGAGCAGAACGAGGCAAGAGAGGTGTAGAAAGCAGCACGAGAAGTACAAAAAGAGGCAGGAGTGGGGCAGAAAGAAAGAAAGTGAGGTATAGAAAGAGGAAACAGAGGTACAGAAAGACGCAAGAGAGGTACAGAAACAAGCAAGAGAAGTGCATAGAGAGGCATAAGAGTTGCTGAGAGAAGCAACAGCGGTGCAGTAAGAACCAAGAAAAGTGCAGAAAGAGGCAAGTAGAGTGCAGAAAGGAGCAAGAGCAGTGCAGAAAGAACCAACAGAAATGTAGTAAGGGGGAAGTGGGCTGAAGAAGGAGGCAAGAGGGATACAGAAAGAAAGGAAGAGGTGCAGAAAGAGGCAGGAGAAGTGCAAAAAAGGTACCAAAAGGTACAGGAGGGGTGCAGAAATAAGGAAGAGAAGTGCATAAAGAGGCAAGAGCATTGCTGAAAGAAGCAACAGAGGTGAAAGGGGCACGAAGGGTACAGAAAGAGCACGAGAAGTGCAGAAAAAAGCAACAGAGGTACAGAAAGAGGCAAGGGAGGTGCAGAAGCAGGCAGGAATGTACAGAAAGAGGGAACAGGTTTACAGAAAGAGGAAAGAGAAGTGCATAAAGAGGGAAGAGGGCTGCAGAAAGAGGCAAGAGGGGTGCAAAAATAAGTGAGAAAGGTACAGAAAGTCGGAAGAGAGGTGCAGAAACAAGCAAGGGAAGTGCAGAAAGAGGCAAGAGAATTGTTGAACGAAGCAACAGAGGTGTAGAAAGAAGCAAGAGAAGTGCAGAAAGAGGCAAGTGAGGTGTTGAAAGAAGCAAGAGCGGTACAGAAAAAAGGTAGAAAAGGTGCCTAAGAGATAAGAAAGGTACAGAAAGAGGCAGAAGGGGTGCAAACAATGGAAGAAAAGTGCAAAAAGAAGCAATTGAGGTGATGAAATAGGCACGAAGTGCAGAAAGAGGAAGAGAAGTGCCAAGAAAACCAACAGAAGTACAGAAAGAAGCAACAGAGGTGCAGAAAGATGCAAGAGGATGCAGAAATAAGTAAGAGAAGTGCATAAAGAAGGAACAGAGATGTAGTAAGGTAGGAGAGGTAAACAAAGAGGCAAGAGAGGTACAGAAAGAGACAAGAGGGATGCAGAAAGAAGGAAGAAAAGTGCAGAAAGAAGCAACTGAAGTGCTGAAAGAGGCACTGAGGGTGTGGAAAGAGCAAGAGAAAAGCAAAAAGAACCAACAGAGGTGCAGAAAGAGGCAAGAGTGGTGCAGAAAGAGGCAGGAAAGGTGCAGAAGGAGTGAACAGGGATGCAGAAAAAGGCAAGAGAGGTACAGAAAGTGAAAAGACAAGTGCAGAAAGAGGCAAGAGGGGTGCAGAAAGAAGCAAATGAGGTGTAGAAAGAGGCAACCGAGGTGCATAATGATGGTAGAGAGGTGCAGAAACAAGCAAAAGAAGTGCAAAAAGAGGCAAGAAAATTGCTGAAAGCAGCAACAGAGGTGTGGAAAGAAGCAAGAGAAGTGCCTAAAGAGGCAAGTGAGGTATAGAAAGAGGTAAGAGAGATGCAGAAAATGGCAAGAGAACAACAGAAAGAGGCAAGGGGGATGCACAAAAGGGAAGAAGGTTGCATAAAGAAGGAAGAGAGGTGCAGAAAAAAGCAACAGTGGTGTTGAAAAAGGCGCAAATGGTGCAGAAAGAGCAAGAGAAGTGCAGAAAGTACTAACAGAGGTACAGAAAGAGATAAGAGAGGTGCAGAAACAGGCAGGAGAGGAGCAGAAAGAGGCAACATAGGTACAGAAAGATGCAAGAGAGGTACAAAAACAAGCAAGAGAAGTGTACAAAGAGGCAAGAGAATTGCTGAGAGAAGCAACAGAGGTGCAGAAAGAAGCAAGAGTAGTGCAGAAAGAAGCTAGTGAGATGCAGAAGGAAGCATGAGCAGTGCAGAAAGAACCAAAAGAAATGTAGTAAGGGGGAAGTGGGGTGTAGAAGGAGGCAAGAGAGATACAGAAAGAAAGGAGAAAGGTGCAGAAAGAGGTAGGTGAGATGCAAAAAGAGGTAAAATAGGTACCGTAAGAGACAGGAGGGGTACAGAAATAAGGAAGAGAAGTGCATAAAGAGGCAAGAGAATTGCTGAAAGAAGCAACAGAGGTGCTGAAAGAGGCGCAAAGGGTGCAGGAAGAGCAAGAGAAGTGAAGAAAAAAGCAACAGAGGTACAGAAGAGGCAAGAGAGGTGCAGAAACAGACAGGACATGTGTAGAAAGAGGGAACAGGTTTGCAGAAAGAGGAAAGAGAAGTGCAGAAAGAGGGGAGAGGGCTGTAGAAAGAGGCAAGAGGGGTGCACACAGAAGTGAGTAAGGTGCAGTAAGTCAGCAGAGAGGTGCAGAAACAAGCAAGAGAAGTGCAGAAAGAGGCAAGAGAATTGTTGAAAGAAGCAAGAGCAGTACAGAAAAAGGTAGAAAAGATGCACAAAGAGATAAGAGAGTTACAAAAAGAGGCAGAAGGGGTGCAAAAAATGGAAGAGAAGTGCAAAAAGAAGCAACAGAGGTGATGAAATAGGCACGGAGTGCAGAAAGAGGAAGAAAAGTGCAGAAAGAACCAACAGAAGTACAGAAAGACACAACAGAGGTGCAGAAAGACGCAAGAGAGGTGCAGAAACAAGTAAGAGAAGTGCATAAAGAAGCAACAGAGATGTAGTAAGGGGGAAGTGGAGTGGAGTGGAGAAGGAAGCAAAAGGGATACATAAAAAATGAGAGAGGTGCAGAAAGAGGGAAGAGAGGTGCAGAAAGGGAAAAGCGAGAGGCAGAAAAAGGGAAAAGGGGTACAGGAAGAAGCAAGAGGAGTGTAGAATGAACCAACAGAGGTGCAAAAAGAGGCAAGAGGAGTGCAGAAAGAGGTAGGAGAGTTACAACTATGGGCAGAAAATCCGCTCTGCTCACGGAATTTGCGGATTTTCAGCAATTTCACAATCCGCGAATCTTGTAAAATTGCCGAAAAATCCGCAAGCGGATTTCAGTTAAGGCAGGTGCTAAAGCTAACTTTGTAACCATTTTAGAATGGCGCCGGCAAGCTTCCAGAGTTGCAACTTGTAAGTAAGCAACTCAGACAGCTTGCCGGCGCCATTCTAAAATGGTTACAAAGTTAGCTTCAACTCGGGTACCTGCCTTAACTCTGTAAGTGCTTCCTGTGGGCCAAAAATTAAATTAAACCTCAACAGGAAGCACTTACAGATATAAATAATGCAGGTGCCCGAGTTGAAGCTCAAATTCAGTAATGTTTTAACAGCCCAAAACATTAGTGAGCACGGTCGAGGCTGGGCAAGTGTGCTTTAACCCCATATCTGCCGTCGAAAATTAGCTGTAATAGTCGAGGGAGGTCTTTGAATCCCTGAGTTTTTCAAGCGCCACCCATGTGTAGTTCCTGTGACCAGGAGGCTGCTTTCGCCTCACCTGCTGCCCTGCTCGCTCTCTGACCCTTTATACAAAAGAGGCATGTTGACACGCATAGAAGCCCAGCACCACACACTAGCGGTATCAAACGTCTTCCCTCCCTTTCCAACTATGATGGGCAGCTCACTCAAGGCACATCAGCGCCTTTTGGCGCAGTGGCAAAGTTACAGGCACACATGGTCAGTGGAGACAAATCTTCTGGCCTTTTACGCAGCTGCAGTGTAGGAAAAGCACTTTCCATTTACCCAACGAGGTAGCACTTACTGGATTAGCCAGTAGAAAGTACTCCAGTTGAGTAGAGGTATTGCACAAAACGGTGGCATCTTCGTGGATAACTATGCAGAGCAGGATTCATTCTGGCACGAGGCTCCTGTCACAAAAATTAAACCTCAACAGGAAGCACTTACATGTATAGCAGGTGCCCGAGTTGAAGCTCAAATTCAGTGACTTTTTAATCAGCCCAAAACATTAGTGAGTACGGTCGAGGCTAAAACTTACTGGATTAGCAAGTAGAAAGTACTCCAGTTGAGTAGAGGTATTGCACAAAACGGTGGCATCTTCGTGGATAACTATGCAGGGCAGGATTCATTCTGGCATGAGGCTCCTGTCAAAAAAATTAAACCTCAACAGGAAGCACTTACAGATATAGCAGGTGCCTGAGTTGAAGCTCAAATTCAGTAACGTTTTAATCAGCCTAAAACATTAGTGAGCACGGTCGAGGCTGGGCAAGTGTGCTTTATCCCCGTCTCTGCCGTCCAAAATTAGCTGTAATACTCGAGGGAGGTCTTTGAATCCCAGAGTTTCCCCATGAAGTGGGGATAGAATATGAAGTGGGGATAGAATATTTGACAGATCTAATTGGGCTAAGACCGTTGATGGTCTGGAGAACTATATGGGCTAAGGAGGAGACCACTTTTAACAGGAGTATAATTAACAAATGTCTCCACCTGGACAAATGCCTTCAGTTCCCATGGCTCAAATATGTAGTAACAACATTTAAGGACATTTTTAACATTAACATCATGGAAAATCCTAGTAGTGTAATTGAAATCCCCAAGAAAGAAATTAAACATATTTATTTGAGGAAGAAAGCTTCTGATCGCAAATGTATTAGTGGGCAGTTGTCAACGTTTAAACTTTATACTCTCCACGTGGATACTGTTGGTTTTCAACAATACTTAACAACGGTCACTAGAACATCACATCGGTTCGTACTCACTAGAATGAGACTGAGTATTGTCCATCATTTGGTGGCCTTTCCATGTGTAAGAAAATGTCCAACTGCACCATGTCCATGTGATGGAGTCACAAAACAGAGCACAATGCACTTTCTCCTCATTTGTGATTTATATTTGTACCTTCGTATTACCTTCCTTAAACCTCTTTTTAAAAAATATGGCATTTTAACTGTAAATACTGCAATGAACTTGCTGTTTCCACTACAAGAGTCGGATATCTGTTTTTTCACTGCAACTTATATCCTTAAATCTTTTGCTGCTAGAAAGAGTATGACATTTTAATGTTTGTTATCCTGACTGTTTTTACATAGCCCGATATACAGCAAATTGCATCCCAAAATGTATTGTTGTTAGGAAGAATATGACATTTTAACATTGTTATCCTGATTGCTGCTATATGTATAAAATGTATTGCTGTTATAAAAAAATAGGATATTTTAGCACTGTTACTTTGATTACTGCTATATGTTTAATGTTTTGTCTATGTTTTTACTGCCTGTGCTTTTATGATTGTTTTTAATAATCGAATAAAGCTTACTGAACTGAACTGAACCCTGAGTTTCTCGAGCGCAACCCCCCTGTAGTTCCTGCGACCAGGAGGCTGCTTGCTCCTCACCAGCTGACCTGCTCGCTCTTTTACCCTTTACACAAGACGCATAGAAGCCCGGCCCGTTTGGCCCTACACCACACATTAGCAGTATCAAACGTCTTCCCGCCCTTTCCCAACTATGATGGACAGCTCACTCAAGGCACCTCGGCGCCTTTTGGCACGGTGGCAAAGTTACAGGCACACATGGTCAGTGGAGACAAATCATCTGGCCCTTTACGCAGCTGCAGTGTAGGAAAGCACTATACATTTACTCAACGAGGTAGCACTTACTGATTAGCCAGTAAAAGTACTCCAGTTGAGTAGAGGTATTGCACAAAACAGTGGCATCTTCGTGGATAACTATGCAGGACAGGATTCATTATGGCCCGAGGCTCCTGTCACAAAAATTAAACCTCAACAGGAAGCACTTACAGATATAGCAGGTGCCCGAGTTGAAGCTCAAATTCAGTAACGTTTTAATCAGCCCAAACATTAGTGAGCATGGTCAAGGCTTGGCAAGTGTGCTTTATCCCAGTCTCTGCCGTCGAAAATTAGCTGTAATACTCGAGGGAGGTCTTTGAATCCCTGAGTTTCTCGAGTGCAACCTCGTGTAGTTCCTGTGACAGGAGGCTGCTTTCTCCTCACCTGCTGCCCTGCTCGCTCTCTGACCCTTTATACACAAGAGGCATGTTGACACGCATAGAAGCCCCGCTCGTTTGGCCCCACACCACACACTAGCGGCATCAAACGTATTCCTGCCCTTTCCCAACTATGATGGGCAACTCACTCAAGGGACCTCGGCGCCTTTTGGTGTGGTGGCAAAGTTACAGGCACACATGGTCAGTGGAGACAAATCTTCGGGCCCTTTACGCAGCTGCAGTGTAGGAAAAGCACTATACATTTACCCAAGGAGGTAGCACTTACTGTATTAGCCAGTAGAAAGTACTCCAATGCAAATCGCAAAAAAATCCGCAATTTTGCGAGAAAATCTGCGAATTCGTGGATTTTTTGTGATTTCGCATGAATTCGCGGACCGCAGATTCGCAAAATTCGCCCATACTTAGAGAGGTGCACAAAAAGCCAACTGAGTTACAGAAAGAGGCAGGAGGGGTACAGAAAGAATGAAGAGAAGTACAGAAAGAGGCAATAGAATTGTGTCAGTGTCTGTATGAATTAGTGAGATGGTGTGTGTATAAATGTGTAGGTGAGGAAATACCAGTGAGATTGATTCTTTGCATGACTGACTAGGTGTGTGAGTAACTCCATGGATGAGTGGCGGTGTGTGAGTGTCTGTATAGGTGTATGAGTGCATATGATAGTGTTGTATTGATAAGTGACTGCATGCATGAGTCACTGTATGGGTGAATGAGTGGATGTGTGTGTAGACCTAGGAATCAGTGAGTGGGCATGTAGTAACTGGTATTGGTGTGTCTATGGTTTTGAAAATGGTAGTCTGTATTTTAGAGTTGGTGAATCAAAGGTTATATTAGGGTATGAGGAGGTGCATCAGATTATCACATGGAGGATGTCATCAGTGATGTCATTATTGATGTAATTTTAGATGTCATCAGTGATGTAATCAGTGATGTCATTAACATATCATGACTGATTTAATATTTGACGTCATCAGCAGTGCATTTCAGGGTGTGGGTTTTAGTTAGCTCAACTAACTATAACAGACTAATTTCTCTGGTTTTGTACGAATGAAATGTTCAACTAACTATAACATCCCTAAAACCTGTGGTTCATTTAAGTGAAGTTCTAAGGTTTTAAAATGCTAATTTCTAACTATAATGTCCCTGAAACCTCTGTTTTTTTCAGTGTACTTCAAAGGTTTTTTAAATGCTAATTTCTAACTATAGTCCCCGAAACCAATTTTTTTTCAGTGAATTTGAAAGGTTTTTTAAATGCTAATTTCTAACCCCAACATCCCTCATACCTATGATTTTTTCAATGAATTTCTAAGGTTTTTTAAATTCAAATTCCTAACTATAATGTCCCTGAAACCTATGTTTTTTTCAGTGAATTACACATTTTTATAAATGCTAAATTTTAACTTTGCCTACAGAGGTAGGACATGTGCAGAAAGAGGAAGAAAAGGGCAGAAAGAAGCAATAGAAATTCAGAAAGAGGCAACAGAAGTCCAAAAAGATGAAGAAAGGTGCAAAAGGAAGCAAGATATATGCAGAAAGAACCAACAGAGGTGCAGAAAGAGGCCTTGTTGCATAGTCATCTTGTGCCTCCAACTTTTTTTTTGACTGGTACTGGTGGTAACTGACTCAGACTAACCAGGCCCGGAGCCAGTGCTATGCTGAAAAACACTTAGAATAAAGGGAAAACACCTACATACATTAGGGTACAGAATGGGTTGGGGTACCCCTGTGATTGGCATGACCTCACCTGTAAGGCCCTAGTACATAATAGGGCAGGGGGATTAAAACTACCTCTAAGTAAAAGGTGCAGAAAGAGGCAAGAGAAGTACAGGAAGAAGCAACAGAGGTGCCAAAACAGGCAAGGGAGTTGCAGAAAGAGGCAAGTGAAATGCAGAAAGGGATAAGAGAGTTGCACAAAGAGGCAACAGAGGTGCAGAAAGAGGTAGGAGGATTGCAGAAAAAAGGAAGAGAAGTGCAGAAAGAGGCACAAAGTTGCTGAAAGAAGCAACAAAGGTGTAGAAAGAAGCAAGAGAAGTGCAGAAAGAGACAAGTGAGGTGCAGAAATAAGCATGAACAATGCAGAAAGAACCAACAGAGGTGCAAAAAGAAGCAAGAGGGGTGCAGAAAAAGATAGGAGAGTTGCAAAAAGAGGCAAGAGAGATACAGAAAGAGGCAGATGGGGTGTAAAAAGAAGGAAGCGAAGTGCAGAAAGAAGCATCAGAGGTGCTGAGCAGGGCACAAATGGTATGGAAAGAGCCAGAGAATTGCAGAAAGAACCACCAGAGGTACAGAAACAGGCAAGAGAGGTGCAGAAACAGGCAGGAAAGGTATAGAAAGAGGGAACAGGGGTGCAGAAAGAAGCAAGAGCAGTGCAGAATGAACCAACAGAGATGCAATAAGAGGCAAGAGGAGTGCAGAAAGAGATAGTAGAGGTGCACAAAGAGGCAAGTTAGGTACAGAAAGAGGCAGGAGGGGTGCAGAAAGAAGGAAGAAACGTACAGAAAGAGGCAAGTGAGGTGCTGAAAGAAGCAAGAGCAGTGCAGAAAGAACCAACAGAGGTGCAAAGAGAAGCAAGTGAGGTGCTGAAAGAAGCAGGAGCAGTGCAGAAAGAACCATACAGAGGTGCAAAAAGCAGCAAGAGTGTTACAGATAAAGTTAGAACAGGTGCACAACGAGACAAGAGAGGTACAGAAAGAGGTAGGAGGTGTGCAAAAAAATCGAAGAGAAGTGCAAAAAGAGGCAACAGAGGTACAGAAACACACAACAGTGGTGCACAAAGACGCAAGAGAGGTGCAGAAACAAGTAAGAGAAGTGCATAAAGAAGCAACAGAGATGTAGTAAGGGGGAAGTGGGGCTGAGAAGGAGGCAAGAGTGATACAGAAAGAAAATAGAGGAGTACAGAAAGAGGGAAGATGGTGCAGAAATAGGGAAGAGTGTTGTGAAAGAGGCATGAGGGTTGCAGAAAGAAGCAACAGAAATGCAGAAAGAGGCAAGGGAGGTGCAGAAAGAAGCAAGAGTGGTTTACACACCATTAGTACCAATTTAATACCCATATTTAGCAATAAGAAAAAAGTGACTATTCTAGGTTTGCAGAGGGCCTTCCACCACGCTGTAACACTTGTCGCTGCCTTTTTTGTAACATTTGAGCCGTTTGAGCTAGAAAGAATGTTTTTTTTTTCAAATCTGCAAATTATGTATCAGATGATGGATTATGTGGCAAAAGCAGTAACTGTATAATTGTGCAAAAGTTGGTGCAGCCAGTCCCATAATTCCAGTGGCCCTGCTCATACCTCTGACTAGGTCCAGAAGTCCTCCTCAGTGGTTCCTTCTTTTTTGTCTCATTGAGTTTATTGTTTAGCTTTTATGGAAACGAGGAAGATTAAACCTGAGGTTACAACTTCACAACACAGACTATCATACCACACAATTACTCACCCTAACACATAATCCCACTCTACATAATTCCTACACACTAAATATCACATACTTTCTATCCACATAATTTCACTGCACAACATACCGCATAATTCCACTGCACACAATCTACATCCACTCCACTCCAAGAAACATTATTAAAACACTTTTACATTTACAGAGCCAATAGCTCTAACTCTCAAAAATGTGAAAACTATTACATTGCAAATGATTCTTTAACTAAAAGTCGAATTTGCAGAGTGGTGGAGAAAGGCTGCTGGGCCTCCTATCAGCGCTCATAATTCTGCTGCGTAGGACTTACAGGAGGTACCAGGAGGGTTTCTTAGCCCCCAAAGTCCCTCAGGAGTAAAGTGGACTTCATCCCCCATCCCATAGTGTGCCAGGAGGCACGTTTGCAAAGTGGGGGAGAAAGGGGTAGTGGCCTCCGAAGATGTCTTAGCAATCCCACTGTGTGGGACTTACTGGAGGTAAGAAGGGTAGTTGGCCCCCAAGGACATACATGGGGGCAAATACCCCTCATGCTACCTCCAGTAAGTCTCACACAGCAGGATTGCTAACTTCTCATATCAGGCCAAGCCCCCTATGCCCACCACTCTTCAAACACACTCCCTGGTGTGCTCTTGGATGAGGATTGAAGTCCCCTTTGTTGCTGGGGGTGGTTAGGGGCCAACTAGCCTACCTCTTACCTCCAGTAAGCCGAACACAGTGGGATTGCTAAGAGGTGGACACAGGCCATGTCCCATTTCTCCACCACTCTGCAAAAACGCCTCCTGGAGCGCTCTTGGTTGGGAGATGAAGTCCCCTTTCCTTCTGGGGGCCAATTAGCCCTCCATTTACCTCCAGTAAGCCCCATACAGCGGGTTTGCTGAGAGTGCTCAAAAACCACACACCCTTTTTACACAAATCTGCAAACGTGGCTCCTGGAGCACTGCTACTCGTGGGAAGAAGTCCCCTTTAGTCCTGAGGTCATCAGGGCACAAGAGGACTTCATCGCCCCACCAGCAATGCCATTTGCAGAGTGGTGTAATAAGGGTAGTGGCCTCACACCACCTCTCAGCAATTCAACTGTGTAGGGCTTACTGGACGTACCTGGTGGGATAGTTGGCCACTAAGGACCCATACGTTTCTAGGAGACTTCATCCCCCAACCCAAAACGCACCATGAGGCGCATTTGCAGAGTGATGCAGCGATTGGGCGGGTCCTCCGGCGAGATGACGGCTTCTGTTTTGTTATCCTTTTTTAGTAGGGGGGCTGTGTGGCCCCCTGCTCATAATATTTTTTGGGCCTTGGGGTCCCCATCCCCCAGGGCTTGAGCCATATATATTTTTTTAAATTAAAAAACTGGAAGGGGGTGCGTCCCACCTCCCAAGGCCGATTATGGCTCCGGGGACCCATCCTCCGGGGCCAGGCCAGCCCACTTTTTTTGGTGAGGGGGCCTGCATGGCCCCCCCCCCCCCCCCTGAGGCCAATTATGGCCCCGGGGACCCCATCCCCTGGAGCCCAGCCTTATATTTTAATTTTATTTTTTTAAATAATTCCAAAAGGGAGGAGGGGCTGCATGGCCCCCTTTCCATGCCCCACTTCTGGCCCTGGGGACCCTGGGTCTTAGACTCTTTGATGGGGACCATGGGGGAAGCCCCATTGCCCCGATGGTCCCAGCCTGCCCTCCAGCAGAAGTCGGCATTGATTTTGGGCAAGGGGACCTGCTAACATGCAGTTCCCCTTGCCCAAAAGCAATATTGCTTTGCTTCTTGAAACCAAGTGCAGGTTTCCTGCTCTCGCTTCCACGAAGCAAAGCAGTATTTGCTATGGCAGGGCAGGAGCACAGCTCCAGACCTGCCATAGCGAACGGCAATTTCCCAGGGGTGGGTACCCCGGCACATTGCGGTAGCCGGCCCTGGGGGGTGGCAGTCCCCAGGGCCAGTTAAGGCTTTGGGATGGGGGCCTCAGAGCCTCCCTCCCAACTGGTTAAAGCCCCAGGAGGTGGTGGCCCCCGGAAGCCTCCTTCTGAATATCTTTTCAGCGATGTACATCCCACCATTTGGCCACCTCTTGATGGCGTAATTTTTTGAAGTCATTCAATAGTTTTTTGAGTTTGTTACCTGCCGCTGGAGGTTATACTGCTCCACTCGTTGATTGTGCACTGGCGCCCACATCTCTATCACTGAAGATGTCGAGTGCTGCCTCCTCCCGTTCCTTAACCCACTCCTCAGCCATCACTGCGGAAAATAAATTATCCTTGACACACACTGCCAGTGGCTTCTGAAAGCTACAGGACTACCTCTCCCAGCGGCCACCTTGGGGAACCTGAAAGGCACTGACAGACCACACCGTCAAGCTTACCCGGAACTCGGTTGCCCTCCGGCAGTCTCGAGAATCAGAGTACTCACGTACGTGCGTTCCGTTCAGTGCTCGTCCTCCCGTGTTGATGGCTTAGGGGGGCTCTCTGTTTTCCTTGATACATATATATATATATATATATATATATATATATATATATATATATATATATTCACCAAAAGCTATCGATCGATAGCATAAGTCAGCACTCACCACAGAAATTCTTTCCTCAATTGTCACGGTTTATTTGGAAGCAGCATACATCACATAGCACCAACGCGTTTCGCAACCCACTGTTGCTTGATCACGGTAAGGATACAATGTTGCAATTCCATTTTGTATTTAGAAAAAAAACGCTACAAACTCAAAACAATGACATCACTGAGTGGCTCAGAACAAAATACCTAATGAAAGAAAAGTGAGATTAATTCTAGACTATACGAGAGAATCAAAACAAATTGTCAATACTCTCAGAAAGAACTGGAAATTACTGCAATTAGATCAAACTGTGGGCAAAGTAATGGGTAATCATCCAGTAGTCACATATCGTCGAGCTAAGAACCTTAAAGATAGGTTGATACAGAGCCATTTCCAGGACAAATCAAAAAAGAAAAAGGGCATTCAATGGATGAACACGAAAGGCTTTATCAAATGCCAACGGTGTAAGGTCTGTCAAATTGCAATAAATAAGAAAGAAGTGAACTTACCCAACAACAAATTGTGGAAGATCAACCAGTTGATAGACTGTACGAGCACTCACGTAGTATATGTGATTGAGTGCCCATGTGCTCTAAAATATATCGGGAGTACGAAGAAACAATTTAAACTACGTATCCTTGAGCACATCAGAGCAACAGTGAATAAAGGTAAGAACAACGCGGTCGCCAAACACATGGAACTAATGCACAACAGTGACTGGAAACTCTTGAAGACATATGCATTGGAATGTGTCTTACCACATGAAAGGGGCGGGGACCAAGAAAAACAACTTAGATGCAGAGAATCTAGACAAATTCTCAATTTCCGAACAATGAGCCCCTGGGGTCTTAATCAGAGCGAGGAGCTCTATGTACATTTATGATGATGTAATCAATATGAGATCTGTTTGTGTACTGAATTAATTTTCTTTGGTAACAAGATACAGAGTACAGAGTCTAATAGAATTTTAAGGAATTTACAGATATGAGTGGATAATGTGGTTGGGACAATGCATAACAGCGTATGTGTACAGTTGACAGTAGGAATACCACATCAGGTGATAACTGAATAAGAGATCCATATGAAGCAATATTAGGGTCGACCACGGGATCGAGAAACTGAGTGCGGGGACCAAAATAGACAAAATGGTTTCTATATAATTAAGATATGACGTTTAGCCCACCAGAGGGCTTTATTTGAGTTGAAATTAATGTAACATGCTCACCAGAGAGCTTAATTTCATTTGTGTGGTCATAATTAATTTGTCCACCAGATGGCACTTCGAATTGCCTGCATCTAAAGGTCTCCGTGTGCCGTTACCAAAATCACCAATGAGTAATAATGATCCTATTGTGCACAAAGAGTGTGAGATTACCTGAGAATTGTATGATTTACAGAATATAACACATCTTTGTTTATAAATGAATTCGCTGTTTCCCTAAAGGTACACTCGTTCCTATGACAAAAACTACATTTCCCAGCCACTTCCTGTAATTGACAGGAAGTGATATCATTGTTTTGAGTTTGTAGCGTTTTTTTTCTAAATACAAAATGGAATTGCAACATTGTATCCTTACCGTGATCAAGCAACAGTGGGTTGCGAAACGCGTTGGTGCTATGTGATGTATGCTGCTTCCAAATAAACCGTGACAATTGAGGAAAGAATTTCTGTGGTGAGTGCTGACTTATGCTATCGATCGATAGCTTTTGGTGAATTTAAGAAAGCGGGGCTCTGCTTTGAAGTCAGCACCGGTGGATGAGCGCCGTTGGATTACAGTATTGAGCCATATTTGTGGATATATATATATATATATATATATATATATATATATATATATATATATATATATATATATATATATATATATATATAAATATATATTTTGGAGTCACACGACTGCTTCCCACTTCCTCTGCATTCTGAAATTAGGTATGGTAGCCCTACGCGTTTCGAGGCCGTCATGCCTCTCATCAGGGGCTGGCTATTGTTTGTCACTGGTGCACGGAAGTCTCCTATGGGCGTGCCTCGTTAATTTAAAAAAAAACAGCATTAAAACATTTCATCTTTAGAATCACGAACAGCACAGCGGACCAAATACCTGCAAAGGTTTGCCTCTGCTTCGTGATTCTAAAGATGAAATGTTTTAATGCTGGTGCGTGGAGCCCACTAATGGCAATACAATGACTTTTAAAAGACTACATGTCCCAGCGTGCTTCCATTATTGTAGCGCTTTAGCGCGGCCCACAAAGGTTTTTTTTCAATTAACGAGGCACGCCCATAAGAGACTTCCGTGCACCAGTGACAAACAATAGCCAGCCCCTGATGAGAGGCATGACGGCCTCGAAACGCGTAGGGCTACCATACCTAATTTCAGAATGCAGAGGAAGTGGGAAGCAGTCGTGTGACTCCTAAAAGCTTGGACCTTTGGAAAAAAAAAATATATATATATATATATATTACCTGCTGGCGATAGCCAGTAGGTATATATAGTTAGGACCTAGTTACCATAGGAAATTCCGAACATTCTATTGGGAATAACTTTGGCGCCGATTGAGCGATCTGCCTGTAATTTTCCTTAAATTTGCCTCGCTGCGCTCCGCTCCTTCCCTGAAAGTTTCGGGGGGATTTGTCAAGCGGGGGCCGAGAAAAAAGGGGGGTCCCAAAACCTGTTTTCCCCATGTTAATTTCCATAGGGACATTCTGACAAGGCTACAGCTCGAACGGCTGAACGGAATTACACCAGATTTGGCAAAATGGTAGGGAATGGTATGCAGCAGTGCTTTTTGTATGTTTGGTGAAAATCCCTCCAGTAGTTCTTGAGAAAATTGGATTTGAAATTTTTCAAAAGGCATTTTCTATGGGACCTTTAGACACGGCTACAGCCCGAACGGCTGAACGGAATTACACCAAACTTGGCAAAATGGTAGGGACAGGTATGCAGTAGTGCCTTTTCTATATTTGGTGAAAATCCCTCGAGTAGTTGTTGAGAAATTGAATTTGAGCAAATTACATATCTATATGCGCTCAACATTCTAATGGGAATAACTTTGGCGCCGATTGAGGAATCTGTGTGTAATTTTCCAGAATTTTGGCCAGCTCCGCTCTGCTCCTTCCCTGAAAGTTTTGGGTGGATTCGTCAAGCTGGGGCCGAAAGGGGGGTCCCAAAACGTGTTTTCCCTAGGTTAATTTCCATTGGGACCTTTAGACACGGTTACATCCCGAACGGCTGAATGGAATTACACCAAACTTGGCAAAATGATAAGGCCTGGTATGCAGATGTGCCTTTGCTACATTTGGTTAAAATCCCTCCAGTAGTTCTTCAGAAAATTGAATTTGAAATTTTTCAAATGGCATTTTCTATGGGACCTTCAGACACGGCTACAGCCCGAACGGCTGAACGGAATTATACCAAACTTGGCAAAATGGTAGGGACAGGTATGCAGTAGTGCCTTTTTTCCATATTTGGTGAAAATCCCTACAGTAGTTGTTGAGAAAATTGAATTTGAGCAAATTATATATCTATATGCGCTCATCGTACATGCACCGTAAGCGTACGGTACGCGTACGGTACGCGTACGTGCGCGTACCTTACGTGCGCGAGCGAGTTTCTGATTGGCTGGTAGTCGACTGTCAACATTCCAAACTGTCCAAACCAGGAAGTGTTGGCAACCATCTTGTTTTTCAGGAGAACTGAGGCACAAGAGAGCCCAAAACAAGAGTGGAAAACACGAAAAGGGGGCAGGGTAGAGACCCCCCCAAACCTCTAGCCCTTCTCAGGGAATCCCAAAAGGACCCCAAGGGCAAAACAAAAAAATTGAAAAAATTGCGGGGTACGCGCACCGTATGCGTACCCCGCGATTTAAATTTCTTTTTTTTTTAATTTTAACTTGGTGGTCCTTCTGGACCCCCTGAGAAGGGCTAGGGGGTCAGGGGGTCTCAACCCTGCCCCCTTTTTGCTTTTTCCACTCTTATTTGAGCTCTCTTGTGCCTCACTTCTCCTGAGAAACAAGATGGCTGCTCAGGTGGTCCCAGAAGTATAATAACATATATAAACGTTATCCGCTAATAGAATTAGCATTTACAAAACCTTTGAAACTTATTGAAAAAATATATAGGTTTCACGCCTGATATAGTTAGGAATTAGCATTTAAAAAACCTTGCAAATTCACTGAAAAAACCATAGGTTTCAAGCCTTATATAGTTAGGAATTAGCATTTAAAAAACCTTGCAAATTCACTTAAAAAACCATAGGTTTCAGGCCTTATATAGTTAGGAATTAGCATTTAAAAAACCTTGCAAATTCACTGAAAAAACCATAGGTTTCACGGCTGATATAGTTAGGAATTAGCATTTAAAAAACCTTGCAAATTCACTGAAAAAACTATAGGTTTCAAGCCTTATATAGTTAGGAATTAGCATTTAAAAAACCTTGCAAATTCACTTAAAAAACCATAGGTTTCAGGCCTTATATAGTTAGGAATTAGCATTTAAAAAACCTTGCAAATTCACTTGAAAAACCATAGGTTTTAGTCCTCATATAGTTAGGAATTCGCATTTTAAAGACCTTGCAAATTCACTTAAAAAACCATAGGTTTCAGGCCTTACATAGTTAGGAATCAGCATTTAAAAAAACATTGAAATTGCTCCTATATAGTTAGTTGTACTAACTATATTTTGCGCACCCGCAATCCACTGCTGATGATGTCACATATTACATCATTCATGACATGGTCAGTGACATCACTGATGACATCTCAAATGACATCACTGAGCACATCACTGATGATATCATTCATGTGATAATACGATGCACCTCCTCACACTCTAATATAACCTTTGATACACCCACTGTTAAATACTGACTACCATTCTTGAAACCATTGGCACACCAATACCAGTTACTGCATACGCACTCACTGATTCCTAGGTCTACACACACATTCACTCATTCACCCATAGAATCATTCATACATACAGTCACTCATCAATACAACACTATCATATGCACTCATACACCTATACAGACGCTCACACACTGCCACTCATCCATGGAGTTACTCACACACCTAGTCAGTCATGCAAAGAATCAATCACACTTCCATTTCCTCAACTATACAGTTCTACACACAACACCTTACTTATTCAAACATATACTAACACATACTTACTCAATTATACAATCACTGATACAAGTACATAATGATCCATACAGCCACTCGCACATTCACTGGCTCTCATGTATAGTCATTTATATATGCCAACTCTCACATGCCCTGTGTTTTACATATGTACTTACTTGGACATGTAGCACTGAGATATCCATTCACTCACCAACACACCCATGCACACAGTCAACCGCCCATATAGCTGTTTCAACATGCACTCTTGAACTCATACACCTAGTGAATCAACTGCTCACACATCTATGCACAGAGTCACACACCTCCCAGCCACCCACACACACACTAAGTCTCCCATTCAAATACTTGGGCAACCAATCAATAACCCATATAGCTACTCATATAGCTACTGATCAACACATGCAGCAGCTTACACAACAACAGACATACTGATGCACACATTCAGTTTAGTCACTAACCCATGCATTTAGTAAGACACATTTAATCACTCACTCCTACAGTCAATCACGCACCTACTAAATCCTTCATCCAGACACTTATACATCCACTCATTCTTCAATATGTAAAACATATTTAAACTTTACAGAAACACACAGTCACTGGATGATGTCATCAGTGATGTCATCAGTGATGTCAAATGAGATGTCATCAGTGATGTCATCAGTGATGTCATCAGTGATGTCACTGACCATGTCATGAATGATGTAATATGTGACATCATCAGCAGTGGATTGTGGGTGGCCGACATATAGTTAGTACAACTAACTATATAGGAGCAATTTGAATGTTTTTTTAAATGCTAATTCCTAACTATGTAAGGCCTGAAACCTATGGTTTTTTAAGTGAAAAAAAAAAAAAAAATATATATATATATATATATATATATATATATATATATATATATATATATATATATATATATATATATATATATATATATATATATTTATATACACACTGAAAAAACAAATGTTAAAGTAACGTTATAGTTAGGTGGATACATCAGTGTCAACATTAAAGATTTAAACTAAAAAAACAAATAAATTCACTAGTTATAGTTAGCAGAGCTAACTATGACTGGCGCCCCACCATGCACTGGTTATGACCTCACATATTATATCACTCGTGACATGTTCTATGACATAATTTCTAACATTACTGATTACATATCAAATGACATCACTGATACCATCATCCAAAGAGTGTGCTAGTTTGCTTTTATAGTTTACTCAGTGGTTGGTAGCTACAAAATTACTTTCCTACCTAATTTTGTACAGCCTGTGTCCAGCTAATTTGTGTAAGCATTTACAAGATGCATGTACTCCTGATACATCAAGTTTGTGCAGCGGTATTGAGTACGTAATAAATATTTGTTTTGAAGAGTAACTCTGTGGGCAGGTGACAGTTGACAACTTATGTTCAGCATGTTCCACACAGGTTTCCTGGTTCTGCAGGAAACGTTATCACTAGGGCACAGATTCTTTGTACTAGATATTAAGTTCTGTTAGCAGCGTAGAGTTATTAGACAAAATCGTCATAGCATGCCAATTTCTATATAACATGAAGACTGTCCGCACCATGTGCTGTACCATGTACATATGCTTGTTTAGCTCCAGAAAATGGGCTAACTGTAAAGTTTTAACCACAGTATGAACGCTACAGGTAATATGATGATCTTTAGCACCTTCAGACCATGTCTATTTAAGTGAATAGTGCCTTTTTTGACAAGTATTGCATAAAGTGTACACTGTTCCAAATAGATACATTTATAATACTCTATGGTGTATTTCTCATCAGAGTTTCACTATCTGTAAACAGTGTGGTACAGAGTAAACTCATTCCATAGAGTAAACACTATTTACAGTACCAACTTTTCTACTCATATCAACTTAACTTCTCAATGTTGGATCGGTGGCTGTGAAGGGTTTGATATAGATAAAAGCTGTCCAAAGTAGGGCATTCATTTTGGAACAGACGTGGAGTATCTTGAGGAACTTGGCTTTCTCTGAACTGCTGTATACATTTTGAACATTGTGTCCAGTAAGGGTGTCTGATAAACCTTGGTTCTTTTTTAATGTGAACTAGGCTACCTGTGATGTGTATGGTATAGGGTCAAAGTTGCACATAACAAAGGCTTGCTACACCTAAGGGAATTGTGTCTGTGATAGCATTAATGATGCTTCAAATTATTCTGAGCTTTTTAGGTTGAGCCTTAGCGCAGCGCATGCGCTGCTCTAAGGAAAGGGCCTTTTGGACCTGAACAGCACTTCGCACACGAGAGAGCAAGCTCGTGCTTGAAGTCCTGATATTCCATTGGCCTTTGCGTGCGTCTTTATAAAAAGACAGCACGCAATTGGCCAAAGGCGTCTTTTTGTCCCAGCTTTTTGAGCCAATGTTGAGGCCCATGTCCTAGGGCTTGCGGTTACACAGCAGCGGCATCTGTTTCCAAATATCGGGCTTGTTCTTGTTCAGTTTGCTGCTATAAATCCATGCTATTCATTGGGCTCCCCGCATTGGACGGAATCTACCCTTGCATTTTCCACAAAATGCTGTAAATCAACAGACGGAAGAAACGCACTAGCCTTTAAATCCTGCGCAAATAAAATAAGCAATCTGATATTCACTTCTGGTGAGGTAGGCTGCAATATTCGAAGGGGATCTGTTGTAATCACTGCCCCTAAGTCTACATCGGGTATCTGAATGTAGTCTCCCCATGCCTAACAAAATTAATGCGTCCTTGTGTGACGAACTGGTGCTCACGTAAAGCACTGCAATACCTTCGGGTCGAGTTCCCACTATATAAAACTGCAACAAAAAAAATTGAAAAGTGCAAACATTGGCAAGAATACTTTGGTTTCTACGACGAGCACCAGACCAGGGCATATCTGATATCCGAGATGCATGCAACAAACCTCTTCCATGAGCCCAGAAAATGAGGACACAGCTGAATCCTAGCCAGGGGTACTAAGCACTATATCATGCAATTACAATATAGCAGGATAATACTGGAACCCTCAAAAGCATGTGTCAGAAGGGGGCCCATCGTGATCTTAAATCTGCAGTCTGCCGGCGTCACACCCCCCGGCTGCAGCACCCAGTGTCTAACAGCACAGCGGCAGCCACAAAGAGCTGTAAATGAACGGATGGAAGAAATGCTCTAGCCTTCAAATCCCGTGCAAATAAAATAAGCAATCTGTCAGAGGGCGAGAGGGGGGCTAAGACATGCCTAGCGCCTTGAAGAAGCGTATTAGCAATGATGATTTCTTCAGGACTGAGCCAAAGGCTGCGTTCAAAGTGTATTCCTGCTGTGATCACATGGCTTCAGGTCTTAGCTCCTGGTTGGTAAACAGAGAGGACACAGATCTAATCATTCATTCTGTCCCTGGAGCATGCGCCCTGCATACCAATGAGCAGCAGCTGAGGCCCTGAGGGAAGGGAGGCGTGACATGCCCAATAATGGCTGATGGCCATAGGCTGTCAATGTATGCTTGTAGTGCAGAAGGACACACCAAGTTTTTGCGCTGAGATTCAGGTAGCACGATTCAGTGCACAAGTAAGATTACTGATGCTTGCTTGATCTTGTAGTATGCTGCACCCCGTATCAGAAAGACAATGATTTTTTAATAAAAATTATTAGCACTTGTAGCAAGGGTTTTGTTTTCTTTTTCTTCCTTGTTTTAGTCTTTACAGTGTTTTGGGATACTCAAACAAGGAGCGAGACTATAACGTTCGTGTCTGAGCACATGGTTCTAAGTCCATACTGGTGGTGTGCTGAATATTTACAGTGCATGATGACTGATTTGCAGAGTTGGTTTACGGCACTGTTCTGGGCATTTCACTCTTTCATGCCATTCATAGAACTAGATTATTTTAGAAACGAGTCACATTCCTTACAATGTGGTAATTGGCATATTATTGGGTTTACCGCTTCCCCTGAAGAAGGGTGGAATAATCCGAAATGCATTGGTAATTACACACGAGTCATGATTTGCCATTCTGTTAATAAGGTTAGGAATGTACTCAAAGTCAATAATAATGCCTGGCTGATGAGGGGTGTTATCCCGCAACTGGTCACAGGATGCTTGTTGACGGTTCAGGAAAGACCTCGCTTGGCAGTTCGACCTGGACTGTTCCCATGAGGCACAGGGTCAAGACTGATTTGCATATATATCTGGGTCTGAACTGAGGTGGCAAAGTGAGCTAAAGAACAATGATGGATACAACCCAGATCTCTGACTGGGGGCGAGTGTCTAAAAAGTTTCAGCGCTCCATCCAATGGGTTGCAAATAGGCCTACCTTATTGATATTCATGAGGCAGATCTCGGTTTGCGACCCATTGGGAATCGCAAAAATCCCAGGAATGGGGGCCTGCTGGTGTCAACAGACGACTATGTCTGTAATTGTTTTTGAATAAAGCAATTACGTTTTTTTTAAAACAGCCCGCTTTCCTTAAATACAGACCATTTTCCTTAAAGGAAAACGGAATGCCTTTCAAAAAGAAAAATGCAGAGTTTTCATTCTTTAAGAGTAGGCAGTGGTCCATGGGACAACTGCCTGCTCTTAAAAATTGTCTTCAGAACATTCTCAAACGGGAGGGGTCCATTAGGGACCCCTTCCCATTTGCAAATGGGTTACCACCCACTTGAAGTAGGTGGTAATATGTGAATATTTTGCAACCGCATTTCGGTAGCAAAACCTTCACAAATACCACTGTAATTCGGTATTAGGTAGGGACACCCTGAACAAGCCTCTTCCTAATACCGAATCGCAAACTTAGTTTGCAATTCAGTAACAGGTTACCAAATAGCAATTTGGGATTTTGTACATAAAAAAAATCTTTTTGCATTCTCAAATGGCTCAGGTTTGTGAATCGGGCCATTTGCAACCTCAAAAAAGCTTTGTTCATCTGGTCCCAAGTGCCTTACTGGTCTCACGTATTTACCTATATGTTTTTCATGCAACAGTTAAAGTACTATTTGAAAACCAGTCTAATCTAAATATAGTCCCTCTTTTTGGATAAAACTACTATAAATGTAGGCATCCTAAATTATTTCCGCCAGTCTCTGGCCTCTCTTTCCTCTCTAAATTTCTTGAGATATGTGTGAATAAACAGTTAAACTATTTGTCAATGGTAATCACCCTACAGATAATCTTCAATCTAGTTTTAGAGATTCTCTGTATGAAAAAACAGCTATTGTGCAAAGGATTTATGGTGTGCTATGCATGCTAAATAATGGTGATCATACTTGATATTTTTGGCAACCGTGGATACTGTTTTTTTTTTATTCTGTTTATTGTTTTTTAATGAAAACACAACAAAGAAGATGAGATATATTTTCAAAACTATGAATCAAACAGCTTCTGTCATCAATTCATGGTTCAAGAATAACATCCACAAAGGAATGCTTCTACAGTTTCCTAAATGGAGCATGCATTAATCAGTATTGTTAAAAATAAGTTTTATATAGGCAAACTGGACCCGAAGGTATCAGAGGGCTTTACAGCAGCACCAGCTGCATTACTGATGGACACATTCGTTTTTTTATTAAGGAGGGGTGATTAAATAATTTGCCCAGAATCACAGGTTGGTGAGCAGGTCAACCGAGTATTCAAACCCATCTCCTCAGCTTCGAAGTCGACCGCCCTACCCAGTTCAGACACAGTTATATGCAAATCAGTCTTGGCCCTGTGCCTCATGGGATCAATCCAGCCCGAACTGCAAAGCCATGTCTTCCCTTGACCGGAAAGAAAACACCTGGAAACGGTTACGGGGTAACACCCTCATCATCCAGGCTAGCTTGATTCCAGTGAGCAAGGGATCCACGTCTGGGCATACCCTGCCAACTTAAGGTGAACAAAGCAAACACAAGGAGATGATTGTTGGAGTGCTGAAACTTTTCAGACACTCACCCCAATCACGGATCTGGGTTCAATCCATTATCATTCTTTAGCTCACTTCGCCAACCCAGTTCAGACACAGCTATATGCAAATCAATTTTGACCCTGTGCCTCATGGAAACAGTCCAGTCTGAACTGCCAAGCCATGTCTTCCCTGGACCTGACCTGAAACTAGAATCCTGGGACTGGGTTTGGGGTAACACCCCTTCCCTTATCAGCCAGGCTAGCTTGAATCCAGTGGCAAAGTGAGCAAGCAGCACCAGTGTGTTACTGACAGACACATTCGTTTTTTAAAGGAGGGGAGATTAAGCAATTTGCCCAGAATCACAGGCTGATGAGCATGTCAACCGAGTATTCAAACCCAGTTCATCAGCTTCAAAGTCGACCACCCTTCCCAGTTCAGACACAGCTATCTGCAAATCAGTCTTGGCCCTGTGCCTCATGGGAACAGTCCAGCCCGAACTGCTGAGCCATGTCTTCCCTGGACCGGAAAGAAGAATCCTGGGAAAGGTTTCAGGGTAACACCCCTCATCATCCAGGCTAGCTTGAATCCAGTGGCAAAGTGAGCAAGGGACCCATGTCCTGGCATACCCTGCCAACTTAGGGTGAACAGATCAAACACATGGAGATGATTGATGGAGTGCTGAAACTTTTCTGACACTCACCCCCGTCACTGATCTGGGTTTAATCCATTATCATTGTTTAGCTCACTTCACCAACCAAGTTCAGACACAGCTATATGCAAGTCAGTTTTGACCCTGTGCCTCATGGGAACAGTCCAGCACGACCTTCCAAGCCATGTCTTCCTTGGACCTGACCTGAAACTAGAATCCTGGGACTGGCTTTTGGGTAGCACCCCTTATCAGCCAGGCTAGCTTTAATCCAGCGTCAAAATGAGCAAGGAACTACTGTCACACCTGTCGCCACAAGCCCCTGAACCTGGTCTCCCCCCGCTGCCGCAGCCGTCGGACATTGTAGCGCTACAGCATGGAGGAGGGGACCACATCCCCCACGAGCATTTGCGGCTGGACGCCATTGTCAAGCATTGTGCGCCCGGTGGCGCTTAAAAAGCCCTGAGAGCCCGGGGAAGCGGGAGCTCTTTTTGGAAAACCTTGCTGGGCAATAACTTTACCGGGACTGCTGACACCGCCTGTCGCCACAAGCCCCTGCCACTGGCGCTGGTCTCCCCCCGCTGTTGCAGCTGTCGGACATTGTAGCACGGTCGAATGGAGTGGGGGACCACATCCCCCACGAGCCTTTGCGGCTTGAAGCCGCCGTTAAGTATTGTGCGCCCGGTGGCGCTTAAAAAGCCCTGAGAGCCCCCCCGTCGCGGGACGCGCAAGGATCGCGCCGGGAGAAGCCCGGGACAAGGGCGGGAGCATCTGCGGACGTTCGAGGCCGGAGGAGGCCGGGCTGGGCCCCCCTTCTTGGTTCGATTGCCCAGAACAAGGTAGTCTGGACTTATATCCAGGACATTTGAAATTCTTTGACAATGTTTAACATAGCCACCGACTTCTTGATAAATGTATACGGTTTGACTATAACACAAGCAATACAATATATAGCTTGGTTTGGAGCATAATTGTTTGACGTTCATAGTACCAGTAGTCGTGTATCTGCCCCTTGCTGGTCTATATATTTACTCCAGCTATGGCCAATATAATGACGAGTAAAAGGAAGGGTACAGCTGAGACCTTAGATGATTTCATTACGCGTGCAGAACTTCTTTTAGAACACGAAATAGAAATTGCACAAAGAAGACTCTCGCTAGACCCTTCCAAATTACCTACATACATAGTAAAGGGAGGCCATTCCCTAGCAAACACTCAGGGCCTAATCATAGGCATAGAAAGGCAACAAGAAGATGGTAACTTGAATTCACTTGTGAATAGTTCAGCAATAGATATAGTTTGACAGCCTGGGGAAAATGTACAGTGAGGCCCATGGATAGCAACCAGACTAAGAGTACAAAAAACGGCAGGGACAGTGGGCTCACTAAGTGAGGAAAACATTGAAAAATCACAGAGGGGGACGAAAAACCAGTCAAAAAAAGGAAAAGCAGGAGAGAAAGGGAACTCTTGCAAAGGGCACTCAAATGAATTGAGAAAAAAAGATAGCAGCTCAAGAACAATAGGGGTACAAACTGACAATACCGACCAAATCTGTAGAAGAAGGGACAACGAGATAATAGGTGCCATGGAACAAACAGTGGCTGATATCTTTCAAACTGCCCTGGCCTCAATCCAGACACAAATAAATGATTGCATGGACACCAAGCTTAGGGCCATGGACACTGAGATTGCCTGATTAAATGACACAGTTCACCTCATAGGCAAGAGTATACTAGAAGGCAACAGAATAATTGCAGAAGGGGAAAAACTGATTGTCGATTTGAAAGCCCTTACAAGGGGTAACACGGCTAATGAACGGGCAGAAAGAATCCCGCTCCAAAAAGATGTAGGATGCTTAGATAGAGCTCAAGCAAGGGAAGGAGAAGAACTCGCAGGGGTATGTGAACGTAGGAAGAGGGCCCCTGTTAGTTATCTTAATTATGTTAGCACTATACCTAATCCAGAACCCCACACCAATAGGGAAGCGATATATAGCCCGAACGGGACAGATCTGATCCCCAATCCAGACATTTTGAATTTGTCCCCTGCCACCTGCCCATATGTTATAGTTTTAGCTGGGGCCCCGGTATTGAAGAGAGACCAAAAAGAATCCTGGCAAAACCTAAAGAACAAAGCAATAGAATGGCTATCTAAACATACAAAATTTAACCCAAACAAAGCCAATGAAATTTTGATGGGACACAGGGTAGGTTGGGTGGGGAGCTCCCAGAAAGATATACAGGGAGATTGTATTGTCGTAAACTTCCGACACCCCCACATAGTCCGCTCCCTTTTGCGGGCTCATGAAGCTACTCTAACTTGGAAAACAAACATATACGCTTTACCACTAGGATACTTCTATAAACTTTTACAACAGGGAGTGAATACATTACTAAACAAATTCACAGTCCCAGAAACTCCTAACAGATTCCAGGAATTATCCCTGCTTGAAGAAGTAGATTGACGACAAGGGTTAGGCGCACCTACAATCAATGCCAGGGATGTGGTGAGGATAGGCAAATAACTACCTGGGGCCTTAGTTGAGGTGGAGGAAGGGGATGTAATTAGTTGTGTGAATGGACACGAATCCTTATTATCACATGGTACTGATCAAAATAACATAGAAGACCTCATTAGAGTTCCAATTATCAAAGAACGAGTAGATATGAAAATCATTTTGTGGAATATAGCGGGATTAAAAAGGAATACCAGGGACCCAGAGTGGAATAGTTTCATTGAAACAAGCAACATATGTACACTGCAGGAAACCTGGTCAACTAAGACTTTACACAAAGTGGGTTATAAATGTTTTTATACACCAGCTGTACCGTCAATAAGAGGAAGACCCTCTGTTGGCCTAATAATCTGGGTAAGGGTCAACCTCAATATTAGTATAACACAATTAGTCATGGACTCCCCTGATATCCTATGCATCAAAATAGTGACAAAGGAAAATAGGGTTATGCACATTTATAATGTGTATAATCGACCGGGGCCAGGGTCAAAGGAGTCAAACATAATTGAGCAGCTGAACTCTATTTTAAATTTATTAGATCCAGGTACAGGCTTAGTAATCTGTGGAGATCTCAACTGTAATTTTGAACCCATTAATGGGCTCGGAAAGATCCTAGAAGTAGAAGATCAGGCTAATAATAGTCCTGCTTTATCTAGTACTAAATGGGTTCCATGCGCAGCCCTAGCCTTGCAAATACTGAGATTAACAGTGACACACGGTCTAAGGGCATGTAATGGCCGCCTACCTTCAGATGTGGGAAAGTATCCCACTTTTTGTAGAGGCTCCACTCAAAGCAAAATAGATTATATAATGCTATCCGTCGACCTATGGCAATATGCCGTTGACTTCTCAATCAATCCAAGGGTGGAGAGTGACCATCCCCCACTTGTACTTGTTTTGGACGGCGGGTTGATGGTCAGCCCAACGGCTAATAGAAGTACGCCATGTAACCAAATTGATAATGTCATAGTGAGCAATAATCGCTGCTCAGTTAAATGGGCCCACGTGTTGGAGTATGGTGAGAAGTTGGCACACATGTATGATACTCTGGTGGATACATTTGGTCCATACATTTCTGACCATGAGGATAGGGACAAATTTCTAGAACTACATGAAAGCTTTTTCGAGGCAATTGTCCCAATGATATCACGGAAAGTTTAAAAAGGGAGAGAAGATGGAAGCCATACATCGCTGGGAAAACCCTGGTATAATAAAGACTGTCGTAGTGCCAAAACCAAATTAGTACACACAATCAAGTACAAAGTTCGATTGACAGTTAGGGAACCCAGATCTAAATATAAGAAAGCATTAGAGGTTGCCAAATCAACATGGGATGAAGAATTATGGACAGGAATGCTAGAAATAGCGAAAAACAGGGACCATAGGACTTTCTGGAACATTGTTGCCAATGGAAACAGAAAAGAAAAGGGTTCCAGGGAAGTTTATTTAGATGAAACAACATGGATAGACCATTTTACTAAATTGTACTCAGCCCCTGATTTAGGTAGCTCTGAAAATGATAGATTACCATTAGATCTGAGTGAAGGTAATCTAGAATTTAGCTTGCAAGAAACAATTATGGCTATTAACTCAGTTAAAGCTAGTAAAGCCCCTGGACTAGACATGATCCCGGGAGATCTATATAAACACGATACTAGTGTTTGGGGCCCCTACATCAATTACCTATGCAACTCTGTAGCTGCCGGAGCAGAAATACCAGAAACATGGAGGGGTGCGGAAATCATTTGTATTTTTAAAAAGGGCGAAAGGAGCAATCCTGCGAACTATCGCCCGAAAAGTTTAATTGATATATTGCAAAAAATGTATGCAAGGCACGTTTTAAATCGCATCATTTATTGGATTGATGAAGAGGAGATTTTAACAAAATATCAGGCAGGTTTTAGAACCAAAACCAGCACTATAGATCAGGTGTTCAGATTGTCTTGCATGTGCTGGAAATACGTTAACTTAAGGAAGGGCCACTTATATGTGGCATTTGTCGGCTTAAGAGCCGCATTTGACCTCCTTCCGAGACGCTTGCTATGGGAATCACTTAATAAACTGGGACTACCGACCAACCTCCTGGAGCAAATAATTAGATTACACCAAAATAATTATGCAAAGGTGAGGTGGGGTCCAGATGGTGAACAGACCAGCCCAATACCAAGAAAGAGGGGATTCCGCCAAGGATGTGTTTTAGCACCAACTTTGTTTTCCCTCTTTGTAAATGACATCCCCTGTTTTTTAAAAGATTGTAGCAATGATTCACCCAAACTAGGGGATGAGACAATACCTGCTCTGTTATTTGCGGACAATAGTATTCTTGTATCACAAACACCAAAGGGCCTGCAATGTTTACTTAACACCTTCCAAACTTATTGCAGTAATAAAGGCCTCGAGATCAATACCGATAAGACCAAGTATATGGCAATAAATCCCAACAGGTCTTTTAAAGAAAAAATGGTTTTAAATGGGCAGAGAATAGAATATGTACAGAACTTTACGTACTTGTGTGTTTCACTTGATTCAAAAATGTTGTTTAAAACCCATATTGAAAAGAGCAAGCTCTTGCTAAAACAAAATACACTACCGATCTTAATAAACATGGTAATAGTCATAATAAAGCGGTCCTTCCTGCGCTAGAGGTATTTCAGTTTAAAGCGCAATCAGCTGCCATATATGGCACTGAACTGTGGGGTCCAGCATGCAATAAGGCGTTTGAGATGAACAAAAACCAATTCTACAGGGCTTTGTTAAAGCTACCAATTTGCACTCGGCTAACACCATTGATGCTGGACCTCAATGTAAAGCGCACTGACCATCATGTAATACTTAGGCCTATGATGTTCTTGGTCAGGATTTGGACAACGCCCGAGTTGCTGGTACAAAAGGGCAGCTCTTATAGAGATTAAGGACCTGGACGTCTGTAACCGTATCACATGGTTCAACCACATCAGTGCATGGTTGAAGAAGATCGGCCTAGTACACTTTTGGAATAATCCACTTGCACTGACTCCAAGCTCAAGGAAGATTTTAAAATCATCCTTCTGGGACTATATGGAGCAAAATAGACCTAATGATAGAGCAAATGGATCACTGACTAGCGAATTTCTCTTGTTCAAAGCCAGTCCAAGCTTTGAACCCTTCTTAAATGAGGTAAATCCCCCCCTGGCAAAAACACTCTACTTGAAATATAGATACGGTATATTAATGCTGAAATCAAGTGTGGCAAGATGGTCAAAGGATAGAAATGAATTATGTACCTTATGTTTGGGGGGAGCAAGGGAAGATATTGCACTCGTTCTCTTTTGTTGCCCGGCCTATGTGACTGCAAGGAAAAGATGGATTAAACCTGTATGTACAAACTTAGGTGTGAGATCATGCAGAGTGGCAGAAAGGATATTAAAAACAGATACCTGCCAAGTCATTGTTTTTGCTATAAGCAGATTTCTGGTAGCAGTGTACCTTATTCGGTTAAAGGCAGGCGAGAGTTTTAGAACATGCTAAGATAATATAATTCAGACACATGAAATTAACTGGAAATAATGTTATTTGTTTAGGTCTATTGTGTGGACTGGGGTAGTTTACTGCCTATTTTTCTACTGCCTAATTTATTGTAAGTTGATAGATTTTAGTTTTGATACGTGCCTTTTCAAGTATTTATTGTACTTTTATTATCATGATGACACCTCCCCATCATAATTATTATTGTAAAATCACATTCACATGAAGTTGTATTACTATCGAAAATGTCTTTATGAAATATGTTCTATGCATGTACCTTTTATGATACAGTTGTATCGAAATAAAGATAAATTGGAGCAAGGGACCCATGTCTGGGCATACTCTGCCAACTTAGGGTGAACAAAGCAAACACAAGGAGATGATGGATGGAGTGCTGAAATGTTTCAGACACTCACCCCTAGTCACTGAGCTGGGTTAAATCCAATTTTTTTCCTTAGCTCCCAGTTCATACACAGCTATATGCAAATCAGTCTTGGCCCTGTGCCTCATGGGAACAGTCCAGCCCGAAACGGCAAGCCATGTCTTCCCTGGACAGGAAACAAGCATCCTGGGACCAGTTTGGGGGTAACACCCCTCATCAGTCAGGCTAGCTTGCATCCAGTGGCAAAGTAAGCAATGGACCTATGTCTGGGCATACCCTGCCAACTTAGGGCAAACAAAGGAAACACAAGGAGATGATGGACAGAGCACTGAAACATTTCAGACACTCACCCACAGTCACAGATCTGGGTTGAACCCATCATTGTTCTTTAGCTCACTTCGCCACCCCAGTTCAGACACAGGTATATGCAAATCAGTCTTGGCCCGGTGTCTCACAGGACCAGTCAAGCCCGAACTGCCAAGTCATGTCTTCCCTGGACCAGAAACAAGCATCTTGTTACTGGTTTTGGGGTAACACCCCTCATCAGTTAGGACAGCTTGAATCCATTGCCAAAGGGAGCAAAGGACCCAACCCTGAGCATACCCTGCCAAGACTGATTTGAGTATATCTGGGCCTGAACCAAGGTGGCAAAATGAGCTAAAGAAAGTTAATGGATTCAAGCCAGATCTGTGAGTGTCTGAAAAGTTTCAGCGTTCCATCCATCATCTCCTTGTGGTTGCTTTGTTCGCCCTAAGTTGGCAGGGTATGCCCAGATGTGGGTCCCTTGCCCACTGTGCTACTAGATTCAAGCTAGCCTGGATGATGAGGGGTGTTACTCCAAAACCGGTAACAGGATGCTTGTTTCGGGTCCAGGGAAGACATGGCTTGACAGTTCGGGCTTGACTGTTCCCATGAGACACAGGGTCAAGACTGATTTGCATATACCTGTTTCCAAACTGGGTTGGCGAGAATCGCAAACCCTGACCTATGTACATCTGGCCCAAGTATGAATGCAAACAATTAGCTAGGTTAGCAGGCATGGATTCAGAAAACTAAGTGGGAGGTTTGAGTGTGAATAGTGTATTAATCAGCTTGCTCAGGAATATCTCAGTGAGGATTTTCTACATGATGATTTTCTACACTTGGTGTAAAGTGAGTACAGCAGGATACATCAATGAAAGCTTCACTGTTTATTTTATTGTCCTAAAATTAATCAGATCTTTCAGACTCCCATGGAATTGTGGAGTTAAAGTGTGGATTCTTTTAGCCAAGTCAGTTTGGTTTTTGATGGCTGATCTGGGTTGAACCCTTAATTGTGGGACAAGCCCTCTCTCCAAAAGACCATACCCCATCAGGATATCAGAAGATGTGTTCCATCAATGGAGCCAATATAGGCTCCTCTAGCGGAAATCTGATAGTCCTCTTGACCCTAAACAGGGCAGGTAGACTATCAGTTTGATGAACAGGCTACTCTGTTGCAAACCTCTCCTAAAAAAACTGTCCACCGACCCCACCGAACTATTACCCCCAACTCTCTGCTTTTGTTTCCCACCAAAGTCCTCGAAAAGGTAATCAACTGCAAACTCACAGAAAACTTGGAGAATAACAAACTTCTTGACACCTCACAATCCAGATTCTGCACTAACCACATCACCGAAACCTCCCTGATCACTGCCATAGACGACATCAGAACCTGCCTTGACTGAGGAGAAATGGCAGCCATGATCCTCCTCGACCTCTCAGCAGCATTCAACACCGTATCCCACCCCAACCTTATCAAGTGACTTTATCAGCAGTAGAAGGCACTGGAATGGATCATCTCCTTCCTCGACGGAAGGACCCAGAGAGTCCGCCTACCACCGTACAAATCAAAGGCCACCGAAGTCATCTGCGGCATACCCCAAGGATCCTCGCTGAGCCCAACCCTCTTCAACGTCTACATGAGCCCCCTCGCGGCCATCACACGCCAACACAACCTGAACATCATCTCCTACGCCGACGATACCCAGCTGATCCTCTCCCTGACCAACGACCCCGCCGCCGCCAGAGCCAACCTTCACGAAGGAATGAAAGAGGTAGCCGAGTGGATGTCGACCAGCCGCCTGACCCTGAACTCGGACAAGACGGAAGTCCTCATCCTGGGATCCTCGCCTTCCGCCTGGGACGACTCCTAGTTGCCCCCCGCCCTGGGAACCGCACCCAAACCGACAGACCACGCACGCAACCTGGGCTTCATCCTGGACTCCTCCCTCTCCATGACCAAGCAAGTCAACGCCGTCTCCTCGTCGTGCTTCAACATCCTGCGCATGCTACGAAAGATCTTCCGGTGGATCCCCACCGAGACCAGGAAGACTGTCACCCAGGCACTCGTCACCAGCCGACTGGACTACGGCAACGCCCTCTACTCCGGAACCACCGCCAAGCTCCAGAAGAGACTCCAACAGATCCAGAACGCCTCAGCCAGACTCATCCTCGACGTCCCACGACACAGCCACATCTCCGGACACCTAAGAGACCTGCACTGGCTCCCGGTCAACAAGAGAATCACCTTCCGTCTCCTCACCCACGCACACAAAGCCCTTCACGATCAAGGCCCGAGCTACCTCAACAACCGCATCAACTTCTACGCTCCCAAACGACACCTCCGATCAGCCAGTCACGCCCTCGCCGCCGTCCCCCGCATCTGAAGAACGACAACAGGAGGAAGGTCCTTCTCCTACCTGGCCGCCAAGACCTGGAACTCCCTCCCGACCGACCTGCGCCTGACCCAAGACCACCTCGCCTTCAGGAAGAAGCTCAAGACCTGGCTGTTCGGGTAGTAGCAGCACCCCCCCCCCCCTAGCGCCTTGAGACCCTCCGGGTAAGTAGAGCGCTCTATAAATGTCTATGATTGATTGATTGATATCACATTAGAATTCAAGAAGCTGCCCTTAAATGGGTCACTTATTTCCTCGCTGGAGGAACCAAAGAATCTGCCTACCACCATTCACCTCGGAACCCAAGAACATCATCTGCAGCATTCCTCAAGACTCGTTTCTCAGCCCTACACTGCTCAACACCTACATGACCTCCTTGGTCAGCATCGTCAGAACCCATGAGCTATGCAGACGACACCCAGCTCATCCTTTGGCTATCAGAAGACCCCTCCACCACGATGGGCACTTCTGCTGGTGCATGACTAGTGTCATTGACTCAATGAACACCAAAGGCCTAAAACTCAACACAGCCAAAACAGAGGTGCAGACCTTTAGGAACACCACCATCCCTGGAACGACTCATGGTGGCTTCCCGAACAAGGGCCCTCACCCACTCCAACAGACCATGCCCACAACATAGGCATTATCCTGGAAACCTACCTCACCATGAAGAGCCAGATCAATGTTGTATCTGCTGCCTGCTTCCTCAGTCTTTGCATGCTCTGTAAGAATTTCAAATGGCTCCCCGTCAGCACCAGATGAACCGTAAATCAAGTCCTGATCACCAGCCGGCTGGATTATGGCAAAACACTCTATGTACAAAACACCATGCACCTCCTGATGAGACTGCAGTCCATATGGAACTCAGTGACCAGACTCATCCTTCCCAACTGGACCCACATCACCCCACACCTCAAGAAGCTCTACTGGCTTCCCATTCAGAAGAGATGTAAATTCAAGATGCTGATCCACACTTACAAAACCCTTTACAGGCAAAGACCAGCATACATCAACCACAACGTGAACTTCCATCAACCTTTCAGACACCTGCAATCCGCCTCCCTCTCCCTCATGCACAGCCCTCGCATCTGCCGAAGAAACAATGGAGGATGCTTCTTTTGCTCATTGTAAAGTCTTGAAACGACCTCCCCCTTCACCTCCGGACCTCACCCTCTCTTCTGGAATTCAGGAAGGAACTCAAGACCTGGCTGTTCAACTGAACCCTCCCAACTCAGCAAGGTTCCCAGTGCCTAGATACCCTTGTGGGTGGATAGCTGTGCACTACAAATCCTGCTTGACTGATTGACAGAGCACCCTTTGTGCTAAGCTCTAAATCAGCACCTATGTACGTCTTTGATTTCTTTAACTATTTTCCTCCTCACTTTTGGAGGTATTTATATTTCTTTCATTCAATTAAAGGTGTTTAAGGAATTTGAAAAATTGCATTTTCAACAACTAATTATACATATACAAAATTCCTATTCAGTTCGAATTTTGCTAATATCAATAATGTTTTATTTGTTCTGTGCATATTAGACTAATATTTTTTTAACTTATTTAATGGCTTTCTGAACATGAATACCCTAAATATATATCACATACCTTCTAAAATTGAGGCAGATATTTTTCGATACTGAGGTATTATTGTCCACGGATTCATTGCTCATCAATAATTCTCATTTAGCAGATGTGTGGGAGGAATATAATTTTACAACTTTGGTTCATAAAACACATTATTATCATGACATATGGAGCACTCTGCGGTGCTGCTATTGTCTTGAATTGGGGTATCATTCAGAGTCTATATGTAATTTTCTTAATCAGCAGTCAGCAATTATTTATCATTAGGTGTCACCTCTTTTTTTTTACTTATGAAAAGCAATGGTGTACCTGTAACCTGGCACCTTTTAATTGTCTGGATAGACAGTGTAGCTATCTTCAGACAATTATGTGAGCATCCGTAGACAGCAGCTTTGGCTCCACGTTGGGAGAAAGTAATACATGTTTTGATTGGAAGAAGTTGTGAGTTTCCACAAAAAAGTGTTTACCCTCCACACAGCTGTGATCATTTTCATTATTTATTTAGCTGCCTGAGATTGAACTTTCAGGGGCACACACATAACATTGTAATTCTATTAGACTGTCTTAAATAACTAGATAATTAATTGTGTTTTTATCTGGCAGCAGCACAGATGGAAGGGCGGCAGTCATTAACCTAAATGGATGTTTAGGCCTGGCTTGACAGTGGAACTGTCACTGGAACTTTTAACCTATTATTCTACAGTTCTTTTTTTCCACACAAATACATATCCAGTCCCATGTTATTTACTGGTGGTGCTTCACATTACCATACAACGTTCATTTAAAGCCTGACATATTGGCAGTGCCAATGCTTGTTTTGTTGTGATGTAAATCGTTATTGTGAATTATTGCTATAGGCAATATATATGCCCACATTGTCATTAGTGTTGCTCATGATGTGATCTAATCTTGTGTTTCCTTTTTCGTTTTTGTCTGTATTCTCATTCTGCTATGTGTTTGAATTTTAAACCACCATAAATTATAGAAACAGCCCTGAGGTACCAGAATTCTGTTTGAGAAATAGGTGTTCGCTTGCTGTTATCCTAATTGAAAGACAAAAAAGAATGGACTGTTAAGAACTATGTGGAATGTAACACACTGAGTGCAGGATCAGTTTATGGTTTTTATGTTGAAGTATTGTACATATTTAAATATGTTGTATGTATTTTCATACTGAATATCTACTAAAATAGAAATCAGTGCTTTGTCTTTATGTATTTATATAGAACCCTGAATTTTTTTTATACATTTCCTGCTTAATATTGAAGAAAGTACTTTTGGTAAAGTGAGTAGTTTACATGCAGTTGGCGCGGATATCAAAGAACACACTCGAAATTATACTTTATGGACTTCAGGGGGAACTCTGTTAGGAGTTTGCTCCAGTTATAAAATAGCCCTCCGGTCAGTGAAAGCCTTTCGGAGAAAGGTCATCACATGGCTGTAAAAAGAAAGTACAATTCCTGATTCCATAATATTAGCTTAATTAAACGTATTACCACCTACAGCTAAAGGATGAAGGACAGGACCAAGTCGGCAGGATGTATTATACTCTAGGATAATGCACAGGGCTCGATTAATTTACTATAATAAATGATGCCACTCCTGTGGACCCCTGTTTGCACAGGTGTTGGAATAATGAATGGGTTTTTAGGCCCCTCAGAGTTTCCACAGGTAAATATCGGCGTGCAAACCTGCTGATATTTACTCAGGGAAAAAAGCCCGAAAAATACTGGGAAGTGGATTTTGGTGCAGTAAGTTGGTTCTATAAAGTAACCACCAGTACCGGGGCACTCATAATAGATGCCGTGTGTGATAAACCACTGAGAATTAGCAATGCTTGCAAGGCAGCATTCTGGTATATAAGTTTTCGAACTTTTGAAACCTCTATTCAGTCCAAAAGTCATACCTATAAACTCTGCAAATGCATATCAGGACATGCTTCATGAAGATAAGTCAGTGGCCTATAAAGGGCAATAAATCATTTGCCCTTTGAGGCCCTGATTTCAAGAGGATGGAAAATTGTGCTATCTCTTAGGAGAAAATTGCATACCCACTAAATAGCAATTGCACAGAGTTATTTACAGGGTGTTCAATTTGGGACCCATTCTGCTTTGCACACATTGCGTTGGGGTAAACCCCATTGAGTTGGGGGTTACCCCAACGCAATGTGTGCAAAGCAGAATGTTAGAATGATAGAGCATGTTATTTACCTTTCCGACGTTCCCTAGCATTGCATGTGCACTATTTGCCAAGCAGATTTGTGCCAGGTTCGGCCTGTGGAAAACTTGCCAAGGAGAAAGCCCTGAGATGGGCTGTTCACATGCAAATTTGTAATGCTGAGTCAGGAGTTTCCAGACGACTCAATGTGTGTACACCAATCAGAATCATAGTTTTATTAATCGTGTAACCTCAATGTGTATTCAGAAAATCTCAACCCAGGAAGCTTTCAGCAAGCGAGATCTTTGGATGAGGGAAAGTGAGCTCAGACTTTATGTGCCTTGTTCAGTATATTGTGCAGTAATCTGTAGGGCACAGCAGTGCAAGGCTGGGGTAGGGCAACCCCCCAAAAATGGTCATTGAACCAGGGACCTCAGAGATCCTTCATGTCGGTCATTCACCACCTGGAGGAAAAAACTGTACCTGTGCCCCAGTCATAGAATAGTTTTGCAGTGAAATGTTTTTAAAACCCTCTTTTGTTACATGGGGAATAAACAATACGTGGCTATAGCTGGTTAACTTTGGTGTTTCAGGACCTAAAGCACTCTTTGATTCCACTTGGATAACCAAGATATTTTCACTTACTTTCAAATTTACTTTGACAAGTTTTGTATTGTTTATGGCCAAGGCTGAAGGTGCTATATAAACTGTTAATTAAATTACTATGTTTTTACTAGGCAAGAAATGTTTATTTCCTCTCCAGGTGTCAGTTGCTTTGGATACAAAAAGAGGTCAGTGTTTTTTAATATATATCTTTTAATATTTAACTGCATCAAGGTGAAGAAATCAACCGTGTTTCTTCAAATAAATAGTAATAAGTTCATCCCTGAGGCATTTTAAGTATGTCAAAGTAATAGGTTTAATTTGGTAATTTTGCATAACAAATGTTGCAAAATTACACCATTACGTCACATCATGTGAATTCGGAGAGAATTTTTTTATGCAAGATGTACCGTTCAGGTAATTTTTGAGCCCTAATGTATAAATCGAATGCGAACTGCAGCATTGTGAACCTGAGTGGCAGTTCTTTCAATGTGGTCGGTCAACAATTATTTCAGGCTGATATTTTCCCTCAGTGAACTGTGTGGGTAAGTTTTGAGTGCAAAACAACAAATCTGACCTCCAAAGGTACTGTTTTAAATAGGAGCAATTTCTAAATAGGAGCAACTAGAAATCTACTTGAAGTTATGTTTTCGAGTTGAATTTTGACCGGGTTGGACCATTTAGTCAAGTTCTGAGTGGCAGATGCATTTTGCATACTAAGGCAAAATGTTGTGGTAAATTGTCATAATTACGCTTCACGAAATTACACGAGTTACGCCCAGCCCTACTTGGCCTACCTGAAGTGGAATGCTGGACCATCACGAAATTATGGAGCAGCCCTGCATTGCAGGGTGGCATGTCTGCAGCCATTGCTCTACAGATTTTTCTGCAACACTAAACAAAACTGTTATCTTGAAGTTGAATAGATAAGCATACTCTGGGAAATACCAAGGCGTTCTTTTAACCTAGTTAGCCGTCTTCCTTTCTTCGACGTGACCTTTCAACGACATATGCAAGGTACGGGGGACAACCTTACTTAACTCGTTGGCTTAGCCTCTCTGGCCACCAATGGAAACAACGACTCTTGACAGTCGCCTAATTATATTTTCTCATCATCCGTCATCTGCCGAGCTCTTTGCTTCATTCACATGCCAGGTATTTCCGAAATTAATCATGTCACTGAACGCGGCAGCCCTTCATGTAAATTGTCTTCATTCTCTGGATCAGAAAGACCCCCCTTGGGCGGGGGGGGAGCCCATTTGTAGCGAAAGTGTCTGAAATGTGACATGCTGCATTCCCAAGAAAGATTCTCCGCGGTGACCTCCCAGCAAGAGCAGGGCATACGCCATTGCCAGAGTGTGCGCGCGCGCCTCTGACACCCCAGGGCTGGGTGCATTGCTAATTTGCCCCATTGTTTCAGGGTGAGTGACTTCCCAGTACTGGTGAACAAAGGTTTTCTATACAGGCCTATGCGTGCAATTACTCTGTGTTCAAATCATACCATCCTCAGATGCGTATCCCTGCTCCACCAGAGTTTAAGGGATTGTAGATTGCACACAGTAGTTACACACTTCTGTCCTTCGCCCTTCTCGTACACGTTTACATTGTAGGAAGGATGCAACGCGATGCCTTTTCTATCCTAATGCGATGTTCGGAGCTGGGCTGCCTCCGAGGTATGTTTTGCTTGCCCTGCACTGTTATCACTACACCATTGCAGTTCATTGCACATGTTTAATGCAGTGCGGTTAAATTGTGGCTCACACTTTAAGTGTAGCTGCTCTGAAAACGAGTGCTGAAAAAAATAGCAACATTATGAATACAAATGTGCTCCTATGGTTCGGGTGTGTTGTTCTAATGTGATAATATGATTAGAGAAATTGAGTGTTTGAAGATGTGTGTGTGTGCTCCAATAACCCTCCCCGGATGAAGCCACTGAACCTGAACACAATAACACAGGAAAAGGAGCAAAGTTCAGTAAAGAAAAGCTTGTGTGCAGCATTCCCACCTGTTTAGACGAACCCTAACGTGCAGGTACTTTTAGATAGGGTTATTACATTCGTACAATTGAATGCATAGCTTTAGATGTAGTTTTAATATTGCAGTCAAAATTAAATGTTAATAAATATTGAGCTGTGATGTTATCGCAAACTGAACAGCAAGGCGACAAAACGCAGAGAGAGAGGAATTCCATGCGTGTACAAAAGCTACAATCACATAATCTGTACACTTTACGAGATTATGATTTAACCTGTGATTACAGATTCATTTTTTCGGTACATGTGATTGATTTCCACACGTCATAGAACATATTAGTGTTGTATATGAAACATATTTGTCCGCCATCTTTCCCTTATTTTAGATGTGATCCTGTGGCTAGAACTGCCGACTTTGAGACAGGTTGACCCAGGTTTAAATCCCAGCAACTAAACATCTTGCAAATAATTTCATATCACTATGTCTACAAAAGTGGGGAAATATATAACTTTCGTCCTGATTACGATGGTGGTGAGACTGCCACCGCAGGCCATCAGTGGCGGTCCCACCAGCTATCTGCCCCTGCAGGTCTGTCCGCCGCATTGCGATGGTGGGCGGATGGTGAGATAGCAGAGAGACCGTCTGCAATGCATTTGACGGGCTCAAGGAGCCCTTCAGACTATCAGAGGGACTGTAACCCCCACAAAAGTGTCAGTGCCTGCTCAGGCACCACCATAGGGATTACAATGTTCCTTTCCGTCTGCTATTTCATGGCGATCTGTACACCATGGAAAGGCAGGTGAAAAGTGACTTTGAGGGCCCGCAACTCCCCTGGCCCTCTGCTATATTTGCTGGGGGGCACCTGTGGTACCCCCTAAACATCCCTGCACCGCCACATAGTGTAGGGATGTTTGAAAAGTGTATTTTGTACTGCGTTGTGTGCTGCAGCCCACAGCACATGCCGCAATACAAAATATACAGATTGCGACTGCCTTGAAGAAAGTCCCATCGTAATATGGGTACTGGGACCGCCAACAGCTAGTCAGGCTATCCTGCTACCGCCACGGTCCCGGTCGGATGACCGTCCGACAGGCATCGCATTCAGGCCCATAGAGTTGTTCTGTTGTAAAGTGCCCCAATGCCCTTATGCCAAGTTCGATCTATAAAAATCCCCAGCAAAAGAATACCAATTACATGCCACCCATCACACACTCAAGTTAGACCTTTAATTTTCCACCAAGATATATGTATAGGAAAGCTGCCACTTCACTCCAGTGATTTTACCACAGCCCTTAGCTACTGATTGTACAACTTTCACCCTGTAACACATCACTATTGTGTTACTTTGGTTTTTATCAAACACACATGTGTTGCTATGACTGTGTAGCACTCTGAGCTTTGTGGCAGGTATTTGTAGGTCTCAATCTTCTTACCAATGATTAATTTTTCTGCAATACAGCATACACAGAATGGACTTTTGGCCAACACTTTGTCTTAATGGGATGTTTTTTTTGTCTATCTCAATTTCCTGCTTGTTTTTCAAAGACCTACAGAGAGTTTTTGCTGTCTGTAGTTGAATACCTATTGTCAACAGTGTGCTATACATGGAGTGGGCTTTGTGTCAGTCCCTGGCTCAAGATTCAATAGCTTTTATGGTTGTCTTAATTATTTGCTCTTTATCCAATGGTTTTCCTCCTTATTCTTGTTTTTACCCTGCCTCTGAAGTATAGCTTCTTTACCATCATTTTGATTGCCTGACTTGCATTATTCATCTGAGTTTACTGTTGCATTATTTCTCTTAAGCACTCCATGGAGGAGCATGGCAACTAACATCCACATTATTTCCTATTTATATTCTTATTGCATGGGCCAGCAGGTGGACAATACTACAAGTTCATTCGATATCCAGCAATTACTTTCAACCCCATGCCATTAATGTAATCCTCCCATCCCATGCCGTCAACTTCTCCCTGACACTCTTTGCCACCCACTTCCCACACCCTCAACTCTTCCCCTCCTACCACAAGCCATCTAGGCAACCTTTTTTGAATGCTTTAGCTATCACTTTCAAAAAGCGAATTCTAAGATGGCTACTGAGCCTGCATGTGTACACAAAGCATTGTCAAAGCAAGTAATTCATATCAACTTTGCCAGTTCTTGTTCCATTGGGGGCTCAGGAGATTTCAAGACCAAAGTCTCTTCTGCCATTGCAATGTCCATATTTCCTTTTCTATGTTCCCCGTGAAAGTGCATTTCATACATCTCAATATCCATATTTCCCAAAGCCTATGTCATCTTGTAACTCTTTTCTCTCTCAATCCCTGAGTTTGGCTATCCCAACAGCTCCTTGATTTTTTGTCCAAAAAGATAACCTATATTTTTAATCTTAGGCACACAGTGAGGAGCAGAATTATTGCCTCTTAAGGTTGGCCTTAGTGTACCTCGGACACTGGTCTTCCCAACATGCAGATGTTGAAAATGTATTCCACTTGCCTTCTTAACTGACTTCTTGGCTGGTGGCATCACTTGTCTATGTTTAGCATGCAGTAGTTGCACGCAGGACTGGTGCTAGTAGCTGTCTTATTTAAGTTTTGCCCAGTGAGCTCCGCAAAACACGTCTCCTTGCTATTCATTTTCAATAATAAATGTTAATTTAATAACCAAAAATGGGAGTTCGCAATAAGATATTTCCAAGGTGGATACGTCCTCCTCAAGTTATATAGTCAAAAAACAAAGGGATCCACCCTTATGGGAAAGTATAGAAGACCCTGATGATGAAGCATGCCACCAAGGGTCTTTTTGGTGGGTAAGGGGTATTTAAACAATGCTGTGTGCTTTCCACCATTGTAGGAGACACACGTAGTCTGGAGGAACACTTCTATACTTTCCCATAAGATGGACCCCCTTTGTTTTTTGATAGCAACACGCTTGAGCATTATTTCTGTGAAAAAGGAAATGTTTGATTAGTTTGTCTTCTAGGAATTTTGGTCCACTTTGTATGGAATGCTTTGTGTATGATCTAGCTATACCTGAAGTCGGAGTCTTTAAACAGCTAGCATGGGTTTGTGGGTACAAACTATTCACTTAAACTAATAATGTAATTATTAGTTGTTACTACTTCTTGCGAATGGCTAGGTCTTCGAAAAATGATCCCTAATACTCAAATTTGGAAAATGTCATTGCCAGATCTGTTTGAGGTATGGTGATCAATCTGAAGGCTATCTGCATTCACAAATTTTGACTACCACTCAAGTTTTTGAAAGAGTCCCAAAGATAGTGCCAATTGCAGAGTTGTTGAGATTTCTATATAGGACAATGTCAGTATAAGTCTGTTACTATCTGTTCAGCATACTACTGCTGTTCTGCTGTGTCTTAGGCTTTTGCACTCAGTGTGTCCACACCATTCACTGTTTTCTCATCATTAATTTGACGGCAAATGTTGCATTGATATCAATGATGTCATAGAAGATGTCATCAGTGATATAATATGTGGGGTAATTGGCAGTGCACGGTGAGGGCGTGGGTTATGATTACCTTCGGGCATGAGTTATAATTACTTGAGATAAATATAGATGATGAATTTCAGTGGTTGTGCATGTTTGAACCATCATGTTTTAACTGAAATTTTACCTAACTATAATGTCATTTTAACCAGTAACTTTCTAGGGATTTTGTCAATGTAAACAAATATTTAATTATCATACATAAACCCACACCCTGCCATGCATGGTGGATGTGGTTGGCTGGCAGGCCCTGTGGCCATCCCCCCCCCCCCCCCATGGGCAGTCAATCCCTCGCAACACCTTTGGCCATGCACAGTGGGGGCTTGGCCGCAGGGCCAGGCTTTTGGTCAGATTCTGCACCCAACCCCCCACAGGAAACCAACCCCTTGTGCACAGCATGGAGTTGGCCAGAGGGCATGGACTCTGAGCTGCTAACCCTATGCCACTCATGCTCTTCAAATGCACTAAAATGTAAAATGTGAGGCTATTTGCTTTATCAAGGGGTTAGCATATCAATCTATATATAAATCAGATTTATCATCATTCTATAAAAATAACCAATAGTTTTATTTAAATGTATTATTTCAATAATTCACACAATTCAATGTTTAGTAATATAGAATACTAACACATGCTTATTAACCTTATACCAAAAAACATGTATGTGACTCTTTTAATATAGTTTTTATTAGTACATTTTGTGGGTTGAAATTTGAAAATAAATAGGCAGAGGCATTTTTTCCCTTTTGTTTAAAATAACTAAAATAAACATGTCTCCGACTCTTTATTTTAATATTTTTCATCCCAAAAAGCACTCATAAAACATGCATTTGCAATGCAATAGGTCTCACATTTATGAGAGTTTGAGCTAATGGAAATTGTAAAGGAGGGACTACCAAACCTATTAACCAATGAAAAGCCACAGTTTACAGTGGACAATGACACAAGCCAAGAAAAAATATGGGCGGAGAGAGGGCTGAGCATCAAGTCCATATGACTTCAGCATGCCTCGCAGAGCATCACAGTCTTGTGTTTTTTTACACATCTTCAGGCCACATACAGTACAGCCATACAACCAGCCCCTAGAAGATGTTACACACCCAGCTGTAGAGTAGGCCTGGGCATAAAATTATGGGCTGCTTTCAAAGTTTGCGGAACTCGGGATCTCTGCAGAGAACATGTAATTCCCGATAAATTCCGCTTTCCTCAGAGTGGCGGAATATTTTTTCCATTGGTGCACTCGAGTCTTGTTTTTGCGCACGCTGGCGATGTAACATGACTTGGTGGGGGCTCACAAGTGCCCGCGAGATTGAGATTTGCCTGCCGCTGGCGATTTCCAGCACCTTTTTGTGCTGTTAGTGAGTGCATTGGAGAGCAAGCGACTGAGGCTGCCCTTCAAGCAGATTCTCTCCTTGAGAAGCTGCTAAATCTACTCAAAAATACGTTTTTTAGTGAATATTCTTCTCCATTCTTCATGTTGTTTTTTAGCTTGTAAAGCCTTTTTTTATTTTACTTTTTTTTTCAACAAGAAGGAAGTTCCACAGAGACTTAAACTTCCTGATTCTGTCATCAGGCTTCTCCCAGTGCTTTGTGCATCTCCTGGTCCCTTTTTATTTGGATTTGGAGCTGGAAGGTTTACTCTCTTTGTCTGTGTTGTGTTTTATGATTAATTGTGTCTTTGTGTCCAGTGTCCAGTTTGGCTTCCCATAGTTGTATCTGTAGACATCAGCGTTTGGAATGGAATCCAACACAAGATCATATTAAAGGAAGATGCTGTGCCTTGCATACATAGGGCAAGAAACATGCCCATGGATATCAGAGAAGAAATCTCAGAAGAACAAGACAAGTTTCTAGAGGTTGGTATAATAGTGGAGTCTGCTGACTGGTTGATACCCCTAGTGGTGCAAGGTGTGCCAACAACAAACTCAGGCTATGTGTAGATCTAAGGGACTTAAACTGAAATGTTTTGATTGACCAGTTTCCCCTCCCAGGATCAATAAAAAAGGTTCTCAGTGACTAAGTTTGCCAAATGGTTTACAACCATAGATCTCACGTCAGCCTATCACCAAGTACCCATGCAGTCTGAGAGCTGCAGGTTTACAGTTTTTATTACACTGTTTGGGTGTTTCCGGTTTGTAAGGGTACCATTTGGTTTAGCCTCCGCTGCTGCGATGTTCCAATGGCTAATGTTTAAGATCTTTAAGAGGGAATATGTTTTTTTTTCTGGATGACATCCTCATCATGGGGGAAATAAAGATTGAGCATGACACCAAATTTAAGAGGGTTTTGGAGATACTGTGTGAAAAGGATTTGTCTGTACAGTTTGCTAAATGCAAATTTCCTAGGAATCCCTATTTGGACCATGAGATTAGTGAAAGGGGGGTGGAACCAAAAGCATCCTTAGTCGAAGCCATCAAAAATGCCCCTGCACCATCTAGCAAAGATTTAATGAGATTTTTTTGATATGTCATGAACCTCTCTAGCTAATCTTTTCCTTTAAGACAACTTTTGAAGAAAAAATGTGTATTTACTTGGTTTAGTGACTGTCAGGATGCTTTTAAAGTAATGAAGGACGACATTTGTTGGGCACCTGAGCTCCAGGATTTTGACCCTGAATTAGAGAGCATAGTTACAGCAGATGCAAGCTGCAGAGGGTTGGGGCAGTACTTTCTCAAGTTGAGGATAGGGGTAATAAATGCATCATTGCATTTGCGTCAGGTACCATTATGCTAAAGGAAGAGACTATTCTGTAATCGAGAAAGAAGCCCTCGCTTGTGTATGGGGTTTGGAGCACTTCAGAGCTTACATCTGGGGCTCTTATTCTACCTTCAGAATTGATTATAAGCCTTTAGCCAAAGTATTTACCACTAAAGGTATTTTTTTTAAATGCGTCCCCAAGACTAGCCCGCATGTCCATTAAATTGTTTAACCCCTTGGCTTCTAGGTGTTTTCCCCTCCTGTGCTGACTTTTTTTTATTATCATTTTACATGACGAGCTCAGCTCGTCCTCAGCACAGCTCAACCGTGCCTCATGACGAGCTAAACTCGTCATGAGCATGGATGGGGTTAATTATAATTATGAAGTGTGCTACGTTCTTGAGATTAAGAACAGGATTGCTGACTTTTTTAGAAGGATGTCTCTCCCTTTGAAAAGTAAACCAGAGGAAGAACTTGAAACCATACGTGTTGCAGAAATTACTGAAGGGATACACAAAAGTGAATGTCTTGAAGCATGTGAAAGAGATAATATGTTGCTGAAACTTTGTACTTGGATTCTTGCTGGGTGGCCTATTAAGAGAAATGTAGATTATGAACTGAGAGCATTTTTGGAATTAAGAAATTAGTTGTCTATTGAGGAAGGGAAATACTCAGGGGTAAAAGGATAATTCAAAGACATGTTCCTGGAGATTTGCCATGAGGGACAGCTTGGGATAACCAACACCAAGAGTCGAGTTAAGTCCTTGTACTGGTTGCCAGGCATAGATCTTGACATTGAAGAGAAAGTAAGAAATTGTGGCTTATACAACAATTCGGAGAAAACACCTATTACCGTGAAGGCTTTCCTTATGCCCTTTAGGATCCCCAGCTACGCCTTGGTAGAGGATTGTTCTAGATATTCTGGGTCCTGTTCAAGACAGAGATCTATCCAAGTATATTGTTGTTATGATAGGTCACTTTGCTAAGTGGTCTGAAATTAAGGTGGTCACCAAGGTGGATACTCGAACAGTGGTGTATTTTTTGGATAAGATATTCTTAAGAGAAAGATTTCCCAAGGGTATTTTGACAGACAATGACCCCCAATTCTGTTCAGTTATTTAGAGTGTATTTAAAGAGGAGTGGTATTGTGCACAAGACCACGTCCATTTACCACCCAGCATGGAATGGCACCATTGAGCTCTTCAACTGAGTTGTCAGGAATTCTATACCACTGGCCAAAACAATGATACTTTGAAAGATTGTATGTCTAAAAGTCTGGAAAATGTAAGATTTATTATGACAAGAAGAAAAACTGTAGGGACGTTGACATAAAGGTTAATGACTGTGTGAGGGTGAAAATACAAAAAGTGTACAGAAAAGACGGAGACAAATTCCTACAGCCGTTAAGTGTAGAAAATATTTTGTTTAACTCTGTCCTGTTGAGTGATGACAAGATGTGTCATTTGGGACATATTTCCTCATACAAAGGTGAGAAGAAAAGTTTGGATAATTTTCCTGATGTGAACACCAAAAATTATGATTGGTTGTGGTGTGAGAGCACCTGATGGTGCTGGTGGCAGGGTGGTTCAGAGTAGTGAACGTTGTTGAGAACCAGAGGAATGAGAGACTGAGGTTGTTGAGAGTAATCAAATGGAGATGGCACATCACCTTTCCACCTCTGCTGAGTGTAATGAAAATAGGGCCGTTGGTAAGATATCATATATTGTTAGTATGCTTGTAGGGACCTTCTCAGGTGCTTTTCTGCGTTGAGAGAGAGGGATGCACCCATCAACGGATCGTGTTATGTTAAAGCACAAATGTAGTTGATGAGGCCCAAAAAGAGGACAGTAAGTCATTGATCTTGGTTTCCCTGGCTGATTCCGTGGCAGGAGTCTTTTTCTTAGGTGCCATCTTCTTCACTTCTTCTTGAATATCAATGGCACAGGCAGTAGCACTAAACACAGAGGTATCTGAAAGCTGGTATAAGCTAATTCACAGACTTGTCTTATTCTGAGTCTAGGATACCTGCAGGCAATAACAAATAGAAAAGAAGTCAGTCATATCTGGCCAATGTAGTGGATTCAATATAAGTCCTCATAACATGTAACAATAATATACCCATGTGTGAACTAATTGTTAGACTGTACACTACTTAGAAAAAAAAAAAAAAAAAACACATGAATATTAAAACAATTATATTAAAATTAAAAACTACAATGGCACTGACAGTTAATACAATGAGCATGGAGTAATAAAACAAGATATATTTAAAGAGAAAGATGTAAAATATTTGACTTCCCTCCATTGCCCTTGGACCTAGGCTAAGGGGGCTAAGATGAGACTGGTAAAATGGATTCCATTAATTACATATAATAATCACGACGCTAATCAAGATGGCAAACGGTGTTGAGAAAATCCACAAAATGGGAAATAATAGGGTGTGTCCCCACATGGCCAGTAAGACCCCTACGAGAACAAGGGGAAGGCTAGAAAAAATCAATTAAATTAATAAAAAATAATAACTCTTGACTGCATAGACTACAACCAGGCCACTAGACCAAGAACTTTAACTAAAAATTAAAAAAGTAGCAAAATATCTGTGTGCCAGTAGGGCCATGGCATCCACAGCTCCAAGCAGAAGATTTCAGAAGGGATGTATAATAGTTAATATTCAACCATTAGAAACACACATATGGGTTTCAAACAATGGGGGACAACACATGGATTGGCAAGGAAGAAAGTCAGGGAACACCATTAAAATGGCTGTCAAGGAAGAAAGAGTCATGGAAAACAAAGACAAAATGGGTCCATATGAGACACAAATAAGTTTAGTGTAGTCTTGGGCAAGCATATGGTAAGGAAGGAGGACTAATGAAAAACAAAGAGAAGATGGAAGCCTGCCCACAAAACATTGTGGGGATAGGACTCCAGCATAATTTAAATATCACCCAGGCCTAATATACATATATATTATTTGAATAAGGTGTCATTGGGCTATGTGGTGAAGACATTTGTAGATCTGACAGGCCACTTAATATGTATGCCGTCCTCTTTGGGCAGCTGGGGATCTATGCAAAATATAATATATATTCTTCTGTCTTCATGCCTGGAATGACCAACTCCACTGCATTTCAGCTATATGAAGTTTAAAGATGTTCTTTTTAGATAAGACAAAGTAGGAAATTGTTCAAATGTCCAGGCAAGATTTGATTGTGACCCATATATAAGAACATAGTTTTCTTGGCGTTAGACAGGTATAATAAATTGAATCCGATTGAAAAAAAGCTGCTGACTACTGCCATAATGTCAGGTGATTCGCAATCACAAATCCTTCTAGGTTTTATCCTCTGTCCCTCAAATTTGAAAACCTATTGAGCTGTAAGAAGTTAGCTCCCATTCATGACTAAATACCTGCAATAGTTATATCTACATCTCTGCGAAGAGATACATGGCCAAAAAATGGTAATTTACACTTGGGTATCATGTGTACACAACTGAGCAGATGTGTTGGTACCCTTGATGATCTCACAGGGCGTGTCTGGATAAATATTAAAAAGGACTGGAGAGGGCAGCAAGCTTTAAGGAACCACGCAGTTAAATACTGGCAAGTCAAACGTGAAGGACTCCATTTTTATCCTGTGTGAATGTTTGCATACATTATGCCCATCGATTCTGCGCAACTGATTGTAAACAAAAGAATGTGTGCACCGAGAAGATAGTTTGCAATCACCCTAGCTTCTTCGCCCTGGCAGACATTCCGCAGCGCTGCTGAAAAAAATGACGCGAGCGCGGTTTGGATGGCCCCCAGCCGTCCTCCGCACTCGCCCACTGTGATGTCGGGCAGCCAGGGGCCGTCCGACGCATCAAAGAGATTTTGTGAACCTATTTCTGGCTGATTGTAAACACATTTTTGGTTTGTGAAACTGAAGGATGCCATCTCCTCACAGAGAAACCACAAAGGCAGTCCCTTCCCCTTCTTCTTTTTCTTCTCATTCTTCCTTTGACATAGCACCTACCCACCTGTTAGAACAGGCCCTTGGAGATTGTATGGGACCCATTCTGATGTGGCACTAATTGTCAACCAAGTGCTGCCTAACTTTCAATATCTGGATATATTTGTTGGAGCTCCACCCTGGGCTGGGAAGAACAGTGCCGCAGAACAGATCAGTGTGGATCCTGTTGAGGTGCTTCCAGAGTGCTGAGTGGTGGCCTAATCACATAGACTAGGATTCCGACAACGTTTCTGGATCTTTCCTGTAGTCTTTCTGAAACTCTGCTGTCCTGTCCGGCTATTGCTATTCCTGTGTAGAAGAAACATCAGGAAATCCGGATATATGGACACAGCACAAAGCAGCCTTATCTATCGCTTACCAGGAAACATAAGCGACTCCAGCAAACAACAAAATCCATACGAATGGGTGAGCAGAGTGGTGCCTCTGCAAGGTGAGCACACTTCCTTCCTTCCACACTTCCTTCCACATTTTTTGACTACTTAATATTGATTCTATCATCCTTTGACCTTACCTGAGTTCTATCCTGCTGTAAGTCAGTAAGGTTGAGCTACGTGGTCGAAAGTGTGCCCATTACTTGTAAGGTCACTCCCCCTTGGTATCCATGGGTCAGACTGCTGTCTGCCGCACTGCTTCGTCATCAAGTGTGTTCCCCCCCAGGGTCGGAGCAACTAAACTGGAGTCTCTGGGAGTTCCAGGTCGCAAGATGTCCACAATCTATGTGGTCAACTACCCCGAGACCAAACTGGAAGATGGGCTGTTCTACCTGGTCTCTTTCTTCCTCGCTTAGAACTGCAAGACAGTGTGTCTGCATCTTGCTAAATTACTACTTCATTTTCTTACAGTTTGCCACTGTGTTCCCTTTGTTTCAGCCTGTTTTTGTGTGCAATAAATAGGACTGCAAACAGTTAAGGCTTACTAACCTGATTTACCACGTTTTAATGGAGCTTGCAATTCTCCAATCTACAGCACAATGGTTGTTCTTTGGTTGCGAATAAGAATGGTATGTGTTTGAGAACATGTTATGACTGTGTTGGACTATTAATAAAAAGTAACATGTTTGTGTTACATTTTGTTTCTTTAACTAATTTTATCGTGCTCTCAATCATTTAGTCATCACTAACAGTGTTTTTTCATATCCAGGGACCACTAAATTAGCACTATATTTTCTGTTTAACCTTATTATAAATAAATATATTTTTTTTATTTGTGCCTTTTATTCTGGTCATATATTTTTATAGTTTCACACCGTTCGAAAATGTTTTTTCCAAACTCATTGACATAACTGTGTTGCAATGTATCACAAATTCAACTCACACCACCTTCATTGAGCTAAGTATTGACAGCTAATCCTCAGTTTCCCAGAGTCAAGGAAACTGTTAGAGAACACCAGCAATTTCACTTTTGTTAATCATCTGCCACTTCAATGAGCGATGAAAACCACTGACAACTTGCAAAGCCAAGCATCTGCGATAAACCACGTGATGCACGCCTGGCAGAGGCTAATCGCACAGTACAGTTCAGTTGCAGGGATGCAGTACCATCTAATGTCAGTTCCTCGGCCCCAGCTCACCCGTATCTTTCTCTTGTAAAAGTATTGGTAACGTTACAAATGATTTTACTTAATTGTATTGCAATATTAAATTTACCAGCTACCTAATGTAATCCATGTAGACTTTATGGGGCACATGTATCAACCAAATTAGCATTTGCAAACAGGCCAATTCTCAGAATGGGCCTGTTTGCAAAAGCAAAAAACGTTTGTTACATGCATCAAAATCCAACCCAAAATGGTTTTGTGATTCGGTATTTTAATGGGGCGTGTTTAGGGCGTCCCTTCCAAACAGCGAATCCTAATGGTATGTATGAATGTTTTGTGACCGTGAATGTGGTCGCCAGTGGCAATGCTACCCCTTTTGCCGCCCATGGCGGCCCCTGGGTTTGCCGCCCTGCTGCGGCCGGACTCAAGATCAGGGGGCGGAGAGGGGTGCTGGCGACAACCCAGTTTCATTTACCGCCCAGCGATGGCCGATTTTAGAGCGGTGGTGTTGGATGTTGTTCAGACGACACTACAGGTAAGGGGGGCACTGTCCCCAAGGCTCATGTCGCCTGGGGCAGACCGCACCCCCAGCCCTCCCTGTGGTATGCCACTGGTGGTTGCAAAACATTAGCAATTTACCACCTACTTCAAGTAGGTGGTAACCCATTTGCAAAAGGGAAGGGGTCCCCACAGATACCTTCCCCTTTGGGAATGGTGGTTAAACGTTTTTTAAGAGTTGGCAGAGGTCCAATGAACCACTGCCTGCTCTTAAAAAATGAAAAGAAAACGTCTTCATGTCATCTTTAAATGCAACCCGTGAGCTGCCTTAAAAAAAAGATTGCTTTATTTAAAAGCAATCATAGACATTGTGGTCTGCTGAACCCAGCAGGCTACCATCCCTGTGATTTTTGCAATTCCTAGGAGGTCGCAAATTGTGATCTACCACATTAATATTAATGAGGTAGGTCGATTTGCGACCCCCTAGGAATCGGTACATTAACTCTTGGAGTTTCATACATTTGAAATTGCGATTACCTAATTGCGATAATCAGAAAATCGTAAGTGGGTAATTGCAATTTACAACTTTGATACATGTGGCCCTATATTTTTGATTATCGCCACCCAGGAACCCAAATTACGGCAGTGCACATTAAAGAGGAAACATCATGTACATCCACGAGAGAAGAGATATGGGTTGTATTTAGCTATCAGGGAGTGTCTAACAGATCTTGTCACCTAGACACAACAAAGATAAACATTCAACAGGATCCAGTAGACATATTCCATGCACACATCGCACAATACAGAGATGTAACGTCAAGAACAAACACAGCCCATGAAAAATAATTATCTTACAAGTCGAAAATTTCAAAGATAAACAATTATTACATTTATCCAACACAGTGTAGATAAACCAGTGGGCTATCCTGTTAGTTAAGTCTGAACTCACAAATGTAAGTCACAAACCAATTCAACATAATACATTGGAGTGAACATCCCACCCTGCAACCACAAGCATTAACTATATGCATGGACACAACAACAACACTGACCTCTATGGAGGCACAGGCATATCAAACACACAGATCGCAGTTCGCCACACTCTCCCATTACATATATGAAGGATACATTTTCTCGTGACCTCACAGCTCAAGCACGTCACATTTACAGCAGTACAATGCTTAATGTGTCTCCAACCACTGGGTAGAATGCAATTTACCAACCTAAGAGAATGGTTATTAATCAGTAAAGCCTTCCAGCCAAACCTCCCCATAGCCAAAATCAAACACCCACAGCATAATAAATAATCATGAAACAAATTGGAAAATGTCATCAGATGCTGAAAAGAATGTCATTCAGGTATTAAAACCTCTAATTCTGGACAGCATATTGCAGTTACAATACCATACTACTGTTAAGTTATGTTGTGTTATATTATGTGCTGTGATACCTTCAGGCCAAATTTGTGCTATACAAAACTCGATAAATAAATTCTGCATGTCATATCATGTTATATCATTACGTCATGACATGTTGGTTGGGTTACTTTATCTACATTTGTTTATTGTCCATCTACCTTTAGTATGTTACTATGAAGCTTTTTGGATTTCAAAGCCATTATCAAAGGCTTCTGCGATTTTCATCAAATGTTTGTGTGTGAGTTTTTCATTATATGTGTTTCACATAGGTGTATATGTTAAACGTTTTGTTTACTTATGGGTAAAGTAGATTAATGTGGAAGTATAAGGAGTTTAACCAAGATACAGATATTTGTAGTGTTTTTTGTGAATGGATTTGTGTACTCCAGAACTTTGCTGTTTTGGAATGGGCTTGGTGATTGATTGTACATTGCCTTCCCAGTGCAGAGCTTTGATTTGATGATGGGTAGCATTTTAAAGCTTGTTTTTTATGAGAATCCTTCAAAAATGCATGTCATTGGAGCACAAGATAAGTGTTGCTGAGCTGAAAATGTGTTGACTACTACATGGCATTGCTGGAGTGTTGTGTCATGACTGTGCCAGGTGTCTGTCTATCATTAATGGAAAATGATAACTGTAAGGCAAAAAGTATTATGTAGTAGATCTTGTTATATGGGATTGCTGTTGTGAGTCTAGTTCAGGGATACTCAAAAGTACAACCTGAGGGCGTCATGTGGCCCTCCTGACCTTTAATTGCGGCCCACTGGTCAACAGCAACACGTTAACTAAAGTAATAGTAAAGAAAAAAAGATGGAGTCCTAGACAACGTATCTGCAGGTGCACCTTAAGGTTTAAAGACTTCTTGCATTAAACATGTGAAAACATGATAAACTCTCTGAAAACTTTAAAAAAAGTATACTTTATTAACATGCATGAGCGTTTTACCTTAGTAGATCAGCTTATATTACTGCATTTTTTAGCAGTGATAGTTTTCAAAATGATCTTCGAAACACTCCATCTGCCCCATTCTGAAAACAACGCCATTAGTGAACCAAGAGGCAACTCATTTGTCAGGTGCACCTTGTGGGTAGCCTTGGTTGTTAAATAATTGGAACAACATTATAGTTTACTAAATATAATACATGACAAGGTCTTGTCCAGCACACATCCTGTACTCGTATATTTTAAGGAGTTCTCATATGCCGGACTGAAGAAATAGGAGGCAAATTGAAATTAGCCAATTGACTAGGATCACACAATTTTGTCAAGTGGGTAGCCAGGAAAGATACCAGGTTTTCTGAATTCACATTTTGCAATTCAGCCACAAGATGAATATCTCTTTTCCTCCCACATTGAGGGGCAGATTTACAATAACTGGCGCATCCCCAGGGATGCGCCAGTTATTGTGCGCCGCAGCTCCGCCACCCATGGTGCGCCGCATTTACAATGCGACGCACCATGGGGGAAAAACGGCACAGATGCGTGACGCATCTGTGCGGTAAAAGTTGTGCATTGCTGGAGTTACGTCGCAAGCGCGACACAGCTCCAGCAATGCTCTTGGGGCCCTATCTGTCCAATGCTGCGTAAGGCCTTACGCCTGCTTCAAGCAGGCACAGGGTTTTGACGCAGCATTGGCCTAAAAGTGACTGAGTGAAATCTTGTAGTTTTCACTCAGCCACTTTTGCGAGGCACACCTGCCCCGGAACGCCCACCCTGCGCCGGAACGGCCACATGTGGCGCAAGGCTTTACAACGTGACGCATCTGCCTAGATGCGTCACGTTGTAAATGAGTTGCAGGGATGCGCCACGTTTACGCCGACGTTGCGTGACGCAAACGTGGCGCAAGTCCAACATAAATCTGCCCCTATATATTTTGAGTTAATGCATTGACTTTAATTCTTGGTGCAAGAGAATAGAGCGTCGGTGGCAGAAAGAAGTCATATGAAGGCTCGGTTGTTATCCACACCATGCATCTGCTTCGCGTCCCCCTATGTTCACCTTTCATCAGCACAACCCTCCCATTGCTGGCATCGATGCGGCCCTCAGGCATGCCAGATACAGTACTTTGCGGCCCCCGGGCACATGTTTAGAGTACCCAAGGTCTAGTTTATACAATAATTCTGAGTCAATAAAAATGGAATAAGATGGAATGTTTTCCTCCCTTTCACATGAATGATATGTAAATGAGAAAACAGGTTCATTTGTCCCATGATAGTTATTTATTTGCCGTGAGGAGTTTTGGCCAAGCTTTAATCCTGATGCTCATCTGCATTCATTGCGTAAGGTCAGTGCCGGACTGTGACAGAAAATTGGCTCTGGCACCAAAATAAAAGTGGCCCCGGTAGTCAATCACAAAGCTGAAAACGTGGCGCATCTTCATAAAATGGGGTTATTTTAAACTAGTAAAGGCACTTTTTATAGGCGTGTTTTGCAAGGTATGGGTAACTGTGTGCACTTGTGCTTGCTGCAGGAAATGTCTGTGATAGCACCAGGAAAATCAACAGTATCACCTGGCCTATCAGACCACGAAAAAGGCCCACAATCATCCCAAAAAAACAGGCCCGCACAGTGAATTTCAGAACAGCCCTTTAGTCACTGCCAGATTCACTATGGGCCAGTCTGACCCTGGGAAAGGTGATGTGTTCCTGTGATGCTACAAAGAAGGGGACAGACCCTGGTGCACCCCTCCCCCGCCGGACAGAAGACTGATAAAAAAGCCAAAATGGGCCCAGATGATTAGATTACGGTTAGTATCAATTAACATTATATTTACATTTGTTTAGGGTTAGGATTAGTATTATGTTCATTTTATGGTAAGGGCTACAGTTAGAGAATAGCCAATAAAAATTTAACTAAAGCATGTAATTTAAATAAATAAAACACTAGGGTAACTGGTATTAACAAAAGCAATACAAATAAAGCAGCCTTTAATAAACATACAGAAGACAAGGATTACATTGACAATTAAGAAGCAAAGTGTAGTTAAAAAATAACTAAAAAACAAATAAGAAAAAATTAAAGTCCACGTAGGGTCGATGTAGTGGAGTTGATGTACTTGTAAAATACATTGGAAACTTACATTGTGGATAGAGGGGTCCACAATGTGGTGCCTTTGTTTTAGTTGTAGATGGATACATTGGTGGTAGATGTATTGGCATACAACCATTCTTTTCACCCCATGACTGTCAGCCTGCTAGACATCAATCTTTAGCCATCACAAAAATGACTTAAGAGATCACCTCTGCTGCTGTACTGGAGGCTCACCATGGAAGCAAGGCTACAGACAGAGTCGTTGCAGGGGGGAGAAGAATATACATATGCATTAGGGCTCAAATGGCAAAAGAAAAAGTGGGAAGATGTTGTGAGAAGGGTCACACAGTGGTGGAGACGAGGACCACAACCAAAATGTGAGGAGAGGCAAGAGGTTGTTTAAGAGAGCTCGGACACTTTGAGAGTTGGAAGTAATGCGAGGAGATGCTCGTGGTTTGGTTGACATAAAGAAAAGTCTAAAAGTCTGTGCTGAAACTAAAAGCAAAATAAGTGAATAAAAGTAAATATTCAATACTAGTATATCCATTGCTTAATCCAAAATAATTTATATATGGCAACGTGTAAGTTATGCAAATGCCAAGATTCTGAAAGAAGTGGAAATATTTTAAAAAACCATTGGAAGAAGCATTTCTGCTATGTCGAGGGTAGAGTATCGGAGAATGCTTCTGCAGCACTGACACTTAGATATGATAAGTCGCAGCAGAGTTGCCATACCAGTGCTACATATTGCATTTTATTTCCATTCATGTAGCTGTGCACACTCCTGATGGAGCACAAATGTGAATTTGTGGACGATAAAATGCTACACTCTACAGAGTGCTTGGGTTGAAAGATTGTTAAATTGCAGTCTGGCCTATGTCTTTTTGCTGTCAGGCATAACGACTAGATTGGTGCTCTTATCTTGATATCAGATGTGTGCATCGGACCTACGAAGAGCGAGGAAGATAATGCATTGGTTTTTATATTAAATTCTTTTGTGCTTGGTGGGGATGGTGAGGTTTTGATTGCAGCATTTGAAGGAAGTATTTTGGTATTGTATGCCCTGAGTAGTGGATTGCATTTTTGTTTCACTGCAGTTATGTTGCTGCCCTTTTACTTGGAGAGGAATTAAAGCAAGTGAGAGATAGTTGTGCATGAAGGTGAACGGTGTGTTATTCCTTAGAGGCAACTAGTGAAGCACTTGCACTTGCAGCATCGCTGTTATTATGCGTTTTTAAGAGCAAAGGTGAAGAATCTGTCATGCTGCTTTATTTTGGATACTTTGCAGTTTTCTACTTAGGAAGAGCAGGACCCTTTTGTAGACACCGTTTGTGGTCTAGTGAAAACATGATATAAATGATAGTGGATTGAAGCTTTTGAGAGTAGCAGTGATGAGGGAAGATGCTTTAAAGAGTTAGCATGGTGTGCAAGGCAAAGGTGGAAGTCTATGGTTACCCTCAGATTTTTCCTTCCAGTTATGTTACTCACAGAAGGCCAAGGGACATGAACCTGGTGGATTTATATTGCTAGTTCTTCCATTAGCCACTGGTTAGGATTTTAGTGTTGGGAGAGTCAAGCTTAAGTTGATAATTTAGCCTCATGTATTGAAGACTTGGAGACTGTCCCACCAGGAAAAAGCTAGACCCTTCAGATTTTCAAATTTTAAGATAATCTGTGGGGATTCTGTGTAGTTGTATAAAGGCCTGGAGTGCATTGTCCTTATTGCTATTGGCCCTGAAGGCAGGGCTAAGATGCTTCTTGGGCACAAAAAGGAACCATGCTGTTGGATGATGTGTGGCGTATCAGAGCCTGAACTCCACTGCCCATATTGCTATTGGCCCTGGAGGTGGTACTACTGTGCTTCATAAGTGCGAGGAAGAACCACAGAGTGGAATGCTGTGTGGCTGTATCGGAGGCTGGACTGCATTGCCCATATGGATCTTGGCCCTGGAGGTGGGCCTAAGGCGCTAAGCAAGTGCAAAGAAGAACCGCAGCATAGGACGCGTAGACCGGGCCAATAGCGGGCCTGTTCGCATTTGTCCAAGGTTCGACAGGGCCTACCAACTTTCATTGCAATAAAGCCACAATATGGGTAAGCGCCAAACTGTGTCTGCCTCAAAGGATTGTTTAGAAAGGGTGCTTCCAAGAACCTACTGTCATGACATACCGGACATCAGTGGAGGGGGCACTTACTGATGAGATTCTTACAGTGAAGGTAGAACTTAGCCTGGGCAGCTCTAGCTTGGCAGGGTCTACGGGGGCAACAAATAATCATCTTATTTCCAGGGGCATACATGCAAATGTGGGATATACTAGCCTTTTCTCACAGTCCAGGGATATAGACCAGAAGACTGTTGTTGATATTCACCCTGTCTTGCGGAAACTTTCTTCTGAACTCGACCCTCCTGGAACACTTATCTTAGGGTTGCCAGTAGGTCACTGCAGGATGTGGAAACTGGCATAGAGAATTTTGGGTTTGTCTATCCTAATTGTGGCACTGCTCCTAATGGTAGTTTACTTCCACTGGATCAGTTGTTGTCTCATTTTTCTGGTAAATTGGAAAGGCATTTCAAAATTATTTTTGATGCAATTTTGAACAGGCTTAAATCTATAGAGCAAGTGCTTTCCAGTATAGACATTTACAATGTTAGGGCCCCTCCACAACCCCCTTCTTTTGCAATTTGACCCTTCCTCTCGCGTTCCCCCCTCTCAAATCAGTGAGCCCTGTGTCTCTAGACGTGCAAAACTCAATGAGACTTCTCTTCCCAAACTCTGGTGTTGGAGAAATGTGGTAATCTTAGATCTACCATCAAAGTATTGGTAGACCCGAAAATTAAGGCCAGTGGGCAACATTCTGGGTTTAACCCCTCTGCCCCTCTTCAAGCTGTCAGCATGCCAAAATAATAATTGTCGGGTGAGAACAGGAACAGCTCGCCCTTGCAAAAGGGTACACTTGTAAACCCTTACCCCTTGTTTTTATACCTACCCCATGAAGCCTCTCCTTATGTGCTAGGTTTAACAAATGTCCCTCCACTGAGCGAGGGGACTCAGGAAGCTACTTAGGAATGTATTAACAAAGTAGTACATTGGTGTAGAGGCACAAATTGCGATGGGTCTTTGTTATTTAGGCATATTATTGTGGCTAGGAGGTTAGGCGGGGTTGGCAAAGGTCGGAAGATAGAGCCTGGAGATTGTATGGTGGTGAATTTCGATAGTAGAGAGCTGGATGGCAATTTCATTCCCCGCTTAGCACATTCTCGTAATGGGGACTACAGGATCATTGTCCACCCATTGACCTTTTTCTACCCTCCTTGTAATGTTTGCTTAGCGCCCAATCAGCCTTACTCTTCAATGAGCATGCAAGTGTTAAATGGGGATCATTTTGCTGTGCCAGCCTCTAACAGGTTTTTAGCAATGAGCTCCATCTGTGGGTTATTTGACTTGCACCACCTATAAAGGATTCTATTTTACAGGATACACATGCCAAGGATTCTTTACAAGGTTCTGATAGCATCTCCATTTGTGTTAAGCTTTTAAGCTGGAATATAGCAAGGGCAGCAGAAAAGCTGAATAAACCTTTACAGGTAAGGTTTATTTAGAGTTATAGCATTGTGTGGTGCCAGGAAACCTGGGATATAACTAATGTTCTTTATATTGATGACTTCACTTCCTTTTTAAGGTCGAGCCTAGGCAGCACGCATGCACTGTGTGGAACACCTGCTGTAAACAGAATCAGGAACGTAATCCCACCTGCTGGTTGCCATTGGTTAAGTCCTCCGTTGCTTTAAGTTCCTGGCCCCTAATTGATTCCTACAGCTCACACATAACAGTTCGTTTGAAGGCAGCAGAACTCTGGCCAAGTACAGTTTTCCTACATTTTCAGGACTTCTCTGTTATTTGGCAGAACTCTTTTTCTTCTGCTGCACTTCCATATACAAGCCCAGCTCCTGTCTTCAGTGCCCCTGTTCTCGTTATGTATCACCCCATGGGGTGCCCCCTCCACTCCCACCAGCGGGACTCCACTTGTGGCCCGTGCAGTGCCCTTCCCCTGCTACCACCTCCCACTGCACGCCACTCTTGGCCCATGCAGTGGCCTTCCCCTGCCACCTCCTCCCATGACATGCCATTCATGGGCTATGCTGTGCCCTTCCCCCCCGCCGCCACCTCCGAGGGCACGCAACTCTTGGCCCATGCAGTGCCCTTCCTCTTCCACCACCTACCGCGGCATGCCACTCTTGACCCATATGGTGCCCTTCTCCCATCACCACCTCCGAGGGCATGCCACTCTTGGCCCGTGCGGTGCACTTCCTCCGCCACTACTTCCGGAGGCACAGCCCTTTTGGCCTATTCGTGCCCTTCCCCCACCACCACCTCCAAATGCATGCCACTCTTGGCCTGTGAGTCCAATTATAACAGGCAGTGTGGCCTGACTCAGTTGCGCACACTTCACTTGGTATTAAAAAACACCAGAACTTAAACCGCTATACTTCAATGTATTTCAGTATTTTTTTGTGTTGTGTCACACACTATTTTTGTTTTTTCAATATATTGTTGTTACATTTCACAGTTCACAACAATTACTAACTCATAAAAACATTGTTAATGCACAATTCGAAAAAGCAACTATATACATGTACAAATAACAATCTCAATTATCATTCAGTGTTGGTGCCCAAAGCATTTCAGAACCGTTAATAGTTCCTTCTTCAGGGGATCATCTGTGGACGAAACATATGATGGATGCTGTCAATGATCATGAAGGATTCAAAAGGTTACTGTACATTTAAAATGTGTATGTAGCGTTGTTTACCATGTGTAATGATGCTGCTACACCTCCTGAATAACCACAAGACGCTTGCTGGGCTTCAACAATATTTAATAAGCAAACTTCACTAGAGAGCGCCGAGCCGGCAACCTCCGTGATCAGACGCTCGCGCCGTTTCTCCCAGGCTGTGCGCGCATCCTAAAGATGGCCGCCGGCACGTCGCATCGTGACGCGACGTGCATACACTAGAGCGCCACTCTACATATCTCCCCTTTTTCCAAACAATGGAAACTTTAACTTACAGTCCGCTGCTCATATCAAAGTCTTGGAACCTGGCCGGTCTCACCACTGTTCTCCCCCTTCGAGTCAGTCTTACCGGAGTAGCCATGGCCTCTCGCCCAGGAGTCTCTGCGCTGCCTCCTCTGTTGCTCAGCGCTGCCTGGCTCTCCACCTGTCTCCCCATGTCCATCTCCTGCTCCACTCTGGGTCTACCTCCGTCACCTTGCTCCTCACTGACTTCTCCACTTCCCATGTCCATCTCCTCCTCGACTTGTGCGTCTCCTGTCTCAGGCTCCGCCAGCGCTTCCAGGCCTTGACCCCCTTGGCTCCACTGCAACACCTTGTTGCATCTCGCCATGCAGTCCTGAGACCACACATTTCCATCACTCAACATGGCTGCTCTGTCATATACCTTCTTAACTTGCAGGGGTTTGCTGTATTTGCTCTCCCCCTTTCTTTGCATCGTCGCCAACTTAACTCACACCCATTTGACTTCTTCTAGTCCGGTATCCTTCACATTTCTTCGTCTATTGTAGTGCTTGGCATATACAGCTTGTGCCTTCTCTAAGTTCGCTTGAACCACCGCAGGGGACCATTTACTCATTATGGTTTTCTCCTTCCACACACGATTGTCCTTCGTGAATGGATCACGTCCTCTCAAGATTTGGAACAGACTATATCCAGTCCCCGTGGGGGTGATCCTATATGCCCATTCCATTTGCCATATCTCTTTCTCCCAGTCCTTGTTCTGAGATATCGCTGCTTGCACCAATCCCATCACCACACGGTTAAACCGTTCTACTAGTCCATTTCCTGGCGGGTGATAGATCGATGTGTGCTTGGAGAGGATGCCATTTCTCTCCATGAAGTTGGTCTACTTATCTGAGGTAAACTGGGGGCCGTTGTAGCTCAGGAAGGATTTTGGAATGCCCTCTCTCACAAACGTGTCACTCAAAAACTTCGATATGGTCTCTGTGTCCATTACTTCCTCCACCTTCATTTCAAGCCATTTAGAGTATCTGTCGATGAGGACACACACATACTTTTGAACTCCTTGTCTGTCTAGAATTGGGCCCAAAATGTCTATGGACAATTCCTCCCACGGGTTCTGTGGGGGGTCAAATCTTCCTAGTGCCGGGCGCAAAGGCTTAAGTGTTTTGTCTGCTCCTTGGCACTGTGGGCAATCTCTGACATGACGTTCTGCTCGTAACTCCATGCCTGGCCACCAGTACCCTTCTTTTGTCCTCAATTTCATCTTGCCTATCCCTAAGTGGCCTTCATGGAATAAGACCAATAGTTTGGGGATTGTGCCAGCTGGGGGTATAACCTTGTGTCCCCTGAACACAAACACTCCTTGGTCGTCCATTGACAACTCTTCTCTGACCTCATAGTACATTCTCAGGGTGTCGCTGGTGTGTTTCTTCTCTGGCTATCCCCGTACTATGAAATTCTTCACCTCTTGTATTATTTGGTCTTCACTGTAGGCTTCCTTCCACTCCTGGTTGCTGATGACTTTCTCCTGGTCATCTGTTAGGCCCACTATCTCTTCCCCACTTGTCGATTCTTCTCCTCCAGGTTCCATGGCCGCCGCCCTACTCAGATAGTCTGCGACTTTGTTCCGACTGCCCGGAATGTACTCCACATCATATCTAAATTCTAGCAGCTTCAATGTCATTTTCGAGATCCTGGGGGTGGCACTCGCGTGCCCACTGGAGGTGAGTACCTTCACCAAGGGTTTATGATCTGTCTTTAGCTGAAATCGCGTACCCCACAGGAATTGTCTGAACCTGGTCATTGCCCACACTACTGCGAGCATCTCCTTTTCGATGACGGTGTATTTCCTTTCTGTGTCACTCAGGGTGCGAGAAGCGAGGCATAGTGTGTCCATCCCTCCTCCGGTCATATCCTTGCAAGGGTATGGATCTCACCACATCTTACTTTACCCTCTCGAATTCCTTTTGCGCTTCTTCTGTCCAGCAGAACATCGAGCTCTCCCTCGTTAGCTTCCTCAGGTGGTGGGTCTTTGTTGCAAAATGCTGCACGAATTTACTATAGTATTCGGCCATTCCTAAGGAGGACCTGACCTCCTCCTTGCTGGTGGGCGGTGGTGCATCGTTGATTGCTTTCACATTTTCTGCCTTGGGGGTGATCCCTTGCACTCATATTTCGTACCCTAAGTAGGTCACCGATTCCATGACCAGGCGGCACTTTTCCCACTCCGCAGTGAGGCCCTTGCCTTCTAATACTCTCAACACCTTGGTAAGTTTGGCATCATGGTCTAATTTGTCGCGGCTCATCACAAGGATGTCATCCTAGAAATACTGGATGCCATCCATGTCCTTAAACAGTTGGTGCATTAACTTCTGAAATACCGCTGCCGCCGATGCCAGTCCAAGCGGCATGCGGCGGAACTGGTAGCACCCGCAGGGGGTAATGAATGATGTCAACCTCCTACTTTGCGGGTGCAATGCAATTTGATGGTACGCTGAGGTTAGGTCGATGGTGGAGTACCACTTAATCCCTCTCGTCTTGGCTAGCATCTCCTCAATCCTGGTAGGGGAAATTTCTCTACCACAATGTTCTTATTCAATTCACGCAGGTCCACACATAGTCTGACCTTCCCACTGGGTTTCATGACTACCACCAATGGTGCCAGCCACTGCGCACGTGATCGGTTCGATGATTCCCTATCTCTCCAATTCTTGTAATTCTTCCTGTACTGCTTCTCTTACTGCGAGAGGTACGTTTCTCACCTTGTGAGTCACCGGTATGGCGCCTGCCTTGAGGACAATTTTGTGTGCAAACTTCTCGAGCCTCCCCACCGTGCCTCCAAACACCTTGGGGTACTCCTTCTTCCATTTGTCCATGTTGGGCCATTCTTCCGGTTCCGTGAGGAGGATCTGTTCTTTTCCTCCGGGGTCTAGTTTGATATCCAGGTCCCCTTGGTCCAGCCAACCTAGCACCGATGGTCCTTTTTCAGAAATGTACAGTTTGCAGTAGGCGCTGCGTCCTCTGAATTCAAACCTTAACGGTCGGAATCCTTACATGGGTATGCGGTCTCCGTTGTACGTGACCGGCCTTATGTCTATCTTCTCCAAGTCCGGGTCCAAGTGTGAGCTGAAGGTTTCATTCCACACCGTCCTCTGTACAATGGTGTAGGGTGACCCGGTGTCCACCACTATATTTATCGGCACTCCTCCGATCGTCATGTCCAGTACTGGCTTGGACGACCTTTTGTTATCCACACTCAGTACTTGGTCGTAGATGCATAGTACCGTGTCCTCGTCTTCCTGGTCACTCCCTTCCTTGTCCACTTGTTCATGGTCAATGTATTAACCATAGTTCTGGATGACTTCCTGCGGCATACTTTCTCATAGTGTCCTGTGATTCCACAATACATACATTTGGCGTGAAACGCCGGGCACTTCCTGTCATGGACCTCATGTGCCCAACTTCCGCATCTGTAGCAGGCCTTTTTGTTGTTTCCCATTTGCTTTCCCGGTGGTCCTGGATTCCCTTGCCACCTATTCGGTCCCTTCGATGTGGGCCCCTTGCTCCTGTTGTCCCGGCGGTGTTCCTCGTCTTCAATCCTGTTCACCACAGGTGTCGTGGCAGCCTCTCTTTTTGCCGCCTCTGCACATCTTCGCACCATCTCAGCTCTCTTGACGATTATCATCACTTCTTGTAACGTTGCGTCGCCGCTGGCCCACAGCTTGTCTTGTACTACGGTGCTGGTCGTGTGCATCACGATTTGATGCTTGATAAATTCGTCTTGGAACGTATCATATCTACACGTTGATGCCAATTTCTTTAACACCGCCACGTACTCTTCCACTGATTCTCCAGGTCGTTGTTTTCTTTGCTGGAAGTTATACCTGTCAATCGACACACATACCGCCGGTTTGTAGTGTTCATTCAGCTCTTCTATTGCGTGGCCGTATACGTCGTCATCTGTGCTCCCCCTTTGTTCGGGTATTAGAGTCTTGAAGATCCTGAGCCCCTCTAGGCCTAGATTATGTAATAATATTCGCCTCTTCCTTTTGCTTGAGAACTTTTCTTCATTTTCATCTTCTAGCACTTCGATGAAGTTGTCAATATAGTCTCTCCAAACTTCCCACCTCATCAGTGGTTCTCCTGGCTTGGGCAAAAATTGTACGGGGGCCGTCGCTGACGCTGCTTGCGCGCACATTCTTTCGCGCTTTTCCGTGGGCGGGGTATCACTGTGACTTCTGGGGCTGCCCGGTGCACTGTTTTCCTCTATCTTCTCTGTTTTCAGTTGGGGGGTCTCTGTGTCTGCCCCTTTGCTCTTCCCTTCGGTCGCCAGTGCTCCTGCCCTTGGTCGTGCTGCGTCGTGGGGTTCCCTGGGTGGTCTTCCCTGTGCGCACCCTGTTTTCTTCTCCCCTGTGCACAGTTACTTCTCCCCTTGCATCACTGCGGGCCCTGTCGCACTCTCTGGTGATTTCTGATATGTGGGGTGTTACTTACAGGCCCCTTGTGGATGCTTCTGATGTTTGGCTCCCAGCCGTGGTCCTTCTCCTGTGTGGGTCGTTTTATTTATTTATTTTTTTCACTGATGTGCCTCCTTAGGTCTTCATCCCGACCTCGTCGCCATTGTAAGGATGCTGCTACACCTCCTGAATAACCACAAGACGCTTGCTGGGCTTCAACAATATTTAATAAGCAAACTTCACTAGAGAGCGCCGAGCCGGCAACCTCCGTGCTCAGACGCTCGCGCCGTTTCTCCCAGGCTGCGCGCGCATCCTAAAGATGGCCGCCGGCACATCGTGTCATGATGCGACGTGCATACACTAGAGCGCCACTCTACACCATGATCAAAATATATGCCCATGTGCTGTTTTGGAAAAGGGGGTGGTGATGAACAGAGTGTCTGAATTAAGCAGACCACTCTTACCCAGTCCAAAGATCAGGGCTTGATCCATCACCGTTATTTAGCTCACTGCACCATCCCAGCTCAGAACCTGGCTATATGCAAATTAGTCTGTCCCTGGCCCAGTGCATCATGGGAACAGGGCAGACCAAACTACCGAGCCAATTCTTCACCAGAAAGGAGACAAGCTTCCGGGGACCGGTTTCTGGCATTTCAGCCGTCGTCGGCCCGGCTTGCTTGAATCCTGATGGTGCAGTGAGCAAGGGACTCATGTCTGAGTATACCCTGCCACACCTATAGTGGCCAAAAGCGATTCAGAAAAGGGGGTGGTGATGGACAGAGTATCTGAATTAAGCAGAATCGTTTTGTCCACCATAAGCGTGGAAGGGTATGCTCAGATGTGAGTCCCTTGCTCACTGCACCATCAGGATTCAAGCAAGCCGGTCCGAAGACGGCTGTAATGCCAGAAACAGGTCCCCGGAAGCTTGTTTCCTTCCCAGTGTAAGAATTGGTTTGGTAGTTTGGTTTGCCCTGTTCCCATCATGCACTGGGACAGGAACAGACTAATTTGCATATAGCCACGTTCTGAGCTGGGATGGTGCAGTGAGCTAAAAAACGGTGTTGGATCTAGCCCTGATCTCTTGACTGGGTGAGAGTATTCTGCTTAATTCAGAAACTCTGTCCATCACCACCCCTTGTTGTTAAATATGTGCTGTTTTTAGCATGCAAAAAACCTGTATAAGTGAGTAATGGTATGTGGGTTGCCCTACCTTCCTCAATGTAAAGCAGTCTGCCACGTTCAGTGTGCACATTCAATAAACTATAAGTAACCATAAATCACCATGAATGCTTAGTAATTCATAACCTGGTCCAATAATCTGTGCTTATGCAATGCGATGGTAAAACCTCTTACCTCTATATGCTATTTTCAAAGCACCAATAGCTGAATTGAACATAAATGATTCGCATCAATAATTCTAAAAATTCCGGAGGTACAATGTATTATACCAATACTAACGGTGCTGGCTCTTACCTACTACTGAATCGTCATGTTATAGTCTGAAAAAGATTAAGACAAATCGAAAAGCTGCAGTGAGCCCGTGGGCGCATATACACGGTCCTATAATCACGAACAATGATAGAAAAAAACGTTACGGTATAAGTGTAAAGATGTACCTGGGACAGCCGATAAGCCGGAACGCATAAACACTGCTTCCGCGTTAGTCATGTGGTGCTCATACTGGTCTCGCGGGACCCATATCGGATTGTTAAAGCCATAATCATAAAAAATACGTCGGAAAAACTGATAATAAGACACACACTCGTCCCATGACAAGGGAGCAGAGAGACTAACTACAAACTGTTTAAAATTAAATGCTGGCATACTGACCGGTTTATTAATATTTTTTATTAGGCCACCACCAGAGCCTATGGAGCTTCAAAGTGAGCTCTCTCAACCCTCAGGATTCTTGTTGAGCCCTCCCACACCCTACGAGCATGAAGGCAGTTTCCCTCAAACCCACCCTTTCCATGTGCGGGTAGTGAGGCACCATCCATGTCCTTATCTGGAAGAGGGAAAATATTTATGGTCTTTTCTACGGCATTGCTGACCGGCTTGCAACAGTCAGGCATCTTTGACCCCTGCATACAACCAACACGTGGTGAGCCTTGCCCTGTCAGCGCTCTCAGATGTTAACAATTGCATCCAGTAACTTAGGCAGGGGTGACCTAACCCCTTCATCAGGTATGACATGCACTCAAGCTGGGAAGGACGCTTTGCAATTGAACTTATTTAGCTTTTTTTTAAGTTCAAGAAAATTTTATTTGGTAATAATAAGAGAGAAAACCAGGTGTCAAAACAAAGTACAACGTGGTAACAAGCGAAAAAATCTGAGCAGAATAAAACAATCATACAAATGTAAGCATTATAATCAAAGAAATCTGGGTGCAAAAATGAGAAAGAAGGGAAAGGAAAAGAGAAAACACATTAAGCATAAAATATGAAAAGCATGAGAATGTTGGAAAAAAATTGGTACATTAGAGGATAAGTGGAATGTATCGAGCAATTAAGGAGGTTTAGGAACTTCCTGTTGTGGAGGCGAAGGATGAAATAGGCGCTTACTACAGGAGTCCAGATACAGTGTGACAGGAGTCCATAAGTCCATGCGCTTTGTAGCCATACATGCCGGAAAAACATGAGCAGTATCGAGTCTATGATTATGGCATACATTAAACCACCATGCTTTGAAGGAGATCTTGGAAAAGTCTTTCCAATTGACCGTTATTTGTTGGAAGGCTGCGGCAAGTAATAGGTCAATGATCTGGGGTTTTAGATCAACGTCATCCCAACAAGGGGAGAGGCTCCCCATAAAGATATGTGTGTGAGAAAAAGGAATGGAGGTGTGGAATATTAAATTAATTTGAGCCCAAACCTGCAGCCAAAAATTACGTACATGAGTGCATAGAAATAACATATGAAATAAATTAGCTTGCGATGACGAACAAGACCAGCATGTGTGGGGAGTGTTAGGGAAGCGTTTGTGGAGGTCAGAGGGTGTGAAGAGAAGCCTATTGTAAATAAAAAACAGGGTCTGAGTGAGGGTTGCTGCTCTGGAAGATTTGCGGAGCTTGATCCAGATTTTGTCCCAAAAGGAAATCGACCAAGAGACAGACAGATCATGCTCCCAGGATTCTTCCACTTTAGATTTAGACCTGGGGGTCTCACCGGTGTGAAGATATTTGTAAATTGCAGCTGCTTTTGGTGTAGTACGTAAAAAGGAATGAAGTGTGGAAGTGGAGGTAGGTGAGGCAGGAGGTGAGCAGGGCTGAGAGAGGGTATTGTATTTTGTTAAGACTGCGTTTTTAAGCGAGCGGTATTTACCGGCAAAGGAGGCGGGTAAGTCATGGAGAGAGCGGAGGGTGTCAAAGGATAGGATGGAGGAGTGAGAAAAAAGTTGGGAGATCCATTGCAACCCTCGGGTATGCCAAGTTTTCCAGAAAAAGGGTCTGTCACGGATGAGTAAGGATGTATTATGCCATATGGGGGAGGAAAGGAAATCAGCGATGGTAGTAGGGGGTGAATGAGTGGAAGAGAGGAGTAATTTAGTGGTAAATTTATGGATCTGAGTAGAGATAGAGGCGGGTTTACGAGAAAAGGAGAGGTATTCAGCAAAGGTGAAGGGAGAGAGAAGGAGGCGTTCAAACTTGGCCCATAAAGGACATGGGGCGGTAGGGTCCTGTAGCCAAAAAGAGGCCTGCCTCAACTGGAACGCCTTGTGGTAAGCTGGGAAGTCTGGGAAGTTAGCCCCCCCTTCTGATTTAGGACGGATCAGACGTGCTAGGGACATTCGTGGTTTCTTTTTATTCCAAAGAAAGGAGATTAGAATAGAGTTAATCTTTTTGAAAAATTTGGAGGGTATAGGGACCGGAATATTGGAGAGGGTGTAGAGAACAAGGGGAGACAGCATCATTTTAATGGTATCCAGGCGACCCCACCAGGATAGGTAAAGGGGATGCCACTTAGATGTGAGATCCGTTAATTTTTGAATACATTTGGATGAACACAAGGAAACAGTATCTGAAATGGTAGGGGTAACATGCATCCCTAGGTATTTGATATTGGAGGATTTCCACGTGAAATTAGAGGCGACAAAATCGGGTTGGAATGTGAATTTAGTCAAGGGGAGGATCTCACATTTATCATTATTGAGTTTATAGCCAGATATTTGGGAATAAGCCTGGACTTCAGTAAGAAAGGCAGGAATGGAAACGGAAGGGTCAGAAATAAATAGCAAAATGTCATCCGCATAGGCGGCTAGTTTGATGTGGGAATTGGACAGTTGGAAACCATGAATGGAGGGATTTTGACGAAGCTTGGAGAGGAAGGGTTCTAAAGCCAAATTAAAAAGAAAGGGAGATAGGGGACAGCCTTGGCGAACCCCTCTTTTTAGATCAAAAAAGGAAGATATCTGCCCATTAGCACACACCGCTGCGCGTGGGTTAGAGTAAAGTAGTGAGATTAAGGAAATAAAAACAGGACCAAAGCCAAACCAACGGAGGGTGTGAAATAAATAAGTCCATTCAACTCTATCAAAGGCTTTTTCGGCATCAAGGGCAATGGCCGCAAGGGGATAGGGTAGTGGGCGAGATTTAGAGAGGATGTTAAAGAGAAGCCTGGTGTTGTCAGTGATAAAACGGCCTTTGACAAAGCCCGACTGTTCCTCACCCAAAAGGTCTGGAAGAAGAAGGTCGAGACGCGCTGCCAGAGATTTTGCAAAGATCTTATAGTCAATGTTGACCAAAGAAATTGGTCTGTAATTCTTGCAGTGTTGAGGATCTTTGCCTTCCTTGGGTATGAGGCAAATATGGGCGTCAGAAAAAGAGCCTGAGGAGGAACCTAAGGAGAGGAAGGTGCCAATAAGGGAATGGAGTCTAGGGATAAGGAGCTTTGAGAAGTGGAGGAAAAATTCTACTGTAAAGCCGTCCAGCCCAGGGGCTTTGTCTTTTTGGAGGGTTTGAAGCGCTTTAAGGAGTTCTTTTTGGGATATATCAAGTTCTAAGTGAGAGAGGTCAAGTGGAAAGTGAGATGGTTTTTGAATAGAGGAGAAAAAAGTGTCTAGAGCGTGGGAGGAAGGCTGAGTTTCAGAAGAGTATAAGGTTTTGTAGAAGGTAGAGAATTCGGTAAGGATGTCTGCGTCTGTGTGTTTGAGGTTTGAATTGGTGTCGTAAATTGATTCAATGTTTAATTTATTATGTTTCACCTTGAGATAATTGGCTAAAATCTTGCCAGCCTTATTTTTACCACCATAGAATTTGGCACTAGATTTTAACAAGTACAAGGATGCATCGTCCGTAGATTTTTTGTTAAATTTCATCTTAGCGTTAACCAGGGCGGTTAAAGTTTGCTGTGAGCGGGAGGTGAAATAAGAATGCTCCAATTTCTTAATATCCAAAAGGATAGCCTTAGTAAAATCGCGAGCAGCTCTACGTTTTTTAGCAACAAATCCAATTATGAAATCTCTCGCCGCCGCTTTAAAGGCATCCCAAATGGTGTGTTTGGGGACAGGGGAATCATCATTTAGGGAGAAGAACTCATGGGAGAAGGAAGTGAAGGAGGTGGTAAATTTAGGGTCCAGGAGGAGAGAATTATTGAAACGCCAACGCTTAGGGCCCGTTGATTTGGGTAGGATGTCCAGTTGAACTAACGTAGGGGCATGGTCAGAAAGTAAAATTGGGCCAATTTCCGCGTGTGTGAGAGTTTGGGCAATGTTGTGGGTAACAAAGACGTAATCAATTCGGGATTGGGAATGGTGACATGGAGAGTAAAAGGTAAATTCTCGAAGGTCTGGATTGCAAAGACGCCAGGCATCAATGAGTTTGTGTTGGGAAATAGCTTGAGAAAAGGATTTATGAGATTTGTTAGGGATAAAGTGTGCTTTAGAATTCCTGTCTAGAAAGGGATCCAGGGGCTGATTGCAATCACCTGCTAGTATAAAATTATCATCGATGAACCTGGTGATGTGTTGAGAAAATGAGTGCCAAAAAGTGGGATCACCAGTGGTGGGGGCATAAACATTTAGGAGAGAAATTGGAACATTCTTGACAGAGAGTTTGGCATAAATCCAACAACCTTCGGTGTCTGACTCTTGAGCAAGCAGGGAGTGGGAAAGAGCCTTGTGACATAAAATAGCAACGCCATTACGTTTACCATCTCCAGGAGAGTAATAAACATCCCCCACCCAGCTTCTTTTCAATTTAGCGGATTCTTCAGCAGATAAATGGGTTTCTTGTAAAAAAGCAATGTCCACATTTAATCGTGAAAGATGAGATAAGATTCTTTGTCGTTTGATAGGGGAGTTGACGCCCTTAACATTCCATGTGAGTACTTTCAGAGACATATCATGTCAAAGAAGAAGAAGAAGGTAAAAGAGAAAAAGGGAGTGGAAAAAAGACCCAGAAGATTAAAAGGATCAAGGAGATCAGGGAAATTGATGAAAGTCGGTACAGTGCAATAATGAGCGAAAAGAGAAGTAGAGAGAAAATAGGGTAGGAAAGAGGAAAAGAAAGGTGAATAGTTTGAAGAGAAGGATAAAGTAGTCCGTGGAATAATTAGAATGAGAATGAGAAGACAGGAATAGAAAAATGTTTGAAGACCAAAAAAGAGAGACACCTGTGAAACAGAGGACATTGGGAAACTTAAAGGTGAAAAGGATACAAGAAGGAAAGTGAACAACCAGGAGAGAAGGGGAAACATACTTACGGAGGGTAGAAACGAGGAGGAATGATCACCAGGGGGAGGATACGCGAGGAAGTGGATGAGGGGGGGACGCCAGGCAGAGGAAGCGAGCGCCAGAAGCGAACGAACCAACAGGTCGGAGGGGAAACGCCATACTTTTTGTAAGACCTGCAAGGAAAAAGGGGAAAACCAATGGTAAGGGAAACGAATGAAAGAGGTTGAGAGCAGAACAATAATAAAGTACAATGAGATGAGTAAAGAAAACAGTGGGGAATCTTACTAACTAACGAACGGAGATATGAGATAACGACGAAAAAAGAGGGGAAGAACAGGGAAACAAGAATGGCCAGAAAACGTGGCACAAACCAACAGTGATACATTTAACAGTGCAAGACAAGTATGCAGCTTGATTGAGACTTCAACACTTCTTCACGCAGGAATCATGGCGGGAAAGCTGAGGAGGAGCCAGAGAAGTCCATATCAGAGGCTTGAGTTGCATTCAAAAAGCTTCGAAGACGAACAGGATCTTCATATGTCGTAGTCTTGTTGTTGTAGGTCAATCTGAATAGGCAAGGATGAAAAAGACCATATCTGGCTCCAATGGCTCGAAGTTCTGGCCGCATCTCCAAGAAGGCCTTGCGACGGCTGGCTGTGGCTCTTGCATAATCCTGCGCAAAGAAAAGATTGGAGCCCATCCATTGCAACCGAGGTGATGCACGAGCCGCTGAGATAACTTTGAGAAGATCAGTATATTCTAAGAAGTACATAATGACTCCTCTTGGTCGTGAAGAAGGAGAAGAAGTGGAGGGAAGGCGACCCAACCTATGTGCACGCTGAATGTTAAGGACAGTATCCTCAGGTAGATGAAGTAGCTTGGGCAGAAATGATTTGAAGAAGGCAATGGGGTCACTCCCCTCACAATTCTCCGCCAGGCCGTAAATACGAAGGTTGTTGCGTCTGTTTCGGTTCTCCAATTTTTCAACTTGCTTTTGAAGAGAGGAAAGTTGGGACTGCATGTGTGATACTTTAGAGGAAGACTCCTGGAGAGAAGGTAGAGATTGTTCCACCTTGGTGACTCTGGCATCCATCTGGGACCAGTTGTCAGTAAGAACCTGCAGCTTAGTATTCGTTTCTTCCATGAAGGGTCTAAGGGCACGGATCTCTTCCAATAGTAACTCCATTGAAACAGTTGATGTGGATCCCGTTGGCGATGGAGGATCTTTTTTAAGGCGTTTCGTCGTGATCTTCCCTGGAGGTTGGACGGACTGCTCCGTACTGGACTGCGACATTTGAGTGGCAAGATCTTGAGAAGCTTCGAGGTGCGCCAATGCAGAGAAGACTTTAGAGTTTTTAAGGAAGACACGACGTGGAGTTTTGGTAGTGCGTTGGAATGCTTTTTTTTCCATAAGAAGGAAGCAGAAAAAAGTTATTGGTTAGGTCCAATAATAGTCACTGCTTATCCAGAGGCGATGAAGAGTGTGCGTTAAAGTCTATAACTGGCAAACTGCGCAGGATGCAGGTGTACCAGGTCGTAAGGAAAATGGGTGAAACAGCGACTCGCTCGCTAAAGGAAGGGGTTAACGCAGTGATGATGGAAGCGTGAAACCACCATGGGGATGCATGTAGATAATTAGCAGGTTACGGAGCAGAGGAGGTCCATCAAGGAGAGGATATCATGGATGCAGGGGTAACATGAAAGGGAGAGCGTGCAGCAACAATGCTTAATACTGTCTTGAGTTGTAAATAGCGCCAAACATATGTGTATGAGAGAAGACAGCAGTTTCAGTGAAGAGGCGACTGAAGGGGGAGAATTTCTCAGGGAGAAAAGTTCACTTGCTTAAAATGGCCGCCAATCAGATAGAACATGAGTAAAACTTCGTTAGAATACGTTGAAAAGTAATATGTAGCACACACATGCAGCAGCGAAGCAGAGCAGTGGACTGTACCTCGCAAGGAAGAATCAATGACATGTGGGGCTCCGTGGCAGACTGGAAAGCTTGCGAGGCAGGAGCGTCATACTCCTCGGTGGCCGGAAAACAAAATGGCGGGCGCGACTTTCAGTCAGTCGCGTCCGCTGCAAAAGTCGGCAAAGCGGCAATTCCGCTACTTGAAAGGGACCGCATCATGAAGCCCCTTGTCGGCGGCGGTCTCCGGTCGGTAAAATGGTGCTTTGCAGGTACAGGCAAGGTAATAGAGGTGGCGAAAGCCCTCAGCAACCCGGAGCGCTCACATCCGCGCTGCCGTCCTCGTCGGGCGCCAAGCCACGCCCCCCGAACTTATTTAGCTTAATGTTTATTTTATTGCTGCAGTGCCCTGTGCGAAGTTTTATTTGCTATCTAGAACTCTATATTAGTGCATTTGCAGGCTGTCATCTCTTCTCAGCGCTCTTCCCACTCATTCTTGGCCCCTTCCCGCTCCCCCCATTCCCTTTGCATTCTTTCCTCTCTCCTCATTGCTTGCCCATCCCCAAACCCACCAGCCTTGCTGCGGTTTTGAGCCTGTCGATTCTGCTGTGAAGCCACTCTGTTTTGCCCTGTCTGTGTTTATGCTGTATGAATTTTTTTCTAACTTTGAAGCAATGTTAATTGCTGGAGTTATATGCAAGAATAGGGTCAGTGCTTTGGGGCTAAGTGTGTGTGTGCGGGTGGCCGCTATACCATGATTAAGAAAATGTATTCTTCAAAAAGGAAATCACACAGTCTTACTTAGCATTTATTAATATACCATTCATGCATCAGCAGCTACAAGCAGCACACTTCCCTAAAAACCTCTCTTTATGCAGATAATAATGTTCCAATATGAGCTTTGCACCTAATAAGTAAAGCTGTTGTTGAAGACATGAGGCTTGTACACAGTGCTTGTAAGGGTACTCCACGTAGATGCACATCTAATAAGTCTCTGCACATACATCTAGACTCTCATTAGATTTTTTGGGCTGTGGAGAGAATCAGATGAGGTTTGAGGTCTTAGGCCCTTGCCAATCAGGGTGATTTGCGTTACTGTGAGGGACACAGGCCATATGCATGTGCCTCACTGTTGACTTGCTGTTGTACCTAGAACCACATTTCCTTTTCTTTTGTGCCATGTCATAAAAAATCTCAACCCCACTAATATAAACACTTTGGGTCTGTGCCCTATAAGTAGAGTGTAAGCTCTTGTTGAACATCTGTCAAAATGTGGAACAACTTTGGTGGACCTACATATTCTCTACTTCACTGGAGGTAAACTTAAGGCAGACCAGAAACAAAATATCTCAGGGTGACAACTTCTGTAGGCCATCCGTTTGTACGCTGCCTCACATCACGCATGCAGGAACATGATTAAGGAATTGTTTTATAGGAAGGATTGGCAAAGAGAAATTGGTTTTGCCCATGCAAAATCTATTGGCTTGTCAATATTTTTTATACTTAGCACAGCACTTAAGCTTCTTCATAACATAAAAAAACAAGCATTTGCAATACAATAGGTCATGCATTACTGAACGTTTGAACTATTGACATAGCAAATAATAATAATACAGCGTCACAGTAAAGCGAGACCTATTGCATTGCAAATGTTGGTTTCCCTTGCTTTCTCCTCAAACTCTGGCTGGGCAAAGGATCTTGGCTCACTGTTGTCACATAATTTGGGATACTAACCTCTGCAACACAGGATCAGCATATTTGCTGGGTTTCTTTAGGGCTTTCTAACAGTGTTCTTTTTTTATTGAATATTTATTGCCCAAAATTGCTTATTGAGACTTAAGCAAAGTTGGTCACCCTATGGACCTTTTTGGAATGGCTAGGAAGGGATATCAACTCCTTTATCACAGTGGTGATCATGGGAGATTTCAATCTGCAATTTTGTGATGTAAACTGTTCTACGGGCAAATCTGGATTGTATGAGGCAGCAGGCCACACTCTTCACTTTGAGCCTAGTTTTCAGGGAGAAATGTTTACGATATTTTATGTGATTTCAATTTAGCTTGTGGTTGTAGTGGTTTAGGTGATGGCCTTTATAAATTCTTTGCCCCCTCTTTTACGGGAAGAAAGTTTGCAACCATTATTGATTATGTCTTTCTTTTGGCCCCTTTAAGTCCACACATAACTAAATATTCAATTCTTATTAAGACCTGTCATGATCATAAATCGATTTCCATCTCTGTTCAATGGGCCTTCTGAATGCCCTGTTGTGTCATTGGCTTTTGAAGGGTAAGGATGTTGTGATCTCTGTCCAAGGTAAAGGGATCAACTGAAAGAGGATTTGCCTGGAGTACTTTTTAAAAGAGCTAGCAAAGTGCTGCTTTGGGGATTTTGAGGTCATCCTTTCTGCGGACCTCCCAGATGTGTTTATGGTGGCTTCTTTCACTAACATATGAAAGAGACTGAATGTTATATTAGCTCGTCAGGGGGATAGGGAGGCCAGGAGTCAGGCAAGATGGATTGATCAGTTCTGTTTGAGGGAGCACCATGAATTGTTAGGGGCCCTCAATTGTAAACCAAGATCGGCTCTTAGAGTGGATGACTGAAGATAGAATGATAAAGCAGCTATCAAAAATAGAAAGGATTTTCTGAAGCTCGTGGCCTGTGTGGAACTGGTAAATGCGTGCTCTTTATATTGCAGTGCAAAATATTGGGAGTTATTGCTCCGGACAAATTGATGGTTCATTTTAGAGATATCTGTGTCCTAGTGACCTCTGAGATGCAAGAGTGGACCTTACTTTTATTCTAATCTTTATTTCCAGTTGGGGAAAGTTAGGGAAGTGATTGACAAGCCGAGTTGAAATACAGCTGCTGGTCCGGATGGGGTCATTTTGAATTTGTTTAAATCAGATTCTAATCTGTGTGGGAATCTTTTATTTTTCATAAGGAATAATGAATAAGGAATAAGGACAAAGATACATTGCTGGCATGATTGCCCTTCATCCTTTGCTGAAATGGCCCTCGGGCTGGGTTAATCCAGCCCTGAAACTCAATAGGTTAATTCTGAGGGACTGTTTCTCTTTGGATTATGCCTCCCTTTGGCTTATGCAAACTAGATCCCATTGCATAATGATGTTAGAGATGCTTTGGATGTCCTGGGGCATACGGATTGTTTACTTCTCCCAATTCAATTAAAAACCCTAACCGATTTTGGGCAAAGAATAAAGGGAGGATCATGAACTGCAGAAAGGGAGAGTTTGCGCTCATGCTATCCTCAAAACAACTTTGTATATCCAGCCCTATTTGACTTCTGTAAGTTATAGTTTCCATCTATACCTTGTAATCAGATTTCAGATTGGTTGGATACATCATATTCTAGTGGTCACCAAAGACTGGTCTTTGGTTGAGGACCTTGTCCCTTGCAGTTGTGACAGGTTCTTGTCACAAGACACCCTTCATTTTATTATGCTTTGTGATACCTATGCTGATTTATGCTTCAAATGTATTATCCCTCTTCTCAAGGGCATGAAGTTCACAATGGGCCCTATTCACAAAGGTACTTGCATGAAGTAAAGTTATGAGTGTGGAGTCTCTGCACTTTTGGTGGAGTTTCTACACTTGGGGAGGAATCTCCACACGCAGGATCAAATCTCCACACTGAGAACTGAAGTGTGGACATTCTGCCCTGAGTATGGAGAATCTGCCATGTAAGTACCTTTTTGAATCTGGGTCACAGGCGAGACCTGCCCATATTTGTCTACAACTGTTATCTTCTGGTCATATTTGTTTTTATATTTTTGGCTTTTTAAAGAGTGTGCTAAAGAAAAGACTGAGCATGGGTATTTAATTGTCTAAGATTTGCCTTTCCTCTTAGGACTAACAGCCATTTAAATAATAATTCCATATTTATAAATCGCAAACCTATCACCCCAAAGAAAATCTGTGTGCTGGGGGGCCGTCGGGGAGATTAACTGAGCTATTGTCCTGAGTCGGATGTATGACGTTACAACGCATACTTTTACAACGCCTACCTTTACAACGCAATTCTTACACCGCAGTGTCCATCACAACGCATACCATTACAATGCATACCATTACAACGAATTCTTTGAAACTACCTTTACAACGCATTCCACTTCAACGCATACTACATTTACAACGCATACCATTACAACGCATATCATTACATTGCATGTAAGGTAAGTATTGGATAGTGTAGGGGTAAAAATTACTACTCTAACTCCAGGGGGTGCAACAGTAGGGTAAGTGTTGGATAGTGTAGGGGTTAAAATTACTATTCTAACTCCAGGGGTGCAACAGTAGGGTAAGTGTTGGATAGTGTAGGGGTAAAAATTACTATTCTAACTCCAGGGGGTGCAACAGTAGGGTAAGTGTTGGATAGTGTAAGGGTAGTATGTGTTGTAATGCTATGCGTTGTAATGGTATGCGTTGTAATGACTGCGTTGTAATGGCATGCGTTGTAGTGGTGTGCGTTGTAGTGTCATGCGTTGTAATGGTTGCGTTGTAAATGCATGCGTTGTAATGGATGTTGCGTTGTAAAAGTTTTGTTGTAATGGTAGTGCGGTGTAAAAGTTGCGTTGTAAAGGTTGTCTCCCTCTTGAGTTACATGATGCTGAGCTGAGCTGCCTCCGGATATCAAACCATGAGCTCCGCGCTCTGGGGTCAGCTGTTCTGGCTGATGCACCACACCTCTCCCTAAATCTTTATTTCAGGTGTTAGGATTGTTTATCATGGGGTTTTACACAGCCTACCTGTATTTGAGATGTATGAGTTTCAAATTTTGTGGTATGTTTAATGTAATTTATTTTCCGAAATAATCATTTATGATGATGATGATGATGATGAAGATAATCTGTTTGTACTCAGTGTAGCTGAAGTAGGCTAAATTGAACTAAGTGTTGAGGTCTAACAGTGAGGTGCGCAATTAAGCATGTGAAGTGACGTGGTGCGATGATAATCAAACTTTGAGGAATGGCAGAATTAGCATCAAAGGAAGTGATTTTAACTTAAACTTGAAGAACAAGCAGGAGTATATTCACTGTAGAATTCTTCTGCAGACACTAAACTCTTCAAGCCTCATTAGTGGTGGACCAACAATTGTAGTGAAACCACTCAATTTCTGTGCTTGGCTCCTATTCATGCAGACCAGTGGTGTTTAAATTGTGCCCTCCTCTTGAACGCTAAGTGCTTTGTAAAGGGAATGTGAGCCCCACTGAAAGAAAGACTGTCGTCCTTGCACAAAGCATGCAGTTTCTGTTGCTGTAAAACAGGCTTTCATGTGAGCTGTAAAGGCACAACAAATGAAAGAGACCTCCCCAGTCCCCTTCTTGTTTCTAAGGAAGATAAAGCTGAGTAACAGGGGCATAATGGCCTGCACACCAAAAGACCAATGTATCTCATAGGAAGAGCAATGACAGTGCACTGTATTGGTGTGAAATGAAAGTGATAATCTGTTGTCACCAGGGATCAGAATATTTAACCTACATAATTGTCTAATAAGCACAATACAGAACAACTATTCATTCCTGAAGTTATGTTTATTTGGGATCTGTATTTCTTTTATAAAAATGTATTGAATAGCAGCTTTCATGCCATCAACTTGAACCAGCAAGACATCCAACATGTATTTCATCCCTGGGACTTTGTCAGGACTCAGATTCTAAAGTTTGTCAATGTCATCAGTAAACTACAGAGAAGACCAATGTTTCTATCCTCTCGATGACACACAGTGTCAGGGGCAAAAGGTCCCCAGGGCAGGATCCTGACCTCTCCCTAAACTCCCTAACCCACATTACTGGATTCAGGGTTCTATCTACTGTACATTCTCCTTCTGTCACGCATTCTATTTATGTATCTTGACTCTGGTATAATCCCTCTCATGTTTAACACCACTCTCTGCAACCTTCTGAAATGCTTTAATGTTGCATTGTTTCTTTCTGTTGACAAAGATTTCCTTTTTAGGTCTCGCTGAGCCAGCGCATGCGCTGCATTGTGAGACTTTAAGTGTCTGGCTCCATAAAATGCTTCCACGTGCTTTTATGGCGGCCTAGAGCTTGCGGGTACGCACGAGCTTCCGTGCACAGGCGCCATCTCGCCTGTGATCACTTTCACTTTCACTGCTGCGTCACTTTCACGGCCGCACAGCCAATGAGCATGCAGGCGGTGAACTTGGATTCTTGTTAATTGCTTTCCTGGTGTTATCACTTTCTGTTTAGGGCAAAGCATGTTATGGTAATTACATGTAAATATGTTTCTTTTGTTTTTTTTCTTTACATTTTGAGAAACGCTTCATCATGTTATCCCTTCGTTTAAATTATTATTCATAAATGATGTGTTGCGGACATGTCATGTATTGTGGTGCCAAAGCAATGCAATAAAGATGTGCCGATGAAGAGCAAAAGACATGCCTCTTTGTTCTTCTTCAAAGATAACTCATAACAACTCCAGTCATTCGTAAGTTGCTTATTCCCCTAATTGCTTGTTTTATTTAGGTTCAGGCATTTAAACCCAGGAGGGGCCGGGTCGTGCTACAAGGGTTGTGTTACCTGCTCATGTTTGTCTGTGTCTGCACTCCTCCCCGCCCCACGTCAGCTCTTGTTATTATTTACGCTTCTCTTTACAAAGGTACAAGATGTGTATCTATGCACCTTTATAAGAGAGAGTACGGTAGTTGGTACGGTCCTGTTTTTCATCTGCATGTCTACTCAAGATAGTATAAGGTCTGACCCTTGCTCAGCAGTTTCTGGCCCCTCTCCGGGGACTTGCCACATACTACACAATCCTTGCAGTAGACTCGCCGCAGTGGTCGTTAGAGAGCATGATGGCTCAAGGTTTGCTGCTCTGGCAATGGCTTCCTGCTGCTTCCCAAGTCTCTCCTAGATCTGTGCCGAAAGCTGCCTTCTCCTCTCTAGGCTCCCATCTGCAGGGCCACCAGTTTAAATGCGGGGCAGTCTCAATATCTCTGGTCATCCTGCGCACCGTCTGGATCCGGCGTCCTTCCTGCACCACATACATGGCAAGTGTGATCTGCTGCACCGCGCACAGATAGCCCAGGCTTCTTGTAGGACATGCAACCTAACATTACATAACATCTCGTTGCTGCTATGTTACAGATGCCCTTATTTTTATAGATTGTAAATATTGAATTTGGTGTACAATTTTGAGCTACCTTAATACCTTACATAAGCTATGTGTTTGCTTTTCCTCCAGTGTTTTGAAATGTTTTCTCTTTTACTTAATAAACAATGTTTTATAAACAAGCACTGGCAAAGCCAATATATTAACACTCACATTATACAGGAGAGGCCTGTTGGAGGTATTGGAGCATTTTACATGAGCACCAGTTATATTACACAAGTTCAAACCAATAGACAGAAGGAAAAAGCCTTCATGTAGCACCAATGGGCTGTACATCACAGGTGGCACTTTTGTATCCCCTTCTCTCCCTTTGCCCCATATGCTCCCTGTTTCTTATGCGCTCCATTTGTGCAGCCTGCTCCCTCTTTTCACTGCTGCCCTCTCTGTCTGACTCCATACATATTTTAAATCACCTCAAAATGCAAATATGTTTAGATACACAATATATATTTCTTTAACACTTCCTTCAGTGGAAGTAGTGGCTGAGTATGTGAGTTAATGACTTTAATGTCCCTAATGGTCTCCACCTTCTATTCTGCTTAAGCACACCACAACCTCGCAGTTTCTGACTTGTTAGGTAACAGCTGTCAGATGGCGCATGCTATGTTTTTTCTGTTTTCTTTTTCTCTACGTTTCCAAAAACATGCTATTCAACGTGGAAAAAAAGAATTGCCAAAGACCGTGGGGCCCAAAGGCGAGACCTATTGGCTTTGTCAATGCTTGTTCAGTCTGGTAATCCGCCTGTAATGATTCAAAGAGAGTAAGAAACCATGTACACGCGAATTGGAACTTTGATTAAAGCTTCCACAGCTAAAATAAATGTCCAGTTTCATATATATGATGTTAGGCGTGTTCATTTAAAAATGAAAATCTACCATGGAAAGAATGAACTGGTAGTAATCACCCAGGCATATGGACAGTGATGTCTTTTAGATTATACCCTCTTTAAGAGCTCGTTAGCACACCCCAGGCTGATATGTATTAATGATTAGGATCATATTCTATAAAGCAGTAACCCATATCTAATAAGGATCCTGCTAATGCCCAGGTATCTCATAGAGAGGGTCGTTGAAATTTCCATCCCAATAGAGAGAGCGTCTTCAGATTTAATTCTGTCTCAGCGAGCAGATATACCTTTCACAGTGAGAACATTTGTTAAGTGCATCTTTCGAATGAGCCAAACGCTGAAACATTCTCTAAAATATAGTCTGTGGTCTCTCAGATGCTTGAAAATGTGTTTACCTACACCAGCTGCAATTTTCAATTGTTAAAAGATAAGAGTTAGTCCCATTACGATAATATTTACTGCGTTTAAATGATCACGTAACTGCAGACAATGCACATTAAAAATGCAAACTGCTCAAATAAACCTCTAAACCTTAAGACAGGATCTGAAGACGCTTTTAGATATTTTGAAAATAAAAAAGGCTTTCTGTGATAATCTTATGATAAGTATTTCCACTTCAGTGGAAATAACCAATTTTAACGATTGTGCTTAACCCCTTCGCTGCTAGGCCTTTTCCCCTCCTGTGCTAAGCCTTTTTTGGCTATTTGGGGTAGTGTGTGCTTAGGCCCCTGTAACTTTTTGACCACATAAGGCATCCACGTCATTTTTGCGTCCTTTTCTTCCAACATTATGGGGATTCTAAAGGTACCCAGGGTTTGTGGATTCCCTTGGAGCGGTCCCAGAAATTAAGCAAAATACAGTGACATTTTTGTTTTATTCAGAAAAATGGGAAAAACGGGCTGCAAAGGAAAGCCTCTGGGTTTTTCCCTACAAATCTTATCAAAAAAGAGTTTGTGCGGCTGAAATCACTGTTTTCCCAGTTTTTAGGGAATGACAGTCTTTTGTCAGAGAACCAACATTTTTCACACAATTTTGGCATGTTTCTGGGACATAGCCTATTTTTGCTATTTTTAGTGCTTCCAACCTCCTTCCAAATAATGGTAAAAATGAGTATGAAAGCAATAATGGATCCTGGAAAGCTATATATTTTATTAAAGTAGATAAAATTCTAAATTTAGAAAGGGGTCATTTGTCTAAATCCATGAAGGTTTCTTCATAGAAACTAACAGTTAAATATTGGAAAAAATGAAAGTTTGTTGAAAAAAACAGCCTTTTGTGTCAACATTTTCACCTGTAACTTCTTATAATTATGACAGTTATTTACAAGGAATACACCGTTACATTTGCCGGACCTTCCTGGTTGTGGGGATATATAGGACTTGTAGGTTCACCAAGAACCTGATGAACCCAGAGCCAAAAACTGTGCAGCAACTTGCAATGGAATTTTATTATGTACCGGGTTTAGAGCAATTATTCTTCGAAAATGTATACATGGAAAAGTCGGTATGAAAGACACCTATGTATTTCTGAAATGGGCACAAATTATAGAGTTTAGAAACAGTACATATTTGAACATTTTCAAAATTGGGAATACTCATACTAGCATGAGAATTATTGGTCATTTTTAAACATGACTTCTTTTTTACACAATGTCTTTCATTTGGAAGGCGGAAATGCATCAAAACTCAACAGGTAATAACAGTTGCTTTACAAATATCAATTACCCTAGGTCTCCCAATAAAAAAGGTACCTCACTTGTGTGGGTTGGCCTTGTGCCTGCGACAGGAAACGGCGCAAAACACAACGTGGTCACACCTCAATTTTCGCAGTGAAAAATGACCCTTTTTTGGCAGAGTGCCTAGCTGTAGTTTTTGAATCCTAGCTCTGCCGGCACCTAGGTAAACCTAGCAAACTATACATTTTTAAAAACTAGACACCCAGGGTAATTCAGGATGGGGTGACTCGACTGCCTCCCACCAGGTTCTGGTACCCAGAATCCCTTGCAAACCGAAAGAATTGACAAACAAAACGCATTTTCCTCAAATTTCTGTGGTGGAAAGTTCTGGAATTTGCGTAGATGCACAAATTTCCTCCCACCCAGCGTTCCCCCAGGTCTCCCGATAAAAATGGTACCTCACTTTCGTGGGTGGGTCAAGGACCCGCAACAGGCAAGGGCCCAAAACCTAATGAGGTGACATCACAATTACCTATCACAAACCAACCTGGTTTTGCAAGGGGGTTCCCATGAGTTTTTGGCCCCGGGCTCGGCGGTCATCTAGGGAAACCTACCTAACCCACACATTTCTGGAACTAGACACCCGGGGGAGACCAGCGAAGTATGGCTTGCGTGGGTCCCACATCATTCTCCTACCCAGAATCCACTGCAAACCTCAAATTTTGCAAAACAATTCACTTTTTTCTCACATTTCTGTGTGGTAAAGTTGTGGAATCTGCGTGGATCCTCAAATTTCCTCCCACCCAGCGTTCTCCCTGGTCGTCCGATGACAATGGTACCTCACTTGCGTGAGTAGGCATAGTGGCTGCAACAGGAAAAGACCCAAATCGTACAATGGAGACTTTAAAATTACCCATAGCAAAACTACCTGTTTTTTGGCGGGGGCACCTGAGTTTTTTGCCCCGGGCTTGGTGGCCATCTTGGGAAACTACCAAACCCAAACATTTCTGAAAACTAGACACCCGGGGGAGTCCAGCGAGGTATGGCATCCGTAGGTCCCCCAACGTTTTCCTAACCAGAATTCGCTGCAAACCTCAAATTTAGGTTAAAAAAACACTTTTCCATACATTTTTGCATGAGATCTCCGTGCCGGCACAAATGTCCTACCACCCAGCGTTCCCCTTGTTCTCCCGAGTAAAATGATACCTCACTTGTGTGGGTGGGCCAAAGGCCTGTGACTAGGAAAAGCCCAAAACAGTGGCATTTACAAAAAAAGCACTGAGAATTCTAAACGCTACATTTTTTTAAAAATACATTTTTTGCCAGTTCTGCTTTGGACACCCACAAAAGTGAGGTATCATTTTACTCAGGACACTAAGGGGGACGCTGAGGGGTTGGAAATTTGTGCCGGCAAGGTGATTCCACACATAAATATGTGGAAAATGTGTTTTCTTTACCTAAATTTGAAGTTTGCAGGGAATTCTGGGTAGGAAAATGGTACCATTTTTATCGGGAGACCTGGGGGAACGCTGGGAGGGAGGAAATTTGTGTGAGCCCAGTGATGCCACGCTTTCCCACACAAAAATGTGTGAAAAATCTGATTTTTTCAGCTAAAATTTAGGTTTGCAAGGGATTCTGGGTAAAGGAACATCGGAGGATCCAAGCAAGCCATACCTCCTTGGAAGCCCCCGGGTGTCTACTTTCCCGAAATGTGTGGGTTTGGTAGGTTTCCCGTAGATGGCCACCGAGCACGGAGTAAAATACGCATGTGACCCCCCCTAGCAAAACCAAATAGTTTTGACAAAATTAGTTGTTTAGTTCTGCAGTGTGACAATTTGGGTGCAATATTGCAAGGATAATATGACAGACATTGTGAGTTTTGCAGGATATTGTGGATAAAATAACTTGTTAGATTTCACCAGAGAGACATCACCATATACTCACATGGGTATTCAACAATATCTACAATTGGTAGGTTATTCGTAGGTGGAATGTACACCTTGGCAGAGAGACTAAAAAGGCCAAGATCCCTGCACAGTCATCTATTCCTCAAACACACACACATGCTGGTTGGATTTGGCATGAGGGCAAGTGATGGCTCAGTATATAACATTTTATTTTTTATTAATAAGAGATTTCACAAAAATGAAATGCACTGTCAATTACATGGACATAAAAACTGAACCAATGACTCGCAGCTCGTGAGCTGCGAAGCCACTTCAAGGCACCAACCGCTTTACAGACCATTCACACACCTTTCATACCTGATACACAGAAGACCATTCACACCACCAGGCATGAAAGCAACACATCACAACATTAAAAAAAGGGACAAGGTGTACCCTGCTTCAAAAATGTTTTTAAAAAAACAATTACTACACAGCCATCAAGTCCTCAAACACACACACATACTGGTTGGATTTGGCACGAGAGTGAGTGATGGTTCAGTATATACAATTGTATTAGCAAGTGATTTCACAAAAAATGAAATGCACTTTAATTATTGAAAGGACGAGAAACTGAACCATTGACTCACAGCTCGTGAGCTGTAAAGCCATGACAAGGCACCAACCTCTTTACAGGCCATTCATACACCTTTCATACGTGTGACACATACAAAACATTCACACCGCCAGCGGTGGACCAATCACATTACTACACTTCCACCAGCAGACAGCGCCATTCAAGGGCCCATCACTTTCACACACCCACATTCCTGAAACTGCGACTACAGAAACTCATGGATTGCATGGAGTGACGCTCAGCTAGCACTGTGTCAGCATTAAGTCACTTCTCACACACCGCCAGCTGAGTGCCAGTCCACGCACACCACCAGCCAAGCACCAGACCACGCACACCGCCAGCCAAGCACCAGACCACGCACACCGCCAGCCAAGCACCAGTCCACACACACCGCCAGCAAAACACAAGTCCACGCACATTGCTAGGCAAATGCCAGTCCACGCATACCACCAGTCAAGAGCCACTCGACTCACACCGCCAGTCAACGCCACTCCACGCACACCACCAGCCAAGCACCAGTCCAGGCACACAACCAGCCAAGCACCAATCCAAACACACCACCAGGCAAGCGCCACTCCACACACACCGTCAGCCAAGCACCAGTCCAGGCACATCACCAGCCAAGCACCAATCCAAACACACCACAAGGCAAGCGCAAGACCACGCTCACCGCCAGCCAAGCACCAGTCTACACATACCGCCAGCCAAGCGCCAGACCACGCACACCGCCAGACAATCGCCACTACACGCAAACCAACATCATATTTTAGAATTTTTTAAATATAAATAAAAAACCACCAACAAATTGCAAATTGATACAAATCTACTAACACAACAACTAAAACTAAATAGACTACACAAATGCCAACTTTGAAACTGAACAATAAGTATGAAAGAATAGAGGCCAGGCAGTTCACTTTACCACTCATGGATGCTCTCAAATTTTTTTTTCGTGTGGTACATTCTAAAACAAGCAGGTATGCACAGCCCGGGGTTAGAAGGACTGTCGGGGCAGTACATACGAACCTCCTTCCGTAAACTTCTTTGCCAACAGACTCTACATCTCCAATTGGGAAAGTCTTTTGAGGATGTAGGAGGAATTTGATCAGGAAAATGGCGATCTTTTAATCTGGCAACATCCTCCACCACTCCAACTCTAGGAACACTTGCCTGTTCCACTAAAACAAGGCTGCCTATTACAGACTCCTGAAACTTTACAAAAGTCATCTTTGACTGAGGACAAGATTGCTGGAACACAACAAAAGCATTAAAGGTTGCCAAGTGGAAAAGATGGATAGCCAACTTCTTGTACCAAATGTAAGCCTTACGAAGAGCAGCATACGGTCCCAACCTCAGATCTACTCTGTCAACACCACCCATGTGCCTATTATAGCCTAAAATGCACACAGGTTTGCTCGCTTCTGCAACCTGACCCCAAACAGTCACTGGTTCAGTGCTTTCATCCTGTATGGTAGTCAACATGTAGACATCTCTCCTGTCTGAAAGCTTCACAGCTAGAAGCTCCTCGCAACGCAATGCACTGCACTGTCCCCGGACAAGCTTTTGACAAACAAGTTCTTTTGGGAAACCTTTACGGTTAGAGCGGATTGTGCCACAAACAACAGTGTCCACTTTGGCCAATTCCCTGAACAACCGCACACCAGTGCAGAAGTTATCTACATATAAATGATGGCCTTTGTTAAATAATCCTCTACCAAGTTCCCACACAATTTTCTCAGTCACTCCAAAAGTGGACGGATAACCAGGGGGGTTAATACTGAGTTCCTTACCGGTGTACACCCTAAAATTAAAGACATATCCAGTCCAACTGTCACACAGCATATACAGCTTAATTCCATAGCGTGCCCTCTTACTAGGAATGTATTGCCTAAAAACCAAGCGGCCCTTGAACAACACCAAAGACTCATCCACTGCAATTTCTTTCCCAGGAGCATAGATCTCAGAAAACTGCTGCCACCCCTGCTTCAAAGACGACGATCGATGCCCCAGGGGGGGAGCGGGGTCTGTGCTGATGACGGAGCTGTTCCGTCATCAGCACAGCCCAACCGATGCTGATGACGCACACTTGAGACGCCGGCTGACGAGCCTGGGATCCCGCACCTACGCGCCTGAGTGGTACTAAACCTGGCAGATATTTGCGAGCCATCGTCAACCCCAGAACACGGCCTATCCCTGCTGACGAGGGGTGATACCCCGAAACACATGTCCAGGGATGGCGAAGACAGCGAAGTTAGCAGAAGATCAAAAGATGATGCATCGCGAACACATTACTACATTAACCAGAGTCCTTAGGGGCGACACCGCCGGTGTGTGAGTAGTGTGCGACCCCACCCCCATTTTTAACATTAAAGCTCCCTTGAGCAGTTGGCTGACGAGCCTGGGATCCCGCACCTACGCGCCTGAGTGGTACTAAACCTGGCAGATATTTGGCAGCCATCGGCAACCCCAGAACACGGCCTATCCCTGCTGACGAGGGGTGATACCCTGAAACAAGTGTCCAGGGATGGCGAAGACAGCGAAGATAGCAGAAGATCGAAAGATGATGCATCGCAAACACGTTACTACATTAACCAGAGTCCTTAAGGGGCGACACCGCCGGTGTGTGAGTAGTGTGCGACCCCACCCCCATTTGTAACATTAAAGCTCCCTTGAGCAGTTGGCTGACGAGCCTAGGATCCCGCACCTACGCGCCTGAGTGGTACTAAACCTGGCAGATATTTGGCAGCCATCGGCAACCCCAGAGCGCGGCTTATCCCTGCTGACGAGGAGTGATACCCCGAAACACGTGTCCAGGGATGGCGAAGAGAGCGAAGATAGCAGAAGATCGAAAGATGATGCATCGCGAACACGTTACTACATTAACCAGAGTCCTTAGGGGAGACACCGCCGGTGTGTGAGTAGTGTGCGACCCCACCCCCATTTGTAACATTAAAGCTCCCTTGAGCAGTTGGCTGACGAGCCTGGGATCCCGCACCTACGCGCCTGAGTGGTACAAAACCTGGCAGATATTTGGCAGCCATCGGCAACCCCAGAACGCGGCCTATCCCTGCTGACGAGGGGTGATACCCTGAAACATGTGTCCAGGGATGGCGAAGACAGCGAAGATAGCAGAAGATCGAAAGATGATGCATCGCGAACACGTTACTACATTAACTAGAGTCCTTAGGGGCAACACCGCCGGTGTGTGAGTAGTGTGCGACCCCACCCCCATTTGTAACATTAAAGCTCCCTTGAGCAGTTGGCTGACAAGCCTGGGATCCCGCACCTACGCGCCGAGTGGTACTAAACCTGGCAGATATTTGGCAGCCATTGGCAACTCCAGAACACGGCCTATCCCTGCTGACGAGGGGTGATACCCCGAAACACGTGTCCAGGGATGGCGAAGACAGCAAAGATAGCAGAAGATCGAAAGATGATGCATTGCGAGCACGTTCCTACATTAACCAGAGTCCTTAGGGGGCGACACCGCTGGTGTGTGAGTAGTGTGCGACCCCACCCCCATTTGTAACCTCCAACTACATGTGCTGCTGTACACATTAGACCCATTAAATAGGAGTAAAGATGAGCGGTTACGCTCAAAATCCATGTAACATAACTCCAGTAAAGGTAGAAGTCACTTATTCTTCACAGGTTTTCCTGGTGTCACCTTTCAGTACATGGACAATTTTGGAATTGATGTGCATGACTACCCACATGCAAAGGTCAAAACAGCCTCTTTCTGGAGCAGAGTTATGATATGCAGGGAACAGACATACATACTTATATACTGTGGTACTCAAGATTCATCACACTTGTCTCAGCTTCGGAGGCTGGACTTGTGATAATCAAACCATCAGCGAACAGATTTAGCCAAAACATTTCACAAGGTGCATTGTGCATATGCCACCTATCCTCTGTCCAACATAAAGCCCAGAGAGCAGATGCCTCAGGCCATTAAATCCCATGGTGCAAGTTGTCTACTGTAGTGCGCTAATTGAAGTCTGTTTGAAAATCACAGGTGTTATCTGGGCCGAACAACACATCCATAATATCTGTCCAGTAAATAGGTAAGCAGGATGCCACATACACCTTAGACTGGCTGAACCAGCCAGTCTCTGTACCTCCCTGAGTGTGGATTGCATCCGTAATCAAACCAATGTCAGCAATGCAGACTGATTGTATGAATGTTGATATGGTATATGATGGTGTATACAACAGCATATTTCATAGCCATAGCAATGCAACATCATTGAGTGAAAAGATGCCTTCGACACAGATATCTATGTTCACCCAAGCATACTACAAACAACAAAATCTACAAATTGTTTGACATGTCTCTACACATCCCAACATGTATGTTTTCCTGATCTAAACATATTGACTATCAATATGTCAGCACACAGAAAACGTAAGCACATAAAGCGGCGCTCTTTTGACAATGACAATCAACACCAGAAGATATTAAGCATGTTAGGTGAGAAAAGAGGAGCAATGTAAGTTAAACTCAAGCTGTGATCACCTCCATTGCATACATCAATACAGTGTATTCCAGACAACAGGCCAGTTGCTTGAGTCAAAACTCACGCATTTACCCATTTGCGTATTGCATAGCCATTGTAGCTTTGCTTGTAATCTGCGAATCGACACCAACGCATTGAAAAACACAATGGGGTCAAACCGTTGTGAGTCATGCACGCGTTGGCTATTTCTATATCGATGGATCAGAAACAATGATGTATTTGTGAAAAACTGTCAGGTTACAGGCAGGAAATTACGCATTGGCATAGCAGGCTGCAAACTAGGGAGCGTGAATTTACTTTTGCTTTCACTTAATCTCTGTAAGTCTGTGCTGGATGGAGGAGGTTGCATGAGCGTGTCTGTTTGAGAGTTGTGTCTAGTGCTATTGTGAGTGTGTGTTTTGTCCAGATGTTGTCCCTGCCCTAAATTGTCTTTTGTCATTGTATTGTATTGTTGGTGTAATTGTACTGTTGGGAGTTTCTCTTTGTTTGCGGAATATTTGTTTGGTAGGTATAATGTTTAGTGGATTTAGATTTTTATATAGTTTTGTGGTGAATTATTTGGGGTGTGCAATATCGCTGGGGGAAGAAGGAATTCTAGCGTGCCACAGCTGGGTGTGGTCATATGGTTTATTTAACATTACCTGCCATGGATGCTAGAGGCTGGTGGCAGGATTAGTTTAGGCTACCCTGCAAAGGATAAACATGACAGGTGCGAGCGGGTGCTTTGGCACCATGAGAATATATTCAAAGTGCCGAGAACAACACACCAGTTGAAGCACCGATGGGCAGACATTATCTCTAGGGAGGCTAAGGTCTTTGATTTCCTGGGGATGGAGATTGGTGAACCTCTCAGTTTGTGTGCCTTGCCTACATATGGTGTTGAATCATTATTTGGGATGTTACAGTTAAACATGATTTGTACTTCATTTGTATTTTCCAACATTATGGGGACGTGAAAAAGTTATTCCTACATAAAAATATATGCTGAGATGAAGTAAACTAACGTAACCTACGTCCTCAACAATGTTGATTTGCGGTAGGCCATCAAAGCAAGTAGGCTATGCTGTGCTGACCAACACTAAAGTGTTAGGATAGGAATGCACCATATTTATCCAAGATGGTGTATTCCTGCTTGCTCACCCTGCACTTGTGCCATTTTGACATACTAGCCTAAATGCAGGCCCCCTTGCATTATGGTTGTAAGAATAATTTGTATGCAGGAATGTACAACTTCCTGCACAAAATGGACTGCTGTGACCGTTTCTCTATTTATGTGTGTTTCAGAATGCGGCTCACATGCAAAAAAGAGACACAAGGAGAACTCAGAAAATGCCTCCTCTTTGTGCCACCCCTCGGAAGCCATAGCGTCTTTACACATGCTCCAAGACCCAAAGTCTAAGAATTCTGGCTATGCTTCATTATTATTAGGTGTTTGTTAGATTCATCTCCCATAAAGCTCATGGAAGCCATCCCTAGCGCTAAGTAAGGTTACACTGCAATTCGAGCTGCATTGCCTTACAACATATCTATGAGGCCATTCTAAGCCAACAAAACTGACTTTGCGTCACCAAACGTATATGTGATTTACACATGTGCTGGAGCATATCAAAAAGTAAGCAGAGGTGGTACTAGGGGCTGATCATCTTGGCCCTAGGGACTCCTAGGGTAAATCATGTCACCAATGTGTCATGGTACACTGGACTCTGCCATTATATTGCCAAGCATTACTCATTCTGTCTCATCCTGGATGCATGTCATAATGTGTAACCGTGAAGTCCAGCATGCCCCTTGTTCTGGGTTGCAAATTAACTGTTGTAATGAGCTGGCCGTAATGCCATATGTGTGTATATGCGGGTGTGCTCTTCATAAATACTATGGCTTCATAGTAGTAAATAATCCTTTTGACATGTGAAAGTGCAATATTCTGAAAACTATGTCATCTTTCATGTCTTCTAGGTGGACATCTTCAATGTTCATGGGTATAGGTTCAATTTTTCCGAGACCCCAATGCTACCAGTACGTGTAAATAGTATATGGCTGTACAAATATGATATCTGGGTAAGATCTAGGTTGAAAGGATCAATTGTGATGTGTGGTGGGAGGTCAACAACAATGATCTGTCATCTGTGAATCAGTACAGAACCTGTCCAAAGTGTCTTTAGGACTACTCATGGACAATGATCATGTTTCAAACTTTTAGGTCTATGTAAGCAGGCTCACAGGAAGAACGTATCTCTGCAGATGAATTAGGGCCTTGCTCATGGGAATTTGGCTTAAGGCAGTACATCCAGTCACCTTGCTGCGCTGACCTACGCCAAAATGAAAGGTCAGGAATGCACCATATTAATGCAATGGAGTACATCCCTATCCTTTCGCCCGGCGTTTGTGCTGTTTTGCCTCCAAGCAAAACAACCCATGCACCCTTGCAACTTGGTGAAAGGGGGCCTGTGTTGTTTGTATTTATTTATGATGGAAGGGGCACCTTCCTGCACTTAAACAATCCTAAGAAGAGTTTTACTCTTCCTATATGTTCTGCAGAAATAACGCTGAAAAATTGAGTTATAGTCCTTGGTTAGGCCTCACCTCAGGTCGCGTATGGATCTGCTGCAACACTAGGTTTACATGCTACTGCTAAGGTGGGTGTTGCATGTGTAAACACCCTGCAATGCACATGGTAGGTTTCCTGAGCCTTGGTTAAGGCAACACAGCTATTTAGCCTGCGTTACCTAAATCAATATGTATGAGCCCAGAAAACCACGCAGGGTGCCCTTGTGTGGTGTTGGGTACTTTTATAAAAATCCTGTGTGTGAAATGTAGCTCTTTGTGTGTTGCAAATGTGACCCAGCTCTCCTATTATTTACCCTGGAGTGAGTGAGGGTTGCAACGTGTGCTGCATTATGTAAATCCATATGGTGTATGCCAAGGCAATCTTTACAAAAAGAGAGAGTTTCCCTTGTACCAGAAAGGACTGGGAAGTGCAAACAGTATACAAAAGATTTTCCTTTCTGTGCAAAACACTAATGTTAGACTCAAACCCTTATTAAACCGTTGGAATAAAACTTGAAGTATATACCTCAACACACAAATTGTAAAATATTTGTCTTGATTTTATTAAAAACTGGCAATTAATGCCAAAATGTCATGATCCTTACAAACATATAATACAAAATTCACAATGTTAAAAAAATGTTTTTGTTTTTGTTGTTACATAGAATATATAATGTACATATCACAAAAATTCAAATACAGTAGAAAAGTAGTCCTTTTGTCGACGCGTTTCGGTGTCTTGATCTTATTTTGTGAACACCTTCCTCAGGACAGGTTAAATAAATATAAAAACACTTCAAATCTGCAAACAAATACATACAATTAGTATCAAAAAGGAGGTTCTATATTTTTCCTATACTTCATCTAGGTTTTAGGTATAATGGTAAGGTCAAAAGAGTCTTACTTAAAAGAGCATATATCTTTAATTCTTTTAGTTATCCTTAGACTTGGACCGATTGTTGGCTTTTGGTCCTTCTTTCAGAGTATTCAACGGGACATAGACCTATATTGGGAGATGGCATAAATACTTTTCTAAGTATAGGTCTTTAATTTGCATAAATGCCTTTCATTTTGTTGCTTGTTTATAGTTAAACCGGTTAATCAAACTACTTACATGTTTAACTCTCGCAGGGTTTTTCAAAATTGTGGGGTCATCATACTGTAATATTGATGCTCCTGGGGATTTCAATCCTCCTTATATATTCTGTCCTGTACGTCCTTTATTCCGATCGTACCACCATGCAGTTAAGGATGTGCATTGGTAAAAATACCCTTACAGTAAAAGTGGAAGGAATATTATTTTCCACCCATGGAACTGTATATTAATTAATTAAAACGCATATGGCTTCTTAACATCATATCAGTATATCCAATTCACTTTCCCCCTTTGTTTTAATTGGTCAGAATGCAAAATGCTTGTATATCGACATTTATTTACTGACCAATACTCAGTTTTTTTTAAAAAAGGGAAGAGATTGCATTCCACTTTGAGGAAAAGATTGCTAAAATTGTAGGGGGACTGAAGGAGGAAACGACTAACTGCAAAGAGGTGCAGATAGAAGAAGAGGATCCTAAACCAATTTCGTCATCATTGGAAAATTTCATCCCTCTTACAGAGGAGCTCTTTTTTACCCTGGCCCATAATGTGTCATCAGGATCGCCTTTAGACCCCCTTCCGCATAAGATCTGGAAGGAATATGGGCCACAGCTGTTCCCTTGGATGCATCAGATTTGTCGTCAATCCCTTGAGGAAGGCACAGTGCCGGAAGCATGGAAACAGGCAGTGGTTACTCCCCTGTTAAAAAAGCCTTCGCTGGACCCTACTATTCCGGCACACTTCAGGCCCATATCCCTCCTGCCCTACCCGATAAAAATCGTGGAAAGGCTGGTCAGCAGATCCCTGTCAGGATATTTGGAAGACAATTGTCTACTGGACAAGGACCAATTTGGCTTCCGCCCAGGCCACGGAACAGAAACTGCATTGGCAACCATGTTGGACAACCTTCGAATGCGAGCCGACATTGGCAATTCCTCAGTCTCGGTGCTGTTGGACATGTCGGCCGCATTCGATACGGTTAGCCATGCAGTTCTGCTAAGTAGGCTGGAAAAACTGGGCGTGAAGGGCAAGGCCCTGAGGTGGATACAATCCTACCTGACAGGCAGACAACAGATGGTGACTCTAGCACCCTTTTCATCTTCCAAGTCCCCAGTCAGTCATGGAGTACCTCAGGGCTCCTCGATCAGCCCTATTCTTTTTAATATCTATTTGCAGCCTTTGATCCCTATGATCAAATCTTATGGAATAGATTTGATAAATTACGCTGACGACACCCAACTGGTGTTCTCCTTAGAAGGACGACAGGCGGTGACAATGGAGACCTTTCAGAAATGCATGAGCAGGGTCTCCAGATGGCTGAAAGTAAACTCCCTCCAATTTAACGAGAGTAAGACAGAGGTAGTCTATTGCTCGTCAGCCAAACTGAGTCAGCAACCTTCCTACGAGATCAGGCTTGCGCCGGGAGATGATCCTTGCATCCCAGTCAAAACCGTGCGTAATTTAGGGGTAATGTTTGATGCGGATCTCCAAATTACCTCTCAGACCAATAAAACCATCAGTGTCTGCTTTGGATTGCTCAAAGCGCTCAGACAGATTTTGCCCCTTCTGCCTGATGAGTCTAGACTGCTAGTGGTTAGGAGTGTGATCCTGGCCAGACTGGACAACTGTAACTCCCTATATCTAGGGGCCCCCTTATACATCTTACAGGGGCTCCAGAGAGTCCAGTCCATAGCGGCCAAGCTGGCACTTAAAAGACCTCGCAGCTCCTCCACTACGCTGGCGCTCAGAGATCTACACTGGCTGCCAATCGGGAGTAGAGTCGCTTTTAAGTCCTTATGTATTGTGTATAGAGCCCTGCACAACACGGGACCTATTCCTTTACAGGAAAGGCTCAACTGGTATAAGCCTACCAGGTCCCTGCGTTCCTCTAGCCTGGGTTTGGCAGCAACCACCAGGATCAGGAGATCGAGGATGGGAGGCAGAGCCTTCTGCACCTCCGCATCTAGGATGTGGAACGAGCTTCCCCAGAACATCAGGCAAATTGACACCCTGCTTGGATTTAGAAAGAGTCTGAAAACATGGCTGTTTGCCAAAGTTTAATCCCCTTAACTCCATTTAATGGAACTGGCGGCTGTTTTACATGCCATGACAGCCAGTGTATTGTTGTTCCATCTGACTACTTCCTGTTTGGGCGCCAGGATACCCGAAGGGTGACAGTTGCGCGATACAAATACAAATACAATACAATACAATACAAATATGGGGCGTCTAACTTATCTTGGTGGTTTGTGCACAAATTTCTAGTTCTTCCTGACAGTTGGGGTTCCATATTGTGCACCTAACCCGCAATGGAGACCGTTCTTAATATCGGTACTAGGTTCACCAGATTATACTTTAGTGATGCTGCAGCTCTCACACGTCTTAATCTTACACACTTCTAACTCCCATTAAATGCCTTGAAAGTAAGTTTATAAATATTTTACAATTTGTGTGTTGAGGTATACACTTCAGTTTTTATTCCAACGGTTTAATAAGGGTTTGAGTCTAACATTAGTGTTTTGCACAGAAAGGAAAATCTTTTGTATACTGTATGCCAAGGCAAGCCACCCTGCCTGTACTAAATCACCTCAACCACTTACACGTATTTTCAGGATCAATGATATGTTCTTTTAGTGGTGCAACTTCAACTCCCAATTTTGGTTGTCCAAGTCCCTGTGTCATATTTGTAGATCTGGATATCTTCATGAGTGTGAAGATTAGCCTGTAAATATGTTAGGTATCTCATTGTGAGTAATGTTACAGTTTGTGCAACCACATAGATGGCACTTGACTCAATTTTGATGGTTGTACTAGGGGATGACTACTTATTGACAACATATTGGCCATAGATCTATCACTATTGCTGGAACTGTTATGCTCTGTTACATTGGATTGTGCAACAGTATCAAACTATTTATCTAAAACATCATGTACCTGTCTTAACTGTGTTAACAATTTACTATTACTGTCACCCTAGCCAACATGAGTGCTCATGATACATGCACATTTGGTCAGCTAGCGACCGGTACAGGCATGTGAAGAGTGTGGTAAAGGCATTCAGTAAAATGGAAAACCTTTATGTGTGGGCAAATGCTGCAGGTATTTTGATTTTTCAAAGGTTTTATTGGGTGGAAATGTTTATTATTTGAAAAAATAAATATATAAACAAAATAATAAAATATAAATACCAAAAAACATATACATTTGTTTTAGTTTTATTGTATAGTTAGTTTGTGTATAGGTGTAGTTTATGTTTTTATTGTGTGGCTATGTGTGTTAAGGGGTGTGGGAGGATGATGTTTAACATGTCTGGGGTTATATGTGTAGAGTAGTGTAAAATAAGGTTAGGGAGGTTAAGATAGAGTTAAGTTAACGTACTATAGGTTAGTTAGCATAGGTTAGTTTAGTCATAGTTTAGATAGAGTAAGTTAGTTGATGTAGTGTATGTGTTTTAGATTTTGATATTTTATACTACTTATATTAAATAACTAGCAGCCCGTCCCGACGTTGTCGGGTATGAATTGCTGCCAGCCAGTAGTTTATTGTTTTGTAGGATTTTGTTTTGATAGCATTTCTTATCTGTGACAGGCCTGTGAAACGCTCCAATTCACAGTGCACTGCTGATGCACTTAAGAGTGCGCGGTCAGTAGTGTGTGAACTCGAGTTTCCCTACTTTATTTTTTCTTGTAAAATTATATAGTGCGAACTTTACAACATGGCATGAGCACAATTTGCATTACAGAAGAACACATTCATTTGTGGTAGGCACGGGGAGACAAAGCGATTTGTCTGGAATCACAGGATGTTGAGCTGATGCCGAGATTCGAACGTAGCACCCCAGCTCTAAAGTTCGCAATTCTAGAACTTGTGGCGGGAGGTGTGTCTAAAAGTGTATGTCGGTGCTGGACATCAATGAGAGAGACCTGTGCATTTTTCAAATCGGTGATGAAAAAATATGAGTATGTTGCTGGAGATATGGGCCGCCGTGCCACCAATGTACTTAACGGGGAGGGTAAACACCCATTATTCCGCAACTTTCTTTCCGCATACCATCACTTCGCATACTTTCATTACGAAAGTACCATGACTCCGTAATTCCATTATAACGCATGGCATTACATTTTATATGCTTTTACACGCATACATTTACAACGAAATTCGTTGTAAATGCATGAATGGTAAAAGCATGTTTTTTTAATGTTTGGATAAGGTAAGTATGGGTAAAGGGGTGTATGTTTTGGGGTACTGAGGTATATGTTTTGGGGTGTTTGGGTATTTTAAGGGTTCAGATATAGTTTTGGGTTATGGGGTACAGGGGTAGTTTTAGGGTTTAGGGATAGGTATGGGTTTTAGGGTACAGGGGTATTTTTAGGGTTCAGGGCTAGGTTTGGGTTTTGGGGTATAGGGGTATTTTGAGGGTTCAGGGGTAGGTTTGGGTGTTGGGGTACAGGGGTATTTTAAGGGTTCAGGGCTAGGTTTGGGTTTTGGGGTACAGGGGTATTTTTAGGGTTCAGGGCTAGGTTTGGGTTTTGGGGTACAGGGGTATTTTAGGGTTCAGGGGTAGGTTTGGGTTTTGGGGTACAGGGGTATTTTTAGGGTTCAGGGCTAGGTTTGGGTTTTGGGGTACAGGGGTATTTTAGGGTTCAGGGGTAGGTTTGGGTTTTGGGGTACAGGGTTATTCTTATGGTTCAGGGCTGGGTTTTGGTTTTGGGGTACAGGGGTATTTTTAGGGTTCGGGTAGGTTTGGTTTTTGGGGTACAGGGGTATTTTAAGGGTTCAGGGCTAGGTTTGGGTTTTGGGGTACAGGGTTATTTCAGGGTTCAGGGGTAGGTTTGGGTTTTGGGGTACAGGGGTATTTTTAGGGTTCAGGGCTAGGTTTGGGTTTTGGGGAATAGGGGTATTTTTAGGGTTAAGGGGTAGGTTTGGGTTTTGAGGTACAGGGGTATTTATAGGGTTCAGGGCTAGGTTTGGGTTTTGGGGTAAGGGGTATATTTATAGGGTTAAGATGGGTTAGTGTTTAAGGGTGTTGGAGTATTTTAAGGAGTAAGGGTGGGTTATGATTATGAGGTGCAGTGGTATTTAAAGGGAGCAGGGTGGACACACAGAGCTGGAATGTACAGAACCTGGGAAGACAAAACAATGAAATATTGGGCACAATGCTCGCTTTTCTTTCCCCGTAATCCTGTGCCCCGCACATGCCCATGCCCCCAGCACACGCCCACAGCACACGATATGAGAAATGGCATGAAGGGCTGAAGGTACCACACGTCCCCAGCATTTATCACGCCCCCAGCACACGCTCACAGCACAACGCAGACACGCCCACAAGGGACTACTTTGCTGGCACGGTTCTTTTACCTTTTAAATGTATATGGTGGGTGTCTGCACAGCCCATGTCCTTCTGCTGCATCTGCCCTTTCCAACGCTGTATTGGGTGTTGTGATTGGTGCTGTGGTTCCTGAGATTACCCGCCTCAAAGATTGGGGCTCTCTCTTTATTATATTAGTATAGATGTGTTGTACTTTCATGACTGCTTAATGATTTACTGAGTAGGAGTTGTCCTATATGCTTAGGATGAATTAAGCACATGTTGTAGGATTTCCCTGCAGTGTTTGTAGATATATGTAACTTTCTGAGATACCTATGTACAAGAGTCAGTAAATTTATCAATGGAGTCACTTCAGGAATCTTCAACCAGGTTTGGGCACTGTAAGTGGCCCTCTTTGTGTGAATGGACACACAGCCAACTCAGGTTGTCACCTACTATTGCACTGTGTGTGAAAGTTATACTATGTGGATTGTAGGGATATACATGTCAAACCATAGTGACAAATCTTGGATGTGAAGGTTCACACACTGAAGCCAGCCACTTACACACTCACCCTGGCACCATTTTAAGGTAACATCAGTGTTGTTTGCTAGATGGTGTCCATGGAGGTGGCCTCCAACTGCCTGTAAACGTAAATCACAATTCCCATTGACTATTTGGTAATTGTGGCACTTTCTGCTTGTGAACTTGGGGAACTACGGGCTAGTATAGATGCACATAGAGCTCACCTTATCTATTCCTCTAGGCATGTGTAGATATTTCCTGGGGTCTGTGACCTTGATCATAACATTTGATATGTATGTGTATGCTTATGATGATGTCAAGTGTGGCTACACTCACTCTCAATGTATGTGAGGTCTCTATGGGGCAAAATAACATATTGACCATGTGTATGCAGTGTGCCTTACTATACAGTTCCTCATTTGACACAAACAGATAATTACTTAGTGGTTGCCATTCATGCTTACTGACATCCTTTAGTGGCAGGGATATGATGCTATTCAGGTGGAGTCTGGCTGTTAATATTGGCATTTTCTCAGTGGATGACTTATGATGATACTCATATATAAACTTCTGTTTGAGCTTTGAGGCTGACATATAATCATGATGACATTGTCATGATAAATCAGCACAGTGGATGCATGAGCATGTGTTAGTGGCTCACATGCGTCACTTGCCCAATTAGTACAGATCTGATATTTTTCTGATCAGTTGGCCTATTTCACTGTGGGACACTTAATGTACCAATGCTTATTGCCACACCATGATGTTCAATAATTTAAAGGGATTTCCCACATATTGCCATGGCAGGGGAGGTGCATGATGCTTGCACTTATCAGATATGAACATGTAATTGGGACAGTAGCGCAATTACCAACAGAGGCTGAGAAGTGTATTTTGTATATACACATCCATCCTCGTTTAGTTTATTCTATCTGAAACAGACATACAACATGCAGGTTCAAGTTAGTAATTTTATTTACAAGTGTTCCAAGGAGCAATAAGCAAGTGGCAGTCCTTGCAACTACAACCCCAATGGAGTTTGAGAACCATAGGATGTCCAAACAGAGTCTATGAAGGTACATGTCATGTGACACGTTGAGGAGAAGAGTGTTCTAGTGAGGAGCAGGTCCAAATTGCCATTAGGGAAGGTAGGTCACATCGAGAGTCCACAAATGGGTAAGTTGAAGAGGTGGCTAAACAAACAGGGACACACTATTTGACAAGTGCACTGGCATGATCATAAATACAGGTCCAATGAGAAACTGGCCAAGTGGCACAAACAAATGTACTTGGCCAGTTCTTCATCCTCTGATGTGTGTGGTGCCTCCCCTGAGGTGGGTGTTGTTGGTGCAGGAGGCAACTGAGGCACCCACACATAAGGGACAGAAGATATGGATCCCCTGTTCCCAGCATTTGTCTGTGCCAACAAAGAAGGCAGTAAAGTGCTGAAAAGGCCTAATGTCTTGCCAGCATGGCAACAACATTGTTATGTAAGGCACTCATTGTTGTAATGTAGGAGTCCTGCTTCTGACTCATAGATTGAAAGATGGTGCCTATCACCTCCAGCTAGTTGGCAACCTTACTGGTGCCACTTTGACACGACATTTGTTCATTCCTCTGCCTCATGACACCAGCGATGTCAGCCAAGAATTGATCCAATCTATGGAGTGGAGGATGGGTACCTCTTATTGCCTCAGATGTGTCCTTATTGGGACTGAGGCACCTAAGGACTCCCACCCAATAGGGTGCCCGTCATGGTCTCCATCCGCACCCCACCTCATCTACCAGCTCCCAGTGGACCCCTACCACACACCATTGGAAGTCAACTTGGGGGTCCTTGGAGTTCAGGTCTGGGCTTGGGCTAGCAGATGGGGTATGTCTGGTGGTAGATGGATCCTCTGGAGACCCTGCAATGCTGTTGGAGACCCTTCAATGCTGTCGGACCTTCCCGCAACTGGAGATGATGAATCTAAGGAGGCCAGGATTTCCTATAAGGTGTCTTGGTCCAGGTTTGGCAGGCTGACATCCTCAACAGGTTATCCATTTGAGAAAGGCGGCTGGTCAGGAGGTGTTAATTCTCCCTCTGCAATGAAATAGAGATATGTTTCTGGTGATCTATGTTAGATATTGACATGAGTCATCTGGCGGACATACAGACTTTATTCTCATTCACTTTTAGTTCAACATTGATGCGTAGGGCATATATTACTAATAGTTTAATAGTTATTTAGGCTAAGTTACACTACAGTTGCCTCTTGGATGGCAGTATCTCTGCACTGTGTGAATAGGATGGCTTTTCCTTTCATGCACACATTGCAACACAGTTAAACAGCTCGCTGGGCTGCCATGCCTGTAGAGGTAAGTTGAGGTAAGGTCTACATCTGCCTTGATGATTATCTTACTCTTACATTATGGCTATACTGATTGTGGTTTCCCGTATTTACACCTTTACTGTGCACATTGCATTAAGTCCCCAGGGGTGCCTTCTTTCCCTGTGGCCAGTACTAAGCCCACATCTCCTGGGCAAGTGATGTGGGTTTGGTCATGTATTTAATTTCATTCATCGGTCTGCCTTTCAGACAGTACACTACAGCACTCTGACTTATTGTACTGTCTTGCTTGCATGCACAATGTGCATTCATGTGACCAAGGGTTAATTTTTTTCACATACATCCACACACCTCTACGCAGCAAACAATCTTGCTACACTGCAGGTATCTGTGAGTGTATGTATTCACCATGGGATTCCCATTTGTGTATGCTCATGTGATTTGATTGCACACATAATTGGGTCCATTGTTGTGGACAGTGAGCTGACCATGAGGGGATGACTCTAAGTGGATGGGCACTGTCAAGCTAGGTTAATTGCTAGCACTGATGCTCACCCCTTTTCATCATTGCCAGAGTTGGGTATCTGCAGAGTATCACACATTGCTTGACTCAGGCCCGCACACTTGTACGTGTGCATGACTCCTCTGGCAGTCCTTATGTAGGCCTAGAAACTCAACTTAATGCCATACACCGAAGGAACTCAGATCTTACATTGACTCTCATGTGACTACAAGCCCAACAATATGCATGAACATATACAATTGACTGACATGGATCCCTGTATGTGAGGGCTATGGGTCAAGCTATATTCCACGTGCTAGTAGTAGTTGGTGACATGAACCTACTAAGGTTTGCCACACCACTAGGCCCATATACCTCACTCTCCAACCTTCCCTTAATCCTGCCCTTTGCAGTGGCAATCTAGTTCATCCTGTCACTTCAGAAATCCCTGTTTTGCATACCCCTTCTTTGACATAAGTGGCATGGGAAAACTTTTCTTTTCAGACTCTCTCCTGCCATGTGCTACACCTTAACCCAGGTCCACATCACATGTATGATATAGTAGAGCAATGGGCTCTTCTCTGTCATGCCATCCCAGCTGTGACACAAGTGTGACAATGCCTGTGGATTGTTCAGGCTACCTTCCTGTACACATTTCCTTTCTCACCTCTTTGCTATGCAGTCTGCCAATTCAGACATGGTGCCAATTCTATGTTCTCAGCCACACCTACAATGTATTGCACTATCAGGGGCCCAACAGGCTCACACACCATGTTTTTTTTCAACACACATGGTCCTCAGGTGTGCATCACTTGCATTCTCCCCCACCCCAGTATGAATTGGTACATAACAGGAGTTTGAGAGGTCCCTACCATGGCAGGCACCTGTGTGCTCTCACCCCGCATGTCAGGTCAGCTGCTCTCACCCGGCATGTCAGGACAGCTGCGTGCAATGTAGTTTCATGCTACTGACTATACACATGACTCTTCACATGTTCCTATATTATGATACTTCACATGCCTCACACCTGAGACCCCTCTTAGGTGAGGAGTTTATCCTCTTTCAAGTCCATTCCATACCATTTCTTTACAGCCCTGATTTGGATGCATAGGCCCAAGTAGTTTCTTCGTCTTGATCTTAAATGGGCATACCATTTCAGAGATAAATTGTTTATGTTGCCATCACTAATTCATACAATCTGTAGCTGCTAAGGTCAATGGTTTATTGTGAGGAGAAATAAATTAATCTTTTGGATGAAATTCTTTTACACTATTATATGGCGAAACCTTGGTAGCTCTAAGAGTTCCATTATTGAAGGGAAATTCTGCAGGGGGTATATAGGAGACCCGATTGTCTTGGCTTGGGTTACAGCAACTTAGACAAAGCTGTTCCAAACTTTGAATGGTGTGCTCTGACTGATGGTTTGACTGAGGATGGTAACCAGAAGACAATTTATGTTTAATTATTAAGGTCATAAAGGGGGGGATCTTGCCTGACTCCAAGATGGAGACTCATTAGAGTTGCTCCATCAGCTCGGCCTACCATTTAGCATAATCATGGCACCTATCTAATCTTCTTTTGCCCCCAACTAATCTAGTTTATCCCCTAAGCATCCGACTTCACGAGTTGGGCAAGAAACTCTGACTGAAAACGCAACTGGGCTACCAGAAACATTGTGGTCCCTAGGGCTGAGGCTTGCGTGACCGAATTCCCTGGTGAACAACTAGGCCTGACCCTGTAGCTGAAGGGCCACCAGTTGCCATGAGACAGCGAAGTGGAGAAAGCCGTTCTGCGGCGGAGAGCAGGAGAGCCCGAAGTGCGGTTGTGGAGCTCATCACTCGCTAGCCAGGGGAGCGTTGATAGTCTTGGCCAGCCTGAGGGCGTGATCATGTTGCAGTGTGAGGTTCCTGTGGTGGGAGTAGGCCCGCTCTGAGCCAAGCGGTCGCCGGACTGACAAGCATTGCACTACTGAGCCCTGGGCAGTAGTAAGGAGGAGCCGACTAGATTGCTGCATGGAGACCTGCAACTGCTGAAATTGTACTCAGGGGCATACGTCCATTATATACTGCCTCACTCTGCATCCCCACAGAGACACTCCAGTGCTGACTCTAGCACTTTAAATCATGCCATGGCTTCTGGACACCCCATTGGCAGTAATTCAGCCGGAAATGTTTTTGTTCATTTAGACATTGAAAAGGCGTTTGACTCTGTAGAGTGGACATTTATGAGGGCTGTTTTGGAGCAGATAGGAGTGGGCAACGTGTTTTTCTGCCTGATTTGAGTGCTCCATGCTGCTCCCGTGGTCAGGGTTTGGGTGGGTACTTTTGTCACGGCCGCCCCTCCAGCACAAGGGGCATCAGGCAAGGCTGTCTCCTATCGCTTTTGTTATATGCCTTGATTGTTGAGCTATTGGCATGCTCCCTTAGGGAGTACCATGATCACATGGGAATGCGCTTTCCTGGTTATCGCCTTACAATTTCGACCTATGCCGATGATACCCTGCTGTATGTACACCATCCGGAAATAAAACTCTGTCCTATACTTAGGGAAGTGGTTCAGTTTGAAGGTCTGTCGGGCCTTTTTGTGAACTGGGGCAAGTGCATAATGTTTTCACTAACTACTGCCATGAGCCCCTCGGCTCTGGAATTCCCTTTACAGTGGAAAAAAAAATATTCAGTGAACTACCTTGGCATACAAATTCATACGGATCCAATGATTGTCATATTAGATAATTATGGAAGAGCAATGCAGCGCCTTGAAGAAGATGTTGACCATTGGATAACATTAACACTTTCTTTAATGGGACAAATAGGGCTGATAAAAATAGTAGTCTTCCCCAGATTTCTGTTCCTACTCCAGCAAATTCCAATGCTTATGCTGTGATCTTTCTCTGTCACACTGTACTCTTTGATGCTTAAGTTAGCCTGGGCTGGCAAGCAACTAAGGGTTAAATGGGAGGATCTTACCCTACCTGTCAACATGGGTGGATTGAATGTGCCAGAGCTTGAACTCTATTATAGATGGATGCAGAGAACTCAGCGAAAGAACTGTTCTGTGTATACAAATCTCTTGCTGTCCCTAAATCCTCAGCGGGATCAGAGGACTGCTCTGTGGCTGCCTGCAACCGCATTGCCGATTACTTTAGTGACAAAGTGTCCAAAATCTATACCGCCTTCCCTGCCCAACCAGCGGCAGATGGAAAGTTCGAGGCGTCAGTTAGAGAGGAAGATGGTCACAAGCTGCTGCTCAATTTCTCTACCCCGCCAGCTGAAGACCTGATCAACATATGTAGATCAGTGAAATCAGGTTCCCCACGGGACCCAGCATCTCCTAAACGGCTGGCCGACAGCCTGACAACACTAGAGCCATACATTAGGCACCTGTTGGATATCTCCTTCAGGTCCAGCACTGTGCCCTGGGAATGGAAACAAGCAGTGGTGCTCCCCCTCCGCAAGAAGCCTAATATCAGCTTCGAAAAGCTGGAGAATCTGCGTCCCATCTCCCTCCTTCCCTACTTCTCGAAAGTGGCGGAGAAGTTGGTGAACCAACAGTTAATGCAGTTTGTGGAAGAGTCTAATCTCCTTCACGCCACCCAGTTTGGATTCAGACCTCGACACTCGACTGAGTCAGCACTCCTTATGGCTTCCGAATCCATCAGGCAGGGGGCCGACGAGGGCCACACTATGGCCCTGATCCTGCTGGACCTCAGCGCTGCGTTCGACACTGTAGCACATTCCACCTTGCTACAGTGTCTGAACAAAGCAGGGATGGGTGACGCAGCGCTAAAATGGATTCAGTCGTTCCTTTCGGGCCGTGGTTTCCAAGTCAGGCAGGGTGACTGCTACTCCAGGCGAGTGGCACTGGATCAGGGGGTTCCACAGGGCTCGTCCCTAAGCCCAACGCTTTTTAATCTATATGTGGCCCCGGTCGCCTCCATAGTGGAGAGCTACGGTCTGCGCATGGTGTCATACGCCGACGACACGCAGCTGGTCATCTCCCTATCGCGTACACCCGGCCTTGCGGCGGACATCTTCAGAGCATGCATGCAAGATCTTGCTGCCTGGATGTCTGCCAACTGCCTTAAACTTAACGGCAACAAGACTGAGGTGCTGGTGGTAGGGGGAGACCGGGCGGCGTGGACGTCGGCGTGGTGGCCTCCTTGCTTGGGACCAACACCTACCCCCTGCCTGGAGGCGAGGAATTTAGGTGTCTGGTTCGACTCCGATCTTACCTTTGGCCCCCAGGTCAATCGGGTGGTCGGCACCTGTTTCGGGATCCTTAAGACTCTCAGGAAGGTTTTGGAGCTCCTTCCCATCAGAGCCCGCCGAACATTAGTGCATGCTTTAGTCACATCCAAGATGGACTATGGCAACCTTCTCTATCTAGGAATCCCCGAGAAGAATCTGAGCCGCTTACAGGTCCTGCAAAATGCCGCTGCTCGGCTAGTTCTCAAACTTCCTAGAAGATCAGCCTCCAAAGCCGCGCTCCAGGCCTTGCACTGGCTTCCGGTCAGGAGCAGGGTAGAATTCAAGGCCCTCTGCACCTGTCACCGGATCATTAATGGCAGGGCACCCCCTCCTCTTCAGGGTCTCCTGACACAATACGAGCCATCCCGCGCGCTGAGATCCTCTGGTTCAGGGCGCCTAACTATCCCAAAGGTGTCCAGAGCAAGGATGGGTGGCAGGTCCTTCAGGTACCTCGCCGCATCCTGCTGGAATAAACTTCCAGTAGCGCTGCGTCTGGAACCATCAGAGCTCATCTTTAGAGCCAAGCTGAAAACATATCTTTACACTAGATAGCGGCCCTCCCCGCAGGACTCCCTCTGAACACGCTCACATTTCAGCGCGGGGACACGCCGTTGTGCGTCACCATTGCGCTCTACAAGACCCATTATTATTATTATTATTATTATAAAGCGGCACAGAGCTTGCATGCACATTATTGGCTTCATGGGCCCCATGACCTCGCCTATTTAAGCATAGAAAGGGATGCTGATGACCCATGCACCCTACCTCAGACTCTATTTCATGACCCGGTGAGACGTCACAATTCATATGGCTGAGATACCCGCCACCCCCTCTCAACACAATCCCCAAAAGGAAGTGAAACCGGAAACAGTTCTTAAAGTTTTTGGATGTGGGATGGAGTGACCATCCCGGCCGTATTTATTAAAACAAAAATTAAAACATTAAACGTTTTTCATGTTATGTACAATTTCATTATCACATTACGATGTTTGGCTAACCTTAACATAATCTCTAATACAGAGGTTCTCCTAGCCGAACTAGCATCCTACAAAAACATTCTCTAAGAACACTGAAATTGTACATCCTAACGTTTAAGGGCCAACGGCAAGGTCATAACCGGTGTCAAGATCCCTAACCAGACTTACCCCTCCCACTTAGGAGGGGCGATGGCACAGGGGCTTACCCAAGTGCAACTACTAACAATTTCCCTTGACTTGACGGGGGCCCTTAAGACTCGACGCCATTTAAAGGTCGTTCGAACACTTGTGTGTGGTATCTAGAAGGTATCGTTGACCTCTCCCCACCCCACACAACTTACCGCATCTGCCGTCGCAGATGACACTGGCCCCGGGAAATTCCCCAGGAGGGGGCTGTAACCCCTCCTACAAAGGAAGGGGCCTTGACCGCCTTTCCTTTACTTCCGGCGACCCGCCCTTAGACGGGACCGCCTCCCCACTGAGGGGCCAATGGCCACCTCTCCCGAGCGCTCCCATCCGTGTTGGGTGACGCCCACTCATAGGGATCTACCAATTAGTGCTCACCGATCATGACCTTACCGCCTACCAAAAAATAAATACGACAATTCTTAAACCTATGAAAACATTGGTCGCTACGACCGAAAGAACATGCTAGAAATGCAACACTACATCAAATCATTTTAATCGTAACAACCTAAACGATATACCATCCTTTATTATGATTAACCACAAACTGATACTGTTATAGCCTGTAAACGAAATGGAAAAACAAACTCATCAATTCACTTTATTGCACAACAACTTTGCTGTCCTCAGGGGCTGGTGGGTGGGTCAAAATTGGCTCTTCGTTCCGTCCCGAGCTCACGTGTAGCGAGGAGGTGCAGCTTCGGAGCACAAGAACAAGAGGACGTCTTCTGGTCTTGCGCCTTCTTTTATCCGTCTTCAGGGCGGGCGAAAACCCGCCCCTGCCCGCCCCGTGGGCGTGGCTGGCTGCGTCGGTGTCTAGGCCAGCCCACTCTAGGGCGGGAAAAAGCGCGCCCCGGCTACGCCGCTTCGGGCATACCAGCCGTGACGCGCCTCCCGCCCAAAAATGGCTTCCCGGGGGGATCGAGGCACTCATCCATACGTTCGGGGGGACCGAGTGGTCGCCCCTTTCCATATGGCTGAGATACCCGCCACCCCCTCTCAACACAATCCCCAAAAGGAAGTGAAACCGGAAACAGTTCTTAAAGTTTTTGGATGTGGGATGGAGTGACCATCCCGGCCGTATTTATTAAAACAAAAATTAAAACATTAAACGTTTTTCATGTTATGTACAATTTCATTATCACATTACGATGTTTGGCTAACCTTAACATAATCTCTAATACAGAGGTTCTCCTAGCCGAACTAGCATCCTACAAAAACATTCTCTAAGAACACTGAAATTGTACATCCTAACGTTTAAGGGCCAACGGCAAGGTCATAACCGGTGTCAAGATCCCTAACCAGACTTACCCCTCCCACTTAGGAGGGGCGATGGCACATGGGCTTACCCAAGTGCAACTACTAACAATTTCCCTTGACTTGACGGGGGCCCTTAAGACTCGACGCCATTTAAAGGTCGTTCGAACACTTGTGTGTGGTATCTAGAAGGTATCGTTGACCTCTCCCCACCCCACACAACTTACCGCATCTGCCGTCGCAGATGACACTGGCCCCGGGAAATTCCCCAGGAGGGGGCTGTAACCCCTCCTACAAAGGAAGGGGCCTTGACCGCCTTTCCTTTACTTCCGGCGACCCGCCCTTAGACGGGACCGCCTCCCCACTGAGGGGCCAATGGCCACCTCTCCCGAGCGCTCCCATCCGTGTTGGGTGACGCCCACTCATAGGGATCTACCAATTAGTGCTCACCGATCATGACCTTACCGCCACAGGTCCGGATAGTTGACCGGCTATCCGGACCCCCCACAAAACTCCTACCTAAAGGTCATGCTTTAAAGATTTTAACCAGGCTAGGAAGTCTCCTATGAGTAACTCATTCCCTGCCCTTGACAAATGCACACCATCCCCCAGATACATGCTGTCATCATTAATACAATTATGCGAGATTGAATGCAATGTCTTGGAACGGAACAACCTACTCACTTTGTTATTCAATTTTCTAACGGAGTGATTCAAAGCAGGGATCGAGATAGCCCCCCGCCACACCTTTCGTGGGATCACATGAGACCACGCAATTAGGCACCCCGGAACTCTCCTCGCTAACCAACTTACCGTGGAAAGCATAGACTCCAGGAGCAGTCGTCTACCGGTGGTGACCAAATCATTGCCCCCCAAATGTACTATGACTATGGACGGCGGTGACCTCATCCGCTCTAACAGGCCCTCAAAAAATTCCTGAAACTGGTCAATACAGAGACCGCCCCTTCCGTAGAAGGACACTCTGTACCCGTATTCCCCAGCTACGTGAATCATGTCACCTGCTTTGAATACGTCTGCGGCCCGTCTCACGTATGAGTGGCCCACGACCCACACCTCCTTCTTCACAGCCGGTGACGTGCGACCGCTGGCCTGGTGTTGGGTCGACTGCTCAGTCTGCCCTGCCGCGTAGGCTTGCGCAACTGAAAACAAACAAAAGACAAGAGGCGTGAGTACATGAATACAGCTTCACAACATGTGCAATCGCACGTACCTCTTATAACAATTGGAGGACCAGCGCCCCACACGTTTCACTTGTTCTACATTAAGACCCCTGGCAGTTGCTTCAGTGGCAGCCCCTATACGAAAGGAGTGGGTCCCAAATTCGCCCGGGTCCAAGCCCGCTGCGGCAATGGCCATTGCAAGCACCCGTTGAAACTGAAACCTCGTCAGCGGGGTGGCGTCTGCATGCCTCAACAATGTCCCCCCCCATGATGCCACTCTTCGTGCTAGGTAATCTTCTAAGCACTGCACCGGACACATGGATGACTCGGGGTTCCTGCGAATGATCGTGCAGTCCCCTCTCCCATCTTGGTCAGTCTTAGACCTGAGAAAGGAGACAATCATCGCATCACCCCTGATCTGAACATGTTCCCTGCACAAGCCCCCCGTCACATCCTGTTTGTTCCTTGCAACCAGCTCACTAACTCTCATAGCCCCGTGAAACGCCAGCGTAAATGCAGTCCGGAACAAACAGGTCTCAAAAGGGGACGAGCATGTGTTAGGGAGTGTGGCCAGTAACTGGGACAACCTGTCTAGACCTATCGGTCGTCTTACGTCTACTCTGCGACCCTCTAGGCGTTGCCACCCACGCAGCGCTTTCTGTACAGTGAAAGACGCTGTTGGGTCCAGGATGCCATGGGCCCTGGCAACAAAGGAAATGGCGGCACGATGCCTTTGGGCCGTAGCCACCGATTTCCCAGCCCTGTGTAAAGACATAAGAAAGAGTACTACCCACTCTTCCTGACCCCAAAGACCCCCTCTCTCTGCCCCCAAAAAGGCTAAATAGGCCCGGAACGCCCCTTCATATGCCTTCCTTGTCCTGGGTGCTAGACTCTCTCCCACGAGGTGACGAAGTTCGGGGCACCGAGAGACCAGAGAGCTTCGGGGAAGGGTGCCGGCTCCGGGTCCGCTGAAGGGAGGAAACCCGAGAAAGCCTGCATGTGAAAACGAGACAGTGCGTCAGCGGCCTGATTCATTACTCCTGGGACATGCTCTGCTCTGAAAACCACGTTCAGTTGCATACACAGTAGGACAATTTCTTTGAGCAGCCTCAAAATCAATTTACAATGGGCTGACTGACTGTTGATGCATTCTACTACGGTCATATTGTCGGACCAAAAAACGACAGAATGATCTCTGAAACCTTCTGGCCAGGTTCTCAGGGCCACGAGAATGGGAAATAATTCAAGGAAAGCGATATTACTCGTTAGCCCCTTCTCGTGCCACCATAGGGGCCATCTTTGAGCAGACCAGTTCGTGCCGAAGATGGCGCCGAAACCTATGCTTCCTGCTGAATCCGTCCATAGCCCAAGCTCTTCCGAGGACACGGCTGGCTTGTTCCAGACGACTCGGCCATTGAAGTCCGCCAGGAATGCTAACCATATCCGCATGTCCTGGCGGACCTCAGCCGATAACCTCGTGCGATGATGACCCTCCTTCAGGCCAATCATCGCTTGGGCAATGGAGCGGGAAAAAGGGCGAGCCATTGGGATTACTCTTAAGGCAAAATTCAACTTCCCCACTAATTGTTGCAACTGATGCAGTGTAACCTTGGGCGTATTTAAACATACTTGGAGGGCTGACCTGAATTTCAACACTTTGCTGGCTGGTAAACGGAAACACCCCTCCCTTGAGTCCAACTCGATCCCCGAAAACTCGAGGCAAGTCGTGGGACCCATAGTTTTTCCCGGTGCCAACGGCACGCCAAAATGACCCATCAACACACAGAATTCATCTAAGGCCTGGGCACACTCGGGGTCTCCGGCGGGGCCAAGGAACAAAAAGTCGTCAAGGTAGTGCATTACATTTCGAAAACCCGTTTTCTTAGTGAACACCCATTGCAGGAAAGTACTGAATTGCTCAAAATAAGCACATGATATAGAGCATCCCATTGGCATACACCTATCCATGTAAAATGATCCCTGAAACCCGAATCCCAAAAGACGCTGATCGTCTGGGTGTACCGGGAGCAACCGGAACGCTGACTCGATATCCGATTTCGCCATCAACGTCCCGGGCCCCAGGCGATTCAAGATGGCTACTGCCTCATCAAACGATGCGTATCGCACCGAACAAACTTCAGGATCAATTGCGTCGTTTACCGAAAGGCCGTGTGGAGCAGACAGATTATGGATCAGACGAAACTCTCCTGGGTCCTTCTTGGGGACCACCCCTAACGGAGAACAAACAAAATCCGGTACCGGGGGTACACTAAACGGGCCGGCAACCCGTCCCCGGTTAACCTCTTTCTGAATTTTTTCCTGCACCACAGATGAATGTTGTAAGACGGAAAGTTGATTCTTGCAAATCCCTACACCCTGAAAGTCCCCCACCGGGATGCGGAAACCATGTGTAAAACCGTTCCGCAGCACCCCGGCAGAAGTACGATCCGGGTATTCGCTGAGCCAGGGAATCATTGCCAAGGTATCAATCGGGGTTGGTAAAGGCGCCCCTCGGACTATATTAGACCTGTTTGGCGCCTCCCTTACCCCCATTCTCACCCGTTCTGGCTCTGCACGATGACTCAGGATGGGATGACCCACACGTACCACATTCGTGTCTAAATTTACAGGACCCCGGAGGCCTGGTACATTTCCCCCTGTTGAAGTTATAACAGATACCCTTTCTCCCGGTATTACCTGCGGGCCTCGACTGGTCGTCGGTGCTCGTACTTGGTCGAAAGGGCGACCCCACATTTTGGCGGGAGTGATCAACAACATTGCTCCCGACCAATGGCATTCTTAACATTCCCGATTCCTTCATTTTATCCCACGTTAAAGAATCGTAACAATCCCAGGTCAAACTCTTGTTATGTTCCTTTTCTTTCCTGAACAGATTATCATAACAAAACCAATGGTTACCTTGATACGCCGTCGAGTAACCCATAATTCGTGATTGATAAACGGGAAACTCAGGAAGCAACTCGGGCCTACGTTCCCCCAAAATCGATGTAAAAATACCCCAGGCATTGCCCCAGTTGCCAATGTTCTCATTTACCTTAAAGGCGGCCATTTTTGCGCGCCAAACACTCGGATGCATTAGGTCCTTCTGACTTTTTACATGCTCCACATCATAATGATCAACAAGCAAGGAAAAAATATTCACGTATTCCCCTGCCCAGATCTTTTCCTTTATGGCTAAAGGCACATGTTGTCCCAATCTCTCTCTACGAGAGGGTGCTGACTCGTCCCGTGCAATCGGCAATGGCCGCTTACCTGAACCGGACGCAGTTTCTGCCGCTTGCGGCCTGTCTGTCCCTGCCAACGGTGCAGCCACTCTAGCTGCCTCTCTCTTCTCACGAAGCCCCTTGATTAGCGCCTGTGCCTCGGCAGCCGTGGCGCCATCACTGCTATCCCCCAACCAAGCTGCTAGCTGTGCTGCCAGCTCGGGGGGCATATCTTCCTTAGGTGTCGGGGTGACGACAACGGGGATTGGATTCCCTTCGATCGGTACTGGGGTCGGCGCCTCGAGCGGGGCAGAGGGAGCCGGGACATCTCCCCCGGCTGGAACCCTTCTCGGCCTCTTAGGTCTCCCTCCAGCCGGTGGTTGGCCCGATCCTTCCTCCCCGTCTCGCTCCGCCAGCCGCTTCTTTATGTCGGACATATCCTTAAAGAGGGCCCGAACCATCTGCTCAGTCGTCATTCTCTTCGCGCCTTTCTTGGGCATCTCTATGACGAAGTATCTAGAAGACAAAGAAAAAGATCAAAACGCTCAAAATTGGCTCTTCGTTCCGTCCCGAGCTCACGTGTAGCGAGGAGGTGCAGCTTCGGAGCACAAGAACAAGAGGACGTCTTCTGGTCTTGCGCCTTCTTTTATCCGTCTTCAGGGCGGGCGAAAACCCGCCCCTGCCCGCCCCGTGGGCGTGGCTGGCTGCGTCGGTGTCTAGGCCAGCCCACTCTAGGGCGGGAAAAAGCGCGCCCCGGCTACGCCGCTTCGGGCATACCAGCCGTGACGCGCCTCCCGCCCAAAAATGGCTTCCCGGGGGGATCGAGGCACTCATCCATACGTTCGGGGGGACCGAGTGGTCGCCCCTTTCCATTTGATTCCTTAACCTCTACAGTTCCTGCTTGGCAGAGTCTCCTGGTGCAGCAGTTTGGTTCCTTTCTGCACTCCCCAAATATGCTATTAGAGTGGTGTTCATGGTTCTCCATAGTTAGGGAGAGAAGGTTATTATGGGTTCTATGCACATTAGGTATAACCAAGATGGTGGTTTCTTTTGAGATGGTGCTGTGGTTGGCTGGGAATCAGTACTTCACAGGGAACATCTGTCATCAGCAATTACTTATTTTCAATATTAGAGAACCCACCATGCGCTGCAAGGTCTATAAGGGGTCGACATGCACGAGCCTCCGGATATGCCAACGATTTCCTCTCTATTACAGACAGAATGCCAGCAAAGTTGATGTCTAGGCTATATGTATGCGTGCAGGAATCCAGGAGGCCCGCCATGATGAAGGCATGATTATATTGGCAGAGAGACCTTGACAGGGTTATTGATAACAAATGTTGGCAATATTGCTATGCCCTGACTATGGAACTATCCCTCAATGGTAAACACTGACTGATTCACTTCAAATTTGTCAACCAAGTGTACTATACATTGAAGAGACTGTATTGCAATGGGTTACAAAGCTCCGCTGACTGTCAGCATTGCCATGCACTGGGTGCTGGCTTTTTGCATGCAGCTTGGCTCTACCCACCTGTATTAGAGTTTGGGGTAAGATTTTCCAAGAGCTGAGTGCTTGTAACAGGCGCCTCTCAGGATCCAAACCCGATGCCGGCCCCATTGGGATTCCACAAAAAGGTGGATAAGAGTGTCAGGAGACTGGTTACAAAGGGGCTGCTTCTGGTTAAGCGCTATATAGAGATGCAATGAGCTAGGGGTTTGGCAACCACCCTCGAAGATTGACATTTAGATATGGTATATTGTAATACTCAGACGGATGCCTATAGTGAGCTACTGCCTCCACACTGCTGTCCCAGGGGTTTTGGGGCACATATCAGATGTATTTAGTGGGTAAGGAGATGGGAGAACCAGAGGGGGAGAGCAGTGTTGCCTCAGAAAATTTATGACTGTTTCTACCATTTTTACCGGTGTCAGAAAAGGGAATGTGTACACCTTGATTGTACCTTTGTTGTTTGTGGGAAACCTGTAGTCTTATATTTTATCTGTTGGTGAGGGTCATCATCCATTTGGGACTATTGCACGGCTAGTTATGTTTTTTGTGTTGCTTTATGTTACTCAAACAAAAGCTTTGCTAGCGGAATAGTCATGTAACCAGCTAGACTACATGATTGTTTATAGCTTGTCAATAAATAAAAATGAATAAGGCTAGAAATAGAGCCTTTTAAAATGAGTTAGATAATAAGTAACTCTATCAGAAGCAATAATCAGAGGTAGCTCACGAAGATATAAAATATCTTTCAAAAATATTGAGCTGTTTCCTAAGCAGTGGGTCATTTGGTCAATGGAGAAAAAATTGCCATTTTTGAAATAGCATCCAGGGTAACTATTGTAAATCAATGTTCTTCAAAAATGCAGAAGATCAATTGCAAAGGCCGCGGTTCAGGAGCCACAATTAGCAGTTGTAAATATACACGACATTCAGAATGTACTCACAAATGGTACAAGTGAGAACATACCATGCACATCAAAATGAACCATTGGCAACCAGAAAGATCATAATAATGCATTGAAGGCAGTCTTCACTCCAACCAAATTGCAAAACGACAATTTATCTTCAGTACATCCACCTATACATCTTTACTTAGGACCAAAGAGGCTTGTTGATTGAAATACAATTCATTTCATAGACCTAAAGCAGCTTTGATATTGAGAATTCCTAAGTCTTTCGGATCCATTTGTGTTTGAGTCACTTTAATTCTGCTTAAATAAGATTAGACAATGCCAACCACACAATGAAAAGGACCTGCAAGTTGGTCATAAATAAGACATGTCTCAGGATGAAGAGAGGACAAGGTACCAGTCAAAAGAATCTCCTGGCCAGTAACATGATTGATTGTAAAATTATAATGGGCACTAAAATGCACATCTAACTTAATGACTATTCTTGCACAACAAATTTCCTAAGCACTACAATTTCCAACAAACAATTTGAATTTCAAATGTTTCTCTAGAGCCCAACAAAAGATGTCTCTAATGGTGCACACTATTTTCATTGCTAAATGTTCTCTTTCTAAATCTGAATTATTCTGTTCCCACTATGACAAAACATGGGATAAGAAACAAACATGATTGTTCTAATACATTTTTTTTATTCTGTGTAACACAACTTCCCCAATACTTCTTTCAGAGACATCTTTCTACCCAATGAATTTAACACTTCTAGCTTGATGATGAAAGGCTTGTGTTTGATTAAACATCCTCTTCCATATCTTAAAAGCCTCCCCAGCTTGATTATTCCAGAAAAACCCTTTCTACAAGAAATGTCACTAATTATTTCTGCAAACATATTAATAAATGTAGGATAGAACTGTGCAAACCCAAGAAACCTTGTGTCTCTTTGCCATTAATGGGTGAAGGCCATTCCAATATTGTGAATCCTTTTCTAAATACATTGAAATGCCCAAAGCATTTAATTTGAATCTCACATTCTGTAGCTCATCTTTCTGGAACTCTGTTGTAAAAGCTTGGAACTTAAGGGAGGTCCTGCTTGGGCAGAAGAGGAAGGATTGTCATCCCCATTGACAGACAGAATACTCTCCGACACTGCACAGGACATGTGGCAGAGTGGTTGCGCTGCAGAATATGCCCTGTTGTCTCTGTGTTGTGTTTCTGCAGAGGGATGTTCCACAAGCTAATAGGCGCACCTGGCGTGGATGATGCCAGTGGGACTGCAAATTGCAGTGATGATCAAGAGATGTCTGTCTTGGGCTTCCTTTTCATTTATGTGACGAATGTCATGAATTTTAGAAAAGGGCGTGGTCACGTAAATTCAAATACACAGCCGTCTCCAAGCTAGTGGTGTGCCCATAGAATGTTTACAGAGGCTCCCAATCTAAGATGGGAAAGAGTTTTTTCCTATGATGTCAATTTTAGATAATGTAAATGTCAAGTATTTGTAAAGCACGAACAATTACCCGAGGGTGTCAACGCTCTGGGGGCCATCGGAAGATTAGGCGAGCTATTGCAGAGAGACACATGGTTCTGGGCTGATCTACCGCTGGCACCGTGGATCGAAATGTGAGCCCCCGGATTCCGGAGTCTGCCACGTGACTGCTGCGCCACACCTCTTTCCTAATACCATATGTAAAGTGGAACAACACATTTGTTCCCTTATTTCCGTCACATTCAAAGTCCCTTGCTACTAGTTTAGTCTTGATTTCACTTTTAGAGGTTTTGATCTATAGGATTTCTAAGCTTGGATCCTACTTTTCTATTGCTTGTTATGAATGTCCAGTATTGCTCAACTCAACCTTAATATCGCATATTCTGACCCACTCTATGATCAACATGAGTGGGGCTGCTAATGGTTACCCTTTTAAAACAAAAATAATTAGGAGTATAGCTTTTCCCACAAAGGCTGCCCACCTGTACAATTCAGTACTAAAATAGTTCAAGGCCTGCTGAAATTCAAATGAGGTCTTAATAATCGGCTCTTTTAAATGTAATAAATATAAATGACTAGGCGACCAGAACAATTATGACTGTTTCAGCACCAAGAAGCTTATGAGTATAGGTAGAGCTTTAGAGAAACAAATATAACAAAACATAACTGGTATGGGACTTTACAGATTGGTGAGCTCTGGTCTTTCGGCGTTTTATTACTAATATTTACTACAGCAGAGAACTGCTAGAAAACTATATGTGGGGTATATCATGAACTAAAGGACATTAAAAGCAATGTAACCAAAGTATCACTATAAACTCTATATAAAACAAGGTAAACAGTCAAAATATCGACTTTTTTATTTCGATAGGCAGTAATATAAAGTTCAAAATTTCGGAGGGACAGAATTTCGTAATCAAGAATATTGACGACCAGAATATCGACCCGAAGGTAAGAAATATTGTTTTTGCTAATATCGAAATTAGTAATATCAATGTTACTAATATTTATATTAATATTAGTGTTATGTATTTTATTTTAAATATTTACTTTTATAATTTTTGTTAATTATTGTACTAGTTTTAAAATATATGTATTACATTTTTAGAGGTTAGCAATCATTTATTTAAGTAAATTATGCGTTTTAGTACAGTAGGGGTTGTGGGTTTATAGGGGAATAGGGTGGGAAGTAATTTAATTATAGTAAATTAGTTAAATATTTTTTAGGAATTAATAAATATTTTTAAATAAATTTTGCGTTTTAGTTTTGTAGCAGGTTGTGGGTTTATAGGGGAATAGGGTGGGAAGTAATTTAATTGTAGTTAAGTAAATATGTAATTTTTATTTATTGGTATTGTTTAATACTTTTATGTTAATTCATTATGAATTGGTAATTAATTTTTATTGATTAGTAATTAATTTTTAATAATCTTTTAATTGGTAATTATATTAAGTGTATTAATTAATTATTGAAGTGTGTTGTGAGGTTATAGGGTAATATGGTGGGAAGTAAGGTAATTGTAATTAAGTAAATATTTTTTGTAGTGCTGAGTATTGATAATTAAATAATTGTTTATTAATTAATCATTGGTAATTGAATTGGATTTTTTATAAGTTATTGGTATGTATCAATAATTTATTGTTAATTAATTATTATTTGCTAAAAAAATTATATAAATATTGTTTTTTGGTATTGAATTTTTTTTTGTATTATGATTTGTTAAGAACTTTTTTATAATAATTTTTAATTGTATTTATTTTTATTGTTAATTAATTATTAATTGGTAGTTATTATTTAATAATTATTTATTGGTATTTTTAATTAATTTGTTGTTATTTAATAATTACATTGTTATTCTTTTAAAAAAAAATTATTTTAATTATTAGTAAGTTGTTTTAACCCCTATGCTATCCAACACTTTCCCTACTGTTGCACCCTCTGGAGTTGGAATACTAATTTTAACTCCAATGCTATCCTACACGTTCCCTACTGTTGCACCCTCTGGAGTTGTAATAGTAATTATAACCCCACGCTATCCAACAATTACCCGACTGTTGCACCCTCTGGAGTTGTAATAGTCATTTTTACCCCTACGCTATCCAACAGTTTCCCTACTGTTTCACCCTCTGGAGTTGGAATAGTAATTTTAATCACTACGCCATCCAACACTTTCCTTACTGTTTCACACTCTGGAGTTGGAACAGTAATTCTTACCCCTACGCTATCCAATATTTATTGTTTTAGTTAATGTAGTGTTAAATTTATTTAAAATTATTTTATTAAAATGTGTTATATATAGTTTTGATATTTTTATTTATGTTAATATTGTATGTGTATGTATGTATTTATAAATTATAAAATGTTTTAAACAATTTATAAGTTATTAGAGTAATTAATTGTAAATATTATTTTGTGAGTATATATATTATATTTTATATGTATATGTTTAACATTATGGGCCAATTCCGATCTTGGTCGGAAAGCTCTCCGACCGAGCCAGATCCGGAGTGTTTTCTGATCGAGCCGGAGTCCTGCAGTCCGACCGAGCGAGTACGATGCGGTTGCATGCTGCCGGACTCGGTTCGGTAGGACTCCCATAGAAGTCTATGGGAGTCAGTTGTACGACGCATACATGGGCTCCCATTGACTGATTTTGTATGTCTCGGACAAGGGCACCCCTTACAGTAGGTAAGCGTCGGTGTCATTCACACCTTACATAACTGTGTTGAGGAGACCCTTGGGTCTCCTCCTGTGTCTGAGTCAAAAGGCGGCAGGTGACAGGGGGTCCAACGTGGACCCCCAAAAGCAATGTCCTGGCCGTTTTTGCGAGCCGGACACTTTAGCTCACACGGGCTTTCCAACGCATGCATCGTACAGGCTTGGTTGTAAATCGCATCTATTGCACGCCACGGTTTACTTAGGGACGAGACGTACGGAGTGGTTCGGATCCGGAAATGACTCGGTCGCTGAATTTCACATTGCTCTCATTGTACTTGCTCGTTCGTACAACTGTACGAGTCGGGCGGAAAACACGCATACGGCTCGTACTTTTTCCGGCCAGATTGCGTTCAGTGCCTTCCGAGCAAGATCTGAATCGGCCCCTATATGTATTACTTATAATTTTAAATATATTTTTAAATATGTTTATTTTAATTATATGTATTATTTATTTAATTTCATATTATTTTTAAGCATTAAAAAAACAATATTTTTTTCTCTCGATATTTTTGAACTTACCTTAATATAGATAGGACTTCGATATTCTTGACGTCGATATTCCATCTCCGATATTTTTGATGTCAATATTTCGACGTCGATGTTCTGTCAGTGATTCATAAAACAATTGTATAAAGGTCACAAGATAGGTCCAGCAACAAATAGAGTGGATGTGGAATAACATCTAGAGCTGCCAACTTTAAAGCTAGGGATCCGGGTTCAAGTCTCGGTGGAAGGCTCAGCATTCTGCGATTCTGGGCAAATCACTTAATCTCTCCATGCATGAAACATGAATGTGTCCCTCAATAATGCAACTGGTACTCATGTACAGCGCTCCAATACCTTAGGGTGGAGTTCCCCCTATATAAATAAGAACATCCCAAATTCCTGAAGAAGCAAACACAGTAATCATGAAAAGAAAGAAAATCGAGCATCAGGTTTGCAGAATTTTATACAGCATGAACTTGACCCAAATCGGGTATCAGAGCGCTTTACATAGCACCAGTTACATTACTTGAGGACACACATTCATTTTTGTTAGGCACAGGGAGATCCAGGGCCATATTATCAAGAACAGAGTTAAAATTATCTCCGCTTTAGCGGCAGGAAACTGCCGCTAAAGTGGCCATAATGGGCTTGATAATATGCCCTTGTGAATTCCCATAAAAGTCCAGGTTCACACCAGAACCTGGGCTCCTATGGGAATTCACAAGGGCATATTATCAAGCCCATTATCGCCGCTTTAGCAGCAGTTTCCTGACTCTAAAGCGGCGATAATTTTAACACCGTTCTTGATAATATGCCCCTAAGTGATTTGCCCAGCATCACAGGATGGTCAGTGTCATTGCCGAGACTCGCACCCAGTTCCCCGGATTGGAGGTAGACCGCCCCAGCTGTTAGGCCAACTCCTCTCCCCAGTTTCAGTTTCTTACCAAGAGCCATAAATGGTTGATATATTATTAGGGGAGGCGCATCAGCAGGAAACTCCTAAATTATAGTCAGACTCTTTTTGATTTGAAAATTAACAAATATTTGCTCTGGGTACCTCTTATCCCGTCACCAAATGTCAAATTAGTTGCCATACAAAGTAGGGGTTTTAGCATACTCTTTTAGCTCCTCTAAGCAGTGTGAGCTGGAACTGAGCTAGATTTTATTTTGAGTGATTTTAGAATGCAGCACAATTTTTGTGGCCCAAAGATACCCAAAAGAGCCCATTCTGTTCCACAGATAGAAATTCATCAATGGACCAGCAAACAATTTCATTTATGGACTAACAAACATTCAGTTTTTGTTCAATTATATTTGCCTATACGCTTTCACTTAGGCTCCAATAACAGTAATACATCTCTCCGGGCAGCAATGCCAGAATCTAAACATACTTGAAGACAGGGCTTAGTGTCTTTTGCCTATAGCTGAAAGAACGTAATACACTTGTACTGAATATCTCCCAAAAAGCATAATGTACATACATATTGAACAACAAATTGGAGAGTCTGTTCAGGTACCTGTCAGCTAGCATGATTACAGGTTGCATCTGTGCCTCTGAGTTGAGATGACCTTGAGTGTGTATGGCACGGTTTTCCGTGAGGTATCCCTTACTGTTGTGCAACTGATTGTCATCACATGCCTGAGATTTCACATTGCATTCTGTTTTTATAGGTCCAGCATGAGAATTTTGGTTGACTATATATCTACTGTCAATTTTAATCCATTTGTAACCTATTAAGCCCACTCTTCATCCCATGAATGAAGTGCTTGTCAGTTTATTACTTGTCGGTGGTGGAGAAATGTTGGGGCATACTTACAAGGGGATATCACCACCAGAACGTGACTTTTAGTGATGTTCTGGTGACAATACCCTCTTCTCCTTATTTTCAAGTTGGTGTTTAGCCACTTAAAGTGGCTTAACACCGCCTTGTAATTAATGCCCCTTTATCATGAAAGGGGCGTGCAATAGGTGTTGCAGTGGGCATTCCGACGTAACACCCATTGCTTTTTGACGCTGCTTCATATTTTCAATGATGGGGCAGTGCCAAAAGTTAAGGGCAGGTAAAACCTGGTCTTATGATGGCAATGCGTGGCAAAATTATTCATTTCTCCTTATATTTTGCTCCTTCTAAGGGTTCGATTCGTATCCTGGAAAAAAAACGTCCGTACGATTCGTATCCAGAGTCCTCTCTGTACGAATCGTACACAAGCCCTACGTCCCGACGAGTACGATCCGGACCGGGGATGAGGACGCTATTCGTACGGTCCAAGTCAGGTAAGGGCGATTCGTAAGGAAAAGCACACAATCACATACACACCGTACGGTGTTAATTAATTCCGCAGCTGTGCAGTATTTAAGAAGGGAAAACAGCAACCTTGCAGCTGCATTTTAAACCAACTCGAGCCTCCTAACCACAGGCTTATTTGCTCCCAGGAGAATAATGTTGCAGTAGTCCAACCGGGAGAGAATAACAGCCTGGATGATGACTTAACGAGTCTGGATATAGGAAAAACCCAGAATGGGTATGAGCCGACATAGCAGCCCAAAACAGGTGCCTGTCAGTGCTTTTGCACATGTTTTTTTTTATTTTAGCTCTACGTATGATGAAATCCTTCAGTAGTATTTGCTCGCAACAAGGAGGGGTGCCCAAGGTTTTAGCTCTACGAATGATCAAATCCTTCAGCAGTCTTTGCTCCAGCCCGGTGTTCTTGATTCCCAAAGCTTCTATGTCCCAATGCCACTCCAGAACTGCAGTTCTGTGTGGACTGACATGGGCTCAATGCTGTCACTATGACTGATGTATACCCCAACCCCTACGCTGGTGAGCTCATTGATTGGCTGGGAGCTTCCAAGCTCCTCAGTACATTTGATCTAACATCAGGATATTGACAGTTTGCTTTGACCAAGGGGCACAGGAGAGGTCAGAGTTCTCAATGCCAGGAGGGCACTGCTAGTTCTGGGTTATGCCCTTTGGGTTGAAGAACGCCCCTGCCACCTTTCAGATGTTGGCCAACAAGGTCCTGGTTGTGCTGGAGGATATCAGTGCCATCTACCTGGATGACATTACAGTGCTCAGCTCCAGTTGGGAGGACCATTGCAACACCTCTGGAAAATGCTGAAGGCCCTGCAGAAGGCAGGCATCACTATCAAGGCCAGAAAGTGCCAGATAGTGCATGGGTCTGTGTTGTACTTGAGACATAAGGTAGGTAGTGGCCAGGTGGTGCCCCTATAGTCCAAGATTGACACAATTCAGGCTTGGGAGTGATGACTAACTCCAAAATAGGTAACCCTGAGGTTCGACATTTTTTAGACGCAAGTATGCGCCGTTTTTACAAAAAGACGGCACAACTCTGAGTTCTAAAAAAGCTGCCTAGCGACAGCGCAGGTACCCTTGCGCCATGTTGCAAGAGCACCTGCACTGCAGGGGCGATTCTCTATGTACAAACAGAGCCATAAGAGACTCTGGCATAGGTAGGTCCTAACAACAATCCACATAATGGTTGCATACAACCCCATCCATATGAATCCAAAACAAACCCACAAACAGGTCACACACTACCCATTCACACCAACCACAAGCATGTGCCATACCAAGGGAACAATATTTACACACAAGTGACACAAATATAATGGACATACCAACTATAGCACTTACTTGCAGGACCAGGCATGTGTTCTACACCTATCGCTACTGCCAGCCAGTCAGTCATAGGACTAGTGACATAAAGTAAACACATATACTCCACACACCTCAATCAATCAATCACTCAATCATAACACTTGTATAGCGCACTACTCACCCGGGAGGGTCTCAAGGCGCTTGGGGGAAGGGGTCCGCTACTGCTCGAACAGCCAGGTCTTGAGTTGTCTCCTGAAGGCGAAATGGTCCTGGGTCAGCCGAAGGCGGATGGGGAGGGAGTTCCATGTCTTGGCCTCCAGGTAGGAGAAGGATATTCCTCCGGCGGTGGCTCTTCGGATGCGTAGTACGGCGGCGAGGACGAGGCTGGTGAACCGTAGCTGGCGGGTGGGCGTGTAGAAGGTCAGGCGGTCGTTAAGGTACTTGGGCCCCAGGTCGTGGAGAGATTTGTGTGTGTGGGTGCAGAGCCGGAACGTGATCCTCTTGTTGACGGGGAGCCAGTGCAGGTCTCTCAGGTGGCCGGGGATGTGGCTGCGTCGGGGGATGTCCAGGATGAGTCAGGCGGAGGCGTTCTGGATGCGTTGGAGTTTCTTCTGTAGCTTGGCTGTGGTTCCGGCGTAGAGGGTGTTTCCGTAGTCCAGGTGGCTGGTGACCAGTGCCTGGGTGATCGTCTTCCTGGTTTCGGTCGGGATCCATCGGAAGATCTTGCGGAGCATGCGCAGGGTGAGAAAGCACGATGAGGACACGGCGTTGACTTGTCTGGTCATTGATAGTGAGGAGTCCAGGATGAAGCCCAGGTTGCGTGCGTGGTCTGTTGACTTGAGTGCGGTGCCCAGGGTGGGGGGCCACCAGGAGTCATCCCAGGCGGAGGGCGATGGTCCCAGGATGAGGACTTCCGTCTTGTCTGAGTTCAGTTTCAGGCGGCTGTTCTTCATCCACTCTGCGATGTCTTTCATCCCTTCGTGTAGGCAGGTTCTAGCGGTGTCGGGGTCTCTGGTGAGGGAGAGGATGAGCTGGGTGTCATCGGCGTAGGAGATGATGTTTAGGTTGTGTTGGCGTGCGATTGCTGCAAGGGGTCTCATGTAGACGTTGAAGAGGGTGAGGCTGAGTGGAGATCCTTGGAGTACGCCGCAGATGACTTCGGTGGCCTCGGATCGAAATGGGGGAGGCGGACTCTGTGTTCTTCCGGCGAGGAACGAGGTGATCCACTCCAGTGCCTTTTCTTGGATGCCGATGTTGCTGAGGCGTTGAACTAGGGTGCGGTGGCAGACAGTGTTGAATGCTGCAGAGAGGTCCAGGAGGATGAGTGCTGCTGTTTCGCCGTTGTCGAGCAGGGCTCGGATGTCGTCAGCGGCTGCGATGAGGGCGGTCTCGGTGCTGTGGTTGGCTCTGAAACCGGACTGCGAGGAGTCAAGGGATTTGCTCATCTCGAGGAAGGCGGCGAGCTGTCTGTTGACGATCTTCTCGATGACTTTAGCAGGAAAGGGGAGGAGCGAGATGGGGCAGAGGTTTTTGAGGTCGGTGGGGTCCGCTGTTGGTTTCTTCAGTAGGGCGCTGAGCTCGGCGTGCTTCCAGCTCTCCGGGAAGGTGGCCGTGTTGAAGGAGGTGTTGATGATGTTCCGGAGTTGGGGTGCGATGGTGGAGTCGGCCTTGTTGAAGACGTAGTGTGGGCAGGGGTCGGTCGGTGATCCGGAGTGGATGGTGTTCATCGTGCGGGCTGTGTCCTCGGTGGTCACCGTGGTCCAAGTGCGGAGGGCAGTGGTGGGGTGCATTGGTTTGACGGTGGGGTGCGTGGATGGTGTGCTGAAGCTGTTGTGGATGTCGGCGATCTTGCGGTGGAAGAACGAGGCGAGGGAGTTGCAGAGGTCTTGTGACGGAGTGATGTCGTTGTTGCCGCTGCTGGGGTTGGAGAACTCCTTGACGATGCTGAAGAGTTCCTTGCTGTCGTGAGCGTTGTTGTCCAGTCGTTCCTTCCGAGATTTCTTCTTGGTGGTGCGGATAAGCTGGTGGTGCTTGCGGGTGGCGTGTTTGAGTGTGGTCATGTTGTCGGTGGTCTGGTCGAGGAGCCAGGCTTTCTCGAGGGTGCGGCAGGTCTTCGTGGAGTCCTTGAGTTCGTCGGTGAACCAGGATGCCGTCTTGCTTCTGGGTCTGCTGGGAGGGTGCTTCAATGGTGCGAGGTCATCTGCGCAGGCGGTCAGCCACTGCGTGAAGTTGCGGGCCGCTTCGTTGGGGTCCGTTGCGCTGGCGGGTGGGTTCTGGCTGAGGGAGGTGGTGAGCTGGTCGGCGGTGATCTTGCTTCAGCTCCTGTGAGGAACCTGTTGCGGGTGGTGGTGGGTCGTGGTTCTTCTGAAGCTGAAGTGGACGCAGCTGTGGTCGGTCCAGTGGAGTCCAGTGGAGTGGCTGAAGGTGATGTGCTTGCTGGATGAGAAGACGGGGTCGAGCATGTGGCCGGCGTACACTCATCCTCCGCTGCCTACTCTAACAGGAACAGGGACAAATACTAGGGGCCTCATTTATGAGAAGTGATGCATCACTGCGTGAAAGCAGCGATGCATCACTTCTCAGTGCGCCCTCCTTGCGACATGATTGATGAGCCATATTTACTGTATGACGCATCATGTCGCAAGGAGTTACAGATACGTCAGTATTTCTGACGTATCTGTATGGCGCAAAAGTGACGCATTGCTGGAGTGTGTCACAAAAGTGACGCAACTCCAGCAATGTGTCCTTTCACATGGGGCAAGCCCCATGTGAAAGGGCTTGCATCAGTCTTACGCCTGCTGTGAGGCAGGCGTAAGATTCTGGCGCATTTGAGTCCTAAAAGTGGCGCAGTGAAATCTGGTAGATTTCACTGTGTCACTTCTACAACCCTTTCTTGCGTGGGAACACACCGCCCGGAATACATTATACTTGGCGCAGGTATAATGTATCGCAGGGGTTTACAAAGTGACACATATACCTAGATGCGTCACTTTGTAAATATGGCACAACAAGGCGCATTTTTTACACTGTTGGTGCGTCACAAAAAGTGACGCACCAGTGGTGCAAAAGTTACGCAAGGGCTCATAAATGAGCCCCTAGGAATGTTCCATCTACTGCTTACTCTTACAGGACCAGGGGCAAACACTGAAACCACCCTCTACCCACCTCCATCACCAATGTTGTCATTAAAAGATAACCTCTTGATAAGTAGGAGTCAAGTAAACAGTTCACATAGAGTAACAGGTTGTAGGTTTATGGAAGAGGTTACAAGTTACATAGTAAAGTACCCCACCTGGAGCAACATCCTCTCTGCTTGGCCCACTCTCTCTAACTGACATTCTAACACACACTCATCGACATTCCATGACATCACACACTGGCTAAGCAGCAGGGAACAGAGAATCTTTGGAGAGAATGCATTACAACTAACAGCAGGTTATAACACTAACACCAGACGTAAACAGACTACTGGTTTTTACATTGACATCTTTCTGAAATCGATAACAATCTACACTCAGGCAAACTTAGCACAGTCTTTGCACGATGTTGTTGTACACATTGATTTAGAGAGACTAGAAGGAAATAGATTCCTAGAAAATCTTGATCAACAAAATAAATAAAAGAAATAACTGTAATGACAGTGTGCATCTTCCCAAATAAATGTCAGCTGTCTTGGGAGAAACATTCCTTTCCCCAAGTTGCACGGAGTACACAAAAAGACAATATATGTTAAGGATGCATAGCTTTGCATTATGCTTTTCGGAGATATTTATGGCTCCAGAGTTTGGAGTGGAAAAGTACCTGTGCTCTTGTTTTATTTGGAGGTTATTTACGTAGAATGCTCACCTCGTTTTTCTTTGTATACAAAAAGTAATTATGCAGTCAAAAGAATTATTGCCCCCATTCTTCAAAAGATATGAAAAATGCAAAACTTTTATTACTGCTATTCATTTCTGAGGAGAGGCATCTCCGGGTCCACCAGGACAGGTGGAACCAGATTAAGTGATGCATGCATACTATGTCTAATAATGCTTCTCCCAGTTGGGCTTTTGCATAGCCAACAAACATAAACAATTCGCGCTGCAGTGTAGTTTTTCTTTTTATAGATTTTTTTTTACCAAGTACAAAGCTCTTTTGTTTTCAAAAAGAAGAAACATGCTCGGGCAATATTTGTATGGCTTGTTTGCTGTTTAAATTAAGGATTCTTGAGCATACATTCATCAAAATAGGGAGGTCGGATGGCTAGGAACTAATAGAAATGTGCTGTAGGTTATGACCTAGGCCCAAATATACATATGCCACACGTATGGCCATTGTGCACATGTGAAGTTATGAGTTTCATGCACGACACGCCAGAACACACATGCTCATACAAATTGGGAAGGAGAGCTCCATTACCAAAAAAAGGTGCTCGTCTTTCCAATGGTGCTCACAGTCACTGTGAACGGGTGTGTAAGGTCAGATACAGCAGGGTGTCATGGAGTGAGTATGGTGCTCACAGTCACTGTGAGCGGGTGTGTAAGGTCAGATACAGCAGGGTGTCATGGAGTGAGTATGGTGCTCACAGTCACTGTGAGCGGGTGTGTAAGGTCAGATACAGCAGGGTGTCATGGAGTGAGTAGCTGACTTGCTGCTCAATGAGTGTGCGGCTAGGGCTCACCAATCCGTGATGTGGAACTTGAGTGATCTCATGAGAGCTGATGATCTCTCTCGCTCTCCCCAAGAAAGGCCTAAGGGCCATATGTATCAACACATTTCCCCATAGACACAGAATGGACAAAACCCTTTGATACATCTGGCCCTAAGGTCCCTGTTCAATGATGGTGTCAGTGTCGAGGATTTAAATGGCTGCATTTTATTAGTTTAACCGGGGAAATCATTATTCCTTCTCATTGCTCATACTCAAGTGAAGGAGTAGAAATGTGGAATGCCACCATTTCAAATATTAATAGATATGTGTACAATTGTGATAAACAAATATTAAATGGCAATTTGTTATGCAAATATAATGTATTGATTTATTTGTTGAAAAAAATTGTCACAATCTTTTTCTTGGTTTTACAACAAAAAGAGAAACCACAGCAATTGTAGCTCATCCAAGCTCAATATATATGCTAAGATCCTTAGTTATCTAAAGACCATGCACAGTTTACCCACAAGTTCTCAGCAGAACTAGTAGTCGCCCAGAGGTGCAGCCATTCCAACATTCGAGTGCTGTACTTGCATCCAGTAATTAACCCTGGGTGGCACTGCGCCCTGCTCTCAGGAGCTGACAAATAAACCATAACTTAAAAATGTGAGTAACAATTCCATGGTGAATCATATAGATCATCCCAATGTAGCCCTGGGTGGGGAGGGGAGGGCAGGAACCATGATTAAGCTGTTATATCAAGAAGAGATCCAGACATGCACCCTGGGGCTGCAAGCGACTAAGGGTAGCCCTTCCAACAGATAACTTACCAGAGGACTCCAGATATAGTCGAAGCTCTTGCGGGAGTCCTCAGCCACATCTGAGTTGAGAGGGGGCCTCTGGCTTCTTCCAGGCTGCTGCAATAGCCATTTTGGCCGCACCCAAACACAGACACATAATAGAACAATCTCCCTGTGTTTGATATCCCAGACTTGGATCGCGTAAGCCCAGCAGAGTGTGTGCAGGGGAGGCAGGGATCGGGTACTCCAGAAACAGCTTGATCTGGGCTTGGATTTCCCTCCAGAAGGGTTGTATGGAAGGACAGTAAAACCAGATATGACAAAAATCTCCCAAAGGCCCCACAGCCTCTCCAACACCTATCAAAGGTGTCCGGGAAGATGGCATGTAGTTTCTGAGGATGGAGATACCAGTTGCACATTACCTTGTAATGGGCTTCTCTTAAGAACATGGAATGATTATGCTTGGCATTGTCCCTGTACAAGTGGACCACCTGCTTCTCTGTTAAAGTAGTGTGTAACATATCATCCCAGACCTCTCTGTGACGTGGGGCTGGTGCTGGCCCGCCGTGAGGAAAAGGGACTATAAGAAGGATATATAGCCTTTAGCGGTGCCGCCAGTTTTGACAAATCTCTGTATATGGAGTAAGTCCTGGGGTGCAGCTAGTCGCTTCTGAACCCAGTGTTTTAATTGGAAGTTATGATATTCTTCTGTGAATGGCAGCTTAAAGCGCGCTACACAGTCCACACAGGAGTGAAGCTCTCCTCACTGAAAGAGATCTGGTAGCATTAGACATCCACCCTCTCTCCACCTGAAGAAAAGCAGGATTAAAATGGATTGGGGTGTGAGGAGAAGGAAACGTTGTCAGCTGCTAGGTCTTGGTGACGCAATCCCACACCTTGAGGGCGGTGGCGGTAGGGGTGCTCAAGTAGGCATTGCATGGTCTGTCTTGTTTGTGTTTCCAAAGTAGATCCCATATGGTAAATCTCACTATCTGCCTATCTATATGGAGCCAGTACTTGTCAGAGGCTTGGAGAGACCATTCCCGCGACCCCAGTTCTGGTATGATGGCAATCTGAGGGCTCTGAAAAGTGTCTGCAGACGTGCAGAGAGAGACTGGAGGAAGAGGTACGACAGCAGCAAAAAAACCCTGTATATGGCTGCGGTCAAGTCTTATCACCGCGCGGTTTGTAGAACCCGGGCTGAATACTACGCTCTGGAGTTTCGCAATAGTGGGAATCCTGTTAAAACCATCTTTAAGGCCCTTAAAGACCTTGTGGCAAGGAAGCCGGCCGGTAACTCCATCAGCTCCAATATTCATTGTGAAGCGCTGGCGGCTTTCTTCCTGGAGAAGGTCCAGACCATATATAGGGCCTTCCCCTCCTCCACTGCTCAAACCAGTATGCGGCCTCCCATCCGGCTGGATCAGGTGGTGCTAGACTCTCTCCCCTCTCTCTCTTTGGAGTCTTACACAGCCTTGGCTCTCCGAGTTAAGTCGGGGTCGCCGGACGACCCGCTCAAGCCACCTATGTTCAGAGACCAGGTTTTTGCTCGCCCGGTTTGCGACTTAATCAACACGTCGCTAGCATCAGGCCAGGTGCCTTTGAAATGGAAGCATGCGGTAGTAATGCCCATTTTGAAAAAACCATCTCTCGACCCTACAAAATCGGAGAACTACCGCCCGATTTCGCTTCTCCCGTGGCCAGCCAAACTCGCGGAGGCGCATGTCAACACCGCCCTCACTGGTCATCTGTCGCGTGCCAACATTCTGGACGACACCCAGAATGGTTTTCGGGCTGGCCACAGTACGGAGACAGCACTGTTATCTATGGTCGAGCACCTTCGGGTAGATCTGGATGCAGGTCAAACGGCAGCGCTTGTTTTGTTAGATCTTAGCGCCGCCTTTGACATGGTCTCCCATGACATTCTCCTGCAACGTCTTGAGGAGATAGGGGTGATTGGCACTGCACACCAGTGGTTCCGTTCGTTTCTCAGGGATCGTTCCTTCTGTGTGGCGTCCCCGCCCTACCAGTCCAAATGTCATCCTCTGTCTCTTGGGGTCCCACAGGGCTCCTCACTGAGCCCCACGTTGTTAAACATCTACGTGAGGCCGCTGGCTGAGGTTGTGAAGCTCTGTGGTATGACCATGGTGTCGTACGCAGATGACACCCAGCTAGCGGTCACGATCAGCGGGGACTCTGGGGTGGATGCCCCAAGATTCAGAGAAGGACTCAGGGCGGTGGCTGGTTGGATGACGTCCAACTGTCTCCAACTAAACGCCAAAAAAACGGAGGTGATGATCTTTGGGAAGCGGACGGACCTACGGGGAGATACTTGGTGGCCCTCTGAGCTGGGGCCGACCCCCACTCCGGTTGCGGAGATCAAAAACCTTGGTGTTTGGCTGGACCCTTCCCTCAACTTCGTTGGCCACACCAAAAGGACGGCGGCTTGCTGCTTCGGCATCCTGCGCAATCTGCGCCCTGCCCTTAAATACTTCGATGCCGCAACTCGCCAATTGGTGGTGCAAGCAACGGTTTTGGCGCGGTTGGACTATGCCAGCTCCCTTTTCATAGGATTAAACCAGGCTGAGTTAACTCGACTTCAAAGAGTGCAGAACGCTGCGGCCAGAGCGATCGTAGGTCTTCCTAGGTTTTGCTCGGCCGGTCCATCTTTACGAGCCTTGCATTGGTTACCCGTTAGGCAGCGGATCCACTTTAAAGTTTTGTGCCTTTCCTTCAAAATTCTGAAGGGCCTATCACCTCCCTTACTGCACCAACTTTTGCGCCCTTACATCCCGGGCCGCACTCTGCGCTCGCTAGACCAAGAATTAGCGGTAGCCCCTCGGTTCAAACTCAGTCGGGTGGGGGGCCGCTCTTTTAAGGTGCGGGCAGCTGCACTCTGGAACGCTCTCCCTTTGAAACTCCGGACCTTTGGTGACCTGCTCTCCTTCCGCAAGGCCGCTAAAACTCATTTATTTTCTGAGCTTTGTTAAATCCTTCACTCCCCAATTTCTTAATAATTATTTCTGTTCCCCAGTTGTGTTGTGTTCGCCACCTTGTCGGTGCGCCGGGACGCTCCTTCGCTGGAGCAGCCGTGCGCAATACAAATAGCACTAACATAACATAACATAACATAACATTCGGTCATCACCAGATACTGGGCGGCTTGATAATATGGGAGGACATAAGGGAGCGCTAATTCGCCCTCCAGGTGAGGCCTTTTTAAAAGCCGCTGGGACAAGTGGGCTCTTTGCCCTGCCAGATACATTTTGTGATCATGCTCTTGAGCTCAGTGAACAACTCTTTATTCATCATGATTATGAAGCCCTGGAACAGATAGAGAAGACAGGGAGGTCATTTATCTTGATAGTGTTTATTCGGCTGATCCACGATATGTATGCAGAGCTCCAGTTGTTAAAATCGTTTTTTAGTTGTTGCAGCAATGGCGGGAAATTAGCTCTAAAGGGCTCCGTCAGCTTGGGGGTGATTTTAATCCCCAGGTAAGTGATTTATTTCCTGGCACAACAAAACAGTGAGGTCTCGGTGATCTCTGATATTAGAGTGTGGGGCATAGTCAGATTGAGTACAAAGGATTTGGAAAGATTGACTTTGAAACTCGACGCTTGTTCAAAGAGTTGTAATTCGGCATGTATGACCAAAAGGGACTCCCTAGGGTTGGTGAAGGATAGCAGCACATCGTCTACAAAAAGCAAGATTTTCGGTTCACCTGTGCCGAATCGAATGCCACTGAACCCCAGATTAGCTCTAATCCGGGTTTCTAATGGCTCAAGGCAGAGGGTGAAGAGCATGGGGGAAAGCCCTGCATGGTTCCCCGAGAGAGCGGAGAAAAATGTGAGTCTACTCCGTTGACTAGGACTCGCAATCTCGGGGAACAGTAGTTAGCCTTCACCATACCCATGAACGTCTCTACAAATCCAAAGTGAGGCAGAGTGTGCATTAAGAAGGGCCAGTCGACCTGATCGAAGGCCTTCTCTGCGTCTAATGATATAGGGCCACCGGGATGCTTTTCTTTTGGACCCTATTGATTAAGCTGATTATTCCACATAGGTTATCATGTGTCTGGTGTTCCTTTATGAAGCCCCATTGATTGGGGTGAATTAAGTGGAGTAAGATATCCTGTAATCTGCTGGCCAAGTCTTTCGAGTATAATTTAGCGTCCAAATTCAGTAAGGCTATGGGTCTGTATGAGGTGCATAACTGAGGTTCCTTCCCTGCTTTAGGAATTACAGTGATAAATGCCTCCTCTATGGAGGGAGAGACCTGTTGGGTAGTAGCTGTAGCATTAAAGGGATCTGTGAGATGCTGAGTTAACTCAGCTGCGAAAATACGATAGAATTGGGCTGACAGCCCATCTGGACCTGGGGATTTCATAAGTTTAAGACTGTCTATTGTTTTCTGAACCTCCTCGCGTGAGATAGGCCAGCTAAGCTCGTCATTCTTAGTCGGGGAGACCTGCGGAAGTTCTAGTGGGTCCAGATACCTGGATTGGCCATAGTTCTTTAGGGATTCTGCCTTGTAAAGTGAGCAGTAAAAGTAACGGAAGGCCCCCTCTTTCCACACCTCACTGAGTTGGGTTGTACCATTGCTGTCAATTATTTGTTTGACGTAGTCTTTTTCTTGCTTCGCTCTTAGCTGGTGTGCGAGCAGGGAGCATTATGGCAATCAACAGTGAATCTATGACTCGAGTAGAAGACCTTCTAGTGTAGAGTAAGTAAATGTTGGTCAGATACTAAAAAGTTTGGAAATACTGGAGTGATTTTTGTTAAGATGTATTTCATGAGCTGCCCTTATCATTGTTGTGTGACTTTCAGGATTAATATCTGGTTTGTCTGATTTTCAGGATTGATATCTGACTTGTGTGACTTTTAGGATTGATATCCAACAGAGTAAGACAGCACTCTGCTGCCAGGTAAGGTGGTTAAACCCCTTCCGTGGTCATGACGAGCTGAGCTCGTCATGAGTTGTGCCGCTCGCATGCTCACGCAGCTTTTTGAAAAAAGCCGCACAGCGCGAAAAAAGCCGCCGCACGCATGTGGTTAAAAGGCTGCTCTGAACAATTGCTAAAGTGATGAGAGCATTTGCAAGCATGCCACAGCTGTTACTAGATTGATTCATTTTATACAAACATATTGGAGTGGCCTGGGTGCAAGTAATCAGATGTTTTTTGGCTAATGAATACCTCAGGTACTCATGCAACGCTAAGCTGCACTTCCATATATAAAGTGGGGAAAACAGCAGTGTCCATCAACCTTACTATTCAAAAGATATTTAGTGAGGGCCCTGGTCCTTTATTACATACTGGAAAAATGTTAAGTAAAATCCTAATAAGTAATGGAAAGAGAGTGAGATAATTTGGAAGTATAATAGATGCAACACCCCAGAATGCTTAATAAAATCTACTTAAAAAATTAAGCTAGTATCATCTATTTTCTACGCTAGTTATATAGGGAGTTCTTTGTGGTATCCTAAAGTGACCTAAAAGTGCTAAGCGGGGATAAGAGAGATGCAGAAGAGGAACCTGGATAAAGGAAAGCAGGGATAAGAAAGAGGGAATGATGAAAAAGCCTTGGGGATAGAGGTAGTCTTTCTGAGAACACTAGCATCACACTTGATGAAGTCATAGCGCATTATAGGTCTTCGGCCTTAGGCTTCAGAAGGGCTGATACACGCACATGTAGGTTTATACAAAAATAGAGAAACTGCGCAGTAAAATGTACTTTGCAAATAAATGTAAGGCTAGGGAAAAGATAGGCAATGTTACATCATGTAATAATGTAGTGCAAGTACCCGGCACTTGCCATCTGATTAGAAAGTGGGGATTGGGACAGGAAATGTGAACTTCAAAGGAAAAAGGAGTCCAAAAGTGCCATGCTCCTTAAAGTAGAGATGGACAAGAGTTTTATTTTTAGGGACAATAATCAGCATATTGAACTCAGCTGGTTGTTTTCCCTTCAAAGTCCAATTTCACTGTTATGGCGAACAGCTGTAAGCAGAGCCATGTGTCCAAGGAGGGTTCATTTAGATATAAAACAAATTGAGTTTTATTTAAAATACTCAGTTGAGAAAGAGGCTTCTCATTTAATCTCAAAGTAAATCAGCACATTGTAAACATTTGCAATCTTTAACTGTAGCTCCAGCACCATGGCATACAGGTTCTACCAACTTTATGGCAGATCATATCCATCTTAACAATGTTTTCGAGTTGTCATGGTTGCAGTTGATACTTTTTCAAAGATATCTATTTTTCGCCTTTTCTTACATAACCTCCAAATGAAGACATTGCTCAATGTTTTCATCTAGTTATCATTCTTAGTCCACTGCCAAACAAAACAAAATAATTAAAGTTTGAAACAATATCTATGATGGTATTGTTGTGATATTCAATATGATTGGGTGTCTTCTTTGCCAAGAGCTTAGTTTTCTTACAACAAGGCAACTCATAGCCCTATCAATGTGTTTTTGTTTTCCTATTAGAAAATCTTTCATCCACAAGCTTTTCCTACTTTGTATTGTGTGGCTCCTTTGGTGCCTTCACCTATTGATAATATGAATTATTTAGAGACAATTGACATCTAGTTCCAGAAAATTAACATCATTGTAAGGCTAATAAAAAAGAAAATGCAGACATGTCAAGAAACACTTCTTCGTGTGTGGTCCTAGTGTGAAGATGGATATATACTCTTGATTTCTTAAATTCATTTCTTGAGTTGCTAGTACATTTTTAATTTAAAATATTTTGGGTTATTTGTCATTGTCATGACTTGTCACAAGTGCTTGTTCCCACTTTCATCCTTTGGTCCTGGGCATTATTAACAGCCCCTTCCACTCCTTGCCAAGGGAGATGACACTCAGGATGTCATCCATGCTCATGTGAAAGGAGTCCTGCTGCTCAGGATTGTGCCTGTCCCTTATGTGCAGTCCAGTTGTGAACCCCCAAAACCACTACAGCCAAATCTGTCACCTTGCGGGAACATTTGAAAGGTGAGAGCATGTGCCCCATCTAAATTGCAGGCTACAGCTCAATTCCAGGTTCCACTACAGGAATCAAGAATCCTGTGAGTCAAGCAACTACTGCAGGATTTGAGGATCCAATAGTCTATAAAAGCTGCACCGAGGTTGTGGCCATGTCCTTGGCTTTCCTCAGTATTAATGAGAGGCAGTCTCTGATTGGGCTCTGCCCTTGTGTTGTGTTTCTTCTTCTTGAGGTTCCGGGCTCTCCACTCAGTATTATCTTCAAGTCAGTCATCAAGAACATTTTCACAGATGTTTTCAGTTTGGGGTGAGTCTTGAAATTCGTACTGTAGCATCACATCAAAGACTTTCCTTGCATCCTTGGAATTATTTGACATTTTCCAGTTCTGTCTTCAGAGACCTCACGCTAGTAATAGCTAGGAAAAGTTAGATATTACTTGCTTAGACTGTGGTACTTCTATAGGGAGATGAGCAACAACTGCTTTTACAGTGATGATTCTGATGATGGGTAGGAGAGTGATAAGCCAGAAGATAGTGAGAGCATCAGTGTCTAATGCAATTTGTTTTAGGTCTGGGAGGATCTGGCCTATCCCTGAGTTTCAGGGAAGATGTCTTGAGTGAGGAGGCATAGACAATGCTGAGTAGGGATGAAAGAGTCTTTTCATCGAGAGCTTTGATGAAGGAGGAGGTTAAGACATCTTTATAGGAGGTGTTTTTACAGGAGTTGTGTGTATTGTCAAGATCTGCAAGTGATGAGGTGTTAAAGGCTGACCATTACAGGATGCTGTGAGAAAAGAAGCAGGTTTGGTGTTGTAGATGTGCTGTCAGATCTTCTATATTTTTTACTGAAGAAGAGAAGGCATTGAACTAGTCTGTGGAGTGTGAGATAGGAGGGTTAGGCAGGAGGTTGATGCAATGCTTGTCTTGAATGGAGTTCTCCCCCCGTTGAGAGCTTCATTCATGAATTTAGACTACCAGGGTGCTGAAAAGTTTGCCTTGTATTTGTGTATTTTACTTGGACAATGTGTGGTCACACTGCTTTCTTCAAAAGTGTTCAATTTGTTTAGCATGACATTGATATTGGACATTAAGTTGATTGCGCAAGATATAGGTTCAAGCTTTAGGTTGCTGATGTGACAGTTTTTAATTGGATTATCTGTATTATGAGAAGGGAAATGGAGATGATGGGAATTCAGTCATGTACCAAGGAATAGGTTGTTTCTCTTTGATGGTTAGTGATGGAACATGAGATTGAGGATGGAGCCAAGGATATTGGATCTAATTCATTTTTGTCCTTCCAACAATGACTCTTAGCTGACACATAACCATGTTACTTTGTGACTGTACTTCAAACAGATATTTAAACATATAAAACTTTGAGGGCAGCCTTCTTTTCTCAGAATCACTGGTACTGCCATTGCAATTTCAGTGCATAACATGTTTAACCTTCACTTGATTAGTATAACCAACCCTCCAGCAGGGTGATGTTTGAGTGTCTCATCAGACGATAGTTCGAATAGTCAAAAATGCTTAGGTATGAGGGCTTAGCCAATTGATCATCTCTTCATTACATTACAACTTGTGTCAATAGAATTGATACTGGAAAATGTTTTATTCAAACTGGTTTTAGATCTCACCTATATACCATACATACATCGATATACCATACAGTATTGATTAAACTTTACTGTAGACTTGAATCTAAATATATCTATGCATGGCTCTATACAAACCTCTTCAAATTCATTGAACTCAAAAGATATTTCTGTCTTTTCCCTGAATGTATGATAAATAGTAAAATAATTTGTCTCCTTTGCTATGTTAAAATTACAGTAGATTGGTAGAACTAAGCAAGGCAATAATAATTTTTTATATGGAGTCTTAATGCCTTAGATTTCTGTTTACTTTAACTCCAAATCCATCATCTCAAAAGGCTTTTCATTAAAGTGACTTGATGGCATCATCTACCTCACAGTTGAAACTTACTAAGTCCCTAAATCACACCTGTATTACTCAGCTTATCCTACCCCTGACAGCTAATGTAAACACCACCTGGAACAACTTCACAAACTGCTGAACCAGTGTGACTGACTGGATAAAATAGAACTGCCTAAAACCCATTAAGGAGAAAATGGTAGTTCTGATCTTTGGAAACAAGAGCTCACCATGGGACTCCTTGTGGTGGCCAGCGGAACTACAACCCATTCCAATCCCATTAGAACAAGGCAGACACCTAGGAATCATGCTAGATAGAAAACTTACAACAGTATCCCAGGTAAATGCCAGGATCACCTCTTGTTTCCTCATCCTTTGAATGCTGCGCAAGATAGTCAAGTAACTACGCCAACATATCATATGCACCATGATTCAAGCCGACATCACAAACAAGCTAGATTACGCACTCTATGCCAGAATCCCAACCCACCTCACACTGAGTCTACAGACCATTCAGAATGCCACTGCAGGATTAATCTTTGACCTCCCACACTACACTCACATCTTGCCTCACCACTCCACGCTCATACAGAAACACTGTCAATTCAAACTTCTCACCCATACATTCAAGGCCCTCCACAGCATCAGACCTGCCTACCTCAACCACTGCCTACACTTCTGCAAACCCACTATACAACTGCGATCAAATAAATTATTTTCTTGTACATATCCCGCAAACTCATAGAAGCAGAGCTGGAGGTTGCTCTTTCTCCTACTTCACCCTAATACATAATGAGCTTGTCCTCACTGCTCGACTTCCACTAGAAACTAAAGAACTAATACAACACAACACAGAGCTCTTCCAGAAGGTTCGCAACTACATGGCCTATACACTAGCTCAAGTGCCTGGACACCCTCAGGGGTGACAAGTGCACTCAACAATTCAGCATAACATACCATAACATTACTATGATGAGCGAAATGTATTTCAATTTTTATTTCTTAGGGATTCTGTCGAGTGATTAAAACTCTTGTTCAATTCTTAATAACGTTTGGAAACAATTATTCATATCTTTGAGGTCTCTTTAGACACAATCCTTCTGGAATAGTTTCCAAAGAAAATAAAATGTTAATATTGGTCTTATAGAACCATATTAAAAATATGCCAGTCCACTTTTTAAACTTCTATATTTTTAGTTTGTATCTATATATTATTATCCCTGTGATCCCTGAATTTCATAATCCTATCCTGTACCAATTGTAGTTTGGCAGGAATTGTACCTATTGGTAGCATACGCTTACTGTTATACAAACCTATAAGCAGAGGGAATTATAACTTATCATAGGCAGCCACTGACTGCTGAGTGAGATGTACATCTAGCAATTAATTTAGTAGTCAATCAACACCATATGATTTTTTATTTAGGTGCAGAGGAAAACAAGGACACAGAACAGGTAAACACTGTGGAAGGGGAAAAGGTAAGAATGGGTACAAGTCAGATAATACTAGACAATCAGTCTCTAGTAGTAACTTTTACTGATCTTACATAGGGACCATACGTTGCCAGTTGACACTACAAGGTGCTAGCCTATCAGCAGGACCTTCATTTTCCAGACTTGGACAGCTAGAAGATCCAACCACAGTGAAGTCAAATCTAGATAGACATAATCATCAAAAGAATCTGCCTGCATCAAGAAGTTCATCTGAATCAATTCTGCGAAAAGCAAATCTTACGTGCAAGGTAAATGACACAACTTTTTATTGTATTAGGGAACACATTTCAGAGCAACAACCGTTGGTCTTTTGTGATGAAAAATGTATCTTTAAAATAAATAAATGATTACATTAATTCATGAATAATGAAGTGGTATCGGGGCTGGTTCAGTTAACTGGTTAGTTAATAAATGATTATCATGCATTTATAGTATAGCTTTGTGAACTAAATAAGCTGCAGTTATTTTATTATAGAAAATGAATACTCAAGAAATAGTAATTTTGAGTTTTAATCTGAAGGCAATGTAGAAAGCTTTAGTGAAAACTAGACAGGACTTCTGATATGTCATCTCTCAATGTGTCTGATCACATTAATTGCTTCCAATAGCAGCCCTTCATGTGATATATACACCTTCCATCTCTGGGACAACCACCAGGGCAGCAAATGTTCCCACTACAATATACTGGCTCAGGCTTGAAAGGTATGCCCTAGTTTGTCAATTGGTCACCTGTGAGATCAGTCTTCCTTTAGATATCAATTTCAGTATAGCAGATCCTTTTACCATCGATATTCAGATCCTAACTAATCAGATAATATTTTCTCCAATATGTTACTACCATCTTTGATGGATCAGCTTACCTAAAATATGTTAGTATTCTAGCATGACAGACGTCTGCTATCAGTTTGCCAAATGTCCTGTGGGAGCAAACAATCTTTCTTTGGTATAAAAGGCCTCACTGTGACAGATAAGCCCTCCTTCAGTTTATCAATCCCTAGTGTGAAAAACAAACTATTTTCAGTATCTTACCATTGTAACCATAATAACATTCTCTCAGTATGCCAGCCACGTGAAGACAGATATGTTTATCTTCACTATACTCAGTCCCAGTGTGGCAGATCACATGTCTTGCAACAAAATATCTCTTCTTCGAAGAATCAAACATAACCCACATTATCAATGATATCAGGTTATCCCCATGCACCACAGAAGGTGTGTAATGGGTCTGCTTCTACTAATGACATTTGCTTCCCTTCTCAATTGCCTTGACCAGTCCCTTTTATCCATGTTAGTTTTTAATAGTAAAATCCATCACTCCTACTAAACAAATATCTTTTTATAATGCTACAGGATAACCATAAATATACAAAATCCAGTAAGAGTATAAGCAAACGTAGACAAGATAAAAATGTTAACAGAGCAATTGGTAAAACAACTATCAAAAATGCAAAAATCAGTTAATAACTAGGCGGAATACTAAAGCCTCACATATTCAGCCTTTGTTATTCATTATAAATACATCCTCTTTCAGCTGGTTTTCTAACAGTGGTTGGATCACATAATTTGCTTGTGCACAGTGGCAGAATAATATCAGGTAGTTATACTGAAGTGTGCCTTTTATAAGCTTTCATATTTTGTTCCGAATGTACAGATATACTCCCATTTTCACTTTTCATCAAGCCATGTTTTTGCACCTTGCCCTTTGAGAGTAAGAATTATCCTTATTGCTCTATTCTAAAAATATTGCAGCATGTTAAATTATCAATTAATTTTTATTTGTTGACTTAATTATTTATTGATGAATCACAGTAATTCATTTTCCAAAGAACAACAGCAGTGTGGTAGAGTAATTATTATGAATGCATGACAAAGGATAGTAAATACAGAACAAAAAGAAGGAAACAAAACCCAAACAAATACAACCAGAGCAACATAACACTCAAATGTAACATAAGATGAATATTATAGTAAAGAGTCATGCAGTATTATAAGTGACAAATTATAATAACAGTTTGTGCCAAAATAATCAGTGCTCAATAAGAGGGAGTACCTAAATGTATTTGAACAAAATATTGAGTTATAAATATCTGAATACAGAAATATAGGGAAACAAATATTGTGATATAAAAATATTGTGATGCAGAAATATCGTGTCAAGAATATCAATTTTGTAATATAAATAATATCGTTGTCAAAAATATAATTGTTGTTAATATTGTTTTCAATAATAGAGTTGTGAAAAATATTGTTTATTGATAATCGTAATGTGTTTAGCTCATATATTAATTTTTATGTGTTATTATTGTTTGTATAATTGTTAATAATATGTTAAATATAATTTGTTAGTTTAAGGTATTTATATATTTTGTTTCATTGCTAACAGTCATGTATACTGTCATAGTGGGTTGCTAGATTTGTTGGGGTATAGGGAGAAAAGTTTAAATTTTTTTAGAGTTTGAAATAACCCGAACGAGACCCCAGACATCGGGTATCAGAGAGCTTTACATGAGCACCAGTTTCGTTACATGAGGACATATTCATTTATGTTAGGCATGGGGAGATTAAGTGATTTGCCCAGAAAGGTTTTATATAGCGCTGACTAGACCAGGAGGTATCAGTATCAGACCATAGATACAGGTTACATCGTTACAAAGGTTACACAGTTATTAGAGCATAGCTACATAGTTACATGTTAGATCGAGACAAGCAATAAGGACAAAATGCGTAAGGGAAAAAGCAGGCAAGGGGAGAGATTCATTGGAGAGGGGGTAGTAGCAGAGGAAGTAGTCAGCCTATGAAGGAGTTCCACTGCTCAGCGGTCGACCCCTCAATCCGTAAGGCTACATCCTCTCCCAATTAAACTTAGTTAAGTAATAACTAATTAACAATTAATTATTGATTCATTATAAATTATCTAATGGATTATTAATTATGTAGCTTGTGTAATCATTATATTTCTTATTATATATTAGTTACCGGCTGCTGGTTTATAGGGGTATAGGTTGGAAAGTAAATTGAGTAATAATTAATTAAACTTTAAATATTGATAATTTAATTGATTATAAATTATGCAAATTGTATAATAACTTTATATATTAGTTATATTTTAGGTGTGGGCTGTTCGGTTTGTAGGGTATAGGGTGGGATGTTAAATAAAAATTAATGATCAAATACTAAGATGTTATTAATTATTTAATTGATTTACATTATGGAATATTGATTTATTTTATTTATATTTTAGTTGCAAGTTGCTAGGTTTACAGGGGTATTGGTTTGGATGTTAAGTAACAAAACAGGAGAAGATTTCCTTTGGATCTGAATCCTAGGACTATTGGATAAAATGCTAATATTTACTGCACCGTTGTTGCCCCGATCCAACACTTCACTTATTCAAGTCACTCCTCCTATTACATACAAACCAAGGCGATCTCACAGTAAACCCAAGGTCAGAATGCACAAAAATCATAAATATTTCTATTTATTAAAAATGTAAGACATCATGCACATAAAAATATATCATTGTAGATACACCACTATATTAAAAACACTTCATAGAATAAAATGGAATCACAATGGTACTGATAGAACCTAGTGGGTCCTAGACCCAATTGATCACACAATACATAAAAGACAATTGGATATAATAACACAAAAAATCTCTACATCATGAGAGAACACACAGAAGACAACACACTTTGTAATGGAAAACTACAAATCCTTGTTACAAACAATACTGGCTGGACCCTGATATTGTAGGGCTTATTAATAATCTGTAGTTCCAGTGACTCCCCAGATTATGTTATGGAGCGTCAACGTGTTTCGATGGAATCTTTTGAACTTACACCATCTTTTTCAAGACCGTTATTGTGACGCTCAGAAAAATTATAGAATTGCCATGTCATAAAAAACATCGAAAAGAGATATCTCTCGAGGTCCGTGCACACTTGTTCAGAAATCCTCAGGGCCACAATCTATTATGATTGACTCACTTTTCGTGTCCTCTCTGCCACATTGCAGGGAATGTCTTGTATTCCAATATGTGCTGTAGCCTCTAGTTGAATAAATAACTTCTATTCAAATTCTTCCACACCACCGTGGTGCATTGAAATCTCTCACATCCGGAATTTTCGCAACCTATGAGACTTCCTTATATGTTCCTATTTGTTCACAGAGGTGTAGCTCATCTCTTATTCGAGGAATTAGTTGGGGAAAACTTGCGCCGTATTTGAGCGTTGTGTTGCTTTCTGGCGAACCGTAAAATAATCAATTATTTATGGTTTCCATGTCCTCATTTATGTTACTGTGGGCGGTCTTAGTGTTAACTAGTAATTCATTAACAAATAAATATTAATTGTTAATTAATTAGTTAATTGATTATCAATTATATAAATTGTGCCATGCTTATTTATTTAAGTTACATTTTAAGTGTGGGCTGTTAGGTTTGTGGGGGTAAAGTCTGGCAAGTTAATTAAGTAATAAATAAATACTATTTCATAACTGATAATCACTTCTTAAGTTATATAATAATTATGTTAATTGATTTTATTTTTTATATATATAATTTTTGGGAAAATTAATAATGTTTAGATGAAGAGTTTTATATTCATTCTAAATCAATAGGGTTATTATAAAATGTAATTTATTTTAAGTGAAGTACTTTCTCGACTGGTTAACACATTGGAGTGGGAATATTAAATGTAACCCCTCCGAAGTTCCACACTTTCCCTACTGCTGCACAGACTGGAGAGGGGATAGTAAATATTACCCCTCTAAAGTCCAACGCTTTCCTTAATGTTCCACAGATTGGATTCGTAATAGTAAACCTTACCCCTTCGAAGTACAAAGCTTTTGTTACTGTAGCACAGACTGGAGTGGGAATAGTAACTCTCACCCTTCCGAAGTCCAACACTTTTCATACTGTTGCACACATTGGAGTGGGAATAGTAAATTAAATCCTTCCGAAGTACAACGCTTTCCCTACTATTGCACAAACTGGAGTGGGAACAGTAAATCTTACCACTCCAAAGTCCAACGCTTTCCCGACTGCTGCATAGACTGGAGTTGGAATAGTTAATCTTATCCCTCCAAAGTCCAATGCTTTCCCTACTGCTGCACTGACTGGAATGAGAATTGTACATTTAACCCCTTTGAAGCCCAATGCTTTCCCTACTGTTGCACAAAGTGGAGCGGGAATAGTAAATCTTACCACTCCGAAGTCCAACACTTTTCCTACTGCTGCACAGACTAGTGTGGGGTTAATAAATATTACCCCACTGTAGTCCAACACTTTCCCTACTGCTGCACAGACTGGAGTACAATTAGTAAATCTTACCCCTCTGAGGTCCAACGCTTTCCCTACTGTTGCACAGACTGTAGTGGGAATAGTAAATCTTACCCCTCTGAAGTCCAACGTTTTTCCTACTGCTGGACAGACTGGAGGCTAATAGTAAATCTAACCCCTCCAAAGTTGAATGCATTCTCTTCATTTGCCCAGATTGGAGTGAAAATAGCAAATGTAATCCCTCTCAAGTCCAATGCTTTCCATACCGTTTGACAGACTGGAGTGAGAATAGTCAATTGAACCCCTCTGAAGTCAAATGCTTTCTCTACTGTTGTACAATAGTTGTAGAATAGTAAATGTAATCCCTTCCAAGTCCAATGCTTCCCGTACTGTTGGACAGCCTGGAGTAGGAATAATAAATCTTACCCCTCTGAAGTTCAATGTTTTCCCTACTGCTGCACTGACTGGAATGAGATTAGTAAATCTTACCCCTCCGAAGTCCAACTCTTTCTTTACTGTTGCACAGGCTGGAATAGGAATAGTAGATCTTCCCCTCCAAAGTTCAACATTTTCCTTACTGTTGCAGAGACTGGAGTGGGAATAGTAAATCTTATCCCTCCAATGTCCAACACTTTTACTACTGTTGCACAGATTAGAGTGGGAATAGTAAATGTAATCCCTCCAAAGTCCAATGCATTCCCTACTGTTGCACAGACTGGAGCGAGAATAGTGGATTTAACCACTTCAAAGCCCAATGCTTTCCCTACAGTTGCGCAAACTGGAGTGGGAAAAATAAATCTTACCCCTTCAAAGTACAACATTTTCCCTACTGCCGCACAGACTGGATTGGGAATAGTTTTACCCCTCTGAAGTCTAACACTTTCCCTACTGCTGCACAGATTGGAGGGCAAATAGTAACTCATACCCCTCTGAGATCCAACGCTTTCCCTACTGTTGCACAGACTGGAAGGGAATAGTAAACCTTACCCAGCTGAAGTGTAGGCGTTCCCTACAATTGAGTCAAGGGGGAATCCCTGGAAATACTACTTTTTTTTACTCACTCTCTTATGTGTTGTATTCCACATACATCCAAAACAAACCTGGTTATAAGTAGAAATATTGAATTCCCACACTAAAATGTAACATTTACACTCTTCTTTATTTGGTCATGAAACATGGATGAAAACGCAATCTTCCACATACAAATTAAAATTCTGAAAAGCTTCCTGAAAACATACATGATTAAAACATTGTCACAATTACAATACATCACCTTATGGACAAATATTCACAAAATCTCATCGGTTGCATACAGATTAAATAAAAAAAAACGTGTCCACTGTACCCTGTTCCCTGGAACGAGTGGGGTCTTCTCTCTTTCCTCAACAGTTCCCTACAATTGCACAGACAGGAGTGGGAATAGTAAATGTAACCCCTCTATAGTTGAATGCTTTCTCTACTGTTGCACAGACTGGTGTGGAATAGTAAATGTAATTCCTCAAAGGTCTAACACTTTCCCTACTGTTGTACAGACTGGAGTGGTAATAATAAATCTTACACCCCCCTCCCCCGAAGCCCAATGCTTCCCCTCCTGTTGCACAAACTGGAGTGGGATTATTAAATCTTACCCCTCCAAAGTCCAACACTTTACCTACTATTGCACAGACTGAAGTGGGAATAGTAAATTAAACCCCCTTGAAGTCCAACGCTTTCCCTACTGTTGCACAGCCTGGAGATGGAATAGTAAATCATACCCCTCCTAAGTCCAATATTTTCCCTTCTGTTGAATTGTTTGGAGTTGTAATACTAAATGTAACCCCTTTGAAAGCCTATGCTTTGACTACTGTTACATAAATTGAAGTGGGAATAGTACATCTATTTTTCCCAGACTTCCATACATTTTAAAAATGTTATTTAAATATAGCCAATATTATTATGACGAAACGTGTAGACCATCCAAGCTTTGCACAATGATGTACCAATAAAGCAATTTTCTGGTTAAATTACCTCTGGATATCTGCTCCTTGGTGCTGTGGACTCCAATTGCTGTGTGGAGGTATGGAGCCTGTTGAAAAATATATATATATATATATATATATATATATATATATATATATATATATATATATATATATATATATATATATATATATATATATATATATATATATACATACATATATACTTATTATAGTGGTAAATGTAATCTGTATACTACCAAGCTACCAAGAGGGATACCCATACTGCACGTGTGTGCATGGCACAAGACTGCAAAAGTTTAAAGCTGAATAGGTTTTGGGCCATATGTATCATCATGACCATTTGCGATGTCTAAATAGCGATTTTTAAGGAATCGCTATTTAGAAATAGCAAAATGTTATGTATGTAGATAATCGCTTCTTTTTAGCGATTCCTTAACATTCCTAAATTGCGATTAGCAAATTGCTAATCGCAAATTTCCCATTCATTTCTATGGGCCAGGAGGCCCATAGGAATGAAGGGGAAATTTGCAATTAGCAATTTTCTAATCGCAATTTAGGAATATTTTCAATGGTGCAGGGGTGTCACAAGAACACCCTGCTGCACCCCTGAAAATGACATGTGTGGGCATATGGCGCACATACATGCCCTAAGGGCATGTATTAGCGCCATATGGCACCTTTGGATTTTAAATAAATTGTTTTTTTAAAAGAATTCGCAACTTACCACCAACTAGAAGTTGGTGGTAATTTGCGAATCCTTATGGGCTTTTTTGAATTAATTTTCCTTTGATACATTGCATTTAAGGAATCGCACTATTTGCGATTCCTTAAGTGCAATCGCAAAATAAGGAATGGCAAATTTTGCGATTCCTCATTTTGCTGCCAAAATGTTTCATATATACCATTTAGCAAATTAGCATTCGCAAATTTCGGCCTTTGCGAATGCTAATTTGCTTGATACATATGGCCCTAAGTGATTTAAATTCTGATTGAACTAGTGATTCAATGTGCTTCATAGTCAATGTGCTCTGCTGTCCGCCCAACCAGATAACTTCAAACTAGTTTATTTTGTGTAAAATTGTCTGTTTTGCCCCCTGCTAACTTTTTATAGTCAATATTGCAAATTATTACTAAATAAAACTCAAAGCTTGTCTTCTCGTATGACAGTTTGGTATAGTGGTCAGGTAGCACTCTCAGTTGTGAATGCAGAAATAAAACCTTTAGTGAGATCAGTCTAGGAAGACTGTCATCAAATGTTCCTACTTAAAAAAGCTATCCTTACTTTATGTATGTACCTTAAACTTAGCAATTCACCGAACATTTTCTGAATATTTTAAATTAAATAAATAAATTGTGATGACTTATTTCTTCCCTGCCATCGCTTTAATTTGTTCAGAGAGATGACACAATTACGCAGCCACCATCGTAGCTTTAAGGGCCTGTTATTTTGCCATCTTGTGTTTACCTGCTGTCGACTAACAGTTTGGGTGTTGATTTCCATAAAGCATCTATGGTTATTAAATGTAAACTCCGAAAAGTCTATCATTTGAATGAAGCTAAAGGGGTAATGGGCCGAGGCTTTTCACCTGAGGGTACCTTGGGTCAAAGGTGACATGTAATAGCCTCTACATGTGTTTGTAGACTTGAAAATGAGACTGGAGCCTGATTCGCTCTGCTACACTTCCTTTGTCTTAGAAGACCGATGTAATCAAACAAATTATACTGGTTGTGATCACAGGCACTCAGGCGGAGTTGCCTGTGCACATGCCTGTCTGGAATGTTGCTAGCTTTCTCAACCATGCAGTGTTTTTGAAGAAGAATGGACGGTGTGTTGAAGCAAAGGCAAAAAAACAGGTGCAATTATTTTCCTTGGCTAGCTTTTTGGTCAGGAAATCAGATTGCACAGCATAAGGTACCCACGACATCAAAGTACATAATACATGTTAACTAAGGTGGTGAATTATTGTTGTGTTCTGTGTTTTGTCTTACCGTGCCCTGTTTTCCGTTCTGTCTGTCTGCTTGTCTGTTTAGCTACCTTTTGATTGTAGAAGAGATATGTCTAAATATTGATGGCTACTACATATGTTCTTTTCTGTGCTGCTCAAATTGCACTTCGCAGGATCTCTTTGAATGATGCATTTCAATCGCTGGGATTGCAAAACCTTCAATTTAAAAGCTTAAGGTTATTAAAATATAATCATACAACTTCTTCAAGGAAATTCGGATTTTTTAAAATATGGTATAAGATTATATATAAACTTCCTGACAGACTTGCGTGTAATTTGTTGATGCAAAAGGGAATGAAAAAAAATCTAAACACACAAAGATCATGAAAAAGTAACTTGCTAAAATATTAAAGTGCTGCTCATGAATATGCACTGTTTATTCACGTTAGCAAAATACGAGGCAAAGTTTCCATGCCCTAGTGCAAGCAAGGAAAATACTCGCCTGCGCACTTAGGTATTGTATTGTACTGGGATTTACGTATCACTGCCCTTATCATAATACTTGTGAGCCTTAAAGTGCTTACAAAGACAGCCATAATAGTTGTGCAGTGGACTTTCAAAGGTCTGGTTCCTGGTGACACTGCACTTGATGCACTAATAATAGCTACTCCCGCCCACAATGGCAGCATTCACGGCTTCACTTGTCTTTTGAAGAAAGAGCGAAAATTTAAGACTGATCAAAGACGATGGACTCTCAAGCAAGAAAGTAATTAATCACTAGTCAACCTTTACTGCTTCTCTCTAGATGCATTTCAACAACTTTCATTAGCTTCACCGGGCTCTCCACCCCACCTCTGGCTCCTCCAAAGTTAGCTTTTTCTCCACTATAATCCCTAATTTAAATGGCACTGTTGGGATGTTTATGTTGGTGCTCAGATATACTTTTTGGGACCCTGTGGGGGCATTAACTTTTACTGAGTAGTAGTTATGAGGACTAAAATGTGGTAGAAGCAAAGGAAAATATGGGTTGATGACATGAGCTGTTTCCATCTAACAACAAATAATATTTTGCACATGGGATAGAAGACACCACTTTTTTAGGTTAAGGTCATAACCCCTTCTTAAAAATATTATTAGGAAAAAATCTGAAGTGGCCACAAGACTGAAAATGCCATATTATCACAGTGAAAGCTTGAGGCGTGGCTCAGGCCAGAAATATGCTGGGATTTGTCTTTGTGACGGAGGGTTCTCTGAGGATGAGGAAGGGGGATTCGGTTTATAGTTAGGGACCATGTAGTTCCATTTCATGGTGCTATGTCTGGGCACCCATGTGATCAAAACATTATTCATTGCAAATTGTATAACACATATATAAAAATAAACATGCACATAAGCCAGACCATACACACACACATCAAACAGAGCATAGACACGCCATATATTTAGGTATCTCCATATTCACAGCATCACTATTAACCTTAGTGTACTACAGCACCACCTTTCAACAGAAAATATTAAGAGAGACCACTGAACAGGCACCAAACAAAGGCCCCAATTATGAGTTCAGTGTAGTTGAGTGAACTTTCCATGTGGACCAAATTTTACCAGCCAGAATATTCAACGTGGAAAATTTCATTGGAAGAAATGCTGTATTGTAGCCCAGATCAGTTCCCTTGTGCAACCCTTAGATGAGTCTAAATGCTTCCCCCTGTCAGCCAACATTCTCCCACTTCCTTCCCCACAATCCACACCCAACTCCCTCCACACTATCATACACTAGCCACTCGCACCCTTTGCCACCTTCTCAGTGCAGGGGGTAAATATTTGTGGTAAACCCACAAAAAAGAAAAAAATACCTTTGTAGAATTCTGGTTGGTAACCTGGGTTCCACACAGTTGCTCCCCATTCTATAGGGTTTAACTCAAAATAGGAGTAAATATGTGGTGAAGATACTGGTCATAAATGGTCATTACAGCCATCTGAAAATGCTCCTGTTAGACTTGGCATCCTTTGCGTGATTTCCCATGACTTTTTTTCTCTACCTCCTGCATTTTTGACTGTGTGCTGAATGTTTATGATTAATTCTGTATTAATCGAATAAAGTAAATTTGTAAGTGTATTTCATTTTTCACTATTGAAAGGCTGGCTGTCCCATAGGCTAACATTGCAGCTGCACGTTAACATATTACATGTGTAACTTTCAATTGGGAACAGCTAGAGATTTGGAGCTTAAACTCTTTGAACTCAGAATTTAATAACACATTTTTTAGTAAAGGTGAATTTTAAATTGTGTGTTTGAAAATGCCACTGTGCACCTGTGCCTGTTTGTGTATTCTCTGTCGGGTTTTGGGGTGACAGGAGCTAGGCATGTGCTTTCCCACTAGACAGCCACAAATGGGGATTGTGGTGTGTCCTGCCTTTCCTGGGTGACCCATAGCCAGGCTGAATAGACCTTTCTGCATTTAGAGTGCTGGGAGGAGTTTTCACTAGCACCTGAATAGGCAGTGTCTGCCCTGCACAATGCTGTCTCCAACTCCTGTAGTGAAGCTGGACCAGGGAGAACAGAACTGTGTTTTACTAAGCATAGAGACTTGCAAACAAAGGCTTCAAAGACAAAATGCAGTGTAAATATTAGACCTGGAACTCCAGAACTTTAGATTCCTTCTGATCTAAGAGGGCACTGCAAAGAAGACAAGCTAAAGAGCTGTCATGAGGAGTACTTCCCCTTTGCTGTGTATTGCTTTGTTGGGTCGGCCTGCAGTTGCAGCTTCTGTCTGTGGGCAGTGGAAATGAGTTGACTTTTGCCTTGCTGTGGTATCCTGCTTAAGAAGATTCTCCAAGGGCTTGAAGTAGAGCTTGCATCTATTTCTGAAGTCTCAGGGACACAAAGACTTCACCTGCATCTTGCTAAACAGCACCAAGACTCCTCTGCTGTACTCCTGATTGCCAAAGGGTGCCAATTCCAGTTCCTGGACCCTTGGAATCATGTGGTTGGTGCTGCAACACAAGAAAAAATAACACCAACGCCATTAGCAAAGACACCAGTTATGCCGCGACCTACACTGAGGCCATGTGTGCCTCTTGTGAAGTGCACGATGCACTGCCCTGCCTGCACCACAGCTTTAATGCCCGCTGATGCCTGTAAGTTATCAATCTCTCCGATACCAGTGCTTGCACTGACACCAGTCACCGCCAGCACCTGCATCTCGACATCACAGAGCCAATAACTGACGTGGGTGACTTCCCAAACGAATCAACACCGTATTGCTGAATGGAACTGACTCCTTGCCGCAGCTTCACCTCTCCTGCCAGTCCCGACTCAAACCCTCGCCTCCTCATAGACTTGAAGCCTTGTCTCCCCTATGGCAGTGAGGATCCAGCATTGCCTTAGCCATTGCTGTCTCACCACCATGACGCCTTGCACTGTCTTTTGACTTCATACTGTTGCTTGGGGTCTGTGTGACTCCCTGGCTGGCCAGTGCACCTCGCGGTCAGTGCCATACTTTGAATTTGTGTCGGTCATGTCATGATGTTGTAATAGCCCTAGTTGGAGATATATGCTTCTATGAGCTGTATTTTTGCAGTCATGTTTTGAATTGTGTATGTTGGATTTTTGTCGGTTTGGTCTTGTTTCATTTAGATAAACATACTTTATTTTTCTAAACTGGTGTGGTGTCCATTTGTAGAATTTTCACTGGGTTACTGTGTGTCTGGGTGCCAATACTTTACACATTGCCTTTGGGATAAGCCTGTCCGTTCATGCCAAGCTGCCAAAGGGGTGAGCAGGGATTAGCTAAAGTGTGCAGCTCCCTTATCATGACTAGAAGCAAGGGTCCCTACTTGGACAAGGTGCATACCTCTGCCAACTAGAGACCCCCATTTCTAACAGCTCCTCAGAAGTGTTTTTAACTCATAATCAGGGCATTAGTTTGCATACACACTTAACTGAATATTAATGCAACCACCAGCACTAGCTCTCATCCAATCTTGAAATTATTAGATAGCCAGACTTATACATCACATCATTGTAAGGTCATCATAAAGTGCTATCCTACTCGTCTCATACTGAAGTTATATGTAGGTATTAGAAATATGATTTTCAAAGATTCCATATTTCTTAGAATGATGCGGAGCATATATTGTCCAAGATGACAATACACATTTGTTCACAGGGGCATTAGCTACAGTTTTATAGTTAATGGCTGCATTCCTAAATTTAGCATATTTCCCATATTTTATCTGGGTGTGCACCAATAATAGTTCCCACCTTAAACTAATATTTGAGTATTTTTAGCGTGCATATCATCTAAGGGGTGCATTGGGGTAAACTGGTTTTAGCACATTCACAACATTGAAAGACAAAGATAAGCTGTGATCCCATTGCGTATCCTCTGTAAGTGAGCAGCCAGAGACTCATGCAAATACTTGTTTTCCAATGCCAAACCTCCTATACAATACTGTCGCAAAATACTTGGTTTAATATTAAACCAAAATCATTTATTTAATGTATTTTCTGCAACTATTGGTCACCTGCTCTCTTTCACATAATGCTGCTTTCAAGCACGCTTAATCATTTTACCCATTGTACATAGCTGCCAAGGTTTCACAATGCTATGTGTGACATTTGTATAATTTCATTGTCAATTATGAGTGACATTTCAACAACTATGAGTGACACTTTCCGCGAGCACAATCAAGGAATGAAACATATTGGGAAACATATATGCGATATTATACTCATTTCAGCAACCAGAAACTCTAAGAAGTCTCTGAACTAAAGCACACTAACGGGGCATGCGAGCAGCACCGGCAACCTGCTCTGCCACTCAATGTCATATTCATTTTTGCCAGCGTGTGCCAGCAGGTCACCTGCGCCAGTGGGGTCAGGTCCGTCGCAGGATGACATGCCGCCACCCGCGGTGCGAGCAACGAGCTGTGCTGACACACCGAAGAATAACGTGGGACCACATTCTGAAGCATAACTCACACTCTGGTACAATTGATACTCAGAAGTGAGAATGAGGGAACAAACAGGTGCACAGATTCAGTACTCAGTTGGGTGCAATGGTATAAATAAGTCACCAGCGTAAAGAAGAAACACTTTGAGGCAAAAACAAAACAGCAATCAAAATAGACACTTCAGTGCTGTTGGGTTATTATGTGTGCAAATCCCTCCATGCAGAGTTGATATGCTCTCATGTCTCTCCCCACAGGGAGGCGGAAGTTACCCCGTGTCATTTCACCCACTCCGGAGTTCCGGCAACATGTACCTTCCCCAGGTCCTCCTCACATGCCGTGGAATCAGTCCTTGCAGATGACACACTCAATCATAAAGCTGTTGACATTGTAGGGCTAGTGTCTGCAAATACAGTACACAGGCATCGCCATGCTGGCCATCTTTGAAATCCTTACAAACACATAGAGGGCCAGCTGGAGACTGGGAGGATGGTGCGTGCGTTAGCCACACAAACATTGCTCATACCCATGACCCACACTGCTAGCCCGGAACCCTTGGTGGCATGGGACGATCAGAATGCGCATGTGCAGCAAAGGTGCAATGGCCCGGGCGTGGCTTCGCTGAGCTGCGGAATGGCCGCTTGCTGACGTAGCGCCGCTGGCCGAGGCCAGAACATCCCAAAAATAACTGTGCATGACATGTCTGGCGGTGATCTGATGGCACAGGGACACTGCGGAGGAAGACCTTGAGGCAGCGTAGGCTTATCTGGGCATGATCGGCCCTGGAGACCGAGTGCAGCGCCAGTGCGGAGGTGAGGTCTTGTTGCACTAGGTGGAGCCAGGGGCCTTGCGTGAAGTGTACCCCGAGGGGTGGAACAGTCGGCTCCAGATCGCACAGCTAATCAGAGCGGGCGGCTCGAAGACCATGCCCTGGGACGCCCACGGCGCTCTTGCCTGCTGCTAGGGACAAGCAAAAGATAGCGGTTTCGCCGGGTGCAGAGACAGTGTTAGCGATAGCGGCTGGAGAGAGGAGGCACTGCGAGGGGAAGGACTGCTGCCTCAGACGTGGGGCGGGGCAGAGGAGGCAAGTGCTCACGTCGCCGGTGTAGAGAGGCGACGGTCGAAATGGATGTACCATGTTACAACGCATACCGTTACAACTACCTACTATTACAACGCGACCATTACAACGCATACCATTACAACGCATAGCGCTTTGAGGTGCTGGATAGTGGTAAGTATAATTTACTATTCTAACCCTAGGGAAGGTGTTGGATAGTAAATTATACTTATTCCCTATCCTAGAGCGCCCCCCAGCGCAATGCGTTGTAATGGTATGCGTTGTAAAAGTCACGTTGTAATGGTAGTGCGCTGTAACAAAAGCGTTGTAACAGGTGTATACCGGTCGAAATACACCACACCCCCCCCCCGGTCGAGATAAGCGGCAAAACAACAACACTGGCTGCCTATTCGGAAGCGGATTGTTTTTAAAACACTTACGCTGGTGCATAAGGCACTCCATGCTGTGGGAGCTGAATATATTCAAAAAGTCTTGCTTTCTACAAACCAACTAGATCCATAAGATCGGAATCTCTCGGCCTTGCCATTGTCCCTGCTGTTAGGAAAGCAAGGGTGGAGGGACGTTCCTTTAAACGCTTGGCGCCCCAGCTATGGAATACCCTTCCTCTGTCACTCCGCTGTACTTCGAACCTGCTGGCCATCAGAAAGGGTCTGAAGACGTGGCTCTATGGACAGTAATTTGCTTGCCCTTTCTCCCCTTTTTGCCTGCCCTCTGTAGTCTGTTGTGGGTTAGAAAGCGCCAGGACACTCCTCGGAGTAGCCGAGCGCTATACAAGACACCCATAACATTAACATTAACATTAACAAAGGCAAGGAGCGCTCCCTCAGGCATCCAGCGGCCTGATAAGATGGCTGCAACAACGTGCAAATGCGATACAGGGGAGCCCGGAGGAATACACCTACACCACGGTGAGGGGAAGGACAGTGGCTGGGGAGACCCTGTGGAGCATAAATAGAGGGGCTATCATTAGGACGCTCTAACCCCCGAGCCTGGGAGATAAGTACAGCGGTGAACACTCGTGCTGGCAGTAATAGAGAGGGGAAAGTCGAAGATAGCTGAGCGGCAGCCATTTTGTGTGAAGCGCCGGAGCCGGGAGGGCGCTTGCACGGGCATTGGTGGGAACCTGCAAAGGCCGGATTCCTTTTCTTCTAGACTGAGACTCTGCTTCCTTGGTGCATGCCCTCTCTAACTGCTGGCATACAGCAGGACACTGTGCAGGAGACGTTGAGGTGATTGAAAAGCTGGATTGGCCGTAACGTCGGAAGCCGCTCGAGGTCCATGGGAAGGACGTGTGGATACATGCGGCGCCCAAGCTGTGCGGCGCTGAGACCCCCCCCCCCCGGCCGGCTGGGACTTTGGGGAGCAGAACAGCGAGCCGGGAATTAAAGGTGCGGCCGCCCAGGACAGCATACAACTGTGCGTGGCCTACTTGAGAACTCGATTTGGTGGAAGTTTGGGGAGCTGTGGTTGAGCCTGAGACCTGAATGGAGCGCTGCCCGCGTTGCGCGAACGTGGGCACTGAAGCCCCTGCGGAGACTGGAGAGTGGTGTGCCTCACTCTTTGACACAGGAATATGGCCATGTGTACAGGGGCGCTGTGAACAAACGCGTAGATGACAGCCGAGGTGCTCTATATCACCTGTTGCAGTCAGTGTGGACAGTGACTTGGGTTGACGGAGACGGGCTCTCTGAAAGGGGGGCGAGATTTGCAGCTGCTGACGGAGACACTTGCCATATAACGCCCTACATATATTTCATCGCACATAGGCCGCGAGGTGAGCAGATCCACAATGGGAAAACCAGAGACGCGTCAGCCCAAAATTAATTTTGATAAAAAACCAGTAAAACCGCGGGTGCTGAGGGAGCTCAGCAGGACCAGTCCGGGGATAACGTGACACCTCAGCCACCTGAAGACGATATTCATGCCATGTTTAAAGAACTGAAAACCAGCCTCCAAGGAATAGATTCTAAGATGGATTCGCTGGCTGAGAGAATGGACAGGATTACACAACGAGTGGAGAAAAAGGAGGGACGTATGAGCGTGATGGAGACGAGGATCACGGAAGTAGAGGAAGGCTAGATGGAACAAGACAAGAAACTGCGAGGTATGGATGGTGTACTCCACCTAATCAAACAAAAGAATGAGGACTTGGAGGCGAGATTGAGAAGAAAAAAAGTTTGCATCACGGGGGTGGTGGAAACTACAGACATTCAGAACAATATATTGAGGAAATGATGCGCGACCTCTTCGGCTCAGATCTCTCCTCGATGTTCCTCATCTAGCGTGCGCACCGTACGTTGCGTCCCAGACCAAGACCCCGAGCCCCAGCAAGACCAATTCTGGCCAGAGTCTTAAACTACAGGGATAGAGACACGATTCTGCGGCTCGCCAGAGAAAAGGGCGCCATTCAATATAAGGGAAATAATATAGCACTCTACCCAGACTTCACGCTCCAGGTGCAGGCTGCCTGTCGGGAGTTCATCCCTGCGAAGAAAATATTTCAGCAAATTGGCGCCAGATACGCCTTGATCTATCCAGCAAAATTGAGAGTCCAGGGGCATGGGAAACCTACATTCTTTATTGATGCTAAGGCCGCCTTGGCATACGCAAAGCAGCTGGCAAAAGAACAGAGACAGCAGGCACCATTGTCGGACTCACAGACTGATCGAACCCTCAGTGATAATGATTGATGCAGATGGGCCTGATTGCTGGACGCACAGATAAGTATATTATTAGCTTTGTGGGTTATATGGAGGGAGCAAGACTTGTGAGGGTACACGCTAGTCCGGCCACCTATATGCACTGCACTTGTGAAGCAACAGGCTGAATAAGGCTGTCAGATTAACTGATTAGACGATCCCTGTGGCCTAATGGGTCAAGCTGCATGTCGTATACTCGGCCACCCTGCCACAAGTGTAGGGGAGCATAGCCAGTGACCTCATGTATACCCTATGGGATGAATCCCGCGAGGTCGCCACTGTGGACCAATAAGTTATGGTTGTTGTGGTTGGGTTGGGTGTATGCATGACCTGATTGGGGGTTGGTGTGGGTGGGGGGAGTAGAGGGGTTACATTCTGTTTGTTAGAACTGCCACATGCTACTTTGAAATGTGCACCTCGATTGAGACTGTGTAGTGCCATTGGGATCACCAGTATATGCAGGACCATTAGCAGGCTCTGCAGACATTTGGAGCTGAAGTATTGTTATGGATCGTAGTACAAGGAATGATCAAAGGGCATCGCTTAATTGTATATCCTGGAACGTAAGGGGCTTAAATGATCGAAGGAAAGTAAGACTGGCCCAGTCCTATCTCCATAGATGTGAGGTAGACATATGTCTGCTCCAAGAAAAATTTGCCGATCACAGCCACAAGTACTCTTAGAAATGCCAGATGGGGCGAGATAGTGGGAGCGTGCTACTTGACATACTCTAGAGGAGTGGCTATCCTTATCCATAGAGGTCTACAGTGGAAGACACATCACTCTGTCGGAGACCGTGAAGGTCGTTTTTTACTTCTGCAGGGCACACTCTATAGGACCCGATGCTGTTAGTCAACACATATGGCCCAAATATGGACAGTCCAGAATTTTTTCAGCAGGTATGTCAGTGTAAACAGGTGCTGGGGATGGAGGCTATCATTTGGGGTGTAGACTTTAATGTTGTACTATCCGCCACACTTGACAGTCAGGGGGTGACTCGGGACCATCATCCCAGGGCAGCACAAGCGTTGACGGACATCATTACTGATTTGCAGTTGATTGACTCCTGGAGGGCACTATACTCCTCTCTCAGGGAAGGCAAGTGCGCTATGCACCACAGGCATTCTTGGTCACGAATAGTGGCTGGTGTCAAAAGATGTTCATACATGGGTCACGGAGGCGGTTCACTACCCCTGCACCCTTTCTGATCATGCACCTAAGACGCTGACTATGCGAATTCCCGAGCCCTACATACAGCCCTACGCTTGGAGATTCCCGTCGAAGGCTCTGTTAGACCAGGTGTTCAGAGAAGGGGTTAGAGACAAAATAGAAGAATATTTCATAATAAATGAGGGATCAGTGGACTCACCTGGGGTGCTCTGGGAAGCCTTTAAGGTGGTTATCAGAGGTCATTGTATGGCGCTAAAAACCGGGGTCCTCAGGGATATACAACGTATATTCAGTAGGTTGAAGGGAGAAATAGGGGCGCTCGAAAGGGACCTTCAGGCAAACCCCTCCCCTTCCACTGCATCTATGCTCAGGTCAAAATTGACTAGCTATCAAGAGGAGGCGGGCCAGGCGCTACGGAGAGGGGGACAGGGCGGGAAAGACGTTAGTGGGTCTGCTGCACACGCCATGGGGGACTGAGTACATTACAGAACTGTTGACAGCTGAAGGCACCACAGCTAGGATGCCACAGGATATTCTGGCCACTATGTTCAGTTACTATCGGTGTCTATACTCTTCTAAAACAGCCCCACCGGAAGACGATATAAGGAAATATTTAGTCACAATAGCGCTTGCATGGTTCAATGATGGGGCTCGTGAATACATGGAGCTACCGATCACGGTCAAGGATATACGTCAGGTCATCAGTAGTATGCCGTCTGATAAGGCCCCCGGAGCGGATGGCTTAACAGCCGCCTTTTATAAGGAGTATGCCTACCTACTAGCCCCCGGTTGCTACATGTTTATCTGGAGGCAATGGACACGGGGACTCTCCCCCCACTTTAAGAGAAGCAATGATCATAACCATACTCAAACCTGATAAAGACCACACATCTCCGGACTCCAATAGACCACTATCATTAATAAACCTTGACGCTAAAATATACGTGAAACTTCTGGCAAACAGGTTGCAGCTGATGCTACCACAAATTGCGCTCCCTGACCAATCTGGATTCATACCAGGTAGGTCGACGGCCCACAATCTACATACACTGTTTGCCCTCCAGCTTTACTTGGCCCAGCATGTGCAAGCGGTGGCGACACTGTTGGACGCCACCAAGGCCTTTGATTCATTAGAATGGAAGTTTCTCTTTCTCTTGTTGGCCCACAAGGGACTTAGTCCAGCATTCATTAGCCAAATTAGGCTCTTATACACTGACCCGATGGCGGGAATATGGGTCAATTGCCAAATATCTGACTCTTTCACTATCATACGAGGCACAAGGCAGGGCTGCCCCCTGTCGCCACTCCTATTTGCCATTGCAACTGAGCCCCTGGCGGCTAGACTACGTCAACACCACACGCATAGAAGTATAGGCTTCACGTCCAGAGGATTGTTGATCTCGCTTTACGCGGACGACATGACGATTTTTATGATTAATCCTAAAGATAATTTTAACATATTGATGAGGGAATTGATTAGATACGGTGGCCTTACAGTGATCCAGATAAACTGGGCAAAATCCACCATTTTAGCCCCGTGCGCACGGAGTATCCCATACCGTGGGCGAAAGCTGAAACACGCTATCTGGGCATCATGATCAGCAGATCTACACAGGACCTATGGATGGCGAATTATGGCACAGCAATTGAGTGGCTCGAGACTAAAGTGCAAAGGTGGAAAAACCTACCGCTATCACTATTGGGACGCATAGCAATGGCAAAAATGGTCCTGCTACCCAAATTCTTATATCTTTTTGTAAATATTCCTTTGCTGCTCAACATGCATTTTTTCAGGCGCCTCAGGTCGGCTGTACTTGAACTTGTATGGGCAGGCAAGCAACCTCGGATATCCTGGAATATCCTGACACTACCCTTTGATCAGGCGGGGCTGTGCGCCTCCGATTTTGAACTTTATGCCTATAGTGCGCAAGCACAATATTTACATTTTTGGCACCATCCAGCGCCGTATCAGCCACACGTGGCGATAGAATTGGACAGGGTTGCCCCAACTCCATTAAACGCGGCGGTGTATCAATGCTAAAAATGGTCCCATCATGAAATTGACACGGCTGAGGCACTGCGCTGGGCATGGTAAGGTATAGAGAAGCGTAGTGGAGTACGCGAATTATATGGCCAGTCTATACCCATAGGTGGAAATCCACTGTTGACGCCATTGACAGACAAGGCAACTGCTATGGGAGCTAGGGCTCATGGCCTGGTGACTGGCGGCGACTTGTACACGGGAGCTGCGTTCTTGACTCTACAGCAAATGTGTGGAGAACAAACACCTTCGGTTTCAGACACACTCCTGTACTACCAGCTCTGGGCAGCTTGTAAGGCGAGATACGCTGAATACCCTTAAGAGTCACAGGCCCTCCCTGCAATAGAGAATATTTTATCAAACCCCTCTCCTAAGAAATTGATCATGCGCATATACAGTATCACACAGACGACATCTCCAATAACTACATGCACCTCAAAAACAGACTGGAAACGTGATGCTACACTGACAATCACAGATAAACAATGGGAGTACTGTTGCTCTCAAATGGAGCATTTATCGCCAAATTACAGACTCCGACTAATCCATTTTAACTTTTTACATAGGGTGTACCGCACGTCGATACAGTTGCAACGCATGGGACTGTATACGGAAAATACGTGCTGGGGATGTGGATACCAAGACGCGACATTCTTACAACTAGCGTGGTCCTGTAGATCGGTGACGCACTTTTAGACAGAGGTAATTAAACATATCAGAGATATTACTGCAGTGCGGATACCACTCACGCCGCTGGTGGCTCTGTTGGGCTATGTCCTGGAGGTTCCTAAAGGAAGCCGTAAGTTGGTGACAATGCTACTGTTGTTGGCCAAGAGGCAAGGGGCAGTACACTGGAAGACACCACGGTTTCCTGCCGATGCTGGTTGGCTACATACGGTCACTTATTGTAAAGATCAACTGACTCAATATTGGGAGCTGATGCCCAGCAGGTCGAGGCCGATAGATATCTGGAAGCCATATGTGACGTGGCTGGGGGCAGGAGGAGTGGATCATTGTTCAGGCACTGTTGAGTGAGGGGCAAGCCATGAGACATGAAGGAGGACTGGAGATTTTGGAAGCACTAGTGGTGGTAGATCTAGAGGCTCTCCCTAATTGCGAGATAGGAGATAACACTATCTGTATTGGATCCAAGGCCCAATGGTATAGAATACACAGGTACATGACTATAGAAGGATGTAGGCAGATGAGGTAGGAGATGACAGACGGGGGGGTATGTTATGTTATAGTTTGTATGCATGCATGTTGACAGCTGCTGTGTATAAGAATAAACGAGAAGTTATTCATGTTCACTCTTATTAGCACTGTAAAAATGAATACGCTTACATAGATGTAACATTGACACACATTTGCTGCCGAACCCCCGGGATGTCGGCATTTCAGCTGTGTAACTCTTATTGGTTTATTAAACTTCCTTGCTGCCGGCCCCATGGTTGTAGGCTGGATAAAGCTGTGTTATGTTGTCAAGATCAATAAAACTAAAAATAAATTTAAAAAAGAAAAAAAAAGGTGCAATGGCCCTGCACGCGCACTTCAGAGCCATCAGTTCATAGACTGTAGAAAGAGGGGGAGGTGCAAAGAGCTCTAGCTCACTCATCTACTGTCTCTGAACGTGGGTGCATGTGCGCCTGTTTCATCACATAAATTGTTAAAGGCAGTAGGTTACAGCACAACACTCAGAAGAGGCAGGAGAAGTACCAGAAAACAAATGGTGGACACATGGAAATAATACTACACCAGCACTGATGCATGATTAGCAGTGCTAGTAGCTGAAGAGGTGCAATGCCTATCATGCTTCACTTTGTATTTCAGTGCGGTGATGAAGACCACCACACTGAAATGCGTTTGTCTAACGCCTAATGCTTGGTACTTGGCAGGGCTGATTGTACTTTTAAAAGACAAGCCAGGTATTTAGGGAATGTTTACAACTGCTTCGCTAGTTTGTTTATTTGCTCCTGTTTTCTTTGTTTTCATTATCACTGGGTTTGAAGATACATTTTGTGTCTTCTGCATTTAAAGGACAATAGAAATGTGTTTTAAAATAACCATAACTGTTAGGTTCCGATTACAGTGGGCACGCCAAGTGCAGGTATAAATTGCACACACACTAAATTGTGTTATAGCGTAGTGTAATAACTAGCAAGTTATAATTTTCGTCCAAATCTGTGACACTTCTTGCAAAATCTGAACACAAGTCACAGAGTGATTTCCACAATTTACACCACCAGTCTCAGGTGCTTCAGCCAGGCATCAATCTAGCCTATTACTTAGCATGTGCCCGCACACCATACCACCCGTTCTTGTCATTTACAAAGTATGGTGTTGTATGTACTGACATATTTGTCACTTTGTTGCATCTTGCTCCTGTAACAACGTCTTCCCAAGCATTTTGCAATGCTGATATCATCAGTCAAGATCTCATGTTCCTCATCAGAGAACTTCTTTTTCAACTTGTGGGGCCAGCCAGGTTAAGTGACCAAGATGGCATCTGCTAAAAAGATATGAAAAGTGGTAGAACTTAGAGAGGATGGCTTCAAAGAAAACTGATTTAAACCAAACTAGTTAACATTCTGATTACTCTTAATGCTGTAATTGCTACATAAAAGTCTTGTGGCGTAGCATGAGAGACCTTCCTGGGGAGAAGAAATGCTGAACAAAATGAGTGTTGTATTACTTTGCTCATTGTGAAAACTAATTTTTGATTTTCACTTTTTTCATATTTGCCCCACATCCTTTTCTGTCTCTCTCATTCAGCCTCTCTCTCGCTTTCTCTTTCTTTCTCTTCCTCGATCAACTGTCCTCCATGATGTCTATCACCCCAATATATTATTTTCCTCTGCCCACTATTCTTCCTTGATGAACTGGGAAAAATAACTGGTCCTAGGCCAAGGCCAGAGGAATAGTTAGAGAACTTACAAAGGCTGTGATGGCTGTGGTTGTAGAAATTAAAAAAGGGAAAGCAGATCTTTATTCCATGTACAACGTGTTTCTACTTGCAAAAAGAGAGATAGGAAATCAACAGTTAAAATCACACAAAGTGAAGTCAGCAGGGTGGTGGGAAGTCAATGGTTGGTAGCACCTGGCGGTTGAGGGGTACCTGTGACAACATAGAGAATATACACCTGATTTATTCTGAAGTAAGAAGAAATAACATGATTTGCGACAGATAGTCGTTCCTAGGATCAGGTCTTGGTGCTGTGCCTTGGCTAACAAGAAACAATGCAAAAGGGATTACTGTAGTTTTTGTGAGAGTGACAGAGAGGAGTGATGTGGGAGACAAATGTAGAATAGATGGTTCTCTAACAGCTCATGTCAGACTGAGGAAAGATCCTCACGGAAAATAAGGACAGGAAATTAAATGAGGCAAGACACCTAAAGTATGTGTGCTCTAAAGTTAGTAGTAAGTTTGTGGAGAATGGGAATATCCCTTCAAAATATAGCAAAGGCAATGAAACAATAAGCATAGTTTTAGAGGAAGCCATACAACTCTCAATTATGTCCCAAAGGATAACTCCAAATATCAGCTTGACTTGAACCAAGGAGGCTGTTAGCCACTGGCAGAAAGAATTCCCACTCTTCAGTATGACTTATTTGAGGTTGTTTCACAGAATGAGGAACGTTCATACAGCCACTGATTCTCTCAGTTGAGAAAACTGAAATAATTGGATAGAAAATAGGTGCCGACCAACAGACCCTAAATTAATTTGGACAATGAGCCCCATGCATCATTGGAAGCGTGTATCTTCAGTTTTACAACAGATGACGTATTATGCGAGCAGAAATATGCTCAAGATTTCATCACTAGTAGTGCAAGTGAAGAAGAGGATTTTGTGAGAAGATTTCCTTTATACCCAGGCGGATGACTGAGAGTCAGATAACGGACAGAACATTCTTAATCATTGAAGCCATGTTCAGTGCACAGATGAAAATAGAAGACACCAAGAACTGTCAGTTGGATATAAATGGTGAGGCAAGATCCTTACTGCCACTGTTTTCAGTCCTGGACTTTTGCTTCATTGAACTAAGACTAACATACTTTAAAAATGTTTTGTAGATGAAAACTGCAGATACTGGAGACATTGGAATGTGATGAAGTTCTAGTTGAGGAATAAAAGACCTAAACAAATACCCAGTCAAGAGGCAGACAACATCTTGGAAGATTTTGAATGCTTTGATGACAAACATGCAAGTGAAATAAATGCAGATAACATGCCAGCTAAGGGAGACCCCTTTCATGCAACAAATTGAGATTACATGAAAGATGGTAGGAATAAAGAACGAAAAATAATTATAATTCTTTATCTTGAGTATACAATGGCTTAAGGTGATAGTGATGAAGTAGCTGAGGAAAATATATTTTTCCTAAGAAAACGAAAAGGCACACTAATATTATCAAACCAGTAACAAAGAGGAATCAAAGTGAAGGAAATTAACTAGATTTACCACATTGTTAAACTCTGCTTACAGAAGCCACACTTTCCAATCCCTGCCCTCAGCGTCAGGAACATTGTGAATATTTGGAATATAAGGCTTATAAAAGAATCATTGGCATTTCAGATGATAGCAAAATGTATTAGAAACTTGAAAATGTAGTTTCTATGTTAATGAAGAGTCTTAAACTAGATGAGTAATTTGGCTTGAAGATAAACATTTTAAACAATGAATGTCTGCAAGATTTGAAAGAATGCAAGCATGCATACCGCAATACGGAATAATCCATTTTGTGCAATATTCCACAATATAAATAGATTAGAGTCAATCTGAGGCAAAAATATAAATAAAAGCAAAGGATTTCATGTTTTTGACAACATTCTTCCCAGGCAGCAGATCAAATGATGCAAGAGTTGAGCTTTTATAACCAGGTGTCAGAAATGAACTTTGTAAGCATACCTGCAGTACCTGCAATTGCAAAAAAATGTGTAATAGAAACACTGATCATGTCACATTTTTGAGAGAAGATGAGTGAATAAACCCTTTTAGAGGGCTCCAAAGAAAAGAGCAAAGAGAGACAGGTAAAATGTGGGTAATGCATAGACAAAGGAAGAGATGGAAGAAGGAAGAAAAATGAGGAAAAAGAAAGAACTTGTGAGATATTTAAATCTATCTTGACCTGGATACCATTGAGAATATATTGAATGCTGAGCATTTAGGGAGAAAGGACCTGAGTGATGGAGGTTAGAAGAACACACAGAGCTAGACATAAGATGAACTATGAAGTAGCACAGGGACAATTTGTTGATGAAGGTTCTTCTCTTCTAGCAACCAGGCATGAGCAGACAGCTCTTAGGTAAAATGTTCATGTTGTGGGCTTGAAATATTATTGATTAGATAAAGCTCCAGTTTGTCCAGTAGGAAAATAGTAAGCTTAGAATTACTGAAACATGGGGAGTCTGAAAGAATGAATAGTTATCCAGTGTAGTTAGGCATAACATTTGATACGCATCAAAATACAACACAAATGTGAGAAATCATTGACATTGAATTGCTGTGCAATATTCAAATCTTCACCTTGAACATTACCGGGCTGAAATCAGGTAGGAAACTGAGAATAATGTTCTATTCTTTAAAAGAAAGTAAGCAGCTATTCCGATTCTGCTGAAAACCGACCTACCTCGGACCTACCTTGGACGGATGCAAGTTGTTGCTTAAGAATGGATGGGCAGACTAACAAAGGGTGTTGCATTATTAGTTATAAATATGAGGAAAAGTGGCGGAATACACTTAGGAGGTGGCAGAGTACAGACGAAAACATGTAAAACAGATAGCGATAATTGAAGTGCTATGCCCCTCCTTCTGAAAATAAGACTGATTATAAAAATTCCTGTGTAGCAATTGCACGATTTGAAGGTCATAAAATAATTGGAGGTGATTTTAACCTTACATAATAACTTAGAAGAGACAAAAGCTCTGGAAAAGTAAATACAATTACCTAATAATAAGAAGCAGTTCGGCTTTAAAAAACTAATTTGGGACTAGTTGATGTCTGTCACAGACAACTCAGTGGGACAAACATACAATCTTCTAGTTCAGCCATATGGCAATTGCATTCTCTAGAATCAACTACTTTTTGATTAGTTGTGGATTTCCGCATGAAAGTAAGTAATAGATAGATACATGGACTTTCTGTGATTATGATAGCATAAGAAATTGTTTAAATAGATTGGGAGCAAAGAACTTTGAAACAAGAGAGAAGATGGAGGACAATGTATTAAATGGAAAGAAAGTGATTGAACCACTGCACCCCCAGTGTGTCCTAGTATAGGCCAATTAATGGAGATTACTCGTGGTTAGGGTGCTCGGAAGGATCACCTCCTGCTCCCAGAGGTGCTGAATACACAAACTGTCTGAAAAACCTTACGTAGTGTAAGGTTAAAGTCTCACTCCTTAGGCATCGAAAACGCGAAATTCTTAAGGATAAGGTAAACAAAACGTGTTTTTCACAAAGTTGAAATCAAAGTTTAGCCAACTTTGTCGCTAACCCACGAGGATCAAGAATGCATGTATGTATGAATGTCCAATTTGTGTTGTGGGAACCTAGCCCAAATGCGCGCTGTAGAGGGTCAACGTTTCCTTGTTTAGGAAAAACAAAATTGTGCTACCCATCAATTTTTATGACGTGTTTATGAGCCCCCTTTCAGACTCTTATTCATTATTTTTTTTTAAAAAGAACTGCATTATATACGGTATATATTTTTTTAATCCAAATAGGTAGACACAATGTTTGTCCTCTGAGCCCGTCTCTCTTTGCTCGCTATATGCAGCCATAATTATTGATAAAAAAAATGTTCAGAGATAAAATCAAAATGGTTGAGAAACATTTTCTTTATTTGCTGAAAATGTGGTTATACATTTTAATTTTACCAGACCTGGTCAACCATTTAAAATATGACGTACCTTAATACACCAATATACTGAATTTGCAGTGTGTGCTTCATACAGTGAGGCTGCAGAGATCCAGACAGTTAACTGCATGGAAGAGAATTGACATCAAGTCCGACCACTCCTCTAGCAAACAGCAAAGTTCCTTTGAATTTGGATAACAACAAAGATCTGGGAATTAATCCATTTGAGTTTTGTAAAAAGCCAGTTAGAACCATCAGGGGTCGTAATCAAAGAACGTAATGCAGCCAGGCAATTGCTGTACACATTCTTTCATCCCAAGTTTTGCATGTAAATTGTTGGAGAAGTCTTAAAAGAATTATTTAAGTGCTATTACAATGAGTACAATTCTTTATTCAAACGATCTTGGAGAGAGCTCTTGCCATCATTGATCAACGTCTCTCCCTTGTCCAGTCAAGCAGTTTTTATATAGACATCATTTTGGCAATGGCAAAATAAGGTTATAAATATACATGCTTACTAGAGGCCAAGATCTCTGTACTGGGGTGAATGTATGACATTGTTCTGCATTCTGTCCATCAACTGTTGTTTTTGCATGTCACCCCGAGTGGGACGGGTATGCTCAGACGTGAGTCCTGTGCTCTCCATGCCACTGGAATCAAGCTATCCTGGTTGATGAGGGCTGAAAGCCCGAAACTGGTCCTAGGATGCTCGTTTCAAGTCCAGAGAGGACCTGGCTTGGCAGTTCGGACTGGACTGTTCCCATGGGGCACAGGGTCAAGACTGATTTGAATGTGGCTGGGTTCAAACTGGAATGGCATGGTGAGCAAATAAACAATGGATTTAGGCCCAGATCTCTGTACTGCGGTGAATGTATGACATTTTTCTGCATTCTGTCCATCAACTGTTGTTTTTACTAGAGCTATTTAAACATAACCCTTCTGTAAGGTTTCTATTGCATGGCAGTGCAAGCAAGACAGCTATAATCACAGCAGCAAGAAAGTTTACCATATAAGGCAAAATACTTCTCTTGTTGGGACATTTAGATAGGTTTCCAATGACATCTATTTATCATCTGTGGCCACTAAAGCTACTAGATGTGCCTGAGCCTCAATAACCTGCACTTTTGATACTGACATTCCAACCTGCATGCAGGGACCATTCTGCCCTTGTATTGTCCTGCTGTTCTGCATGGACACCATTTATATCAACTTTCTGGATTCCAGCTACAGAATGAATGTCACCATTCCACTTTTATCAAATTTAATGTATTTTCTCCTGCACTTAAAATATACACTGATCTTACAATTTATATTAAAATGTAATTATTTCACTGAGAAATCTGCCTTGGATAGTCCTATGTTACTGTAAGAATATTGGAGCAAGTTAGTAATCACATTAAAAAAATGGAGGACATTTTTAGGTTGAGTTATAAATTTCTAACACAGCAAAAAGCAGTAGAAAGACCCACTGGTCTGTTGCAATATGTACAACGTCATTCCATCCTGGCTTCCAAAATAGAAGCTATGCTTGATATAGATTTGGAAGAAGAAGCCACTTAAGGTCATAATGACACAATTAAATAGGTTTCCCAGTATTGAAAGATGTTTACACTTAAGAATGATAGCAATGCAAGTAATACTGATATATGGAATGAGACAGCGGACTAATTCTTCTGTTCTTAAAGAAGTGTAATCTAGATTCCAATGATACAAATAACTTCTGCCCCATTACTCGGATTCCCTTGCCTGCTAAAAATTTTGAAAAGTCTATGAAGGCTATGAACTTACAACTCTCAGAATATATCACCGAGCATAATTGGCTAGATGACACACAACATGGTTTTAGACCAGGTCATAGTACAGAATCTGCCTTGATCAAATTGGTTGAGGAACTTAGAGAAGGCTTGGACAATGGAGGGACGACCGCCCTTCTCCTACTGTACCTGTCGGCCACTTATCTTGTTAAAATAATTTTGGGAAGATAAGACGCAATTTGTGGCCCTAGATTTGTACAAGTCCGAGCCTTTCCATCTCCCGTGTGGAGTACCACAGGGCTCGTCCATTAGCCCAACTCATTTTAATATTTAGATTGCAGTGCTAGCACTAATCAATAAATCTTTTGGCTTTGCTTTAACATTGTATGCTTACGACACCCAGATAGAAATTTCTTTGACTGCATGACTGCAGTTAGTTCTTGGATGAACAGTAATTGTCTAAAGCTTAATTCCAACAAAACAGAGGTGATATTGTTCGGTAATGATCCATCTTTCTGGTCTCCGAGCTGGTGGCCTTTGGAACTGGGTTGTCTACCGAAGCCGGTGGAAAGAGCCAAAAATCTCGGTGTCATCATAGATAATAAGATTTCCTTTGCCAGCCAGATTAATGCACAGACTTCGTCCACATTTTTTCATTCTTAGGAAGGTCAAAAGGATTTAAGCTTTTATTCCCTCAAATTCGCAAAAAAATGGTTATATCGGCCCTGGTGACTGCCAGGTTAGATTACTCTCATGGTTTATACTTGAAAATTCCTGGTTCTGCAAAACACAGCAGCTACAGTTCTCTTAGGCATTCCTAAATTTGTCTCATGTAGAAGGGTGATTAAGAAGCTGCACTGGCTGCCAGTAAAAGATAGGATAAATGTAAGGCCCTTTGTATCGCCTATAAGGTGCTGCATTACCAGGGACCTTCTTACCTGGCCCAGATGTTCAGATGGTATATTGCCAATAGGCTACTTAAATTGCCTAACCTTAAAATGCTGGTAGTGCTAAGGTTCAAGAAAATTAACTGGGGTGGAAGAAGCTTTTTTACAGGAACAGTGACGATCTGGAATCAACTTTCTTTAGAGGTTTGTTTGGCCCCTAATTTACAGGCATTTAGAAAGATGCTTAAAACATGGCTCTTTAGCAATTAAAATCATTGTTAGAGCATAAGTTTCCACCAAGCTGAGACCACTGAGCTAGCCCCAAGGCCCCTGAGGGTAACATCGTGCTTTAGAAAACTTATTAACATTACCATTAATAGATTCAAGGCATAGCCTTTTGGTAAATTACACCAGAAAGTATGAGATCACAGCATGCAACAGAATCGGTACTAAAGACTGCATAGAAGATATATAGAAACTAGGGCCCTTATTTATGAGGCCGTGCGTCAGTTTTGCGCCGCCGGTGCGTCACTTTTTGTGACGCACCAGCGGCGTACAAAATGCGCCTTGTTGCGCCATATTTAAAAAGTGACGCATCTAGGTAGATGCGTCACTTTTTAAACCCCTGCGCCACATTATACCTGCGTCAGGTATAATGTATGCAGAGGGGGCGTTCCCCCGCAAAAAGCCTCGTAATAGTGACGCAGTGAAATCTATGAGATTTCACTGCGTCACTTTTAGGATGCTGTTGCGTCAAAATCTTGCGCCTGCCTCACAGCAGGCGTAAGACTGACGCAAGCCCTTTCACATGGGGCTTTCCCCATGTGAAAGGACGCATTGCTGGAGTTGCGTCACTTTTGTGACACACTCCAGCAATGCGTCACTTTTGCGCTTACAGATACGTCAGAAATACTGACGTATCTGTAACTCCTTGCGACATGATGCTTCATACATTAAATATGACGCATCAGGAATGTCGTAAGGAGTGTGCAGTGAAAAGTGACGCATCGCTGTTTTCACACAGCGATGCGTCACTTTTCATAAATGAGGCCCCAGATTTTAAGAAATGAAAATCAGGAACTCTAATTTTTGTTACAGAGGCAAAATAAACCTTGACACCTATGTTAGTGGAAAGTCAACAAATGTACAACTTTTGGTACGATATTAAACAATGTTTGGAATATTTTTCCTCCAAACAAGTCAAATTGATGCCACCTTTTATATAATTAGGGATTAGTGAAGCTAATGCGTGTCTAGAGGAAAGTAAATCTACTGCTTGCCTTCATGATTATTGGTTGTCAGCAAACAATGACAAAGTTAATAAGATAGTTAATGAGTATGGGAATATCAGTCGCATCAGAATGGAGTAAGAGTGAACTGAGCAATGTGCATCACGTGGTCATCTGACCTTGAACTCAAAAGCGAAAGGCTTTAAAATAAAAGGAAATTGTACCTATTGAGGGGATCATCATAAGTAAATAATTAGCATCAGGGTTTGTAATTTTAAAAGTAAATCATTTAGAAAATACAGTGCATGGAGATAACAGGAGTGCCATATAATTCAGTGATACTTAAAGTATGACGTGACCTTTACATGCAGCCCCTTGGTCAACAGCAGCAGTGGGCTGTTGTTTACTTCCCTCAGCACTAACATTCAGAAATATGTTAAATAAACAGGAATGCATTTCTTTGCACATTGACTGAAGTTTAATGAAAGTTACTGAGGTGACTTGCACCACATAACTTTAGGAACTCCTTCATGTTCTTTGTGATCCAACTCTGCGCGGCAGGATCTGTAGAGGAGGTCGCCTCTCTCTTTTAGTCTTGAATCTGTCTCCAACGCCATTGCCTTAACACTGACTGGTATATATTTTTGTGTCTACTTTGACTACCTGTATGCTTCATTGTCGTATACTTTATTTCTCTGGCTGTGTGATCCAGATGAATGTCCTCTTGTAATTATTGTAAACTATTTCACATAACATGTAAAGCACTCTGATACCCCCAGTCTAGCTATCATTATATAACACCCAAAAAAGCGTTTATAAATATGACAACGTCTCTTCAAAATTCAAAAAATGTATTTTTAGAAGCGTTTCAACTTAGTACATCAGAATATATCAGTGCATCATGAAAAATTTTAAAAGTGACTCCCCACCACCCTGACAACAATGCCAATAGAGAACTAAGAGGCAAGTCAGTTGTTATGTCCACCTTTTGAGTGACCTGCATTGGTATTAATCATAGACAACATTATATTTTATTAAATCAAACACTAGACAATGTTTTGTACAGTGCACATCTTGAAGTCATGTATTTTGATGACTTCTAATAAGTAATAATGAGGAAAAAGTAGGCAAAGTGAAAGTCAAACTGCCTAGGATCACACAATTTGATCAAGTGAGGGAGTTAGGATTGATCCCAGGTTTTCTGTTTTCAAATTGTGCAATTTAGCCACTAGATGTGCATGCTTCATTTCCCCTATGCCCACGTTGCATCTCCTCGAACACCACCCTGAGACTCGGTTACAACACAGCTTCACAACTTTATGGCCCCTGTGAAAACGTTTGCTGGTACCCACGATATATATTGTGTCAAAGTTTCTAGAATGGTACAAAAGAATAAACATAGGCTTGATTTCTTTCCTTAAGTTTCTCCTGGGCTCTTTTGCTCCTGCATCTGTCCTTCTGTAATGCTGAAAATGTAACTAAACATGTGTGTAACATCATCAGCACTTCACAATGCAACAATTCTCTGTTTGCAGCCTTCTGCTAGTTGCTATATGCAAATCTCAAAATTAGTGAGGCTAGAATATGCAAAGGTCACCCCAGTAAGGGCCTGGCACTGTACATTTGGTTTTGCAAATCTTGCTTCTTTTAGGAAATTAACATTTGGTTTTTGTACAAGTGCTTGTTCCACTGGATTTGCCCTACTGGTTTAGAAACATCACAGCATAAATGCAGGGCCATGCAAAAAACACAGTCACAACAGCCATACAAACGTAGGTTTATATTTTTGCAATTTAATTATTTCTGAAATCAAAACTGCTGAATCAGGTAGGACCGAGTGTTGACGATGCCAAAAGGTTTTGCTTATGAATAAAAGTACCTTCTGTGTCTTTGATGGGTTTAGTCATTCCGTAAGGTACAAACATCTACTTTGTCACTCTATGTTGCACTCCTGCATCTATCCATCCATTCACTGGCTCATTCTTGCATTCACCCTCTGACACAACCACAATTAAATACACAGAAACTCATCAACATATGCAAGATACATTTCAAGAATACAAGTATGAAAAAGAAAACATACTGTTGTTTAAACACGGCGGCAATATAAATACAATCATCGTAGCTAAATACAGCTATGGGTCTCCATCTTGCAGAGGTACTCAAAAAAGATTATTATTGTTTTAAAGTTCTAGCATGGCTGCCACATTTAGAACTTACACTTGTCTATGCCCACAGTTAACCCAGCTCACTCCAATCTTCCCAGCAACTTTTTCAAAACTGAATCGTGTTGGTCCTCAACCGAACGCCAGACCAAAATTTCATCCAGAAAAATCAACATGTTAGATAAGATTTGCAACACATACTGCATAATTCTCGGAAACACCGCAGAGGCCAAACTAATTGGTGTACGTACAAATTGAACTGCACCTTTTGATGTAACCAAAGATGTCATATGTTTAGAATCTGCATGCAGTTGCACCTGATGATAACTGCTCAATAATTTCAATGTGGTAAAGTACATGACGACTCTCTCATTCATCAACATTTCACTAATCCGAGGAACGGGAAGTCTATCTACCAAAATGCTATTATTCAAGCATCTAAGATCCGCACACATGTGTAACTTTCTGTTGGATTTTCTTGCTAGAACTATGGGACTGAGCAGTGTGATGATTCTATTCTTTCTATAATCGCATTCTTACATAAATGATCCAATTCTTCTTTTAATTGACTCCGTAAGACTAACGGAATGTTATGCATTTGTGCACTTTAGGCATCACGTTCTTCTTTAAAAAAATGCTCAAACTTTTGCAAACACCCCAACTATTGAGCAAATACCTTAGGGTACTCTGACTTCCATCTGCGTACAGTCATTTGTGAAAGTGAGTTACACTTGTTCCAGGTAATTAGAGTCAAGTACAATTTCCAATGTATGTTGCTCCTTACAACCTAGCAAGGTTTTTACTTTTTCCACCACATGGACCTTTCCAAGAGCCGCCCTATTTTTGTACATCAAAACAGCTTCCATAACCAACTGAGTTTAAGCTTTCCCACAATGCAGATATCAGATATACACTCATAAAATCAAATGGTATTCAAAATTACAATGCACAAGGCAAAATGCTATCTTCCCTAAGAGGACCTTAGAAGTATTCTGACTTGGTAAATCTTCTATAGCCAAGTGGTTTCAGAGGGTTAAGCAAAATCAAACCCTTGTCTACTACGGTAATCTGTGCAATTCCATGTAACATAATACCTATCTGTAGGCTTTAATACAGAGTCATAAAAGACTGCCCTTCAATGTCTATTGACTTTAAAATAGACTTTTCACAATCAATTTGTGAGGTTTAATGTCTTTATCATAACTTTTTGTCACAAAATAAAAGGCTTTATATCCTGTATCATTGACTTGTCACCATAACCAATGCAGACCTGTTGTGTTGGTCATACGTCTTTCCACAAGGCAACCAGCACATATACCATAATAAACTTATAAAGTATGTACAAACTACAGATATCTAATATATAAAATCCCTACTAAAAGAGCCTAATAAAGATTACCATAGTGCAAATCATCTATCCTTATAGTTTATTTGGGCGGGTCACCAACACCAAAACCCTTGTGTACTATGGTATTCTGTGGGATTCCATGTAAAACAATACTTCCTTAGTGGCTTTATCACAGTGTAATAACAATCCATTCTTAAAAGTATACTATCTTTAATACATGCTTTTTGCTGCGAGTGGCTGAGCCCTACTGGCTTAGTCAAAACATTTTTTATTAATCAGGTTGAACCTATGAAATCTAGCAAGACTTTTCCCAATGAACTAATGAAGCCTAAATCCTTTTCTATTGGCTTTACACCTTAACCAACACCAACCCTTTCCACTGCATATAAAGTGGCAACCATCATGCTTAGATTTATATATTTACAAATATATAGAAAAATACAGCTTGCAAAACTATATACAAATGCTCACTACATGGCTAAATAAGAATCATCACAGTGAAAACCATCAGAATTTGTCAGAGTGGATGCCCAAAGCCGAAATCCTTGCCTACTATGGTAATCTGTGAGAAAACTTGATGCAGAATACTTGACAATAGCCTGTAACTCAATGTGCTAACAACCAATTGTTAAATATGTATTGGCTTTAACAAATGCTTCTGACAATAAATAAGCTAAACTAACTTCCTTTGTCATAGCGTTTCATAATAAACAGACCAGACCTATGACAGCAGATATAATGTTCTCCAGAGTAATAGCCTAAGCTTGTCAGTGTAAGCAATTCAGGCCTATAATTTTGAGCATAAGCTTTTTCACAAGGCAACCATCTGGCACAGTTATAAAGTTAGAAAGGTTTATAAAATTATAGTTGTGTAAGAAAAACACTAGCACCAAAACCCTTGCCGATTCCGGTCAACTATGAGATTCCAAGTACAAAATACCTATCTCTAGGCTTTAATATTACCGAGTAATAACAATCCACACTTAAATGCCAATTGGCTTTAACATTTGCTTTTCACAATAAATATGCAGGGCCAGTTACTTTATAACAACAATACATAATAAACAGATCAGGCCAATTGTAATGGTCATTGGCTTGACACCATAACTAACTCAGTTCTGCTGTATCAAGATATTATGTTGTCATTTAGCCTTGGGCAAGAACTCCACCATTTTACAAGCACACCTTTAAAGTTGACATCTTTTTTGAACATTCACACTTGGCACATATTTGGCTGCATGCCTGTATGGGACAATATTCTTTGAAATGGCTTTTCTTGCATTCACATTTCTTCGTAGGCATATTATCAGAGCCTTGAAAATTCTGTACAAGGGCAAAGTTCACTGCGCAAAATGTTGATTTTGGTATTGTCTGCTTGGTGACAGCTCTGAAAAGAAAGAATCAATAATGGAGGCCTGACTGGGGCTTTGGCAGGATACCATGGGTGGTTTATTATATAAATGACAGCACTCCTTTTTTTAGAGAGATGAGCATTCTCTGACACTGTTGAGGTCACCCAATGCCGGAATTACAGCCCGGTTGAATCTTGTTTACCTCCTGGGAAAGATGGTGGCCAGATCTACACCAAGACGGGCTCCCGCAATGAAGCATACCCACAGGTACCTGGGGAGTTGGATCACCCTAAGAGATTTTGGCAGATTCACCCTCCATAGACACACTAGGATTGGGAATGCTAGGTAGGAGCATAACTATAATTATATGCAAGCATATAATCCATGTAACAGCACAATGGTTGAACTGTTCATTTTCTTTACCCTTCTTGTGATGCTGATTAGACTGTTGTGTTTCCTTCTATTGATTATTGCAGCACACATATTTTAATCAATAATCTTTTTGCTTCAATAAATGTTTGAAAACCAATTCGAGTATTTTTTGTGTCTCCCTCTGGGCATGCATGAGTTACTTAGGAAAGGAACTGTTATGTTTCCATGATTTCCTTGGGGAAGTTAGAATTGTCATGTTCTGAGGTTGCACATGCTTTTCGGTACCTAATAAGGTTTAGAGGTCCAGAGGGTGCTGTGTGAGCTAGCAATGAGTAAGGCCAATGTATCCTAATGGAGTGTGTGGAGTCAGTCTCGCACAATTTTGATATTAATGTTGTCCAATTGTGCAGTTTTAATGATATAGTATGAACAGTACGATAAAGTATAAGTCAAACAGTGCACTGCCAGCAGTGTTTTTAGTAGAAGCACACAAATTCGGCTTAAACCAATCTTGTAATCAGGGAATCAACATGTGGGTGTAGCCTAAGCCCCTCTCTCAGTAGTACTCTCTAAGCTATTTCTTGCTGATCAAGCTACAGCTGCACTGTCAAGCCAGACCAAAAGAAATCTATGTAAATTAGTGGAGCCCTTGGCATCAAACTCTGCTCTCAAACACAAAACTACACTCTGAAATCTAAAGTTAATGACGGAGGGGAGGATGCTGGGATTCCAGTACATTCAACATGGCTTCCCACTTCCCATCTCTACTCCTGCTAGAGAAAAATAAACAATGTAAGTTATCATGTCATCTAAGACTCTTTAACAGCATTACAGTGCCATGGATGTGTCCCTAAAATCTCAAGCTCAGGCAGCCACACGGCTGCTTGTTCAGACAGCTGGATAAAAAACACTAAATAATCAAACCTTTGTGGAGGGAAAGCCTTTTTTCTGTGTAAGAAAGCAACTTCTGCTCAATCAAAACATGTGCTCCTGCCTACCCACAAATGATCGAAGCCTAGATCCTTGTCTGTAGTACTCTTGAAAGTTCTTTTTTAGGTTGATCGCAATATCTCTGGCGAAAGTTGCGCTGTCGAGCCTGCCCTAAAACCAGGGTCAAATACAACTGCTTGATACCCATATACAAACAGTGAATTCTAAAGCAACCACCTGCCTTTCTGATTCAACTCACCACTATCCGCCACCTCGAAACATTAGAACCACTATCCATAACATATTCATCCAAACCACTATGTGTCACCTACACCTTCCAGTTCATTTACTTTCTGGGCCTCTTTACTGGAATCCCCTACCACCATAAATGCGAGCATCCCCATCTCTCTAGGAATTCAAAACCGTTTCGAAATATCATCCACTGAAACCAGACGGATACATGTAAATACAGTCCCACTCCATGCTGCTGTGACTTTACACCACAATATTAGTAATGAAAATATTTTATTTAAAATGTGAGTCTATTTTGGCCAGCGCATTTAACATGGCTGGCACAGTAAACCTACAGCTGTTTCATTTGGTTTTATGTTAACCACCATACCCTCACTGGTCTGTGAACTGCTTTTGTTGTAAAACAATTCTTGTTTAAATGTTATTTTGGTGCTACATAAATATATAGATGTGCCTGTGAGCCATGTATGGCAGCCTGAAAATGACAGGGTGGTTACTGAAAGGCGGAATGCATAAACCACATTTGGAGTAACAGCTCCAGTCCAACAATGTAGACAATATTTTTCTTAAAATGGTAGCCACCAGAAAGTTAGAAAGACAGCTAAGAAGTGTTTCCACTTGTTAAAATACTTGTTCTATTTTAGTTCTGCATGAAAGGACACCGGACTTTGAATATCCTATTGGCAGGAAGTTGGGTGATGGCCATTTAAATTTGGAAGGTCATAACTAAGGGTGTCGGGTTTATATTGTGAAGTTGGACAGGGTGCAAATGGCCTTCTTGGAATCGGATCGAAATAGATGAAAGTGTTTAACTCTCCCGCATGTCACAAAATGGCATCCAGCTGGTCAGGGTCGCTAAATAGATTAAAAGCCTTGAAGATATACCCACACTCTCCATTCCGATTTCATGCTTAAAGAATGCATTTAGGACATAAAAGTCGCATTTCGGTGGTAAGATCACCACGATGTATTCCAACAAAAGTATCTATGAAATGGAAGTCACAATGAAGGACAGACAGTATGCCACGATGCTGTTCTGGAGTATCGGATCCAAGATCCAGTATTATGAATCTAGGGGTGAATGTAGGGGTAAAGGTTGTTTACAATAAGAAACATGTTTTTGCTCCGAACCCATTATGCTCCTGTCTCAGTTGAATAACGTTGTTGCTCGTAAAGATATCTTCTCTGACACCCAAGGCTGAATCTGTTTTTAGCCACATATTGATACTTGGTAATGACTGGACGCATCTTTCGGTGCATTTCAACATGCACACAAACATTTACACGCACACTCACAAGCACGCATATGACCAGTCCTTGGGGCAGATTTACAAGCCCCTTGCGCCTCATTTATGCCGCCGTTGCGTCACTTTTGTGACGCAGCGGAGGCGCAAATCCTGCTCCATGGTGCGGGGGTACTTGCAATGTGACGCAGATGCGTCACGTTGTAATGCCCTGCACCACATGTAGGCGTTCCTGTGCAGGGGGAGGCGTTCCGGCGCAGGAACACCTCCTAAAAGTGGCTGAGTGAAATCTACAAGATTTCACTCAGTCACTTTTAGGCCCATGCTGCGTCAAAACCCTGTGCCTGCCTGAAGCAAACGTAAGGATGGAAGGAGCATTAACTAGATAGGGCCCCCAGAGCATTACTCGAGCTGCGTCACTCTTGAAACGCAACTCCAGCAATGCGTCACTTTTACGGCACAGATGCGTGACGCATCTGCGCCGTTTTTGCACCATGGTGCGCCGCATTTTAAATGGGGCGCATCCATGATGGCGAAGCTGTGGTGCACAATAACTGGCGCATCCCTGCTGATTTGCAGGGATGCGCCAGTTATTGTAAATATGCCCCCAAGTCTTTGCTCAGATTCCATTTTGGTTGTTCCACTCCTCTACCAATGAACACACACCTAGGGGCTCATTATGATTGCGGATTTTCACATCCTCCGGGCCGGCGGAAGCCACCGCCGGCCCGTAGGATGCGGAAAATCCGCAGCGGACCCACCAAAGACCCACCGCCACATTAGAATGGCTGGTGGGTCCTGGTTTCCGTCTGCAGCTTTTCCTCCGCGGTTGGCTTACAACCGCGGAGGAAAAGCACTAATCTGGTGACGATGTCTCTCAGACACCGTCCGCCAGATTAGTATGTGCCTGCAAACATGCTTTTCCGCGGCGGCTTTTCCACCGTGGAAAAGCATGTGTAACTTCACTGCGGGGGCCCGTTGCAGGCCCCCTAGGTGAAGGGGGGCTAGGGGGTGCACATGGGGGGTACCTATGGTACCCCCCTGCATTTGTATGCAGAAAGCGGCAGGCACCGCGCGGTGCCTGTCTCTTTCTGCATGCAAATGCAATGCGTGCATTTTTAACATTGCCGCAGGTGCAGCTTGAAGCCGCACCCGCCGCAATGTTAAAAATTGAGGATGTGACCGCCACCCTGGCGGTCACATCCTAATCGAACAGGAGGGGACTCCGCAGCCCATGCGGACGTCCCCTCCTCCTCAATGATCGCGGGCGGACGCAAGTCCGTCCGCGATCATAATTGGCCCCTTAGTACGATATTTTCGTTTCAGAGGAGAACACCAACAACAATGGTTTGAATTCTTGAGTGCAGTTATGTTCACACATAAATAGCATAGTCCAGCATGTATACTGGTACAAGTAATATTTACAAATTTACCAGTGATGCAAAAGTGCTCCAGATGTAATCACTTGAGGTTACACCTGGGTATTTAACATGATGTAAAGACTCCTGCCATAAAAGAATGCGATGCAACAACTGATAGTGAAGCAGTGGGAAAACTGAAAAATTATCTTTCTTTTTCAGATAACAGAAAACTTTATGTAAACTGACTTAGATTCTGTGAAGCGCAAAACATTTATTTGTTCCTTAAAATACAAAAATGCAAAAAATGTATTAATGTCTTTACTTCTTTTTTTACATAATATAATAATTGAAGCATTTCGAACACCAATACTTTCATCCACGAACTATTTACATGTTGACGATTTCTTAGGCCTGATGTGGTGCTGGCAGCACTGGAGGCTCCAAAACTACCAAAGCCATTTCCTCAATTTCTATCAACTGTGCAAGCCAAGTAAGTGAGCCTAATCCTTTTTACAGAGTTTTATATATACACGATCTTGACCCAAATCGGGTTTCAGAGTGCTTTACATAGTACCAGTTGCGTTACATGAGGACACATTCATTTTTTTTTGTTAGGCACGGGGAGAGTAAGTGATTTGCCCAGAATCACAGGATGTTCAGGGTCGTTGGCGAGCCTCGAACCCAGTTCCCTAGATGGGAGGATGACCGCCCTAGCCTTAAGCCAACTCCTCTTTGTAATTTATGGCAGAATTTGGTGCTTTTAGTAGCATTGATTTCAAAGAAATTGATAAAAATACAGATTATTTATTTACAAGCCCCTTGAGCCGAAGTTGCCTTGATTTTAATATGGAAAAAGTGATGTACCAGCGGTGCAAGGGGCTTCTAAATAAGCTCCATACCTCCCAACTCACAAGGTGCCACCATGTGACACACAATATCGGCTCCCATCACACGGTTTAACCCTTTCGCTTCGGTGGCTATTCCGCCGCAGTGCTAAGGGGCGGGGGGGCCGCACGGCGCTCCGACGCTGGTGACGGAACCGCGACATCACGCCCCTCGGGTGAGCTGTGCTTGTGACGGAACGGTTCTGTCATGGCCCCACCCGCTCAATAGAACGCGCCGCGCAGGTGCGAAATCAGCACCAGGCAGGCGTGGCAACAGCGAGCCGTGACGGAACTGTTCCGTCACCAGCACAGCCCACTCGAGGGGCATGATGGAACGGTTCTGTCACCAGCGTGGGAGGGGTTAAGGGTGAAGAGCAGATATCACAGGGTGGCAGGAAAAAGGAGGTGAAACCACTGTAAATAGTTGTTTTCCTGCTCGTTTTCCAAGGGTTTGACCTGCCAACATCCATGAAGGGGCATGAAAAAACCCCAAGCCATAGGCACCAGCCTCAGCAAGCTTTTATTTTATTTTCTGGGCAGAAATTGGGCTTGTGTCTAGGGTGGGGATCAAAGGTGCCTCCTAGGAACGTCTTGGCACGAGGCACTGCCCCTTCAAGGCACAACACCCCTCCTCACACAGTTACATTTTTATTTACGTTGGCAGGTATGAAGCAGAGTTTGTTAAGAGTTCTTTCTGATGGGGCAATGATAAAATATTGCAATTCTTCTTGGTATCTCGATAGATACTGACTCCTGCCAAAGGTGCATAGGCTTTGATAGGGGTTGATCCCTTTAAGAAATGTTTGCACACATGGGTCAGGTATTGCATTTTACAACAAAATGAGCCCAACTCACAAAGGGTATACGGATTTTGTAAGCAGGAAACATATGTTTAAAACCAGAAATACCTCCCTTTCCCCTGACAGGAATTCACAAAATCATTCCAGTATTCGTAAATTGCTTACTATTGTAGATTTTAATGCCATAAGTATGCAGAATTCTGTAGTAGTAAATGCCGCACAAGGAGTTGGATGTGGGTGTTACAAAAGGGGGTTTCCTTTTTAGTTTATGAATTACAACACACAGGTATCATGTTGGGCATTCACAAAGTGAAATACTACCCTTTCACACCCTAGAAATTGTCAAAACGGTTTGTCTGGAGTAACGCCCATTCCAGGACGGGAATGTGAATGGGTCACCTGCCAATTTGCTTGAGGATTACAAGAAGGGTCTTCACCAAGGGCAATAAAGTTTTCATAGCAGAGACAAAAATTATTTACTTTTGTGCATGTGACTAATTTTCCCAATGTGCAGAATTATTGGTTGTATGCCACAATACTGACTTTTAATACACATTCAGGTAAACCACCATGATTATGACAACACAGATGTCAACTAACAAACTTTGAAAGGACAACAGTACCAATGTCAAAAATATCTTTTAAAAATCTTATTTTCCTATCAACACAATCGAATTAACCAAAATATTGAAAGAAGCAATATTAAAAACCTATAACCGAAAAACATTTCAGTACGAAATGTAAAAAATCCAATTTAAAAACAAAGATTAGTTACAAAGTAACAACCATGTAAATTACACATGGTAAAAAAATAATAATACTTGCAAAGGTTATAAAATACAAACCCTCAATTACAAATTATGGTGTATTAATAGAACACACCACAAACAATCATGGTTCATACCAGAACCTATTGAGGAGATGAGAACAATGCTCTGCTACACACAGTGCAGAATGTATATTTAATAATGTTACTATTTGAAAAGTATGAAATGTAGCACCTTCCAACAAATTCCTAAATTTCATTTACCAATAAATACCCTTTTGGTATATTTAAAATACATTTGTAAAATAAATAGCTCCTTCTTATAGTCCCATTACAATAGGTCAGCTGAAAACATTTCAGACTAAAATGCTAATAAAGAAGATTTAAGACGCATGAAAAATAACAACCAGGTAGTAAAAACTATATTTTTAGGTGTTTATTAAAACAAACGTAAATGCTAAGTATTATAATACCTAAACCTATCCTATTAAACCTATTTCCTTTAAAGTTACATAATTTATTGAAGTGTCCAGTGATCCCACCTGTACAACCTCGCAAAACAGGAAACCACACCTGACTTACATGAGATACACCTACTCTAAAGAAGACACTTTAAATGAAAGAATGCATTGTAATTGCACTGTATTCTATTCGAATTGTTGTTATGAGAGGGCTATCACTGCTAATAAAGCCAGTGAAACATCAGCTACCACAACTATCTGTCTTCAGTGTCTCATATAAAATAAAGACACACAGTACCAGTCTTACAAGCTGTGGCTTGCAGCTCTACAGCTTCTATGAGTGATTTAACAAACCACTATGCCAATACCTGTGAAACTAGCTAGGCCAACACCAAAAGTACAAAACCTTAAAATAATAATCAGTAGAAAAAGAAGAAAGAGAAATAGGCCACACCAGTAAACATAACCTTTCACAACATTGACACCCCCTTATTATAACACATATTAAGAAGAGTTTATACTAAATGATAATAATCATAAAAACTAAATGAAATGACAAGAAAAGAATAATTCATTGCCAATACCATACTAGCATTAACACAATCACCAAATTGGTTAATGGGCAGGACAACACTTCAAAAAACAAAAATCTCAGTTACACTATCCCCTTAGTATATGTGCTTTTACCTGAGAAGCAAGCTTGAACTTACCACAAAACATTATGTTATGTTATGTCATGTTATATTATGTCCTGTTTTGTGGGAAAGGTAGAAAAAGGAGTGTACTCCTGCTCTAGCACCCCTGGTATGAGACTAGTGAGCCAGCAGGCGAGATGTGAGGACAAGGCTTGCCCCAGTATCCCGGTTGCTCCAACCAGGAGCTGTGTCTGCTTGAAAAGAAGTCCCACTCCCTTTAGTCCAATCCCAGGGTGCCTTTGGCTATGTGAAAAAGAATGTGTTTTGTCCAGAATCCAGACAGTATTTTAAATTTTATGAAAGATAAGCAAGTATTTCAATCACATTTCTCTGACTTTTCTCCTCAAGTCAAGGAACGAGGCTTGATGGTGTTGCACTGCTAGTGTACAGTTTAGGCAGACCAGAGGCTGGTTATTATCCATTTCTAGATGTTCAACCTGCTTTACCACCCAAAATATTTGTTCACAGTCCAAGATATATGATAGATTGGTAATGATTGACCGTGTCTATATAATTTGGCACAAAACCATTTAAACAAGAATTCTATCAGGTCATGCCTGAGATTCTTCAGGTATGCTGATGATCCCAACATTTCTGTGCTGGTAGCTGCGCTCAACATCTTCCAACAATTTTAAAGAGAATGCACTTGGTCCATCAAGTCTTGTACATTCTGCTTGAGGTCAGATTTTTAAGTTGCATTCCCTATAGCTTTCTTTCTGATTGGGTGAACCTTTTAGCCAAGCACTTGTGGTCATCAGGAAATATATTTATGTCAGTGGGAATTGCAACAACCCTCACCTCAAGAGACACTCTGGCTGTTTCTATGGTCTTTAGCATAGTGTCTAGCTTACCTGGAAGGAAGTAGCTTCAGGGGCAGGGGTGTTTACGGTGTTACACCCAGCAAAATATTTTATTCTGTAGTAAATAGTAAGGTGCACGTGCTTTCAGTTGGATATTGTGAAGTGCTGTCAGATTTCAGCTGAGATTTTTCACTGACAAAAATACACATGCACACTCTCTCGTCCCTGGTTTGAACCCTTAAAAAATGTTGATTAGTTTGAAAAATTTGTTCTAAGTGCTGCTGATAAATCCATCCATCTCTCATGTTTCACTACCCATTAAGCTCTCTCATGTCCGGCTTCTTGCGTAATGTGTTTTGACAAGATAACCGAGCGTGATTGCTGGGAAATCAGAATTCCCCCCTAAATCTTATTGACCGAGCTACACCCCTGCTTACCTGGTGAATGTGTGGGGGAGTGAGGAGTCCCATTTTCCATTTGAAGTATGACCCCAGGTTTGGCTGGCTTCAACCTGGCCATGGTGCCAGGAGTGAAGAAGTGTGGTACAAGTTGTAGCGTGCATGAGGAGAAAGAGAAGAAAGTACTGAGGGATAAATGGTGATTGCCTTTGCTCCAGCTGCATCCCTCGGGAGTTTTATCCTAAGAAGGCTGATAAAAATGGATGCCCCAATGTAGTACAGGCAATCCAAGCTCTTCAAAAGGGGCTCAGAATTTGAGGTCCTTATCCACCAGTCCCGCAGGGCCACAGCGTTCAAGCCGGGGAGATCACAGATGAATAGGTCACTGCAGGGAGTACCTTTGATCAAAGTGTGAAAATAAAGCCTCCATCCGGCGCTCCCTCTGGGCATCGGATACCCCGGTGCAAGCCGGGGAGGCCATGGATGAATAGGTCCCTGCAGGGAATACCTTTGATGAAAATGTGTCAATAAGGACTCCCTCCGACGCTCCCTCTGGGAATCAGTTGCCCTGAGTTACATGGGTAATTCCTCATCAAGACCAGTGGCAAGTATTAGGCTTGTTGCAATTTTTAATTATTCAAGAGTGCCTGAAACAAATAGTTGACACACATGCACGTCCTTGGGGGAAGTAACTTCTTGACATCCCACCCTGACGAAAGCCCAGGACTTATATAGGCCAGATAGTAAGGGCTGAAACATGTTGGTGCTAGAGTAAGGGTCATAGGTCCATCACATCCTTAGACACCCTATGGTATATATTTTAACCTTCCCTCCTACTCCATTATTAAATATTTCTTCAGTAGTGGGTGCAGAATTTTATCTTTAACAGTACGTCCCCGTACACAATATCTTTAAGTGCTCCCTGAAATATTGTTGAGCCCACCCCAACTTTTAGCAGTAGGGGTGAGCCCTATGATGAAGCATGTCACTATTAGAGTGAGTGAGGGCTATTGAACGAAAAGAAAAGGGTATCTTTCCCTTACCACCCATAGCAACGGGTTGTACTTAGTTCTGCCGTTTCTCTTGTGAGCGTTGTTCAGGAGAGCATCACCACTACATACTTAGGAACCCCACCCCCTATTTGGCTCACCCTTTCATTGCTTGTCCTATGTAGAGAGAAAGCAACCATTCGATCATAGAAGGGTCATTCATGTGTAAAAAAGCTAGCGAGAGACCTCCAGGAGGTACAGTACATTATGAGATATATGAACCGAGTCCTTTGCCACCCACAATCACATTGAATCTAGACAGCAGTGGACAGTTTTCAGAGCACCAGCAGCCCAGACCATTGAAGGGGTGCCACAAGTCGGCCCAAAGACAGGTTCAAGGGTGCAGGCATCAAGCAGTACAACTCACACCTCCACAGCAAAGCACCCCTACATCAAGGTCCAGCCAACATGCTGGTTCTAGTGGGGGGCATCAGTAAACCAGTGTCTCATTGCCCCAAGACCTGCATCTTGGTATGAATCTCCGCCCACCTTCTATATTTTTAGTCCCCACAGAGGTCAGCCACAAGTTCAGTCTGGAGATGCAGCCCTTTAACAATGGTTTGGGGGCACCTCTGGTAGAAGACCCAGCCCTGGGGCACAGGTCTGGAGAAGCCCCAGCCACTGGTAACTATGGTTTTTGGACAACCTATGGATTAAAAAATATTGTGAAACAAAAATATTTTGTCAAGAATATTGGGATGTCCAAAATATTGTGGACAGAAATATCAAATGTAAGAATATCATTTTAAGTGTTTTTTTATATTCTTTTTTAAAATATTGTTTTTAAAGATATTTTTGTTTATAATATAATTTTGATGTTTATTTTATTATGATTTTTGTATCATTTAATTAGTGCTGTATGTAGTTTTTGTGCTATTTTGTTGTTACTAATTTATTTAATATACAACATAAATACAATATATTTAGAAAAATAGTTATTCCAGTGCTGTTTGCTGTAAGTTTTTTTTATTATGTTATAGGAGTGGGATGTTGGGTTTATAGAGGAAAAGGGTGAGAGATGTTGCTGTATGAGAGATAATATTATATTCTATTAATTTAATTAGTTCTTTTGTAGTTAGTATTTTAGATTTTTATGAGAAAATATTTGTAAAAATTGTGGGTCAATATTTATTTTAATTAAAAAAATAGTTTGGTGATATTTATGTTTTCTTATGCTTTGCTATTGTTTTTAAATAGCATTATACTTTACATAATTGTTTAGATGTTCTTAATTTATTAAAATTTTTGTATTATTTTATAACATTGTTCCATATTTAGTGCACATTTTTTAACAATTTTGTCTTAAAACCCCATTGCTTTCTATAGAGAGATAGTCTGTTTTTTTGTTTTCATTCTTCTGACGTTTTCTTCCTGCTAAGGGCCCAATTCCGATCTCGCTCGGAAGGGCACCGAACGCGATCCGTCCAGAAAAAGTACGAGCCGTACGCGTGTTTTCCGCCCGACTCGTACAGCTGTACAAGTGAGCAAGTATGATACGAGCAACAAGAAATTCACCTACCAAATCATTTCCGGGTCCGGACAGCCCCTTATGTCTTGTTCGCAAGCAAACTGTACGGTGCAATGGATGCGATTTACGACTGAGCCAGAACAATGCACGCGTTAGACAGCTGGTGAGAGCTGAAGTTTCCGTTTCGCAAAACATCCGGGAAGTTGTCTTTGGGGGTCTGCATTGGACCCCCTGCAACCCACAGCCTTACGACTCGGGCACAGCCATGTACGGTGCAGATGGCACTGACGCGTGCCCACTGTAGGGAGTCACCTTTGTGCGAGATGTACCCATTCAGTCAATGGGAGCCCATGTATGCGTCACACGACTGGCTCCCATTGACTTCTAAGGGAGCTCGACCGAACCGAGTCCGGCAGCATGCGGCCACATCATACTCGCTCGGTCGCACTGCAGGAGTTCGGCTCGGTCGTAAAACACACCGGATCCGTCTTGGTCGGAGAGCTTTCCAACCTAGATCAGAATCTGGCCCTAATGTTACTTTTGAAGTCTATTCCTGTCATTTGCATCAGATTTGGTAGTGGCAAGTATCGAATGTGGGTAGATTTAACTGTTAGTTATATTGTTTGTTTTCCTATTGAGAGTTAGTTAGTTCTAGTTTGTGTTCTCTTCTTTAGGAGTGTTGTGCATTAAGCCTACTCAGAGTATTATACTAGTCTTATGATAGTATAGATTTTTATCTATTATTAGTTTTACTGTAATGTTTATATTGTATTAGAAAATAGCGTTTTGTGAGATTGGATATTGTATGTATTTTTACAGGGTTATGGATCGAAAGTATTCCCACGGACTTGTAGTATCTGTGGTCTTTTGTTTTTAGGAAATTCATTTGGTTTCTAGTAAACCAACATTAATATTTTTAAACTGCCTTTGATTTTTTGAATTTCTAGGAGTGGTTCTTCTTTTTTGATTGTTGTGTTTTTTTAAGGTTCATTGTGGCTTTGGATTACTTTGATGGATTTACATATATTTTTACATTTTTAGAGTTTATTTTTATTTTTTAGTGGATTCTATTTTGATATCATGGACATAGACACATATCTACAGCTACAGAACTGAAGCATAATTTCATTATTTATTTGTGGGTGGGAAATGTTATATATTATTATCTATGTGTATTTGCTATAATTACAATGTGTTATTTTAATTTCTATGTGTTATATTTATTTGGTTCAATTTTGTGTTTATTTCTAATGTGCTTTGTGGTTGTTGATGTGCTGATTTATAATTAGTTATTAAAAATATTTGTATCAGTCGTCTTTTCTATGTTTTTTGACTGATGTATAAAAATAAATTGCTTATTTATGTAACAATCCTTAAGTTATGGTGGCATTTACCTTTGTTAAGGTTTGTTAGTTGGTGTATAGGTAAATAGTTTTTTTATAATATGGGTTTTGCAATATATTCTGCCTAGTGTACACCTTAGTTGTTATTAAGGATTCTAACTTTTACATTGTAGCATCTCATACATTGTAGTGGTTTGTTTACTTATTTTGGGCTTAGTTTGGTTTACTGATGGCTTAATTCTTAGGTGTTGGTTGCTTTGTTTTTTGCATGGCTTCTATGAATTAGTAGAGTGTAGGCTGGGTTCTCCTTCTGTGAGTTGGAAGGCTTTGTTCCATCCTTTTACAGAGTTGTTGGTTTTGGATACTTGAGCCATGGTGCTGTTGTATATTTTCCACCAAAGCATGTGTAATTTAGGTTGCCACCTGTGTCCAGAGATGTGCAGTATGTCACCTCAAGTGACTTAAAAGTAGTCCATTAGGTAGTGCTTAATTTGTGCCGGCACTTACTATTCAGCTTACATGGTGTTAGCTTACTGACTCGGCGCAAAGTGGTGTTGTAACTTCTCAATCTCTCCTGTGTCCCGGTGAGTGCTTCTTTGTGACTTGTGAGACGGAATCAGCATTGAGCAAAGATTACTGCAGAATTTCAGACATCATCAACAATCATATACGTGTGATGGCTTCATGACGGCCCGCGGCCGTTAGTTTAGTGTTGCTGCCGGTGGTCAGAAACGGATTGGGCTGGGCCTAGGCCGGATTTGGTTGTGCGCCGATTTTTTTCCAATTGCCATGCCCCGGCACACCCGAGTAATCAGCACAACGCGACCACGTTGAGGACAGGGCAGGCTGCAGTGCAGCAGTAGCAACAGGTGGTTGGCCCAGTTGTTAATAAAGGCAGTGGCAGAGCCCCGCAGCCCCGGGGAGCCACGAGCGTAACCATAAGTACTAGTATGGAGTACGCATGCCATAAGCAGCAGTCAACATGCCAAGCATCCATTTTTTATTTGTGTTGGCGTGTCGGGCACCGCCTCCGCGGTAGCTCCGGCTCCATCCCCATCATCAAGATTCGATGACGCATTTGGCCTGCTGGACTCCGGCTGCCCCGGCCCACGGTAGTACGGTAAAGGTACACTTAATAGCAGTACTGTTTAATGGTATACTTTTATCAGAACGGGCCAGGACCGGCCAGCTGGGGTTAAGTTGTTAAAGAAGCCTTGACGTGTATAGGGCCGGCCGGCGGTCAGCCGGGTTGTGGGTTTAAAGTTAAAGGCCCTGCCCGGCACCTGTCTTTTACTGATTATTGCCATGAATAGCAGGATGTTGCGCAGGGCAGGCAGCGCGGCACGCACAGATTTATTTCTAAATGCCATGCCCGGCTGGCACACCCTGCTGCACACCACGATCCATCATCAGCCCACGATGTTGAGAGCAGGCCAGGCAGCAGCAGCACACCAGGCAGGCTTACCCAGTTATAGAATCTGGTCAGTCAGTGTAATAAATAAGGCAGTGCCCTCGACGTCCAGCCCACCGCGAGAAGTGATATCATACTAACTAAGCAGGTCATTCCATGCCCATTGCCAAAAGGACGCTGCGTTTTTTTTTTGAGCATGGTGGCGTGACTGTCAGGCACTGTGGTAGCTCCGGCTCCGGATTCGATGACGCTTGCCTAGATGGCATTTGGGACTGGGACTGGAGGAGTCATGTAAGGAGAAGGGTCTACTGCATTGTTGGGAGACAAGACTGTGATCAGTGTGCTCCTACAGATGGTCACACTATAATTATCAAAGCTTTGAAAAATTCTTTAGGGTCGGATTTACATCTCTCTTTTGCAATTGTGCAGAACTGCAGATACACTTGCTGTGGTGCCATCTAACTTTTGCGCAAAAATATTTAGCGCCGAAAAGTAGATGCATGTATACCATAAAATGGCAGCTGCACCCTGACATAATTTACCGCTTTGCTCAATACATAATTTTGGAAAATTATTCACAATGGGCAATTAACCATGACTGGTAGTGTTGCAGCCGGCATTCTGTGGAGTGGTGGGTAACAACTCCCCGACGCTAATGGACAATAACCTCCCGGTCCAGACTTGCCTCCCGACCCTACAGCTCCACCCCCATCTCTCTCTGGTCCCAAACCGGGTTGATTGCAGATTGACACATTTGTCAAAAGTGCAGCGAGACGGACACCCCCATATTCACTTGGTGAGGTTGTTCTAAATGCATGCTTGCCCAATTGATTGAATTGGAGACACTTGTCATTTTGGTAGATTAGAGACTGGGATTATTAGTTTTCTCATTTATTGAGGGTCTCCAATTTTAGGGGACAATGAGTAAACTAAGGGAATGCATTTCTCATTGTTATGTTGTTTTGGAAGTCCATATTTGGAAAAATTGCTCCACCCCCCCCCCCCCACCCCAAATTGGAGGATGTAGGTGATATTTGGGGTGAATATTTGGAATAGGGTTTTTTGGTATAAAATATACAAAGGACAATGAAGATTTGAGTGGCTGCTGGACGGCTCCTTAGATTTAAATACAAAAAAATTAAGGAAAAAAAAGAGGGTAGATAAATGGAAAAAAGGGTGAGACAGGCAATATGGGAAAGCTTTCAAAAATGGGAAAAACATGCACCACATTAGCAGGGCTTGAAAAAAGTTCACTCACAATGTCGAGCAAGATTTAATATGGACGAGCTATTTTAGGGATCACCCTAGCGAGTTGACAATGGGTATTCTGCAAAAGTCAGTTTGTTTTTTGTGACTGAAGTTAAAGGATTTTGTAAACTGAACTGCGTGACAATTGCATTGTGCAAAGCATGTGAAATGAAAGGCTGTAACATTCCAGGTTTCTTTCGTTTTCTCCAACACAGCACTGAAATAGCTAACAAGTGAATTGTTCAACCATTTCAAATATGCTTCACCATTTATGAAGACACACTTTTGTAAATTTGTGGTGGGAGAAAAACAATATTTTTATAGGATCAGAACAAATTAGAATGGTTTGCTTGGTGATGTGCACATTTTAGGTATTTTTGCTGAATGCTGATTTCCAAACATTGTTTGTGCACTTTGTATCTTTATCAGTAAGACTACACGTTAGTGGGAAACTTTTAGTGGCCATTTCAATGGAGAATATGCTATCTGTAATGACAGCACACTCCTACAGTATGCTTTGTTTTACTAATATATTTGTGATAGGAGTGTTTTAGACATAAACTGGAAATTATTACTATTCCTGCCCAGATGACAATGCTATTATCAAGTCAACCACCACAAGGTCCAGCTAGTCAATAGCCTGGCGCACCCCTTGCCCAGAATGTGCAAAACATTGTACTCTAACAAGGATATGTGCAAATGCTCGCCCATTCAATTGGGCCCTTTGTTTCAGTAAAGGTGCATTCCTCCCCAGGTTCACAGCCTGTTTGAACAAGCTTTCAGGGGACCAGGGAATTCAGGGGTCACTATGCTCCAATTGCATCAACTGGAGTGTTCCCTACTCATTTTGACTCTTAGGATAGCAAGGCAGGGCAGTCCAAGGCTTACTCAAAGAGGTGAGGTGCGGTTAGACATTCAGAATACAGCGCACACTGTACTGCCAGCTGATGAACTCAATGTGCAGTCAGTGCTTTACTTTCTATAAAAGAAAAGCACTTTAATACACCCAAGAGAATTATATTTCACATAAAATTAGAAAAAACAGTGAAAACCAGATGGCTCTACAACCCTCTGGGCCTGAGTTCTGACCCCAGACAGTATTATAGTGACTAGATGCTAAGCACTATAAAAACACAATTAACACGAAAAAGTACAATTAGCATTGCCTTTTACAGACCATGTTCCACTGGGTTGTTCTCATTAGACATATTCTTATTATGAAAGTTATTTAAAATTGAACAAATAAAATTCTGAGGAAGTGTTATTGCAACAGGTTTTTGTAGGGGAGACAGAATTTAATGGGAAATATGAGGGAGAGGAGGAGGTCAATGGAACAGGGGCTGGTCAACCTTCACTGGATCCGGCGCAGAAACACAGTGGAGAATTAGGCCAAAATGAGTGTGCCTACTGCTTACAGGAATGGTCATTGAAAGGATGAATGCCCTAATTTACAGGGCCAAACAACGGTGGTGAGAGGAAGGGTTAATTAATACACAAGGAGTACAAGCATAAGTGGTGCAAGCACACTTCTCAGACTAAGACTTTGATGCAGAAATGAAGGAAGCAGAGTAGAGAACAGATGCAGAAGAGGAGAGGACAGATTTTGATGGAAGAACAGAACAGATTAAGATGAAGCTGAACAGAGGGAGGTAGATTTAGCTAGGACAAGGACAGTTAGATGAATGTTACATTTTGACTTTTTATTGAAAACACGAAGCTCTATGTATTGACAAACAGCTTTTGCCAAGGTGCTTGGCCTTGGATTCTATGAGATAATCTGTAAAAAAAAAATCTTTGATGTAGCTCTATGCTAATATCACTCTTGCTTTATTAATTTTTATACTCTTCATAAGTTCTGATTGACATCATTTGTGCCTTATTTATTAGGATAGGTAATCTTTTCCTTATGGAACGTACTGTGTGCAAATTATGCTTTTTTTTCACTAACTTACTTTTTCTGTTATCAACTTCTTAGACCTGATTGATATCTGACTAATGAATAACTCCTTAACAAAAATAATCACAAACTCATTTGTAACTACAATATATATTTGCATTTGATTCTTTCCTGTGTTTATGAAGTAGCTTTTATAGTCAAAATATGGTAGCAAAGATTTCCGCACTATAAGCATACAAACAGACAAAAGGTTCTACAATGATGACTACTGACATTTGATTATAATACCTTTGAATACCCTCCATAGGGTAGTCTAGGAAGGACAGAAGAAGGTGCATGATACCAGTTAATAAAGCTGAGTTCCTGGTGCATATCGGTGCTACTTGTACCTCTAGTTCATAATCTAGTTCATAATCCCTTTGCTAGGTCTCCCCTCTCAGGTAAATTTAATACATCTGTGGGATGTTCTAGCATCCCTGTTCAAAGTACTATTTTATATGTCTATCTAAAAGAAATAATGTGTATGTATATTAATGTTTTTATTTCTAGATTCTTCAGAGTTGAACTGAATATTATTGTAACAAATTACATTGTAAGGTGGAATGTGCTAAAATACATTCTAAATGCAGTGCATTCACCAGGGACTACAAAGGATGGATAATATATAGTAGGATTACATTTATGTATTGAGGTTTAGTAATATAAATAGGAGTATATGTAAATACAGAAGGACAGTGTGCATTGTATAACTGTGCATCACATTATACTGTTTTGGGATACAGTGAGTATAGATCTAAAATGTCTTTCAGAATACAGGTGCAGTCTTTAAAGGTGTTTGCAATTGGATTTCAAGGTATAAAGGATTGGTACAGTTTGACAACTTCGGGTATTTCGATTCCCAGAGGTGTTACTATGACAGAGATTTTGAACTGTATTTGCTGTTGGGACAAGCTATAGTACAATGTTTTAATTCTTCTTTTGCTTTTGGAGATAATGGATTTCTTTTTAAGCCAAGAAATACAGCATGCACCATTAATTGCACAACTATTGCAAGTCCTGTTGCTACCAAAGTTTAAATTTTAGAATGTGCTGCACACATCTCCGAGGAGGACTATGTATCATAGTTGTGAGTACAGAAAGATTCAGGTTGCTTCTACTACACATGATATTATGATATAAAGATAAAGGATGATGATATGTACTATGATCCTAAGTATATTATTGAAAGGGCTGGGTGGAATAAAGGGAAGAAGGGAAAAGGTGAGGCTGTATGCAAACAGAAAAGGAATATGGGTAGGCCCAAATGGAAAGATATGTTTACCAATGATAATGCTTGCTCCCATGGCCTTACTTTTTCATGGTTCATCACTTGTAGGACGTGATGGAATGATCAGACTGTTTTCTTAAATGTTGGTACAAAGTTTAAATTGGAAAGGGTACTTCCACTGCCCCAGGCCACTTCTCTTCCCCACATTAAATGGACTTCCTCAGCATGCCCCCTACTCAAACCACATGTACGTGTTGGTTATTGTGTGCATGTTCAGCACATGGACTGAGGCATACCGATCTAAGAACTGCAATGTGCAAACAATTGCCAAATGCATCCTGCAAGAATTCATACTGCGCTTTAAAGAACCTCTGCTTTTGGGTTCTGACAATGGACTGGAGTTCATCTCACATGTGATTGAGGGGCTGTGCAAGGGGCTAGGAGCTACACTGAAGCTACATGTGTTCCACAGAAACTACCAAGTGAGAATGATATCCCAAGCTCATCCTGAAGGGTTGCACATGCTCCACACAGCAGAGAAAGAAAGAGTGTGTGTAAGCAGACCCCAAGCATATATCAACTAAGAACGTCTGGAAATATCAACAACCCAACCCCTTAGTCTACAAGTTGTGAGAATGAGACATCTTTACCTTCTACGTCACTTTTATTTTCTTCATATTCAAAGTGCATAAGTAATAGAAGTGCTAGTAACCTCTCAAATTACTTGAAGACAGGTACCAACAGTTACTTATTCTGTTTGCAGGTATGACCACTGAGGCTTTGCATTATTCCTCAGGAAACTTTTGAAAAGAGTCAAAGTACAGCAGAAGATAAGACAGTCTTCCAACTAGTCACACTAGCCACATGTACCAACCTTCACCCTGCACACTACGCCCTGCAGGGACCCAATAGCTACCATCTGCGGACTTATCAGATTGACCTCTACTTGTTGTGCAATTATTCTCTTCACCTACACCCTGCAGGGGCCCCACAGCTACCATATGCGGACTTATCAGATTGACCTCTGCTTGTTGTATAATTATGGTCTTCGCCTATGCCCTGCCGGGGCCCAACAGCTATCACCTGCTGATTTATCAGATTGTCCACTGCTTGTTGTGTAAATTATTGTTTTTTGTTTGCTCTCCTTGCACGCACAGGGTGGGGATGAAGGGTATATAAGATGCGGAACTAAAGTACTCTTCAGATTGCCTCCTCAAACATCTATGGGTGTCCATTGCCAATGCTCTCTCTCTCATGAGGTTGCAATAAATATATTTTCTCTCCGTTCTCCAATGTTGGTCTCATTTTGTATTCCGGACCCGTGGACGATAGGGTGACCCTGAAAGTTTGGGTGGTCTTCCAAGGAGACCCCCAAATCCACATTTGGTCCGACCACCATGGTCGGGTTGTCGGAAACCCACATCGTATTCCAGACGGCAGTCGGAGATCCCGCCACTGCCCTATGGCTGCTGTTTTTCAATGCAAGGCTGTCGGAGTTGACGGACTGTCAGCGATTGGTCGGTGTCCTCAATGTATGCATCGTAATCCAGCGGTTGGACTGACTGATACCGACAAGACCACAGCGGTCCAACTGGCTCCAAAAACACCACAAAGGCCCACCTCACGGGCATTGTAATGACATCCTTATTACAGATTGTTGGAATTGAATTTAATTTTAAATTTAAAATATTTCTATAGCGCGGCGTTCACCGAACGGTTTCTTGGCGCTTTAGGAACATGGAAGGCAGAAGCAGAGAGATAAAAAGAAATGGATTCAGAAGTGTATTCACTGTGAAAAGGCTTGGCTGAACAAAAAGGTCGTCAGGCCCTTGCGAAAGAGAGAGTAATCTTTGGCCAATCGTAAATGGGCAGGGAGGGAGTTCCAAAAGGTAGGTGCCAAAAATGAAAATTTGGACCCACCCCATTTTTTTCTCCTAAAACGGGGTACCTGTAGGAGAGCTTGGGACGAGGACCGGAGCTCCCTAGTGGGAACATATTCCTTTAACAGGGAGGAAATGAAAGCAGGGGCAGTTCCCTGGCGTGACTGAAAGACCATGCAGCCTATCTTAAAAAGAGAGCGTTGCCGAACAGGCAGCCAGTGTAGAGCCTTTAGAAGTGGCGTGGAGTGATGAGAGCGGGAAAGGCCGTACACTGGCCGAGCCGCCTCATTTTGCACTAGCTGGAGCTTCCTTAGACTGTAGGCCGGGATGCCGTTGTACAGGGCATTGGCATAGTCCAGCCGGGAGATCACAAGGGCAGACATGATTAATTTTAGTGCCAGAGGGGAAAAGAAACGAGAAACGGTGCGGATAGTGCGGAGAGTGAAAAAGCAAGAAGAGACGACAGAACTAACTTGTGAATGAAGGGTGATGAGGTTATTCATTCTTATGCCTAAGGTCTTGACTGTAGGGGAGGGAGTGGGAGGGGGACCAAAGGAAAAGGGCCAAAAGGAGGAGGTCCAGGGACTGGAGGAGCCACCCGTGAGAACCAGCTCGGTTTTATCTGGGTTCAACTTCAGATGGTTGTGGCTCATCCAATCTCTGATGAAAATCATAACAGTTTGAAAATTAGAGATAGAGTGAGGAGAAGAAGAAAGATTGAAGACGAGCTGGAGGTCATCTGCATAATTATATACAGTGACCTCCAGCTGCTGGAGTGCAAAAATAAGAGGGTAGATATACAGGTTAAACAAAAGAGGGGAAAGAGAGGAACCCTGGGGGACACCACAGGTGATCTTGAGGGGAGTTGATGTGAAATCCCCCAGCCGGACCGCCTGGGTGCGGTCCCGCAGGAAGGACGAGAGCCAGACCAGGGCTGAGCCCCCGATTCCCGCCGCTCTGATACGTGAAAGCAAGATGGAGTGGTCCACCGTATCAAACGCGGCGGAGAGATCGAGGAGTACCAGAGCCTGGTGTTTGCCCTGGTCCAAGCCCTCCCTGAGTTCGTCCAGGACCGACACCACAACGGATTCAGTCGAATGCCTGGGCCGAAATCCCGCTTGACAAGATGCCAAGCCGCCAGTTGCTTCCACGTGAGCCCTGAGTACCGAGGTGGTATATCGCTCAAGCACCTTGCCTAAATAGGGTAGCAAGGAGATGGGCCGATAGTTGGTTGGGGAGGATGGGTCGGCACCAGATTTTTTTAAAATAGGTACGATGGAAGCCGATTTTAGGGCAGGAATTACAACCCCTTGTGCAAGAGAGCTATTGAGGAAGGTAATCGGGGGCTGAGTGCAGACGGAATAAATCCATTGGAGGATATGGGCCGGACAAATGTCGGCCGGGGAGCCCGATTTTACCTTGGGGAGTAATCCCAGGAAAACTTCTTCCGTCAGGGGGGGAATCGAAAGTAAGCAGGATTGGACAGTGGGGGGAAGGGGATCAACATAGCTCGAGGAGGGGGGGGGGATGTTAGTCTTGATCTTAGAGATTTTGTCCAAAAAGTAATGATTCAAAGAATCACACAGGGCTTGGGTAGGAGGGAGATTGGGGCTGGTCCTATCTGAAAAGGCCAACTCATTAACAATAGTGAAAATTTCTTTCGATTTATTCTCTGACGCTAAGATTTTGGAAGAAAAGTGAGCAGATTTGGCTTCTAGGATGGATTTTTTATACTGCAATAGTGCAAGGTAGCGCGTTTTCTGTACAGGGCAATACTCCCTTCTCCACAGTCTCTCAGCTCGCCGGAGGGACAGCTTTTTTTCCTTTAAATGTTCGTTAAACCACCGGTTCGCCTCCTTAGGTCTTTTGGTCGATATCCGGCGTAAGGGGGCTATTATATTGCATCCTTCCGTAAGCCAGGTGTCAATCGCAATAGCTTGTGAAGAGGAGGGTAAGCCAGCCAGCTCTGGAGAGGAGTTTAACAGGGAGGATGATAGGGAGACAAGATCGGCACGATTCCAACTTCGTGCCCAGGTGTTTTTTAGTGGCAGAGTCTTAATAACAAGGTTGATGTGGAGGGAGAAAGAAATAATAGCATGATCCGACCATGGGCATGGGGACACTAATAAAGAAGAGATGGCATAATTGAGGGACCAGACTTGATCAAGCACATGGCCACGTACATGAGTCGGGACTTTGATGTGGGAGGTAAAATTCATTAATTGAAGTAATTCAGTGAATTGCTTGGAAGCTGGACATTCATAAGGGTCATTAGGCCAATAATTGAAGTCCCCTAGTACTAAGACTGAGGCATAATTGACCGCCAATGTGGCTAGTAGATCCTGAAAAGCTGGTAGAAACAAAGGAGTGGGCTGGGGCGGTCGGTATGTTAGCAAGCAAATGAGCGGGGGAGAGAAGGTAGAAGAACGAACCACAAGGTGCTCAGTGGAGTCGATAAGAGTAGAGGGGAGGAGCTGAAAGTTATACTCCGACCTGGCGATAAACGCCACCCCCTTTCTTATCTGCCAAGCGATCGGCACGAAGGGCCGCATACGAAGGGGGAAGGGCAGCTAAGAGGGATGGGAGGGAGGACTCACAAAACCAGGTCTCGGTTAGACACAGTATGTCCGGCTTGTAGGAATCAAGTAGGACAAACAGGTCTTGGTGGTGTTTCAGCTGTCGCCAACCACTTTGATTAAAATGGTAATAGCAGCCTTGAATAGCTGTGTGGGTATAGTTTAAGTATTGTTTGTATAGTTGCTTGCGAGACTATTATTTGATGCAGGAAGTAGGTGTTTGTTATAATTTTAATGTGGTTTAGTAGTTTGTAGTAAGTGCTACCTTGTTTATTAGGTAACACATTGTATATGAGGGTGTATTAGTGTTTTTCTATTCACCATGTATGGTGCATATCTGAGTGAATGCTCTAGGGCACATTTTGAATTTTCTATCTATCATCCATGTTTGACGCTGGCTTAGTCTTATTTAATTATCTGCCTTAGTAAATATAATATTTGTTTGTCATTTTTAAGGTTGTCATGTAAGGCAATGGGTTCATCATATGTGTGGTCGCTAAGTGTTCAGAAATTTGAAGGCCTTGGTATGTTTTAAGGCCAGCAGGAGTATCACTGGTGGCTTTTTCAGTTTGTGCTATTAAGCATTTTAAAGTGGATATAGCTGGAACTGTCTTGTGATGTGTTCAGGTATTTTAGGGAGTATACCCTTTAGAATTGTAATAGCTGGCTCTTGGGAACTAGTACTTACCTCTTTGAAATCTTGAAGTACATGCCTTACTTTGATTTTGGTGCTATTTTGGGAGTGGTTGTGTTCTCTCACGTTAATAACAGCATAATTATTTGTAGTAGCCCTCCCATAACAGGCATTAGAGCAATATTTTGTCAATTTACAAGTTACATTCAGTGCTTATACTTTCTTGGCTGTAAGTGTATTCCATTTGCGAATGCTATTGTTTGCCTCACTGTGATGTAATATATCTTGCTATTTCTTTCATTCTGTTTGAAAATAGTTTAATAATATAGTAATATGTATTGTAGTAATTTTAGCTTTGCTTTGCTAATTTCCATAAAATGTTACAATTGCTTTCCATTTTATACTTACATATGATTTGTTGATTTTAGTTACAGTTTCGTTTTTTCAGTTTCCTGTTGAAACTGTTCCAATGTGTATCAGGTGGTGTGTTTACTTTTGGGGGGAAAAAGTTGTATTTACTTACTTGTGAAGGTAGTTGTATATTTTCTTTGTTGGTTTTCTGTTAGCTATCCAGCAAAGTGTTGTTGTCTTGTCGATTTAGTGTTTGTTTTGTTAATTATGTAAGTAGTTTTATTGGTTAGTTTGCTTTATGGTTGTTTTTACTGGTCAGTGTCTTTTAGTTTGAATATTCTATTCAGGGATTAACGTTTACAGTGGACACTAATCAGTTTTAATGTTTGTTAAATATTTTTTATGTCATGTTTAATTTGATATATTAAGGTTTATTATTTATATTACAACAATTGTAATATGTGTTTATTACTTGTAAATTATGTTATGTATTGTAATCTGTTTTAATGTTATTTTATCTATTTGAAGTTTATTTTAATGTCATAATATTTTAAATAATGTAGTTAGACTATTTAATTATTTATGTCAAGTTTGATTGTTTTTGTTGTTTAAAGTACAATAAGTCATTATAGTATTTTAAGATCTTTTGATTTTTTTCATATTAGTGTAGTCGATATTGTGTATTTCAATATATTTTTCATTTTGTATAGTTATTTAAAGGTAACAATAATTTTGTTCCTGCTATTTGGGGTTTCAATATTCATAGAAATAGATATTTGTAACTGGGATATTTTGGTCATTATTATTTGTGTTTTTGTTATTTAAGTATGTGATGGCAATATTTTTATAAACAATATTTTTGCAATATTTTTGTGAATCACTATTGTATTCAATGATAATGTCATGGATCTGCTAAATATCTCCACTGATTGATCAGCAGCCCCTACCTATCCTGGGGTCCATGTCACCCCAGCCTCAATCGCCAAATGCTCTTTGCAGTGCAGACATCGTAGATGTAAGTGGATGCTTCTGGATAAAAAAGAATTATAGGTGAACCAGGCTGGGATCCTGATCAGATCATGTCCGCCATATTCACCTCTTTAGTTATATCCCCTTAAACTATTCTAACTCATGTCCTAAAAACATTTGTTTATTTGTTAGTAATAAATATCCCAACCCTTAAACCCCCAGTTCATAAAGCAATCTAAAATAATAAAAACGAAACCTAAAAATATATAGCAAAAATTAAATAAATTATTTAACAAACAAACATATTAAGTACACTTAAGTCACACAAATATATTATTAAACATAGTCTAACATTAGTAGATAGCCCATAATATCCCCTAATAAACATCACATCCTTTAAGTAAATTATTAAAGATACCCTAAAGTATATTAATCATAACATTTATAAACACATAAAAGAGTGAAACTTGAGTAAAATAAAAATGAATACAACTGCACATTAAAAAAATTAAAAAGAACAGATTTTGTTTAAATAATTTGAAAGTTAAACAATACCTACCTCCCAAACTCCCAAAATACCCCACAATGCATATAAAAATAAAATGTTACACGATGAGAACAAAACTCCCCAAAATATTACACCAAATTAAACATATCTTTATGTAAATAAATGTAATAAAACATATTCAAATTATTATATAAGTATATTATGGGCCTGATTCACAGACTGCACTTTGTAGTATGTGTTGTAGTACTACATTAGTAATACAAACCTTACAACAAAGTGCTACTCACAAATTTCACTTTTGTAGTAACTTACAGCTTTGAGTAATTTTACTACATTTTGGTATTACAAACTGCACTTTTCTAGTAACTTACACTTTTGCAGTAATTTACACTTTTGAAGTAAGTGCGTAATTCCATTATTGTCTGTGGGAGGCTATGTGTAGTGCTCAGCATAGTACAACAGTGTAAGTTACGACAAAAGTATAATTTACAACATAGATGCAGTTTGTGAATACCAAAATGTAGTATCTTTGTGGGTTGGGCCCTGGCTTTTTAATATCAATGCTATTTAAAGACAAAAATGATTTCCCCAAATCAGATAGCTTTCAAATACAGTTCAAATAATTTGGGTACATAACTTTGCATGTCCCCCGTACAATTTTCCAAAATACATATTATATCTGCCTTCACTTTTGTCTTTCCACTTCACTTCATGTTCTCATACTTCCCTTTCAATTGGGATCCAATTAGAAGATGACTGTATGGAAGCATTAAATGTTTTTCAGGCCAGGAATAAAATATTAACATTTACACCTCACAGTCAAATGACTGAGGGCCTGATTCACAAAGGTATCTTGCAGTTTTGAGAAATGTACACAATTGAGTGTAAGTTACTACAAAACGAATAGTATTAAGTCCAGCTCCACACATGGCCATTCACTGGCACTGCTTAAACCTGCCCATAGATAATAATTAATGTAGGTAATTAAAAAGAAATAATGTTTAATTACATAAATTATGTAAAATATTTAACAGACAAAAAAATATAATTTGAATGTTAAAAACTATATAAAGTACACATTTCTAATTTAAATTACAAAATAATTTAAATAATGATTTTGAATTAAAACAATATTGCAATAATGCATGTTTATTAAATTATATCTGCATTAATGGAAATGTATTTCATATATTGCATCTAATAAGTATTAATGCATAATCTTGTTTTCCATTGGTGAATGTTTATTTTTTAATTTACACTTTGAACATGCTTAAAATGTAATACGTGTCCATTCCAATAAAGGTATATTACAAAAATAAGTTAATAGTGCTGTAGCAGGTTTTTTATTTTGTTTTGCATTTAAAATAAATATGTTAAATTAATTTACATTAATATTTAGCATAAAAGTATTCTTAATATTTATTTTAAAGTTAAATACACATTTTTTTATTTTTCTCTATACTTTATCACACTGAGAGCTCCACTCCAACAGCAGCAGTTTTTCAAATTGTATTATATTTATTTACATTTGTAACTATGTTTTGTAACTTAAATAAATTTGACATGATTTTTTATTGAGCTTTATTTTAATTCCCTACCCATCCTATTTTCTATGGGGGGGTGTTGCTGTACCAGTGGTTGGCCATGCATTGTGCTGAACTTACTGCTGTTTTTTTAGAAGTAACTTACACTCAGATTTTGTTATTAAGGAAAATGTAGTAAGATTATTCAAAATGTAAATTATTCAAAAGTGTAAGTTACCTCTTTGTCTTATATTCTCAGGACTCACAAATATACTTTCTGCACATTGAAAACTCTATGACCCTGTTGAAGGCTACAGCTGAAACGTGTTGGTCTCACATCCGCACCTGTTGGTGATATAAAATAAAAAGGATTTCTGGATACAGAGCAGGGAAACAGCAGTACAGGTATCCAGAAAGCCTTCTTATTATATATATATATATATTTTACCAAACCAAATAGTCAATCATGTACGCTCTCAGGAAGAAAGCAGGAAGCCAACAATCTTGATATCCAGTTTATTCACACAACGGGTTTTGGCGAAATCCTTGATCACGTGTGAAAGTGCACAGAAGTACAGCCACTGATAAAGTTTCACAATCCAAAACAACATCAACAAAGGATAATGTTAACTCACACTACCACAAGTCATGGCAGCCATCTTAGAAAGGTACATAATCAGTACGTACTGCATACAAGTATAAGATAATGTGCGCATTAAATGCGTGTGCCTTTAAACCAGTGGTAATTGAAATGCGCCTGTGATTGCTGTGAATACAAAGGTGAAGAGTATGCTTAACCTTGTACAGTACGATTGTGCTATAGTGCGCCTATCAGCCCCGTATGTACAATCAAGATGTTGCAATGTAGAAATTCAGGCACTGGTGCGCATGCTCCTCTTCTGTGTGTCAAAGGATAATGACAAAGAGCAGTGAAACGGAGGTATGTGCCTATGTATTAATAAACGTGGGGAGACTGTGCAAAAATGCGCCAATCCAAAAAAGTCCTCAGGGTAAGGGGGGGCGAATAAAGGCCCACCTCTAACTACTTCATGGGTCACATAGAGATTACAAGTGCCCATGTCTAAAAACACATGTACGCGAGTGCGCCATGCTGCCTAATGTGTATGGTCCCTGTATAAGCCACTGTAGTACAGTAACACGACCACCATGAGACTGGCGTAAGTACGCATGCTCCCGTTTTCAATGTCACGGTGTGCTGGCAACTGGAGTGCATGGTAAGTGCTCATGCATTCATTGAATAAGGACAGAGGACTAATGATACAGATATGTCCAGAATACCTAAGGTTTATTTATTATTTATTATTTTATTATAGTGTTTTGTATAGCGCGGACAAGACCCGTGGGTATCAGAGCGCTTGACATTAAGAGGTCGGTTAAAGATTAACATAAGTAATTACAATTTAAAACAACAGAAATGAGGTAGATAATTATATGGCTTTTGGAGGTGAGTATATAACTATGTTTACATAATATGAGCATTTACGATATGAGTTAGATTAAAGATTAGCATATCTGGAACACGGCTTAAACAGCAAAACAATTATGAGGTAGATAAATATAAGACATTCAGGAGGTGAGGACGTAGAAATAGATCAAGTGAAACATGAGGTAGAAGTAAATATATAACTAGGTCTCAGGAGAGGCTCCTGCATCGCATCATAGTTCAGGGTTAATCTTGGTTCAAAGTTACCGATATTCCTTACTAGCGACATTGGTGCTCTGTCTTAGGGCAACAATAGATTCTATCTATGATCGGCCTTCATCACTATGTGAGGTATTTGTTCATCAGGAAGCTTTTCACTTCCCTCTTAAATGCTATTGTATTTTGAATCTTTCTAATGTTTGGAGGGAGTGAATTCCAGATTCTGGGGGCTGCTCCCGAGAATGCTCGGTCATAAGTTTTTTTCTTCCGGAAGATGGCTGGCCGCAACAGCAGTTCCTTGGCACTCCTGGCTGGTCTGTTTCCTCCTGATAGTTCAATTTTCCCAGCTAGGTATCTTGGTGTGTTGTAGTGGAGCGCTTTGTGGGTGGTGCACGCCATTTTTAGTTGAATTCTGGCTTCATATGGTAGCCAGTTTAATGCTTTCAGGTGCGGAGAGATATGGTCGAATTTCCTCGATCCAGAGATAAGTCTTGCCGCTGCGTTAAGGCATGCTTTTAGTGGTGCTGTGGACGTTTTTGGTAGGCCGGCTAAGGTGGTGCACCCATATTCAATTCTTGAGATAACTAAGGATTGGATTGCTAGTTTCAGATCCGCCTCTGAGATTAATGGTTTCAGTTTTCTTATATAGTTCAAGTGGAAACGGGCACTTTTAGCCATGGATTTAATGTGGGTTTGCATGTCAAGGTTCTCATCTAATGTGATTCCTAGCGATTTCGCTGAGTGGACTAGGGTAGAGGTGCAATTAGCGCTGTCACTAGCTTGGTCCATTCCTTCATTTCCGTTTGGTTCTTTGGTGGAGCGATTCATAGGAACTCAGTTTTGTGAGAATTTAGCTTCAGGTGATTGTTTGTTAGCCATTGCAGTGTCATTTTTAACGTCTCATTCATTAGTTCGATGTCTTCCAGGGATGCGATCTTTATGTATATTTGCGTGTCATCTGTGTACATGTGATACGAGATCTGTGAGTTATGGAGAATTTCTGTAAGAGGTTTGACATACAAGTTAAACAGATCAGGGGATAATGGTGATCCTTGAGGGACACCAATTGAGTTAGGGCATGATGGTGAGAGTGATTGGTTAACCAGGAATCTCTGTGATCTGTTTTGCAGGAAAGATTCGAACCATTTCCACACAATGCCAGATATACCCATCCTATCCTGCAGCCTGGTCAGTAATGCTTCGTGGTTTACTGTGTCAAACGCGTTGATTGGTTTGTCATTGCAGTCATCCCAGTGTAAGTTGAAATCGCCTAGGTAAATGTTATTGGCGTTGGTGTTAGAGTTGGCCGTTATGATCTCCATTAACTGATCGATGAACTTGGCGTTCTCTCCTGGTGGGTGGTACAGCGCATGCAGGTTACATCTCTGTTTGGCTGCAGATCTTATATTAAGACCTAGGTATTCACATGATAATGGTGGGTCGGATCGTATTTGGTTGACCTCAATTTCTGATCGGTGAATGCAGGCTAAGCCTCCTCCTATCTTCTTTGGTCTGTCTAGTCTTACAATGTTATACTGTGGAGGTACTAAAAGATCCATGGTTGGAGATGAAGACTCCGAAAGCCACGTTTCTGTAAGTATTGCCAAATCGATTTCCTTGTTGATGATGAGGTCTGCTATGTCTGATGCGTGTTTGGTTGCTGAGTGACAGTTGAGTAAAAGGCATATCATAGGTTTCCCTGGATTATTGGGGTTCAGATTTTTCGCTTCGGCAGTAAGCTGTACTTGTTGTAAGTTATTGTGGTTGGATATTCTTCCATTCTGTTTAGATGTTCTATTGGGGTCAATCCGCACTGTTTTGATTCTCTCTTCTCCCTTTCGGTTCATAGGTTCATATGAGCGAAGCAAGGCAAGGGTCTCCTCCTTCGACCAGGAGCTGGTCCTAGCTGGTCGGTTGTGTCTATTTGATCGTGGCATAGCCGTCTCGTTGCTCTTTCTTTCTGAGGCATGTACCAGATTTTGGATATGCGTTACCTTGGAGTGAGTGCTTGTCGTCATGTCCATTATTTTTTCCATCGTTAGTCGAGTATTAAGTGTGTCTTGTGCCATACTGCCAATTAGTTTCTGAAGCTCTTTGATATCTTTCTGATTATGAAGAGATCTCTTTTAGGATGGAGTACCTATGTTTTCCTATGTCTTTTCTATGTTTCGGAACAATTCTTTTAGCTGAAATCCTTTTCTTTGTATCCCCAGTATGGCTGATAGATTCGATTCTGTTCACCAAGTGGGGTATGTTTTCTGTATTTAGTGATGATAAGAAATCAATAGTGGGTGTGGTTCTGGGTGTCTCTTGTGTTGAGCTAGAGACAGGTAAAGAGTGGTTGATATCTTCTACTTTATTTAATTCCCGATCATCGTTGTGTGGTTTACTCGAAGGAAATGTCTGCATTGAGTGAGGTGTCTCTTCATTTGGGAGCGGCGTCAGTTCCTCCCTTTGGAGTTGGTCCTGTTTATAGTTCCAATGTCTTTCTAGGCTTCTTTGACCTTATTGTCTTCTTCTCCGATATTGTCGCTCCCGTTTCATTTTTATCACCTGTTCTTGTAGCTAGATCCTGCTGTTCTCCATTTCGTGTAACCACTCTAGTATTGTCTTCTGGTTGGGACCGATGTGGTTGATATCTTAGTCCCTCTAAAGGCAGCTCTTCATTTGGGAGCGGCATTGAGTCTTCTTTTTGAATATGGTGTTGTTCTTTATTCCTATGAATTGTGGGCTTCTCTGATCTTTCTGTCCCATTCCCAGATGTTGTCCTTCCTAATTTAATTTCAGTTTTTCTTCCTAATCTTGAAGATTGAGCCTGATGTCCTCCATTTCGATTGACGTCTCTGTTATTAGTAAAGTTAATGTCAGGGTTGTCTTCTAAGGGGATCTGGTCTCATTGAAGTCTTGCATCCCCTAATGGATTTTTTAAAGTTAGTATTATCGTTGTCAGGATTATCTTCTGGTGGGGTCCGGTGTAGTTGACATCTTGCACCCTCTAATGATGATTCCTTTAAGGTCGGAAATACATTATCGAACTTATCTAGCTCACTGTTGGCTGCTTGTATCAGCACTATTCCAGTTTTATACATGGTGATGCACAGATCCGCTTTGCGTCTTTTTGACAGAGAGATTATCATTTTTGTGCCACATGGGATATTGTTTATATCTTTAGTGTTAAGCAAACTTGTGAAGGTATCGCGCCATTTGGCTGTTTTATTTGTGAAGAATATCAGGTCGTTCACAATAGCGCCCTTGTCTGTGCTAAAGTAAGGGTCGGAGATCAGTGTGTCTGGGTTATTTCTCAGGAAGTTATGTTTGAATTTTTTTGCAGCATTGTTGGACAAATTAGTTGGATATTTTATGGTCTGGGCATTCAGTCCGGCAGATTTTGTGTAGTTTTCGTCCATGATTGCTTCTCTTTGATGATTTTGTGATGTCTCTTCCTTATTTGATTGCGTGGATTCCTACTTCAGTTGGTGTTGTAGTTGTCCTTTCCCCTTAATTACCCTTAATTACAGGCTGGTGGTAATCCTAGTTATGTATCCAATATTATTTCACCAGCAATATATAATTATTATATCAGACGTTATGCCAGATAGGGTTATCTTAATGCTTGTGGTGATTGTAGTAATCTATGATATATTCCTGTTGTCGATCGGTTTTTCTCTTTTGCTTTCTCTTCTCTATGGATTCATTTGCGTTCATTAGAGTGTGCTCTCATCATGCTGAGTCACCAGCTTGCTCCATTTCAAGATGTCCGCCAATTTAGATGTATATTTCGTGATCTGCACCCTTTCTTTCTTTCTACTCTTGCCTTTGTCCATTTTCTATTTTCATCATCTGTTAGCTCCTTCCTTCCTGCCCCTGCAAAAGTTTGTTAGTCCTTTTTCTTCCTCCCAGATTTTGGTTTGAAAATCTATGATGTAACAGGATTCACGTTGTCTGAGAGTAAGTACTCTATCACCACCTCTAGGGCTATTAAGGGTGTGTTCAAAGATCAGAAAACTTAGCTCAGAAGCATTCGAAAAATGTTTCTCTTCAAAATGACATGCAACCGGGTATTTGGGGTCATGGTTTGTAATGGCTCTAAGATGTTCTAAGGCCCTCTTTTTGGCAGTGCACATCGTGCTACTAATATAACAAAGTTTGCAAGGGCACTCAATAGCATAAATGACGAAGCTGGTGCTGCATGTCAAATATTGTGTGATTTTCCTCATTATGCCATTGTATATCAGACCACCTCTATATTTGCTGTGTCTGCACACCTTGCAATGGCCACAAGGATAGAACCCAATAAGGCCATGACTCTTGGTGGTGGGGTAGTGTGTGATGTCGTTCCTAACCGCTAAATCGTGAATGTTTCTATTGTGTCTATATGTAATAGTTGGTCTCTCTGTGGTACTACTCCCCAGAACACTGTCACATTTCAAAATGTCCCAGTGCTTAGCAAGTATGTGTTTGACTTTGTGTGATTCTGAGTTATACGTGAGGATCACCCGTGTGTTGTCAATAACATCTGCATTTTTCGGCTCTGTTCCGTCACAAAGTGTGTGGGTCCTTTCTATTTGTTCAACCCGATCTTTGGCCTTTTTTAGAACCCAATCGGGGTAGCCTCTAGAATGAAATCTCTCAAGGATGTTGTCCCTTTCTTCCATATATGCCTCAGTGTTGTTACAGTTCCTTTTGGCCTTCAGAGGTTTGCCATAAGGTATACTCCACTTGAGTGCTTCTGGATGGCTGCTAAGGGCATGCAGGACGCTATTCCCTGCTGTAGCCTTTCGTAACAGAGAGGTACAGACCATGCCTTGTTTTATTTACAGACATACATCAAGGTAATCAGTCCTGTCCGCACTGATGTTGCCTGTAAGTAAGATGTTATACTTATTGGTATTGAGTTTGCCAATGGATCTCTCAGCATCCCCCTTGGTACCCCTCCAGATGATGAACAAGTCATCTATGTAGCATAGCCACATGATGACTTTCTGGAGGCCTTCCTTCAGGATGGTGCTCCCAAAGATCTCCTGTTCCCAGTAGCCCATAAACAGGTTCACAAACTGGGCGTGAAACACGAGCCCATTGCAGTACCATTGACCTGCCTGTAGAGGGCTCCATTGAAGGCAAATATGCTATTTTTCAGGCAGAAATTTGTCATCTCAATGATCATCTTACTATGCTCACGGTATTTCAGTGGCCTCTGTTATAAAAAAATGTGCACGCCTCTAGTCCCTGCTGATGGTCTATAATTGTGTAAAGCGAATGCACGTCGAGAACAATGAAGAGAAATTCAGGGTTCCAAACCAGATTCTCAATCTTACAAAGAAAATCCTTTGCATCTCTCAAATAACTGGGCAGTTGTATCACGAAGTCCCTTAAGAAATGGTCCACATATTTGGAGATATGCTCACTGACACTACCAATGGATGATACTATAGGGCGCCCGGTGGTCTAGTGCTGTCTTTGTGTAACTTATATTATATATATATATAAAATCCAGAAAGCCTTTTAATTATATATATATTTATATATTTGTGTATATATATATATATATATATATATATATATATATATATATATATATATATATATATATATATATATATATATATATATATATATATATATATATATATCCAAAACTCTGCAGGAGCACCCTTTCGAGGGCGGCCACAGGGAGGCACACAATATTCACATAGAGGCATGGCAGCATGCTGGTGGGCGGCTTGCTGAGGCTTCATCAACAGAATCTGTTGCCAGACGCGTTTCAAGAGTAAAGACTCTCTTCTTCAGTGGCATGGCTGCTGAGTCTCTGAAGGCGCTTTTCAAATCTGCACTTGAGTGATAACACCTGCCGAGTAGGGCGGAGCCCGCCGCCCGGCATCCTGGATGTTGTAGTGCGCAAAGTCTCGCTACATTGAGCGCGCCATTTCAATGTCTCAATTAATAAAATCATCCCGTGTGGGTTTGATGGGGGCATCAGTTAAACACCCGCCCTGCTTTTTTGCTGTCAGCGTGATGGGGTGACACTGCCCTGCTGCAGCGTCTGTCCCGCTCCCTCCTCGAGCCCAAACTCCTAGGTAGGTGCCTGGCGAGGCTCACAAGGTGATGGACCGCTCCTCACGACCGGGACCGGCCGATTCAAAATCCAAAACTCTGCAGGAGCACCCTTTCGAGGGCGGCCACAGGGAGGCACACAATATTCACATAGAGGCATGGCAGCATGCTGGTGGGCGGCTTGCTGAGGCTTCATGAACAGAATATGTTGCCAGACGCGTTTCAAGAGTAAAGACTCTCTTCTTCAGTGGCATGGCTGCTGAGTCTCTGAAGGCGCTTTTCAAATGTGCACTTGAGAGATAACACCTGCCGAGTAGGGCGGAGCCCGCCGCCCGGCATCCTGGATGTTGTAGTGCGCAAAGTCTCGCTACATTGAGCGCGCCATTTCAATGTCTCAATTAATAAAATCATCCCGTGTCGGTTTGATGGGGGCATCAGTTAAACACCCGCCCTGCTTTTTTGCTGTCAGCGTGATGGGGTAACACTGCCCTGCTGCAGCGTCTGTCCCGCTCCCTCCTCGAGCCCAAACTCCTAGGTAGGTGCCTGGCGAGGCTCACAAGGTGATGGACCGCTCCTCACGACCGGGACCGGCCGATTCAGAATCCAAAACTCTGCAGGAGCACCCTTTCGAGGGCCGCCACAGGGAGGCACACAATATTCACATAGAGGCATGGCAGCATGCTGGTGGGCGGCTTGCTGAGGCTTCATCAACAGAATATGTTGCCAGATGCGTTTCAAGAGTAAAGACTCTCTTCTTCAGTGGCATGGCTGCTGAGTCTCTGAAGGCGCTTTTCAAATGTGCACTTGAGTGATAACACCTGCCGAGTAGGGCGGAGCCCGCCGCCCGGCATCCTGGATGTTGTAGTGCGCAAAGTCTCGCTACATTGAGCGCGCCATTTCAATGTCTCAATTAATAAAATCATCCCATGTGGGTTTGATGGGGGCATCAGTTAAACACCCGCCCTGCTTTTTTGCTGTCAGCGTGATGGGGTGACACTGCCCTGCTGCAGCGTCTGTCCCGCTCCCTCCTCGAGCCCAAATTCCTAGGTAGGTGCCTGGCGAGGCTCACAAGGTGATGGACCGCTCCTCACGACCGGGACCGGCCGATTCAAAATCCAAAACTCTGCAGGAGCACCCTTTCGAGGGCGGCCACAGGGAGGCACACAATATTCACATAGAGGCATGGCAGCATGCTGGTGGGCGGCTTGCTGAGGCTTCATCAACAGAATATGTTGCCAGACGCGTTTCAAGAGTAAAGACTCTCTTCTTCAGTGGCATGGCTACTGAGTCTCTGAAGGCGCTTTTCAAATGTGCACTTGAGTGATAACACCTGCCGAGTAGGGCGGAGCCCGCCGCCCGGCATCCTGGATGTTGTAGTGCGCAAAGTCTCACTACATTGAGCGCGCCATTTCAATGTCTCAATTAATAAAATCATCCCGTGTGGGTTTGATGGGGGCATCAGTTAAACACCCGCCCTGCTTTTTTGCTGTCAGCGTGATGGGGTGACACTGCCCTGCTGCAGCGTCTGTCCCGCTCCCTCCTCGAGCCCAAATTCCTAGGTAGGTGCCTGGCGAGGCTCACAAGGTGATGGACCGCTCCTCACGACCGGGAGCGGCCAATTCAAAATCCAAAACTCTGCAGGAGCACCCTTTCGAGGGCGGCCACAGGGAGGCACACAATATTCACATAGAGGCATGGCAGCATGCTGGTGGGCGGCTTGCTGAGGCTTCATCAACAGAATATGTTGCCAGACGCGTTTCAAGAGTAAAGACTCTCTTCTTCAGTGGCATGGCTGCTGAGTCTCTGAAGGCGCTTTTCAAATGTGCACTTGAGTGATAACACCTGCCGAGTAGGGCGGAGCCCGCCGCCCGGCATCCTGGATGTTGTAGTGCGCAAAGTCTCGCTACATTGAGCGCGCCATTTCAATGTCTCAATTAATAAAATCATCCCGTGTGGGTTTGATGGGGGCATCAGTTAAACACCGCCCTGCTTTTTTGCTGTCAGCGTGATGGGGTGACACTGCCCTGCTGCAGCGTCTGTCCCGCTCCCTCCTCGAGCCCAAACTCCTAGGTAGTTGCCTGGCGAGGCTCACAAGGTGATGGACCGCTCCTCACGACCGGGACCGGCCGATTCAAAATCCAAAACTCTGCAGGAGCACCCTTTCGAGGGCGGCCACAGGGAGGCACACAATATTCACATAGAGGCATGGCAGCATGCTGGTGGGCGGCTTGCTGAGGCTTCATCAACAGAATATGTTGCCAGACGCGTTTCAAGAGTAAAGACTCTCTTCTTCAGTGGCATGGCTGCTGAGTCTCTGAAGGCGCTTTTCAAATGTGCACTTGAGTGATAACACCTGCCGAGTAGGGCGGAGCCCGGCGCCCGGCATCCTGGATGTTGTAGTGCGCAAAGTCTCGCTACATTGAGCGCGCCATTTCAATGTCTCAATTAATAAAATCATCCCGTGTGGGTTTGATGGGGGCATCAGTTAAACACCCACCCTGCTTTTTTGCTGTCAGCGTGATGGGGTGACACTGCCCTGCTGCAGCGTCTGTCCCGCTCCCTCCTCGAGCCCAAACTCCTAGGTAGGTGCCTGGCGAGGCTCACAAGGTGATGGACCGCTCCTCACGACCGGGACCGGCCGATTCAAAATCCAAAACTCTGCAGGAGCACCCTTTCGAGGGCGGCCACAGGGAGGCACACAATATTCACATAGAGGCATGACAGCATGCTGGTGGGCGGCTTGCTGAGGCTTCATCAACAGAATATGTTGCCAGACGCGTTTCAAGAGTAAAGACTCTCTTCTTCAGTGGCATGGCTGCTGAGTCTCTGAAGGCGCTTTTCAAATGTGCACTTGAGTGATAACACCTGCCGAGTAGGGCGGAGCCCGCCGCCCGGCATCCTGGATGTTGTAGTGCGCAAAGTCTCGCTACATTGAGCGCGCCATTTCAATGTCTCAATTAATAAAATCATCCCGTGTGAGTTTGATGGGGGCATCAGTTAAACACCCGCCCTGCTTTTTTGCTGTCAGCGTGATGGGGTGACACTGCCCTGCTGCAGCGTCTGTCCCACTCCCTCCTCGAGCCCAAACTCCTAGGTAGGTGCCTGGCGAGGCTCACAAGGTGATGGACAGCTCCTCACGACCGGGACCGGCCGATTCAAAATCCAAAACTCTGCAGGAGCACCCTTTCGAGGGCGGCCACAGGGAGGCACACAATATTCACATAGAGGCATGGCAGCATGCTCGTGGGCGGCTTGCTGAGGCTTCATCAACAGAATATGTTGCCAGACGCGTTTCAAGAGTAAAGAATCTCTTCTTCAGTGGCATGGCTGCTGAGTCTGTGAAGGCGCTTTTCAAATGTGCACTTGAGTGATAACACCTGCCGAGTAGGGCGGAGCCCGCCGCCCGGCATCCTGGATGTTGTAGTGCGCAAAGTCTCGCTACATTGAGCGTGCCATTTCAATGTCTCAATTAATAAAATCATCCCGTGTGGGTTTGATGGGGGCATCAGTTAAACACCCGCCCTGCTTTTTTGCTGTCAGTGTGATGGGGTGACACTGCCCTGCTGCAGCTTCTGTCCTGCTCCCTCCTCGAGCCCAAACTCCTAGGTAGGTGCCTGGCGAGGCTCACAAGGTGATGGACCGCTCCTCACGACCGGGAGCGGCCGATTCAAAATCCAAAACTCTGCAGGAGCACCCTTTCGAGGGCGGCCACAGGGAGGCACACAATATTCACATAGATGCATGGCAGCATGCTGGTGGGTGGCTTGCTGAGGCTTCATGAACAGAATATGTTGCCAGACGCGTTTCAAGAGTAAAGACTCTCTTCTTCAGTGGCATGGCTGCTGAGTCTCTGAAGGCGCTTTTCAAATGTGCACTTGAGTGATAACACCTGCCGAGTGGGGCGGAGCCCGCCGCCCGGCATCCTGGATGTTGTAGTGCGCAAAGTCTCGCTACATTGAGCGCGCCATTTCAATGTCTCAATTAATAAAATCGCCTTCAGAGACTCAGCAGCCATGCCACTGAAGAAGAGAGTCTTTACTCTTGAAACGCGTCTGGCAACATATTCTGTTGATGAAGCCTCAGCAAGCCGCCCACCAGCATGCTGCCATGCCTCTATGTGAATATTGTGTCCCTCCCTGTGGCGGCCCTCGAAAGGGTGCACCTGCAGAGTTTTGGATTTTGAATCGGCCGGTCCCGGTCGTGAGGAGCGATCCATCACCTTGTGAGCCTCGCCAGGCACCTACCTAGGAGTTTGGGCTCGAGGAGGGAGCGGGACAGACGCTGCAGCAGGGCAGTGTCACCCCATCACGCTGACAGCAAAAAAGCAGGGCGGGTGTTTAACTGATGCCCCCATCAAACCCACATGGGATGATTTTATTAATTGAGACATTGAAATGGCGCGCTCAATGTAGCGAGACTTTGCGCACTACAACATCCAGGATGCCGGGCGGCGGGCTCCGCCCTACTCGGCAGGTGTTATCACTCAAGTGCACATTTGAAAAGCGCCTTCAGAGACTCAGCAGCCTTGCCACTGAAGAAGAGAGTCTTTACTCTTGAAACGCGTCAGGCAACATATTCTGTTGATGAAGCCTCAGCAATAGGCGTGGGCGGAAAATCCGTTCCGCTCGCGGATTTTGCGGATTTTCGGGAAATCCGCAATCCGCGAGATTTGCGAATTTCCCGCAAAATCCGCAAATCCGCGAGCAGCGGATTTTGCTCGCACTGCTCGCACTGTTCGCGTGAGTTCGCGCCCCGCGAATAAGTGCACAATTGCAGAAATACGATCTTAGCAAAACTGAAAGTAACTACTTACCAGGTTCAAAAGTTCAGGCTCATCATTAGTAGCCATTTCCTGGAGTGCTTCCTGAGGGGCCCCTCCAGAGTTCAGTTGCCAGTTGAAACTATTATGTGACCCTGCTCTGAACCTCAGAATAGTTACACATATGCCACAAAGGTCCTGAATTACAGCTAAGGGAGACAAGCAGGAGCCAGGCTGGAAGTTAAAATCCATTAATCAGCCCCTAATTCATTATTGTCAGTTGGGGCAGGGCAGGTGTTGTAACTAATTTTGCAACAATGAAAGCACTTAGCAAGTGCAAAAGATCACTAATCAGGGCGCACTAAGGAAGCAGGTGCCAGCTAAAAAAATATTCTGTGACACATGAATCAGCCCCAAATTAATTCAGGTCACTTGAGGCAGGGAAGGTGTGCTTTGCTTTGCCGAAAATAATGTACACTGGACAACCAGAGGGTGTGGTGATGAAACAGAGGGTGGCATGGGTGGGCCAGAGGGTGGCATGAGTAGTCAGAGAGTGGCAGTGGTGACAGAGAGTGGCAGTGATGAAGAAGAGTGTCCCAAACAGGCTGGACACGTAGAAACAACAAGTTCGCGAAACTTGCGACCCGACAGGTAAGTTCGCAATTTGCGAAAGTGTACAAAACCCTCGCGAACTGGCAGAAACACGGGCGAACACAAAAAAAAAAAAAAATCCGCAAATTCGCGGGAATTCGCGGATTTTGCGGATTGCGAATCCGCAAATCCGCAAAATTCGCGAACGCGAGATCCGCAAAATTCGCTCATGCTTACTCAGCAAGCCGCCCACCAGCATGCTGCCATGCCTCTATGTGAATATTGTGTGCCTCCCTGTGGCCGCCCTTGAAAGGGTGCTCCTGCAGAGTTTTGGATTTTGAATCGGCCGGTCCCGGTCGTGAGGAGCGGTCCATCACCTTGTGAGCCTCGCCAGGCACCTACCTAGGAGTTTGGGCTCGAGGAGGGAGCAGGACAGACGCTGCAGCAGGGCAGTGTCACCCCATCACGCTGACAGCAAAAAAGCAGGGCGGGTGTTTAACTGATGCCCCCATCAAACCCACACGGGATGATTTTATTAATTGAGACATTGAAATGGCGCGCTCAATGTAGCGAGACTTTGCGCACTACAACATCCAGGATGCCAGGCGGCGGGCTCCGCCCTACTCGGCAGGTGTTATCACTCAAGTGCACATTTGAAAAGCGCCTTCAGAGACTCAGCAGCCATGCCACTGAAGAAGAGAGTCTTTACTCTTGAAACGCGTCAGGCAACATATTCTGTTGATGAAGCCTCAGCAAGCCGCCCACCAGCATGCTGCCATGCCTCTATGTGAATATTGTGTGCCTCCCTGTGGCCGCCCTCGAAAGGGTGCTCCTGCAGAGTTTTGTATATATATATATAAATATATTACCTACTGGCGTTCGCCAGTAGGTATATATAGTTAGGATAAATTCCCTATGGGACTTTTGAAAATTCTATGTCTAATAACTTTGGCGTTTGTGGATGGAATCGGCTGAAATTTTCAGGAAAATGGCACATTTTGTTTCTGAGCAGCTCCTGAAAATTTGGTGGGGTTTCGTCAAGGGGGGGCTGAGAAAAAAGGGGGGTCCCAAAACGCGTTTTTTGCATTGAGTTTTCCATAGGGCGGTTGGACTCACTTTTAGCTCGAACGGCTGAATGGATTTGCACGAAACTTGGCAAAATTGTAGGGACTGTTAGCCCGATGTGCCTTTGCTAGGTCTCAATATATGTGCTCCAGTAGTTTTTGAGAAATTAACGTTCAAACCAAGATATATATCTGTAACAGCGCTCTGGGCAGCGATCCGGTCCGCTTACTTTTCGCTTATCGGAACTTTGCGCGCAGAAAGCTGATTGGCTCTCCGGTGTCTGTCAACATTCTAAACAGTCCGGAGCGGACGCCATCTTGTCTCTTGGTAGGATCGAGAGAGAAGAAGAGGTGGAAAACGAAGGGGGAATTTAATGAAAGGGGGCAAGGTATCCCCCTCTTGACCTCCTAGGAATGTTGTTGGGGTTATTAAAGGGTCCCGTGGGGAAAATAAAAAAAAAATGATTTTTCACGGTAGAAGCGCGGCCGCGAACTGGTAGCGAAACGGGAATTCGCCATTTTGTGCTTCGTAAATTAAATTACTAGTTATAAGTGGGTACGGGAGACGTATCCTAATCCCCTATGTTTCCTGAGGGTGGGTGAGGAGGCTGATATATGTTGATACATCTCTTCCAGCGGCTGTGCGTGAGCTTTTTTTTTTTTTTTGCTGCGTGACAGTCCGGAGCGGCCGCCATCTTGTCTCTCGGTAGGATCGAGAGAGAAGAAAAGGTGAAAAACTAAGGGGGAATTTAATGAAAGGGGGCAAGGTATCCCCCTCTTGACCCCCTAGGAATGTTGTTGGGGTTATTAAAGGGTCCCGTGGGGAAAATAAAAAAAAAATGATTTTTCACGGTAGAAGCGCTTCACGGGCCGCGAACTGGGCCGCAAACTGGTAGCGAAACGGGAATTCGCCATTTTGTGCTTCGTTAATTAAAGTACTAGGTATAAGGGGGTGCGGGAGACATATCCTAATCCCCTATGTTTCCTGAGGGTGGCTGAGGAGGCTGATATATGTTGATATATCTCTTCCAGCGGCTGCGCCATCTTGCCTTTTTTCGAATGCCACAATTTTGTCGTGCACGGCAGCCATTTTAGATGCCAGGCTGGTCCCAGGCTATCACCTACCCCTGCGGATGTAGTTTATGGCCCCAGCTGTAGAGAATTCAGACATGCCAATCCTCCTGATTCAGGCGTGTGAGTACTGATTTCAGTGCTAGTCTCCCGCCTCCCGATTTCTGCAAGCAAAAACCCGGGGGCATATTACTAACAACTAGCGATAATTTTTGTCTATAACTTGTTTAGAGACAAAAATTATCGCCGCACATCGGCGATTTTTATCGCAGATAAACCTTGCTATTATCGCAGAAAAGTCAGCGATATTCATGTATTATCGACCTAATGCTCTTAGCCATGTTATCCACCTCCCATTGGATAACATGGCTAAGACCTGCTCAGGGCAGGTGTTAGCTTTTGGAGATATTCGCGCTTAGTGCGAATATCTCCAAAAGTTGGTAATAGAAGGTAGCGATGTTAGGGACTGTTTCCAGTCGCTAACATCTTGGCACGCCACTTTGCATGTCATTAGTGATAAGTATCACTGACATGCAAAGCCGGGCCCAAGATGGTCGCTATCTCCTTTTAGGTGTCACTAACTGGTGTTAGCGACAGCTTGATAATAGGGAAATAATTTTATCTCCGCTTTCATGGTTTTTAAAGCCAAAAAAGCGGAGATAAACCCCCTTGCTAATATGCCCCACGATTCCTTGGGGGTTTCAGCTGATAGGGCTTGGTATTGTGTTACATGGTAATTTTTCCATGAAACGTCAGAGGGTCGATGCAGGGGTTCTAGAAGAGGTGATAAACCATTTAAGCCTCATGAACAAGCGCATGGTCTTTTAAAGATTTGTGAAGTACTCGGGGCGGCGGTGTGTGTGTGCCCTCTTTCAGGAGCGGGCGGGGGGGCACTGCCAGCAACTTGCCAGGTCAGGTAGTGTTCAACACGTGCATCACCCTTTCTCTGCTTGCTATTGCGCTCCATGCTTCGGAAAGGTAAGAAAAAGAACGTGCATTTGAGTTTGAAATGTCCGATCCTGCAGCAGCACACTTCCAAAGCCCACACATGACAATAACCCGATTCAAGGCCCCATTCACCCGTTTTTCAAAAAATAGATAACAGTCCAACAAAGTAAGGTTATAAAACTTTATTAACTTTTAACGATAATGAACAGAACAAAAACTAAAAACATTTAAACATTTATTAACACAAAAATCAACAATGGTCAGAAGCTGTCTTTTGTGCGAATAGTCCCAAGGCAGCACAACGTGCAGAGTTCTGGACGGCACCCAGGTGATGTCGCCTGGGTGCCGCACTGGTTTAGGGATCCTACAATGCTGCTCCGAAAATTGGCGTGGGGCGTCCCGGGTGGGGCGGGGGGAGGCCTCGTCAGTAGCGGTCTGTTGTGCGAATAGTCCCAAGGCAGCACAACGTGCAGAGTTCTGGACGGCACCCAGGTGATGTCGCCTGGGTGCCGCACTGGTTTAGGGATCCTACAATGCAGCACAGAAAAACAGCGTGGGGCGTCCCGGGTGGTGCGGGGGGAGGCCTCGTCAGTAGCGGTCTGTGTCCAGTGTCACATGGCTGACACAACATGTACGACAGGCACCCAGGTGATGTCCAGTAAACTGCCGCACTGGTTTTGGTATCCTACAATGCTGCTCCGAAAATTGGCGTGCGGCGGCCCGGGGGGGGGGGGGGGGAGGCGGCGTGAACGGGCCTCCCCAGGTGGCGGCCATCTAGCTGAGTTGCGTCTCGCTCACCATGTTGTGGAGTTGCTCCCACTCTTGCAGTGCAGCGATAGGCGGCTGCCACATGGCTGTCAAAATGGCGGACGGCTCTTCGGTTTTGGGCCTGGTCCACTGAAATGGCCCTGGGACACCTTGGAAGTCGGACGCTTGCCTGCTAGGGCTTGGGCTCCATTCTCGAAAAGCGTCCCCTCAGCCGTGAAGATTGTATAAAAGTCTTGGGGGCCCCCGACTCCCGCAGGCTTCCGGTGGGGAGCGGCTGCCATGATTGCTCGCGGAATGACCACGACGGAGCCACGAGATGGTGGTGCTCTCATGCTGACGCCAGCTTCAGTCTGAATGATCCAGAAACAAGGTGGGGCTTTCATCGGTTGGGAAAAAAAATGTTCTAAACCAATGAAAAGTGTTATTTTTAGGTCATATGACCAAGCCTTCCATCTTTAGGAAACCAAAAGTAAAATGAACCAATGAAAAGTTTTATAAACAAGTCACATGACCTGTTCTGCGGCATAGGGCTACAAAAAGCGTAGAAAATCCGTTGGCACGTGAGGCGGCGTCAGTAGCGGACCGATGTGCGAATAGGCCGAAGGCAGCACAACGCGCCGAGATCCGGATGGCACCGAGGTGGTGTCCAGCAAATTGCCGCACTGGTGTGGCCATCCTACAATGCTGCGCCGAAAGACGGCGTGTCCAGCTGAGTTGCGGTCACTGTCAGTAGCGGACCGATGTGCGAATAGGCCGAAGGCAGCACAACGCGTCGAGATCCGGATGGCACCGAGGTGGTGTCCAGCAAATTGCCGCACTGGTGTGGCCATCCTACAATGCTGCGCCGAAAGACGGCGTGTCCAGCTGAGTTGCGGTCACTGTCAGTAGCGGACCGATGTGCGAATAGGCCGAAGGCAGCACAACGCGTCGAGATCCGGATGGCACCGAGGTGGTGTCCAGCAAATTGCCGCACTGGTGTGGCCATCCTACAATGCTGCGCCGAAAGACGGCGTGTCCAGCAGAATTGCGGTCACTGTTGCGGTACAGTGACTCGAACGCGCCGAGATCCGGATGGCGCCGAGGTGGTGTCCAGCAAATTGCCGTACTGGTGTGGCCATCCTACAATGCTGCGCCGAAAGACGGCGTGTTCAGCTGAGTTCCGGTTAGTCTTCCGGCACAGTGACTCGAACGCGCTGAGATCCGGATGGCACCGAGGTGGTGTCCAGCAAGTGGCTGCACTGGTGTGGCCATCCTACAATGCTGCGCCGAAAGATGGCGTGGGGTGCCCCGTTGGCTTATGAGGTGATGTCAGTAGTGGACTGATGTGTGAATAGGTCGGAACCAGCACAAGGCGCCAAGATCCGAATGGCAAGTCCTGGATGTTGAGTGCCTCAGTTGAGATTTCTGAGCAGTGCTTGTAGAACTGTCTGAAGCTTATTTGCACCTGCTGCAGCTTCACTAGGTCCGGCGGAACTTGTTGCCTTTTCCTTTGTGCTTCTTTTCCTACAATGCGTTTCTTCTGAAGACACGACCAGGTCCCTGAATGTGTGCAGGGGGACGCTATTGAATGAATGAACGCGCCGAGATCTGGATGGCCAAGTTTCAAGTTTCATCTGGCAGTTTTTCTCCATCCCTCCTGGATCAAAGAAGGTGAATGCTAAATATGCCACCTGCCTCATCTGAACATATGAAGTTAACTTGTATACACTGTGGTGCTATGCTGTCCTATGGCAACATGAGCATCAACCTGATGAATACGGCATTCGAAAATCATAAATGCCCTAATGCACCCAAGAAGTAATTTTTTTTTTTCTCCAGTTGAGCCGTTTTCAATGTCTGTTTTTTGTTCTTTCCCCTCCATCAAAAACAAAACAAAAATACAAGGCGCTAAGATCCGAATGGCAAGTCCTGGATGTTGAGTGCCTCAGTTGAGAGTTCTGAGCAGTGCTTGTAAGACTGTCTGAAGCTTATTTGCACCTGCTGCAGCTTCACTAGGTCCGGCGGAATTTTTTTCCTTTTCCTTTCTGCTTCTTTTCCTACAATGCGTTTCATCTAAAGACACGACCAGGTCCCTGAATGTGTGCAGGGGGACGCTATTGATTGAATGAAAATGGCGGCTTGACACAAAGCTGACTCAAGCGTTACTGTTGGTGCTATACAGACAAAAATTGGTTTTCAGTTTGTACATTCTTCAGGTTTTTTTTTCCATCCAAGTCTGATTGAGAGTTTGTAGAAAAATGGCTTCAGATTTTCCACATACTACTCTTCAACATTCTTCCTAAATGTAACAATGTGAAACTCACTAGGAGAACGGCTGTTTCTGTTTCCTTTCAAAATGCTGCCACCAATATTTTCTGAATGGAAGACACCATCTTGTAGCATAAAGGGTCGAAAGGGGTTCTGGTCTGGCCGATGGTTGGTGGAGACATTTTGACTATATCTTGGACCTGCCCGGCCTCGCCCAAAATGGCGCCGGTATAAATGGGACTCGTAACTCTTTGCCCGCAAATGTATATCTAGAAAATGTTATTGTAAGTGGCCCTGTCGTATTTTAATTACAAAATGTACGTCCACCGATTCCGCAACTGTTAGACACCTTTGTTCTTGTCACCTAATGGCCCGCTCGTTACGTTCTTCTACAGTGTAAATGTCTCCTCATCATATACGATTTGAGTTTGCTCCGTGGCCGGCCCACGTGGTTATAGGCCCGTATTTGTATACTGACATTTTCACAATAAAGGTTTTTAAAACAAAACACGGTAGTAGTATTTTCATTTGTAAAGTTTTTACTTTTAGTGACTGTTTTCGAATCAGTAAAAGGCAAGTGAAATAAAGCAGTCCAATTACATGATGGATAAAAGGTATAATATGTAGGAACGCAGTAAAGATAAATGGTCAAGGGCAGTTGTGTTTTTCATGTCTGCAACATAAAGTGATCGATAAGAATCTGATAATCAGGCGTATCGGCGACTAAGACAGCAGGCCGAATCTCTTTTACTCAACGGCTCCGTCATGGAAGGAAGAAACGCCCTTTTTCTCGAAAAAGGAATATATTTTACTTGCCAGACAGTTGTAAATTTTCCGGGAAAGTACATTAGCTTGGAATATTATAACATATGTTTGAAAAAAAAATATTGTTCGAAAATAATAAAAAGCGTAATTTTTAGGTCATATGACCAAGCTTTTCATCATTAAATTAACAAAAGTAAAATGAACCAATGAAAAGTTTTATTAACAAGTCACATGACCTGTTATGCTTACGTTACGCGCTGCGCGCCGCGCCTCGGATCACTTCCGGGTGCGCTAACGCGGCGTGTCATAAAACGCATTACGCGACAACGTAGGTCAAGAATATAGTCTAAATGTCTCCACCAACCAGCGTTCAGAACACAACCCCTTTCAGCAGTCCAAAAAGTTCTGTTAAATGACAACAGAGGGGACAGGCAACAAGAACCATCAGTCAAAGAGGGGAGGGCAAGTTCTTCTCTTCCGGGTCATGTTGGGGCGCTACCGGAACTGATCGAATTGGTAGTCTACAGTGTTTCTGGATGTTTCAGACTAAAGCTGGCGTCAGCATGAGACCACTACCATTTCGTAGCTCCGTCGTGGCCATTCCACGAGCAATCATGGCAGCCGCTCCCCACCAGAAGCCTGCGGGAGTCGGAGGCCCCCAAGACTTTTGTAGAATCTTCACGGCTGAGGGGACGCTTTTCGAGAATGGGACCCAAGCCCTAGCAGACAAGCGTCCGAGTTCCAAGGTGTCCCAGGGCCATTTTAGTGGACCAGGCCCAAAACCGAAGAGACGGCCGCCATTTTGAGAGTCCTGTGGCAGCCGCCTATCGCTGCACCGCAAGAGCGGGCGTATCTCAACTACATGGTGAGCGAGACGCTGTAGTCGCAAGAGCGGGCGGAAAACAGCTGAATGGCGGAAGAGGCACAGTGTAGCAAAAGCGGGCGGAATGGCAACTAAAACGATAAAGGGGCGCCCCACTACAGCTTGTCTTCAGGTCAAACGGATTGTGGGACAAGGTCCAGAATTGAAGAGTCATCAAAAGGCAAAAAGTACCGCCGGACCCCGGGAGCCGGCCGCCTATGTCCGGGGCGATCTCAGGCTATACCAGTGCTATAAGACTTGGGGAGGGTGTCGGAGCCAAGCGTCTTCTCCGAGTCCATGGCCATCACAGCGCCCCTCAGGGGCCTCCGTCAAGCTGTTTAGGAAGGTAACATATCACATTGTTTTCTAATGCAGTCAGGTCCACAAACGACACTCACTTACTTTGAGAATAGTGAAGCTGCAGTAGGTGGAAATAAGCTTCAGACAGTGTTACAAGCGCTGCTCAGAACTCTTAACTATGGCACCCAACATCTAGAACTTATGCTATTTGAGAATGGTAGTGACATCGAAGCATCTCGGGGACCAAAACCATTAACGTACTTTCACGTATGAAAATCTTACTTGGGGAGGGGGCAGGAGCGAAGCGCCCCCTCCCAGTCAGCGCCACCACATCGTATGTTGAAAATCTGAAGCCATCGTTCTACAAAGTCAACCAAACTTGGATTGAAAAATCTAGAAAAATGTACAAACTGAAAACCAGTTTTGGTCTGCATAGCATCAGTAGCAACGCTTGAGTCAGCTTTGTGTCAAGCCGCCATTTTGATTCAACAAAGCACAGGCATTGAAAAAGGCTGAAATTCAGAACTCTAAACTATGGCACCCAACATCCAGGAGCTTGCTCTCCGGATCTTGGAGCCTTGTGCTGTTTTCGATCTATTCACACATCGGTCCACTACTGACATCATCTTATAAACCAACGTTATGTAAATAGTTTTTTAATAAAATGTTTTACCCTGTTTCTTTGCTGGTGTGTTGTCTATATTTTTAATATTTGCATAGGGTTTGTCATTATTTTGTGCGGGATGGGTGATAGAGCCGAGCTGTCTTGCAGCCCTCATGGTGTGGAGCTCAGTTCATCTCACTATTTTCGTATTTCTCAAGAAGGGTTGTTCCTAATATTTCTATTTTAGCGAGGTCAAAAAGAGATCCAATTAGTGGCCTACTGATTTTGCTCGATTACTTTTATTTTTTTACACGATTTTTCACTATCTGCAAAGACTAAACAGAGTATTGCGACTTTGTGCTTGTTTGTAAATAGAGAATGATCCAAAGAGAACCAATTCTAAAACAGTAAATGCTTGGACAACAATCAATCAAATGGAGAGACAAGGAGGTACGACGGATTACAACGGGGGTAAAGGCCTGCGTTAACTACCCTTCTGTATCTGCAAAGAGAGAGTACTAACAAAGGCAAAAGAGGGGAGGGGGGGGGGGCAGCGTTCAAAGCACATCAGCGTGCATAAATACGAAAATGTTTTTATCTATCACGTACTTGACATTTTAAAGCTTTTCATATTTGCTATTAAAAAACCAATGAAATTCACAGAAAAAACCATAGGTTATAGTGGATATATAGTTAGGAATTTGCATTTACAAAACCTTGAAAATTCAATGAAAAAACCATAGGTTATAGGCCATATATAGTTAGGAATTAGCATTTACAAAACCTTATTTTACTCGCATAAAACCATTGAAATTCCATATATAGTTAGCTAACTATAAGCGCTAACTATATATCGCGCACCCGCAATCCACTGCTGATGATGTCACATATTACATCATTCATGACATGGTCAGTGACATCACTGATGACATCACTGATGACATCTCAAATGACATCACTGATGACAACTCAAATGATATCAATGATGACATCTCAAATGACATCACTGATGACAACTCATTTGTCATCACTGATCACATCACTCATGTGATAATACAATGAACCTCTTCAGACTCTAATATAACCTTACATACACTCAGTATAAACAGACACTCACAGACTGTCACTCATCCATGGAGTTACTCACACACCTAGTCAGTCATGCAAAGAATCAATCACACCTCCATTTCCTCAACTATACAGTTATACACATCTTACTTATTCAAACATATAATAACACATATTTACTCTCTTATATAATCCCTGATACAAGCTCACAGTGATCGATACAGCCACTCACACATTCACTGGCTCTTATGTTCAGTTATTTATATATCTCAACTCTCACATGTATTGTGTTTTACATACGTACTTACTTGCACATGTAGCAATGAGAAATCCATTCACTTACCAACACACCCATGCACAGTCAACCGCCCATATAGCTGTTTCCACATGCACTCTTGAACTCATACTCCTAGTGAATCAACTGCTTACACATCTATGCACAGAGTCACGCACCTCCCAGCCACCCACACACACACTCAGCCTCCCATTCAAATAGTTGGGCAACCAATCAATAACCCATATGGCCACTCTTATAGCTACTGATCAACACATGCAGCAGCTTACACAACAACAAACATACTGATGCACGAATTAAGACAGTTTAGTCACTAACCCATGTACTCAGTGAGACACATTTAATCACTCACTCATACAGTCAGTCATGCACCTACTAAATTCTTCATCCAGACACTTATACATCCACTCATTCTTCAATATGTGAAACATATTTAAACTTTACAGACACATACAATCACTGGATGTTGTGATCAGTGATGTCATCAGTGATGTCACTGACCATGTCATGAATGATGTAATATGTGACATCATCAGCAGTGGATTGCGGGTGCGCGATATATAGTTAGCGCTTATAGTTAGCTAACTATATATGGAATTTCAATGGTTTTATGCGAGTAAAATAAGGTTTTGTAAATGCTAATTCCTAACTATATATGGCCTATAACCTATGGTTTTTTCATTGAATATATATATATATATATATATATATATATATGCAAAAACACTTGGCATCAATGCTTGTGAGGCACAAGTCTGTTTGGATAGACGAAGCGAACCCAAGAAAATTGTGCAATTATTTCTTTACTGTAAGCCCAGTACTGCCATCGCCATAACGTGTTCCAGCTCACGTGGGGCCTTGATCACATGACACTGTTAGGGGATCAGTTTACAGTTTTTAAAGTAATAGCTGTGACGTACTGTTGCCTGGCCTTGCATAGACATGGAAAAAATATATAATATCGACTTAAACACTGACCGCAATTGTCTGTTATGAACAAGAAATGTGCAATCTTAGCAATGTTATTAAATAATAAATATAAATATAAAATATTTGAGCAACATCTTAGGTAAATAAATAAATAAATAGTTAAATATTTATATTTAAACCCTGTTAGTAAATGCTGTAAAGTTCCTACTCAGAAGTAAAAACAGATTTCACTGGATAAAAAATGCAACCTAAAAAGTGTAATCAATATAGCACTTTCCATAATAAGTAGCAGCATTATCCCAATATGTGACATTCATTTAGCAACATTCCATGTATCAACAATCCAGTCATGTGATTCACGATTATAAATAAAGCCCAAGTGGGCCATAACTACAATAATCATGTCATGGTCAATCAGAACCAGTGCAAAATATGCAACGTCACAATTAAAGTGCAAACCTAGTGCCAAAATAGTGAAAAGTTGTGAAATACAACTATAATAAAAAATGATGATTTTATTTACATTACAAACAAAATGGGAGGCAGTAACCAGCTGTCGTAGTTCTATAAAAGACACGGTGTCTAATAGTTTAAAGTTGTGTATACATATCTTCACTCTAATTCATTCCATGAGGTGTTTTGCAATCAAATTCAATGATATATCTGGTTTCCAGCTTATGAAGCATAGATTCTCTATTTCCCCCTCTTCTCAGCGGGGGGACCGTGTCAACAACAAAGTATGTTAGTTCAGTGGATTTTTGGCATGAAATTCTGCAAAGTGCCTAGCAACGGGATAGTTGGAATCTCCGTTGTTGAGTGCCCGTATGTGCTGGAGTATCCTCTTGTGGACCTGCAACTTAGTGCTTCCCACATATCGCAGGCCACAGGGACACTCCAGCACATAAACAGCAAATTCAGTTTTGCAATTCAATTTCTTCTAAATGAGGATTGGTCTGTTAAAGAAGGGGCTAGTATATTCACTCTTACTCATGCCATTCTTGCAAGCTTAGGAAACAGCGCATCTTAGGAACTCCTTACTGGTATTCAACCAGGAAGCGTTATTTCTGACCTCAGGACTACATTTTACAAAGCAATTGCTCATTGAACGAGCCTTTCTGCATGTCATCCTGGATGAGCGTGTCAAATTGGAATCCAATACAGGATAAATTTTAATGAGGGCCCAATTTTTGCTAAGAATTTTCCAAATTGTTTGATGTTGATTGTTATACGTCAAGATCAGCCTGGTCTGTGTGATTTATACAGTCTGATTGATCAAGGTTTTATTGCGCTTGCATGCTAACGCTTGGGGCCTGCCATATTCATTAGCTTTAGCAATTGCTTTTTTGACAACCTAGATTGTCCAAATGCAAATTTCCTCCTGACAAATCTCATAAAGCTTTTCAATCGTCCATTCTCTCGTTCATTGAATGATGTTTGGAAGACTTGTAATCCTGATGTGCTTGAATTTGCTTTTTTTTCCAATGTTCACCTCACCCGCTCTAGAATTGATTATATATTGGTTAGTAAATCTCTGCTTCCTTCTATTCCATTCCATTCCAAAAATCTTTATTTCGATCACAGATCATAAAAGATGCATAACATTTATACAAAATTTTCAAAACGAATTAAACAGCAGTGTGATCCAATGATTAAAACAGTGTTAAAACAGGGTGCTGAAAGTTCAGTCTATAACTTTCGAGGAGTCTTTTTATACAAGTCTTTTTATCCATCGGCTTCGAGTGTACCACATGGAGGTTAAAAATTTCGAGAGGGCAAAGACTACAGTGGGGGAGAGGTCTGTCTTTAAAACTCTGTAGGCAGGTTGGAAAGATCTAAAACCCAGGTTCCTGAGTAGAAGACTAACCAGTATTTCCTGCTCCTCTCATAGCCCTTGCAGAAGAAAACAACGTGGACGTCATTCTCCTTCGGATGTGCACACACTGGACAAGTTTCTATGGAGGAGCGGCATGACCAGGACGCTGTGAATGATGCTAAGGGAAGAATTCCGTATCTCCATTGCAAAAATAATTTCCTCGTTAGTACAGGAGACATAGCGTCTAGAGTACTTTCAAGATGGTAGGAGTCTTTTGCTTTTAGGAACAGGTGGGTCAAAGATCCTTCTCGTGTGGCATCAATAGCTCTGGTGAGCATCAGTTCTTGGTATGCTCTCACAAGTACCTTTTTTGGAGTCTTTGGACAGGTGTTTGAAGGATCCGTCCATAATTCCGGGTAACCAATCTCCTCTAGCATTCCCTTAACATAAGTCATCCACGGAATTCTCTTGGCGTTCCTTAACTGCAGGAATTCCTGTAGCTCCTCTCTGTAGTTTATAAGATCTGGGCTGCACCACAAACGCCTCCAGAATGTCAGGGGTTTAAGACCTAACTCCTGCGTTATCGATCAAATTCCCAAGTCCAATCTAAGGGGAAGTAGTGGAGTGCTCTGGGGGAGGGCAACGATCTGTCTCAGAAATGTATTTTCCGTTGACTGTAGTTTAGACAGTTGAGTGTGTCCCCACAGCTCACCCCTGTATGTGACACCCGCACGGGCTTGAGTTTTGTAAATATGAATGATTGGGGTTAGTGGGCGATAGGAAGATTTATTCGCCAGACGCATAGAGCCACCCGCCAACTGAGCCAGTTTGATGGTCACTTTAGTCTGGTGGGACGTCCACGTTAGATGTTCATTAAGAGTGATCCCCAAGTATTCAATATTATGCACACGTTCTAATTGGACTGTGCCTAGCCTAGGTGGGGCTCGGTTATGGGGGTTAGGATTCAAAATCATGAATTTAGTTTTCTGTGGGTTGATTTCCAGTCCCCGCTCAGAGCAGAACTCTAAAAAACCGTCCAGGATGCGTTGGATCCCCATAGGGGATTTAGATAGCAGCAGTGTGTTGTCTGCAAACATGATTGCAGGCACCCTGCTGCCTGTCAACTTGGGGGCATCGGTGTTGGCAATCCTGTTCAGGTGGGCAACAACCCCGTTCACAAAGAGGCAAAACAGGGTCGGTGCGAGCACACAACCCTGTCTAACCCCTCTGCGAACGGGGAACCTTTCGGTTAACTTGCCACCTTTGCCGCACCTTACGCGGGCGTAGTTGTTATAGTGTAGTCTCATCAGGATTGCCAAGATGTCGCCGAGGACGTTCAGCTCTTCCATAACTCTCCACAGCCTCGCTCTAGGTACCAAATCGAAGGCGACACGTAAGTCTACAAAAATAGTGTACAAAGTACCGCCCTCGATTACAGCTGTTCTCCAGTAAAGGAGATTCAGCCTGAAAATGTGGTCTATTGTCGATACACCCTGTCTAAAGCCCGCCTGATAGGGGGACAAGATGTCCATCTCCTCTATCCAGGCCTGAAGCCTGTCCAAAATCAGTCTTCCGAAGAGTTTTTGGGATATGTCGATAAGACTGATAGGACGATAGTTGGCTGGGAGCAGAGGGGATCCCTTTTTGTAAATTGGAACCACCTCTGCTCCCAGCCAAGTATCAGGAACCTTCATTCCCCCCAGAATGGCGTTAAATATCAGTGTAAGATATGGGACCCATATCCCTGGTTCCTGCTTGAACAAGTCCCCGGGCACCCCATCGAGTCCCGGGGCTTTTCCAGCAGCTAGACCTGTGATGGCCTCCTTCACCTCTTTTTCAGTAAAAGGAGCCCCCGTAGGACTAGATGTCTTTATGCCACCAGCTCTATATTGGTCCCCCCCTTCCTCAGCATACAACGCCTCGAAGTGGCTCTGCCATATCGTAGGGGCTATGTTGGGCTCTATTGCTGAGGATAAATCCTCTGTACCATTGGCGACTAAGCGCCAAAATTTGCGCGAGTCTCTGTTGGTTAGCGATCTAACAAGGTTTTCCCAATAATCATGGTCCCATTCCGCCCGCGCATTCTCCAGGAGCTTTTTATAGGATCTTCTCCTGGCTCGGATTTCTTCCTTGCTATTGCGTCCTTTTATAGCAAGTAACAGATGGGCCTAGGATTCCCTGCAAGTGGCGTTATACCAGGACGTCTTGGACAGGGGGCCTTCCCTTTTCCCTGAGGATGAGAACAGATCCTGCTCTAAGGTATTAATTATGTCTGCGTGTATTTGTGCAAGCTTTCCTCTGTTAGCATCATCTTTCACCTCCTTTCCTATCTGGAAGGCCCTCTCCGAAAATGGGATGATCCTTGCATATAACTGTGGTATTCTATCTAGACTATTGGCCAATTTCTCCCACTTGACTTTCCTCCGATTATTTTCAAGTAGGAGCCTCGCCTTATCTTTGTCCGTTCCATAAGATGTGGCCTCACACCCTGGCAGGGAATAAGTCAATTCCAAGGCGTTATGGTCACTGTCCATTCTTTCAGTGATTTTGAAATCGACTATTAATGGCCACATGAACAGTTTAACCATAATATAGTCCAGTCTAGATTCGCTACCTGTTTTATTGTAGGTATGGATGCTAGGGATGTCCGATTTGCAGCGGCCATTGCACGCCCTTAGACCTTGATTAAGAGTAAGGGCAGTTATCTGCAAGGCCAAGGGAGTCCAGGCCCTAAGGGGTGGGGCCACCGTCTCTGGAACAAACCAACATGAATCTTCCTCATAGGAAGGGCCATCACGTAGTCCAGGTAGTGGTTCGTACTGTAAATTAAAATCACCTCCCACCGAGCAGGCGAGTTCACATGGAATGCCTTCTAGGAACCCAGATAATTCATCTATGGTACCAGATTCTTTTAGCATAGGTACCGGCCTTGAATATATGTTAATGACTAACAGCTTCGTGGAGTCTGGCCACTCGAGTAAGACAGCCAATATGTCATCTGAGGCGGTCTCTAAGCAGGTAGCGTGACAACCTAGGTCCGTTGCTACCCAGGTCGTGAGTCCTCCCGACGGCCTGCCATATCCCCCCCACTTAGCGGGTTTGGAAAAGGAGGCAAAGCCCGGAAATGATATTTCCTCACGCGCCCAAGTCTCCTGGAAAAGGAGTATATTTTTGGAGCTGATGTAAGAGCCCCACTCTATGGAGTCTATTTTATTGGCTAGGCCTGCCACGTTCCAAGAGATCACAGTTATATGAGACAGTTGGGTAGTGGCTAGGCCTATAGAGACAGAGTTGTTAGGGTTGAGCTCTGTGGGCGCCAATTGGCTTATGGGGGAGTAATTTGTGTCAGATGTTATATTAATAGGGGTCACAATAGGGTCCGTCATACTTGTATCGGGAGCCGGACTAAGTTCAGCTATGTTAATTGCCCTAGTATGTGTATCCGGGGCTGGGAGTGTGCTGATCTCAATCCTGGGAGATACTAGTAGAACACTCCCCTCTTCATCCGCCTGTCAGTCTACCATTTCCAGACTACTGTATCTATTATGGGTGGGTAGATAGGCTGGGTAATGTGTTCTGTGAGGCCCTGGGATTCCTCTCCTATATCCTCCACCCCCGCCCTCCTCCTTGTGACAGTTTCCCAGCCAGCCTCCTCCCCTTACGGAAGGAAATGATCTATTGGTCTTCCCCTATGGTGTTGGGGAACATTACTCTCCCTAGGGCAGTTTTCCCAGTCCTCCAGCAGCTCTTGATGGTGCCCCCATCTCTGGTCCTCTAAATTATAAAGGCTTGAGGGGTAGAAAAATGAAAGAGGAAGTGGTTGAATGTTACTGCCAAAATCCTCATTGGAAGCCCAAGTGCAGATGTATGCGGCTGTGTTCGGCTCTCTGAAGGTGACCAGAATGCAGCCTAATAGATTTCCTGGTATAACCCACCCACGTTGCCCTCCTGGCCATGGAGATATCACTGGTTGTTCCTCTCGGGAGTGGTCTATTAATGGAGAGCCAGTTAATAACTTTATTCCTAAGTGAGGTAGTGGATTTAAATGTTGAGGATTTTAATTCCGGGACCCCCGCCAGAACTAAGGTGTAGGGTGCTGCTTCTGGGGGGAGGTTTACAGGCTTTTGTCTGCGGTTGGGGTTTGGTTTCTCTCCAGTAAGTGGTGGGTCGCCCTTGGCATTGGTCGGAGGCAGAGCAGTATCTTTGGACGGGGGGATTATTTTAGGAGTGGCAGTTACTGTGTGCTGGATTGGGGTTGGGGCCTTGTTGGTATTTGGGGGTTGCGAAGTATTATTTGGTACAGCTTGTGAAGTTTTGGGGTTTGTGAGTGGAAGCTTATTATTTGTGGCAGTAGGTGGTCCGTTACCCTTAATGGACTTTGGTCCCAGTCACTCTTTTACAGTTTTAGTTCCACTATTGTCGAGTTTCCTCGAATCAGCAAGTTGCACAGTAGCTTTCTCAATGATAACTAATCTAGCTTCGATCTTAATCAGTCTAGCTTCAAGGGGACTCAATAGGGACCTAAGGAGTGTGCCTATGTCCTCCAGTGTGATATCGTCGGAGGTGATATCCACTGGCGCGGTATTGGTAGACTGTGGTAATGAAGTTATATTAGTAGTTCTAGGGGGAGTTGTCATTCCCGACTTCTCTAGCATGGTGACAGAGGTGGCTCCTTTCCCCCCTTTACCTCTCGGTTGTTTGGATTTGGGGGATTTTGTCCTATTATCTTCTTTATTTTGGGGCCCCCTCTTCTTTTTTTGTATTGCCCCTTCTCTCACCCCCCTATCTCTATCTGTGTTAGGTTCCATGTCTTTAGCTGCCTCAGTATTCTCAGTTGATGTTGGTTGGGGGATTTGGGTGTTGGGTAGAGCCATTAGGCTCATGTCCTCAAAGTCACTCGGGACCTCAATGGTAAACTCTGGATTGATAGTTGAGGTGCCAGGGAGTGAACATGGTGCTTGGTCAGTTCTACCACTAGTTGGTAAACAGGATCTATCTTCTGGAGTTCTGGCTTGGACCATTGGGCCCATTGAGGATCTCCTTACCCAGTCTATTTCTTGGGAGATTCTTCGCTCCAGCACCTCGATTTCCTCAATCAGGAGAGAACCAGCTTTGGCAAAGTAGGTGTCAATAGGACCTTTGACTGCTCCGGCCGCGGCTAGGGAAGATGTTTTACTTCTGGTTTCCCTGGTGCTCATTTCACTGGTGGTTAAGCGACCTAAATGTGGAAATGAAAGAGATGGGGCCCGGACCGGACTCTCACGTACTCGAACGGCCTCAAACGGCCCACTCTTTGCCCGGTCTTCGCCCGCGCCTCCGTACGCGCGCGTCCCGCGTTCGCGTACGGAGGCTGGGCTATATAGGAGGAGGTGGCGGGAAGAGGCACCAGGTGCGCAGAATGATGTTGCCGCAAGCGCTCCTGGTCCTCGCAGTCCCGCTCCGGGTCTCTGAACTTGGTTCCCTTGGTCCGAGTGGTGACTGAGCACACGGGCTCCCAAGTCACGGAAAGGGCACAATTAGGCAGGCTTCAGGGCAACAGCAGTGTCCTCAAAAGTCCGACTACGAGCGGCCCCCGCGAAGCGGGGGCTGCTAGTCGTTAAGAGCTCGCTGTGAGGAGGGGGCGGGAAGAGGCACCAGGTGCGCGGAATGATGTTGCCGCAAGCGCTCCTGGTCCTCGCAGTCCCGCTCCGGGTCTCTGAACTTGGTTCCCTTGGTCCGAGTGGTGACTGAGCACACGGGCTCCCAAGTCACGGAAAGTGCACAATTAGGCAGGCTTCAGGGCAACAGCAGTGTCCTCAAAAGTCCGACTAGGAGCGGCTCCCGCGAAGCGGGGGCCGCGAGTCGTTAAGAGCTCGCTGGGAGGAGGGGGCGGGAAGAGGCACCAGGTGCGCGAAATGATGTTGCCGCAAGCGCTCCTGGTCCTCGCAGTCCCGCTCCGGGTCTCTGAACTTGGTTCCCTTGGTCCGAGTGGTGACTGAGCACACGGGCTCCCAAGTCACGGAAAGTGCACAATTAGGCAGGCTTCAGGGCAACAGCAGTGTCCTCAAAAGTCCGACTAGGAGCGGCTCCCGCGAAGCGGGGGCCGCGAGTCGTTAAGAGCTCGCTGGGAGGAGGGGGCGGGAAGAGGCACCAGGTGCGCGGAATGATGTTGCCGCAAGCGCTCCTGGTCCTCGCAGTCCCGCTCCGGGTCTCTGAACTTGGTTCCCTTGGTCCGAGTGGTGACTGAGCACACGGGCTCCCAAGTCACGGAAAGGGCACAATTAGGCAGGCTTCAGGGCAACAGCAGTGTCCTCAAAAGTCCGACTACGAGCGGCTCCCGCGAAGCGGGGGCCGCGAGTCGTTAAGAGCTCGCTGGGAGGAGGGGGCGGGAAGAGGCACCAGGTGCGCGGAATGATGTTGCCGCAAGCGCTCCTGGTCCTCGCAGTCCCGCTCCGGGTCTCTGAACTTGGTTCCCTTGGTCCGAGTGGTGACTGAGCACACGGGCTCCCAAGTCACGGAAAGGGCACAATTAGGCAGGCTTCAGGGCAACAGCAATGTCCTCAAAAGTCCGACTACGAGCGGCACCCCTTCTATTCAAAACTCTGAAATTGGATCTATTTTTATATCGGACCATGCCCCTGTTCATGCTGTATTAGACCTTTCCCTTACGTTCTCTCATTTTAGCCGATGGAAACTCAATAATTTTTTATTATCAGACACGGTTTTTATTAAAGAAGCTACCACTTTTATTAATTAATTTTTTAGTATCAATAACCCATTGGACACTTCTGTTCCTAACAACTGGGATGCTGTTAAGGCTGCTTTTCGTGCCTTTACCATTTCCTATGTATTGAAAAAAAAGAAAACCACAAGGAAAAAATATGAGGATCAGCTACACAAACTCAAAGACTTAGAACATATGTATTTTACTTCTAGATCTTATTCTGCCCTTCATGATTTGATTAAAGCAAACGCTGAACTTAATAAATTAGCAACAATTGAAGCATGTAATAATTTCCTTAAAATTAAATCTAAGTATCATGGAGGTCAGAATAAAGCGGGTAAGATGTTAGCCAACTATTTGAAAATTAAGTCTGAACGTAAAAATATTGGCCCTGTCCTTATTGAATCTACCAACAAACTAGTCTCATCAGATGAGGACATTGCTGAGGTCTTTCATGAATATTATAAATCTCTTTACTCTGATGATACATATCCCACTAATCAAAATTTAAAGGCTTTTTTTTCAAATCTCCCTTCCCCACCATCTTAATCTGGCGAATTTAACGTGTTAGAGAAAGATATCACTCTTCAAGAGGTAACCAATACTATCAAATCTCTAAAAAAGTCAAAAGCTGCAGTACCTGATGGTCTGTCTGTAGAATTTTACGACACCTTTAATTCCATTTTTGTCCCCAAGCTTCTGACACTTTTTAACTCCTTTATTGCAAACGCCAAAGCATCTGGATCCTTTATGGATGCCTTCATTGTTATAATACCTAAACCTGATAAAGACCATTCTTATTGTAAAAATTACCGTCCTATATCGTTAATAAATTATGATTGCAAAATTTGTGCCAAGATTCTCACCTCTAGACTTGAGTCTATCATTCCTCTACTGATTAAAACTGACCAAGTAGGATTTGTGAAGGGTAGATTGGCGTCTGATAATGCTCGGATGTTTGCTAATATCATTTCATATGGCAAAAAATATAAATCTCCTCTTGCAGCCCTGTCTTTAGACGCTGAAAAAGCATTAGATCGTATCAATTGGCAATTTATGTTTCAGACTCTCCAATGGTTTGGTTTTGGACCTTTCTTTATCTCTTATGTTAAACTTTTGTACTCTTGTCCTCGAGCCAGTATTTTTGTTGATAATCATTTCTCCAAATTTTTTTCTCTGTCCAGAGGCACAAGGCAGGGTTTTCCTCTTTCCCCTTTACTATTTATGCTATGCCTTGAACCATTTCCAGAGCGTATTCATATTAATTCACAGATCGCTGGCTTCAAACATAACTCTGTAGAACTTGAAATATCTGCTTATGCAGATGATATATTGATTTACATGTCTACGTCTGTACATTCTATCCCACATTTTATGAATGAAGTCCGATTATACTCCAGTATTTCTGTTTATAAACTAAATCTCTCTAAGACAGAAGTCTTACCCTTAAACTCCATATGTTATCAATTTATGTTTAATGACACTAATTTCGCTTGGTGTCCTTCAAAAATTAAATATCTTGGTATCTGGTTTTCATCATCCCTATCTGATACAATTAAATTCACGTTTCATGCATTACAAAATAAAATCCAAACACTCCCCCTCACTTGGTCCCCCCTGTATCTTTCCTGTTGGGGCAGGTTAGATACCATTAAAATGATGATTGTACCTCATGTTTTATATACTTTGTCTATGTTACCTATTGGAATTCGTAATGCCTTTTTTTCTTGAATTAATTCTGCCTGTACTAAGTTTTTGTCGAACAATAAACACCCACGAATTGCTCTAAATAAACGTATTCCTCCTAAGGATGAAGGTGGTGTGCGTTTCCCAAACTTTAAAGCTTATCATTCAGCTTTTTTGATTAAGCAATCTTTTGCATTAGCTTATGACTTTGTGGATATTCCTATTCCCAGATGGATTCTTTTTGAACTTTCCTTATTAAAAAATTGTTCCTTTCAGCATGTAATTTTTATGTCAAACTGCACCTTTTTGTCTACTAACCCTGTTCTTAAATACTCCCAAACTTTATCATACAACACATTTTCTAAGGATTTTACTCCTCTTCAATGTTTTCTGTCCTCCACTGTATGGCATAATACATTTCTTAAATGTAAAAGCAAATCATTCTACTACAAATACTGGAAAGAAAAGGGTATTATTTTTGTCCACCAATTACTTCACCACTATTCTATTATTCCCATTCCTGCCCTAAAAACTCAACATCAATTATCTGATTCTTGTCTCATTGAATATACTATCACTGTTAATGCCGTACAATCTCATCTAGCCACTTTACCCTTCACCTTACACACCATCTCTGTCCCCTTCCACTCTTTTATACCCCTTATTTTCAACTCACAGACCTAAAGCTGCTCTTGTATATAAGTTATTGTTATCAAATGTTATTGAAAGACCTAAGTCCCACATTGAAATTGCATGGGAAACTGATTTGTCCATTTCTTTTCCTATTACAACCGTGGATAAGTTATGGTCTAAGTTATTTAAAGTTTATGTTGCTGCTCGTATAACCCAATCTCTGTATTTTATTTATCATAGAGGTATTATCACTCCTGTTAATATTTGTACATTTTCACCAGCCTCTTCTCCATTATGTTGGTCATGTTCAAGTGAAACGGGTACGTTGACACATCAACTTTATGAATGTTCGAATGTTTTATCCTTTTGGAACTCTGTTTGGAATATTTGCATGTCAATTATTAAATTTAATGTTACTTTATCACTACAAAATGTTTTTCTAGGTTCCTTAGGTCTGATGTGGCTGTTACTTCTTCTGCTTCCAGGTTATTTGACCTTTTATTGCATTAGCCTTTAAAGTTATTCTATCATCCTGGAAAGACAATTCTAAAATATCTTTACTAACTTGGTGGAATTTTATTTGTGATGAACACAGAATTGCTACTGTTTCATCCACTTCTCTTTCTCAAAAAAACAAATCTGATCTTCTTTGGCTTCCTTTCACTACATATATTTCCTCTCCCTCGCCCATACACTAATTCTTTTCTCTCTTTCCCTATACTATATTCCTATGCCATTTTGGTTCTTTCTCTCTTTCTTTTCTATGTCTCTTTTCTCTTTTTCCTATCTTTCTCATTTTGCCTTTCTTTTGCTTCCTTTCTCTCTTTAACTGTAACATTATTATTTCATCATATGTTATGTGCCTGAATATTTTTTTTCATTATGCTGTGTATGTTTTATTATTGCTCTTCCCCGTCCTCCTCTCTTTTATCTTATGTATTTGAAAAACGTAATAAAAACTTCTTAAACAAAAAAAGATTGTCTGATGATTATATTGTCATTGCTCTGAAGTTTTTTAAATATATATATATATATCTCTATATATACATATATATTTGCGCGCTTGCCCACCACTTCATGTCCATTGAAATAAGGCAAGTGTAGACCCGTATTCTTCAATAGTGATTTTTATTCAGCAATAACCATGTCGCCATGACGCGTTTCGGCCGGTAGAGACGGCCTTGATCACATGTCAGCGCCTGTGGCGGGATTACCTCTATTTAAAGTGCAGGTGCAGCAGCAATAGACATAGTAAAAATACCACACATTACAATTACATTGTTAATCATAATGCTAAAATCATGTACAATGTGTGTATAAATTACATTTTCAATCAGGATATCAAATCACTGTAAAATAAATTGATCAGTGACCTGCATGATTAAAAATAACAATGATGCTGATAGTTGCGGGTGTGTTTATGTCTTAATACATTTATATAAACCCCTCATTCATGCATGCTTTCCTATCCTAAGTAAAAGTAAATCTTGCCGTTGTATGTGATTAAAAGTGACTAAGTGCATAATTTGTAACCCCCCCAAATAAATACTAATATGCGCAAAAGTGCAAAAAATTTGTGCAAAGTAATTATATATGTGCAAAGGATAGCTAGCAGGATAACTGGCACTGGTTGGAGCCTGTTACCTAATGTCTGGCAAAATATATCAAAATTGCAAACAAATATTCAAGACATGGTACATTCTGCAAAGGAGATCAAATCAATAAGATAATAATTGAGAGGGTCATAAGGTTGATTCCCACAAATGAAATACGCAATGTAAGAATTGTTATAAAATCATTTCAAACTAAAATTCCAATAAATTAGCTAAACATTACTGATCTTAAAAATTATTCATCATATCATTCTAAAAATAGTGACTCATGTGTGAAAAATACAGCCCTCTTAACAATGTATCTCTCAGGATGAAACTTATTGCACGTTCCTGGTGGCCATCTCAACCCTATTAGATGGGTAAATTAGATAAATATGGGAAATAAAGGGAACCCATATCAGAAGTAGAACTGGTAGTCAAACTGAACAGAATCTGGTGCTGAATAACCACATGAATAAATGTATAAATAAATATGTAATAATTATTTAAATAAATATTCAGTGAAAAATTCCGTAACTCAATATTATCAAAGGTAAATATACATGTCCTCACTGGTATTTAGACCCCTGGCTGCTTGGTATCCAGTTCTAAAATATATCTGGTCTCCAAGCACTGCAGTCTGGCCTCCCTCTTACCACCTCTCTTATCAATGGGCACTGTGTCCAACACATAATATTTAAAATGTTTAAGCAACTTTGATGATGTTCCTTAAAGTGCCTTGCCACCGGGTAACTAGGGTCAATATTTACAGTGGCATGTGTATGTTGCAGAATTCTTTTATGCACTGCAAGTTTAGTGCTGCGTATATATAACAATTTGCAGCTGCATACTAGTGCATACACAGCAAATTCAGTTCTCCATGACGGATATTTTGTGATGGTATGTATCTTGGGGCTAAATGGCGTTTGGTAAGTCTTGGTATTAATACCAAATTGGCACGCCTTGCAATTGGCACCTTTGTAAAAGCCTGTCCTAGGCGCAAGCCATGTACTGGAATCCACATCTTCTGTGTTATTTTTCACTAAGGCATTACCCATAGTTGCAGTTCTTCTAAAGGTGATTGCTGTTTTTTTAAGCATTGCTCCACCTATGACGGGATCCCCCAGTACTATTGGCCAATTGCAAATTATAATCGCCCTTATCTGTCCTTCCTGTCTGGAGTACCCTAGTATCAACCTGGTGGGTTCAGTGGGAGTTGTACCAGTTGCTGCCTGGGGCTATTATTTATTGAAGTAAATCCTGCCTTGCCCTGCTTTAGGATTTTGATATTGCTGCATCAATAGTTTGAATCTTGTACCCTCTCTGTAGGAATCTGTTTTTACTTTCTCGCTGTTTGACTTGAGTGTCCTGTTCCGCACTACTGATTCTCCTTATTCTCAGCATCTCCCCATAGGGGATGCTGTGTATTAGGTGTGGAGGGTGTCCACATACAATATCGAATTCCCCGCTGTGGGTTTTCTGTAAAGTGAGGTTGCCAGACCATTGTGGGAAATGTATACCTTTGTATCTAAAAAGTAATGGTTTCACAACTGATGTTATATGTGAACTTAAGATTCAGGTTGTTAATGTTAATTTCTGCAATAAACTTATGTGCACTTTGTTCTGACCCATTCCAGACAACAAAGAGGTCATCAATAAATCGTAACCAAACAATTATGTTATCAGAGAATATATGGGCATATTGTTTCATGAGGACCAGCTCCTCCCACCATCTCATAAAAAGACAGGCATAACTAGGGGAGAAGCTGGCCCCCATTGCCACACCTTGTATTTGCTGGTATACTTGGTTTTTGTATAAAAACAAGTTATTCTCCAGACAGAATGTCAATAAGTCTATCAACAGCGGATTATGTTTGGTGTATTTCATAGGTCTGTTGGCCAGAAAATTATCCACTGCTTTGACCCCATCACTTTTTCTTATGCAGGTATATAGGGCTGTTAAATCCAGGGCTATAAGGCAATAGCCCTCCTGCCATCTAATTTCCTCGATTTTTCTGATGAAGTCACTTGTGTCTTGCCGATATGAGTTGAGATTCTTCACCTAGTTTTGTAAAAATGAGTCAATGTAAACAGACATGTTCTCTAATGGTCCATCATAGGCTGAAAAGATTGGCCTGCCTGGAGTTTTTTCCACTGACCTTTGGGAGAAAGTACAATAAGGGGAAAGTTGGATTTTCCTTTTTGAGGTACTTGTATTCCTGTAGGTTCAACAGGCCCGTGCTTTTCCATGCCAGTAGTTTCCCGAAGAAATTATCATGTGCTTGTTTAAACTTCTGCATAGAACTTTTACAATAGCAGTCCGTATCATTCAGTTGTTATGTTGCTTCCTCTGTGTAATCTTGGAATGGCCATAACACTACGTTTCCCCCTTTGTCCGCATTCCTCACTGCAACCTGTTTGTTCTTGTTGATTTTCTCCATCAGTTGATGATATTTCCGTTCATGATTGTTGATTTTACATTTAGTTTTGTTGTTTTCCACATATAGATGTTTGATTTCCGCCACCACATGCTCATTGAATAGGTTTAGTGAGTCACTGGGCATAATAGGTATGAACTTGGATTTTTCTTTGAAGTTCGTAGTAGGTTTTGCACATGTTTCATAGCTAGGTGAAAGAAGATCCTGAATTGCAAGTTCCGGCTATTCTCCTTCATCAGTGTTATATATATATATATATATATATATATATATATATATATATATATATATATATATATATATATATATATATATATATATATATATATATATATATATATATATATATATATCTACACTACTATTATAAAGGAAGAACTTTGAACCTTTGAGGCGGGTAAACTCGGGAACCACAGCACCAATGCACACACCCGATACATTGTTGTAATTGTCAGGGTGTGCAGATGGACATAGGCTATATAAATTTAAAAAATATAAGTTATTTAAAAAATGTATGAGAAAAAAAAAGTAGTCCCATGGATGTAGCGCTGGCCGCGACGTGCGTGCTGACATCAGGAGCGCGGGGAGGAGCGGCGTCCAGGAGCGCGAGGAGGAGTGGCGGACATGAGCGCGGGGAGGAGCGTCGGACAGGCGGGGAGGAGCGGTGAGAAGCGGCGGACAGGCTGGGAGGAGCAGCGAGGAGCGGCGAACCAGTGCACTCAGGAGCGAGGGGAGGTGCGGCGGCTGAGGTAAGGCTTCGGGGGACCCACGGACAATGTCGGGGTGGGCGGGGGCCCTGAAGCCAAGGTCGGGACGGGCTGCTACTCCGGGATACCCACGGACAATGTAGGGGCGGGCGGGGGCCGGGGCGGGCGGGGGCCCTGAAGCCTGATTGCTCCTGGACAAGGTCGGGACGGGCTGCTAGTATATATATATATATATATATTTCATTATATGCTTTTATGCACTACTGTCCTGAAATAATAGTTAACACTTCCTCTGTCTACCTACAGTCTAAAATCTCACGTTGAACTGGTGACAATATACACCATTCTGTGCCCAGCATAGGTGCATATGCCTGATTTGCCAGTCTTACATCCTGAGCTATAGTTATGATTGTCATGTTTAGACTTGCATCTTCTTCTGTTACTCTGTATGACCATGTACAGTTGTTATATGGTCGTAAGCAACATCAGATGGCCAGGGTCACTCTTATCGCCAGTTTACATTGAAATATGTCCTTGTAAAATCAACATATGCTAAAAACAGCTTCAGATGCACTTGTGTAGGCAGTATTAATGCCCAGGTACCTCATATTCATGAATGTATACTTTTCTTGGGAAGCTGGGTGAAGTTGGAAAATGTTGTCAGATTGCCAAGGCAATGCTTAAAGTCCTGGCCTAACTTTAATGATGATTTTGTCTCCAGGATGCTCTGTGGGTGGGACATCCTGCAATAGTAAGGGAGAGGAGTTGGCCTAATGGCTAGGGCGGTCAACCTCTAATCTGGGGAACCGGGTTCGAGTCTCTGCAGTGATGCTGAATATCCTGTGATTCTTGACAAATCACGTAATCTCCCCGTGCCCAACAAAAATGAATGTGTACTCATGTAATGCAACTGGTGCTATGTAAAGCGCTCTCATACCTGATTCAGGTCTTGTTCGTGCTATATAAAACTCTGTTAAAAAAAGGGTTGATAAGAGCAGCAATGAATGCGCAGTGTGCAGGGAGAACACACCAAGGCTGGGCCAGGTCAGGAAGGTGCAATATGGAGTGGGACCTAGTTCAGAGCCAGGTTGTGCTGAGAACACTTGCTGCAGAAGGTGGGACAGTGGCTCAGGCTCATTGACTTTAGAGCAGAGAAGAATGGTTGGTTGTCAAGCATCCACAGCCCACTGTTTCTATGAGTGACCCTCAAAATAGTGGATATATTTCCCAATGCATTGGGGTTCATTGAAGCTGCCCCTTTCTTTCTGTGTTTTAAACTGTATGCGAATATTTAACATTTAAAATGCAATCTTGCAGGACAGTCAACTATGCATATTGATAGACCTTTTGTTATATTTGTATGTAAAGTCTAACAGATCCATGGTCCTGTATTCTATGCATAGAACAGTGATACAACAAATGCGTAGTTTCACATGTCTGTTTACAAATTCACATGCCCATATTCCATCATAAATGCTCAAAACCAGGTTCAGATTGTCCAAGATGGGTCAGTCAGTTAAGACCTTGCTTGCAACATCAGGTCCAACCTGCCATTCACAAATTTGAATCTGTGCAAAGTCCACGGAGCCTTTTAGCCCTCTGATGGTGATAAAGAGAATCACTTTACTTCGGGTAATGGGAGCAACATTATTTGCATAGTTGAAAAAAGTATGAAAGGCTATATGGAAACAAATGTATTATTATTATTATTATTATTATTAATAATAATAATAATATTATTATTATTATGCCTTTTCGGACCTCATAGCCCAAGTAAATCATATCTATTCATGTGCCACATTAAATGCCTGGAACAGTTTCAAATTACATGATTAAACATTGCACAGAATTTACAGCCCTGTATACTAATGTATATTCTCGTATGCGAATGGTTCACCATTACACCTCAGGGGCAGCTAAGATGCCAATGTTAGTCTTCAATGCCTAAGTACTCTTTCAAATGCACATGTATTGGTTTTGTACCCATGCACCACCATGGAATTTTAAAAACCCATCAAAGTTCAGACCCTCCATATAACCACACTGCCCAACAAACACACATACAAGCTTGCATAAGTAGGCACCCACACAGACACTAATATACAGAAATGCTCACACAGACAAATGCACAAACACACTCCTGCACAGACATACACTGACGCAAGCAAACACATATGCAACAGCATACATACACCTACAAATATTCAAGTGCATAAGCACACACCTATTTACCTATTACCTTCTCAATTGATTTTCTCAGTTGGCGGATCAGACTCTACACTCTTCTCTCCTTTACTCTACTTTTATTGTCAGCAATAGACTCCACAGCCATTGGATTGAAGGAAGAGTATTGGGGATTCACCAATGTTGTGGCAACATCAACATTAAGAAAAGCACAGGTAAATTGATCTACTATAGCAGCAAGAGGCTGAAAGAGAGAGCTGAAACATGTGGCATTTGGTGAGACTGTCATGTGTCAATACTCAGAAATGATAATGATGGTAATCAAGTTCAGCTTCCTACTTTGGATCATGTGTGTCAGGCTGAGCTAGTGTGGGGTGTTGGGAAGGCACTTAGGACCGTGCTAACATTCTTGCATTGCTAGAGCTGTAGAAAACACTTGATTACAAAGGAAGGGCCCCTGCCCTCATCCAAGCCTCAACAAACTCACAACACATGTGAGTTTGAAGAAGCTTTCAAACTGCTCAAGTCAGCTAAACATCATGGACAAATGGAGGCTAGAATCCGGGAAATAGTGCATTGTGAAGAGTTGACGATTTTCAGTAGTATCAGCATCTACTGGCTAGGGAACCGGGGTTGTAGAGACCCCACGCCCTAATAAAACAATAACTTCTGTTTTGTAGAACCTTTCAGGTTGAACAGGCAAGCAGGGTGGTGTGCAAAAATAAAGAGGCAAGAGTAAGACAACAGAATTCAAGTAACTCATCTTAGAAAATTGATATATGACTTAAGGCATTCACAAAGAGTGGAATCAAGTTCATGGCTTAAAAGATCAAGGAGGATTGGCAAAAGGGCGGATAAAATAACTCCTTCTAAATTTTGAGGTTCTCTTGTTGTACATGCAGCTCCAAGTTAATTTTATTCCATGACACTGTGATTGTTATTTTCATTTTTCATTGCCTTCTCTGCAGGGTTTCATAGTGAACGTTGGTGATGTATTGTTGTGCTATTTAGATCTGTGGTTTTGAGCAAGCTTGTACTATTATAACATGTTGCAAATACCCTTTTTGGTATATACTCCTTTCCAATTTGGCTAGGAGACAGAAACATTCTTCGGAGGGGCTCCTTTTTTGAGAATTCTTTTTACCTATTCATTTGTACTTCCTCATTTGTTTTAACACGTGAAAGTATACATGTATATATTCAAAGGCAGAAATAGGAGGTCACACTAAGGATTATTTTTCAAAATTAATTTTCGCCAAATATTCTGTTAAATTTAAAAAAATATCTTTTTTTGTTAAGTTTGATGGGTTTCTACAACTAAAACAATGTCCAACCACTTTGATCCATCACATGTTTAAAGAGGCAGGCCGCACTTTATCAGCCTGCAGATTGAAATAGCAAATACAATATTGAAACAAGTCAAAAAACAATATAAAGGTTTCATATTGTTTCCAATGTCGAATGCCTAGAACAGGATAAATTGCAAAATCAATTGTGAACTGAAAAGACGTAAAAAACAAGTAAAATGATCCTTGGAAAAGCATGAGTAATGGGTGTCTAGTTTCTCACAAATAATCTAAACAAATCCATATGCATTCATCATGTGAAATCCCAAAACTTTAGACTCATGTTAGAGTTGGAGCAGTGCTTTAAAAATTGGCCAATACATGAAGACATTCATAACTATAATACTTTTATCTTTATCCCTTTCTTTTCTTTTTCCCCTGTTGGAAACAAGTATGAGATAATTCATTCGTACCATAACACTATCATAGAATGTTTGGTATATTCTGTAACCTAAATATAATTACATGTTCCATTATTCAAGATATAATCATATAAAACAATTATCATTTTCAAAATACTAATAGAACCAAAATTTAAAGAAAGCATATATAAACCTATGTTGTCAGTCCAAAGTTTTAATCCGTAAAACTGTCAAAGGTTTCATCTAGAAAAAACTTACTTGTAACAGAGAACCAGGAGCTAAAAAATCACAAAACTCAACAATACAACAATAAAAAATAACTAAAGTGTTAATTCAAGATCTAGGCAGTCTGCCAGAAACATAAGAGAAGCTCCATGTTTGGAAAACACCTTCCTTTCATACCTAATCTAAGTATTTCCCTATTAATAGAAACAAGTACACAAAGTCCCACAAATATGTGTTTTAAGGTTTAAAAAAATATACTGCTATGTGTTACATTATATGTAACAACTATGTGCAAATCAAATTTACCTTTTTCCTTATATGTGTTAAAGAATGTAGGAAGATGCACATATTAGAGCTTCAAGGTACATAAAAACACTAACCTAGGTGAAGTTCAAATAAAAGAAGTGAACCAAATACTCTTTAACATTTCTTGTAGGTATAGTGATGTTGATGATAAGAAAATATCTTCCTTTGGTAACATATTAAGTAACCGTCCTGTTCATAAAAGGTTTAGAATAGACAACATAACTTAGAATAGCTATCCGATTAATAAATAAAAAACACTCTTGAACAATTACAAACTTTTTGTTACCCACTAAAGCATATACATCTTTCTGGGTGCATTAAGCCAGGTTCTCATCAGGCTTATGATATACTTAAACAGAAAGACATACCTATGTGATAATAGAGAATATGTCAATTGCTTTTAAGTCCATGATATCCTCAGTGTGTGAGTCTTTTTAATGCATGAAGGGTTATTCATCTCTATCCTTTTTTAGTCGCCATTCTATAGTATTTATAGATCCAAAATACAGTTTTTATCTCCAAATGTAATTTCTTATGTCACATTTCTGCCTAATTTTACATGTGCAATTTCAATGAGTATGGGCCATATGTATGAAGCAGTTTTGCGATCGCATACAATGTGAATCACAAAAAAACGTTTACAATCGCAAAACACAGCTTTGCTATGTAAGAGACACATTCTGAACGCAAAATTGCTAATTGCAAAATCAGCGATTAGCAAATTTGCGATTCATACTCCATTGCGATTTATTTGCGAATTCACAAAATGCGAGACAACAATAGCGAATCTCGCAATTGTTGAGCTTGCAATTTGCGAATTCGTAAAACGGAATGCATGAAAAAATCACGAATTGCGAATTGTCGAAATTTGCAAATTAGAGACTCGCAATTACCACCAAGTTTGACCAGGTGGTAACCAGGTGCAAACTATTTAAAGAGGCCCACAATGCAACAGAGTTTTTTCACAATGTCTGGGCTGTATGTGATAGCCAGGAGACTGCGACTCAGAGCTGCTGCACAGAGAAGGAGACGCCAGGAAAGGATCTTTCGAGCACGCATAACCCTGTTCCAGCGGACTGAGGAGGAGATCCATACAAACCACAGGCTGGATGAAGAGAGCATCCTGGAATTAATAGAGGAGCTCAAACCTATACTTGAACACACCACACGCAGGACACACACCATCCCCATCCAGGTCCTGTGCTCACTGCACCTCTTGGCATCAGGTAGCTTCCAGGGGGTGATAGCCTCAGCAGTAGGGGTCTCACAGAGTACATTGTCGTGCTTTTTCCACGCGTTCCTTGATGCCATGGTACAAAGGCTGCATCACCACATCAACTTCCCCAGCACACCACAGGCACTAGACCAGATGAAGCAGGAGTTCTATCAAATTGCACAATTTCCCCACGTCATTTGATGCATAGATGGGACACATGTCATCATATCCCCCCTCCCAGAATGAGCATGTGTTCAGGAATGGCAATCCTAACATTCCTTGAACATACAGGTTGTGTGTAATGCCAAGCACATTATCACCGACATCGTCGCAAAATAGCCAGGCAGCACACACAACACTTTCATCTTCCACCACAGTGGAATACAACGTTGACTCACAAATGGGGAGTTTGGTGAGGGATACCTACTAGGTAATTGCATTTGTTCATAGGACACACTAGTAAAGGACAGCATTGGCAGGACAGTGTTTAACCATATTCCTCCCACCCCACAGGTGACAGTACGTATGCGGTCCGTGAATACATACTGACTTTTTACCTGAATCCTGCCAACGCTAGGGAGTGGAGGTACAACAGTGCCCACATAGCAACCAGATGTACCATTGAGCAGACCTTCGGGATACTCAAGAGCAGATTCCGATGCCTAACTAAGAGTGTAGGGGCACTACAATACAGCCCCCAGACCTGTTGCAAGATAGCGGTAGCATGTGCCCTGCTGCACAACATAGCCACCAGGAAAGGCACACCAGTGGAGCTCAGTTAATCGGATTCATCAGATGAGAAGGGATCAGCACCAGGACCCATGCCAGGCGGTGTAATTGGTGCAGGTGCTGGGTGCCAGAGGCGAGATGAGATCACACAGAACTATTTCTAGGTAAGAAAAGATGACACAATGCTAAATATCAATTACGAGACTGTGTTTAATTCAGTATATGATATATATCGGCACACAGCCTGTGTAGCACACAATGTATTGTTCAATGCCCAGCACATGTTAGGATCACAGTGCGAATGAACAATCTGGACCAAGTGTCCGTGTACCCTGGGTTGATGCACCCATCTCCTTGTCCAAGTCTGAGCACCTCAACTGCAGCGCTGTCGACCCGTAGCCCCTTGGCTGTGGGTGCACAGTGCCCTCCTCACCTGTCCCAGAAGCCCTTCTGTGATGCACACTACGGCACCTATCTGGAGGTCCAGGGGTGTAGTGCTGCTCCTGCCAGATTGGGTGTCCTCGTCTGTTGGAGTGAGGACTCTTGGGCTAGTAGTGCTAGCTGCCCACAGCTTATTCACAGCACATGTCACCTGTAACAGGACCCTTGCCACGTCCTGGCTGCAGTGTGCCACCTCACGCTGCATACTGATGCTATGCCTTGAAAGCAAATTGGTCGCTGAGGAAAGGAGGTTGACCACCATGGTGTAGAGGTGTAGGTGCTGCATCTCCCTGCGCCTAGCAGCACGATCTGCCCTCAGTTCAGCTCAGAGTGCCTCCAGAGCACCCGTCATGCCCTGATTTGCCTCTGTATTGACCTTATGTTTCTTGCCTGCAGGCGCTGGACTTCTAACATGTGGCCCTCCAGCCCTCTAAAGACTCTGTCCTCTCCTGGGACTGCTGCACTGCTGGATGCACGTGCCCTGCGCCTGGATGGTATTGGCGGTATTGGATCTGCACGTGCTCGAGCATGGTGTTGTGGCTCTAACTGTCGCGTGACTGGTTGGACATCGCCATCAGTGTCCTGGGCTTCATCCTCCAGCGGGGGCAATGGTGGCTCTTCATTCCACCTGCTGATTTTGGAGGGCTAACTGGGCTGCCCTCCTGCTCCATTTTCTCCTCCTCCTCTTGCCCTGTCGCCTCTGGGTTGGGGGATTCATCCTCGCCTCCACTGTCTGTTCCCTGTGTCTCTGAGGGTGCTGTGGACGTAAATGCACACATTAATTTTCTGTCCTGACTTGCATCTGTCATGCATTAAATTTCACTGTTTGGAGTTACATGGGTCCTGTCTGTCTGTATTTTGCCTTTCATGATGCGCACATACTGGTTGGGACTGGCTTGGTGTCAATGCTCCACTGTTTGGTGCATGTGACTACAGCTCTCATAATGCATTGCTGTGTGTGCTTGTGTACCTGCACTGGACTTTTAGTTTTGTTGGGCCCCTGGGTCTCTCCTGGGTGTGTGGGGGAAGTAGGGGGGTATTAGGGGTGTGAGTTTTTATTTACATACCGTTTTGTGATTATCAATATGCGATCCGCAAAAGATCGCAAATTGTGAATCGCAAAAAGGGAATTTGTTACATATGGCCCTATAATCTTTTCCAACTGTAGGTGGTTATGGGTATTTTCTGCTGATGGTTATTTAGAGAATGGGTTAATAAAATGTGCACATTTCGTTTTTCTGGTGTTCTTTAAGGGGTATTTTTGTTGATCCCAGTTACTGTTTCTTACACAAACAGATCATTACATAAACACAATGACTTGCCTTGCCATTAATACATTCAATATTTTATACTGTTTGGTAAGCACTCTGTAAATGTAACTTTTTTATTTTGGTATCTCTGCAACACAGACAAAAAATAAATTTAAAGAAACTTAAGGAACATAGGAAGCTTCAAGTCCTGATTTTTCTTAGTCTAATTTAAATCACTAGAGTCACAGTTAGTGTTTGGTAAAATAGAAGAGTCACCTTAAACCAGCAGCTTGTCTGCCCCATCAAACATCTGGTTCTCCCACTCCATTTAGAGTTGAGGAAGAGTCATATTAGCACTGGCAGAGCATAAGCTAGCTCTGTCAGTGCAAACCAGCCTCTTTTCCACAGGGCTAGGAGGTCTCTCTTTTTAGGAGATGTAGCCACCACTCAAGATCCCTGCCCAGGACCACCACATGAAGCATGGCAGTCCCAGTCAGGTAAACCATTTAATGTTTCACAAGCTTGATCATGCCACAGGCATGGATGATATAATTTATTCTGTTCTATAATCAGCTGCGGCCGCTGCAGGCAAGAGTGGTGGGGCTGGCTAAGGGGAATTTCGAGAGATGACCACAAGGGAAAATTGAATAAATAATTAATTTTACCTTGTGGTCAAATCTCGAAATCCACCCCAGCCGGCCCCACCGCTCTTACCTGCAGAGGCAGCTGCTGTCTATAATACAAACAATTCATCTACTTTTTACATTTCACAAGGCCCTAGTCTTCGTCATTCGAACTCCTTTAGTCTTTATACAATGGTTGTACATAGGGAAAGTTTCCATTCGTGCAGACATTAGGAGGAAAATCTATAACAGATATCAATGTGAACGTCACATGTAGGCCCCTTTTCCACCATCATTAATCAAAACTAACAGTCTCCATCTTTCAATTTATAGTGGAATTCATTTGTATTGGACAGAACAATTTGATCACTTTTCTGTAATTGTTGATGTCCAAAGGACATATTAACGCATCTCTAGTATAATTTAGTTTATTGAGTATAACAACATTGTTGCCTCATCAACATTCCCTATCACCATATTATCTTCATTTTCAACTCTTTCAGCATGCACCATTCTTTTATAGTCATATTGCCTTACCTCCGGGAAAAACCCAAGTTAACCAAAGAGCATTTTATGAAAGGCATCAATCTCCTCATCATCCAGCAAGGTGGGAATAAAGCTAGACAGAATTTATGAAGGATGCAACCGGGAAACCTGCGACTAGGTTCCAGTTATAGACTGGATATGTTCAGCAAATTTCAAGCACTCATAAATTTTCACCCATAAAAGGTTGTGATTTAAGGGTGCAGGTCAGTAGTGGAAAAAAATGAAAATGTGCTTCTCAAAGTGCATACCAAATTCCTTCAAAAATAGTTATTTTTGCTTCTTACAGGTGTCCACTTCAAAATCCATAATTTTGTTGTACTTTCCATGCTATTGAAGACTTTCATCATAAGTTGACGTGCATAAATTATGTTGCATACCATTTTCAAGTTCTGTTAGACCAATGGTGAATGTTGCCATACGGAAAACAGGAAATAAGTCAGGTATGGTTACCCCAAAACTCCTTTGGCCTCATTTATGGGGATTGGCGTAGGGCAACCCAGCAAGTCACCTTGCTGCACTGCCTTACGTCAAAGTGAAAGGGCAGGAATGTACCGCATTTATCTAATACTGTGCATTCCTGTCCTTTCCCCTAGTGCTGGTGCAATTTCAGCAGCCTAGCACCTATGCAGGCACCCTCGCTTCATGGTGCAAGGGTGCCTGTGTTGTCAGCGGGATTGTTTTTGCGCAGGAAGGGGCACCTTACTGCACAAAAACTATCCTAGGCGGCTTTTCCCTCTTTCTATGTGTGCAGCAGAATGCAGAGGAATATACAGGGAGAAATAAAGTTATTTCTCCTTGTTACGCCTCTCCTGCGGAAGAGTAAGGTTTTGGCACATCCCCGGGTTTACATGGTTTTGTAAATGTGGAGAAGCAGAGAAGCATCAAAATCCATGAGTGTTGAGTGGGAACATCCACCGCAATGCCCACGGAATGTCTACCTAATGCAGTGTAAGGCATGGCAGCGATTCTCACTGCCTTGCCTTACTCCACATCTATGAGGCCATTCAAAGCCATGCAAAGTGACTTTGTGTGACCTCATAAATATGATTTTGTGATTTACACAAAAAGTGACGCTACGGTGGCGCAAGGGGCTCATAAATATGCCCCCAGGTCTTATAAAAAATCTGCCTAATGAAGATGTACCACTGCTTTTAGGAATTGGGCTCGGTATGTTGAATATTGCTTAAAATAACCAAGTACAGTGTACCCTTAACTGGCTGAAATATAGTTTTCATTTTACATGGTTACAATTTGTAAAATATCACTGCAAATTCTGTGGAAATGGTCTTTCAAACAGTCAGCCATTGTTAGCAATTCAAACTAAAACTACAATTTTGAAGAATTATTTCATTGTTTAAGAAAAATTTCTCTATAACTGCCCAGTCTACTCTCTATTGCACAAATCACTGGTACTAAGTAAACGGTCTTGAAACATTTGTTTCAGTAAAGAATATACCACTTATAAATGTAAAACATGCATTTTATTTTGCATGATTGGTTGCCTATTTTCGAATGTGAATAACACATATCTTACTCTCCTGGTTACTTTTCTGACTATTATGTGCCTGAGTCCTTGTGTTGGCTAAAAGAGATGCATATGAATCTTTTAATTACAATTTCACACTGTGAACACATTCAGAAAGCGTTCGCTAACGTATTTTTCAGGGGGCTGATTCTTCAAGCAAATAGAAGAGTGGAGCGTCAGGGGCCCTAAGATGGGGTGAAAACTATCAAAGCCTCGTGAACAAGTGAATGGTCTTTAAAAGACCTGTGAAGTGCTCGGGTGCGGCTGTGTGTGTGCACGGGAAGCTGTCTCAGCCCGGGCAGACACACACAACGGGAGGGGGGGGGGGGGGTGAAAGCTGAAGCCCTTTCAGTCCTATAAATGTTTATGTTAATGTCGAACTTTTCGTGTACTGGCAATTGGCTGGATATGATTTACTATCGCATAGGGTTCATCCATGCTGGAAAGTCGAAACGTGTATGTGTACAATGAGTCATGCTGTGTTTTCGCAAACTGTATTTTAGGAGGTTTGATGATCCCTGTGAACTACTTTTCTCACAGAATTCGGTTTTTTTTTACTTGTGGAAGTTGTACTTTTGTATCAATAACATGGGTTTAAAACCACCTGGCCAGGGGCTGAATTCCTTGTTTTCCAGACGTTTTCAGACAATAAAAATGCCAAGATAATTCTAGTGAATAATGTTTTTGTAGCATATATCAGCATTTAGTTTAGTGGCAGTTTTCTCACTAATAAAGTAGCGCAGAGGGTTCATACTGATTTCTGAAGTGGGCCATACTAAACAGAAAAAAAGGATGGCAGGTTGCAACAATGTCCAAAAACCCTTAGCACGTGTGATTTATGTACATAGAAACTGGGCACTGAACACACAACATTTCAACCCAAATTAAAAAGAGGAGAATGTTTACATTCTGTAGATGTCACTCCCAAGTTCATAAATTCAACGTGCTTGCACATTTATTATCCCCATTCATATGAGTGTTTCCAAGGTAGAAATGCATGTGAAGGGTATTGATTAGATGTTCGCACTGACATGAGCATTCCTGCCACCCTCACAGCACAGAGGGTTAATATGCCTGCTACAAACAAGGTGTACTATGCAGATCAAAAACCTGAGGGGCATAAGTTCAAGGAAGTTGCGGAGTGAGGCTTTAGCAGTCATGGGTTAAGGCCTCTCTCCGCTACTTCAGAAACGGAAGGCTGCACCCTATTTACAACAATAGGGTGCAGCCTGAAACATGTTGACCAGATAACATTTATGGTGAATAGCAATTCCTTGCATGCTATTATCACTCTGCTTTTAATCATACCACCTTGATGGACAAACCTAATAAAGTTTTTTCATGACATCAAGATAGGTATTTTTAATCACTTGGATTATCTTCCTTTCTTTTTCGTTTTTTCACAATTTCTGAGCACTGCAACTTGCCCCTTCAGCCTATATACTGTCATCTTCTCTGGTTGAGGGTTCAACCATTGGGTCCAAGAACAGCTAGCCTCAGGTTTGTCTTGAGGAGGAGCATATTGGACACCAGTTTCCAACGTGAAAACCCAGATGACGAAGTTCCACTATTGAGTGGGCTGATGGGTACATCTTCCAGTTCTTTATTCTGAACTCTATCTCTCAAATTCCTTTCTCCTGTGTCCTTTTCTTCAATAACCTCTTGGTATTATCATCTACGTGGGATACTATACAGGTTCCAATCAGTAATTCAAGTCAACTAAGACCTTTGGTATCTTCCGTGTGTTTAACTGTCTAGTTGGGGGACAAGGTACTAGTAGGTCTATAAAATACTCTCCCCTAAGGCCCTCCACCATCCTCTGTTTCTTTGCAACTCCCAGTTATGCCACGACAGGAGGGAAAGAGAGGCTGCAGACAGAGGTACAAAACCATGACAGAAGAAGCGCAGGGCCTGCAAACAGAGGCACATACTTGCTCATGCACAACCCTATAACAATGTAATAGGGAAGACAATGCCAGGCAAGAGCCTGCCATTGCTACATGGGCATCCTCCTCAAATTAGGTGGTAAATGGCAGTGACAAATGCCCCAGAATTGAGCTAAACCTGTGCAAAAGGACCCAATAATTCTAGATCCAGCCTCCAGCATCAAGCAGGGTAGCTCCCTTTCCTTGAGGTTTATCTTGTGATTCACTCAAGGGGAGATGATATTAGTTAAATCTTGCCTGGTACCACCCCATGGAGTTAATTGGGAACGTATATTGGGGTCCTCAGAGTGGTTTTTACTAACTAGGTGAAGAAGAGTATTCATTTTATTAAATGCATGGTGGTAGGTTTCTTTTGTCTCACTTTATTAAACAGCAGCAAAGAAATTAGTTTACACTTGGAAATAAAATCATTCTGTTGGAGCATTTCAATACTTGGTAATTAACAGACAACAGAACCAATTGGAGTCTCCTTTACAGCTCCTGTCCTGTTTTTGCTGATGCACAAGAACCAAAAAAAGAAACAACCATTTCAGCCATCTCTCACAGAAACAGTAATTTGAATCACATTATAGGTATCAAGCTGAAAATGCTAAAACATTTCGCTTGGTGGCACTTTGATATTACTGTAGAACTAAAACTGAGGTAAGAAAAAACAATCTTACAAGTGGGTGGGTCCCATCAATCAATATTCAGCATATGCATAATATTTGCCTATGCGCCTATAATGAAGTGAAGACTTTCTTTCACAATAGCTGAGACAATCTGCATTTTATGGGAGATATAGTGACACATCGTATACTTGTTTAACCCTTTCAGTGCTGAGGAGCTTGCCATTTTCTGTCAGAGCTTATTTTAAGCAGCTTGAGTTTCTTCTTTGAGTTTTATATTTGCGCGTACAAACTATGCATTTTACAGCAAATGTAGGGATATGTATTGATGCATCCACTACATCAATACCTCATTGCCCTGAATATGTAGCAAAATTCTTGAACATTTCTTTTTTTTTTACAATTTTGGTGAATATTTTGTTTCATTTCTCAAATGAACAAACATAAATAATAGAACATTCACGAAGAAAATGTCCCCTGTATATTTAGTGTCTGGAAATGCTGCATACATGAGGATTTACCTAGTATGTGGTCTGCACAATTATTTAATGTTAGTGCAGATCACAGAACTGTGGTAGAATCACTGTTTATGATGCATTTTTGATGAGTGATATCAGGAACAGGACGATATCAAAAGTATATAAAAAAAAAGCTAAATGATTTCTAATTCTTCACAGCCAAAGGTATCCCCTGGTGCAAGCCAAGCCTCCCTCTAATTGAGTGGTGGGAGAATGCATTAAGCATGACAATGGTCATACTTTAGCGGTATTACCTTCAAAACATGGCAATTCCTTTCAGTCTTCTTCATGCAGAAATATATCTCTGCCCTAGTGTGACTCACATTTGGGTCCCTCTGCGTCTAACTGTGGTGGTACGAGACATGTGTGGGTTTTTAACTGGTTTGAGCAGTACCCACAAGCTAGACACCAGGAAATATAAATGATAGCGTAGAGCATTACTGTAGTATGTGGGTCTGAGGTTGGCCACCACCCAGGGAAACCTACCAACCCCTGAAATTTCAGAAAAAATTGATAACTATTGAATTACAGTGTTACGTAGCGTGTGTGACTCCCAGAATGTATTATTGGTCACAGTGCTATGCAAATGGGAAAGTATGGGTAAAAATATCTGTTTTTTTCAGTTTCTGTGACAGAAAACTAAAGGATTTCAGGGAAATATCTAACCATACACTATTTCCATATTTTTTTTATAAATAAAAAAGGTAACCCCCATGTGTGTATTGGCCCCCTTGCAGCGCAGGGGAAAAGATCAAAACCTTGACCATGTGAATGGCACATTGGAATTATAAATAATTGTCACACGCTCACAGTTGTGGCATGTGCCGCTCCATTGCAATATGCCCACCCAGACATACAAGGTAGTGTTTTATCTGTAAATGTGTGGGAGTGCTGAATGTTGAGACCTGCAGATCTCGGCACAAATTCTGGAACTTTCTTTTCACAGAACTGTGAGGAAAATCTTTTTTTTAACCAAAGTTTGATGCTTACAGGGCATTCTGGGTAAGAAGACACAGGACATCCCTGCAAGTTCCAACACCCATGACTCCCCTTATATGTATTTGTCAGAAATGTTTGATGTCGATAGGCTTCCCTGGGTTCTAGTTGGCCCTGGTAGCACATATGTTATCATCTATTGATTTTCTCCATATTTTTGGCTTTCTATTGTCCACAAAACCCTTTTTATTTTAGTACTGCCTCAGAGTCGCCTGGCATTATAGGCATTACATTAGTTGGGATTATACAAATGATCTCCTCTGCTTGTTCTTTGGTAATTTAACAAAAGTGAAAATGTTGTACAGCACAAGTTTTTATTAATTAACATTTTCATTATGAAGTGATGCACAGTTGGTACACAGTGAAAAGCATTGTAAACCATGACTTAATGTTTGGCTCTGGGTAGTATGGATTCTTCACAAACTATGAACAGTGTACATCTTAGTGTATTGTGGATATAATGTAATATTATTTTAGTGACTTAGCTATCTGTGCAAAAAGTCACAGATGAAAATATGTGTGCCCATCTCTCTATTTTCCCGTTCATTTCACTATAAATGTAATTCAATATTTGGTTTATTTGGGGATTCCTTTAGCAAACTCCACAAATAATCATTTGCTGGCGTCTAAATGCGCTTTACCTTTCAGCAATGTATAGCTTTATGGGATGTCTTGTGGGCTTCACATGCCCTTTTGCCACAAATTGCAAGTAGATATTAGGCACAACAGAAAATGTCTGTTGTCCTAGGCTAGCCTGTTCTAAAAGGTCTGCACCTTCTCACTGTTTCTCCATCCAGCATTGGAGGAACTCTTTGAGTCCTGACTAAACAGGGAGGGAAGACTGGAAGGTCCTTCAGCTGGAGAGCATGCACAGATGCTTTTCCACAGGAGAGAGGACACTATTTTAAATACTCCTTCCCACTAGTCAGAATCTTACCAATAACTCCTTTAAAGGTCAGGAGTCAGATGAATTAACTAATTGCAACTGAGCCAATATGGAGGCTACAAGCCTATTTTCTGAATCTTATGTAACTTCCTAATGATTTTCCAATCCTCTTTACCCAGAATTCTACCTGTCGAAGGAGATGGCAAAAGTAGTTTATTCTTTTGTGATAGATGGCTCAGTATTGATGATGGCAATAGGTTACCACTGAAACTTTGGGTTCTCACCTTTCATTACCATCAACTACTTGATGGCTTGTTATCTGTCTGGACCACAAACTAGGTGTCAGACAAATAAGGCTGGCAAATCCAGAGGGCCCATTCTATCACAATGCATTCCTTCTCAATAGCAACCCCCGTTGTCTTTCCTGGGGAGCAGCCTGTGTCTCATAAGTACCATTGAATGCTCTCTGCCCTTGTCATTGAGTTGAGCAAGGACTGCCCCATGCCCTTGTCTGAAGTATATTAGTTTACAATGGAGGTCTGCCCATAACCGGGTGCCTTCAGCACAGGATCCTTCATAGTGCGTCTTTCAAGGCCACTAAGGACTTCTAACAATCGGCAGTCCAGATAAAATTTCTGGGCTGTTTATTGGATGGCAGTGCTGTTAAAAGTGCAACTATGATCCGACAGTCGCCACAAAGTTCCTTCAGTACTCAGTAAGTCCAAAAAGACCCTCACTTTTGTTTCTCTTGTGGAGGCCTCCCACTTTAGCATAGACTGGATCTTGGCATTCACTGCGCAAATCGTTCTGTTGCTGACCTGATGCCCAAGGCAGACTACAGAAGGCTATCTGACATGGTGCTTGGTTGTGCTAAAGGTTGGTGTCTCCTGCTGTATTCTGACATGCACCTTTTCATGGTGTCTTATGTGGTCTTCTAATGATTGTTAATGTTAGCAGTGTTATCCAGGTAGGATACATAGAACGCTTCAAGATCTAACAGAACAAAGCTCACCAGGCACTTAAAAGGGGCAGAAGAACTTTTGAGCCCCAAAAGATTTGACCTTGAACTGATACAGGCCTTCAAATATCAAGAACAAGGTCCTCACCTTGGCACTAAGTTGCAATGCAGTCTGTCAATAACCATTGGTCAAATGAAAGATGCTAAATAGGCAGGCTGCACCCAGCCTATCCACCAGATCATCTGCTCAGGGGATTGGATGTAAATCTGTCTTGGTCACATCATTGAGTGAATTATTAATTGAGATGGTTGGAATTCTACCACTAGTATTAAGGCCATTAACCTTTTTGGTCCAATCAAAGATTTCAGTGGTTTAAACCTGAGCTTAACCCCTTGTATTTCAGAAAAACAAAAAAATAAAAATGCCCTCTCCAATTTATAAACAATAGAGAACAATTCAAAAAGACACATGACACCAAAATGTCAAAACTCTAATAAAGGTAACCAGACATGAATTTTTAAAGATCTTCATCTTCCCGTCACCGGACACCTTTTGAACCCTATTTTCACCAACTTCGGCAACATCTAAATCAATGAGCCCATACCAGTTCCCTGGACAAACAATGCCCTTGTCAAGTTTAGCAACCCTGTTAGACCTGGCACCATTGGCGTGGGTCTCCCTTCCATTTTTGCTGTTGCCTCATGAGTTTTTGCTGGTGTTAGATACTTTGGGCACTGTGCCACTGCTGTCCAGTGCCACCGTGCGAGTGCTCCCTACTGTAAATTGATGTATTGATCAGTGGTTCCATGATTGGATGTTTGGTTTACTTGTCAGACCCTAGTACAGTACACTGAGTGTGCCCAGGGCGTGTAAATCCAAATGCCGCTAGTGGGCTTGCAGCACTGGTTGTGCCACCCACAGAAGCGGCCTTGTAAAACGTGTCTAAGATCTGCTATTGCAGAGCCTGCATGCAGTCTGGTACTGTCATGCTGACTGGGCAAGTGCACCTACTTGCCAGTCCATAAACCTTCTCTTGACTTCATTTTAGTCACCCCTATGGTAGGTCTAATGTCAGGGTGCATTGTAAGTATATGGTAGGACAAGCCCTGATGTGTGTGGCATGTCCTAATAGTGAATTACAGTCATTTTCGTTTTTAACTATTGCAAGGCTACCTGTTCTCCATAGGCCAGAATGGGCTGCTAGACTATTACATGTTTACAATCCTAGCAGACTCAGAGAACATGGTAGAGATTCGAGTTTAGTATGCTTGGACTCCAAATAAAAAAATACATCTTTTAGTGAAGTTTATTTTAATATTCTGGGTTTGCAAATACCACTTTTAGAAAGTAGGTATTTGCTTGCCTAACCATTTGAGCCTGCCTCTGTGAGGTTGTGTATTCCTTTGTATGGGTTTGTGAGTGACAGGGTTGGGGGATTCCAGGAGACAGGCTGGGGCAGCCCGGTGGTGAATAGGGATATCTGCACATCTAGATGGGAGGGAGAAGTTGCTGTACTTGCCTTCCACAATGCTGGCTCCAACTCCTGTGGGGCGTCTGATGTGCCTGCCCTGCGCTGTGAAAGGAAAGGAGAAGTTGGGTAAACAGAATGCTTCAGAACTGGCTTGAACTGTGCACAGGCCCCTCTCCACTCAGAGAACAAAGAATTTTGGGGTATAAGTATTGGGACCCTGCTCCTATGAAATTAGATCACTTCTGGACTTACAAGACGAAACCTCTGCTGAGGAGAAGGAACCAGAAGGAACTGAGGAGAGACTATTCCCAAGCTGAAGTGCTGCTTGGGCGATTGGTCTGCAGTGGTTGCCTGACTGCCAAAGAGAGGAGACAGAACTTTGTGGACTTTTCTTTCAACTTGTGCAAAAGATCTCCAAGGGCTTGGAAGAGAGCTTGCCCCCTGACCGAAGTCCCAGGACCAGTGGACTTCACCAGACTTTGTGAATTGCTGCTGGAAATGCTGTTTAGTGGCTACAGAGGCAGTGAGCTGTGACTGACTCTCACGACCGGCCCGGTGTCCTGTAGGCACCGCATCAAGCAACGTCCGCCTGGAACAACGCAAGCTCTGCGCTCACCGACTCCGTCCTGATGCCGTCACCGAGCCGTGGCCTGCATCGCGACTGGCAATGCCTCGCTACACCGACTCGTACTGGTCTGACCGAAGAGGTCCCTGCTGCTGTCTCTGAGTGCTGTGACTATGCCGGAGTTGAGCACCGCCTCGAACGCTTCGCAGCCCACCGCCCGACTCGCACCGCTGTCCAGACTGATTGACGCCAGCTCCTGAACTCCGGCTCTGTCGCCGCACTGCAAGCTGCAAGCACCGCATCGAAGCACCGTCTCGCCCTACAACACAAGCCTTGGATCCACCGACTCTGTCAACGGCCGCTACCTGCACTGCATCGAAGGACACCACGTCCTGCAACACTTCTTTTCTGCACTGTGACGAACACCGGAACCGGCTCGCACATCCGTGCCAGCGGCCTCAAGTAAAAGGTACTGTGACTGAGTCTGTCAACATTTGAGTGGGCCTGTAGTGACGCGGTCCGCTGGATTTGTTAGCCTCTGTGCTATTTGCAACAACGCTGTAGCCCGTCCGGGTTACCGACTCGCACAGAACCTTGATTTAAGCTTTTTTACAAGAACTCTTGAAATCTAGTAGTACTGTAGACTCTTTTTGTCGTTTATTGGTCTTGTGGTAACTTTATATAAAATATACCTATTTTTTATATAAAACCTTGTATGGTGTCCATTTGTAGTGTTGTCACTGGATTACTGTATGTGATCACAAATGCTTCACTTACAACGCCTCTGAAATAAAGCCTTGCTGCTCGTGCCAAGCTACCAAGGGGGTGAGCAGGGGTTATTTTAGGAGTTTAATCCCCCTTACTCTGACTAGAGGAGAGGGTCCCTATTTGTCACAAGTGCCTACCTGTGCCAACTAGAGACCCCCAATTCTAACAAACCCCATTATGGTCCAATGCACACACATCACTGCACATACAAGCTTGCTGAAACTGGAACATCATCACTGACAAGGACTGGAACACCAACCTCAAAACCCACTAAGCCGAACACAGCCATAGCTTCCCCAAAGCCATCAAGAAGTTCCACAATTAGATAACTTCCTGCACCATCTTCTTTGCACCACCCGAACAACAATACAACAAGAATTAGACCTCAGGTCAGTTGGTACATAGAGGAACTCAGACTGATGGAACGCCACTGCAGAATAACTGGAGCGCAAATGGAGAATGCAGATAGAATCAAATCCACCCGGAGACGGTACCACCAAATGATCCGATCCACCAAACTTAACACTCTGGTGAATCATATCAATGCTAGCACCAACAAAAGTATGAAATCTTCGCAACTGTGAAAGATTTCACATCACCATCGGCCCCCTCTAAGAAGATCACTCCCTCACAGTAGCTGTGCAACAATCTTTCCCAATTCTTCAGCAACAAATTCACTGCCATTTGCAGTAATTTCAGCCCACATCCAGACCTGAAAGACCTCATCAAATTTCTCCTGATCTTATCCAAAGAACCAGTGCTAACCACATGGCCTGTCATCATTCTAGAATAAACCACACCACCATGAAGTCCATGCACTCATGACCCCATTGGTCCCCTGCTCCCTCCACACCTACTCCAGAGTACTGCAACCCATCGGCGCCATGCTCACATCTATTCTGAATGCCTCCACCTCTTCCACCACCTTCCCAGGTGCTTGGAAACAGACATCTATCCTCACTTTGCAGAAGAAATCCTCTACGGCCTCTTCAATGCTCGCCAACTTACTGAATACTTCAAAGACCGACAAGTCTTTGCCACCACTCAGCCTGGTTTGAGACCCAATCTGCATGGAAACTGCCCTCATAAGAGCCATGGATGATTCCCTCTAGACAGAGGAGACATGGTCCTCCTGGATCTCTCCACAGTATTTGACACAGTTTCCACCCCACCGTCATCTCATCCAACAATTTCATGGTATTGGAATACAAGGACATGCAGTCTGTTGGAATTGCTCCTTCCTGACTGGAAGGATCCAGTCAGTGAGCCTGAAACCATACACTTTGGGTGCCCATGACCTAATCTTCACAGTCCCTCAAGGATATTCCCTTAGCTTGACATCATCCCTCGAGCCAGCATCATTCGTTCTCACAATATAAACGTCCTCTCCAATGCCAACAACACACAACTCCTTCTCTCCCTCACGGGCAAGATGCCTAGTACTCAGATTAGGTACAATGCCTGAATTACTGAAAATGCCCACTACTGAAGACCAAGGGCATATTTATGTAGGTTTTGCACCACCCTTGAGCCATGCAAAGGAGCTTAAGGGTGACACAAAACCTAACTCAAATTTATCAAGGCCCACGCGGCCACCTTGAATGGCCCTGAGTGACTTGAAAAATACAAATAGTAAATCGCTGCAGTGCATTACTCTGTCCTGGGAAGACGTTACATGGGAGAACCGTGGGTGTTCTCACGCATCCATCCATGGATTTGGAAGCATTTCCATATTTACCATATTTACCAATTCTGGTAGACCTGGGAATGCGCCAGAATGCTACGCCTTCCCAGGTGAGGCGTAATGATGAAAAATATCTGCATTTCTCCTCATTACTTTCTCTTTGCATTCTGCACCACACATAGAAAAAGGAAATGACTCAGGGGATTGTTTTTGTGCAAACAATATCCTGCTTGCAACGCATACACCCTTGCACCATTGTGCAAGGGTACCTGCATTGGCAATAGGCAGCATATTGTGCGACAGCGCTGGGAAAACAAATGAATGCATCATATTATGTTCAATACGGCACATTACGGCCCTTTCCCTGTCTCACAGCACAGCAAGGTGGCTTTATAAATATGCCTCCAACTGCCTGAAGCTGAACTCCAACAAAATCATGATCTCTGGAACAGCACATGATCAATGGACTCAAGCTGGTGCCCAGCACAGCTAGGCCCGACACCCACTCTGCCATCACTACCCATACCAAGAACCTCAGGACCATCATTAATAGCATACTCAACATAACCTGTCACATCAATGCTGTCACCAGCTCATGCTTCCATAACCTGAAGTTGCTGAGGAAGATTTTCAAATGGCTCAAAAACAGCACGCGAAGACA